>NW_026126448.1:19877500-21077500 GCF_943737965.1 Phodopus roborovskii
AGCCACTGTCCTGGTCCCTGGAATCCCTCCACAAGCTCAGAGTGAGGGACCAGGTCATGACCTTCCTACATCATTCCTAGCTGCTAGCATTACCCGCCCAGTGCCTGGGAGTAATGTAAAGGAATAAACAGAGAATAAACCAACGAGAGTTAGTATGGTGGTGTACACCTGTAATTCCAGCACTTGGGAGATAGAGGAAGGAGAATCAGAAATTGAAGGTCAACCTTGGCTACCTTGTGAGTTTGATGCCAGCCTGGGCTACATGAGATCCTGATTCAAAATAAAGAAGGTGGAGAAACATGCATATTCATGTGTGTACGTGTCCATGAGTGAGTGTAAACTACATATATGGTGGTACTTGCAGAGGCCAGAAGGGGTCAGATTCCCTAAACTACAGGCAGTTGTAAGCTGCCTGGTTGGAGTGCTAGGAACTGAACTCAGGTCTGTCAGAAGAGCAGTGCCTGCTCTTAGCAGCTCAGCCATCTCTCCAGGTTATGCCATAAACGGCTGCTGTATAAGCACTGAGGCCTGGACCCGCCACCTCACTATCTAGGTTCAGAGTTTCCAGAGCTGGCTGCATATGGCTCTGCAGCTCTAAGTTCAGAATCTGTTGCTGATGCTGCGAGCTGGAGACTGGCCTCTGGGATCCAGCAGGTCCAGCAACTCTCCAGATGTCCAATGCCCATATCCAACTTGCTTGGCATTTCAAATTCTAAGCCAAGCAAACTTCCTTACAACAGCCAACTTTGGCACCCACATAATTGCTAGAACCCTGTATTGGGGCCCAGTGCCGGGAACTTCTGTAGGCACTTGATTTACAATATCTAAATGCCCAGAAGACACTCTTGGAGGCGATATGACTTGCCTATGATCCAGCTGCTACAAGTGGCCATGAATCCAGCCAATTCAAGAGGCTGATTAGACCCCACTGGAGACTACCCATTCTTTCATCTTAGATCTAGGAGAAAACAGAAGGTTGTCGAGGGCAAATCCTTTACTAGTTCAGGGGCTTATTTAACTTCAGGGCTGAGATTTGAAGCTAGGTTTGGGGGTCACTCAGGACATGTAGGAGACTAAACTTGAGGACTCTGGTTTACTCTCATCACCCTCCTGCCCTCTGCACCCCCATCCTCTCTATTATAGTTGACATTATCCATCACTCCCTCTCCCCGGGAACGCCTTCCTCCTCCTGTTTCCATGGCAGCACATTCTTCCCTCCTTCCTTCTGCTTCCAGTGGTTTTCTCACTCTCCATGGGGGCTCCAGAGCCTAGGAGGAAAGGGGTCCCCAGGCCAGATTGCCAGTCTCCTCTCTCCACTCTAGAAGCTGATGCACATTTCCCTCTGGGTCCAAGGCTCTGACCTTGCACCCCAGCTCTGTTTTCCAGTTACAGCTCCTTGCTGAGTGCAAGGCCCACGGCTACACATATACATTACCTAATTAATCCTCACAGCCACGCTCCAAAGAAAGTCCACTCCACAGGTAGGGAAACTGAGGCTGTGAGAGGCAAAGCCAACATCAGATTCTAGCCTTCATCGTGAGTTGAGGCTATTGAGAAGAGCCTGGAAACTGTAGGGCATTTTTAAACCAAAGGCAAAATCTTTCCTCCCACCTCCTAGAGAGAAAGGAATGGAAATTTTGGGGAGGAAGAGACCTGTGATAGTCTAGAATTACACTGTCAATTTGGAGCTTTAAAAATGCGCAGTGCATGGTACATTTTGAAAGGCAAAGACTTGGAGAACTTAAGGAGGAACAAAAGTTCACGGAAAATTGCCCTTTTCCCCCATTTTGTGAAATCTTCAGAAGCCTCATCCCAGGGTTCCGGCAGCAGCTGGGATGTCTTTCCACTTCACTGATGCCCACAATTCACAGCAAACTTGGACCTGGGGGTTTTCTCTACAATTCTTCTGGCCTGAGTTCTGCCATTCCTGGCAAGGTCTGTGACTCAGGAAATCAGCTTAGCCTCCCCAAGCCCAGTGATCACATCTAAAATGGGGATGCTAGCCAGGTGTGTCTCATGCCTTCAATCCCAGCACTCGGGAGGCAGAGGCAGGAGAATCTCTTGTGAGTTCCAGGCCAGCCTGGTCTATATATATAGCAGGTTCCAGTACAGCCAGGGCTACACAGTGAGACCTTGCCTCAAAATGGAAGAAATGAACAAACAGGGATAGTGCTGCTTTGCCCCCTCGGCTGTCAGGAGGATGAGCTTCGAGAACGTGCATAAAGCGCTTGGCACTAAGTGTGCTGCACCACAGTAGTCAGCTGAGGTTTGACCTTCCACCGCTCATAACTTCCGGTTTTGCCATGCACTTGAGCTGCCCATGCTTTTCCACACACTGTTCTGCCTTCTCAGAAGCCAACTCCTCTGCATCTTTTGAAGCTCCCTGGCCCTTTGCCACCTCTTATAGAAGAATTGCTGCAAACATGTTTTTAGTTAAAAGGCACTTCCCTGGGACACACTCCCTGGGGCTGTCACTGTACTTATCACACTGGTACACCATCACACTTGTATGATTTGCCTCCCAGCACGGGCTGGAGCTTTCTAAGAGGCCTGTATGACTGATTCCTGAGTCTC
Organism: Phodopus roborovskii; assembly: GCF_943737965.1. NCBI lineage: Eukaryota > Metazoa > Chordata > Mammalia > Rodentia > Cricetidae > Phodopus > Phodopus roborovskii. The sequence goes on from NW_026126448.1 coordinate 19,880,075, forward strand.
AGTGCCCAGAGTGCACAGTCTGATAGAAGACTTCAATGTACTTATGTTACCTTGACTACACGTGGTCTTGGCCCGGCCTCAGCTGATCCCAGGACAAATGTCTATTAGTATCAGAAAGGGGGGACAAAGCAGCCAGGTCCTAGTTGGATGTGGTAATATGTGCCTATAATCTAAGCACTGGGAAGGAGCCATGGCACGCCGATGTGTATACACACACACACACACACACACACACACACACACACACAATTTAAATTGGGTTCAGTGGATAAAGGTGCTGGCCGTCAAGCCTACTGACCTGAGTTCAAATCCCTAGAAACCTATATGGTAGGTGAGAACCTCTCCCAAATTGTCCTCTGACCTCCACATGTGCACTGTGGCAAGAACAATATCCTCCTGCACACAGACACAATCAATCAATCAATGTTTTAACAGCTTTAAAACCACACCTGTAATACTAACACTCAGGAGGATCTGGCTGGAAGAGCAGAAGTTTGAGGCCAGCCAGGACTACAGGAGACTCTATCTCAATAAAATAGAAAACAGTGAGTTCTCACCCCACAAAGAAAGAGCAACCAGGGGACTGCAGCAGCTCCAAGACAGGCCTGCCTTGGGTGGGACACAAGGTCAAAGCCCTTGCAAGGAAGAGACACAGCCCTTCCCATATCACCTGCTTCTGGAGTCTGTCCTGAGTATCTGTCCCTTCTGCTACCTCCCGTATAGTAACAAGTGTGTGGAAGTGTCTTCTGCATGATGCCCACCACGCTCAAACAGAAATCTATGGTCACAGCGTCTGTCTGGGTGGTGAAAGTCAGCTATGTGTCTAGGTTGCCAGCTACGGTGGCTGAGCAGGCCTGATGACATCCCCAGGTACAGAGATCCCAAGGTTCTTTGCTTTTAGGGACGTCACGATGAGAAAAGGACTCTTTTTGTCCACCAAGGAACCCTTCCTGCTAGTCTAGTTCCTGCCTCCCTGAAGGCTGGTTCAGTCCCTACAAGAGTGACAGCCTCCAGCTTTTGTTCCAAAGAAATGGCTGTCACAAAGAAAAATGGTATATTGTCTCTCTCTCTCCTTTCTTTTTTTGTTTGAGACAAAGGCGTCAGTTTCTTTCCATCTGTCCCAAAAAAGGAAGAGAATTAAATTTGTTTTTACAAGGATGTCACAGGCTGCTTCAATACAGAGCCAGGGGCAGGTAGCTCAGGCAGTGCGGGAGGCACAGGGGACATGGCAAACAATGTCATCGGGGGAACTAGGATCTAGGAGTGCCTGGATAAGTTTCTATGTCCACCCTCAGGAGCTGGAAGGGGGCAGCTAGAGCAGATGAGGGACCCACGAGGCAAAAGGAGAGGCAACAAAGGACCATGTGAACATCATTGCTATAAAAGCCTTCTTACCTCAGTGCCTTCAAAGTTGGGTCCCACTGGGGCAGCTCCAGTCCTGAGAGTCACTGACACCAGACATTTATCTGATGAGCAGCCAGATGCTGGAGAGAAAGGGGAGGGGATTGGGGATTTCTTCCAGGTTCTTTTTTTTTTTTTTCCCCAAGACAGAGTTTCTTGGTGTAGCTGTGGAGCCTATCCTGGCACTGGCACTGTAGACCAGGCTGGCCTCAAATTCTTCCAGGTTCTTATTGAGGGTCCAAGTATTTGGTAGTTTGACAACCCCCGGCTTATGTTGAAGAGCCACACTGGGGTACTCAAACAAGGTGGGTCTCTGTGCTCCAGTACTGATCCATAGACACTAGGGCCCTGGGAACCCCAAAAGCATCCACCCTCAGGCTTCATGATTTAATGGACAAGCAGAAACCTCGGCCCCCTGCCTCCCTATCTACTCTCCTCCTAACACACACTTTTATTTTATTTTTATTTTTTATTTTTTGGGGGTTTTTTGTTTTGTTTTTTGAGACAGAGTCTCACTCAATAACCCTGACTGTCCTGGAACTCACTCTGCAGACCAAGCTGGACGTGAACTCAGAGCTCTGCCTGCCTCTGCCTCCCAGGCACTGGAATTAAAGGCGTGGGCCACCACTTTTGTTTTCTTTAATGACCTAGTTTATGTGTACGAGTGTTTAGCCTGCATGTATGTGTGTATGTGTGTATACATGTATGTGTACTATGTTCATACCTGGTGCCCACAGAGGTCAGAAGAGGGCATCAGATTGACTGGGACAGGAGTTACAGATGGTTGTGAGCCACCATGTGGGTGCTGAGAATCGAATCTGTGTCCTCTGTAAAAAGCAGTAAGTGCACTTAACCCTGAGCCAACATTCTAGCTCTGCTAAGAGTGACTGGGTTCTGGACTAGAACCGTCTCAGTCCTTCCTGAGCCTCAAGCACCCCATTAGAGCTCCATTCTGGGGACCTTGCCCCAATACCAGGGAGCCACTGCTTCTGACCCGCTGACCCCAGCCTTAAAGGGGTTTTGCTGTTGTTGGGAGGGTTTTTTTGTCTCGTAGATCCCAGATCCTCCCACAAGCACGCTGCCACTGAGTTACACCCCCAGCCCTCTACTTTTTATTTTTAGACACTGTTACCCAGGCTGGCCTTTCCAGCCTCAGCCTCTGGCATGACTGGAATTACACCAACCTGCCACATTAGGCCCAGCCTGTATTCTCTGTATAGAAAAGTTAAATTGGACCTAGCCTCAGCAGCGTGTTTAGGGGGTTACTTAGAACCTGGTGAGAGCCTGGACTCTTCTCCAAAGTAAGGCTTACACCTCCGCCCCCCTATCCTACCCGGAGGGGGACTGGAGGGGCCGGTGCTTATCTGCTAACCAAACCCTTAAGTGCCCTTCCTGACTGACTGCTCCTCTCACCCCCGAGAGGCTCCTCCCCCCAAATCAGAAAGGCTCAGACTCTCACTGCTATCATCAAGTCATAGATCCCGTCACTGCCCCTCCTGGTTTCTAGAGCTGGAATCCTCAGGTCTTGCACGGGAACTGGGTGTTCAAAAGGCCAGAGCCGGAGGCTGTCCCAAGGCTTGAAGCTCTGCCCCATGGAGAGGCCTTGCTAATGGATCGAGTAGAGCCTCTGGAGTCGCCAGCTTTACCCCCACCCCTCCAACCCAGAACCTTGGATCCCTCAGGCCCCGCCCCTACCGGAGACCACCCCTCTGCGCAGGCCCCATTCCAGCGGCCCAGATGGTGGCCCGGCTCCCAGGGGGCTCGGTGTGGCCGCCAGGTCACTTCACTCGGGTGGGGTGCTTAGGGGGGAGTGCGGGGTAGTTCAGGCAGCAGCACCACCGCCAGGGCCGTCGGAGGGGGTGCAGGCAGTGACGCGCTCACGCGCGGTGGCCTGGCGGGCTCGGCGGAGGCTACCGGGTTCCTGGCGGCCGCCGCATGACCCGCGGCAAAGCTGGCGGAAGCAGCGCTTGAAGTTCTCGTCCAGGAAGGCGTAGAGCACAGGGTTGAGGCTGCTGTTGGCGTAGCCCAGCGCAATGCACAGGTGCAGCGCAGCCACCACAAGTGGGTCGCGCCGATTGATGTCTACCAGCGTCCAGACGATGACGAAGATGTGGATGGGCGCCCAGCACACTACGAAGGCGCCCACCACCACCAGCACCATGCGCGTGATGCGCCGCAAACTTCGGTCCTTCTCCTTGGAGCCCGACAGCAGACGCACGCTGCGCAGGCGCAGCAGCATGAGGCCATAGCACACCGTGATGATGAGGATCGGCACCACGAAGGCAAAGAGGAACACACAGATCTTGGTCACCGTGTCCCAGTACCAGCTGGGGTTGGGGAACTGGAGCATGCACACCACTGCTCCATCTAAGCTCGGGAAACAAAGCAAGACAGGGGTCAGAGGTTTGTGTGCCTAAGGGGCTCTGTCTGCTTGTCCCCTTTCAAGATGATTGACTGACACCTAGACTGTCCCTTTACTTTGTGAACTCTTTCTTATGTTTACAGACCCCAGAATCGGCCCTCATCTGGGAGGTTCTCTTCTGTGTCTTCTCTTACAATAATTTATGCCGGCCCAGTAATATCAGTCATTGTGTTAACTCAGCAGACCCCCTATCCATTTCCAAAATTGCTCCAGTGGGTCGATCACTACCGAAGATTGATTTGGAGGGCTTGGGTTGTAATTCAGTTGCTATAGTGCTTGCTTAGCATGCACTAGACCCTGGGTTCAATTCCCAGCACTGTATAAACTTGACCTGATGGCACACATATGTAACCCAAGCATTCAGGAGATAGAAGCAAGCAGGAGCAGAAGTTCAAGGTCATCCTTGACTACATCCTTAACATCTTTAGGTTAGGGGTCTGACTCTAGCCCAGATGTGTTTGGCGTTGGGCAAATTACTCACTGTCTTCAAGTTTCCTTATGGTGGGCTAATAGTCAAATGTACATTTCTTTAGTTACAGTTAGATGTATGTGTTCTCTGTGTGTATGTGCCACATATGCATGTGGAGGTTAAAGGACAGTGTGCAGATCTCAGCCAATGTCAACAGCAACCTGTCATGGGGTGAGGCAGCACAAACCTTTAATCCCACCACTCAGGAGCCCAAGGACAGAGCATCCCAAGTGCAAGGCTAGACAAAGTTACATAATGAGACTATATCCAAAAGTAAAATAAAACAACAAAGCCCTCCCAACAGCCTGCCCAGTAGAAAGAGAATGGCCTTGGGCTACATAAGTGTCTCAGAGGATGTTGTAGGGTCTTGATGCAAGCCAGAAGCTGGCCCAAGGGATGCCCAAGGTCTCTTGAAGACACACAGTAGACTTGCAGCCTGAGAGTTATGAGAAAGGGGCTGGAGATCTATCTACAAAATGTCAGTGGTACTTAAGGCTGGCAGGACCCCTGGGGATGACTGAGGATCAGTGTGTGTAAAGCGGTGGTGCTCAGAGAGGGAGGAGTGAGGTCCGTTTGGCTCAGCTCCCAGCAAGGCTGCAGTTAATGAAGCATATACTGAAGGCTGACATTGAGCCATGGGGACCTGCTGCTCAGTCAAAGCCAATTGCTCGAAGGTTGTATAATGGTGCTGCAGCATCTGCCCTTGTGAGGGTCAAGGCATCTAAGAAGTGTCCCACCAACCCTTATCCCCTTTCCTACACTGAAAATCAAGCCTCCAGACTTCTACCTGGGGGGGACCAAATGGAAGGTGTCCTGAGGGTGGAGCCTTGGGTCAAAGGTCAAGTCCATCAGGTGGCTGCTGGAGAAGCTGAAGCTAAACCACCTGACTTGATTCTTTTCTTTTTTTTTTTTTTTTTTTTTTTCCCCTCTCAGACAAGGTCTGGATACACAATAGAAAGTGGCCTTGGATTCAGGGTCCCTCTGTCTCAGTCTCCTATGTGCTTCCTTTGTGCTGGGATTATGGACATGTATCACCACATTGTGCCTCAATGAGAGAGAGAGGGAGAGGGGGAAGGAGACAGAGAGAGAGAGACAGAGGGGTGTCTTGGCTTGTCTATGAGAAGTAGGGCTCAGAAGATGGTTACCAGTGTCTAGGCACCTTCCCTACATTGTTGTGAGGCCATGTAAGCAGACAGTGTTAGGAAAAGTGGTTGATTCCTCCTGACTTCCTTCTGTGTTTATGTGCTGGCCAGACGGCAATGGTGGAAGATTTGGGCACGTTCCCTGAGAGCCTGGCTACCCACAAACTATCCTCCTCCTACCCAGTGGATTGTAGTGGACTGAGAAGGAAACTTCCATGTTAAGTCCCTTGACTTTGGGAATGTCTGTTACAGCAGCTACAGAGACGAATAAAGATGCCCCAGGGGAGGCACCTGCCTGCATCCCTGAGGACCATTCTCTAGGTTTCACTTTTATCATTTGGTCAATGGTATTGTTTTATTTCCTACTCGTTTTCTTTCTTTGTTTTTGAGACAGGGTTTTATGCAGCCCAGGGTGGCCTAAAACTTATTATAGAGCTAAAGCTAGCCCTGAACTCCTGATCCTCTTGCAAGGCCTTTAGGTATGTACCACATGATGTATGAGGTGCTGGGGGCTGATGTATGGGGGCTGACCCCAGGGCTCCAAAAGTGATGCTGGGCAAGCACTCTGCAGACTGAACTACATCCTCCCATGCATGAGGTCCCTCTCTCCAGGTTCTTACTACACAGCTCAGGCTGGTCCCTCAAGACCTTCCTGCCTCAAGCTCCTGAGTGTCAGGGTTATAGCCCTGTGTGTATTATATACCCAACTTCCCAATGGTTTTCTTTTTCTATTTCTCTTCTTAATTATTTTAATTGTGTGTTTGGAAGGAGGGGATATGATATGCACATGAATACAAGTGCCCACAGAGGTCAGAGGTATGAGATCCCCTTTCAGGCAGTTGTAAGTCACCTCCTAGTGTGGGTTCTGGGAACCGAACTCAGGTCCTCAGGAAGAGCAGTATGTGCTCTTAACTTCTGAGGCATCTCTTCAACCCCTCCAGTGGCTTTCAAAGTGGGATAAAGGGGAGTTTAGCATGAGTCTCCAGATCCTGTGGCCTCTGCTGCTCACTGGCCAGTGACAATCAATCAATCACTCCTTGGTCATTTATCCATGTCCCTTTAATCTACAGTCCTGGCCAGCCAGTCCACAAGCCTATTATAAATTCCTTTTGGCCAGCAACCTACCACCCACACTTCCCATTGGCTGACTCTCCACCCCACCAGCCAATCCGCTCCTTTCACTGTTCTGTGACCCACACCACCACTGGTAGCCACTCCCACTTAGAATCCACAGAGGCCAATAGGTGGTCAGGTCAGGCTGAGACCCATGCTACAGCTCCTCTCTCACTCACCCCGGGGTTGAGTCACTGCCATGACCATGATGGGGACCCCCACACCTGAAGCCAGGACCCAGATGCATATATTGATCAGCTTGGCCTTGGCAGGCGTCCGGAAGTCCAATGCCTTGACGGGGTGGCAGACTGCGATGTAGCGGTCCACACTCATCATAGTGAGTGTGAAGATGCTGGTAAACATGTTGTAGTAGTCAATGGACAGCACAGCCTTGCACAGGAGCTCTCCGAACGGCCACGTTTCCATCAGGTACTTGGCACTCTGGAAGGGCAGTGTGCTGGTGGCCAGAGCATCAGCCAAGGCCAGGTTAAAGATGTAGATGTTGGTGGCGGTCTTCAACTTAGTATACCTTAGAAGGAAGAGCACAGGTAACTATCCACCTCATGGATTTCAGTTTCCATTAAACTAGGGGAGTAAAAGGAATTGGTCAGAGATCCACAAAGGGCAGGACCAATGTGGTGTCAATGCCAGTAATTCCAGCACTCAGGAGGCTAACCCACAAGGACTAGGAATCCAGGACCAGCCTGGGCTACATGAGTCCTTATCTCGAAAAAAAAAAAAAAAAAAAGGTTGGGAGCCAGGGTGGGAGTTGGAGCCCTGGCCCACCCAGTTGACCATCACTTCTCCCGGAAGCAGCCTCATGGGTAAGGATCTCTCTGGAGCCCATGATCCCAGCTCCGGGAAGCTGAAGCAGGAAGATTATGAATTCAAGGCCAGCCTGAGCTACATATGACAATGAATGTGCCATGAGGACCTGAGTTCGATTCCCAGTACCCACATTAGGTGGCATACAACTACCTATAACCCCAGCTCCAGGGGGACACTCACAATGAATGACATCTTGTCTCCAAAAAAGAAAAGGAAGGAAGAAAGGAAGGAAGGGGTCAGGGAATGTAATGTGTTTATAGTTGTGAAAGCTTAGTGAGATGACACAGAACGTAGCCCTGAGCCCAGGGATCATACACTCAGGACAAACGCAGGGTGAGGCTCAGATGCCAGAGGGCTTGCCCAGCAGAGGTCAGAACAACTTTGGGGGTCCATTCTCACCAGCCCCAGGGTGCTATTCTTTATCTACAAAGAATGAAGTTGGGAGTTAGCCATTTACCTGGTCTTTGGGGAATATGATTGATCTGTTCTGAGTGAGGGACTCTGCTGAGACCTTACGCCCTTGAAATGTCCTCTGTGGTAGCCCAGGGCTTCCAGTCCTTTCTTGGTTCCATCCAGGCCTTCTAACCCCCACAACTAGACCATCCTGCTGTGAATTCCATGATTCATTCCCTTTCCTGTCCCCATGCTGTGAGGAAGGTGGGCCACACTCATTGTCACACATCTAACCCAGGGTATGAGCCCAGTTATCAGGCCAGATGTGTGTAACCAACACTCCCAGCCTACTCCATACATCAATCCACAATGCAGCTGGCCTTGCATGGTCAGCGCATGCAGTCACGGTCCCTTATGTACAGGACCTGAGCTGGGTACAGGTTCATAAAGGAGATTGTCCCAGAGTTGCATTGTCATCATAAAAACACAGCCACACTGGGACAAGGTAAGATCTCTCTCACACCTTGACTGATAAGAAAGGGAAAGGCAGGCTGATATAAGCGACTCCTCATGTGTCAGGTTATAGCTCGAAGCGCCTTGAGATTTCCTAAAGGCAGAGCTCCACTGCAGGGGCTAGGCGGAAGGCAAGAGAATACCCGTAATTGCAATCTAGCACTCAGGAAGCCGAGGCAGGAGGATTACAAGTTTGAGTCTAGCCTGGGCTTCATAGTGAGACCCTGTCATAGAAAAACAAACAAACAGAATCTTTAGGCATGGTGGTGTGCACCTGCAGTTCCAGCATTTGGATAATGTGGAAGCAGGAAGATGGAGAGTTCAAGGTTAGCCTTGGCTACACAGAGGGCTTAAGCCAGCCTGAACTACGTGAGAGACCCTCTCCCAACAAAAACCAAAAACAAACAAACAAAAAACACCCACGAAGGACCCTCGCCTGGGTAACAGAAAGACACTAAAAGAGAAGAGCAAGACACTCGGCCGGAGAGCGTGAGGCAGCTCCCACCTTGGCGCTGGGCTGTGGTCCTGTGATCTCAGGTGACTTATACTGTTTCTTTGTGTTTTCATTTTCCTGTCTCTCCCACAATGGGCTCTAGGCTGTGACTAAAGCGTATCTTTGGCTTGCATTCAGAGTAACTATTTGGACTTGAGGTGTGCTCATTAAGAATGACGATTAAGCTGGGCAAGCCTTTAATCTCGGCACTCGGGAGGCAGAGGTAGGCGGATCTCTGTGAGTTAGAGGCCAGCTTGGTCTACACAGCAAGTTCCAGGACAGGCTCCAAAGCTACAGAGAAACCCTGTCTCCAAAAAAAAAAAAAAAAAAAAAAAAAAAAAGGATGAGATTAAAAGCCCCAATTCCAGAGACTCCAGAGACTCCGATTTAGCAGAACTGGGCTGCAGGGTAGCTTACTGGTACCGTGAGTGCCTGGTTGGATCCCAGCACAAAAATAAATAAAACAAACAAATAAATAAATAGATAAAATCCAGCAGATCAGAGGTGGGGTTCAGGAATCTGGATTCCTCATGAAGGAAGTCTTTGGTCTCTGTATCTTTTTCTTTTCTTTTCTTTTTTTTTTTTTTTTTTTTTTTTTTTTTTTTTTTTGGAGAGTGGGGTAGAATGGCGTGAGATAAGGACCCTGGTTAGCTTCAGAGGGGATAGCCTGAGTCCTGTGGATGATGAATTTGAGGAAGACAGGCTGGGACCTGAGTCCACGAGAGAGTTCATGAACCCTGAAATAAGACAGATTATAAGTAACCCTGGTTAGCTTCGAGCTCATTATATAGCTAAGGGTAACCTTGAACTTCTTTTTGTTTGTTTTTTGAACCCTGTCTGTCCTGGAGCTCACTCTACATATATACCAGGCTAGACTCTAACTCACAGAGATCCATCTATCCCTGCCTCCCAAGTGCTGGGATTAAAGGTGTGCATGTGCTCACCGGGCCCAGCTTGGTACTTGGTGTTTCTGAAGGACTAACCAAATTTTCATCTGTTAAAGCTTTTCCATGATAGATCAGAGGTGGGTTTTTTTTTTGGGGGGGGTGGGGAAAGACTACCTCATTGTCCTCCAAGACCAGAGTCTGTCCCAAAATAACTACTATTTGCTCCGGGTCTAGAGCAGCAAAACTTTTTGCTCAGAGCCAGCAGAATTGCGAGTCTCGGGAAGTGTGTCTTCATTGGGGTGCGGATCACAGCTGTGTGGGAGGCGGTCTCAAGCCCACAGCTGACTCGTCTAATTTCTCTGCTCTTACACAGAACAATTCGAGGCTGTTCTTTGCCTGCTATTTTGATTTATGATGGATCCTTCCATTGCGAGAGGGGGCTGGGCTGCTGGTGAGTGGGAGCTGAGGTTGCTGGGGCTGGTCCATGTTGGGCTGAAGGGCCTCCCTTTTTCTTGTCCACCATCACCACACCCTGCCATGATGGCTTCCTTAGGCCCCTGCTCCAGCCACAAAACAAATTGTACCCTATTTCTGCTCTCAACCCCAGGACCTCCCCAAAGCAACCTCTATGTTCCATACGTTGGCTCCAACCTTACCTCTAGGACCCAGGCTCTCCAAACCTACTCTTTGACTGATGTCCACCATGCTGGCTTTCCGATATTCCTCAAATATGCCAAGCCCAGCCCTCCTCAGGCCTTCTGGACTTACTGTCACCCTCATCCCCCAAATTTTGCATCGCTTGCCACTTAAGTCATGTCTCTACTCATGTCTTTACTCATGTCTCTTCCGAGAGGCCCACTCATATCACCTTCTTTCTAGACTCACCACTGCCTCGTGTCCTCACAGACAGAATTCCCTTTACTCCTAGGACTCTGGCCGCTACACTCCCTGAGTTAGAGGACTTGGACCATTCTGTTCCCTGGAAGGCAGCAGGCTCCCTCAGACATGTAACCTGTCTTATTTCAGGGCTCACGTACACACACACACATACACACACACTCACATATACATGTATATAATATCATAAATTTTAATGTTTCTATAGAGAGTCTTCAATTTGTAGGCTCAGATGACCCTTCCACCCAGCTGACACTATAGGTGTGTATCACCATGCTCAGCTCTCACTTTTTTCTTTTTTAGGGTTTTTAAAATTTATTGTATACACACACACACACCATACACACACACACACACACACGCACACGCACGCACGCCTGGATGCACACATGTACATGCATGCTACTCCACTGACGTGGAGGCTGTCAGGCATGGCAGCAAGCATCTTACCTGCTGGGCCATCTCAGCAGCCCAGGGCAGACATTCTTCTTACAGTTAACCGTCTTCTTCTGAATCAAAGAATACATCCTACGAACGTTTCCACCCTTGTACAGATTTTTTCTTCCCTAACGTCAGTTGCCTCATTTTTTTTGTCATTGTCTTTATTTAGTTTGAATTTTTGGAAGCACATTTTGGTCTAGGCTGACCTGGAACTTGATGTCGCTGAGGATGACCTTGAACTCCTGATCCCTCCACTTCCCAAGTGCTGGGGTGACAGGTATGCACTTCTGCTCCAGGCTTTAAATGCTCCTCCAGCTTATGCAGCAACCACCTCTCTGCTTGAATCCTCTAGTTTTCTTACATTGTCTTTTTTTGATATAACCTCCAGAGAAATACCATTTCATTATCTCCAGACACTCTGTTCACTTGTTAAAACTATAGACTCTGGTGATTTATCTTCCCAGTGATTCTCTAAAAGTTACAGTTTCTGAGCAGGGTGAGGGTGGCACACACCTTTAATCCCTGTTCTTGGGAGACAGAGGCAGGTGTATCTCTGTGAGTTCTTGGCCAGCCTGGTCTACACAGTGAGTTCCAGGACAGCCACGGCTACCCAGAGAACCTGTCTGGAAAAACCAAAAACAAAATGTTACAGTTTCTGTGCCATGGTTACAGTGTCAGTTCTTAACTAGTCATATATTTTTTTTTATGTTTTCTCCCATTCTGCACTGTCAACTTGCTGGTCTGCCTGCTTTGGCCTCTCCTTTATCCTGGAGAGTCCCTTCAACTGTCTGGTGAGATGCGACTAAAACTCAATCACTGAGCAGAAACCTGAATAATGAACTGGAGGCCGTGCACGTGGGGATTCATGGGACGGCCCTGAAAACTAGTAGGGGTGGGGCTAGTTGTAAGGGGACTTTCACACTGAAGACGTGTAAATTTCAGTTTCTAGAGCACAGAGGCATATGACGATGATGCAGGTATCTTGGACATAGAGGCAGAAAGATCAGGAGTTCAAGGTCATCCCCTGCTATATAGTGTATATGAGGTCAGCATGGGCTACATGGGACCCTGTCTCAGAAAAAGAAAAAAAAAAAAAAAAAAAGGAAAAGAAATCAGTTTCTAAAGTTCTCTCCTCTCCCACCTGAGGTGGGAACTTGTGGCTACAGAACTGAGGAAGGGGCTTATGGGCTCCTCCTGTTTCTATCTGGCTTCTCATTCTGTCCCTGTGTTTGCTGACCCTCCGGGGGCCAAGCCCTGCTGTCCTGTATAGGGCAGGGATGATCACCTGGCTGTGTAAGGTGTGCAGATGGATGAGGCTGTAAAGGTCTTACTAATACCTCTGTTGACAACCAACCTCCTATCCCGTCAATCCCACACCTCACCCTGCTCAACTTGTTATGTCTCTGTCAATCACTTAGAGCCTTCTGGAATGTGTGTTGACCTCTTCCCGAGAAGAAAAACAGAAGCAAAGAGGTGAGGTGTCTTTTCCTGATCAGGCATCTAGTTAGCACATCCACAGGGCATTTACCTTAGTCAGCCTAGTGCCAGCACCTGCTAACCACTCTACGGCACCACCCCCTCCTGGCCCCTATTATAACCGGAAGTCTATCTGCTTATCCATTTGGATTTTGAAAACAGATTTATGTGTGTGTAGGTGTCTACATGCTATGTGAGTGCAGTGCCTGAGGAGGCCAGAAGAGGGCATCAGATCCCCTAGAGTTGGGATTCTAGGCAGCTGTGAGGCTTGGGAACTGGACTTGGGTCCTCTGTGTCTTAACTACTGAACCACCTCCCTGGCCTTCTCCACGTGGTTTCAAGGCACTGAGTCAACAATAGAAGATCGATGGTGGCAGGCATCTTTCTCTGTGGCTCTGGGATGTGACTCATTGGTAAAGAGCCCTGGATTTATCCTCAGCATTGGGGAAAAAAAACCACCCGTTGGACAAGACCCAGAAAAAGCTGTCTGACCCACTATCCACTATCAACTCTTCAATGCTTTTAGGAAATCTTTTTTTTTTTTTTTCCCCAAGTCAAAAATCCCCATTAGCTCATCTTGAATTATGCAGCTGCCTGGACGCTTGTCCCGGAACAGCCAGCTCGGCATTCTCCTTCTTCTTTAAAACACCAAGGGCCAGAACACCTCCCCTCCCGAGCCCTCGTTCACTCTTCTGTCAGATCAGCCTAATTCGGGGGTATGCTCTGTGAGGGGACCACTCATCTGTACAACCAGAGCCACGGTGACTCCATACATAGTCCATGAGCCTGGGGAGCTGGGCAGCTCAAATCCTGGCATCTCTGGGTAATGGCAGTGCACGCCTTTAATCCCAGTACTCGGGAGGCAGAGGAAAGTGGATCTCTATAAGTTCAAGGCCAGCCTGTCCGACAAAGTGAGTTCCAGGACAGGCTCCAAAGCTACACAGAGAAAACCTATTTGTGTGGGGGGGAACCTGCCCTCATGTGTGCTGAATCTAAAGAAGGGTTCTCCCCAGGCAAATTCCGTGTGGCTAATCAAAGTGCCAAGCGCCTGATCCTGGGAGCCCAGAGATGGTCAAAACTTACCCTCCTCACTCACTCAGTACAAGGCATTCTTGGGACTGGTCTGATCACTTAAAGGTTCATTTGTATTCTCTTTCTCTCTTTTTTTTTTCTCTCTCTCTTAATTGTTTGTTTTCAAGACAGGGTTTCTCTGTGTAGCCTTGGTTGTCCTGAAACTCACTCTGTAGACCAGGCTGGCCTTGAACTCACAGAGATCTGCCTGCCTCTGCCTCCCAAGTGCTGGGATCAAAGGTGAGCACAATCACTGCCCCGTGCTTTCTTGGAGTGGAGGGTCAGGGTAGCACATGCTACCTAGCACTTGAGAGGGAGAAACAGGTAGATTCCAGTGGGTTTAGACCACTCTTATCTACAAAGCAAGTTCCAGGCCAGCTAAGACAACATAGCAAGACCCAGTCTCAAAATAAATAAATAAATAAAATAAATAATATAATATTCTTGGAGTGTCTTTTCTTTCACAAGCCAGGCACTATGCCAAAAGCAGCAAACACATGATCCCCATTCCTCCTTACTGCAACCTTGGGTTAATACCATCTTACTAGGTTGGCCACACATGCCTGTGATTCCAGCACTTCAGAGACTGAAGCAGGAGGAATGTCAAGAATTCAAGGCCAGCCTGGTCTACAAGGCCAGCCTAGGCTACAGAGTAAAACTCTGCGCACCCTCCCCGACAAAAAAAGGGAAATGATGAAAGAAAATTCTCTCTCCACTGATGAGCTATGCAGACCTCAAAGATGTGTGGCTTAGGAAAGGGGCCGTGAGAGGATGCAGACTCAGGTCTAGACGGTCCCCAGAGGGCCAGCTCAAAGCCGCTGCACCGCAGTCCCCTTTGCCGGGGCTTTCCCTGCTCTGGTAACCGGTCTGGACACATTCCAGGCCCCTCTGGGTAATCAGAGACAACCTGTTCACAGCTCAGGTGCTTAGGCATGACCAGACTTCTTAATAATGTCACAGGCACAGCGATGAGCCCAGGGGGCAAGGAGGAAAAGGTCCACTCAGGACACAACACTCGCCTCTGTCTGGGGTCTCTGGGCAGTGACAGTGTCGCTTCCTTGGTTTGTTTCAATAGACAATAAACATCTATTGGACATATGCTGTGTGCCAGGCACGCAGACAAGCCATTCACATCACTTAATCTCCACAGCACTCCATGGGGCAGATAGCAATTACAGACCTCAATTTATCAAGTGGGGTAATGACTTGTCCAGGTCACAGTCAGGAAGAAGAGGTGGGTGAGATCCTACTTCTCTACCTGCAGGCTGTTTCCTCTGGACTCAGGTTGTAGCTTCTCCTCCCCTGTGCACTCAGCGGGCCGTGTGTGTCCCTCATACCCTCCTTAACAACTAAATATATGATCCCAAGAGCAGGGACATTTGTCTCACTCTCCTAAAAGCCTGCTGCCTGCAGAAACACATCAGGCGCATAGCAGCTGCCCAGGACCCACTGTGGAATGAGTGTATATAAAGATGTCTGTCTTCCACATCAGGCAGACACTGTGACCTTCTCCCTGCTGACCCCAGCAGTTTGGGTAAGGACAGGTACGACGACACATGGTATCCATTGGTGGGTACCAGTAGGAAGGTGTCAAGGTACCTTAATCTTCAGAAGCAAGAAGCCACAGACCAAACGCTCAAACCAGGGTATCTCTTCCTTCTTCAGCCCTCCTCCTTCCCAGGTCCCCTGAAAGATATCCCTCTTTGCCCCGAGTTGCAAGTGAGTCAGGCCTGCAGGTGGTGAGGGAAATCTTCACTCATTTATCCAAGGGAGCTAATTTGATTTTAACTAAATGGAGGCGGTAATAATGTTGTATTTCTCCAACACAGGGGCATGAGACCTAAACCCAACAGCAGCATCAACCATCCAAACCACCTTGTGGGGGCCTCAGGATGCAAACTTAACATGGAGGCTTCAGTCTACATGTAACACCCCAACCAAACCCGCTGTGGATCGCTGAAGGATTTACAATTAATATTCCTCAATGCTTTTCAGCTCTTGGCTATCACAGCTGTTTACTGGAGAATATACAAACGCAGTGTTAGATCCTAAGGAAGGTATGAAAAACAGTGCTAATACTACAGAGTCTTAGGGCTGATACAGTGTCAACACATAAGCACCATGTTCCATGAAAGGGAGCATGCTTCAAGACTGTTACAACCTCCTCTCAGCAATATGCTGTGGCCATCTTTCTGGACTCATATACAAATTAATGTAATTATTGGTGGTTGTTTTACAGTCCAGAGGTCACCAAGGCTGGAGGCCTCTGCACAGGGCCAGAGAATGAATATTAGATAAATAATAGTCATTATTAGGAGCCCACTAGGTCTCCATGCTATACTCCTCTTCTTCCATTTTTTTTTAAGCTTTTATTTATTATGTACCTGCAGGCCAGAAGAGGGCACCACCTTGCGATTGCTGGGAATTGAACATAGGGCCTACTGGAAGAGCAGTAAGTGCTCTTAACTGCTGAGTCATCAGCTCCCCCAACCTTTTTTTTTTTTTTTTTTTTTTTTTTTTTTAATGTGTATGAGTGTTTTGCTTGCAGGTATGTCTATGTGTGCCTGGTACCCAAAGAGGCCAGAAAAGGGGATCACAGCCCCTGTATGGAGTTACAGATAGTTGTGAGACACCTTGTAGATGCTGGAAAGAAATGGAACCTGGGTCCTCTGGAAGAGAAGCCACTGCTCTTAACTGCTGGACCATCTCTCCAGCCCCATTAATATAAGCACATAAAAAGAAAATTTCAGGCCTGACATTGGTGGCATACACTTTTAATCCCAGTACTCAAGAGGCAGAGGCAGGCAGATCTCTGTGAATTCGAGGCCAGCCTGGTCTACAGTACTAATTCCAGGACAGGCTCCAAAAACAACACAGAACAAGAAAAACCCTGTCTCGAAAATCCAAAGAGAAAGAAAGAAAGAGAAGAGAAAAGAAAAGGAAAGAAAAGAAAAGAAAATTTTAGCTCAAGGACCATACAAAATCAGCCAGAGGTCAATACCTGGAAGTACATGCCTGTAATCCCAACACTTGCAATTGAAGCTAGAAGATCTTGAGTTCAAGGCCAGGGTGATGCTGCATAGTGGGACCCTAACCCAAAAAGAATTATGCTGGTAGAATATTTGCCCAGCATGCCAAAGTCTTGGATTCAAGCCCCAAGACTGAATAAGCCAGATGTGGTGGTGTAGGCCTGTAGTCCTAGCACTCAAGCAGTATTGGTAAAATGGTCATAAATTCAGAGTCATTCCCAACTACATAGGGAGTTTGAGGCCCATTAGATGCCTGAGTTCCTGTTTTTGTTTGTTTGTTTGTTTGTTTGCTTGCTTGCTTGTCTGGTTGGTTGGTTTTTTGTTTTGTTTTGAGACAGAGTTTCTCAGTAGTCCCTGGATGTCCTGGAACTTGCTCTGCAGACCAGGCTAGCCTCAAGAGATCCTCCTGTCTCTGCCTCCTGAGTGCTAGGATTAAAGGCGTGCACCACCACCCGGCTGAGATCCTGACTTAATAAATGAACAAAGACAGACAGACTAGACTGGGCTGAACTAGCTTCACCTGAGTCCTAAATAAAGTCAGCTGGAAATCTCCCATCAAAGGCTGCAAAGGCTGTGTCTACATTCTCCTGTTAGCACAAATAAATGCTGTGACAGAACCTCTGTGGACACAAGTAACTGATGACTTCCTTGGGATAAAGTTCCTGGAACCTCAGAGCCAGAGGAATGAACAAAGTGCTCCAGAGGGGATCTGTACAGGAACGGGGCGGGGCACACTCCACCCTACTGTTGAGAGGCCTCACAGCACAAGCGAGTTCTCTCGTAGGGCCTAGCAACTTCGTGGCTTCAGAGGCAGTCCTCACCTTGACCCCAGCATGAGAGGTCTTTCCCAGAATCACATAAGAAAAACAAAACAACTTCTCTTCTATCTGCCAATATTCTTCCTGAATCTACTCATGCAATCATGGATTGAAGTGTGACTTCTCCAGAAATTCCCCGTTCCCTGTACTTCCATGACAACGGCTGAGAACTGAGGTGGGCGCGGCCTCTACCACTGTTGGATTCTTTGCAGTAGTGCCTCTGTGGCAATTTGAATAGAA
Organism: Phodopus roborovskii; assembly: GCF_943737965.1. NCBI lineage: Eukaryota > Metazoa > Chordata > Mammalia > Rodentia > Cricetidae > Phodopus > Phodopus roborovskii. The sequence goes on from NW_026126448.1 coordinate 19,897,708, forward strand.
TTGGCCCTCATAATCCCTTAGGGAGTGGCAAAATTAGGGGCCGGGGTTCTTTGGAGTGGGTGTGGTCTTGCGGGAGGAAGTGTGTCACTGGGGGGCGGGCTTTGAGGTCTGTTTTGCTTCAGTTTCACTCGGTTCCTGTTGCCTACAAGATGTAGGGCTCTCAGCTATTACTCCAGGACCACATCTGCCTGCACGACGCCATGCTCCCCAACAAGATGATAATGGACTGAACTTCTGAAACTTTAAGTCACCCCAATTAAATGTTCCCTTTATAAGAGTTACCATGGTCATGGTGTCTTTTCATGGCAATAGAAACCCCTAAAAGACTCATGTATGTTCCTGAAGGGACCAGACCCTCACCCAGCCCCCTGCTTTAGCAGCCATGACAGGTTGCAGAAAAGACCTAGCAAGACAAAAGCCCCTGACTCATCACATGTGCTTGGTTTCCGGCCTTCTGACCTTGCAGGAGCTGCCCTAGGTCAATACCCTCTACGTGGCAAGGAACCAATCAGAAGTTAGCTGGCAGGCTCTAGGCATGCTTTACAGCGCTTAAAAGTGCAGCAACAGTGAACTTGCAGAGCATAGCAACCGCCCTGGGAGCGCCTATAGGCCATAACAACTAGTTGACCAATCAACACAGGACAGCTTACCCAAGCCTGAAAGCGCACCAATCCTGAGACTGTTGCATACCCCTAGACACTCCCCTTGCACACCCCAATAAGTTTCCCAACTCGAAGTTTCTCAGGGTCCTTCTCACGCCATCCACCATGATGAACAGATGAAGGGCCCGAGTTAAAGACAGTTAACTCGTAAATAATAAAAGACTCTGCTTTTGCATCGGAATGGGTCTCTTGGTGATTTGGGGGTTCAGATTTGGGCACAACATCCCAACCCCCAGTCCTTGTAAATGTGAGATTATTGGGTAAAGTGTATTTGCAGAGGACCCTAAGGCATGAGTACCTGAATTACAAGGATGGAACCAATGTCAAGAGTCTTCCTGTGAGACACAGGGAGGAGGAGGCAGCCATGTAAAGAAGGAAACCTAGTGCAGGGGATGCAGGCACTGCTGAGGGATGCCTGAAGCCCCCTTCACTGAACAGGGATGGTCTGGAGCACTTGGAATGTTCCTTCTGACTGAGATTCCAGGAACCATACCCCAAGGAAAAGGCAAGGAAAGATGGCTTTGGGATGGAACATCCCTGTTAATCCCTTGACTTAGAACTTGTGATTTCAGAGCTCAGGCAACTGTGGGACACAGGGCCCTGTGTCTCTGATCTTCAGACTGGAGGAGGCGCTGATCTCAGGGAGGTGGGGCTTTACACTTCCCCTTCTACTTTACAGATGCTCAAAAGGAGGCCTGGAGAGTCTGTCCAAGGCCAAATGGGATCAGTTTCCTGGCTTCTGGGAGCCACCCTCTTGGAAGGTGAGGTTCAGCGAAAATCCAGGGTCTCAGGCAAAGCTCCAGGCTCTTAGAGAACATCTACAGTGTCAGCCCCTATGGGCTTCCAGGTCTGGTAACTGACTGACCAACCCAGGGTAGTTCCACAGATGGCAGATTCTATAACAACCATTGCCACCTCCACCTCGGATGTGACACTGACTGCGCGCTTAGCAGACACATTCCATCTAATTCCACCATGACACGGAATTAGATCATCTCATTTAATCACTCCAGGAACCCTGCAAAATCACTGCTATGATTTCCTCACTTTATGGTGGAGAAAAATTAGCCTTGGTGGGTGGGTTGAACTGTATGTTGTGCCCAGAAAACCATGTCAACCTGCAACCTGACAGTGTGCCCTCACAGAGAAACAATGAAGCCATACTAGATTAGGGCTGGCCCTAAATACCGACACACACACACACACACACACACACACACACACACACCAGCAGTAGAACTGAAACTAGAGTCTCTGTAACACTGACAGACAAGCACTGAGCTACATCTCCTGTCCAAGTCCTATCCCTATTTAAGGGTTTGTTTGTTTGTGAGCTTGAGATTGAACCCAGGACCTTGACCATGCTCAGCCTCTATACTGAACTACCTCCTCAGCCCCTTGGTATTATTTTTTAATGTTTATTTATGTATTTGGGGGATGCATACCACATTCATGTGGAGGTCAGAGGACAGCTTTCAAGATTGAGTCCTCTCCTTCCACCAAGTGGGTCCTGAGGATTGAACTTACATCATCAGGTTTAGCAGCAAGCCCCTTTACCAACTGAGCTACTCCCCATCCTTCTTATAAGAAGAGAGGACACACAGAGAGATAAACACGAGAAAATAAGAAACAGGCCCTAGTGAGGACAGAAGGAGAAGCTGGAGAGGCAAGGGATGGTGAGTACTGGCAAAGACCAGCCCAGCCAAGGAAGGATTCTTCCCAGAACCTCACCATGCTTTGAGTTTAGGCCTCTAACCTTCTGAAAGAAGAAACTCGGGAGGCTTCTTGCTTTGGTTTTAGTTTTGAGACGAGCATGTGTTTGGTTGTTGTTTGTTTGTTCGGCTGGCTGGTTTGGGTTTGCAGGCACACGGACATGCCGCTGTTGCCTGAGACAGGGTTTCTCCTTGTAGCCCAGGCTACTTGACCTTGCAGTCCTCCAGAGCGCTGTGACTACAGGCTGTGCATATAGACCATTAACACTGAAGAGAAAGCAAGCTGGGTGTGTATATAACATACAGACTCTTTTTTGTGGTGATATATTATTTATGATTTATTAAAGCTTGCCTGAAGATCAGAAAAGCAAAACAGCCAGCTCCCTCAGACTGAAAGGCGATCCTGGCTCTACCAAACCTCAGATTGTTGCCTCTCCTCAGTGTGGCTGGAGAATCCTGAGACTTCAATGTCTTCCTATCCTCAATGTGGCTGGAGAATGTCAGCTCTGAGACCCTGTCCCTGTCTTAAATACCTCTCATGAGTCCTGGGATTAAAGATACGGGATTTCAAGTGCTGAGATCATCTTTGTGTGATCTGTTTCTCTTTAGGACTGGACCAATTTCTTGTAGCTCAGTGTGGCCTTGAACTAAGAGAAATCTCGTTTACCTCTATCTCCCAAGTGGTGGGATTAAAGGTGTGCACCACTACCACTTGATCTCCATAGTTTGAGGCTGACTTTGCTTTCTGAATTCTCATGCAAGCTTTAATAAATCATAAATAATATATCACCACACTTTTTTCCTTTCCTTTTCTTTCTTTCTTTTTTTTGTTTTGTTTTGTTTGTTTGTTTGTTTGCTTTTTGAAGCAGGGCCACTCTAGGACTCATTCTGGCCTCAAACTCAGAGATCCATCTGCCTCTGCTGAGATTAAAGTGTGTGTCACCATGGCCCAGTCAGGTGCAGACTCTTAACTGTTGACAGGTTTACTTGATTTGGATAAAGGTCACTCATTTTCCCACCAAACCAGCATAACCACACGATAGGGCAGCACCATCATCCCATGGCAAAGGCTGAGGGGCAGGGGGGTGAATCTGCCTAGCAAGCCTTGAATTAGTCCCTGGGATTTGAAATCACACATCCCTAGCCACTACCCCTATTGACCTCCCAGGCGTGGAGCTCAACCCCTCTGTTTTACAGATGAAGGTTCTGATGCCTGTGTTGCGACTGCAGGGATCATGAAGGCTGGTGCATTGTGGGGGAACAAAGAGCAGTCAACATTGCAACTGGCCGCAGCCAGGGGTCCAGCTGGAGCTCCCTCTATTTGCAGACAAAGGGTGATTGCTCTCCCAAAGGACAAAACAAGCCTAGCTGGGCAGCGAGGACTGCAAGCTGTGTCCCTGCCCACCATTTAAGACGGATGGCACTTGGCCAGAAATTAATTAGCTGTCTCGGGTTTGGCAGAGCTGGAGGAAGGAAAGTGGTTAATTATAATGAAGCCCAGTGAGCTTATCACAGGAAAAGATTAAGGCTGGGACGTGGAAATAAAGGGCCCCTGGGTTGAACATGAGTGGGGAGATCAGCCAGGCTATACTTAGCAATAACTAGGCCAAAGACCTAGCTTCTGTTGGAGACCCAGAGCACACTCAAAGAGCTCTCCATTTCCTGATCCTTGACTCTGCTTAAGGATGGCTGGATTTTGGGGTGGACCAAATCCAGGCTCCATAGAGGCTCCGAGAACAGAATCTGGGCCTGGGGAGATGCTCAGACAGTAAAGCGCTGTCTGTGAAGCATAAGGTCCTGGGTTCAATCCCCAGGAGCCACGTGAACAAAGCAGGCATGGTGGTGAGGAGGAGACAACCCAGATTTGCTGGGATTTGCTGGCCTGGCAGCCGGCTGCTAAGTCAAAGCTTTGTGCCTCTGCTTCCAGTTTCCAGGGAGAGTCCTATCTCAAAAACCAAGATGGTTGGTTCCTGAAGCTGCTATCGTGTTATCAGGCTGGTGTGTGACTGTGTGTGTGTGTGTGTGTGTGTGTGTGTGTAGAGAGAGAGAGATAGTGAGAGAGAGCGTGGTAATCAGTGCCTGGGTTTTCAGAAACATGACCTTCCTACAAGCCACATGTGTCAGATTCCCTGACCCCACACTCATAGGAGCAGAAAGACAGAAGGACAAGTAAGTACTTGGGTGTTTGCAACAGTGCACAGAGGCTCAGGTGTGCTTCCGTGACAGGACACCTGTATGAGGCCCAGGGTTAGATACCCAGCACACAGAAGGAAAGGTGTAGAGGAGGAGGAAGGAACAAGATGTGGTCCCTGCTTTGATGGGGGACACAGGGAGCAAGCACTGTTGCCAACCATCAGAGAAAGCTCCCTGGAGGAAAGAGTTACTATGTAAGTGAGAAGACAGGGATAGTAGCCTGATATTCTAGCATGTCCTACTTCCCTTTTATCTGGTGGCTGTGGGTTTCTGTTGTAGAGCTCAGTGACTCTACAAAAGGAACCAAGTGCCAGTTAGAGATTTAAGAAATATTTAATGATGGCTTCTTAGGGTCAGGGAACAAGCTAGGAACAGGACAGAGAATGGATGAAGCAGATTCTGCTCTCAGGGAAAGACAGAAAAGAAAGAGAAGCCAGAGGAAGGGAGGAGAGGCCAGATGGAAGGAGGGGCCAGAGAGATTGCACAAACAATGCAGGTACTATTATAAAACCTCGATACTCCATTACTAATCCCCCCCCTCTGTGTGTGTGTGTGTGTGTAGATGTTTATGCAGAAATCAGAGGTCAACTTTCAGGATCTCCACCTTATTTTTGGGAACAGGATATCTCAATGGACTTGGAGTTTACCAGTCAGCTAGACTAGGATCTGCCTGTCCCTGCTGCTGTCCAGCACTGGGGTTACAGATGACACTGTTAAAACTAGCTTTTGTGTGAGTGCCCAACCATCTTCCCAACCTGAAAAGCATAATTTTTGTCCATATCTCTGCTATTGTTTGAAGATATCTCCCAAGGCTACCACATATCAAAACTTCCCATTGTGAGTGAGGTATTTAGAGGGTTGAAGCAACCAAATATGGTGTTTGGTAGTAGGTGCAGGGGGATTTAAGAGGCAAACAGGGTTAGATAAGGAGCCTGGGGAGCACCCAAGATGGATCCTGGCACCTTAAGAGGACACAAGGCACCCACCTAAGAGCATGAGACTAGTCAGGTGTGGTGGTACATGCATTTAGTCCCAGCTCTCGGGAAGCCAGGTGTACAGAGATTTACCATTTCTAAGCCACAAAGCCCTCCACCAAGGTTTCTCAATGGGCTTCCTGGGAGTCGCCAGCTTTGCTGGGGGTTTCCAACCCATCGACTGTCCTACCAGACTTAGTTACTTATACCCAACAACTACAGGAGCCCACCAGAACAGTAGCCCACAGGCTCTTTTTCAATGATAGAAGCAGAACTAATAAAGACTCGGGCTAAGCTCAGGGCCTGTGAATTAGTGTATCCTCACCCCTCACACAAAAAAGGACATGGGCTGTGTTTTGGGGGTCAAGTTTACAAAAGCCATCATGACAGAATGTCAAGAGAGGGGGCTCTGCCATTGGACACTGAGAAGGTGTCCTCAGGCAAATGTCTCTCCTGTGTGAGCCTTAGCTTCCTTGCCTGTGTAATGGGCACATTAAATTGTTTCTGATAAACAGGAGTGTTGGGACGATTAAGTGAGTTTGTATCTCGGATCTTCTAAGCCAGGAGCTGAGCAGGAAAGCATGTCTGGGATGACTTTAGTGTCATCCTTTTGCTAAGGACACACACTGGGCTTTGCTTGGGTGACCTGGGGTGACAAGCCTAAGGAAGTGGGAAGAATGCCAACACCTAGCTGCTCATCTAACAGCTCTGCTTGCCCTGCCCCAGGGAGCAACGGAAAATCACCAGACACAGGACACTGGCAGGAGAAGCATTTATAACCAAGGGAAGCAGATGTCCCCCAACAGGTCCTGCAGGGTCATCTGGCTTGGCCAGGGGCAGGAGCCTCTCTCTTGACTTAATCTTTGTCCCTGGGTCCAAAGTGCTGGCAACCAGCCCACCGGCATCACAGAACCAAGTCTGCCCTAGGAGTCAGGGCTTCATCACCACCTTCTGCCTGAAACACCCCCTTCCAGTAACACGCCTCTGCGCTCCTGCTGCATCCCCATCTCGGCCTCTCCCATGCCTGTTTTAGCTTCCTTGATTTAGTGTCCATGGATGCTGTCTGTTTAGCTCCTGACCATCCAAACCTCCACTTTCCCTGAGACTGCAACTGTGATGGCCTGGGACGGGAACCCAGGGCCTCCTAGCACACTAGGCATGCACTCTTCCAGTTGAAACTACATCCCTAGGCCTGTGTCTGGTCTTCTTCTGGCTGATTCATTGTCTATCTTTTCTCCACTAGAACAGCAGCTCCCAGAGGGCAGGGACTATATGTCTGTCACTGCTTTGGTCCCAGCATCTGGAGGTGTGCTCCAGGGAAACTCAGGGAAAGCGGCCGACGGGAGAGTCCCACCTCCTAGCAGTGCAGATATTGTACTGTGATGTCCAGTTCACAGATGAGAAAACAGGCTGAGCACAGAGACTCAGTGGGATCTGAACCCATTCACTTGCCTCTGAAGAAAGGAACTATGTTTCCTGCTGTTGGCGCTGCCCCAGGGAAATCTGGAGTTCTATATGACGGGATGATGGCATCAGCGGCCCCATGCTTTCAGCACTACTGAACCTGGCTGTGGTGGTGCACGGCTATAATCACAGAACTTCCACTTTGGAGGGTTAGGAGGAAAGTCAGGACATCCTGTACATGGGGAGTCAGAGGACTAAGAGAAATGCTGCCTCAAAAAAACCTTAAGAAGAACTCATTTCTTTTATGTTTTTAATGTTGTTGGTGTTACAATTTTAACTCAATTATTTACTTATTTTATTATTTTGTGTATAGGTGTTTTGCCTGCGTGTATGTGTGGTGATATCTTGCTTATACTCTAACAAATAAAGCTTGCCTGAAGAACAGAGGGCAGGGCTAGCCAATAGTTAAGCATTGAGGTCTGAAGGTCCGTACAGTCAGACAGGAAGTGCTATGGCTGGGCGGAGAGAGGAAGTGATGAGGCGGGAGGGAAGAGACAGGAGCTCAGTCTCTTTTCCACTGGGAAGTTAGTGAGGTAAGGTGGCTGTGGTTTGCTCCTTTATTTCTCTGATCTTCCAGCATTTTCCCCTATATCTGACTCTGGGCTTATTATTGAGACCTATTAGAACTTGTGCTACATGTACATCTGTGCATCGTGTGCATACCTGGTGCCTGTAGAGGCCAAAGAGGGCATCCAATCTCCTGGATCTAGAATTACAAACAATTGTGAGCCACCATGCAGATGCTGGGATTTGAACCGGGTCCTCTGGAAGAACAGTCAATGCTCTGAACTGCTGAGCCATCTCAAAAACCTCTTTTTCTTTCTTTTTCCTTTTTAAACGCATGCTACCCACATGCAAAAAAAAAAAAAAAAGTAATAAAAATATACTTAAATTTTATCCTAGCACTTGGGAGGCAGAGGCAGGCGCATCTCTGAGTTTGAGACCAGCCTAGTCTGCAAGAGCTAGTTCCAGAACAGGCTCCAAAGCTACACAGGGAAACCCTTTCTCGAAAAACCAAAGTGAGTGTGTGTGTATACATATATACATATGTATATATTTATATATTTTTTTTAACTTCCATGTTTGTATGTATTGTGCCTGTTTGGATTTATGCATACCATGTGTGTACAGCAGCCCATGGATGCCTGAAGAGGGAGCCAGATCTCTTGGAACTGAATGAACTTATAGGAAGTTGCCAATCCCCATGTGGGTGCTGGGGACCTGAGTCCTCTACTAGAATAGTAGGCACTCCTAATCACTGAGCCATCTCTCCATCCTCTAAATAAATGTAATTGTTAATTTCTTAAATTAACAAAGTAAATATTCTACCATAGTCCTCCATGTTTCAAAGCTTTGCGCTTGGTGGCAGAGTTGCTTCTGTGGAGGAAGGGGACATACACTTCCTTTACAGCGGTTGTTTTGGGTTCTATTGTGGTACAAGGTCTCACTGTGCAGTCCTGGCTGACCTGGAATTCACAGAGATCTCCCAATACGGGAGCAGGGGCATAAGTTCAGCTGAGGTTTTTGTGCTATTTTTAAGATTTTTAGAAAAGGGGGATATGGGTATGGGGCTAGAGAGACAGCCCAGTGTTTATAAAAACACTGGCTGCTTTTCCCGAGGGCTTGGGTTTGATTCCCAGCCCCCGCACAGTGGCTCGCAATCATCTGTGACTGCAGTTTCAGAAGGTTCGATGGTCTTCTGAGCTCTGACGGCACCAACCATGTGAGTCGTGCAGACACTGTATATACAGGGCAAAAATCCATGTGCATTAAAAATAAAATCTTTAAAAAAAATAAGAAATCGGTGTGCATGTATCTCTGTGTGTGTGCTCACACATGTGTATAGGTGCCTGCAGAGGCCAGGAGAACATGTCAGAATCCCTGGGGCTAGAGCTATAGGGTGCTGGGAGCTGCCAAATTGGGTGCTAAGAACCAATTTTGTGTCCTCTGGAAAAGCAGCAAGAGTTTTTTGTTTGTTTGTTTGTTTGTTTTTTCCTATTTTTTTTTGTTTTGTTTGTTTTAGACAGGGGTTCTCTGTGCAGCCCTGGCTGCCCTGGAACTCTCTCTCTCTGTAGATCAGGCTGCCTCAAACTCAGAGATCCACCTGCCTCAGCCTCCTCAGTAACGGAATTAAAGGCATGCGCCATCACGGCTCAGCTCAGCAAGGGTTCTTAACTACTGAGCCACCAGCAGTGGCTGAGTAGGACTTCTGACCTCCTAGGACTTTGAAGCTGAAATTCTTTCTTGTCACTCATCATAGAGTCTAGGAAGGCTGTGGGGGACAAGCTGCTTCTTCACACACCCTTCCAGGCCTGAGACAAAGCCGCTGATTTCTGCAGCTGTGCTGGAAGCTATAAATCAGTAAAACACAGGCAGCCACCCCACTCTACCCACAGCCCCCCACTGGAAATGGGGTGCAACAGCCTGCACGTTGGTAACTTGCTAATTTAAGCCAGGCTTTCTGTTCTACCCTGCGATTAGTCTCCTTCCTGTACTGTGAAGATATTCTGGGTAGCCAATTTGATTTCAAAGTCCCAGGATCCTGAGTTTAATCAGGCTTTGCCCCTGCCTCTCAAAGTCCAGACATCTGGCAGGGGTGTGTGTGTAGGGGATGAGCCCTTGGGTCACAGCTGGTAGAGACTCATTCTTGCAATCCCAGCTGGGATAGGGGAGGCCTAAATTTTTGCTTGTCTTATCTTTCTCCATCTATCTGAATCTCTGACACCACACTTGTACCCAGTGACTTTCTAGTGTTTGCTTTATCCCTTCAGTGACAGGAAGCTTCTTACAGGACAGCAGTTCATCCTTAAAGACCTCTGATGGGGTGGGAGTGGGGGATCGGTACAGAAACAGTGGGAGGGGTGTGCAACCACACCTATTCAAAATATTCATGGGCATGCCATCTATGTTGCCATGGTGGTGGGAGAAATAAGGGGTTGGAGAGATGGCTCAGTGGTTAAGAAATCCTTGTTGCTGGGTGTTGGTGGCCAAGCTTTTAATCTCAGCACTTGGGAGGCAGAGGTAGGTAGATCTCTGTGAGTTCCAGGCCAGCCTGGTCTAGAGAGTTAGTTCCAGGACAGGCTCCAAAGCAATACAGAGAAACCGTGTCTGGAAACAAAACAAACAAAAAAAGAAACCCATGTTGCTCTTCCAGGGGACCCAAATTGAGTTCCCACATTCCACCCACATCAAGCAGCTAGCTCACTGTAACTCTGGCTCCAGGGGGATCTGGCACCCTCTTTGGGCCTCTTTGGGCGCGCGCACACACACACACACACACACACACACACACACACACACACACACACCACACACACCACACCTGCATACTGCATACACACACCAGAAATTTTATATATATAAACAAGAAGAGCCCAACTGGCCCCTCTCTGGGGAACAGATAACTCAGCATTTAAGAGCACTTGTTCCTGCAGGTCCCAGGTTCAATTCTCACCATCTGTAACTGCGGTCTCAGATAATATGATGGATGCCCTCTCCTGGCCTCCATGGGCACCAGGCATGGATGTGGTACACATAGAAACATGCAAGCAAAAAACTCACATAAAATTAACTAAACAAATCTAATTTTAAAAATGAAAGAAATTATAATGATGGGACCAGAAAGATGGCTCCAAGGTTAAAAGCCTTTGCTGGTGTTGCAGAGGACCCAGGTTCGGTTCCCAGCACACACGCTCACACCCACACAGGGAGGTTCACAACCATCCATTAGCTCCAATTCCAAGAGATTTGACACCCTCTTCTGATCGCCTTGGACACCAGGCATGCACACGGTGCCTACACATTCATGAAGACAAATACTTATACCCATAATATAAAATAAATAGATCTTTAAAAAATAAAAATAATAGCTGGGTGGTGGTGCATGCCTTTAATCCCAGAAATTGAGAGGAAGAGACAGGTGGAGCTCAGTGAGTTTGAGGCCACCCTGGTCTACAGGGTGAGTTCCAGAACAGCCAGAGCTACACAGAGAAACCCTATCTCAAAAGAAAAAAAAAGAAAGAAAGAAAGAAAAGAAAAACCAAAAAACAACAAAAACAAAAAACCCCATGGACTTTTTGAAGATTTTTTTTTGTTGTTTTTATCTTTTGTGTATGAGTTTGGTTTTAGTTTGTTTGTGGGTTTTTGTTTATTTGTTTTTGTTTTTCTTTGCCAGCTAGTTTATCTGTGCACCATACTCATGCAGTGCCCCCAGACACCAGAAGATGGAGTCAATCGAATCCCTTGGAACTGGAGTTACAGACAGTTATGAGCCACCATGTGGAGGCTGGGAATTGAACCTGGGTCCTCTGTCAGAGCAGCCAGTGCTCTTAACCACTTAGCCATCTCTCCAGCTCCCACCAGCTTTTTAAAAACTGTTTTGCTAGCTTAGAAGGCCAGTGTGGGCCACAGAATAAAACCCCTCTATTACCTTCACACACAGAATCTTACAAAATCCATATACTGCCCAGAGGTGCTGTTGCATACCTTTGATCCCAGCACTTAGGAGACAGAAGCAGGTGAATATCTTTGAGTTTGAGGCCAGCCTGGTCTATAGAGGGGGTTCCAGGTCTACAGAGGGGGTTCCATGACAGCCACCCCTACACAGGTAAACCCTGTCTCGAAAAACCAAAAACAAATTAATTTTGTAAAAAACTCCACATATCTGGATCCTGATTTCTCTATGTGATTCTAATTTCACAAAGACAAGTACATGTGTTTATGTATGTGTCTTTGTGTTCATGTCTCTGTATATGTGTGGGTTTATGTGTCTGTGTGTATTCATCTGTGTGTGTGTTCATCTTTGTGTGTGTGTGTGTGTGTGTGTGTGTGTGTGTGTGTACAGAAGCAGAGATGGGAAAAATACATATAAATGACTAAGCTTTTCTCTGCAATAGGATTATGGGTAATATCAACCTCTGCTGGAACATCTCCTTAGGTCCTGAAGTAACTATCTAGTTATCTTTATTATAAGAGAAAGCTTCTAATATTGACTTGATAAACTTGCCCTGTAGCATCCACCCAGAGCTCCACTGATGCTTAATAAGGTCAACCGGGTGAATGAGAGGTGAGCCTTACCCCTCCTACACACAGCCAGACTTAACGGAAATTGCTTCTGAGACCCTTACTAAACACCTGGTGCTGGTCCATGCCCCGTGATCTCCTCACATCCATCCTTCGAGGGTCTACCATCCTCCCATTCCACAGAGCACAACACTGAGGCACAGGGAGATTGAAGTAAGTATTGTATAAGCTTACTCTCTTAGAAAATATCAGTCAGCCCTGATATTTGGGCTTGCAGCTTCTGGTATCACCCACTGAGGCCTCAGATTTGCACAACCCTAACCTCCATTCTCCATGCATCTCAAGATGCATGGCAGAGTGGATAAGGATGGTTTAGGGGCTCAGAAAGGCCTAAGTCTATGCTGGGTGTGTTTGTCTGTGACCCCAGCACTTGGTGGGGTAGAGACAGGAATATGAGAAGTTCTAGTTCATCCTCAGCGACACAGCAAGTTGGGACCAGCCTTGGCTATAGGAGACCCTGACGTAGAAAAAGGTTGAACTTGTGACTCAACTATACTCCTTTGCAGTGGGAGGCATCTGCTGCCTCTGCACCCATGTCCTGGGCTATGAATGAGAATAGAAAGTCCCACTACAGAATTGTGGTGCAGGCTGGAGAATCCCTGGAACCCAGGAGAAGGCTCAGGAGAGATTTCGGTGTCCTTGGTGACTCCTCCCACTCACTCCGCTGGGTCTATGAGTCACACACACTCCCCGGGGAAATGATCCTAAGACCTAGGAAATGGCAGATTGTGGGCAAGCCCTCGCTGCTGCTCACTCTGCCCTCTCCCTTTTTGGTTTCACCCAAAGTCATCAGTGCAGTTCCTGCCTTCCTGTCAGGTCTAGGAGGCTTGAGTTGCAGGGAAAGGCCATGGAGGCTGGAGGCAGGGGTTTTGGTTACCTGAACAGGGTCGCAAGGTCCCTCCCATTGCCTGGCACCAGCTTCTCCTTCCCCCACTCACTCTCTGCCCACCTAGTCTGCTCTGTTACCAGACATAGCCTCTTGACCACCATTCTTCACAGATGTCCCCCGCCCTAGACACCCTCTGACTTCCCAGTATGGTCGGCCTTATCATGGGGCCAAGAACCTGTCCAGACTCCGATCCCACATCCAGACTAGCAGCCAGAGGCGCAGCACACAATCAATCTGTCCCTAACACAGCCACCCTGGCCTATCTCCAAGATTCTCCTCTAGTTCTCACTCCTCCCCATCTCCCTCTACCCCCCATCAATTCCTTCTATTGCCCAGGGTCTATGAAACCCCTCCACCATCTGTACCTTCTTGGGCATTCTAGAAGGCAGAGGCTAAGTTGATAGACTCATCACTCATCACTGAGCACTACTGAAGCTCAGGACATAGCAGATGCTCCCAACAACCCAGGGAGAAGGGCACCACTGTTGAGGCTTCTTATGCCGTTGTCCTGCAGCCTCTTATCTTCTGACCACCCAGACCCCAGATGAAAGTCCCTGCCCCTTACCAGACCTCATTGTCCCTGTGCCCCAACCCGCCTCATCATAGAGCCAACTGCAGCTCCTGCTTCCCCACTCAGTCCAGGCATCATCTCCTCTGGCTAAATCAAGTCCCTGCCCTGAATCCCACAGCCCTGGGAAGCTGCATCTGATCCTGATGCAGCATCTAACATTGGCACTCGGGAGTATGAATGTTAAGAACTAGAGGCCACCTGAGGCTTGGGCTCAGAGTCTGGGCATCAAAAGCTCTGATGGCCAGGTGTGGTGGTGCACACCTTTAATTCCAGTACTTGCGAGGCCAAGGCAGGTGGGTCTTTATGAGATGACTTGAAAGCTAGCCTAGTTCTCCATAGTGGATTTCAGACCTGCCAAAGCTGTATCAAAAACAAAAACCTAAGACTGGACAGGTGTAGCAATGAGTAACAACAGCAATTTTAATTGTTGGTTGACTAAATGTGCATTCTTGCAGGGCAGGGCCCAACATGGAAACTATAGACAATTAATCCGCAGCAGCTGGCCACCTGCAGAAGCTGCTGATGCTGGCTAATCCCAGCTCCCAACACACTGAAGGTCTAGTGCACTCCAGGTGCCTGGTATTAGGCCATTCCCTGAATCACTCTGTTCAACCTTCCCAACAGCCTATTGTAATCACCATACTTTTTCAAATGAGGTAAGTGAGGCTCAGGTAAGTTGAGCCTTCTGGCCACAGCCACTTCAGTCGGGCACATTGAAGATGGTAGAAACTAGGCACCACAACACAGCCATGGCCTTTGCCTCCCCACTGCCTCATCTTTCTGGAGTGTCTTCTGGCTGGGAGTAGAAGATCTGAACCCCTGAGACAAACAGCACATGCTGAATCTCTCTAAACAAGACAGGGCTTAGTGCTCCTGTCCCAAAGGCTGAGACCTCTTCCCAGCAGCCCCGGGGATCCTTGGCAGAAGACAGAGGGGACCACTCAAACCTTTCATTTGCATACTGCGAAGCCTGCTATGAACCCTTCCTTACCTCAGTGTGAGAGAGAAGAAAAAAAAAAGCTTTACTGACATCACTGTGCCCCCAGGTACAGTGAGTTAGAGACATTTCACTGTGTTAACTTAGGCAGTATTTAGTGGTGCACGTAGGTAGGCAAGCACTCTCCCATTTAACTCTACCTCAAGCCGGTTATCCTAGACTGGCGTCCAGTTCTCTAAGCCACCAAAATTGACTTCTGGCTTCTGAGCCTTCTGCTTCCATACCCCCCGGGGGCTGCAATCGGCCATGGACCACCATGCCCAGCTTATGGTGAGTCAGGGATTGAACCCAAGGTTTCATGAATGTTACACAAGCTCTATCAACGAGCTACATCCTGTGTCTCTTTAGACTTGTTCTTCCCACTCCCCACCCCATCTTGCTAAATTCTCAAGTTGGCCTCAAACTCACTCTGTAGCCTAGACCTCAAGAAGGGTAGCCTATCCTGAATCATAGCCAGAGTTCCTGACCACTGGGGAAGGGAAGAGAACCTATGGCCAGTCCCCGGGAAACATGGGGCTCTCTATGAGCGAACACACAGTGGAAAGACAGGAGAACTAGCCATCCCGGATGTCTCCCTCACCTAGGAGCTGAGAGGTTTGACAAGAAACAATGCAAATACGGTCTCATACAGAATCACGAACTGATGGTTTGGGACAAGCCACAGCAACCACAAAAGATGACAACCAAATGTATTTGTGGCATGTTCCTGCGGCATGGAGCTGGTCCCTGCTGTATGCTCTGAAGACCCAAGGCATGGTGTAGAACACCTCAGCCCACCTCTATGAGGTTTCAGAGGACCAAACACACACACTTCTGTCAAACTGCTGGCTCTCAAAGTGTGACAGACAAAGTGCTGCCAAACTGCCTGATGCAGAAGCAGAGGAATGTCAAGGATAATTAACTGTAATGTAGTTAGGCTAGTGCAAGCACAGACACACACACACAGACAGATACACAGACACACACACACACACAGAGAGAGAGAGAGAGAGAGAGAGAGAGAGAGAGAGAGAGAGAGAGAGAGAGAGAGGAGAGAGAGAGGGAGGACTTGGCCTCTACGCGGGACATACAGGAGCTGGGAGAGTCGGGGTTAGGGATCCAGGTCTGCAAAAACGTAGTGTCCACACTGACCCTGGGACCAAACCCCGAGGCGCCCTCGGCCGACTCACCGGACGATGCCAAACATGACAAGCACGTTGCCCAGCAGCCCCACAGCGCACACAGCCGAGTAGAGCGCGGTGATGGCGATGGCCAGGGCGAGGGATGAGGCGCTCCGGGCGCCCGGCGGCCCCGACCCGTTGGCGCTCGCGCTGGGAAAGGCGCTAGGAAAGGCGTCCGAGGCGTTGGCGAGAAGCGGGGACTGCAGCTCCGCGCGGGCAGAGGGCACTGGCTCCATGGCGCCGCCGCGTCCGTCTCCACCGTGCGCCCTGGGCGCAGGGACCCAGAGAGTGGCGCGCGGACAGTGGAGGCCACGGCCCCGACGTCGCAGGCTGCAGCGCTCGCTCCCGCCTCCTCCGCCCAGCCGGCCGCACGCTGCGCTCGCCCAAGCCCCGGGAGCCCGGAGCCGCCGCGTGCACCACGTGGCTCGGAGGCGGCCGCCAGTCTGAGCCCGCGATCGGGGGCGGGCGCTGCACCACCGGTTCGGGGTTGGGCCGGAGAGGCCTCCGGTGCGCTCCCTCGCTGGGCTCCTCCAGCTCCAGGCGCCCCCAGTCCGGCCTGGCCTCCCGCCCCACCCCGGTGCCACTTTGGAGTCAGAAGAACCTGAATGCGAATCCCGCCTCCCGCCTCTGCACGGACGAGGGGAGTAACCTTGAGAGAGTCGCTTACGCGCTCTCAAGTTCATTCTGTGTATCTGCAAGATGAAGAAAATCTCCCTTCCGCCTTTATAGGGTTTGAGGAGATGAAGATGAAGGAGTAAAGAACTCAGAATTCTCTCCTGCGACTGTTCTGTGTGCTCTATTCCTTGCCATGTCTTCTCCCTCAAGTGGTTCCTGAACAAAGAGGCAAAAACAGAACTGTCCGGTTCCCCCAAAAGATCGTAATTAAATTTGGTCATAAAATCAGGGGGAGACGCTGGAAATGGAGGACCCACCTAAGTCTGTAAGGACTTGCACAGTAGATGGCAGATGTAAAGCCATCAGGGTCCCTGTCATCTCACCACATCAAGCTGAAAAGGTCACAACTATGAGGACAGTTGGGTGTGTGTTGCTAGAAACACAACTCTCCTGTCTTGGATCTGTGCTCTGAGCTAGCAGGCTGCTTCATCTGTAAGTGAGAGCTTAAGGGAGGGAACCAGAGATCTACCAACACCCATAAGCAGCCATGCTTTTCTCCATCCCATTCATTAGCTCCACAGATCCTCTGAGGGTGCCTAACGTAAGAGGCAGGCACTTGGGTGGCCACAATCAGACGAAGGCCCGGCTCCCAAGGGCTTACAGCTCAAAGGGTGAGTGGTACATCAATTCTAAAGGTCACACGTAATGTAGTCCCGGTTGAGGAAGGGGGTGGGGCTATGACCTGGAGTCTGGAAAGGTTTCCTAAGGAAATGACAGCTGAGGTGAGGTGTGAATTTAGGAGTGAGGGAGACTAATTTAGGGAAGAAATCAGGAAGTGCATTCCAGAAAAAGGAAACATATACGAAGGTCCTACAGTCAAAAGGGCCGAAGACATGGAGGGGCTACAGCAGATGGTGAGCATAAGAGGGAATGGAGCTCCGTGATGGACAGGGTATTTTTTCTTTTTCATTTCTTTTTTATGTTGCATATCGATCCCAGATGGACAGGATCTTAAAGACCCCTGTGCTCAGTTTGTTTGTTTGTTGCCCTCGATTTGGGAAGAGGGAATCTTAATTGAGAAAATGTCCCATAAGATTTGCCTGTAGACAAGTCTGTGGCCATTTTCTTTATCACTGATTGATGTGGGGGTGGCAATGCCACCCCTGAGCAGCCAGCCACTCCCGGGCTGTTAAGGAAGCAGGTTGAGACAGCCAGTGAGCAGTGTTCCCCCAGGGGCTCCTGCTCCAGTTCCTGCCTTGGGGGCCTTAGAGGATGGGCTGTGATGTGGAAGTGGAAGCCCAATGACCTCCCCACCCCCCCCCACTCCACCTCACCTCCCCACCCCCCACCCCACTCCCACAGTTGCTTTTGGTCCTGGTGTTTTATCACAGCGATCAAATCCTAAGACAAGCAACCCAGGAAGGGTTGGACAGGTGACTCAAAGGTTAAGAGCACTTGCTGCTCCTGCAGAGGACTGGAATTCAGTTCCCAGCATCCACGTGAACAGTCTGTACTCTAGTTCTAGGGTTTTGTTTGTTTGTTTAGATTTATTTATTATGATTACAGTGTTCTGCCTGCATGTCTACAGGCCAGAAGAGGGCACCAGATCTCATTATAGATGGCTGTGAGCCACCATGTGGTTGCTGGGAGTTGAACTCAGGACCTCTGGAAGAGCAACCATCTCCAGCCTGTGTTCCAGGGTTTCTGACCCTCCCCTCTTCTGGCCTCCATGGACATTCCATACACATGGTGCACATACATTCCTGCAGCAAAACTTCAACAAACAAAAAAGCTCTGCCTGTGTGGTGGCCCACGCCTTTAATCCCAGCACTCGGGAGGCAGAGGCAGGTGGATCTCTATAAACTCAAGGCCAGCCAGGTCTACATAGCCAGTTCCAGCTAGGGTTGAATAGTGAGACCCTGTCTTAAAAACAAGACCACCTTAAGGACCATTTGTGCTGTTGGAAGACCAAATGAGGGGGTGGGGTCATTTAACTGACTCTTCCCACACTCATTCTCCAGATCCTGAGCCATCCTTTTCCTCAAGGTTCCCAGCCATTCCAAAACATCCTCACTACCAAACTGTTGCATGCCTGGGAACTCTATTTCTAGTCAGATAGAGAGGACAAGGACAGACCAAAGAAATGATCTATCCAAGTATAGTTTGGTTATTTGCTTTAGCTACTTACAGGAGCTTGGGTGCCGGGTTACCTATTGAAGTGGGAAAGCCTAGGGCAGTTTCATCACCAAGAAAAGTGCCCCCACTCATGGATGACAACTTAAGGAAACCCCCTGACACAACTCTCAGGCATCTACAACATTTAAGAGTCTCCATTCCCCAGCAACACTTTGCTGTTTATTTGACCTGAGCCAAGAAGCTCAGAGTCTGTTGTAAGTTTTCTGGGCTTCCTAAATTTGTATTTCTTGTGAGTTTCATGAGCCTGCCCACACATGCCCTCCAAAGAGACATTTTTTGTTTTGTTTTTTGAGACCTGTTTCTCTGTGTAATAGTCTTGGCTGTCCTGGAACTCACTCTGTAGACCAGGCTGGTCTCAAACTCGTAGAGATCTGCCTGCCTCTGCCTCCCAAGTGCTTGGATTAAAGGTGTACACTACCATTGTCCAGCTTTTTTTTTTTAAAGATAGAGTCCCACTGTACAGCTCAGAGACTCACAGTGTAGACTATGTTAGCTTCAAACCAGTGGTAATCCTCCTGACTGTGTCTCCCAAGTGCTGGAATTACAGGTGTGTGCCACTATGCCTGGCAGTCAAGGGGATGCTTGAAAGATGAAATGGCTACACACACAACCTGTGGCGGTTTGTTGTGGACTATTATTTTAACTATGTAAAGATGTATTATATTTGTTTATGTTGCAGAATATTACTTTAACTATGTAAAGGTGTCACCGGGTGGTAGTGGCTCACACCTTTAGTCCCAGCACTAGGGAGGCAGAGGCAGTTTGATCTCTGTGAGTTTGAGGCCAGTCTGGTCTACAAAGGGAGTTCAGGACAGCCAGAGCTGCACAGTGAAACTCTGTGGTGAAACACAAAAACAAACAAACAAAAAATGGCTCAAAGAGGCTCATGAGGGAGTAGCACTACTTAGGACTAGGAGGTGTGGCCTTGTTAAAGGAAGTGTGTCAGTCTGAGGTTTAAAAACCTAAGCCAAGCACAGTAGCTCTCTCTCTTCTCACTGTCTGCAATCTCCCCTAGCACCAAATCTGCCTGCATGCCATCCTGCTCCCTGCCATGATGATAACGGACTAAACCTCGTAAATGCTTTCTTTTATAAGAGTTGCCATGGGGGCTGGAGAGATAGCTCAGAGATTAAGAGCACTTGACTGCTCTTCCAGAGGTCCTGAGTTCAATTCCCAGCAACCACATGGTGACTCACAAGCATCAGTAATGAGATTTGGTGCCCTCTTTTGGCCTGCAGGCATACATGCTCGTAGAAAACAGTATACATAATAATTAAAAAAAGAAAAAAGATTCTTTAAAAAAAAAAAAAAACCAGCACTCGGGAGGCAGAGGCAGGTGGATCTTTGTGAGTTCGAGTCCAGCCTGGTCTACAGAGCTAGTGCCAGGACAGGCTCCAAAGCAATATAGAGAAACCCTGTCTCAAAAAAACAAAAACAAAAATAATAATAATAATAATAATAAAGAGTCGCCATGGTCACAGCGTCTCTTCACAGCATAGAACAGTACTGAAACACAACACGGTCATTACTATGCTCCAAGCTCTAGGGTGAGTACCTCATCCAGGCATCACCACTTAACAATGGAAGTCTTATTATTATCCCATTTTACAGATGAACACTGAGGTTTGACACTAAATTATCTCATATGGTAGCTATTGCTATATGATATTTTCACCATCTTGACCAAGTCTGATTGATTCCCAAAACCAGGAAAGGGATGGTCCTATTGGGGCACTCAAGAAATGTCATTTGAAATGAAGATCCCCAGGTGGATTGGAGGAAGACCACATTGGAACTTCTCAGTTCTGTGCTCTTGCTTAGTAATGCCCTGGCTTCTGAGAGAAGGTTGGCAGGGAAAGTTCCCTCACTCATCCCCCCATGAGCCATTTGTCAAGGCATTTATTCCTTCCCAGTACAGAGCCAGGGGCTGGAGAGATGGCTCAACAGTCAAAAGCAGTATTGCTCTTGCAAAAGAGCCAAATTTAGTTCCAGCATCCATACTGGGAAGGCTCACAACAGCCTGTAGCTCAGCCTCAGAAAGATCAGACACTGAAGTGCTCTTTCTATATCTCATACATATATACAGAGAGAGAGAGAGAGAGAGAGAGAGAGAGAGAGAGAGAGAGAGACCTGAAAGACATTTTTTTTGTTGTTGTTTTGTTTTGGGTTTTTTGTTTTTTTTTTTTTTTTTTTTTTTTTTCCGAGACAGGGTTTCTCTGTATTGTTTTGGAGGCTGTCCTGGAATTAGCTCTGTAGACCAGGCTGGCCTCGAACTCAGAGATCCACTTGCCTCTGCCTCCCGAGTGCTGGGATTAAAGGTGTGCACCACCACCGCCTGAAAAAGAAGTATTTTTTGGCCACTCTCCTCTTCATTCTCTGCATAGGCAGCATGCTTACTTCCATACACACTCAGCATGCATACTTTCATATATATTCAGCAGCCATCTCTATCCCCACCCCCATGAGCTAAAGAACACCTCCCACCCCTTCATGAGGCACACAGATACGCACGCAGGCAAACACATAAAATTTAAAAAGTGACTGGGAGGTGGTGGTGCACGCCTTTAATCCTAGCACTCTGGAGGCAGAGGCAGGAGGGTCTCCATGAGTTCGGACAGTCAGAACTGTAAAACAGAGAAACCTTGCCTTGAAAAACAAAAATAAGACAAAACAAAGTGAAGTGGAATCTGGGGAGACGGCTCAGTAGATGACTAGATGACGTGCTTGCAAGAGAGGAAGACCTTCAAAACCCAAAAAAGACATTGGAAAAGAGCGGACTACAGGAGATGAAAGAGGGCTGGGAAGATGGGTAAGCAAGCAAGAGCGTGCACTGCTTTAGTTTCTAGCAGCTGTATTATTAGGTGGCTGAGAACCACCTGTAACCCAGTTCCAGGTGATCTGACGCCCTCTTCTGGCCTCCACCGGCACCTGCACTCATGTTCACAGACACACATGCACATCATTTCAAATGTGAAAAAAAAAATAACAATAAAGTAAAAACAAAGAGAAGTCTCATGCTTGTTGTCTGTTGGAGGCCTTGCTCCAGATGGGTTCGATGACCTGGGATGGATATGTGAAGTTGGTGCCAAGAAGGAATTGTAACTACCTATTGTCGTTCAAACATGTGGCCCTGGATGACTTGAGCTATCATTATTTACACAATATCCGTGGTTTGCATGAACAGTTTTACAACCAGTTTTTACTTCCTAAGTTTCTAAAAATGGTGAAAAAAATTACCAGTTCCTTCCTTGCCTCTTTCCCCCTCCACCTCCCAAATCTTTCACTGGTAGTCACTGCGTTCTTCATATCTCTACCATTAGAAGCCTAAGCACACTTACAGGTAGAACAATGTGCCCAGTTGTCAGCACATGTGGTTACAGCCTCATGCAGGATGAGAGACAGTTTTGTTCCTTGTGGTTAACATTTACATCTGATAGGGTCTGCGTTCTCATGGTCAACTCACCAGCCAAAGCTGGATTAATCCATTCTACATTTTGTACTAACTCTATCTCCTCTGGAGCTATACCAGGTTTTCCCATTTATCCTATAGGCAATGTAACTTGGAAGCTTACTCTTAATAGTTGGCACTGCTTGTCTCTTGTCTTTATGTCCATCTCTCTTCTTAGGGTATTGGCACAGTTATTAGAAATGAGGGAACTGTGGGTTTCTATGATTCTGCTTCATTCTCTGTTCCTTGAATGTTTCCATTAACTCCTGATATCATCTACTGAATAGCATTTCTTTAAAGCTCTAATGGTTAAAAATCATTCTTTCCAGAACAATTATGCAAATGTGTAACGTTAAACTCCCTGACCTACTGTGACTCTTTCAGACCAGCAGTATGGCTAGCAGACTAAAAGCAAGGAGAGCAGGTAGTACATACGCTCCTGGGGGTCATGCCCACTGTCCACAGGTCCTTGCCAAGTGGGTCAGGGCCTCCAAGGCCTTGCCACAAAGAGAGCCATTTATGCTATTCTCAGTCATTGTTCCCTGAAGAAGTCACAGGACTCCTTTCAGTAGTCACAAACACATACAGTCCTGGCTCCTGTGCGTGGAGAACTTGCATTAACCAAGTTCATTGTGAGTGGTGTCACTCTGCCCTCAAGCAGTCCTGTAGTCACCACCATCTGCTACTATTACTCCACTAGGCGGAGGTTATGTCTCCTTCCTGCCCAAGCCAGCTTTTTACATAGTTCTTGCTCCTGTTCAGTGACATAACACCTGCCTGGCAAGCATGAGGTCTTGAGTTCAGTCCCTTGTACCAAAAGAAGGAAAGGAAGAGTGATTCCCCACCCCACCCACCCCCACACACCATCTCCAGGTTTTCCTGAGTGGCCCTGAGGACTTTGGCATTATTAGGTTGGCTGGATTAGGAACCTTAGCTCAGGTCTTGGCAGAGGTGCCAGGTGTGAGTGACCCAACACCTAGTCTCCTGTCTCCCAGAAAACAGTCTGGAAAGTTCCCCAGATTTGCCACCTGCCAACCCTCTTTCCCCAATACACAGGAAAAATCAGGAAATCCATTTTTTTTGGGGGGGGAGGGAGAGATGTCTTGCTATGTAGCCCAGGCTGGCCTTGAACTCACAATACCACTACCTCAGTCTCCTAAATGCTGGGAATGTAGGCACGAATGCCATACCTGTCTTCATCTCCACCTTTGCTACAAACAGTACAGAGCAGACCAAGCCCTCCATATCTAACTAGAGAATTTGGTCTGGGCTTGGGCTTTAACCCTATCTCTGACTTCAGGAGCAAAAACTGGATGGGAAATCCGGGGCCACCCCGGGGCATCAGAAGGCGTCAGCCACAGAGGAGCAACAGAAATCACAGGAGGAGTCAGAACAGAAAGGAGACTCCCTAGGGAAGCTATTAGCAATTTAGTACGTGGGAATGTGGCTCCCACCTGCCAGAAAGACGATCTGCCTGATGGAAAATACAGCAGCTGGCTTGCCTCTTGGCAGCTCCCCTGGGCTGCCTTTCAGTCCGGCTCCATCTGTGAGGGAGGGAAGAGGAGCGCAAAGATAACCATAAAACAATAACCACTTTCATTTGCAAAGTACTTTTGGCTCCACAGAGCACTTGCAAATTAGCGGCTGCAGCTTCTCTTGATGCCATCCCTGACACTGAGGTCAGAACTCCTTATTTTATCTTATAGCCAGAAAGATAGACATCTCAGAACCTGGGTAAGATCCTGAGGGCATCCAACACTTGAGAGAAAGAATTAGGATCAGCACCCACCACCCGGTTGCTGATGGTAGGATTTGAGACTCGGGTATGAATATGACCAAAATCGTAGCATGCAGGTATGAAATTCTCAAGGCATTAGTTTAAAAATATATATTAAAAACAAAACTGAGACTCATCCCTTCTTTGTTGCTGTGCTGGGAATTGAATACAGCGCCCCTAGCCTAGTGCACACGCACTCTACCAACAAGTCACTTTTTTTTTCTTCTTGGTTTTTCCAGACAGGGTTTCTCTGTGTCTTTGGAGGCTGGCCTCAAACTCACAAAGGTTTGCCTGCCTCTGCCTTCTGAGTGCTGGGATTAAAGGTGTGTGCCACCACCGCCTGGCCCACGTCACTCTTTCAACCCCTAAGACCAATTCTTTTTTCTTTAAATCTTATTACTATTATTTTATGTTTAGGGATGTTTTGCCTGCATAAATTCCTGTGCACCACATGTGTGCCTAGTGCCTAATGGAGGCCAGAAGAGGTCATCAGGTCCCCTGGAGCTTGAGCAACAGACAATTGTGGCCTACTCACTATGTGGGTGCTGAGAATTGAACCCAGGTCCTTTGGGAGAATAGCCTGTGCTCTTAACCACTAAGCCATCTCTGTTCTGGCTGCATGTATGCCTGCATGCCAGAAGAAGACACCAAGATCTCATTGAGGATGGTTGTGAGCCATCATGTGGTTTCTGGGAATTGAACTCAGGACCTCTAGAAGAGCTGCCAGTGAGTGCTCTTAACCGCTGAGCCATCTCCAGCCCTTAAACATTTGTTTTAATTATATCGTGTGTGTGTGTGTGTGTGTGTGTGTGTGTGTGTGTGTGTGTTTATGTATGGTACATGTGTTTGCCAGGTCAGAGGACAACTTGTGGGAGAGTTAGTTCTCTCTTTCCACCGTGTGAGACCCAGGGTTCAAACTCAGGCTTAGTGGCCTCTACCTGTCCAGCCATCTGGCTGGGCCTGGACATCTCAGAGGCAGACACATCACTGAAAGTCACCCCAGCATGAGTGACGACAGACAGCCAGATCGCTGGACCTCTGCATGATTACAGGCAAATCATCAGGTCAGAGAGCGCCTCCCGGGCTGCTCTGCTTTCCTCAGTTTCCCCCAGCAGTCCTTCCTGCTTATAGAACCTTGGAGAAGGAAGGAGCCTATGTGTAGTGTGGCACTATGTGGAGGTGAGAAGACTTGCAAGAGGCGGTTCCTTTGTCCCTTATGTGACTCTCAGGGACCAGACCCTGATCGTTATACTTGGCAGCCAGTGCCTCTACAAGGAGCAAGCTTCCTGCTGTTGGCTCAGTTGTTTGGCGCAGAGGTTATAAGGCTTGCAAGAAAAGGACAGACTGGGAGTCGGTCACATCCAGACATGGTAGCCCTGTGACTCACGGGGCCTCTAGGGGTTGAAGCCTTGGTGCCATGAGGAGCCCTGAGCTTGAGCCCAGCGACCCAGGCTGCTCTGTGTGGGGAGAAGAGCCTTCTCTAGATTACTCCGTTGAAACGGTGTCCTATTGGGAGTCCCCCTACCAGCCTCCCGGGCTGCAGGCAAACAATCTGAGTGTGAAGGTAAACATGCTTTGAAAGCCTCCATCTGGCTCTGGCTTTTTAGCCAAGCCCTCGTTTTTCTCCTACAGAAATCAATTCTCTCCCTTTCCAGGTCCTTTCTTTGTTGATCCACATTGACTTCCCTACCCTCTCTGCCTCATTTGGAGATGCCTGCCTTCCCCTCAGGAACCCTGAGGGTGAGCCACTCCCCTTTCTTTCCTTCTATCCGGAGCATAGGATGTGGCCAACCTCTGGATGTCCACGCTCTAACACACAAGGTAGGCAGAAAGTGTGGGCTGCTGACCTTATCAGCCAGGTCATCCCCAAGACACTCTTCTTCGCTTCTTCCTCAGCCCCTCAGGGCCCGAAGCAAACACCAGGGAGCTAGATGACACCCCAAGTTAAGTGCCTGCCTTTGGTCGGTCTCTTCCAGTCCCTGCAAAGGGCCAGTCTGGCAGTGAGCCAGGTGGTGTGCCACAATAACCACAGTACTAGGGACCCTGGGATCCGAATGACAGCCTCGGAAGCAAGCTCAGGCACCATCCAGCCCCACATTCCTTCGGCCTACAGAAAAAGAGGCCGAGGGGAGGTCCACAGTGTTAGAGGGACACGGTACATTGGGAATTAGCAGAATACAGAAAGCAGATCCCCTGAGTCCAATAGCATTTTGCCTCACACGGGGTGGAGTGACCGCAGACAATTGCTGTCCTTACCAAAGTAGCAGGCAGTCTGCGAAGGGCTTGATCCTCACTCAGGGAGGAGGAACCCTAGACCCACAACTTCAGACTGCTTTTCGTTCTGCGGCATCACACAGGAGTGAAAAGCTCTCAATAAACACAAGAATGCTTGTGTGTGGGGGGGGGGAGGGGTGTCCAGCCCTTATGTGCTGCATACAATGGTTGAACTAGGGGCTTGACCCCATGTCACGTGATCCCCACACGAGCCGGATTAGAACTCAGATCTCTAGTTCCATGGATCCTCTTGGCTAAGACATAAACCATTTCGTGAAATGTTGAGTAACCCGGGCCTCAGTTTTCTCGCGTGGGGAACGACAGCATTTGGACCCCAGCTCCTGAGACCCACCTGTAAGGCCTTAGGAGGGATCCTGAGAAGAGGCTGTGCGATGCTGGGAGCCAGCATCAGTGGGAGAATTTTTGTTTTCCCTGTTTGCTTCCAAACAGCTCGCCCCCAGGTTTACGCGGAGAGGAGCCCAGGAAGGTGCCATGGCAACCGCAGCGACTCCAGGGAGCTGAAACTGCCTGACTTGGCCAGACTGACAAAGCATGTCACCCACAGCCTGCCCTCTTGTAAGAATGTCAGGATAGATACCAGGCTGGTTCAGGCGATGAGAAGCAGACTGTCAGGGAATGTTGAGCAAATTACTTTCTCTGAGCCCTGAGGATGCTCCCCACCCTCCTCACTCAGCGCAGAAAATAGGGACAAGAGAAAATACCCGATATTATGTTTACTGGAATCTAAACTCTGAACATTTAGATGACCAAACGCTAATGAGTTTGAAAATGGTTTCTGGAGTGCCACGCTCCACAGTGTGAGAGGTTCTTGCCACGTAGGAAGGATTTTTACAATCCTCAGGTGTGCAAAGCTCTTATATGCATAGAGTAACTGGCCCCAGCATTTCCTATAAAAACAGTATATTAAACACCATGGGGAGCAGAGCAGTGAACCATACATGAATCTATGTAGCCTGGAAGACACAATGGTGGCAGTCTGGTTAGGAGACCCATTGGGAAAATTGCTGGGACTTCAGAGACAGAGGCAGACCACGGACTGAGCCAAACAGTTGTGGGGAGACTTGCCTGGGGAAGAGCCAAGTGAGCAGGGATTGATTCCTATGCCACAGCTGTACCCCCACCCCCATGCAGTCGCCTCTGGGAAGGCACACACTTCCTGGATTTCAGTTATTTATGGCTATTGTCAACTGGGACTCTGGTTACACAAACCAGAAATCCGTCCAGCTAATTTAAACAAAGGGGATGTGCTTATTGTAAGGGAGCAGGGATGTTTATGAATCCCCAGCATGGATCAGACCCTGAGCCAAGAAGAATGCGAAAAATGTCCAAGGGACAGGCCCTCTGCTACCCACCTGACCAGCCTGGTCTACAGAGTGAGTTCCAGAACAGCCAGGGCTGTTACACAGAGAAACCTTGTCTTAAAAATAAAAAAAATAAGGAGATAAGTTTAGGTCTGTTAGGTCTAGGATTGAGTTACTGGTGCTTCCAGGACAAGAGTGAGCCTTGAGCCACCAGGTGGGCACCTGGGTGGGTAAAGCTGAGAGGTGGGCACTTCCTGGCCTGGGCTTCAGCACTTGGTAGGGGCTGGAGCCGGTGGGCTAGGGCAAGAACTCGGGCTTCTGGGTTCATCCTTGCTTCTGTGCGCAGCTGAGTACCAGTCACTGTGTCCTCACGGCCGGGGCTACCTGGTGCCCAGCGGAGACCTGAGCGCCCGAAGAGACGTGGATGAATGCCAGCTCTTCCAGGACCAGGTGTGCAAGAGCGGAGTATGTGTGAACACCGCCCCAGGCTACTCTTGCTATTGCAGCAACGGCTTCTACTATCATTCACAGCGTCTGGAGTGCATTGATAACGACGAATGCGCCGACGAGGAGCCAGCTTGTGAAAACGGTCGCTGCTTCAACACAGTGGGCTCCTACCACTGCACCTGCGAGCCCCCGCTGGTGCTGGACGGCTCCCGGCGCCGCTGCGTCTCCAACGAGAGCCAGAGCCTCGATGACAATCTGGGAGTGTGCTGGCAGGAAGTGGGACCTGATCTTGTTTGCAGTCGCCCGCGTCTAGACCGGCAGGCCACCTACACAGAGTGCTGCTGTCTCTACGGTGAAGCCTGGGGTATGGACTGTGCTCTCTGCCCCGCCCAGGACTCAGATGATTTCGAGGCCCTTTGCAATGTGCTGCGCCCCCCTGCATACAGGCCACCGCGCCCAGGGGGCTTTGGACTCCCCTACGAATACGGCCCAGATATAGGCCCACCTTACCAGAGTCTCCCTTATGGGCCAGACCTGTATGCACCACCTGTGCTACCCTATGACCCCTACCCACCCCCTCCTGGACCCTTTGCCCGCTGGGAGGCCCCTTATGGTGCCCCGCCCTTCGACATGCCAGACTTTGAGGATGACGGTGGCCCCTATGGTGAGCCTGAGGCTCCTGTTCCACCCAGCCGTGGCACTGGCTGGCCATATCGGTCCAGAGACACCCGTGGTTCCTTCCCTGAGCCCGAGGAGTCCTCTGAGCGTGGAGGCTATACAGGAGCCTTGGCTGAGCCTTATGAAGGCCTGGAAGCTGAAGAGTGCGGGATCCTGGACGGCTGTGCCCACGGCCGCTGTGTACGGGTTCCCGAAGGCTTCACCTGCGACTGTTTCGATGGCTACCGCCTGGACATCACCCGCATGTCCTGTGTCGACATCAACGAATGTGATGAGGCTGAGGCAACCTCCCCACTCTGTGTCAATGCATGCTGCGTCAATACCGATGGCTCCTTCCGCTGTGTCTGCCGTCCAGGATTTGCACCTATGCATCAGCCACATCACTGCGCACCTGCGCGACCTCGGGCCTGAGCACATGAACCTGGCATACCATTACGCCTGCGCACTGGGAGCTTCCAGAGCGCGCCTGTCTCCCTCTAGTCTGCAAGTGTGCAAGCATGTCAGGCAGTCTGCACTTAGGATGGGCAGACACAGAGGGGTGCCTTTCACTGCCCCTGTCATTCCCAGCCCCGCCCACCGGCGCCTCGGGCCTGGCGTGGTCCAGCCCTGGGTCCCCGTCACATTCCTTGCCCTTTTGTAAGATTGTCAATTAAAACACCTATTTTGTAAAAAATAAATAAATAAATAAATAAAAAATAAACAAACAAAACATTATTATTACTACAAATAACTGGGCTTCACTGTTACATTTTCAGACATCTCCTCACATTTCCCATTCCCTTCCTCACCCCCTCTCTCCCAAGTAGTGTCCTGCCTTCATGTCTTACTTATACTTTTTCTCTTTTCATTTATTTTAAATTTTACTTTTATGTGTGTGTGTGTGAGAGAGAGAGCATGGGTGCATGTGTGCATGCTTGTGCACTGGCAGAGGCAAGAAGAGGACATGGGATTCTCGAGTACTAGAGTACCAACCAATTTGCACCCTTGGCTCCTATTTGTGTTCTATTTTCGATCTGCAGCCATGCAAATGTAAGAGAAAATGCCCAATTTTTACCTCCTTATCTCCTTGTTCCCCTTCCTTTCTCCTAATGTCCCTCCTTCCTGACAGATAGTGGGAATCCCCACTGAGCAGGAGCAAGTGAGGAAGACAGACCTTATCACACTCTTAAGACCCAGGTCTCTCTCTCTCTCTCTCTCTCTCACACACACACACACAAATAACAAATGGAAAAAGAAAAAATATATAAATAAGACATAAGGCAGGAGGACTACTTGGAGGAGAGGGGATGAGGGAGGAAGGGGGAATGTGAGGAAAACACCATGATATGTTCTGGGAGCCCTGAGAGAATGAAATGTTGACCAGAACACCACCACTAAGCAGCAAGCAGGTTCCTTAATAAAAGCAACTGTGTGTGAAATGTTTGCTTATTTCTTTCTTTGTTTTTTGAGACAGGGTTTCTCTGTGTAGCCTTAGCTGTCCTAGAACTCACTCCATAGATCAGGCTGACCTTGGACTCAGAGATCCACCTGCCTCTGCCTCCTGAGTGCTGTGATTAACAGCTTGTGCCTCCACCGCCTGGCAGACTTGTTAACTTTTTATAATTTTATGCAACTGTCTAAATAATTTACAACGAGGAGGGGGGAGATCCAACAAAGTTCTTTTCCTCTTTTAAAGAAACAAATGCCTAAATCTTCACATGGCAGCGTCCTGTAGGAGGGCTGAGATGCAGGTCCCTGCTCACCAGGAGCAGATGGCACAGGGGCTGAGCAGAGGGGCTGGGCTGCTGTCCTTCCTGCATTTGGAAGCGTGACTCACTTCAGACTTCTCCCAAGGAGATGCACAGACTGCTCATCTCTCCCCTCTGTTTCTGCAGTGAGAGAGAAACAGACTGGCCAGTCCTCCTCCCTCCACAAGGCTAACTCCATGCTCAAGCTCAGCTGCCTGGGACTGCTCTCAAGGCCTGGCCTGGGCTCCTCTCACTGCCATCCCCCATTAGTGTTTGCTGACTCTGGCTCCTCGGTACAGGGAGGACAGAGAAGCCTCCCTCTTGGACTTGACAGCCAGACCTTGCCACTCCCCCTCACTGCGTCCACAGCCACCTCTCAGTGACATTTCTTGCACTTGCCTTGCATAACCAGAGCGCAGGTAGCTGTGTGGTCCAAGAGAGGCATTTTTCCTGCACAGGTAGCTGCTCACTGTAGAGGATGCTGGCAACTTCTCCTTTCTTCCTCCTCCTCTTCTTGTCTTCTTTTATTTATTTATTTTTATTTTATGTACATTGGTATTTTGCCTGTGTGCATGTCTGTGTGAGGGTGTCAGTTCCCCTAGGACTGGAGTTACAGTCAGTTGCAAGCAGCCATGTGCTGGGAATTGAACCCAGGTCCTCTGGAAGAACAGCCAGTGCTCTTAACTGCTGAGCCATCCCTTCATCCCAAGGTGCTTCTTTTTAAAAGTCAACTATTCATACGCTTTACCACTTCAGGCAGCTTTTTTTAAAAATAGCGCTCTTCCTATCTGCATTAGTCTGTTTTCTGTCTGTTTTCTGTTGCCAATAACACAGGAGCAGACTGGATGAGTTTTAGCAAAAATGTTTATTTTGCCTCACAGTTCTGAATGTGTGAGATTGAAAGGCTGCACTTGGTGGTGGCCTTCTTCCTCGAAGGCCTTATTAATATCATCTTTACATCTGTGCTTGCTCTCCAGTTTGAGCACATGTGCTGGCATGGAAGTCATAAGACCACCTCAGGTGTTGGTTCGAGACAAGGTCATTGGATTGTCCCCCACTGCCGATGCGATGGCTCCTCATGATGCTGCTTCGAGCTTCGGAGAGATTTTAGGGAATCAGGCAGTGCAAGGCATTATGTAAAAGGAGACAGGGTGTGTGTGTCTGTCTGCTTGTCTGTGTGTCTGATCATCAGGATCAATCACAGGCTCCACCCCCATATATAATCCCACGCATCTCCCAAAGCCGCAGCTCTAACGCCCACGTTCATATTCGATTTTTACTCCCACACAATGGGGATTAATTTTCAGCTCCTGAATCCTCAAGGGACATACTCAAACCATATCCAGACCCCAGTACATCCCAGATACAGTGTAGCCAATCAGAAATATGAAGTCGAAGCAGGACTCCAGGGCTGGGGCCAGAGTTTTCAGTGACCCAGAGGTGACAGGCGGTTCTCTCTGGTTCTTTCCCAGTTACTAATTTCTAAATTTAGTCTCCACAGGTACTTATGAATAAAGGAGAAAAACACAGTGTATGTCAGGTGTGGTACCCTGGCTTCAGGCATTGCCTGGCAGTCTGGGAATGTATCCCTGGAAGATGGTATAGGCTGTATTCACAGGATCTTCAGGAGCTAGCTACAGGCTGAGCTAGAATTCTCCTAGAGATGCAGGACCCAAGGGGACAAAAGACTGGCTCAGCATCTTTGCTTTGTGGCTCCCCAGAGCAGAGGTGTCATGTTGAGCACTGTGGTACCTTGGGGGGGGGGGTCAGGCACAGGGTCACAAAACCATTCCCCATGAGCACCTCAGGCTCCTGCCTGCTCTGTGTATCCTCCATCCCAGACCCAGAGGTTCTCCAGCAGAGTCCTACAAAAAGCTCAGGAGGAGATGCCAAAGATGCTGAAATAGGATGATGTCCTCCAAGTTGCCAGCTGAGGAATTTAAAGTCTGCCGTAAGGTGGGAGGCAATGAGCTATCACTCAGTAGTTGGGGGTACTTGCATTTCGAGGCAAAAAAAAAAAAAAAAAAAAAAAAAAAATTCAGTCAGCCAGTGAATATGAAATAGAACAGAGCATAGAACACCACTGCACTGTAAACCAACCAATAAAGGGGCTGAGTCAAGAATGGCGTCTCAGAAGAGATGTGACTCCCACAGGGTTAACTTAAAGACCCCGAGATCATAGACAGGGAACAGAGCATTACTGGCTGTAGGTCCTTGTCAAACCTTCTTCCGCCTGGAGCCTCCTCCTTCACGTTTTAAAACAGCATTTAAATTTTTTCAGTGAGGAGGTGGTGGCCCATGGCTTTAATCCCTGTATTTGGGAGGCAGAAGCAGGCAGATCTCTGAGTTTGAGACCAGCCTGGTCGACAGAGAGAGTTCCAGGACAGCCAGGTCTGTTATACAGAGAAACACTGTCTTGAAAAAGTAAATAAATAAAATAAAAATGTAATGGGGAACCTGCATAAGACTGAACTATAGGTGACAGTGGTGTGACTGGGACAATCTATGAGGTCACTGGCAGTGGGTCCAAGACCTAACACTAATTCACAAACTGACTTAGTGGAGCCCATTCTATTTGGAGATATACCTTGCCCAGCCTAGACACAGGTATGTGGGAGTGGAGAGGAGCCTTGGTCCTGCCTTAACTAGATGATGGGACAGACTTAGTAGCTTCCTATGGGAGGTCTTACCCTCTCCATGGAACAGATGGAAAGAGGGGGGGGGGGTAGGAGAGAAGGAGGGAGGGGTAACTGGGATTGGAATGTAAAAACTAAATTAATAAAAAAGAAAAGATGTTATGTGTGTGACTGTTTCATATATATGTGTGTATGTGTGTATGTATGTATGTGTGTATGTATGTATGTGTGTATGCCTGGTGCCCAGAGGCCAGAAGAGGGCATTGGAAGCCCTAGAACTGGAGTTACAAACAGTTGTGAGCTGCCATGCGGGTGCTGGGAATTGAACCAGGGTCCTCTGGAAGAGCAGCCCGTGCTCTTAATCACTGAGCCATCTCTCCAGTTTCCTCCTTCACATCTAATGTCCCTTCAGAGCTAAGCTTCGGTGTCAGGCTGAAGGACAGGCTCCAGGAGATGTCCGATGCTGAGTCCAGCTCTGAGGAAGGACGACCATGGCAGAGGCTGGGAGTCAAGGGGAAAGGGAAGTAACAAGCTACAGGGGGGACGGGGAGAGCTTGTCCTTGACACCTTGGTCTCATCCCTCTGGGACTCTGTTTTTTGTTACCCACACTTGCAAATGGACTGTAGCCAGATGATACTAACAGCTTCCTCTGTGGATGACCCAGCCACCAGAGTCATTTCTCCTTCTCTTCAGTTCCTCGGGAGCAGGTGACACTGTTGCAAAAACATCAGCTCCCAAGAAGGCACAGTACAGGGGCACACAACTATAATCCCATAACCAAGGCCTGAGACAAGAGGGTGTCAAGATTGAGGTTAGCCTGTGCTACAGAGCTCCTGGCCAGTCCCTGGAGCTCTCACAGAAACATGTCATTACTGAAGAGGGCCCAGCCCTCCCCCCTCTGGCCTGCCAGAAGCATGGAGCCACCACCCACAGCACAGGCCGCTCAACCTGCTGGGAGAGGGGAACGGTGGGCTGTGACATTGCCCAAGAGCTGCAAGTTCAAGAGTAGGGACAGGTGAGCCTCTGGGGGGCTGGAACCATGGGCAGGGAGGGGTGTGGGGGCCTGGAGCTCTTCCACATCCTGCCCTTGGACACCCTGACAAGTCACAAGATCACCCTGACTCTGGGCAACAGTAGGCCATCAGAGAGGAGTCTTGGCAACGGTCCAGTATTTATGGTGCTTTAGAAACCAGAAACCTTGAACCAGACCAATGACTTGAAATGATTATTTGCGTATAAAACTGTTTAGGCAATAATTTTGTGTGTGTGTGTGTGTGTGTGTGTGTGTGTGTGTGTGTGTGTGTGTATACTGTGTGACACACTGCAGTTTGCAATGCCACTTTGTATATTTGACTAACAAATATGCAATGGAGAGGTGGGGAAGGTGGAGGAGCGGAGTGGCGAGCGGCAGTGGGGAGGGGTACAACCAGAGATGCGACAGTGCCAGGTTTGAAGGAACTGTCATGGATGCGGGAATACGTACGTCACTGCCGAGTAGGGCTGGCAGGGTGGCGTGCCCCCAAACATGCTGCCCAGTCATACAATCATCTTGGCTCTGAGCAACAACAGGATGTCCAAGATGGAGAATGGTTCTTTTCTGGACTGGGATTCCTCTAAAGACCTCCAGGGTCCCCCAGAGGCCATGTTGGTATCTGTGATCTGTGCTACACCTGGAGGACATGCTGCCACCCAAGGCCATGTCGATGCCCATGCTGACATTAACATGGAGGCCATGTTAATGTCCATGGCCTGTACTGCTGCTGAGGGCCATGATGGTGTCTGTGGTCTGCTGTGGCCAGAGGCCATGTGGATATCCTTGATCCATGTTACCACCAAAGGTCATGTGGATATGCGTGGTCTGTGCTGCCACCAGAGACCATGTGAATGTCCATTGTCTGAGCTGCCACCTGAAGCCATGTTGCTGTCCTTGGGCCCTATTTCCGCAGGAGGCCATATTGATGTCTGTGACCTGTACTGCCACCAAGAGCCATGATGTGGTCTGTTCTGTGGCCAGGGGCCATGTGGGTGTCCATGGTCTGTGTTCCCACAGAATGCTAGGTTGTTGTCGGAGGCCATGTTGTGTCATGGCCCACGTTGCCACTGAAGGCCAAGTAGATGTCCATGACCAGTACTGCTGCCAGAAACCTCATGGAAGTTCGTGGTCCATGCTGCCACTGGCTGTAAAGAGCAAGGAAGCTTCTTTTGCAGTGGTATTGGTGACTGCAAACTCACAATTGAGAATGAGAGACACGGAAGTCTTCTGTAACACCCTCTCTCAAAAGAAACAGTCTAGATAGGAAGCCATTGAAGAGAACTCTTAGAAATTATGATAGAGATCCTGAAGTGTAGCTCTTCATGGTTGATGGCTTCTGGTGGGGGTGGGGTGGGAAGTTTTCTTTAAAGGGCTGGACATTGGGAGCTTGACCATGCTCCAGTGAGTATATGAGCAACACAGACTGGACTAGGTATTTATTTTTTTTCTCTGGAGAGATCACAAGGAAAGTGGGTGGACCTGGGAAGACTGGGAAGGGAATCCAGATGCATTATGTGAAACTCCCAAATAATCAATAAAAATATTATGATGGGAAAGAATTAGCTTAGGGGCTGGAGAAATGCTCAGAGGTTAGGAAGATGTAATGTGCTGGGTAGCGGTTGAAGGGTGGAAAAGGCAGTTCAGGAACACCTGAATAAAAAAACAGCAAGAATTTATTTAGGGAGCACTCACACACTGGTCTGTAGAGCACCGTCACAGTTTTCAGCCCTTGGAGGCACAGGATGCTGGAAGCAGGATGATCAGCCCATCACCCCAAGAGAGATCATGCTTGACCTCTCCCCTTCCTTGTAAGGGATCATCACATCTGCACAACCAACTCACTTCCTAAGACTCTCAAACTATTGGCAGAAACCAATTTCCACTACAGGTGGTGGCACATGCCTTTAATCCCAGCACATGGGAGGCAGAGGCAGGTGGATATTTGTAAATTCAAGGCCAGCTTGATCTACAGAGTGAGTTCTAGGACAGCCTAGGTTACACAGAGAAACCTAGTCTTGAAAAAACCTGGGGTGGGGGGTGGTGAACAGAACTGTGGGCACTGGAGTTTGGATTCCAGCACCCATGAAACATGCCTATGACTTCAGCCAAACTGAGTACAAACAGAAGAATCAATGGGGACTGCTGGCTTCCAGACTAGGAGAGGAAAGTTGAGCCCCAGGTTCAGGGAAACCCTTGCCTCACGGGAATAGGCAATAGTAGAAGAGGACACCTGGCACCCTCTTATGGACTCTATGTAAGTCCACATACACACAAACACATCTGCACATATACTCACATTGGCAGGAAAATAGACAGACAGACAGACAGACAGACGAAGTTTCAAGGGCTAGTTTGATGACTCAATGGCTGTTCTTCCACAGGTCCTGGGTTCAATTTCCAGCACTCACAGAACAGCTTACAACTGTCTGTAACTGCAGTCCCATGAGATCTGATGCCTTCTTCTGTTGCATGTGTGTACATGCAGACAAAACACCCATATATGTAAACAAATAAATCTAAAACAAAATCTTGATCATGCTCAAACCTAACTGTAACATGGGTAATTTGGGGGTGGGAGCAGGGCTCAGTGGTAAAGCACTTACTTAGCACACACAAGGACCCTAGGTTTCATCCCTAGTATCAGAGGAAATAAAATTAAGACTGTAGAGGTGGCTCAGTGGTTAAGAGCACTGGCTGTTCTTCCAGAGGACCCAGGTTCAAATCCTAGCATCTAGATTGTAGGATAGATGCCCTCTTCTGGTCTCTGCAGGCTTCTGCATGCACAGTACATGTACATATAAAATTCAGTAATAAAAACAAATCTTTAAAAAAATATAAAGTAAAAGCCGGGTGTTGGTGGTGCACACCTTTAATCCAGCACTCAGGAGGCAGAGGCAGGTGGATCTTTGTGAATTCAAGTCCAGCCTGGTCTACAGCGCTAGTTCCAGAACAGCCTCCAAAGCAATACAGAGAAACAAACACCCTACAGTATGGGGGGCTTAGAGAAGCCTGTTTTTCAGACCTAATTCTGATTTTCTCTTTGACTTTGTGATCTCTATGACAACCTCCCTTCTCAGCCTAAGTTCCTTAGGGGAATCTTTCCTGTTGCAGTTGGTAGCCCTGATGGATGCCTTGCTTCCCTCCGACAATGCAGTCCTGTGAGGTACTGTGATCACAGGTGCTCTGAGAGCCGCATGGCCCAGCAGAAGAGTGACTTATCACTCCACTCTACATCTCCCCGTTGGTGTCACCTCCCACAGAAAAGGTCCAGCAAAACAGCCCGCAATCACATTAGCTGAAGGGGATGAAGGACCAGGGAGCCAGCAGTAAGGCCCCAAAATAGAACACTCATGTTACACTTGATAATCACCTCACTCACCACGACTCCTGCAATTATGTAATCCCAAAGTTGTTGGCTTTTTTCTTGCATTGTAAACAGACAGCAAACTCTCTCCAAAGCGATTTACTGATAATTCCTGACTCCATGACTGGACGTTTAAATACTGTCTTTAGCTCTTTTGTCTCCAATTCTCCCCTGCAGTTCCATCACCCACTATGGGTCTGTCCTATTGCTTTTGAACTAGAAGAAATCTTCCCTTTCTAGAAGCTTCTCTAGCATTTTTTTTTCTGACATAATTTCCAAACAGTAAATTGCATACATACTGAACAAACTTTTTTTTTCTTCCAAATGGCAGGGATTGATACTGGTTAATGAATAAAGCACTGTTGGCCAATAGGAAAGTAAGATAGGCAGGACTAGGAAAAGAAGGAAAGAGGATGTAGTAAGTGGTCAGCATGGAGAGAAGGTAGAGAACAGAACCGCCAGCCCCCGCTCTCCGGTAAAACCACGTGGAAATACATAGAAATGGGTTAATAATTAAGACAGAGCTAGCTGATAAGAAACTAGTACCTGGCCAACAACATTATACCAAGTACAGAGTCTCCGTGTGATAATTGGGACTGTCGCGGCGGCGGCGGCGGGACAAGACCAGCGGCGGGTGGAAAAACCGTACTCCTTACAGGTAGATAGATACCTTTCTCATGCCTTGCATGTGCCCAGGTGTCCTCTCTCAGATCTAGACCCCAGAAAAGTCCCTCTGCCTCACCCCCCACTCAGTGTCTGGCTGGAATCACTCTTCTCCCTCATCACCATACATTGTTTTTGTCAGTTCTAGAACTTCATAAGAAACTTCATAAGAACTTCATAAGTGTACAGTGTCCCAGTGCTCAGGCACTGGGATAGGATTGCCTGTCTCAGCTTGGATCACTGGGGCCCATTGTTCCCAAGTTCTGTGAGATACTAGGTCTCCGAGAAATAAGGTGAAATAAGGTGGAAATTGATGGAGCAGGACACCCAGTGTGAACATCACTCAAGCACTCACAGAGTGCACACAACATAAGCACA
Source organism: Phodopus roborovskii (assembly GCF_943737965.1). Lineage (NCBI taxonomy): Eukaryota > Metazoa > Chordata > Mammalia > Rodentia > Cricetidae > Phodopus > Phodopus roborovskii. Next base: position 19,935,971 of record NW_026126448.1, read on the forward strand.
TACCAGTGTGCACATCACTCAAGCATGCACACACACACACACACACACACACACACACACACACAAGTGCACTAGGGCACACATAAATTCTCCACTGCAGAATTTTTCTTCACTTTTTTTTTTTTTTTTTTTTGAGACAGGTTTTCTCTTTGAAACAATCCTGGCTATCCTGGAACTCACTCTGTAGACCAGGCTGGCCTCAAACTCACAAAGATATATCTCTGCCTCCTGAGTGCTGGGATTAAAAGTGTGTGCCATGACTGCCTGGCTTTTTCTCCACTTTTATCTGCCAACAAATTCAGGCTAAAATAGGCATTCTTGCCAATTCCCCCAGTTTCTCATGAGTCTGCTCCCTCTACCTAGAAATTCCCCCAATCAGATAAAACCTCCCAATTTCCAGGCCCCTTTTAACCACTATGGTATATATCTCCAGCTTGTTTCTAAGTCCAGTTCCAAGGTCACCTCTACAAACCTTCCCCAAATGCCAATCAGAACCTTCCTTTTTTCAGCTCTTCTAGAAAGCTATCTCCCTCTGGGTTGCAGTCTTCCTGACAGATCTGGGTCTCAAATTGACCCTTGATCCTTGACTACCTGACCTCCATCCCTGAACTCCATGGTGAAAGAGAGAACCTGCCCAAAAATTGCATCTCTGCACTCACAGATACAGAGAACACACGCAGCAAGATGACAATAATAAAACAAAAATGGCTGGACAGTGGTGGCACAAGATTTTAATCTGAGCACTCGAGGCAGAGGTAGGCAGATCTCTCTGAATTTGAGGACAGCCAGAGATACACAGAGAAACCTTGTCTCTAAAAACAAGCAAAATAATAATGATGACGATGACAACAACAACAATAATGAAATAAAGAAAGCTACTGCATTTCAGGTTGCAAAGCCTGGGCTGAGAGGCCAAATCAGAAATGCTACCTTTGTGCCACCTACTGGCTTTCTGGAGTATGACAGTTTTCGGTTTCTGAGTGGTTTCAGGAAACTCAAATCTTTTCATTTTTTTTTTTTTTCTTTTCTTTCTTTTTTTCTCTTTTGTGTGTGTATGTGTTAGCTTGAGGAGCTGTCCAGCATTGTTTTTTCCTTAATTTTATTACATTAATATTGTGTGTGCATGAGAGAGATCGAAAGACAGAGATGAGGGTGGCTCATGTGCCACAGCACACAGGAGACCACCTCTGTGGAGTAAGTTCCTTCCTTGCACTTTTATGTGGATTCCGTGAATTTAACCCTGGTCATCAGGCTTGCAATGTCAGGCTGCAAGCACACTTAGCCAAACTGCTGGCCCTACTTTGATTTGTGAGACAGTCTCTCACTGGAGCCTGGGGCTCAGCAGTTTGGCTAAGCTGATCAGCAAGGTCACGCCACCTGCCTTTGCTTCCCCAACACTGGATTTCACCATGCCTGGTCTTTCACGTAGGTGCTGAAATTCCTTCCTGCTCAGAGCCTCATGCTTGCACAGTATGATGGCTAATGTTGATTGTCCACTTGATGACATTAGCATCATTTCAACTACAGACCTCTGTGCGAGCCCATGGGGGACTCCCTTGATTAGGGTGATTGAGGGGAAAACCAGCACATTGTAGATGGCACCGCTGCTGGAGCTGGGACTCAGGACTATCTATAAAAGGAGAAGCACTCATCACTCTGCTTCCTGCCTGTGCACGTGGTGCTGTAACCAGCCAGGTGTCTCAAGTTCCCACCACCCAGATCTCCCCACCAACAAGGACGGTACCATAAACCACCATAAACCCATCCTCACACTGCTTTTGTGAGGTGTTTCAGCCCAGCTGTAGGGGAAAGTAAGACTTTCACTGGAAGAGCTACCCTGGATTCCTTTCCTTGGCTTTTTGAAACAGAGTTTCTCTCATGCTGCCTGTATCAACTTTGAAAGAGATACATAACTGAGGATATCTTTGAACTCTGACCCTCAGGCCTCTACAAGTCCTGGGAGGGAGGTGGAAAAAGGGGCTGGTTTTTTTTTTTTTTTTTTTTTCTGTTTTTGTTTTTTTTGTTTTTAAAAGACAGGATTTCTCTAGCTTTGGAGCCTGTCCTGGAACTCACTTTGTAGACCAGGCTGGCCTTGAACTCACAGAGATTTGCCTGTCTCTGCCTTGCAAATGTTTGGATTAAAAGTATGTTCCACTACTGCCCAGCTAAGGGGACAAAAAGGGAGCAAATCTTTTTTATTTTTTATTTTACATGTCGATCCCAGTTCCCTTTCCCTTCCTCCCTCCTTCCCTCCCTCTTACCCTCTCTGCCCCCCTTCTATCCCCCCACCCCAATTCTATATGTAGTGCAATGCCATCCAGGTGGGGTAATGTAGATCTGTCAGGTCATTTGAAGTAGGGACTAGGACTTCTCTTCTGTCTCTAGGTTAAGGTAGTATTTCCCCATAAGGGGGCAAATCTTAAAGCTTGTGGCCACCATTTAAAGTTTGGCCTTTACTGAGATGGGGACCAGGAGGTGTGAACTAAGGGACATCCTCTAATGTCTGAATTCAAAGGAATCTTCTGCTGCTGTGTGGAGGAGGGACTACAGCAAGCAAAAAGAGCTATGGACACTTGATGTGGGATGTCCTTCTGTATGCTATGAATGTGTTGCTTTTATTGGTTAATGATTTTATTGGTCAGTGGCCAGGTAGAACAGAGCCAGTTGGAAAATCCAAAAAGAGATACGGAGAGAAAAAAGGTGCAGTCAGGGAGATGCCATGGAGCCATTGCAGAAGCAAGATATGAAATAACAAGCCTAGCTTTGTGGTAAAATATAGATTAATAAAAATGGGCTAATTCAACTATGAGATCTAGTCAGTAATATTCCCAGGCCATTGACCAAACAATTATAATTCATATTAAGCCTCTGAGTGTTTGTTAGGGAACTGAAAAATGGGAGAAAACCCTCCATTTACATATACTAGGTGAAAGGCTACTGAAAAGGCATGTTAGGGCCAGGCATTGGTGACCCATGCCTTTAATCCTAGCATTTGGGAGGCAGAGGCAGGCAGATCTCTGAGAGTTTGAGGCCAGCCTGGTCTATAGAGCTAGTTCAAGGACAGGCTCCAAAATAATAGAGAAAACCCCCCACACACAAAAAAGCATGTTTGGACTGTTTATATCCATGTACCATGTGCATGCATTATCGTCCATGGCGGCCAGAAGAGGGCATCAGATCCCCTGGAACTGGAGTTATGTAGTGGATGCTAGGAATAGAGTGTAGGTCCTCTGGAAGAACAGTCAGAGCTCTTAAACATAATCATCTCTCCAGCCCTCTCTGTAAGGCAAGTTTTTAAAAAGTCCCATCTACAGGGTCTGGAGAGATGGCTCAGAGGTTAAGAGTAGTGACTTGTTAAGAGTTGGTTTTTCCCTGCCTGTCTGGTCCCAGTGCCGCGCCAGCCACAAAGAACACAAAGATGCTGTATTAGATATAAAGCTGTTGGCCTGTTACTAGTATTTCTTATTGGCTAGCTCTGTCTTAAATATTAACCCATTTCTATTGACCTATATTTCCACGTGGTCTCATTTTACCAGAGAGGGGGCCCTGCGTTCTACTCTCTACATCCTCCATGTTGATTCTTCTCCCTGTTCTTTCTCTCTCGTCTCCTAGTCCCACCTATCTTGTTTTCCTATTGGCCAACAGTGCTTTATTCATTAACCAGTAAGAGGAACATATTTATAGAATGACATCTCCCATCAGTGACTTCTCTTCCAGAGGTCCTGAGTTCAGTTCCAGCAACCACATTGTGGCTCACAACCATCTATAATGAGATCTGGTATCCTTTCCTGGCTTTTAGATATACATGGAGGCAGAATGTTGTATTCATAATAAATAAATAAATCTTAAAAAAAAAAAAAAAAAAAAAAAGGTCCCATCCACACCTCTACAAAGCTGGAACCCAGCTTTTTACAGGTGCTGGGGACTCGAACTCAGATCCTCACACTGACACATAAAACAATTCACTAAGCAATGTCTCAGCCCTTAAAACTAATTTAAAGTTCTACAAAAAGAGCTTTCAGGAGCCATTTCCTTTTCCAATGATGAAATGTGTCCAGGACCACTTAGCACAGCGAGGATGGAGCAGAACACCGGAGGAGCTGTGAAGGATGAAAACAAGAAACCACACTGCAAATCCAACTGGTAGGCCCACCCCACCCCAAAGTACTGGGGATCCAGTCCACTGACTGAGAGGTGGGTTGTCCAGGCTGACCTTTGAACCTGTGATCTGGCTGCCTCCACCTTCCAAGCAGCTGGGGTCCAGACCTATACCGTTTTGTGATCTTTTTCAGCAGGCATCATTCTCTCCCAAACTGTAAACTCAGTGCATTTCTTACTTTTTTGCCCCATTGCCCAGCAAGAGAACCTGAGGTGCACTTTAAAATACTGACTGAATGACTCCATACAGGAAGAAAAAACAGTTGACGGCAAAATAGGGAATTTCCTGAGAGTGCTGCTTGTTAACCAGCAACTCGCTAGCAAGGTGGAGCTTTCCAACCGTCAGCATTGTTGAGAAGGCTGAAAAAGCGTTTGAGAATGCCATCTTTGTGGGCGCAAGCAAGAGACAGCTCGGCAGGTAAAGGGGTCTGTTAAGACTGATGACCTCAGGTCGATCCAGGAACCAGCATGGTAGGAACAAGAAACCAACTCCCACAGAGTAACCTATACCCCCCCCACACACACTTAATAAGTAAATAGAAGAGATAAAAGGCATCTTTGCCTTGCAAACAAGATGAGTCATTTGGCTAGGAAGAGACTGGGCAAGCGCAGATGCAGCGCAGGGACACAACTCACAGGCTAGAGGTAAAATGGACAAGAGCAGCGACAGAGTGCAGTCGACAGAGCACGAGGAAACTGGATCAGCAGGGAGGCGGGTACCAGAACACCTCGAGAGTTCCAGAATCATTCCAGAGCCGCCTGGGTGGAATCCCCACCTCCCTTAGCCTAGCCCAGGGCGCTCTAGCATCACCAGCCTTCCCATGCAGACCCAGCAGCAGTTGTTCTAAAAAGCCTCAGGATTAAGGAATTTCGTAGCGTGTGGATCGCAGCCTGTGGTGACTCAACTCTCAGTGCAGGGGAAAAACTTCGAATGGACTCATCTGATCCGAGGCCTAAGGACCTTTTATATACTGTCCTCTTCAGTACATTTCTTGCCATTTTTGAAGAACCAAAGCACGCACTCTGAGAACCAAGAAGGAACAGAAAATTGGTGCATTGCCATTTTCCATGGAAGGAACAGAAACAACTTTCCACATATGGTGCTATGGTGCTTAAGATTAAAAAAAAAAAAAAAAAAAATCAGGATGAAAACCAATCCATGCTTCCTGAACCCCATCAAGAATAAGGCCAAATAAAAGTACCCTCCAAACCAAAGACCCATTCACACAGCAAGGAAGAGCAGAAGTGAAGTGTTGTGTCTCCAATAGGTTTAGTAATTCTCTATCTAGATCAACATGTTCAAAAAGAAAAAGGACTGGAGAGATGGCTGCTCTTCCAGAGGACCTGAGTTCAATTCCCACCCACGTCGTGACTCACAACCATCTAAAGTGGGATCTGATGCCATCTTCTGGCAGAAAGGTGTACATGCAGGTAGAGCACACATACATGTAATCTAAAAAAGAAACCTTAAAAAAGGCTAGGCGGTAGTGGCTCACGCATTTAATTCCCGCACTCAGGGAAGAGGCAGGTGGATCTGAGTTTGAGGCCTATCTGATCTATAGAGAAACCCTGTCTTAAAGGTGTGTGTGTGGGGGGGGGGGGGTCATAAGCCATTGCTTTAGAAAAAAAATCCCACCAAACAAACAAACAAAAAATCTACCATGGGTAGTCTGAACAATTTCCGATAAATGGAACCGGAATTCCTGGGGGAAATGGAGCAAGGTCAGGGAAAAGGACTAGCCTGAAATGTCTTCTACTATATAAAGAAAAAGAACCACAGTCCTGGCGGTGGTGGTGCTCGCCTTTAATCCCAGCACTCAGCAGAGACAGGCAGATCTCTGAGTTCCAGGACAGCCAGAACTGTTACACAGAGAAACTCTGTCTCAAAAAACAAACAAAAAAGAAAAAGATCCACAAATATCACACAAGATACTTGGATTGGATCAACACATTCATAAACACACACACAGGTAGCTAGGAATATGGCTCAGTGGGAGAGCTACAGTAGTTTGAAGTCCTGGTTTAATCCCCAATACTGGAGTCAAAACAAATACTCTGGAGCCAACCCGTTTATGTTCATTACAGCTGGGATAGTTTTTTAAAAATAACTTTCTATTTTATGTGCATTAGTGGTTTGCCTGCATATATGTCTGTGTGAGGGTATCAGATCTTGGAGCTAGACAATTATGAGCTGCCAAGTGGGTGCTGGGAATAGAACCCAGGTCCTCTGGAACAGCAGCCAGTGCTCTTAACTGTTGAGCCATCTCTCCAGTCCCCAGCTAGGCCAATAAAGCCAACAATATAAACTAAATAGGTACTAATCCATAATGATATAACCAAATAAATAAATGACAGTCACACCACAGCCTTCTTACTGATTATAATTAATAAATGAAGGAATGGAAGTTTTGAATTAACATTTGGCCAAATTCACAGCAGTCCGATGCAGTCAGTAGCAATCCATATATGTCAAAATTAGGGTTAGAGAACATAGGCTCAAGTATCACACACCTTGCAAGTTACTCAAAAGGCAAAACAATGTACAGTACATAAGTCTGCAGACATTACTTTACCCAAGCATGATCCATGTTTCTCATTGGTCTTCCCAGTATCAGGGTAAAGATACAATGCACAGAAAGACAACATGAATATGTGACTCTCTCGAGGAATTACCTCATCTAATAATGCAAGGTAACAGGTACACAACCTAAAGGTCATTCATTCTGTAACTGGCTAGCACTCTCAAAAGTGTCAATTCTGAAAAGTGATGACTAAAGCCAGGTGTGGTGGCGCCTATCTGTGGAATCCCAGCTATTATTGGGGAAGCAAGGCAGGATTACAAATTCAGGGTCAGGCTGCACAATTGCAGCCAAATATCTCAGGATAAATAAGAAGGGCCAGAGAACTAAGGATGTGGCAGGATACTTAACACACATAAGGTACTCATTCAACTCCCAACACTGTGGAGAAAGCCAAGGACTTAAGAACATCCAAGGCTACAAAGTAACAGCAACAAAATGCATTGTGGGATTCTAGATAGCACCAGAAAAAGACAACAGGCACAATTCAAGTTAGGACTGTAGATTAGTTAATAGTGCTTTATGAAAATTAACTGGATGGGTAACTTTATTGTGGTTATGCAGAATATTAACATTTAGAGGAAAGCTGAGTAAATAAAACTTATTTTTGAAAAACTGAATTTAAAAAATGGGATATACTGGGTGTAGACAGCAATCAATTATAGATAAAATTCAATGAGTAGATTTGTAATTTGTGCATTTTACTTATATTCAAAATTTGAAATTCCCTGAACTCTTGACACTGGTATAAGATTGTTTTCCCTCATTTCTACAAAGGGAAGTAAAATAAAACAGCTATCAAAAACTGTGACAATCACAGATGACAATATAGTCAGTGAAAATCTGTCTTTAGTAAGAGAACTACTTTTTAGACCAGTCTCTTCAGACGTTGGGAAGCAGCACTGTCCCCTCCCAAGGGGCTAGTGCTAGCCTGAACTTCCTATGTAACGATCTTCCTGCCCTCACCATCAGTGCTGGGTTTACAGGTATTACCTGTGTTAGAAATCAACCCCAGGGTTCTGTGCATGTTAGACAAGTACTCCACCAACTCAGCTTCATCTCCATCCTGAGTCTAACATTTTAGATGAGAAAAAAGGTCAATGTGAGGTTTTGGGCAATTTTTTTAAATACACAAAAGTTCTAATCCTTTCAACATCCAGTAATCTTGAGCCTCTCAGTACTCAGGAAAATTATAGATGAGCCACCTTCTTGGTAGCTCCAGTTCCTTTGAGTTTGCTCCCAAAGCCAGACACTTTGTATGTGTTATGAAGAGACTGGGAAGCAACCTCTTAAACCACTGAAGGGTTTATTAAAAAAAAAAAAAAAAAAAAGCATCTTGACAAGGCCAGCCTCATCTAAAAAGCGCAAGTTCCAGGACAGTCATAGAGAAGCCATGTCTGGAAAAACAAAACAAACATATCCTGAGTAATCTCGTGACCAATTTAAATTTAAATAAAGGGAAAACACAGGTAAAACTGCTTTTCTCACAATATTTTCCCACTTGAGGCCAAATTACTAAACAAAGTGACCTATGAGAACCCTGTAACTCATGTCTCAATGGATCTGACTCCCTTACACAGGCATACATGCAGGCCAAACACCAATGTACATTAAAAACAAAAAAAGTTAAATGTGAAAAATGTATATATTCAAACTAATGAAAACACTGAGAACTCCAATTTTGGGGAAATATATTTATAATAAAGTCTGATAGGAAAAAACATTAGATTTTACTGTGCCTTTTGATACACAGTGCTGGCTACAATGTTCAACATCAACCCCGAGGGTCTAGGAAGCATCTACTAACTGAGCTATATCCCAGCATTACTGAGTTCCCTGACTTAGCAGCTGGGATGTGTGGAACAAGGCATACCAAAGTACACTATCCACAGCATTCAACTCCAGAATCCTCTTAAGAGTTTTTGCACATTTAACTCTCTAAAATTGGGACATCTTAAGGGCAAAATTTTCTAAAGCAGAGAAGTTTGTTAAACCTTAAGGAATAAACAAATTCCATTGTGGTCAAAGTATACAAAGAACAAACCATTGGAATTTCACTTTTGAGACCCAAATCCTTGGGAAATGCTGTCTAAATTAGTCATATATTGGGATTACACATTTATATCCTTGGATACTGGGTGCTACCTCTTTTTGCAGGAGTAAAGTTCCTCTGGAATTAGCATAGTACCTGGCACATAATAAAACACAAATACTATTGAGTGGTTCAGTAATGCTTGAGTTTTCTATATGAAGAACCAGAAACAATGAAGTATGAATACTGTCACAACCTGGTTTAAGTAAGGTTTCCAGTCCTTAGGTACAAACAAGTCCAAACTGTCCTTTTTAATACAAACTTTTTTGATGACAGGGTCTCATGTAGTCCAACTGGCCTCAAACTTGCAACATGGTGAGGACAAGCTGGCCTTATCCATCCTAAGCCCACCTCCTAAATGCCTGAGTACAGGAATGCACCACCACAACAGGGGCTTTATCACAAACTCTCTAAAACGAGTCACTATTTCACTCTCAAAACTCCTTACCAAATCTTTTCCCAAAATATAGCAGACAAATAATACTAAATGGTACTAAAGTGATGCTCAACAGGATCTCACGTTTATTGAGAAGTGATTAATGGTAAAAAGAAAGGCAATGCCCTTTCCTCATTGGCTGAACAAGAAACTGAAGAAACATTCACTACATGTTTTACAATATTTTCTCTTCCAAAATGCATTTCTGAAAACAAGTTTTTATCACTGTTCTTAGCTTTGAAATCAAATTAATCCTGACTTAATCAGTATAATGTACAAGAACAGAACATTTCTTAGGACTCCTAGTACTTTACTTTGAGTAACAAAGGGTCAGAGAAAATGAATCACCCTTACAGACACAACCTTGGGTAACACTGTTATTAAACTCTCCTAGACAAAAATTCTTCATAAAAATTTTCTTCCAGTTCGGAAAGGAAAAATCAAATTCCCACTTTCTGGGGTGGACACCCAAAATCTGCGCAACTCAAGTGTTCTCCAAGTGCAAATGTCAAAATGGGAAGAGGAAAGGGTTTAAAAATTAGAGAAAATTGTATGCACTTACGGACTTAAAAATCCGAAAAATATAGTAAAAAGACAAAAAAAAAAAAATGCTCTGAATCACAACCAAAGCCAAAATAAAAGGGGCATTTTTTTTTTTTTTTTTTTTTTACCTAAACTACCTAGAGGGAACTTTTGTTTAGGTTTTCCTTTTTTTTTTTTTTCCTTTTTTTTTTTTTTTTTTTTCATTTTCCAGTTTAGTCCTATGTCTTCTGTGAAATTTCAATACTTAAACTGCAAGTTTGCAATCGTCTCTGAAGTCAATGAAATTAAGAAAAAAGTCCTAATTTTCTTGAAGGTCACTGTGTCCTCTTAGGATAAGCAGATGCAACCGTTGCTGCAGTCTGTGCAGAACCGCTTTTTATTTCCCACGACCTTGACGTTCCTGGGAAGGTAAGAAAAAAGTTGAAATAGTTAGCTAAAACCTATCTAAATTAAAGTAATAATAAACAAACTCAAAACTACATTTAAAAAAAAAAAAAAAAAAAGGCCTAGCCAGCAGTAGTGGCACACAACTTTGACCCCAATACAGGGTAGGAGAATCTCTGAACTCCAGGTCAGCCTTGTCTATAGAGTGAATTCTAGAACAGGCAGGCGTATGGAGAGAGACTGTCTAAAAATACAAAAGCAACAAAAAGTACACAGGTCCCACTGACCTCATAACTATGGTCTGATGTTAGTATGAATTTTCCAAAAAGAATATCAACCCCCCCCCCACATTTGGACTTCCATGTACTATTAATAATCTCCATATTTCACTCCAAGGATTATAATTTACTTCTGAGGCTTACTTGGTTGTTGTTTTAAAATAGTCACAACCCAAGCTGGTCCCAACTTGGAATCCTGTCTTAGCCCTCAGTATATTGGTACTACAAATAGGCACACTACATCAAGCCATTATCCCCATCATAAACTAAACTTCAAAGAAGTTACTTACCTGTCCAATACTATCCACCCAAGATGAACCAATGACTATGCAGCTATCTTACCAAACCCCTTACTACAATATATCAATCTTTGAGAAAAACTAGACAATTTTAATTACCATCACTCAGGAGGCAAAGAGGGGATTCCTGGGCAAGCTGGCTAGCTGGACTAGAACTGGAAAGTTCCAGGTTTATCAAGAGATCCTACCTCAGTAAATAAAAGTGGAGATCAATTGAGGAAGAAACCATGTCACCTTTGGCCCTCTACATCTGTGTGATACCTTATGTACTTGTATGGAAATGTCACAAGGAAGACGCTATACTTACCATAGCAGTAAACCTAATTAACCCATATATTCCAATCTTTGTAACTCAGATGCTATTCAAAGGGAAAAGAAGTTTCATCCAATGTAAAAGAAACTTAAGTTTTAATATTCCTAGAACTTTTCTACTAAACTCTCCTAAAATTTCAAGATAGTCTGAATGAAAATGGCCTCCATAGGCTTATGTTTGAATACTTGATTCCCCAGTTGGTAGAACTGTTGGGAAGGATGAGAAAGGAGGTGTAGCCTCCTTCCCTAGAGGGGGAAGGTTCTGAGATTTCATTCCCAATGTCTGTCTGTCTGCTTCCAAATTCCCCTTCCCCACCCCACCCCCCAGACAAAGTTTCTCTAGCTTTGGCACTTGCTCTGTAGATCAGACTGGCCTTGAACTCAGAGAGATCTGCCTGTCTCTACCTCCCAAATGCTATGATTAAAGGCATGCACCAACCAGCTGGCCTGCCTACCTTAGGTCCTCTGAAAAAAGTCCAGCAATTTCTCTTAACTGCTGAGCCACCTCTCTAACACATGGGTTTTATGTACTCCAAGGTGACTAGAAATTACAGTCAATCCTCTTGCTTGGTCTCCCAAGTGCTGAGATCACAGGTATGCACTATCACACCTAATAAAAATAGCAAATAAAATGGAAACCCTGGCAGGGAACAGCTTACATAATGTTCCAAATAACGACATGAACCTGGGGATTCAATCTCTAGTCATCTTGGCTTGCCTGGCAAACATTTTACCCTCCACTGAGCTATTTTCCCCAGCCCTGTGCTTATCTTTTATGGTACCATTTACTCTGCTTTCTCAAAATTACCATTCAATGCACCTTCATTAACTATCACACAATGTAATAAATCTCTTTAAATTTATTCCCCTTATGTTGCAAAATACTCCTTTATACTGTTTGAAGATGTATCACTGTGATTGGTTTAATAAAAAGCTGAATAGCTAATACCTAGGCAGGAAGAGGTTAGACAGGACCTATATAGGGGCAGAGAGGACTTGGAGAGGAAGAGGTTTGTGAGCCAGCCTCAGAGAAAGCAGAATGAGCAGTTCAGAAAGACAAGGTAATGAGCCATATGACAGAATGTACAACTATAGCTAACACCTATTCATACTACTTCGGCCCCCTCCTCACTTTCAATCAGATTACAGAACTGGAGATTGGGCTGTGGTTAAGAGCTTGTATAGCACCCACAAGGCCTTGAATTCAATTCCCAGCATTGAAAAACAAAACTGGAGCCAAGCAGTGGTGGTACACAACTTTAGTACCAGCACGTGGGAGGCAGAGGCAGGCGGATCTCTGTGAGTTCAAGACCAGCATGGTCTACAGGTAAGAGTTCCAGGACAGGCTCCAAAGCTACAGAGAAACTCTTGTCTGGAAAAAACAAACAACAAAAACTGGCTACAAAATTAATAAAACTCTGCTCATAAGAATACTTGAAAGCCACTTTGTGGCAGTGTTCAATTCACTCTATGAAATCTCAAACTGGCAAAAATTTCCTTTGCCTTATCCTCCTAAAAGGCTGGGGTTAGCAGATTGGTCCACCACACTTGCTTCTAGTTTAATATCCTTTCTTTAAAATATCTGCTGGGTGGAGATGGCACATGCCTTTAATCTCAGCACTTGGAGGGAGAGGCAGGGGGATCTCTGAAATTGAGGTCAGTGTGGTCTGCAGAGACAGTTTTAGGAGAGCCAAGACTACACAAAGAAACTGTCCTAATAGATTAGATGTTTGACAGATAGACAGACAGACAGATCCTTTCCAAAGCTGTATAATGTGCTTTCTGTACAAGCAGGAAGACCTGAATCCAGATCCTAAGTCTCATGTAAAAGCCAATTAGGATAGTGAACATCAATGATTCTAGAGCAGGGAGAGGAAAATTAGGACAGAGACAAGCAAACCCCAGAGTTCTCACTAGCCAGCAGTTAAGCTCCAGGTCCAATGAGAAATGCAGTCTCAAAAACATGCTGGAGAACAAAGGAAGACACCTGACAATGTGCCACATACAAGCAAGCCCACCCGCACATACCCATACAAAATATTCTCCTTCATTTTTTTTTTTACTTATTTTTATTATATTGTGGGAATGTGCTTTCTGTATTCTATGCTATCTGTGTACTATGTGCATGTCTTGTGCCTTCAGAGACCAGAAGAAGGCATCAGGTTCCCTGAAACTGTTATTATAGATGGTTGTGAGCTGCCATGTGGGTGCTGGGAACTGAACCTGGGTCCTCTGAAGAGCAGCCAGTGCTCTTAATCTCTGAGCCATTTTTCCAGCCCCTCCTCCTCTCACCATTCAGTTTTCATTTTATTTCAAGTATGTGTGTGCACACGCTGTACACATATGCCAAGTGTCCATGGAGTTCAAGAGGACATTGGATGATCTCCCAGAATTGGAATTAACAGGCAACCAGTTGTGAACAGCCTGGCATACATGCTAGTAACCAAACTCCAGTCCTTTGCAAGAGGAGCAAGCGCTAAGCCATCTATTTAGCCCCAGTTAATTTTTAAAGATAGTGTTGGTGACACAGGCTGTGAGATTTTCAACCTCATAGACAGTATGCCACCTTGCCCAATTACATACCATTTACTTATTCTCTCTTCCTCTACTTCTACCTTTCTTTTTGTGATAGTGGAGACTTTTCACATGCTAGGTAAGTTTTACCTCTAATCTATACTCCTCAGCGTTCTCTCCACTTCTAAGTGTTCATAAAACTTAACGGAATCATACTCACATACACTGTATTAATGTTAAAAATGTGATTCTACATCCCCAAATCAATGTGACTAGTTCTGGAGTAATCAATTTGTACTCTTCAGTGCTGCTGCTAATGAATTAGCCTTAACAGTACTGGAACGGACTAGTCTATTGGAATGACCAGATTACTTCTGAGCCCCTCCTCCTTTCCAGGCTAAGGAGCACGTCTCTATCAGTTCTCCAGCTTAAAGTAGGGCTGATGAGTTTTGTGAAAAATATCCTCTATCTTCTCATACCCTCCTCAGTTTTTCTAGATGCAGAACAGTCATTCAACTGGCTGAAGTTCTGGAAACACCAGAATGAACTAAACACATTAATAATTTTTATTTATAGTATGGTGGCTCAATTTATAATCCCAGCATTCTGAGCACATGACAGGAAAAATACTATGAATTCAAGGCTAGCTTGAGCTAAAAAACATAGCCAGTACACAAACACACACAACCCCCCCCCCACTTTCCTATCTAATCTTTTCCAAAAATAGTTATTTAGTAACCTAACATTTAATTGAAGCAAGCCTAAAAGCCCAAATTCTGTTCAGGCCTTGAATTTGACAATTTCTTATGTGAGAACAAAACGTGAGATAAAGTAGGGTATTTTTAAGTAAAACTAAACTAAAAGTAAAAATTTAAATTGTTTGCCAAGATTGACTATTCTCAGAATTACTACTTGGATCTCCACTATCAAAGAGCTACATATTAAGTGCAACAATTTCACAACTAATTTCATCAGCTAAGGCATAGTAGAGCACAAGTCTATACATATAATTCCAGTAGTTGCAAAATAAAGACAGGATCATGTTCAAGGTCACCTTCAAACTATAAAGTGAATTAAAGGGCAAGCTGAGCTAGAATAAACCTATGAACATTTCACATTTTAAAGTTACAGACTAGGGAACTAGCTCAATTTTTAAGTTTAAAACTTACAACTGGGGCCAGGAGGTAGTGGCACACACCTTTAATTCTGGCACTGGGATCTCTGTTGAGTTCAAAGCCAGCCTGGTCTACTGAGCAAATTCTAGGACAGTCTCTAAAGTTACAGAGAAACCCCATCTCAAAAAGAAAAACAAAAACGTACAAATGGAGAAGAGGAACAGGACACTGGGGAGATAGATCAGCAGTTAAGATCATTTGTATTCTTCAGAGGATTCAAGTTTGGTTCTTACCCATCCCCCGATGGCTTACAACTATAATTCCATCTTCAAATAACTGCCTCAAACTCCTAAACTCAAGTCTACCTGCATCTCAACTGTGCAAGTAACAGTGACTACGGGTATGTACCACTGTACATGGCTCTTCATTTATAATTCTGTAATACCTAAAATGCGTATAGTAGAATTTAAATAACTCTGGAGGTAAAACATAAATATAGATACTGCTTTAAAACCTTTCAAATAACTCAAAATTTATATTGGGCGTATAATCCCTGCACAACTACCAAAAAAAAAAAAAAGTTTCGAAAATGAAAACCAGGGCCAGGTATGGTGGCAGGCACACCCTTAATCCCAGGGCAGGAGAGACAGAATCAGGCATGATCTGGCAGGTCTGGTCTACACAGTGAATTCCAAGACAACCAGGAATACATCATCAGAACCTGTCTCAAAAAGAAAAAGGGATAGAGATGGGGTCAGTAGACAAGAGCACTGACTACTCTTCCAGAGGACCTGGATTCAACATATGACAACTCACAACCATCTATAGCTCCAGTTCCTGCACACCCTTGCTGTACAGACACACGTTTAGGCAACACTCATACACACACACACACTCCAAGGGGACCCCATGAGATGGCTCAGCAAGTGAGGAGCCTTTCTTCAGAAACTTGAGGAATGTTGGGAGAAGTGGCACACACCTTTAACCCCAGCACGTAGGAGACAGAGGCAGGTGTACTTCTCTGAGTTTAAGTCCAGCCTTAGAGAAAAACAAAACTAAAACAAAGTCTGACAACCCAATTTAATCTCCAGAACCTATGTAAAAGTGCAGGAAGAGCCAACTTCACAAAGCTATTCTGTGACCTGGATGTGTGCCGAGGCATAATACTCCAAACATACACACTATTTTTTTAAAATAAATAAATAAATAGAAGAATGCCTTAAATCAGTATTTATAGTTATTGGGGAGGGTTTATACCATGATGCTTTCTCCACATCTACCCAGTGCCCCACCTCCCTTTGCTGGATCATAAACCTTAAGTAAAGTAACTTTTGACATAAATGACTGAATTATCCAAGAACTTATCTAGTCTCTAACTCTGCCAATGAGGTGATGTAACCTTATATTATGTGACAACTAAAAGGGAGTAGACTACAACCTTCTACTCAGTCTTATGACACCTCAGAACCATTTGCATTCTTAATCCTGATGCCTATCATTAAATCACCACCCTTGAAAGGCTCATCAAATAGACTCTAATTTAGGGGATCAGGCACCTTTTCTGACCTCAGATTCCTACATGCATGTGGTACATTCAGGCTTACATATACATAAAAATTATGTTATTTTTTATTTTATTTTTGTGTCATGTCCCCTGGAACTAGAAGTAAAAGATGACTGTGAGCCATCATATGGTTGCTGGGAACTGAACCCAGGTTATCTGCAACAAGTACTCTTAAACCTTTAAGCCATCTTTCCAGCTCCACAACTCAGAGATCCATCTGCCTCTGCCTCCAGAGTGCTGGAATCAAGGATGTACTTCACTACCACCTAGCTACAGGTGATCTCTGGGAGTTTAAAGGCAGCAATATGCAGAGAGTTCTGGGACACCAGGGCTACAGAGACCCTGTCTCCAAAATAAATTCACATCAAGTCAAATCTTATGAGTCTATCTTCATTACACAAAGGGTTGAACCAACATTTTCTATGTAGTAGGCAGTCTCTGTAAGACCCACCAGAGGACTGGATGTAACTATGCTGATAGTGCTTGTTTGCACTTGTATGTTCAAGCTCCAACACCACATAAAATCAGGTACACCCACAAAGTAGAGGCAGGATAATCACAAGTTCAAGGCCAAATAAAGTTGAAAAGAGCAGTTTCCTCAATTTCTAACGCTCAACTGCGTGAGGTAGTCTTTTTTTTTTTATTTAAATATAGATGGTCACTACAAAGCCCTACTTGCCCTAAAAGCCACTATGAAACCACTATGAAACCCAAGCAGGCCTCAGGGGTCTACCTGCTATTTTTTTCCCCCTCCTTCATCTTCCCATTATCTTTCCCTACTTGTCCGCACATGCAATTAAGTGTTCCATAAAACGTTTAGTGATGATAGTCTTAGCTGGTTTTGCTAGTCTCTCTGCCCTTGATCACATACTGTAACATCAATACTAAAAAAAGTTATGGGGGGGGGGGGCTGGAGAGATAGCTCAGAGGTTAAGAGCACTGGCTGTGCTTTCAGAGGACCTGAGTTCAACTCCTAGTAACCACATGGTGGCTCACAACCATCTATAATGAGATCTGGTATACTCTTCTGCCATGCAGACATACATACAGGCAGAACACTGAATACATAATAAACAAATCTAAAACAAGTTATTTGTGTGCATATAATGAATGTGTAGTAACACATGCATATTTTTAGTGTTTTATGAGTACAGTGTACAGCCGAGTTATTGCAGGTATACTTGTCGGTGCCAGAGGTAGACATCAAGTATCTTCCTCCAACATATGCCACCTTTTTTTATTAGTTTTGTTTTTTTAATTATGTGTATCTGTGCAAAAGTGAGTGCAGGTGCCCTCAGACACCAGAGACACCAACCTCCCCTGGAGCTGAAGTTACAGGCACTGTCAGCTACCCAGAACTGAACTCAGATCCTCTGCCAAGTGCAGTACCCGCTCTTAACTGCTGGACACTCTCTGAAGTGGTTTTTTGTTTGTTTTTTGTTCCATCTTAAAAAAAAAAATCAAATAAAAACATGAATTCTAGGGACTGAACTCAGGCTGTCAGGCTGACACAGCAAGTACTTTACCCAGTGAGCCATATTGCTGGTCCAGTGTCAGCATTTTAATATACACTGTTCTATAACATTTCAGATGCTCTTGTTCTAATTATCCACCAAGTCCCCTGGAGCTTGTTTACTCAGCAGAGTGGAAAGTAATGTGAAGAAGATACTTGCACTACCTCTGTTGGAGCTATAACTGTGTCCAGAAGGGGGCGGCAACAACTTTACTGTGAAGCTCTGGTGAAAGAGCCACCAGAACTGCTACACTCAGTACTTTTCTTCTTGGCTCATTTGCCAGTCAATAGTGAAATCAGAAAAGCAGTAAGAGATCACCTTTGCTTGCCTGCCTTCCCTGGTTTTTTCTTCTTTGAAGAGCCTCAATTGGTCAACAAGTGCTCAACAGGTAAAGTACCTGCCACCATGAGATCAGAGAACTACAGCAGACTTCCCTAAACTACACATGCACACACACAACAGTCCTTTATCACACTATCCCTTGAACTAAGTAAGACATTCAATGAGAATTCAACACAATGCTTCAAAAGTTGTAGCCACAGTTACAACATTCCAGAAATCTAGGCTTCTTAGGCTCGTATCTCTCTCCCCCCCCCCTCTCCCCCCCTCTCTCCCTCTCTCTCTCTCTCTCTCACACACACACACACACACACACACACACACACAACAGAGAAGCTGAACCTGCAGAATTTTCACCTTTAGATCAACAATACCATGTAGCCCAATCTAGCCCCAGAGGCAACATTTGAACTCCTGTTTCTCCTGCCTCTGCCCTTCAGTGCTGGGATCAGAAATATGGGCCACTCAGTTCATGCTGTGCTGGGAGAAGAAACCAAGATTTTGTGCCTGAACAAGCAATCAACCAACACAGCTAACTACATTTCCAGACAATAGAAATAAAGAACTGACTCCCAAGTTGTATTCTGACTTCCTTGCACATATTAAGTATAAAAACACACCCACATTTAGAACTGCATGTCCATTCAGTAAGTCTGAGGCGGTAACTTCAAATGTTGAAGGGGAAATAAATAGACACCAACAATAAGTATGGTTTTTTTGGTTTGTTTGTGTGTAGCTCTGACTGTCCTGGAAGTCACTATCAGGCCGGCCTCAAACTCAAGGGATGCACTTGTCTCTGCTTCCTGAGTGCTATGAGTAAAAGCAGGCATGGTTATTTCTATCCTAATCACTTAGTAAAAAAAATATAGAACCTGAGTGCAATGGCTCACATCTGTAACCCTGAGAGGCAAAGAAAGTACAGTTTGAGCCTAGTCTGTGCTACAGTCAGGCTGTCTCAAAGAATAAAATCAGTCAACAAGTTTGTAACATTACAAAGCCACTAAAGTGATGTCACAGTACCTGGTGTGGTATACAAGTAAGTAAAGCACTCTCAGTGCTAAAAAGATGTTATGAACCAGGCCAGCTCAGTGGGTGAAAGCAAGCCTGAAGACATACATGGAGGAAAGATCAACCCTGACCTCCAAAAAGTTGCTCTCACCTCCACTTTCCGGCATGGGTGTGTGCTTGTTCTCTCTTACAATTAAATGATGTTTTAGATACAAAGTTAAAAAAAAAGTTACAAACCAGGACATAGCTGGCCTGTAAGCCCAGCATTCTGGAGGCACAGGCAAGAGGATCAGGAGTTCAAGGCCAGCTGGGCTAGAGGTGGAAAGGGGCAGTGAGAAACCAAGAAGACACAAAATATCACTAAAATTTACTGTCAAGCCAGACAGATGCAATGTTTGAAGATTTCAGGGTACTAAATTATATCAGGTTAAAGAATGATTCACTAATAAAAGTTGGCAATAATGGCTGTCTCTACTTCAGTGTGGTCTGCCAGGATACATGTCTGATCATGGACCTTCAGAACAGCTATGATATCATCCTCAGAAGAAGTTTTAAGTGCTTCCTAGTTACTTCCAACTTACTGCATTACCACTCCTCCATGCCACAGTCTTCTGCCATCTTGTAATTAACACAAAGCACCTACAGCAGTACCTTGATAAACTATACATCCCATTCTCACAATGTTCTTGAAATTACAGATTATCGTCAGTTATACAAGGACAGTAGGAATTCTGAGTGAATTGGAAACAGAGCTACCATCAAGCCTTCCTGAATTCGGAGTCTCTTCCCACAGAACATTAAAATACAACGGGACACAAATATAATCAAAGTTCTAAGTTGCATCTGGTGTTTTGTTCACCAGCCTAAAAACAATAAACAATAAGGAGACTTATTCATCTAAGTCTTTATTCCTGGTTTTGGAAATGAACCATTACCTTTTTATTTAAAGGGAGATGGTGCTAGGGATAGAACCCAAGGTCTGGTGCATGTTCCCCAAACAATCTACTGCCAAAGTTACACCCTAACCCTAGACACTATTTAACAACTTTCATTATTATTCATTCTAGGAAACCAGTAAAAGACCAGTCAATTCCAAGATAAGAAGCTTACATCTAATTATACAAAGTTCATTATCAGATGTGCTGTAACTTAGTCTGCCTAAAGTCCTGGGTTCAATGCCAAGCAATGTATAAATGGGTCATGGTGACAGTAGTAGTAGCTATACCAGCAATGGAAGGTGGAGACAGGAGGATCAGAAATTCTAGCTCAAATATGTAACCCAGGAGACCTAATTTGATTCCTAGAACCCACATAAAGGTGGCAGGTGAGAACCAACTGTACATCTGTAAAGCTGATGCAGGAGGATCACAAGTTCAAGGCCAACCAAGGCTACATATTTATTGGGGCAAGAGAAATGACTCGGCAGTTAAGAACACTTGTTCTTACAGAGGATCAGGGTTCAATTCCCAGCACCTACATGGCAGATCACAACCATCCATACACTGTAGTACACAGACATACAAAAGTGCAAAACAAAGTAAATCTAAAAATTTAGGGGAAAAAAAAAAAACCTAAAATATTTTTAATTAGCTTCACCACTAACCACTAGGAGTAATGGTACATATCTTTATCTTTAATCCCAGCAGAGACAAATAGATCTCTGAGTTCAAGGCCAGCCTGATCTACACTGTAAGTTCCAGATCATGGAAACTATAGTCTCACAAAGTCAAACAACCAAAAATAAAATTAGTTTCAGAGATTCTAAGTCATGCTCAGTTAATGAATTTTGAGGCCTAAACTACCAGATCCTTTCTCCAAATTCAATTCACTCACTGAACCACTCCAGTGGGGTTCAAACACCCTTGAAGTCAATAGGGGGCTGGAAAAATAACTCAGCAGTTAAGAGCACTGACTCTTCCAGAGACACAATTCCTAGCATCCACATGGCAGCTCACAAATGTCTGTAACTCCAGTTCCAGGGACCCAACATCCATGACAAAACACCAATGCATATAAGAAGGCCAAGTCAGGGAACCGAGCTGAAGAAATATGGCACTAACCCATTAAAAAAAGAAGTCCATGTAGACTCAGGGGCTTAGATCAAAGACAGATTGATTCCCTAGCATGCTTAAGGTCCTTGTTCCTTCCAGAGCACTGCTTTAAAATAAAACAAAAATTCCAGTCCAAGGAGAGAAAGCTGGAGAGAGGTATCAGTGATGAGGAGCACTGGCTGCTCTTCCAGAGGCCTTGAGTTCAATTCTCAGCAACCACATGGTGGCTCACAACCATCAGTAGTGGGATATGATGCCCTCTTCTGGCATAAAGTTGACAGAGCACATATGCATATACATATATACATACATACATATATACATACATACATAAAATAGATAAATAAAATTTTTGGGGGGAGAGAGGGGTTTGAGACAGGGTTTCTCTATGTAGCTTTGGAGCCTGTCCTGGAATTCACTCTGTAGACCAGGCTAGCCTCAAACTCAGAGATCTGCCTGCTTCTGCTAGGATTAAAGGATAGGACGAAAGACAGGGATTAAAGACATGTAGTGCTGCTCCTGCCACCACCACCAGGCAATAAATCTTTAAAAGTAAAATATGTCCACCCCGGGTTCTATCACCAGCAGAACAAAAGTTAAGCCAACATAAATCAATAGTAAACTCCAGTTTCATGGGATCTGAAACCTCTACTGGTTTCAGTGTGTATGGGGCCTGCATGTAGAACACAAAGAGATATGCAGGCAAAACACCTGTATGCATAAAATAGAAGTTAATAAACTCTAAATAACAAACAAGGTGGAAACATGGTTCAATAGTTAAGGCCACTTGCTGCTCCTACAACCACCTGTAACTCCAACTCCAGGGTACCCAATATCCTCTTCTGGTCTCTGCAGGTATACATGTGCAAGTCTATATACATACAAATAAAAGTAAATCTTAATAAAACAAACACCTCCACTGTGGTCCTAAAATTTACATATACCTAATATCCTCAGAGCAAGCACTGTATATTTCAAATCACTCTAATTTGGATCCACTTTCTATCACATTACTCAGCTTGACACAGGAAAAAAAAAAATCACAAGAAAGTAACTAAATAATAAAATGTTAAAACCAAGCAACAGCTTTTCTAATGTTCAGTGTTTTGCTTTTTTTTAAAAGATGTTTTATATTTATAAATGCTTACACAAATGTGGTACACTTGCATGCCTGTTGGTTTCCCTGGAACAGGGGTTATGGGTGTTTGTGAGCCACCATGTAGGTAATAGAAATTGAACCCAGGTCCTCTGCAAGAACAGCAAGTACTCTTAACTGTTCAGCTGTTTCTTCAACCCCTTTAATGCTGTTTTCAGTTTTACATAACAAAGTTTTATGCATAACTTTCCTATGGCTGGGGATGTGGTGCAGTGACGGGAGGGCTTGCCTAGCATAGCCTTGGTTCAATTTCTATCATGGAAAAGAAAAAAAAAACACTACAGAGTAAAACAAAGTTGTAACAATGTCAACTGTCAGAAGCAGACAGATTTCAGGGGTGGTAACACACAGATCTTGAAAAGAACATGAAACTACCAAAGGCAAAGACAATTCCAAACACAGTTCATACTTTTCTGTATGTTACACCTTCCATCCTTTCCTTTCTCATTATAGCATCACTTCAATTATCCCTTTGGTATTTTTACAATTACCTCTATCAGTTAAGTTCAAACTGTATTGTTTCTGCTCTCCACTAATGTTCATATTCCTTCACACTAGAGTTCAAAAGACCAATTATATTCCCATAAAGCCTTAATGCTGCTAAATGACACCATTATTTACAGCGCTTTTATTAACCATTCATTCATTGCAATACTTTTCTTATCCTCTCTAATGCCTCATCCCCGAAGTCTGAATGAGCTGGTTACCTTTTTAACACTTTCTTCTTCCTCTTGGCGTTTCTCATAGTGTGAGAAGTCATCAAAAATGGAAGTGGTGTGCTTGTAGCTGGCTATGATTTTCAACACCTGCTTAGCCTTTTCCAGAGGCACTTCCTGAGTGTCCCTAGAGTTGGTCACTGGTTTATTCTCGTTGTTCTCTAGACGAATGTGTCGCAGTTGGCTATTAGGAACGTCCTTCACAAAAATCCATCTGACATCAAAACGACCCTTCCATTTGTCCTGGGACCACACACCTGCACAAGTGTTGTAGTCCACAGCAGATTTCATCTCTGCAACTCCACAGAAGTGTCCACTGCCGTTGACACTGAAAAGTAAGTAAACGGGACCTTTCCCGTTCATGGAACGATACGCAGCATCCAGTCTCTTGTTACCATGCTCTGTGCTGCACCAGATATTGTACTTAATGGAACGGTGGATATCGTCCTCAGAGTAGCTCTTAATGATGAAAACCCGGCCATGTTTCAGATTCCAGTCGAAATCTTTAGGGTTATAGTTATTAATGGACCGAAGCTTCTCCAATACTGGGTGAGGCTCTGAAGGAGTTGATCCAGAACCTGCCTGAGACTGTCCTACTCCATTACCATCCACCCCATTATGACCGAACCCACTGCCACGGTTCCGAGGTGCTACCCAGCGAGTTGGCTGAGCTGCCTGTTGCTGCACTGAGAGCTGGGCAGGCTGTGGTGGAGGCGGAGGCAATGGCTGTGTCTGTTGCCCTACTGATGTCTGAGCCACTGGTGGGCTATTATTGGCCTGCTGTCCTACAGTCTGAGGTGACCCCTGGGTTGGCTGACCTATATTTTGAACCAAAGCCTGTGAAGGAGCTTTTGCCACAGGACCCTTGTTATCCCAAGTTCCAATATCCATGTTATGCTTTATTGGGGGTGGTGGAAGACTGGATCCTGCAATGCCATTCTTGGTCTTCAGTTTCGGTTGTTGTTTTGCAGGCTTGCTAGCAATATCAGCCCAAGATGCTGGTTTTGGAGGTGCAATAGTAGCTGGAGGCAAACTGCTAGAAGCCACAATATTACTAGTGATGGACCCACTACCAACAGCGGAGCCTACAACTTTGGGAACACTGCTTGCAACTTCTGTGCTACCCAGTTTCAGTGCTGCCATCCCTTGGTCTATAGTATTCATGCCAGGAGCTTTATTGAGGGTCTCATTGGCAAAAGCTGACTGTCCATCAATCATGGCTCCACCTAAGGAGCTGGGTGCATAAGCATAACTGTTATTATATCCAGAGCTTTGAGTAGATTGTCCCTGAGAACTGTTGTTTCCCCATGCTGAGAAGTCGATCCCACTGGGAAAAAAATTAAAACCATGCTGACCAAGAAATGGAGTGCTACCTAGGGCTCCTGGTTGCCCAAACATTGCATCTGGTAGGAAGTGGGGCTCTCCGTTGCTCAGCTGTCCATAAGAAGTTAGATAGGGCATGGCTGTGTCACCTCCAGTAGACCAAGCAGCTTCACCCAAAGAATAGGAAAAGCCAATGGAGGGGCTGTAGTAACTGGGTAAGTAGGAGTCTGACATGGCAGTATATGCATTATTCTGTGGAAGAAAAGGCAAATACATCAAAACTACACATATAAAATAATATAAATAATAGGACATTTCCTTCCACAATCACAGCTCAAGTGTTTGAGCCATCCCTACAAAATGGAGTTGCCCATTCACTTTTCTATAAACTTGCTGACATTTTCAAACTATACAAAATGTTGACGTGTTTAAACTTTTTTTTGATTGCTGGTTTTTATGTGCTATGTATCCCAGCCGGCCTCAAACTTAAAGTACTCTTCCTGCCTCAGATTCCAAGTGTTGCGATCAAAGGCATGTCCCACAATACCTAAAGGTCCTGTGTAAACATGTAAAGTCAAGCTGATACAGTAAATATAGATCTTTTTGTTGGTGTTTATTTTTGAGACAGTAGCTTTGACTGTCCTAGAACTTGCTATACAGACCAATCTGGTCTAGAACTCAGTGTGCTGGGATTAAAGTTGTGTACCACTGGGGCTGGACAGATGGCTCAACAGTTAAGAGCATTTGCAGCAATTCCAAAGATCCAGGTTTGGTTCCCAGCACACACACACACAACAGCTAACAACCATCTGTTCCTCAGTCCCAAGACACCTGTGAGCAAGCAATGCACCCAAACACACACACAAAAAGGAATGTCCCATCAATCTTGGCCAGTTGTTACTTTTAGACATTTTAGACAGGTCCTCACTATGCAGCTCTGTCTGGCATAAACAAAGCTGCCCTTGAACTTCCAGAGATAGCTGCCTGTCTCCCAACTTCTAGAATTAAAGGGTCTTACTCTATATCCTATAGAGTATGTCTAACAAGAAAAAAAAAGGGGGGGGGGCTGGAAAGACAGCTCAATGGCTAAAAGCACTTAGGTTCAGTTCCTAGCACTCAAGTGGTGGTTTAAAACCATCTTTAACTCCAGTTCCAGGGGACTCTTGATGACCTCTTTGCAAGCACCAGGTACACTCTCACTTCATACACATACACACAGAAAAAACATTCAACACAGAAAATTAGTAAGTTCTAAAAAAGAAGGTCAAAAGATGGCTCAGCAGTTGTTGAGTGGTGGTGGCACACACTTTTAACCCCAGCAGGCAGATCTGTGAATTCAGGCCAGCCTGGTGTACAGAGCTAATTTCAGGACAGGCTCCAAAGTTATAGAGAAACCCTGTCTTGAAAAACCAGAAACAACTTTACAATAACCTGGAAGGAAACCAGGCTTCCAAAGGACTTAAATTACAAGGGGTGAGGGGTTACTTCCTGTTTCATTTCACTTATAAAATGGCAGTCATTTGGAATTCATACTACCTTTTGCATTAGAAGTAGAAAAATAAATAAGACATTAGCCTATAACATTGAATAATCAGAAATATGAAAACTGTATACAATTAACTCTTCATATCAAAGTATAGATTGTATTGTGAAAGTCTTAATTTTCCCCCCCTGAGATGGAGCTTCTCTGTTGTCTTAGAACTAACTCTATATACCAGGCTGGCCTGGAACTCAGAAGAGATCCACCTGCCTCTGCCTCCCACGTGATAGGATTAAAGGCGTGTCTACCACTGCCCAAATATGATTACTTAAATCCTTCTTGATCTTAGTTTGTAGTTGTTTGGTCCCCATACTTATCTAAATTCATATAGTCTGCCTTGGTTGTAAATATAAGGCACACACTATTTACTAATCCATTAGCTACCAATAAGTAGATCTGACCTGAAGAGACTTGGAAAACTTTAAGTACCTTAGGATTAGTGCTACCAAGACCAGGAAACAGTATAAACAGTATTCTTTAACCACTAAACACGTCTACATAATAAAATTTGCAATTAGTGAAGTTTAGTAAGGTCAGACATGGTGCCTTATGCCTTTAATACTAGTGCTCAGAAGACAGAGGCAGAGAGATCTCAGTGACTTTGAGGCCAGTCAAGACTATAGATGGAGACTAAAAAATAACTAACTAACTAAATAAATAAATAATAATAAAAGAAAGAAAAGGAAAAAATTACATGCATTAGCTGGGCAGTGGTGGCATACACCTTTAATACCAGCATTCGGGAGGCAGAGGCATGCTGATCTCTGAGTCTGGAGGTCAGCCTGGTCTACAAAGTAAGTTCCAGGACAGCCAAGTCTGCACAGAGAAACCATGTCTCAAAAAAAAAAAAAAAACCCACACACACAAAGCAAAAAGCCATTTAAGCTTCAGCTCACATCTCAAAAAACAAAATGCTCTTACTAGTCTTATTGGCACAGATTAGGGCAAGACATAGGTGAATGTCTACACCTGTAAAGACAAGTCCCCACAATGCCAGAAGAGCTTAAAAATCTGCATTACACAATACTTTACCTAGAATTGATCCTAAACATTGCCACTCTCTATGTTAAAGTGATTAGGAACTATTAATAGTTCATTCCTTTACTTCCTTCCCTGATTTTCTTGATTAGCTGGTTATCTTCTGTGGAAACTTTCACAAATCACTAAGTGGGGAATGACCTTTTGGAGGTCTCATTATCAGATATCCTGCATATCAGATAGTTACATTATGATTCGTAACAGTAGCAAAATTAGTTATAAAGTAGCAATAAAAATAATTTTATGATTGGGGGTCACAACATAAGGAACTGAATTAAAGGAGTTGAGAACCACTGCCCTAGATGGTTTTTGTAGTTTCAATGTAAAAATTTTTAGATAAGCTATCTCAAAAATCTTACATAAGAATCAGATTCAAATCTGAGTACACATATACATGTTGTTACTGAGAACCAACTATACTTCCTTTCCCAATTTTATATAAATGTTCCATAAACTTCTGAATCTATGTTATAGTACCTTTGATTCTTTTGATCTATAAATCTGTTGACTTATGGTAACTAAGACTTTGAGGCCATCATGAGATGGGAAACAAAATTAGTGAGTCAAAAAATTCCCACATATAATCTCATATTAGGGTATCTGAATACTTATGCAACTCATCTCTCCATCAGTCATTAAGTATACCTCAAACTTTTCTTGGTGATGATCCAGACTGAACTAGAATGACATAATGTCGTCAAAGCCCTTTATCACTAAAATAAGTTCCTGGCCCACCTGCAACTGCATTCTTGGTCTGAGCATCAACTGTGCTAAACAGTGTTTCAACTTTATCTCCATTTCATAAGTACAACAGCCAGAAGAGGTAGGTATACAAAGTTGTTCTCTACAGAGAGCAAATCAAAACAGCAAGCATCTTACTTTGAAATAGTTTTAATACATGAAGAGCTCGTTATAGACCAATGGGATGGTAGTTTTGTATCAGTGACGTTCAGGTGATTATACACTGGAATTTCCTCACTACATTAGTAACCCAACTTTCCTAAAAGACAAGGTTGTGTTTCCTTCAGTGCAGTCAGAACAATTAAACACTGGCCAATAGTCTTAATTTTTGCACCCATATATTCCTGGCCAGTATTACTGCTACGAAACGGCATCATACTATGGTCTCAGGGCACATGCTTTGTTGACCACACAGCCTTATAATATTTGTAATAAATGTTTTATAACAAGTTAGTAAGTATTAAAAGTAAACCCCCTCTAACACAAAGTTTGAGACTGACAAAACAGAAAGTCTAACAGTACACTATCCCTCAGATAATATAAAATGATCAACTACTCACGGGCCTGGCCTGTGGACTCAAGTAAGGTTCAAAATCGTCATCATTTAGTCCATCCTTTTGATGCACAGATCCGTTTTGTACTAGAGGAAAAAAGTCGTATTAGTAATGTCCTGGTCCGACGAGCTCCCTCCCAAGTTCATCAATTACCTCCTCACCACGAGATCATGCTAGTTCACAGAGCCACCAACCTCTAAGGGATAACGGTGAGCGCCAAAGCTGAAGCAAGATTCCCCAGTGAAAAAGACTCCTTCCACCCCAGGGCAAGCTGATCTTTTTAAAAGGTCAGTTTTATCGGCTCCTCCGAATTTCAATTCCCTCCGGCTTTCTCACCCCCCTCACAATGTGAGTTACTTCCAGAAAGTGATCCACGAGGAGGAAAAACAAAGGCCTCCTAAGACCTACGGGAAACTAAGGACCTGGTGCTTTTCGAAACGCATTCCGCCCCCACCCGCTCATGAATTACTCGTTGTTATCGAAAAAGCTGCTCGCCAGCTGCAGGAGCACGCCAAAAGGGTCGAACACCCCGCGCGAGGCACCTGCGAACCGAGCCGCTTCGGAAAGGTCCTTTCCCCGGGGCGCGTCCCCGAGACCCCGCCCCCACTGTCCGGCGTGCCCCTACCCCCACTCCCGGCCCGCGGCCACCGGCGGAGCCGGGCTTACCTTTGTTTCCTTGACCTTTTGGTCTCTGCGGGAGGAGGGGACGTCGCCGAGCAGCAAGTCGTCCGGGAAGAAAACGGAAAAGGAAAGACAAATGAGAGCGGGGCCCGAGCAGGGAAGAAAGGAACAGGCCTAAGGGGACGCGTGGTGAGGGGGAGGCGGGGAAGAGCACTAGGCCGGCGGGTCACCCGGGCCGCGCCAGCAGCGACACGAGGGAAGGAGAAGGAAACGAGGAAGGGAAGCCCGGGCCGCTACGGGGAGGGAGCGCGGCGCGGCAGGCAGGCAGGCAGGCGAGGACCGGGGAGGAGCGGGAAGAGCGGGCCAGACCGGGAGGCGCAGGGCGCGGCCGGCCTCAGGCCGGAATCCCAAGCCGCGAGAGGCGCCGCCGCGGCCCGGCCACAAGCGGCGGGCCCGGGCCTAGTCGGGCTCCGTCTCGACTCACACAATGGCCGAGACATGCGGGCTGGGCCTGTACCTGCTCCAAGAGGCTGCTGGCCGACATGGCTCTCGGATCCTCACTGGTGACGACGGCAGCGGACTCCTCCTCAGGACGGCGGCAGCGGCGGATGAGCCCCGGTGGCGGGAGCAGAGGGTGCGGCGGCGGCTTTTGTCCCTGACACTCGGAGCCTCGGCGGACGCAGCGGAGACACAGCGCGCGGCTCGGGCTCCGGCTCCGACTCAGCGACGCTCTAGCCAGACAGCTCAACGCCCGTCTCTATGCTTTGACGCGCGCGCCCGCCCCTCGCAGCCGGAATAAGGGCGCCGAGCCGCAGAGACGGGCGGCGCGCGCGGCGCGAGCGCTGACTCTCACATTCACTCACCCACGCGGAAGGGACCCGGCGCGGAGCACCTCGGGAAGGCAGAGCTGTGCCCGTGGCGCCCTCTGCTGGGCTGGAGGAGCGGAAGCGGCGCGCGCGGTCTCCCCGCCCCCACAGCCGCGGCTTTGGGCCTAAGAGCGCTTGGTGGACAGGGAGGCGACTGGACATTTTGGCAAACACCTAGAAATAAATGGCTTTGTCTTAAGAAAACACACAAAAGTCAGTTTCTTGATGATGCAGAGGCGTCTGCAGCATACAAGACTTGAACCCTAATTCATAACTGCATTTGACAACTCCCCCCCAATATGAAAAGGAGCATGATGAGAGGTCTTGAGAGTTCATAGGGAAAACTTCATAGAGGTTGGCTGAGGGCACATGTGCCCTTCCTTAAGAGTATTGTCATCTTCCTTCCTCAGGGACTTGCAAAGAACAACCGGGAGCGGCAGTAGCACATCTACTAAGTACTGAAAACCCTCAGTCCCCATTGCCCTCCACAAAAGACATTCACCCCTTCGGCTTTTGAGGGAGAAAAATTATATAGTCCCTTTGCAGAAAAGTCACTGACCCCGAAATACTCCAGTAAACACTGGGCCTTATTTCCAAGAAAAAAACACTTCACGCGTGTGCACACAATTTCGCATATACTTCCACAGAGTCAGGCGCACCTATAAAGAAAGTCCTGTGTAACTTTAAAAGGAAATATCCCGGACCTGAGGACAGGAAAATGACCTTTATTCTACGAACTGCTGTGTCCCGGGATTTGTCATTAAGTGCTTTCCAACACATAAAACGTAGAAGCTTTCAACAAGTTTAAAGTGGCTATCAGTCTCCCCTGCTACGGCTGGGAAAACCGAGATGAACTGTTCTGCCCAAAGTTACCAAGCTATTAAGGAAACCTGTGCTTTAGACACAAAAAAGTACAAAATATCATCCTTTGGCCACTCGAAAAGTAATCATGTATTCAGGATCCAAGAGCAGAAGAGGATCCAAAGGATGAGCAAACACGTTTTTGTTGTTTGTTATTTTGTTTGTTTGTTTGAGACAGGGTACTTCTACAAAGTCCCCTAGCTGTCCTGGAACTCACTAGGTAGACCAGGCTGACCTTGAACTCATAAGTCTACCTGCCCCTCCTTCCTGAATAGTGGTATCAAAGGCATGCACCACCACACCCAGCTAGCAAAGACAGTTTTATTTTAAAAAGGCCTCTTTCTATTGGGTTGGTGGAAGTGCATACATTTAATTCCAGCTTTCATGAGGCACATGCAGGCAGATCTCTGTAAGTTCTAAGCTGACCTGGTCTACAAAGCAAGTTCCAGAAGAGCCAAACTGCTACGTAGAGAAACCATGTATCAAAACAAAACAAACAAACAAAAAAAAAAGGAATATTGTATTTTACTTCATAAATCTGCTCAAAGTACAAAGCATTTCTTTTCTGCATATTCTCACATTTATGATTAAAGTGAGTAAAATCAGGCACCTGAGGTGAAGGACTTTTAGCAAATTGCCAAGTCTCAGGGCAGGAGATCCCACGAAGGGAATAAGAGAAGCCTAGGAAGGCTTTTTATTAAAGAAAATCAGCCAGTTAACCCCATGGCCCAGGTTTATATATAAATTGTATCAGCAGTTGCCTATACTTGGAGGCAGCAAGGTTTTGTAAAAGGAATTAGACTGGCAGTCATATCCTGAGAGCAAAAGAGTCTAAATACTAGTCTCCCTGGCCCATGTATAACACTGGGAAATTACTACACCTGTCTCAGATTCCCTCCCTTAAGACAGGCTAATGCCACCTGCCTAACAAGTCTCTCTCTCTCTCTCTCTCTCTCTCTCTCTCTCTCTCTCTCTCTCTCACACACACACACACACACACACACACACAGAGAGAGAGAGAGAGAGAGAGAGAGAGAGAGAGAGAGAGAAAGAGAGAGAGAGAGAGAGAGTTAGTTTTTAAAAATTGGAAGCTTTTAGAAAATGTCTGGTACAGCCCGAGTGGTGGTGGCGCATACCTTTAATCCCAGCACTTGGGAGGCAGAGGCAGGCAGATCTCTGTGAGTTGGAGGCCAGCCTGGTCTACAGAGCTAGTTCTAGGACAGGCTCCAAAGCTACACAGAGAAACCATGTCTTGAAAAACCAAAAAGGAAGGAAGGAAGGAAGGAAGGAAGGAAGGAAGGAAGGAAGGAAGGAAGGAAGGAAGGAAGGAAGGAAGGAAGGAAGGAAGGCAGGCAGGCAGTCTGGTAAAATGTAGGTTTCTTTCCTGTGATCTCATTAAGGGATGGGGACAGGCCTTCTAACAGTATCTTCATGGTACAGGAAGTTTGTTTATTTGTTTTTCAAAATAGAGTTTCTCGGTATAGCCTAGTCTATCCTGGAACTCTCACTGTAGATTAGGCTAGCCTGGAATTCACAGAGATTCGCCTGCTTCTGCTCCAGAGTGCTGGAAAAGGCATGCACCACCCCCTCAGGCTGGGAAGTTTTGATTAGCTCCTCTGAGATTACCTTCTCTGCAGGGGTCCCCAGTTAAATGCTAAAATCTCCTTGGGGGGGAAGAGTAATGCTAACCTTGGGTTAGTTTACCAGCCTGGCATTCACAGGCTCCTGAATAAACACAACATACCAAACTGATATGTCTAATCACTGGGAAGAAGGAAGGGAAGTCTGGAGTGGGTGATAGTAAGTTAGGGCTTGGAGAGGGGTACATTATACAGTTTAGGTTCTAGTTTCAGCTCTACCCTGGAGCTTAGCAACAGCATCTACTGAGGGCTAGGCAATGTGCAGGGGAGAAAGGCTTACAGTTCACTTTCCCTTGGAGTTTCTAGGCTAGTTAAGGAAATTGAGATCATGCAAATAGTTATTCAAAGTGATTCAGACAGAGCTGTGCAAAGTACAATGAGGAAGTACAGGCAAATGACCTCTTCAGAAGAGCTTGGAGTTGTCACTGGGAAATGAGCTTTAGCACAGACTTGAAGGACCATGAGTTATTAGCCAGACAGGGAAGGAAGCAAGCAAGAGGAGAGTATGTGCAAAGACCCTAAATGAGGAAGAAGCTGGGACTGGTAAGGACTGATAGGCTGCCGTGGCTGGCAAATAGTGAGAGAGGAGGGTACCAGGAGGGTGGTACTAGGATGAGGCTGGAGAATTAAGCAGAAAAGACATAAGGACTTCATTCTTTTGTTTTGGTTTTTTTTTCAACGCAGGATTTCCTTGTGTAGCCTTGGCTGTCCTGGAACTAACTCTCCAGACCAGGCAGGCTGGCCTCAAACTCAGAGTTATGTGACTGCCTCTGCCTTCCCAGTGCTAGGATTAAAGGGGTGTGCCACCATTGCCAGGCTAAGGACACCATCCTTTTTTGTTTGTTTGTTTGTTTGTTTTTCGAGACAGGGTTTCCCTGTGGCTTTGGAGCCTGTCCTGGAACTAGCTCTTATAGACAAGGCTGGCCTCAAACTCACAAGAGATCCTCCTTGCCTCTGCCTCCCTAGTGCTGGGACTAAAGGCATGTGCCAACACCAACTGGCCATCCCTTTTTTTTTTTTTTTTAAATATAGAAAGTTTATTGTGAGAAGGGAAAGGAATAAAGAAAAGAAGGAAGGGAAGAGAGAGGGGGTGAGGGAAAAAGACAAGGACCTCATTATTTTTTTTCTGCTACAAATTTTGATAGGTCAATAAAAGGGTAAGAACATAATAAATCCCAGTACACTGTGGGAAAAGAGAGATTAGGAATTAGGAAGATCATTTAATCTAGACAAAAAGCTGGGCAGTGGTAGCACACACCTTTAATACCAGCATTCAGGAGGCAGAGGCAGGTGGATCTATGTGAGTTTGAGGCCAGCCTGTTGTGCAGAGTGAGTGCCAAAACAGGCTCCAAAAAAGTTACACAGAGAAACCTTATCTTGAAAAATGAAAAATCTAGACAAAAAGATAATGGCAGTAAATTCAGTGGTCCTGTAATCTAACTTATAGACAGAACAGAAATCTAACCAGCCATAGTGGGCCATGCCTATGATACCAGTACTTAAGAGGTAGAAGCTGGAAGATTAAGACTCCAAGGCCAGTCTTGCCTGCATGAGAATCTCTCTAAAACCTATAGGTACTGGAGAGATTCTGGTCTCCACAGACAGCCACACACATGGTGTATACACACACAGGATTAAAAATAAAATAAATTATCTGGGTGGTGGTGGCATACCCCTTTAATCCCATCACTTGGGAGGTAGAGTCAGACAGATCTCTGAGTTCAAAGCCAGTCTGGTCTATAGAGTGAGTTCCAGGACAGCCAAGTTTACATAGTGAAATCCAGTCTCAAAAAACCAAAACCAAACAAACAAACAAATAAATATACAAAATTTTTCCAGGCATGGTGGTACATCACCATATCCTTAATGCTAGCACCCCTGAAAGAGAGACAGGAAGATCTCTGATCTCTATACTGAGTTCAAGGACAGCCAGGGTTATGTAGAGAGACCATGTCTCAAAAAGCAAAACAAAAAATAAAAATAAAATAAACCCTTAAAAAAAAAACAAAAAAAAACCTCAGTTGGAGTTCCAGGACAGCCTGGACTACACAGAGAAACCCTGTCTCAAACAAACAAACAAAAACACCTCAGTTGTGGGTAGACAGATGGATCAGCCATTGGGAGACTGGGAGACAGAGGCAGGCAGATCTCAAGAGTTCGAGGCCAGCGTGGTCTACAGATCCAAGTTCCAAGACAGCCAGGACTACAGAGAACCTGTCTTCTAAAAAAAGGAAAAAAGAAAGAAAACAATAATAAAGGGGGGAAGCCCGCACTTGTTGGTCTCTCGGAGGCCTAGGTTTGATGCCCAGTGCCACTGTGGCTCACAGGCTTCTGCAACTCTAATCCCAAGGGATCTGGTACATGCTTGTGGTCCATTTACCTACATGCAGGCAAAAACATTCATTCACATCGCTTCTTGCTTGCTTGTTTTGTTTTTTGAGAAAGGGTCTCGTTATGTAGGCCAGGCTGGCCTCAAATCCAGAGATTCACCTGCTCTGGCCGCCTCTGGAGTGCTAAGGTTATAGGCATGTGCCTCATCCACCAACAGTTTTGTTTTCTTTCAGTGATTTGGGGATAGATGACAAGACCCGGCACATGGTAGACAACACTTTACCACAGTTGTGTGCCCAGTTCTGTGTGCCCTGAAATGTAGTCATTCCTCTAAGGCCATCCCACGTAAATGTGCTGAAATATCTGTCCTACTCAGTGCAATCTACACTCCAATACCCTTGAGAGTGAAGTTTATTTCTTCTCCCATACAGAAAGGTGTTTGATTCTTTGTTAACATCTATGGGAATTTTAGGATTTAAAAATCAATTCCTGGCTGGATAGTGGTGGTGCACACCTTTAATCCCAGCACTTGAGAGACAGAGGCAGGCAGATCTCTGTGAGTTAAAGGCCAGCCTGGTCTACAGAGTGAGTTCCAGGACAGCCAGAGCTGCTACACAGAGAAACTCTGTCTCAAAACAAGTCAGCCAAACAAACAAACTAAGTAAACACAATAACTGCTGATTCCTGCTTGCCTTGAGGACCCAACTGATGTCAAGCAGTTTGGGAACCTCTTGTAACTCTAACTTCCGGCTTTCTGGGATACCTGCACAAATATGGCATATACATAAATAAATAAAAACAGCAATAATATCTGTTTTTCTTTCAAAAGTATTGGAGTCAGCCAGGCCGTGGTGATGCATACCTTTAATTCCTGCACTGGGAAGCCAGAGGCAGGCAGATCTCTGGGTTCAAGGCCAGCCTGGTCTACAGAGTGAGTTCTAGGACAGGCTCCAAAGCTACACAGAGAAATCCTGTCTCAAGCTAAAACAAAAGTATTGTAGTCACCAAAACAAACAAACAAAAACCCAAAAGCTAAATCCACCCACCCCTGCTATTAAAGGTGTGCACCATCCTGCCCTAATCAAGAATAGCCAGGGTCAGGAAGGAGGCCACATGGGAGGTAGGAGCAGGCAGACATCTGTGAGTTGAAGGCCAGCCTAGTCTATATATGGAGTTCCAGGACATCCAGAGCCATATAGAGAGGGTCTCAAAACAAAACAAAAACCAAAAACTAAACAAACAAACAAACAAAAAAATCAAAAAAGTAAACCAGAGTGAAAGAAAACAGGAACCCCGAGCAAGGGCAGGAGGAAGCTGCCATTTTTCATCAGACGGGTGGTTAGGAAAGCCCTCTCTGATAAGGTACCATGTGAACAGAGACTTGAGAGAAGTGAGGAAATGAGCCTGGCAATTATCTGTGGGATGCCTGACCTAAGGGATTGCAGAAGGAAAACAGTATGCTGCCAAAATAAGGAGCTGTTGGTTTGTCACAGGAAGTTGGTGAGGCCTATGAAGGAGCTGGGCATCAACTAAGCCATGTGTCAAAAGCTTTGTGAGGAAATACTGTCAACAGAACTTCTGGTGCTTGGTTTATTCTTGTTTGTTTTGAGGCAGAGCCCCATATAGACCAGGCGAGCCTCCAAATCAATATGTAGCCAACATTGTCTTTGAGATTCTGGTCCTTCCTGGATCTCCTGAGTACTGGGCTTACAGGCATGCAACATACTTGCTTTTTAGTTTGGATTTCTGGGGATGAATGTTTGAGATTACAGGTGTGGGCCACCATGGCCAGCTACTTTTATTGGTTTATATGTGCAAGCATATTGTTCATCCTTGTTCTCTCACTAGTGACAGATGCATATAGAGCATGCTCTAAGCTGTGGCTATCAGAAGACTAGAGACGCGTGAGAACCCAGGGGCAATTTGATAAGGCAGAGCTCAGTTACAGGTGAGCAGATTACAAGACAGAAGAGAGATTTCAGGTCATTGTGAAGCAGGAATTCAACACAGCAGAAATTATTTATCCAGAAAGTGAGGCGTGTCTTAACAGAGCAGGTGTAAAAGATAGGCTTTAGGGTGTGTGTGTGTGTGTGTCTGTGTATCTATGCAGGTATACACAGGTGTGCATATCTAGGAGGTAGAGAATGAAGCAGGTCTAAGATAGGCTTCAGGGTATGTGTGATATTCATACTTATATGCAGGTATACATGTGTATGCAGGTGTGCATGCCTGAGGAAAATATCAGGTGTCTCTCCGAGACCTTATTTGCTTGAGTTAGGGTTTTTCACGGAACCTGGAGCTAGACTCACAGCCTGCAAGCCCTGCCAACACTCCTGTTTCTACCCACACTGCAGTGGGGATATATGTGTGTACAAGGCTTTTGGCATCGATGCTGGAATTCAAACTGAAGTCCTCAAGGTTGTAGAGTAAGTACTCTTACCTTGTTAGCCATCTCCCCACCCAGATATGCTTTTGGAATCTGTTTGTTCTGGGAAACTTCATGTGTGTACACAGCACATGACAAAAGGTATTTCAAAACCAGTCCTGGTGCGGGCAGGCTGGTCACTACTGCTTCTGAGGAGGCTGGGAAAAGAAGTTTAAAGTCAGCCTGGGCAATTTAACTGAGATTCTCTCTTTAGAGGTCTGGAAGCCAGGCGGTGGTGATGGTACAAGCCTTTAATCCCAGCACTCAAGAGGCAGAGGCAGGTGGATCTCTGAGTTCCAGACCAGTCTGGTCTACAAATTGAGTCCCAGGACAGTAGGAGCTACACAGAGAAACCCCGCTTCAAACAAACCAAGACGTC
Organism: Phodopus roborovskii; assembly: GCF_943737965.1. Taxonomy (NCBI): domain Eukaryota; kingdom Metazoa; phylum Chordata; class Mammalia; order Rodentia; family Cricetidae; genus Phodopus; species Phodopus roborovskii. Next base: position 19,973,348 of record NW_026126448.1, read on the forward strand.
TGGAGCTAGTAAGATGACTCTTCTCAGCCATAATGACCTACTTTGAATCTGAGAACCCACACTGTGGATGGAGAGAACAGACCTACATAAACTGTCCTCTGAATACACATGTGCTGTAGCACATGTACCCTTACATTCACACACACACACACACACACACACACACACACACACACACAAAGGGGGAGGTCGGACTACACAGAGAAATCCTATCTCAAAAAGCCAAGTAGTAATGATGATGATGACAATGACGTACATAGTTCAGGGGCATTAAACTGGCATATTTAGGCACTGAAGCAGGTGTGTGATGTGCATTTATATGTTGGAGTCCTGGCAATGCCTTGAGTTTGGAAAAAAGATTGTTTCAAAATGTCAAATATGCAAGCTAGAGAGATGGCTCAGTGGTTAAAAACAGTGACTACTTTTTCAGAGGTCCTAGGTTCAATTGCTATCACCTACATAGTGGCTCACAACTATTTATAAGTGAAGTTCCAGGGTCCCTTTTGGCCTCTGAGGACTCCAGGCATGCACAAAGTATACATACATGCAGACAAAACATTCATACGCACAAAATAATGTAGCTTTCTTTTTTTGTTTGTTTGTTTGGTTTTTTGTTTTTCGAGACAGGGTTCCTTTGTATTGCTTTGGAGCCTGTCCTGGCACTCACTCTGTAGACCAGGCTGGCCACAAACTCAGAGAGATCAGCGTGCCTCTGTCTCCCAAGTGCTGGGATTGAAGGCATGTGCCGCCAATGCCCTGCAAAATATGTTCTTTTTTTGGTTTGTTTTTCAAGACAGGGTTTCTCTGTGTAGTCCTGGCTATCCCGGAACTCACTCTGTAGACCAGGATGACATCAAACTCAGAGATCCACTGACCTCTCTCTGCGTCTTGAGTACTGGGATTAAAGGCCCAGCTATAAAAAAATAAATCTCTTAAAATATTTTTAAAAAAGAATGTAAAGGTGGACAAGTGGGGATGAAGTGTTGGCTCTGCAGATAAGAACACTTGTTTATATATAAGAAGACCCAGGTTCAGTTCCTGGCACCCACACTGCAGCTTATAACAGTCTTTAATTCCAGTTCCAGGGCAAAGGTGCCCAGTTTTGGCCTTTGAGGGCATCAGAAACTTGCAAAATGGGTTACACACATGCAGACAAAATATTCACACAAATAAAAATAATAACTATTCATATAGAAATATATAAAGAAGGGGCTGGAGAGATAGCTCAGAGGTTAAGAACACTGCCTGGTCATCCAGAGGTCCTGAGTTCAATTCCCAGCACCCACATGGTGGCTCACAACCATCTATAATGAGATCTGGTGCCCTGTTCCAGCATGCAGGATAAATAAACCTCAAACACACACACACACACACACACACACACACACACACTTGCTGTAAAGATGGCTTATCTGTTAAGAGCACTGGATGCTCTTGCATAGGTTCTGAGTTCTATTATCAGTCCCCACCGGCAGCAGCTCACAACCATCTATAACTGTAGCCCCATGGGAGGTGCATATACAGGCACACACATACATACATACACACATGGGTACACACACACACTCACATTCACACACACAATGTAAACTTTCAGTAAATAAAACCAGTAATCTCCATACACACTTACCTTCAGTGTCTTTCAGGAAATGGGATAAAAAAAAACATCAACATTAAAAGAACCAACTGAGGGGCTAAAGAGATAGATGGCTTAGAGGTTAAGAGCACTGTCTGCTCTTCCTGAGGACCTGAGTTCAATTCCTAGCAACCACATGGTGGCTCAGAACCATCTATAATAAAATCTGATTCCCTCTTCTGACCTGCAGGTATACATAATAAATAATTTTAAAAAAAATCACCTGAAGCCAGGTGGTGGTGGTATACACCTTTAATCCCAGCACTTGGGAGGCAGCGGCAGGTAGATCTCTTGCAAGTTTGAGGCCAGCCTGGTCTATAGAATGAGTGCCAGGACAGGTTCCAAAGATACACAGAGAAACCCTGTCTCAACAACCCTCCCCCAACTCCCCCCAAAAAAATTACCTATACACTAATTTCCAAGATATTTTCATTAATACTGGTTCCTTCTTCTACTATGGTACATACATGCCAAGTGGCTTTGAATCTTAAAGCCTATTGTCGGGGGAGGGGGCATACAAAAAAAGCAGAGTAACTTTTTATTTTGGGGTGTAGGTGCCTATATTTTTGTTTGTGAGGCAAGATCTTGAGGCTATTCTCCTGTATCTGCCCCCTAGTGCAGATTATAGGTAGGCCTGCAATACCTCTCCTTGGAAGCCTAGAAATTGAGGAGTAACAAGGGCCAGGTGTGCTGGCACATGCTTTAATCCCATGGGAAGCAGAAGCAAGCAGATCTAAGTTCAAGGCCTGCCTGGTCTACAGAGCAAGTTCTAGGTCAGCTAGGGCTACACAAAGAACCCTGTCCAGAAAAAAAAAAAAAAAAAAAAAAAAAAAAGACAGAGAAAGAGAAAGGGAAAAGAACAGGGCAACAGAGCAGGAGCCAAGCAAGAACACAGGCTAGACGAGCACACAGTAAGGCCTTTGTGAAAAACACTTGGCAGGAAAGTTTAGAAATTCACCTCTACCAAGGAAACCCATCCACGCCCTAGATCAAGCCCCAGGTCCCATCTGATGATTACCAGCTCAGGTGTGATACCACTTTATCTGTGGGTGTCTCTAGTAGACACCATGTCACTGACTGGGGGTTTGGGTCTTCCAGCAGAAGCAGCAAGCAAGCAGGACTGGTAAATTTGACTCATAAACATAGCCCAAGTATTTGAACGTAAGGTTTTTGGTTTTTTTTTTTTTTTTTTTTTGGTACACACACCTTCTCCAAGAGACTGTCTCAGATTTGTTGATCCCCATTCATACTCCAAGCTGAGTCAGGTGCTTGATCTTTTGTCCTTAACTCCAGGCCAACAGTCCATAGCTACACTCACCCCCAACACAATGATTTGATGGAGTATCTAAGGGTGGCTTCACTTATGTGATTTGACTTTGCCAGCCTGCTGAAACCTGGGAACTAAAATCTCAGGATACTTCTCAATGCTTAAGATATAGAAGAAACAAAAGACAGTGAAGTGCAATAAACTGCAGAAGAGGTCTGAGTATGAACTCCTTGAGAACTGGGATTGTCTGTAAGGTCAGTGTCTAGCACAAAACCTGCATCTTTGGTACTTACTGGGACTTCGGTGGCGCAATAGGTTAGTGTGCAGTACTTATACATAGATAGTACTTACAAATGTTTATTTAATGAATGGCTAGAGAAAAGATAGCTACCATCAAGTCAGCCTGAGGAGTAATTTCATTGCAACTGCCTATTCACACATCAGTAACTTGCATGTGCCTCACCCCTTCTGAAATAATCTAGATCAGGGCTGTGAGAAATCTCACAGTACCACAGCAGCTAGCAATGACAGCAATTGGAAGACCAGGAAAACAACAAAGCTCATGTAATCCACCTGCCAGGATGTTTAAAGTAAACAGGCTCTGTCTCAAGAGGACATCTGACTTTGGAAGCATGATGCTCACATGACCTTTTATGCTACAACAGCTCTGTGGTGAGCAAAAGAAAGGACCTGGACAAGGCTGTCTCTATTCTCTAGGGCTCCTCCCATGTCCCAAATTGGTCTTCTCATCTCTGGGAAAGAGAAATAACCTAAAGAGTACAGCATGAGATGTGGCTTTCTAGATTCAATTAATAGTTTCAGGCTTACCCTGAAATTTTAGGGCTGGCAAGATGGCTCAGCAGGTGATGGTGCTCAGCCTGGCAACCTGAGCTCAATTGCCAGGACCTACATGGTAGAAGGAGAGAACTGACTCCTGCAAGCTGTCCTCTGACCTACACACACACACACACACACACACACACACACTGAGATAAATAAATATAATAAAAATTCTTATGTACTAACAGAAAATCTAAGGAAGCCAGAAATAAATTCCAGTTCCTTCACTAAAAATGTATAAAGGAGCAAAAGCTTGTACAAAAAAGATTTTTTTGAGACAGCATTTTAGGGTGTTAGGGCACTTGGGAGGCAGAGGCAGGCAGATCTCTGTGAGTTTGAGGCCAGCCTGATCTACAGAGATAGTGCCAGGACAGAATCCAAAGCAATACAGAGAGGCTCTGTCTCGGAAAAAAAAAAGAGAGAGAGAGAGAGAGAAACAGCATTTTATGTATCCCAGGTTAGTCTTGTCTTGAACTTGTTACAGAGCTGAGAATGACCTTGAATTTCTGAGTCTCCTGTTTCTACTTCCCAAGGATCAAAGGCATGTGCCCCCATGCCCAGTTTACTTCACGGTAGAGTGAAGCCAGGGTTTCATGTATGCTAAGTAGGCACTTTACCGACTAAGCTCTGTCCTAGTCCAAGTAGTATTCTGAGAAGTTGAGTTTTAAAGCTGAAACACATCTGCATTCAGTTCAGAAATCCCATCATACGGTCTTCAGTGTGACCTGAAGGCTTAAGGCTTCCCTAGCTATACATGGCCATCTAAGAGACGGAAGGACAGTTTTCAGTTGCCCAGTTGCTTTACAGTTTCCAAACCCTGCAGGCAGGATAGGAAGACAGGTTAAGGAAGGCAGCCTCTAATTTTTTTTTTTTTTTTAAAGAAACTAAGGTCAAAATTTTACTTTTAATAATAATAATAATAATAAATGTTCCAACTCCTAAGCTGTGTGCTTTTCTGGCCTATTCTTTAAGTCATCTGTAGCATGTCTATATTTTTCCCTAGTACAGTAAACAATATAATTAAAGAAATCAATTTGTCCACTCTTCCCCAAACACTGAAGATGGTCGAAGAGAAGGGATCACAGCACAGAAACTGACCCAGGTCTAAATGTACAAACAGCATTTAGGAAGAAGCCCCCACTCCCAGACTTAATTGTCACAGACAATGTTTCTTTCCCAGGGAGTCCAGCTCACTCAGGAGACATGTAGTCCATGCCTCAGGAAAGGCTGGGGTGTTTCCAGTTTTCCCTGCCAAGCCTAAGTCTTTTTATGAGCTCAGTATCTCCCAGAAGCATCTGTGGCATAAACGGAAGAAGTGACTCTCAAAGGGAATGGAGGCAGGCAGGCACCTGTCACTGTTTTCCAAATCTGCCAAAAATGCTGCAGAGCGTGGGATCCAGGAGACTGAAGGATGAAGAGAAGGGGAAGCACCAAGTGAGTGACTGCTTTTGGTTCCAAAGCCCACACACACACACACACACACACACACACGCGCGCGCGCACGCGCACACACACACACACACACACACACACACACACACACACACACACACACACACACACACGCGCAATGCAGAGCTCCCCAAAATAGCAGCTGGTCTGCATGAAGAACTCTGCCACTCCTGGAGTCAAGAAACAAAACTGATGGCCTTGGAGCCCTACCCATGACAGCCACAGTCCGATAACTAGAGCAATGTACACATCAGTTGGCAAAGGAATGGGCTAATAATCCCGGTAAGGAGGGTGAGGGCTTTGACAAGGCTGGGGGCAAGGTGAGCTATCCCAAAAGCACAACTGTGACAATTCCTTGCTTGCTGTGTGCCCTTCTGCATATCACTGGCTTCTTCTCAAAATGGTACCCAACCCTCAAAAAGTTCGAGGGGCATCAGATGCACCTTTGGAAGATCATTCCTTGCCCTCTCCTTGTTAAAGGACTTCCCTTTTTAAGCTGATGATGGCATGCTACTTTCCGCTCTAAGCACAGTTCAACTTCCTTTTGCTTCCGAGTTTTGCACTGGCCTCTGAGGCCATATCCAGGATACAGAGGCAAGTGCCCTTCTGTATCCATGTGAGAGCTGGTCGTCTTCCGGTGTCAGATCTGTGTTCCAGAGTTTGGTCAATGCATCTTTACAAGAGTGAAACCATGCATGTGTACACGGACAGACTATTCTGGAAAGGGTTCCTGGTTATTTTGATGCCTCCCCTAAAAGCAATACCTTCCTTGGGGTAAGATGATTAGGACACTGGATGACCTGTTTCTAACTTCAGGAAAGGTAGCTTGTTCTGTCCATTTGTCTGTCAGTGAGGGGATAGAAGGAACCCAACATTGTCAGTTACAACGAGATTTTGTAGTTTGTTTTTTTTTTTTTTAAAAAAAAAGGTTCTATGTGGAAATGAGTGGGACAATGATAAAAATAAACATAATTAAAATTCCAAACCAAAACATAGCTCTTGGCCCCATCCCCAGTTAGTCCTCCAAAACCACAATCTCCACATTGTGGACCTGATGCTGGTGCTCTTCCATCTCGGCCACCACTTTCTCCTCAGTCCTCAGCTCTGTCTCCAAGATGACTGCTTTGCCCTCAGTGTCTTCGGCCTCAGGGTCTGGAGCGGGGTCAATTTCAATGATGGTCTGCCCATCCTCCGATGTGCTTTCAACAGCCTGGATTGCTGAAGTCAGGCCAGACTCCATGGCCACCAGCTCCACAGGGCTCACCATGGTGGCCATATTGCCCAGGGTACTACCATCCTGCATAGTGGTGGAGCTTAGCAGTGCCAAGCTTGATGAAGGGTGGATGGTCACTGTGTCTGGGGAGCTGCTCTTGGCAGAGGAAACCACCGTGGCATAGCGGAAGAGCTGAGGGCCAGAAGGCAGCGTGTGGACAGTCACAGGACTGGAGCCCTGGCTGAGGGTAGCCACTGGAACATTGCCCATAGAGAAGGACTGACCGACCGGGGTGATGGTAATAGGCGAGATGACAGTAAACTGAGGCTGCTGGACAGGAGAGGGGCTCAGGACAGTGGTGGAGGCTGGCCGCTGGAGCCGAGGTCTTTTAGGAGGCTTTGGGGTGCTCACAGGCATTAGTACCACATTTTGAACCGTCTGGGGTTTCAGTCTAGGATCTTGGGCTTGCTTTTTTTGCTCTTCCAACTGTCGTTCCAAGTCTATAGGGGAAAAAAGCAAAAGAAAATATCCAAACAACTAGACTTTGTGAAAAGAAATGTTATCTTGGGAACATTAACCAGGGGGTCAGGAGACAGAAGGTCCTGTCGTGATTTTGCACTGTGTAGCCTGAGGCAAGTCACACCATTGTTTCCCAAGTGACTTGCTGAGATCATTTTTTAAATCCTTCAGTAATTACACTTAAGTGTGATTATGGGCAGGGCAACAGTTCAGAGTTCTTTAAAACTGTGATCTTACTTTACTCAACCCCACATACTCCTCTGAAAATTTTTCACCTCTTGCCAAAATACAAATCAAAGAAGCTTCCCATGGTCTTTTTCCTTTTAATAAGTATGTGATTTACACCCAGGGCCATGAGGATACTAAGGACATGCTTTAACATTGAGCTACAGCTCCCAGCATACCCATACACCCCCACACACACACACATTTTTTTTAATTGCATTCTTATCTTTAATTATTTGTGCGTGTGTACATGTGAGTGCAGGTGCCAGTGGAGGCCAGAGAGGGCATCAGATACTCCAGAGCTGGAGTTACAGGTGGTTGCAAGCCAGCTGATGTAGGGTTGGGAACAGAACTAGGATTCCCTGGAAGAGGAGGAAGTACACTCTTAAATACTGAGCTGTCTTTCTAGCAACGCCTATATCTATTTTAAATTGTACAGAGTTGTGAGGCATAGTATAACATTTTTCTTTTACCTTTTGTGGTTTATGTGTTTAAGTATATATGTATGAGCATGTAATGTGGATACATGTACAAACAAGAAGACAGTCTCTCATTGGCCTACAACTTAACAATTAAGCTAGACAGGCTGGCTCACCTGGCTGACTTTACCAATTAAATCTATGATTTAAGAATATTTAAAGTGACAGGCCGGGCGTTGGTGATGCACGCCTTTAGTCCCAGCACTCTGGAGGCAGAGGCAGAAGGATCTCTGTGAGTTTCAGTCCGGCCTGGTCTACAGAGTGAGTTCCAGGACAACCTCCAAAGCAATACAAAGAAACCCCATCTTGAAAAACCAAAACCAAACCAAAACAAAACAAAAGAATATTTAAACCAGCCAGGTAGTGGTGGTGCATACTTTTGACCTCAACAGAGTTAGATCTCTATGAGTTCCAGGATAATCAAGGCTACACAGAGAAACCCGGTTTCAAAAAACAAAACAAAAAAGTTTCAAATAGAGTATCAGCCGTGGATTAGGCGTAAGTAATAGCGTTCTCCAAGGCTTCACTGTCAAGGGTGCGGTGTTCTTCAAAGGCCGCTAATCCATACTTCTACTCATTTGCACTATGAACCTGTTTCATCTTCCCCAAAAATTATTCTCATATCCTTTCTCTTTCCATCTTCCTATCTCTTGTGCAGTGGTTGGGCATTGCACATACAAGGCACATGTTCTACAATGGAGCTATACTCCAATCCCCCAAATCTCAGCTTTCTCCAGGTCTAAGGGAAAGTCCTGCTGCTTTTCTATCACACCTACAAAACTGAGAATTTTCCTGTGCTTAATTGTTTCTGTATCTGTTTTTCTTTAAGTTCCTTAAAGATCCCTGAAAAATCAGAGACTATTTTATTCCATATATTTTTTTAAAAGAATATCTTTTTATTTTTTAAAGATTTATTTATTATATATATTTATTATATATATATTTATATATACTGTGTTCTGCCTGCATGTGTCCCTGCAGGCCAGAAGAGGGCACCAGATCTCATTATAGATGGTTGTGAGCCATCATGTGGTTGCTAGGAATTGAACTCAGGGCTTAACTCAGGTGCCTAACCTCTGAGCCATCTCTCCAGCCCTATTCCATATATTTCTAACACCTTGTTTTGAAATGAACAAAGTAAACTAAGTGACCTAGGTGCTCACAGTTTCTGACTGCTTAATTTATATATTTATTGTATTTGTAGTGTGGGGATGCATGTGTGGGGGTGTGCCCATGTGTGTGGAGACCAGAGCTCAATACTGGACGTTTTCCTTGATCACATTCCACCTTATTTTTCGAGGCAGGGTATCTCAATGAACCTGGAGCTCCTCCATTTGGCTAGGCTGGCTGGCCAACAAGCGCCAGGCGCCTGTCTATCTCCTCTTCCCCAGTAGTGGGACTGCAGATGCATGCCCTGAGCCTGGATTCTTCATGTGTGTAGTGGGAATCCAAACATGAAGTCTTCATGTGTGTAGGGCCAATACTTTACCAACTCCCAGCCATCTTCACAGTCAGAATTTATGATTATGACAACAGTGGAAAATAAACAAAATCCACAGTTAGCAAAAAAAGCCATATCAATAATATAAAAAAAGGAAAGTGAATTCATGTCTCCTGCCACCAACATTCCTAGATTATTAGAATAACGTGGTGACACATCAACCCTCCAAAAAGCATTCAAGATGGGCACATGTCTCAGAAAAGAGGTTAGTCCACGTACCTGCCAGGGTATAGAGGAACTGCCCCTCTCCCTGCTCCAATTGCTTCCGTCTGTTGTCCAAAACTCTCTTGACTGTGTCCATTAGGCCAAATGTCTGTGCCACATTGTTTAAAACGGCAGCATCTATTTGAAACAAAGCACAGACCTGTAAAGTTCTCCTGTTGTACTAGTTATAGATCTGAAAGAACCAAGCAGCTCGGAGTGGCGGTGAATGCTTGTAATTCCAACTCTTGGGAGATGGAAGCAGTATAATCATTTGAGGGTAGCCTAAGCTACAGATGAGTTCTAGGCCAGCCTAAGCTATATGAGCCTCTGATTTGATCACACCTCACCTCATCCCCAACAAGGAAAAGAACAAAGATTTTATGGAACAATCTTAAATACATTTCAAAAAATTGTTGTGGTAGTTTTGAGAAAGGGTCTTGTTGCCCAGGCTGGCCTCAAACGTGCCAAAGATAACCTTGAACTCCTACTCCCACATCTTCAGTTCTGGGATGACAGGTGCTCATCACTATGCCAGGCTATCTATCTATCTATCTATCTATTTATTTATTTATTTATTTTTGTTGGTTGGTTTTGGCTGTCCTGGAACTCAATTTTGTAGACAAGATGGACCTCACAGAGATTCATCTGCCTCTGCCTCCCGGGTGCTGGGATTAAAGGCATGAGCCACCCCATCTCAAAACAAACAAAACCCCACAAAAGAATAACAATAAAATCTCCAAACCTTGTATGTGGTTATAAATTCTGACCCATGGTTTAGAAAACATGATGATAAAAGCTGGGTGTGGTGGCGACAGATTAGCCTGGGCAACACAATGAGACTCCATCTCCAAATAACCCAAGAGGCCAAGTATGATGGCTCACACCTGTAATCCTAGCATCTCATCCTAAGGTGAGATCACTGCCTTGAACTGAAGGCCAACTGGGTTACAGATTCAAACCTTGTCTCAAAAAAAACCAAATAAATGGCTGGATGTAGTGGCACACATCTTTCCCAGAACTCAGGAGGGAAAGACAACAATGAAGTTAGCCTGGTCTACATAGTAAGTTCTAGGACAGCCACAGCTATGCAGAGACCCTATCTCAAACACCACCACACACACTCACACACACTCTCACACACATACCTACGCATCTGCACCCTCAGCCTTACCACTGCCTTATCCATCAGTTACACTGGGGTTTTCTATAATTCTTCTGTTGTTGTTCTTTGAGGGTTTCTCTGTGTAATAGACCTGGCTGTCCTGGAACTCATTTTGTAGACCAGGCTGGCTTCAAACTCAGAGATCCTCCTCCTGCCTCTGCCTCCCCAGTGCTGGGATTAAAGGTGTGAGCCACCACCTAGCTACCTAAATTCTTGGTACTCACCAGACTCTGCAACTCCAAGATCTTTGTTCTCTCTGCCTCAAAGTTTCTTTTTCCCAGCTCCCAGCTCATTATATTCAGCTCCCAGCTCATTATTTTCAGCTCCCAGCTCATTATTTTCAGATTTCTGCTCAAAGTTCATGACCCATAAGGCCCTTCTTAACTACTATGAAAACAATCACTTCGGCTTTCTGTATTATTTGCTTGTGTTCATTCCACACACATATTGATTTAAACAGGGTGAAAATTCGCTCTGTAATAGAGGACTTCCTTGGTATATGCAAAGTCCTTGGTTTCATCTGCAAGGCCCACACAATAAGTAAATAGGGCCAGTGAAATGGCTCAGTAGGTAAAAGTACTTGCTGCCAAGCCCAATGACCTGAGTTTGATTCCTGGGACCCACGTGATAGAAGGAAAAAATTGCAAGTTGTCCTCTGGCCTCAACATATGCACTATAGCATTGATACTGTGCCTCCCAAATAAACAAACAAATAAGTGATAAACAAATGTAAATAAAACTGGATTTGCTGGTTCAGACCTCTAGGCACAGCACTCAGTAGGGGGAGACAGGAGGATGAGAAATTAAGGTCAACCTTAGCTATATAAGGTTTGAGAGTAGCTTGGGATACATGGGACGCTGTCACAAAAAATACACATTGAAGCTGAATGTGGTAGTTTATAACTTTAACCCTAACACTTGGGAGGCAGAAGCAGGAAGATCTTTATGAGATCAAGGCCAGCCTGGTTTATTGATAAGTGCCAACACAGGCTCCAAAGCTTCACAGACAAACCCTGTTTCAAAACACCAAACCAAAACCAAAACAAACAAAACAAACCCACAAACCAAAACAACAAAAGAAGCAAATAAATCTAAAAACAAAAAAATAACAAATATAAGAGTTCTGTGAACATACAAGGCCTCATCATAATCCTATTTGTATGAACAAAATACCCTTTATAGTACAATAGCAATAACCTTGAGAATATTTAAAATAGCTGTAAATGAACAACAACTCACAAGGTCTTAAATAGACTATGAGACTAATCTAAACCTGTGGATTTCACCTATTATGTGTGTGTGTTTCATGTGTATATGCACATATGTATATGTACATACATTACACTTACATCAAAAGAAAGGTAAAAGAGATGGGTGAGACTTTTTTAGCACAATGTAAAAGGACAAAGCAAACATTTGGGTGTGGGGTAATGACAGCATTTGATAGACTAAAGGAGGGGGAGGGGAGGAGTCAGCCTGTGATACATAGAGAGTTCAATGCCAGCCCAGGCTACATGAAATCCTGCTTCAAAACAACAGGGGTTAGGAGGACCACTCACTCAGTGGTTAAGAGTACATACTGCTTCCGGGTGGTGGTGCACACCTTTAGTGCCAGCCCTTGGGAGGGAAGGCATAGGCAGGCAGATCTCTGTGAACTGCAGGTCAGTCTGCTCTACTAAGTGAATTCCAAGACAGGCCCAAAGCTACACAGAGAAATCCTGTCTTAAAACAAACAAATGAAGAGCACATACTGTTACTTCAGAAGGCCTGAGTTAAGTTCCCAGAACCGTGTTAAGTGGTGGTGCACATTGCTATCTCCAGGAGGAGCCGATGCCTCTGCCCTCCATGGGCACTTGTATTCATGTGCACACACACATATCCCACACACACAGAGACTCGTGTGTGTGTGTGTGTGTGTGTGTGTGTGTGAGAGAGAGAGAGAGAGAGAAAGAGAGAAAGAGAGAGAGAGAGATAATTTTATGCCACCAATACAAGCTAGATTCATGTTGGAAGAGAAAACCACAATTTAGAAAATATTCCCATCAGAGTGGACTATGCACAAGCCTGTTTTTCGAGACAGGGTTTCTCTGTACAGCCCTGGCTGGCCTGGAACACAGAAATTTGCCTCCAAAATGCTCTGTGGTTAAAGGTGCGTGCCACCACCATGGCCTAGTACGAAGCATTTTCTTTATTTTGTTCTTTCTTCCTTTCCTTCTTCCTATCTCTTTCTTTCTTTAAATTTTTATTTCATGTACAATGGTGTTTTGCCCACATGTATGTCAGTGAGGGTATTGGATCCCCTGGAACAGGAGTTGCAGATAGTTGTGAGCTGCCATGTAGATGCTGGGAATTGGAGTGGGGTCTTCTGGAAGAGCAGCCAGTGTTCTTAACCTGTGAAACATTTCTCCACTCCATGAAACCTTTTTTTGATTGATAACTGATGTGAGAGAGTACAGCTTACTGTGGGCAACGTCAACCTGGGCTGGTGGTCCTGGGTGCTATAAGAAAACAGGCTCGGGGAGCCATGGGGAGCAAGCCAGTAAGCAGCACTCCTCCATGGCCTTTCTTAGGTTCCTGGCCTCTTTGAGTTCCTGCCCCGACTTCCCTCAGCGACAAGAGTGTGACCTGGAAGCACATGATAAACTAAACTCTTGCCCCCACACACCCAAGTTGCTTTTGTTATGTTGTTTTATCACAGCAATAGAAATTTTTAAAACATTTAAAAACTAAGAGTAAAATCTTCAAAACAACAAGATATGAGCAAACCAAAGTTTAAAATCCAGTTAATGAATAAAATAAAATAAGGCTGGGTATATGCCTCATTAGAAAAGAGCTTGCCTAGTATGCTGAGGCCAAGTTAAATTCCTAGGACCACATAAATGAACAAAACACAGTCATGAACCATGAAAAAACAATGACTTAACTTTTACAAGCTTTACTTTTCTTATCTGTAAAATGAAAATAATGATACCTTTGCCTTGGAGTTGTGGGCCCAATAGTAACCTGAGTACAGTTGTGAATATTCAAGAGCAAAAGCAATTACCAGGCTCAGTGCACTTACCTGTGACCTGGAAGGGGGCCTGGATGAGCCGCTGCTGAACGCCCCTGAGAAGCTCTTCTATCTCCTTCTGTATATTACAGATGACCTCATCCATCAACCCTACATCAGCTATTCCTTTCCAGAACATCAACGTGTCCTCTGGCACAAGAGGAATAAGACAGAAGGTAAACAGAGACATTACCCAGATACCTCAGCATATGTCTATACTATTAATTTCAATTCAATTCAAAAGGATTCTGTACTAAAACATGAAAGACTAGCTGCCTCCATGTGTTGGTACTTAATTATTAGCCCCTTCCATCACTAGGGGCTTGGGATAATTGCCTCAATTTGTCATGCCCTTGATTTGTTATGATTCTGGCTATAAAAACAGACATCCCACTCCAATAAAGATATCCAGTTAAATATTAAATAGGCATTCAATATTTAAGACTAAGTATTACTTGATTAAATTCAATTTTAATTTTGCTTTCAATTAGATATGACTTAATTTTATAAAGGTTAGCTAATAAAGATATTAAACTAAATATTAATTAAAGATATTCCCTCTAGTTCTACACTAAACCAAGCAGCTGGGTAGGAGGGATTGTAAGTTTCCCTAGGGTGGTGGCTAAATCTCTTCATGTATGTATCCAGCAAATAGGAACAGTGTCAAACAGGCATCAAATATTTATTAAATGAATGATTAGAGGGAGAAAGTGATGAAGGTTTTCCTGGTCCCTTCTAAGGAAATTAATAGTCACTCTACTTTAAGCCACCTGCTATTTTCCTTCTAACATCTCCAAGTTTGATTTACCCAAGAAATATACCAGAGATGGGGACAGCTGATAATAAGAAAAGCATAGACAGCGGAGTCAAATAGCCGAACAGCTCAGCTCTGACATGTATTGCAAGACTGGTCTGGAATGACCTTAAACCTCAATCCCTCCATGTGTAAACTGTGATTTTGCAGGACGATTGCAGGATGACTACAAGGAGATTATCCCAGCTATAGTCAATACTCATGTTTATTAGGAAGACCAGCAGAAGCAACAAAGAGGTCTGCTTTGTTCATAAACAAGGCCATAAACCTACAGGAGGACATGAGCTACCTCAGAAGGACATGGGCTACACAGGAAAGTACCTGAAATCTCTTCAGAGTCTTTTTTTATGCCCTCCTCTGTGGCCATGGTAACAGCAGCAGTAAGAGCTGAGTTCCACTCCAGCCCGGCCTCTTCCATGCTCTCCTCTGAGATGGCAATCTGTGTGATGTTACCTAAGCAAGTCCATCAGAAACAAAGCCAGTCAATTGTATGAAGAAAAGTCAGGGTTATCCTCTCTCCTATCAGACAGAAAGACCTCGTGATTTTAACAAGCTGCCTCTTGCCTACATGCCCATTGTTTAAAATCCAGATCTCTAGGTAAGTCAGGATGGATACTAAGTTTTCTAAAGAAAACTTGCCTGCAAAGGAAAAAGCTTTCTTTTTACTCTGATTAAAAAAAAAAAAAAAAAAAAAAAAAAAAAAAAGAAAGAAAGAAAGAAAGAAAGAAAGAAAGAAAGAAAGAAAAAATCTTCCTAAGGCAGTCTGCTTCCCAGGCAGATGTTTTTGAAAGTGACTGAGAGTAGGTATGCCTGCCAGGCTACCCACTATAGACTTACTGAAGATAAGAAAGACCTAGGATTTCTGGGCATTGGTGGCACATGCCTTTAATCCCAGCACTCAGGAGACAGAGGCAGGTAGATCTCTGTGAGTTAGAGGCCAGCCTGGTCTACAGAGCTAGTTCCAGGACAGGCTCCAAAGCAATACAGAGAAACCCTGACTTGAAAAAACAAAAACAAAAAAAAAAAGACCTAGGATCATTTAAAAGCAGTGTACTTGTCAGAAGCCTACAAACATATATGGTAGTAAGCATCTAGAATATCTGAAGCTGCCATAAGTAGTGAATCGGCCTGGAATGAGAAAGCAAGAGAAACAGACAAATAAAAAATTCAGATAAGAGATCCATGAATAATAGACACAGACATGGAACTGGAAAGAAGGCTCAGTGGTTAAGAGCACATATTGCTCTTGCAGAGGACTGGTATTCCATTCCCAGCACCCATTTCAGGCAGTCTACACTATCTGTAACTCCAGCTCCAAGAGGATCCAACTCTACTGGCTTCCATGTAAACACGCACACACCCACACAGATACATAGACACACACACACAATTCAAATAAATCTTTTTTTTAAATATTTTTAAAATCTTAGATAGTTGTGAGCCATCATGTGGTGGCTGGGAATTGAACTCAGAACCTCTGGAAGAGCAAGCAGTCAATGCTCTTAACCTCTGAACCATCTCTCCAGTCCCTTCAAATAAATCTTAAAACACACACACACACTTACTTTAACTTTCAATAGTCTCTAAAAAGCTGAACAAAAAACTGAAAAACACCAAAGTGGCTCAGTCAGCAATATAGACATGTGTGAGCTCTATACCAGAGGATAGCAGTAACCAGAGACATAGTAGGCCATGAACAATCAAGTAAAATTGACAAATAAAAAGAAATCATTTTGAAATATTCTTCATTTTCTTTCTTTCTTTTTTTTTTTTTTTTTTTTAAGACAGGGTTTCTCTGGGCTTTGGAGCCTGTCCTGGAACTAGCTCTTGTAGACCAGGCTGGCCTAGAACTCACAGAGATCCACCTGCCTCTGCCTTCTGAGTGCTGGGACTAAAGGTGTGCGCTACCACCACCTGGTTTATTCTTCACTTCCTAAGTAAAAGAACCAAATACATGAAAATTCTATGCTAGACACTTCACTGAGGAGCATTTCGGCTCCAAAAGATTTGATTTTTACTCACCTATTGGTGAGAATATGAGAGTGTACCAAAACTAAACCAAAACCAGCCCCACAAAGCCATGTGAGGTGGTTCAGGACTATATATAATCCCAGCATTTGGGAGGCTGAGACAGAAAAGTCACCATGAGTTTGAGGACAGCATGGGTGCCCCCCCCACCAAGGCTTTCTAATGGCAGCTGAGACACATTTATGCAATTGTGGTTATGTCCAGAGGCCATGACTAAATCCATCAGAATTCATATTCATTTGTATTCTCCTTCTCCTCTCTCTCCTTTCCTCCCTCCCTCTCCCCCAGATGATAAGAGGGAGCCCCAGACTCAAACCCAAAAGCACTGAAGGTCAGTTGAGCACAGATAACAGGCCTGAAACCTCAGCACTAAGGAGGCAGATGCAGGAGATGTCCTAGGCCAGCTTGGACTACATAATCAGACTATGTCTCAAAACAAGTCAGATCCAAACAAAACAACAGCAACAACAAAACAGAAGGTTGGCCCTAAATTTGACCTGGTGTACACAGTAAATTCCAGGACAGCCAAGGTTCTATAGGAAGAGCCCACCTAAACAAACAAACAAACAAACAAGCACAGAGGCTCAGTGTGTGCCCACCTCACTCAGACAGAACTTCCTGATCCAGCAGTAGTCTGCTCAGCACAGCCACTGATGCCTGCCTGGCCTCCTCACCATTTGAAGAAGTTTGTGATTCTCGTCTACCTCTCCAGTCTTATCAAGTCTCCACTCAGCCTTGACAAGCCTGGACAGTGGCATGAAAGTGAGAGCACTGAATAAGCCCTGGGGTACAGAACATCTTCCCAATGCTTGGTACATACTGTAAGAATAAGAATGCTGGGAATAAGCCAGGTGGTGACGCACACCTTTAGTGCCAGCACCCGGGAGGCAGTGGCGAGTGGATCTCTGTGAGCCTGGTCTACAGAGTGAGTTCCAGGACAGGCTCCAAAGCTAGAGAAATCCTGTCTCAAAAAAAAAAAAAAAAAAAAAAAAAAAAAGAAGAAGAAAAAGAAAAAGAAAAAACAAGGACAGAGAGTTGGCCAATAAGAATAAATCAGGATAGCCAGGCATGCTGGGTATGTGGCACATGCCTTTAATCCCAGCTCTCGGAAGGCAGAAACAAAAGGATCTCTGGGACACAGAGAAACAGTGTCTTGAAAACACTGCCCCAAAAAAAGAGAGACAGAGAGATGGAGCCAGACAAGAGTGATTCAAGCCTGAAATCCCAGCATTCTAGAGGTTGAGAGAAGAGAACAGCTATGAATTGAAAGTCAGCCTGGGCTACATAAATCTAGTCTCAAACCAAACAAAACACAAGTCATTTTAAGAAAAAAATGAATCTGTTTCCAGGGCTTAGACTCCAGCCAAGATTGCTGTAATACCTTACGACACAGCACAAAAGCACATCAATGCTAACAAGACCTGGAAATGGAGAAATACCAGGGACACCAGGCATGGTGGCTTATGTCTGTGATCCCAGCACTTGGGAAATCACAGTAAACTCAAGTGTAGTCTGAGCTACATGGTGAGACAGGGCCTCAAAAGCAAAATCAAACAACAAGCACAATGAGTTAGGAGGGACGTGCTGGTGCACACAGTGGCTTTCCAGGTGGTTTCCTACCCCCTACCATCAGCCGAGGTGGGGGTCTGCACCACACTTGTCTGCTGGCCTGGCACTGGAGCTCTTGCACTGCTGATCAGAAGGTCAAACTTGGTGCTTCTGCAGGTATTGGAGCAAACTTTGTCATGCTGGTAAAAATCGATCTGTCCAGAGTCCATCATTTTCCTGTACAGAGAGACGAGAAGCAGATCAGCATACATTGCACCTGTGAGAACTAAGGGGCAGACGGGGATAATCTGCTGAGCCCATGAGGAAGATCAGAGGAGCCTAATAATATCTGAAGCCATCACATTGCATAAATTCTAACTGGAATTATAAATGCTCATTGGTCCTGACCACACTGGCCACTATTTCTCTTCTGAGTTTCCTCAACATCAGTATTCTTCACAGCCAGTGCTACAGAGAAAACCTATCTCTGAAAAACAAACACACAAACAAACAAAAAAACTTTAAAAGAACCACAAGGCGAGAATGCTAGCTTATATCCTAGCACAACTAAGAAATAGCACTCAGAAATATTTTGTAAGACATTCTGATGAATTAGTATTCCTAGACCAGAAAGATACAGGTGGTAGGCCAGGGTGGCTTCAAATGTTACAGAGAATAGTCCTGAACCCCTGACCCCTCCCTGTCTCCATCTCTCAACTGAGATAAGAGACTGGCATCACCCATCATGCCTGGCTAGTATCCGTTTCAGAATGCCTAGTTTATTGTCACTTTTAGAGATACAACATTTCAGAAGACAGAGAGGCAGAGAGAAGAATGAAAAGTGGGGAGAAAGGAAAAAGGGAAAGAGGAAAAGGAAGGGGCTAGATTCTAGCTGCTAGAAGCTATGGCATAGCAGTAGAGTCTGTCTAGCATGTGTGAGGCAGTCAGTTCAATCTAACAGCAAAAAGTAATCCACTAAAAAGTAAACAAAGAAAAAGTAAGTTTACAAAATTAACAAGTCTTCTAGAAATACTGTACAATGTTGATGGTGTTAAACCCCTTCTGGAAAATATCCTTGTAACAAGATCCATGAGACCCTGCTATTACAGACCATGAGCAAAACCAGGAAGCATTTTAATCATAGTACACTCCATGCCATCATGTCTTGGCTTTCACTAACAGATCTCTAGGCATTTTTAGTCCTTTTAACATTTGTGGAGAACTGGCCCATGCTTTCTCCTCATCCTAGGCAGATAAAACAAGTCAAGAACAAAGCAGAAAAGGTAAAGACAGACATTCCTTTCAAATCATTCAACTATAATGAGCCCAGGGTCTAGGATCTGCTAAGAATGTGTATCCACCACTGAGAAATGCCCAATGGAAGCAGCCACTTGTTTGTGCTATTTCCTACACAGGGTCTCTTTATGTAGACCAGACTGGTTATGTAGTCCAGCTTGACCTTAAACTTGAGATCCTCCTGCCTCTGCCTTCCATGTGCTGAAATTAAAGGTTTCACTACACCTGGCTGGACACTTCTAATTATTGACCCTAAAATTTTTGTTTTTTAGGGGGCTGAAGAGATAGCTCAGAGGTTAAAAGCACTGGCTGCTCTTACAGAGGTCCTGAGTTCAATTCCCAGCAACCACGTGGTAGCTCACAACTGTCTGTGATTCCAGTTCCAGGAGACCCGACATCCACAGCAAAACACCAATGCATATAATATAAAAATAAATAAATGCTTTGCCTACATGTATGTCTGTATATTATGTACACATCTGATTTCCGTAAAGGCTATAAGAAGGTGTTGGATTCCCCTGGAACTAAAGTTACAGAGGGTTAAGAGCCACCATCTGGGTGCTGGAAACTGAACCCAGAGCCTCTGGTAGAGCAGCCAGCATTTGTAACAGCTGAGCCATCTCCCCAGCCCCATGCTTTACATTTAAATTTTCTTTCTATCAGCAGGCAAACATTTAAGGCATACTAACTAACACATTCAAGAGGGAAAACTACAATGGCAAACTTGTTGGAGGAAAATAAATGGTGGGGTAGGGGCTATTCCATACACTGACATCTGTTTTTGTTACACAATGATGGCAAAGACTGCAAACACTATGCCTGGTATTTCTCAACAGTGGTCTTCTACTTTAACAGGTTATCCCAGGATCTGTCAATCATGGCTGTTACACTTACTCAGCAACCAGCTTTGCTTTCTCAACGTGAGGATGACAGGGAGAACTATCAGCAACTTGGAGCTTCTATGCCAAGCAAGGATTCTGTCCAGCCTCCTGACATCATCACCCTAAGCCAGGCATGCTAGAGTCAGCCTTGGCTACATAGCAGGCTGTAGGCTAAATGGAACTAAATGAGACTCAAAAAACTAAAAAGAAAGAATTAAAAATCTAAGATAGATGATGGAAAAGTTAATTAGTTTGATTTAATAGTTAGAGGTTATGGGGTATAATTCAGTGGTAGACTGCTTACGTAGCACGCACAAAGCCCTGGGTTCCATCCCTAGTATCACAAAGCAAGAAAAAAAAAAGGTTAAGGACAGGTTGATGAAGGTCAAATAGTGTGGGAGATTCTACCCTGACTAAGTGCTTCTGGAGGTGCATGTGATTGTCACCAGCACTCACCTGAGCATGATGCCACCCAGACGAATGGCTCTCTTCCAGTCCTTCAGAGTGGACTTGCCAGCCAGATGAACAAAATGCTTGGGGCTGATCAGTTGATCATTGAACTAAAGTAAAAAAGAAAAATACATATTTGTCCAGTGTCAACTCAGGTAGATCAACAAGGAAACAACGAAATAATGCCACTTGCTATACACAAAAACTCCAGACAATATTACAAGCCATATCAGTGCCACCCAACCTCATGTCCTATGGTGCCAAACATTATCCCTCTCTGAGTACCTATCCTTTCCTAGGACAAAGTTACAAGGATAAGGATGAGAAATAAACATGCTACATAGCATCTACAAATCCACTTATATTCTGAAGCAGGGGGCTGGGTCCAATAACTTGAACAGGGACTGTTCAAGTAATGGAAGAAATCTACAGACTGCTTGCACTCCCAGAAATCACTTAAAAAGTGGAATCCGTGAACCGCGTTTGTAGTTCCAGCACTCTTTTTTTTCATTTTTTATTTTTCAAGACAAGGCTTCTCTGTGTAGCTTTGGAGGCTGTCCTAGAACTACCTACGTAGACCAGGCTGGCCTTGAACTTACAGAGATCTGACTGTCTCTCCCTCCTGAGTGCTGGGGCTAAAGTCATGCACCAACACTATGTGGCACTAAAGACCCTTTTAAAGATTTATTTTTATCTTATGTGCCTACAGAGGTCAGGAGAAGGTGACAGATCCCCTGGAACTGGAGTTATAAACTGGTTGTGAGCTGCCGTATAGGTGCTGGGAACTGAACCCAGGTCCTCTGGAAGAACAGCCAGTGCTTAATCACTGCACCGTTTTTTCCAGCCCCCTAATTCATTATTTTTTAAGGACTCAAGATATTAGAAAGAGTAAATATAGTAGAAACCAAGAACACTCAGAACTCTAAAACCCTTCTTAGCCTAGGCTGGCACCACTGAACTCCCATGGTGACAACATGACAATGTACAGGGTCACTACGGCTACCAAAGGAGGCAAAAACCACTATGGCCACCAACGGAAGCACAATGAACAACTATTTACACACGCTCTGAGGACATGATTTTTTTTTTTTTTTTTTTTAAGATTTTATTTGTTAGATACACAGTATTCTACCTGCATGTTTGCCTGCAGGCCAGAAAAGGCACCAGATCTTATCTTAGATGGTTGTGAGCCACCATGTGGTTGCTGAGAATTGAACTCAGAACCTCTGGAAGAGCAGCCAGTGCTCTTAACCTCTGAGCCATCTCTCCAGCCCCAAGGTTTTTTTTTTTTTTTTTTTTTTTTTTTTTCCTTGAGACTGGGTCTCACTGTGTGGCTCTGACTAGCTTGTAACTCCCTTTGTAGACCAGGCCAGCCTTGAACTCACATCAAACTGCTTGCTTCTACCTCCCAAGTGCTAGGATTAAAGGTGTATACTACTATGCCTGGCTCTCATGAGATTTTTCATTTGTTTGTTTTGTTTTTTTAGGGGGAACAGGGTTTCACCATATAGCCCTGGCTGATCTAGGACTCCATGTATGTAGACCAGATTGGCTTTGAACTCACAGAGATCCACCTGCCTCTGCCTCCAAGTTCTGAGTTCTGTCATTAAAGGCATGCACCACCATACATTGTGAATTTTTTTTTTTTTTTTTTTTTTTGGTTTTTTGAGACAGGGTTTCTCTGTGGCTTTGGAAGCTGTACTGGAACTAGCTCTTGTAGACCAGGCCTGGCCTCGAACTCACAGAGATCCGCCAGTCTCTGCCTCCTGAGTGCTGGGATTAAAGGCATGCACCACCACTACCCAGATATCTTTTGAATATTTCAAGACAGGGTCTCACACTCTATTACTTCTTGGCCTCAAACTTAAATCAATCCTATGGCCTCCATGCTGGGATTACAGGCATGACCTATTACATCCTATTTACTCTTATCAACAATTCTGAATAAAGCCTATGATGCATACCAGTTCAAGGCATGTTACATATATGATCTCATTCACTACAGCACAGTGTATGTGCTGTATAAATGAGTGTGTGTGTTTATATGTATGTATACTGATGGGAATGGTTACTGTTTTAATACATAAGGCTCCGAATTTTTTCTCTAAGATGGGGTTTCTTTGAGCAGCCCCAGCTATCCTGGAACTTACTTCATACACCAGGTGGGTCTTGAATTTAGAGATCTGTTTATCTTTGCTGGAATTAAAGGGCCAAGGTTAAAGGTATACACCACAATGGCTGGCAAGGCTCTGAAATATTAGTTACTAAATAACTTGCTCAAAATCACAGAGGTAGAAAAGAGTTCCAGCCATTTATTCATTTACTTGTTGCAAATAATTATCAAACATTATTATATATCAGATACCATACAGAGACAGCCCTTGTCATGCACAAGGTCCTGCCACCACCACCAAAGCATCATATAATGCTTTCTTGCACATGCTCCAGTGGAAGTAGAACCAGGCCCATTTTATTTCAAAATCCTTATTTTCTAGTGTGACAGCATAAGAAAAAAGTTGTGGGGACAGCAAGATGGCTCAGTAGATAAAGGTATTTGCTGCTAGTAGGAAGTGGCAAGTCCTGAGTGAGTGAAGTCCTGAGGGAATGTCTATTTTCTTTGTTATTTCAAGACAGCGTTTCACTATGTAGCCCTGGCTGTCCTAGAATTCACTCTGCAGACCAGGCTGTCCTTGCCTCTTGACTGTCAAGTCCTGGGATTAAAGGTATACACCACTATGCCTGGCTGCGGATATGTATTTTGACATGGGCATAGCCATGCTGAAAAAGCCCAAAGCCTCAGATCATGGGGCAATTAGCAAAACCTTTGCTCATACTGCCCAGGCTCACAAATCCAAGTACAAGTGCTTGATCAGTGTGTGCACAGACTAGCAAATGCAGCTTCGTCCTCCCAGATGTTTATACCTACAGAGACCTACTACCAAGATTATCTAACCTGTCTCTCTCTGCTATACCTAAAATATAACACCCTGAGATTCCAGGTAGCAGTTAGAGAACCTCCACCTGGCCCCAGGTTTACTGTACATGTGGCTGTCTTTCTTCATTCCCTTGATGCCTCTAACCAGGATTCTAGGACCCAAGCCATGTTGGAGCAGCAGCTGCCAAACCTGACAAGCAGAGTTCAATCCTCAGATGAATCCACATGGTAAAAGGAAAAAACAGGTTGCTGCAAGCATGGGTGCCACGCAAAATAACTAAAGTTTAAAAAAAAAAAAAATGTAAAGATGAAAACAGCTGCAAAGCAGAAAGCCGCTGACTGAAGCTGGGGGCACAGCTCAGGGCAGAGCACTGGCCTAGCACACCCCAGACCCTAGGTCAGAGCCCTGCCCTTGCCTGCAGAGGCGGATCTGGAGAAAGAGAGATAAGGCACTGAAGCAAAACCTCAAGACTGGAGACAATTACCTTGACGCATTTCACATTTATTCCTGGACACACAAACTTCTTCCAGAGAAGGATGGCTTTACTCTCTCCACAGGTTATAGGGTAAGCAATTTCCATATCCTCATTTGCCTCTATACTGCTTGCATCTGAAAATGGAAAAAGCAACCCACTGTTTAGTGAACAATCCTTCCCTAAACTGATATTTGGAATGTACATTTAGTGGTTGTTTTGTTTTGTTTTCTTCAAGACAGGGTTTCTCTGTGGCTTTGGAGGCTGTCCTGGAACTAGCTCTTGTAGACCAGGCTGGTTTTGAACTCACAGAGGTTCACCTGACTCTGCCTCCCTGAGTGCTGGGACTAAAGGTGTGAAGGTGTGAAGCACCACCACCCAGCTTTTTTTTTTTTTTTTTTTTTTTTTTTTTGTAGATAGGGTCTCCTGTAGCTCAGGCTGACCTTGAACTCAGTATACAGTACCAATGATTCTGTACTCTACCAACTGAGCTATATTCCCAGCACTAACAGGGCACTCTTTAAAAAAAAAACTTTTAGAAGTTGTTATTTTATGTAATGAGAGTTTTGCCTACATGTAAGTCTGTATACCAACTGTTTGCCTGATGCCTGCAGAGAACAGAAGAGAACAGTGGATGTCCTGGAACTGGAGTTATGATGGCTGTGAGGTACCCTGTGAGTGCTGGGAATCTAAGCCAGATTCTTGGAGCAAGTGCTCTTTACCACTTAGTAAATCTCTCCAGCCCGAGGAATACTTTTGAAGTTTGACATAACAGCTATCTATGTCTTACCAAGTTTCCAATATGTTAAGACATTAATGACACACACTCTCTCTCTGGTTTTTTGAGGTGAGGTTTCTCAGTGTCACTTTGGACCCTGTCATAGAACTCACTCTGTAGACCAGGCTGACCTAGAACTCACAGAGATCCACCTGTCTTTGCCTCCTGAGTGCTGGGACCAAAGGAGTATGCCGCCACTGCCCAGCCTCTCTCTCTTTTAATTTAAAAATATTATTTATTCTTATGGGGGGGCATCATGCTCTAGAGATCAGGGAACAATTCCGTAGAGTGTGTTCTCTTCTTCCACCTTTATGTGGGTTCTGGGGATTGAACTCAAGCAGCAGGCTAGCCTGCTTACATAGCAAGTAATTTTATTTGCTGAGCCATTTCTCCAGCCCTTCATATGCTCTTGTTTTGTATGTTGTTAAGGATCAAACCCAGGGCCATTATACCTGCTACTTAAGTGTTGTACCATTGAGCTATATGGTCAACCCTATCATAAACCTTTACATGTTGTGCTAATATTATAATTCTTTTGTTTTCTGAGGCAGTTTCAAATTGACATGAACTTTTTATGAAGCCAAGGATGGCCTTGAACAGCTGATCTTTTTTTTTTTAATTTATTTATTTTATTTGATCTGCATTGGTGTTTTGCCTGTATACATGTATGTGTGAGGGTGTTGGATCCCTTGGAACTGTAGTTACAGACAGAGCTGCCACATGGGTGCTGGGAATTGAACCTGGGTACTGTGGAAGAGCAGCCAGTGCTCTTAACCACTGAGTCAGCCGTCTCTCCAGTCACTGAACTCACTGTTTCCACAGTGCCAGGAATACAGGCATGAGACAACACACCCAACATTTTAGTTCTTACTAATCTTGTGAGATGGTAATCACTTCCTATGTTTTCCATTTAAATCCATGGGCTTCAAAAAGAGAAGTTAATTTCCCAAGAACACAGCAAAAAAATACAAGAAAGTCCGATTTGCTTGGCTTCTAAGCTTTCTTTCATTAACAATTTCCCATCAATACTTACTATCCCTCTTCAGTCTTAACGAAAGGGGTCAGTCTAAAACTCCCCTTTTCTTTGTGGGGCTATTTTTATAAGACCAGGACTTGCTATATAACCCAACCTTAAACATAACCTTCCTGTCTCAGCCTCCCAACTGCTGAGATTATAGGAATGCCTCATCCATGCCCAGTGTTATGAGGGAGTAGAGGTGGGGAGGATGGGTGACTAAGGATTGAATCTAAGTCTTTGCATATGCTATGTGCCAGAGTTTATATCCCTAATCCTCTGGCCTTGAACTTGCTCTGGAGTGCAGACAAGCCCTAAATCTGTGATTCCTTTGCCTCAGCTTCCCAAGAAGCTAGATTTTCAGATTCATATCACCTGCCCCATGGGTTTTTTGTTTTGTTTTTAATCCCCCCCACACACATACAATGATACTTAGAGATCCCCCACATCAACTCAAACTAAACATTTTATCCCACTCCTCTTTGTAGGATTATTATAAACAAAAAACACATTACGTGATCAAATGGCAGGTCTACCATCTTTTTGGTTGGTTGGGTTTTTTTTTTTTTTTTTTTTTTTTTTTTTTTGGTTTTTGAGACAGTTTTTCTATGTAGTTCCAGCTGTCTAGGAGCCTGGATGGAACTCAAAGATCTGTCTGCCTCTGCCTCCTGCATGCTGTGATTTAAGGCATGTGCCACATGTCTGGCAAGTCTGCCATCTTAATTGTCAGTATCAGTAGGCTACCTGCATTGGTGGGGACATAAAATAAAGCATAAAGGGCCAGAAATCATAGTCTGGGGACACTGCTCCATAATGGAACACCAGCCTGGCCTGGACAAGATTGCAGGTTCCATCCCTAGAGATTTTTTTTGTTTTGTTTTTCAAGACAGGGTTTCTCTGTGTAGCGTTGGAGCCTGTCCTGAAACTAGCTCTGTGGACCAGGCTGGCCTCAAACTCAGAGATCCACCTGCTTCTGCCTCCCGAGTGCTGGGATTAATAGTGTGAGCCACCAACACCAGGCTCGCCACCCTTAAAGATTTAAGAGCAAAAGCATACAGAGACCCCCAACCAACAAGCTGAAGTCAAAGGTGATGGATAGAATGGCAGAAAAACTCACCGATTCCTTCTTCAATTTTGTGTATCGTATGGGTTTCTACGGCTACAACTGCTGCGTTGTTCTCCGATCCAGCATCATAAATCCTGTTGTAAAAGTGTCCATCGATAAACAAACTACATAAATCATGAAAAAATTAATATTCACAGCACGGAGTTAAGACATTTGCTTTAATTTATCCCAAAAGGAGTAGAATAAGTATATTTACATCACTTCCTTAGTACCTTGACAAGTTTCCCACTGTACTTAAACTCTATGAGGTCCAGGACTACTTAGCAGTTAATGCCAGGACAATGAAACAACTCACTTCACTCTAAGTAAATTAACATTTGCTACATGTACCCCCTTTGCTACTTTTTCCTTAATAACGTTAATGATTTATGCTACTTACGTGTATAAAACCATGTGATTGTTTGTATATATATACACACACACTTGCATGTGAGTATATGCATACGTGTGTGTGTACACCTAAAAGAATAGGAGGGGAGGCAGAGGCAGGAGGATCTCTGTGAGTTCAGAGGCTAGCCTGGTCTACAAGAGCTTATTCCAGGACAAGCTCCAAAGTCACAGAGAAACCCTGTCTCGTAAAACCAAAAAAAAAAAAAAAAAGAGTTACAGGTGGTTTTAAGTTGTCTGATGTGGGTACTGGGAACTGAACTTGGGTCCTGTGAAGAGCAAAGAGTTACAGGTGGTTTTAAGTTGTCTGATGTGGGTATTGGGAACTGAACTTGGGTCCTGTGAAGAGCAACATGCTCTCTTTAACTCTAAGCCAACTCTCCAGCCCTTTCCTCAGTTTCAATCACTGGTTCTCAACCTTCCTAATGCTGAGGCCCTTTTAATACAGTTTCTCATGTTGTGCTGACCCCAACCATAACATTATTTTCATTGCTACTTCATTACTATAATTCTGCTACTGTTGCAAATCATAATGCAAATATCTGTGTTTTCTTGTGCTTTTAGGAAACCCCTGTGAAAGGGTCATACAACTCTCAAAGGGTCATGACCCAAAAACTGAGAACCACTGCTTTAAGTGCTCAAGATATAGGAGTGCTGTTTCAAGCACAAGATAGGCCTTTTCATAAAATCACCTGACAAAAAGCAGAGCCAGCAGACAGCGCAAGACAGGAAGGGGCACAATGACCCAGAAATGATGACCCTTGCTGAAATCTAGACATTTCAGCATTTAGTTATTTATTTATTTAAGTTCTTATCAGAACTAAATTACTCACATAAACCAAGTATATATAAACAAACAAACAAATATGAAACTACACTGGGTAACCAGTGATCACCAGAGCACCACTAAACAGGAGGCTATGCAATCTGTTTAAGGCCACACCACTGTGAACACACCCAAGTCATCTGATCTTAGAAGCTAATCAGGGCGGGACCTATTTGGGACCTTCATGGGCTAGGTTAGTTAGTTAGGTAAAGCAGATCTTCCTCAATGTCCACATTCACAGGCTCAGATATCCTAAGTGTTTCATTTCTGTAGTCAGGCTAAGGGTTTAATTCTGACACCTTGGTATCTGAAAGCATGGCCTGTACACTCTGCACAGATGCTGACCCATCTCCATGGTGCAGACTTCCCCTTGGAATTTCACACCACAATGCAGCTAACTGCTAAGCAAATAAGCACATTTGGACATCTCTATCTCAAATAACTTTACTGAACTCATTATGCTTGCAATAATCACTATGCTACTTTTATTCCTGAGCTGGGTGTGGTGTCCCACACCTGCAATCCTAGCACTTAAGAGATAGAGGCAGGAGGGCCAGGAGTTCTAGGTCAACCTGCCATACACATGAAACTGTTTCAATAAATTAACAATACAAAAGCTGTACTCTGGGCTGGAGAGAAGTCTCAGTGGTTTAGAGCACTGACTGCTCTTTCAGAGGTCCCCAGTTCAATTCTAGCACCCACATGGCAGTTCACAACTGTCTTTAACTCCAAATCCAACACCCTCACACACCTATAAAATACAAATAATTAAAAAACTATACTCGTCCCCCATACTCTCCAACCTTGTCAATGGTGTCACCTGGCACACTGGAGGGGACCTGGGCACTGCACTAAACCTCTTCTTCCCTTTCCTGCTTTTGGGATGGGTAGCAATTCCTTTTATTTCTTTTCCTTTCTTGATTCTTTCCTTTGGACTAGTGGAGATTAAACCTAGACCCTTATACATGCTGGATAGATACCCTGTGACAAAGCCACATGCCCAGTCTTTCTACTGGGTTTCTCCTTTTTTCTCTCAGTTCCTACGCCATTGTAAAATCTTTCCAGACACCTCTCTATTAACACCAGTTGTCCTCCCTGCCTCTAATGCCACTGCTACCACTCTGACTCTGGCGTCATTTTGTTCAGCCTAGAACAGCTCGCCCATCGCATCTCATTAATCCTATACACTCGAACCAGAGTAATCATGTGATCCTCTTTAAAACATTTAAATGTTGTGTTTCTTTGTTCTTGCAGTTCTAAGAACTGAACCCAGGACCTGTCACATGGAAGCCCAGGGTTCTATCCCTGAGCTACATTTTATTTTATTACTTTTTTTTCCCCCAAGACAAGGTTTCTCAGTGTAGTCCTTGTTGGCCTGAAACTTGTTCTATAGACCAGGCTGGCTCAAACTCAGAGATTTCCCCCTACCTTGGCCACCACCACCCAGCTTATTTTTTACTTTTTATTTTGAGACAAGGTAAGGTAAGTTGCTTAGGCATGGCCTAGAATTGAAAGTGATACTTCTGCCTCAAATGCCATAGTGTTGAAATTATAGGCGTTGCCATAATTTCCAGCTTTAGTTGTTGGGTTTTGCTTGTCGTTTTTTTTTTTTTGCATTGCTGGGAATAAAGCTCGGGACCTCATGGTCATTGGCAGCGCTAGCTAAATCACTGAGCTGTACCTCAACTCTCCACCTGTCTTAATAAACACTTTACATATAGCTTAGAGTGCCAGAAGATAGCCCAGCCCCAGGCTAGTCACTTGCAACCCCATAAGGAGAACATGATGGTGGCACTCAGTGGCTGGCAGTCAAGGCTCCACCCTGCGCTCTAACTTAATTGCTGTTTGTCTTTGTTATATTGTTCCTACTAAATGTCTTCCCAGTGTGTCTCTGACTTACAAAGAATGTCATTCTGCACTGATAATTATCTGGAGAGAAAGTAAGTCACTGAAGGAGTGCAGTGTTTCAGGCCAGGTGAAGTCAGGAGCCATGCTGTCAGCTTGTGTGGTTCAGGTGCACTTGTCACATTCACTGCACAACTGTGTCACCAATAGTTTTCAGATGTTGCCCAAGTTTACGATGATATTTAGTTTTCTGTATAAATCAGTTATTGATTCTGTGCAATCAAAAAGCAGAACCAGTTATCTTTAGGTTCGTGGCATATTTGATGTGTGGCCAAAGTCTTTGAGTTCTCAATATAATTTGTTTGTTTGTTTGTTTCGTTTAGTTTTTTGAGCAGGGTTTGCCTGTGTAACAGTTCTGGCCGGAATTCCCTTTGTAGATCAGACTGGCCTCGAATTTATAGAGATCCTCCTGCCTTTGTCTTCTAAGTGCTAGGATTAAAGGCATACACCACCACAGCTCAGCTCTTAATACAATTTCAATGATAGTTATAAAATTGTATGAAGCAGCAGCCAGGCAGTGGTGGCACACGTCTTTAATCCCAGCACTCAGAAGGCAGAGGCAGACGGATCTCTGAGTTCAAGGTCAGCTTGGTCTACAAAGGGAGTTCTAGGACAGCTTCCAAAGCCACACAGAGAAACCCTGTCTCAGAAAACTAAAACCAAAACAAACAAACAAACAAACAAACAAACAAAAAACCTATGAACCAGTCAAATAAAGGAATGCTATTTAAAAAACTGGGATTAAAGATGTTTGTCATAGGCAGGTGGTAGTGTCCCACGCCTTTAATTCCCACACTCATGAGGCAAAATCTGGTCTACAGAGTGAGTTCCAGGATAGCCAGGGCAATACAGAGAAAAAAGTGTTCATTACCATCCCCACCTGAGATCCCAGGTTTACTAACCAGAACCTAAATAGGTTATCAACCATCTCTACTCCAGGCCCTCTTCACATGGTGCTTAAAAGACATTTAGAAAAAATTATTTATTATGAATCTAAAATATCCTGGAGAGTCAAGAATGGTGACAGAATCTTGGTACTTTCATTTCTTCTGAGAACTCTAAATATGTTATAATAGATTTATTTTTTTAAAAAATTGATAATCATTTAAATGGCTTTATTTTATTTGAGATGCTGGTGATATAACTCAGGGCCTTCTGTATACTAAGGAAGTACTGGACCACTGGTGACAGTCCAGAACGTTTTTATAGTTACTAGGTCTTTTCACTGGAGTTTTGTTTGTTTTGAGATTGGGTTTCCTGAAGTCCAGGCTGTTCTCAAACTTGCTTTGCACCTAGCATAGGCTTAAGTCTCTGATTATCCTGCCACTCCCAGGTACTGGATTTACAGGCATGTGCCACCATGCCCCACTTTTCCCCAGTACTCTCTCTCAAAGAAAGTACTTGCTGAATATAATATATTCTATTATGCTATTAAGGAAAGCTCTGAGAATTATCATCTGCTGTGATAGGAGTATGAACTCAGGGCTTTGCCCATGTCAGGCAAGTACTTCATCACTGAGATATACCCTAGACATTTCCTAGAATTAGTTAACAGCCTTCTAGATATTACCCTGCATTTGGGGGAAACAAAGGTTAAGCTGTAGGCCTATTTTTTTTCTTTTCTTTTTTGTTGTTGTTTTTCGGTTCTTTGTTTTGTTTTGTTTTGTTTTGTTTTTTGAGACAGGGTTTCTCTGTATTGCTTTGGAACCTGTCCTGGAACTAGCTCTGTGGGCCAGGCTGGACTTGAACTCACAGAGATCCGCCTGCCTCTGCCTCTGGAGTGCTGGGATTAAAGGTGTGTGCCACCAACACCTGGCTTCTTTAGGCCTATTTTAAAGTCATCCTATTAATACAAAAATATCATCTCATATACTATGCCAGCTTCTCTGTGCACACATGGGAAGACGGTTCCTAATGCATTCCTGCAAGCATGTACAGAAGGAATGCCTGAAGAAGTACAAATGCAGTAAGTGTAGGGCTGTATGACTGTCATTCCAGCACTAGTTTGAGTTTTAGGCTTCATACTGAGTTCAAGAAAACCCTGAAAGCCTACTTTCAAAAAGAGAAAAAGAAGAGTGCTGTGCTGCAGGGGTGGCTCTGAGATTAATTAAGAACATTGTGTTCTTCCAGAGGACCTGACCACATCTGGTGCCTCACAGCTGCCTCTGACCCCAGCTCCAGGAGATCCGACCCCTTCTTCTGGTCTCCATATGCACCTACACTTATATGTACAATCCCATACAAAGATACACCCAAAATTTTAAAAATTAATATAAAAGTATTAAGCAAAACAAACAAACAAAAAAACTAGAGAACTCTTGTATATTCTAATACCAGCATTTGAAAAGTAGAAGAAGAGGGTCAGGAATACAGGGCAGAGTTGTGCTACTCAGCAAGACTCTGTTTCAAAAGAAATAAACAAAAAAGTATTAAGTATCAAACTCTCTTCTACCTCCTTACTCTAAGGTGGTCCTTATACCACAAGTCTCTCTCTCTTTCTTCCCTCCCTTCCTTCTTAGTCCAATTATATCTCAGCATTCCTGTTTTGTTTTTGTGATTTTTGTTTGTTTTGTTTTGTTTGGCTTTGGAGCCTGTCCTGGAACTTGCTTTGTAACCCAGGCTGCCGGGGAACTCAGAGATCAGCCTGCTTCTGCCTCTCAAGTGCTGGGATTAAAGGTGTGCACCACCACGACCTGTCTGTTTTTGTGATTTTTAAACATTTATGAGTTACATGCCCACTACCATGTGCGTGCTAGGAACTGAATCAGGGTTCCATTCAAGAGCAGTCAGTGTTAACTACTGAACCATTTATTTAGCCCCACATTTTATATATTAAAGTGTGTTTGTGTGTGTGTGTGTTTGTGTTGGGCTTTTTTGTTTCATTTTTTGGTTTTTCAAGACAGGGTTTCTCTGTATTGTTTTGGAACCTGTACTGGAACTAGCTCTGTAGACCAGGCTCGAACTCACAGAAATCCACCTGCCTCTGCCTCCTAAGTGTTGGGATTAAAGGTGTTTGCCACCAACACTCAGCTTTCTTTTTTTTTTTTTTTTTTCCTTTAGGTATGAAGTCTGCATGTATCCCTGCATGCAAACTGAGAGCATCAGATCCCATTATAGATGGTTGTGAGCCACCATGTAGTTGCCGGGAATTGAACTCAGGACCTCTAGAAGAGCAGTCAGTGCTCTTAACCAATAAGCCATCTCTCTAACTCCTTTTATTTTTCAAGACAAGATTTCTCTACACAACCCTAGTGTTTTATTTTTCAAGACAAGGTTTCTCCATATAGCCCTGGCTATCCTGGAATTCACTCTGTAAACCAGGCTGCCCTGGAACTCAGAGATTACCTGCCTCTGCCTCCCAAGGGGCTGGAATTACAGACATGTGCCTAGTCTGAAAGAAAAACATCTTAAATTTTATCTTTTAGGGCTAGTATATAGTGTAGCTCAGTGGCAGATGATCTGTGCAACGAGAGTAAACCCTCCCACCCCCCCACCCCCGGTTTGATTCTGGATATTGCAAAATCATTTTAGTCAACTTTCCTTTCTAATTCATAGTGATCCTCTGAAATCCCATGCCACTCAACACTTCTTAGTCTTAACTATGTAAGGATTCCATCCTTATATGTATGCCCCTTTGTTTTACACTAGATTGCAAGTTTCATGCTGGCGAGGACGTTTTACTCTATTTCTTCTAACACTGTCATGACGCATCATCATGGTTGTGGTAGATAGATAACTTGTGATAGTCTCAGCTTGACAATTTGCCAATACATGAGAATTTAGAGCTCATGGTAAAAATATCTTTAGAGGTGCCTTGCTTAATCTCTGAGTCAATACTGCATTTGAGAAACATGCACCTGGGCCCCTGCTAAATAGCGTGCACAGAGAAGATGAGGGAGCCATGTTAACTCATCCTCAGAGAGCTCTCATGGAAACATAGAGAGGGACACTAGGAAATAGTTGCTGTAAGTAGTGAATGACAGCTTGACATGGTTGTGTACATCTGTAATCCTGGTAATTGGGAAGAAAAGGCAGGGAGATCAGGTGTTCAAGGCTACCCTTTGCAGCATAGTAAGTTTGAGGCAAGCCTGGACTACATGAGACTGTCTCAAAAATTACAAAAATAAAAATAAATAAAAGCAAAAAGCCCTAAGATGACAGTGGGAGTATCTATGATTGAGATGAAAACTCAGCCAATTCTGACTGACGTTGAATGCTCATGGTGTACTAAACCTGTGTAGTTTGTATTTCTCCGTCCTTTTAATCCTCCAATAATATATTTTCAGGATATCCAAATCTCTAGCCACTTACCCTTGTTGCACAGGCTGTAACTGCAAGATCACTTGGGTTTTAGTGTCTTCAGGGTTCTCCCCTTCATTTCCTTCAGTGGGTACCACAACCACATCTCCCACTGGGACACTCACTTCCGCATTAGCCATCTTTCACATGAAGTCAGCTAGCTGGGGATGCTGTGAGAGACGAGAAGCATGAGTGACTTCATCTTGAAAGATGCACTGCAGGAAAGGAGTGCCAAGATAACACACAGTTCTGAGCACCCTGAAATCTCCATCCTCTGCAAAGAATGAGGGAGCTGATAGAGGCTGGCACAGGCTCTTAATATGTTTTCATAGTACATGTGATTCACCCAGTGGTTTGCCAGAGCCAACTCTGCCATCTCCTCAGACCTAATTGTGCATCTCCTCTTAAGTTTAGAGACATCCAATTGGTAGCTTAGGACCACGGCACTAGGAGTACGCATGACACTGGAATGTAAGGTTTTGTTGTTGTTTGGGTTTTGTTTTGTTTTGTTTGTTGAGACAGGGTTTCTCTGTAGCTTTGGAGGCTGTCCTGGAACTCACTTAGCAGACCAGGTTAGCCTCACACTCAAAGATCCTGCTGCTGGGATTAATGGCATGGACCGCCACCAAGAGGCCAAGAACTTTTCTTTTTGAGACTGGGTCCCATTCTGAAGCCCAGCTTACTCTGAAACTCAAAGTAATCCTTCTGCCTCAGCTTCAGTGTGCTGGAATTACAGGGAGTGAGTCATTGAGCCTGGCTTTAAGAACTTTATGTTCCTGTTTTATTTTTAGAAATGGTTGACCTGGAACTTGCTATGGAGCTGAGAATGACCTTGAACTCGTGATCTCCTGCTTCCACTGGGAGTGCTGGGACCAAGGTGTACACCTCCACGTGGGTCACAAGAACATCTCAGTTCACAGAGTGAATGGAGATGACCTTGTCTGACAGCTCCTTGGAGAGCTACTGAGGAAATCATCACCAAGTACCATGTACTCCTTCAATCTAAAGTACTAACCCAATCCTTATTATTGTTTGTGTACATGCCGAGGAATACATGTAGAGGTCAGAGGACAGCTTTCAGGAGTCAGTTCTCTCCCTCCACCATGGAATTCTGGTATCAAACTCAGGTCATCAGGCTTTCATGGCAAGCACTTTTACCTATTTCAATATCTGGCTGTCCCCAGAGGGTCTCAGGATATCCTGCAGCTGTTAGCCTTCAGAGTTCAGGAAAAATGATTTTTCAGTGCTAGAGACCCAACTCACAGCCTCATGCACAGTGGGTAAGCACTCTAACAGCTGAGCTTCCCCTAAACTACGTCTGCAATCCTTTACACCACACAGCTGGAAAGAAAGGGGACCAGGTGTTGCGACTCACACCATAATCCCAACACTTGGGAGGCTGAAGCAGGAAGGTTACAGGGCATTTGAATACAGCCTGATCTACATAAATTGAAAAGTCACTGAGAGAGTAGAAGGAAAAAAGAGTGCATTTACTAAATGAATGTATGTGAACATGAGGAGAGCAGCAGCTCTGTAAGCCTTGAAAACACACACAGCTAATGTGGTGCTCAGAGGGGATTTCCCTGGCCTCAGAATACTCCAGCTTTATCTACTGCATGACTCTCCAAGCATATCAGCCAGTCATGGTACTCTGAACACACACTAACATGCTTCCAGAGCTCTAAGCCTTTCTATTCTCTAAGCACCTTTGTCCCTAATGTTCACTCCTCCATGAAGCCATCACTGCACTTTCTTTTCAGGATTTCCCCCTAAATGTGGTGGTCACTCCCTCCTGATATTTACACACTCGCTAGCTTCATTGCAGTTACCCATGCAGACCCGGATAACCAGCACTATCCTGTCGCCTTGTTTATTTGTTCTGCTGCTTCTGGGCCATGCACATGGGAGCAAGTGTTTCACAACTGAACTATAATCCATAGCTCTTGGTTCCTTCCTTCCTTTCTTGGTTTTTCTGTGTAGCTCTGGCTGTCCTGTAATCAGTCTGTAAAACAGAACTTAAGAGATCCTCCTGCCTCTGACTCCTAAGTACTGGGATTAAAGGCGTGTGCACCACAACAGTCAGCTTGTTCTTGGTCATGGAGTTCAGGCTAGCCTCAGATTTCTGCTTCTGACTTCCAGGAGTATGCCATCAGTCTCAGGGCTTAGGCACTGTTTTACCTAAACATCTTTGTGCCTCCCTCACTCTCCTCAGCTTTGATGCTGAGAGATATGTTGATTCAACCACTTTTGCATGCATATATGACCTAGTCAAATTTCTACATATCTGACTTTTAATCCCATTCAATTTTTTAATGGATCCTATATTCGTTTATTTACTGGCCTCTACTACATTAAACCGGACCATAGTTTCTGTTCGTAGATTTCCTGTTTCCCTAAGTGATGCTATCCTCTGCCCATTTTCAAAACCAGGGAACTCAGGAGTTATTTTTGCCTCTTCTTTCTAAATCCAATCAGCCACAAAATCCTAGCCAGGTTACTGTGTGTGTGTGTGTGTGAGAGAGAGAGAGAGAGACAGAGAGAGAGAGCATGATCCTCCCATTCTCCATCTGTGCTGTCAACATTGTATGTGGGCTGCCACACTGTTACCTGGGTTTTTCCAACTACTTTCCCATAGCCTAACCTTTGATTTTGGATTCCTCCACTTCATTCCTCACATAGCAACCAAAGTGATCCTACTAAAGGCCACAGACTACTTTCCCACTTAATGTATACCTGTTGTTTATTTCACAAAGTGCAAGAACTTTAACATGGCCTACAAAAGCTTCCAAATCAGGCACCCTTCTCACAGCTGGCACTGTGTGGGCTCTGCCACTCTTCACCAGCTCTGAATTGTGCAACATTCCTTGGACTGAGCCTTTAACTTGCTCTCTGTCCCTAGGATTCTTTCCCTTCCTTTGGGCTAGTCTCTCTTAACCCTCTGAAGCATCACTTCCTTGGAAAGGTCTTCCAGTAACATAACTAGGTTTGAGCTTATGCTTGTTTCCCATCATGCATCTCTTTCATGGGGAAGTGCCCTGTTGAGGACTAAGGTGAAGCTACAAGTACAGGCTGTTTTGTTCCCACAGGTATGGCTCTGCTGTGTTGACCAGGCTGGTCCCTAACTCCTGCCACAGCCTCCAGAGTAGTTGGAATTATAGGTTACTCATTTTGGGGAGGTGACTTGGGGTGGCCTTAAAAATCACTGTCACTCCTGATCTTCCTGCCTCCCTCCACTTCCCAGATGCTATTACTAGCCAGGTGGTAGTGGCAGGTGGATCTTTGTGAGTTTGAGGCCAGCCTACAGAGTTCCAGGACAGCCAGGGATACACAGAGAAACCATCTCAAAAAATTAAAAACAAAACAAACAAACAAACAAAAAACAAATGTGGTCACTGTGCCCAGCTTTGTAGTACAATTTAAAAAGAAACCCTGAGTTTGTTACATGCTGAGATAGCAGCTTCTTGAAAGTCTGAAGTAGGGCTGGAGAGACTTATGAGGTAAGGGGCTCTTGTTGATCTTGCAGAGGACCCAGGTTGGGTCCCAGCCCACATGAGGGCTCACAACCACCTTAACTTCCAGTTCCTGGGGGTCTGATGCACTCCTGATCTTCCTAGGCACACAGATAGTGCATACATGTAGGCATAAAAAATTTTTTTGTTGTTGTTGTTGTTTTGTCTTGGTTTGTTGAGACTGGCTTTGGCTACCTTGAAACTAAATCACCCCCTACCCACCCTCAAGGTTTCTCTATGTTGTCCTGGAACTCACTATGTAGACTCGGCTGGCTTCAAAAAACTCACAGAGATCCATCTGCCTCTGCCTTTCTAGTACTGGGATTTAATGCATGTACCACTACCACACCCAACTAAGTAAGTCTTTTGTTGTTGTTGTTGTTGTTGTTTTTGAGACAGTTTCTCTGTATTGCTTTGGTGCCTGTCCTGGAAGTAACACAAAGGCATGCACCACCAATGCCCAGCCCAGAAAGTAAATCTTATGTTTTTGGTTGTGAGCCTAGCCTTTAACAGCTGAGCCATCTCTCCAGCCCCAGAAAGTAAATCTTAAAAAACAAAAATAAAAAGCTTTAACAGAGAAGAGAGTCCATGCCAACATAGTGATTCGTAATTTTTCAGTAAATTAATTTTTAGTAAACTACCTTAGAGATCACATTTCTAGTAACCCCAAACCGAGAGCAGACTACATGGCTGACTGCAAGGTCATCTCTGTAAGCTGTGTAAACAGAAAACTGCCCCTTGTTTATAACAACACAAACTCCTGAGACAAGGTGAGGGAGCTTGTCCCAGGGGTGTTTCACAGAAGAGACCTTGCAATATCCCTTGTGAAATCAGAGTGTATGCTCTGTAATTCTATGAGACCATACAAAAACATGAAAAAAAATCTTGTTAAAACTTAGTCAAGGGGAGTACAGCTCAGAGCAGAGGTTTGGCATGAACATGGGTTTAACCTGCCGCAAAGGGCTTCTCTGTAGTTTTGTTGCCCGTGCTTTGGTTTGGGTTTGGGGTTTTGAAACAGGGTTACATACAGCCTAAGCTATCCTCAAACTCACTATGTAGCACCTTGAACAAGTGATCCTCCAGCTTCTACCTCCCAAGCTCAGGATTGCATGCCAAAACCCCACTCAGTTACTTAGGGATTTTGTTTGAGTCTCACTAGATAGTTCAAGCTGGGCTTGAATTCTTCGATCTTCCTGGCTCAGCCTACAGAGAGAGTTGGGATTACAGACAGGTGCTAATGGGCTGCTGCTCTGTAGTTATTTTTAAGACATAAAAATGACTCTTGAAAGGCCCTACCCTGCAGGCCTGGTTACCAGTTACATCTGTAGACCTCATTCACACAAAGGTAAAAGGAGAGACCAAACTCCATCCACACAAACACCACAGTACACATACCCTCTCCCAACATCGTGCACACAAATTGATAAATTCAAAAATTTCAAAGTGCATATGAAGCCAGGCATAGTGACACAAGTCTGTAAACCAGCACTTTTGGAACAGAAGAGTCAGGGATTCAAGGTCACCCTAGTTACATAAGGAGGTTTAGGCTATATGAAACCTTTTTCCAAGGGAAAAAGGGAGGGGAGGTGGCCTGGTGAGATGGCTCAGCAGGTAAAAAGCCCTTTTACCAAATATGAAAACCTGAATTTGATCCTGAGTACACGTGGTGGAAGGAGAGAATAAAATCCTGTGTTGTTCTGACTTCCACAAGTATACCATGACATCCTCTCTCTCTCTCACACACATACACTTTTTTTTTTTTTTTTTTTTTTTTTTTTTATGAGCAGGGGATCACTATGTAGCTCTGTCCATCCTAGAAACTTACTTGATAGACACAAGGGAGCTGCCTGTCCTGAAATCTGTGTAGGTCAGGGTGACTTCAAACTCAGATATTTGCCTGCATCTGTCATGCTGGAAAGGCATGAGCCACCACTGCCTGGCTTGCTTTCTTTTCTTTCTTTTTCTTTTTTTTTTTTTTTTTTTCTTGAGATAGGGTCTCATTATATAGTCAAAGAAATCCACCTGCCTCTGCCTTCCTAACGATGCCAGGCTGTTGTGTATGTTTTTTGACACTGTGGCTCCCTGTATTTCACGTTAGTTCGAACTCACTATGGAGCCCAGGCTGGCTTTGAACTTATGGCAGTCCTGTCTCAGATACTCAGGTGCGAGAATCATAGGTGTGAGATCAAACCAGGTTTATGTGCTTTTTCCCCCCTCCCTTGGCATATCACCTTGTAGCCGTGGTTTGTCTGGAATTCGCTATTAAACCTTGGCTAGAAACAAACAAACAAACAAACAAAAACAGATCTGCTGGCTCTGCCTCCTGGTGTTGGGATTTAAAGTCTGCACCATCACTGCTGGATGAAAACAAAAACAGAAATCTCCAAGATGCAACTTTATTACTTAAGGAAATGAAGTTTTATATAAATCAGATCGGAGCTATCAATGGATGTTTTTTCAAGTCATCAGTCAAGAGCCTAAGGAACCAAAAATAGGGCCCAAACTAACCCAAAGAAGCGCAGGAGAATGTAGCTAACCGATGGCCTTGATCAAGTATAGATGAAAAACAAATTATATGACTGAAAAATTACAAGCAGGCCCAAGTCCTTATGAAAATGTTCCATAATACTAGGCAAGACAAGGGGCCTGGGTTGATGGGAAGTCTCCAGACATGGAGGAAACCCCTACTTCCTGGTTCTCTTTGACACCCTGACAGCTCTTCTGTTGAGAATTCAGGGTTTCCTGCTCCTAGTAAAGCCAAGTCTTCCTTCCTGATTCCTAGGTCAAGACCCTCGGGTAAGATTCTGCCCTCATTTCTCTTACCTCTCAATTAGAGGACACCTGGCCAATTCCCCTGTCATTTCTGAAAGCAAGGGGTACCCTCTTCCCAGCAATTACCTGCCCACCCCTCATAACCCTAGGTTCCCTCAAATCCTGGAGCAGAGGACCACCCTGCCCTCCACCTAGCCACCAGAGGTGGCTGCCCTCAGCGGGACCCCTCTCCTTCCTACTGCCCCTCGTCTTGGGAAGGGCGCTCCTTCCTCCCACTAGTCCTCGAAGGGGCCAGCCTCCTTCTCCCTAGGTCCGATGGCCGAGGCCTCTTGCCTCTGGCCAAGGCTGGCCCCTGTCCCCACACTCAGCACACACACCGGCCCAGCACGCCGCCCCCACTCCGGGGCGCGACCCAGGCCTGACCCAGCTCCTCCGCAGAAGGCCCGAACTCCCAGATCCCGCCTTTGGGGGGGATGCCCCCGCACCCCGGGCCCCTCGGCGAGGACTTCCGGGCTCCTCGGCCCGGGGGCGCCGAGCCTCCCCCCGCCCCCCGCCCGGCACGCGGCTCCAAGGGGCCGGAGCCCAGGCCCTGCCGGCCACGCTGGGGGCGGCCCGGCTGCTCGGGCGGACCCAGCGGCAGCGTCCCCCCACCCCCCCGCGGCGCCGCGACGTCCGCTCGCTCCCCGGCGGCGGCGGCGGCACGCACAGGGCGTGGGGAGGCGCCCGCGGAGGCAGCAGCCCCCCGCCCCCTGCGCGCCCGCCCGCCCTCGCCGGCCGCCGCGCGGCCCCCGCGCCCGCCCCCCGCCCCCAGCCCTCGCCGCGCCCGCGCCGCGCGCCCACCCCTCCCCCTCCTCACCGTCTCCGTCGGGCGGGCGGGCGGCGAGCGGCCAGGGCGGGCGGGCGACGGAGCATGCGCACAAGCCGCCACGGCTACCGCCGCCACCGCCGCCGCCAAGCCGGGCTCCAACACTTCCGGCCGCCGCCGCAGCTGAGCTGGCGCCTTAAAGGGGACGCGTCCCTATTGTGGGCCGGTCGGAGGATGCACACCTCAGCTGAGTGATTTGTGAGCTTAGGCCTTTGGCTGTAGAAAAGGCAGTGCTGGAGAGATCGCGGGAGATTCCTGGTTTGGGGGGGTGGGGGATAAGGCCTAGATGCAAAGGTCAACTTGTCTTGATTGTTTTTCCCTCCCCAAATCTTGTTTAAAGTTTATCAGGGTTTCAGGTTACCAGTGTGGAATCAAAAGATGTGACTGAACTTAGTCAGTAATCCCTTCCTGGGTTTGAACCATGGCTCTTGGCCCAAGCTTTCCTGCTTGTTCGGGTTCTGGGTTCAAGTTTGGACTTATTTGGAATGTGTATAGTTGTAGTATGATTTGACAATTCTAAACTTCTTATTTCCCAAATAATAAGATGTATTACTAACCGCCCTCCTCCACTTCCTCCTCTTCCGTCTGGTGCAGGGGTATAAAAGCCAGCCCTTGGAGCAAAATAAAAACAGCGCCTTCTTAACATCAGGTTTGAGTCCTGTGTTGTTAATCCCGACACCCTCCGCAGGTTCTCGGTCTCAGGCCATGCAGGCCTGACAATTGGAGGCCTCACCGAGACCTGAAAGTGAGGTAAGTGGACGGGGTCGTCCCTTGTGCCATATTGGGGTAAAAAGTAAAGGAGAGATGGGAAATTCACCCAGAAAGGTCGAATTACAGCTTCAGTTAAAGAAACTCAGGAAAGTCAAAAACTCTGGAAGGCTTTTTAAAATCCATTTAACAGGCTAGTCCTTGGTTCATAACTGGCAGAGGCTTAAATGTGCCTGACTAGGAAGAGGTTCAGCGCGACCTGCAAAAACTGTTGGAGAAAGAGGGACTTGACAGTCTGTTCCTCTCCACCTTTTCTTTATGGAGACTGGTAAAGGATGCACTTCTAACAAACAAGGTCCGCCCGCAACAGGTGGCACAAGCTAGTAAAGAGGTTTTAAAAGATACAAAAGACGGAGACGGCAGTCATTATGCTCTGAGTCGGAAAGTGAAGAAGACGAGCCCAAAAACATATCTAAAAGGCCCACAGGGTGCCTGTGCAGATCAGAGAAAGACCCTATCTTCAGGGGAGGACAGGGCCTTTCATAAGGACCCTGGAGTGCAGTCCAAGGAGAGGTGCTCTCCTGAAAGTCGCCTATATCCCTCCTTGTCAGATATAGAAAATGAAAGTAATTCATATGCGACTGAGTCGTCGGAGGAAGAACAATTGCTCGCCGAGATCGTGGCTCTTTAAAAAGGAATTGAGAAAGGCCAGAATCAGAGATCGTACAGAAAGGGCAGAGTCCCCCTCCATACTCAGAACAGGGAAGTCCCTCTTATCCCGTAGCCCCGGCCTCCCCGGCCCTCTCATGTCCCAAAGAAGGACCGAAAGGGGGGGATCCGATGCTGCCCGATAGTGGCTCCAGTTATGGAAATCCCAGACCCAAACAACCCTGGGCAGGTTATCCGATGTCACCATCCTCTTAGTTTCAAAGACATAAAACAACTTAAGGAGGTCACCCTGAATTACGGGTCCCAGGCTACTTTCACTGTGTCTTTGGTGGAGTCCTTTATGGTTCTCAATCTGACACCCAGCAATTGGCAACAGCTTTGCCGTGCGGCTCTTTCTGAGGAGCATTACTTGATTTGTCATGAGAGATGTTCCCAAATAGCCCAGAGAAATGCACAGGCAGGATAACCCCAGAGAAATCTTGACATGCTCACAGGGAGTGGCCAATATGCCACTATCCAGCAACAGAAACAATATGATATCGCTGTTTATGCCCAGGTAGCCACGATGGTGCTTGATGCCTGGAAGCCACTGCTCTCTAAAGATGGACCAATTGTCCAAAATTATTCAAGGGGCTTCTGAACTCTTCCATGAATTTGTAGATCATCTTACCCAGGTGGCAGAGAGGATTTTTGGAGGATTCAGTCCTGCAATGCCTGTGATCAATGCTATGAAAATGCTAACAAATATTGTAAGGAGGCCCTTCACTCTCACTGTAATAAAAGTCTAAATGATTGCATTCACATTTGCAGGGACATTGATGGCAATTTCATCCAAAGGCAAAAATACTGGCCACTGCTATTAGATCCCCAGAGGGAAAAGGAAAATCCAGCCAGGGGGTGGGAACAAAGACATGTTTTGGCTGTGGGAAGGAGGGACATTTCTGTAGGGAATGCCCTCAAAATAGTATCACCAGCCCTAAGAGACCCGGACTATTTCCCCGCTATCGGCGGGGGGCACCATTGGGCTAATGAATGTCGTTCCAAAACTGATTAGGAGGCAATCCTCTTCCCCCCAATGCCACCCATGGAAACTGGAGAAGGGCCCCAGAGCCAAAGTGTATGGGGCAATGACCCCTGCCCCGGGCAGTGGCAGGATTCGCTTTCTTCCTCAAAGCAACCCCTACACCTCTCAGACCTCCTCAGGGCCACTCCAGGGAGCACAGGATTGGACCTCAGTCCCTCCACCTGAGCGAATCTAACACCAGAGATGGGGATTCAAGCCCTCCCTACAGGGATATATGGGACTTTGCCTCAAGGCAC
Organism: Phodopus roborovskii; assembly: GCF_943737965.1. Taxonomy (NCBI): domain Eukaryota; kingdom Metazoa; phylum Chordata; class Mammalia; order Rodentia; family Cricetidae; genus Phodopus; species Phodopus roborovskii. The sequence goes on from NW_026126448.1 coordinate 20,017,499, forward strand.
AGTTGGATTAATCTTGGGGGTTGGATTAATCTTGGGGTGCTCTAGTACCTTCCTCCAAGGCATCCAGATACATCCTGGAGTTGTAGATCAAGATAGTGAAGGAGAGATTAAAATAACGACATCAGTGGCCCATAGAGTTGTTGCCATACCAGCCAGGGAACGAATTGCCCAACTGCTCCTCCTCCCTATGGCTCCACATGAGACTCGAAATGTCAGAGAGAAAAGGGAAAACCAAGGCTTTGGAAGCACTGGTCACGCTGTTTTTTGGGTTGCCTCTATGGCAGCCCTCCCCCAACTTATACTAAGAATAGAGGACCAAACCTTTAAAGGTGTTTTGGACACCGGGGCAAATGTTTCTGTCCTCTTGGAAAACTTCTGGCCCTTGACCTGGCCTAAGCAGAGCAGAACTGCCACCCTTCAGGGGATTGGACAAGCAATCCCTCAATAGAGCCAAAAATTTTTTTTAAATGGAGAGATACTGAGGGCCATTCAGGTTACTTCCGGCCTTATGTCCTGGCCAGCCTCCCCACTAACTTGTGGGGATGGGATCTCTTACAAGAGATGGGAGTTGTCCTTACTACCCAAGTCCCTACCCAAGTCTCTCAGCAAAAAAATAAAGCTCTCCAGATGATGTACAAAATGGGCTGGGACAAGGGACGGGGACTAGGTAAGCTGGAGCAAGAAAAAATTCGCCCTGTGGCCACTCTCCCATTAGACACCTGGGCTCCAGACAATAGAAAAGGATTTGAACATTTTTAATGAGGGTCACTGTTGCACCGCCAGCCCCCATACCATTAAATGTGTTTCTGACACATGTGGGTGGAACAGTGGCCCTTACAAGTAGAGAAGCTTCAGGCAGCTCACCAACTAGTACAAGAGCAATTGGAGGCAGGACATGTGATCCCCTCCACCTCCCCCTGTTTCACCCCTATATTTGTGATTTAAAAGGCTTCAGGGAAATGGAGATTGCTCCAGGATTTGAGGGCCATTAATGCAACAATGCAGCCTATGGGAGCCCTTCAGCCTGGCTTGCCCTCACCCGTGGCTATCCATAAAGATTGACACCTAATTGTTATTGATTTGAAGGATTGCTTCTTCTCCATTCTGCTGCACTCCTGAGATAGCCCAGGTTTGCATTTAGCCTTCCATCTATTAATTTTCGGAACCCCACCCTTCGCTTTCAATGGGTGCTGCTCCCCCAGGGAATGGCTAATAGTCCTACAATATGCCAGGCTTATGTGGTTGCCTGCCTGGATCCTATTAGGTGATCTCTACATTATCCATTATATGGATAATATTCTGCTGGCAGTGCCCGCTGAGGAGAGGTATCTTGAAGCATTTGCTAAATCACAGGTGTTGTTAAATCACAGGTGCTTCTGGAGGCTCATGGATTTATTTTGGCCCCAGAGAAGGTTCAGAAGAAACCTCCTTACACCTATCTAGGCCACCAGATCCAACAGACTGGCCTCCGGCCTCAAAGGCTCCAAATTGATTGTTCAAATTTAAAAACTCTTCATGATTGGCAAAAGTTTTTGGGAGATGTTCAGTGGATCCGTCCCTCCCTTTCCATTGCAACAGGAGAGCTTAGACCCCTTTATGATATTCTTCTGGGGGATCCAGCTCCAATCTCTCCCAGACAGACTACCCCGGAGGCCAGGGAGGCCATCCAGTTGTTGTTGAGGAGCATTGAACAAGCCCATCTTCGCTGCCTAGATTATGGACAACCCCTTGTTGTGGTTGTACTTTCCTCCAGTTTTTCACCCACTGCTGTTTTTTGACAACAAGGACCTATATATTGGATCCTTTTATCACCCTCCCCTAAGAAGGTAGTGTCTCCCTGCTATGATTTGATATTACAATTGTTATGGAAAATACATAAATTTAGCACCCAAACCTTTGGAAAGCCCCCTGATAAGATCATTCTCCATGATAAGGAAGAGGTTGAGCATTTACAGACCTCTCATGATGAATGGACACTCTTTATCACATCTACGGGAGCCAGATTTGATAACCACTACCCAAATAGTCCCCTGCTGTCCTTTTCTAGGCAGCACCCTGCAATTTTCCCCAGGATTATAAAGGAGGCTTCCCTTCAAGGGGCACGCTCAGTGTTTATAAATGGGTCCTCTAAAGGTTTTGCGATGGTGGTTTCCTCCCAAATACAAAGGAAATTATCTATGGGACAAGTATCTACACAAGCTGCTGAATTAATGGCTTGCCTAATGGCCTTTCAGTTGTTTGATAAAAAAAACCTTTTAATCTATATACTGATAGCATTTATATTGCTAATATTGTAAAGCCATTAGAGACTTCTTCATATGTTCTTTCCACCTCTCAAGTTCATTCTCTTCTAGTTAAGCTTCAACGTCTTATCTGGCAGCAGATACACCCTGCATTTGTGGGGTACATATGTGCCCATACAGGCCTCCCAGGACCCCTTGCCCAGGGCAATCAACTTGCTGATTCCTTAACTCAGCCCCCAATAGTCATTTACAGAGGAACAACGTGCTCACCAGCTTCATGAACGCTATCACCAAATGCACGCTCCCTTAAGTTTCATACCAACTGCTCCTTATCTGTTCCCACTCAGATTACTTCTTGATGCCCTGATTGCACCCCTTATCATAATTCCCCCATGAGGGGGTGAATACCCAGGGTCTAAGGGCTAACAATCTTTGGCAAATGGATGTCACCCACCTGCCTCAAGCAGGAAAATTAAAATATATGCATGTTTCTGTGAATACATATTCTAAGATGTTTTTTGCATCCCTACATTCTGGAGAAAGGATTAAAGATATCATCTCTCATTGCTTATAGGCCTTTGCCTATATAGGTGTTCCTGATAGCTTAAAAACAGATAATGGCCCCGCATATGCTAGTCATCGCTTTGTGGCCTTCTGCAAGGAACACCATATTAATCACTCCTTTGGCATCCCACACAACCCTACGGGACAAACCATTGTGGAACGCACTCATACCACCCTTAAACAATATATTTTAATAAAATAAAAAAGGGAGAGTATAGACCCTCCCCCAATTCTCAATTATCTACCATACTTTATATTTTAAATTTTTTGACTAGATAAAAATAATTTGTCTGCCATGGAGAGACATTGGAACAAACCCTCTCAAACATTGGGATGGGTCAGATGGACATAATTACAGGACAATGGCAACCCCCTCCCCATTAGCTAGGGTTTGAGGGGCTGTTTGTGTTTTCCCCCCAGGAACAGAGAAACCTATTTGGATACTAGATCGACATGTTTGCCCTGTGGTTCCTAATGGGGAATCTAGTCCTGCTTTACTGGAATCCCCAACCCACGGAGGGACAGAGGGTTTGGGCCTTAGTGAGGGAAGCCCCCACCCCCACCCCAGTCCTGATGCCAGTTGGTCAGAAGAGTACCCTGTTTTCCTCTTTCTTTTCTAGCAATCATTCCCCAGCATTACTGGATGCCAACATGCAGCTGGAAACTTCATTACTGAGGGATTTGACCTACTTGACACAGGGGAGCTTTGCTTCCAGAGGGTGCTTAATGTTTCCCAGTTGCCCAGTGGGTCATTTTCCGGGCCATGCATAGTTTTGAGTAATGCTTCCATTGCTGATTTTCACCCCAATGCCAGTATGAGCAGTCACTTGGGTCTTAGAGATATCCTATACCCTATAAACTTCCAGCAGGAACAGGGAACTGATAATATACGGCCCCCTAGACCCGGGCCCCTATGCTGGAAACTCCCCAGAATCTATGACTTGCATAGGCCCTTGCCTTGGGGACACTGTGCACCATAAGAGCCATGGCGATTAAAGGGAAAACGGTCTTTGTGGTGGTTCGGACATCGCCCTCCCCATAAGAATTCCACAGATAATGGGCTCAAGTTCCATTTTAGAAACCTGAACCAAGCAGGAGCGACCCCAACATTTTCAGTGATGTTTCTTATGGGCCACGGGCCTGTACGGATGCCTGTCTCCTTGTTCTACAACGGGGAACCGCGTTTAACGCCATGGCCTTTTGGAACCAGTCACAGGCTTTTGAGGACTCCTTGAGGGTTAACACATCTGTTGGGAGAAATTTCTCAGTGGTCAACCTGGTTTGTGTCTTGCCACCCTTTATGTGGGTGACCTTTAATGGGTCCTTGGGGGAGGGAGAATCTCTCAATTGTTCTTCCAGAGCCTGCTCCCTGAGCAACTGCTGGTCCTCGACGGACACCGGTGCCCTGGTAGTTTGGGTTCCTGCCCTCGCCCCCATGGTGGTGGAAGACTGACATGGGGGAGAAGAGATTACCCTCTACCACTCAAGAAGAGACTTTGGCATTACTGCTGCCATCATTACTGCCATTGCCGTGTAGGCAACTGCTGCCGATGTTGCAGAGTTACTGTTGCTCAGTCCGCCGCCAATGCAGAGACTGTCAATCAGCTGGCGGGCAGAGTCAGTAAAGCTCTGACTACACAAATTCCCTGAATGCTCATAATCAGTTTGGACTCCTTAACTTAAATCAGCAAACTGCCTTACTTCAGGAACAAGTTGGTGTATTGTGGTTGGTACAGCAGGCCTCCTGCTCACACTTTGTCATTCCTCTTGTGTCACCTTATTTGAAATGAAAAATGTCTCTGTAGAGGTCAACTGCCTCAATGAGTACTTGGTGGGGCTTTGGAATTCTTTTGTAAACTTTACCAATGTTTTGTCTCACCAGATAGTAGAGGTCAATAAGACTCAAGTTGCTCCTATTTCAGCAGAGGGCTGGTGGAATGCCATGGCCCAGATCAGAGGATGGATACAGCGTTGGGTGGTACATTTTCTCTAGGGGTCTAGGGACTGGTAGCACCTGGGGCAGGGATTCTTGTGCTATACAAGATCTGACAGACCTTTTCACAAAGGAACAGTTATATAGACAAGTGTTACTCAGTCTGGCCCATGGCTCTCCCAGCAGTCATGAGGTCTGGTTACAGATGCTGAAGAAATGAGGATCACCTATGATGAGCAACTTGTAGGGAAACCTCCCGCCTAAGACAGGGATGGCCAGGTCCCCCGCGGACAGGTAAGGGATGGCACACCCTACATGACCTAAGACAGGGGTCCCTCATAGAAAATAAAAAAGGGGGAATTGTGGGAATTAAGACCTTGGCTAAGAATTCACTTCCCCTTGCTGCCCTCAGGGCAGTCAGCTGTAACCGCAGAGAAAAACTCCTTTACTAAGGCAAGATGTTCCTTTGGTTTCCGGAATGCTGGGGCGGGCCCCTGAGAACACCCTGACCATTCCTTGAAACCTGAGATGACTAACTGCCCTCCTACACTTCCTCTTCTTCCATCTGGTGCAGGGGTATAAAAGCCAGCCCTCGAAGCAAAATAAAGAACCCTTCTTAACATCAGATGAGAGTCCTGTGTTGTTAATCCTGACACCCTCCACAGGTTCTCTGTCTCAGGCCATGCAGGCGCTGCAGTGTATGTGGCCCGTGTTCAATGAAATGATACTTGAAAAGTGCTTCGGAAAGTTCTTGAGGCCAGTAATATTAACTGGCAAGCTTTAAGACAATGTGGTCAGGACTCCGGGAAGATGCTTTTAGTTTGTAATCCTCACAGCCACCTTACTCTACCTTTCATTCCTGTCTTAAATATTAAACATGGTGGTGCACACATTTTGATTCCAGCACTGAGGGCCAAAGTAAGCAGAGTTCCTGACCAGCCTAGTGTACATAGTGAGTTCTAGGCCAGCCAACGCTCCCTGGTGGGACTCTGTCTCAAAAATAAATAAATAAACAAATAAACAAAAAGAACAAATGAGGGATGTGAAGAGGGAAATAGGTCAGATGGAATGCATGCCAAAGACGGGATTCCTTCTACAGTGTGTGCGTGGAGGGGGGAATGCAGCATCAGGCAGTTAAGTTTTGTTTTGTTTTGTTTTGAAGAGGAAGAATTGTTTCTCCGTCTTGTTTCCTATACGTCGTATCTGTCTTCTTTCCTTAAGAAAAACCGCAGGGGGTGAGGGGTATTTGGAGATGGTACAGGCTCCTGAAGATCTGAGTTCTATCACTCGAACCCACATAGTGCAAAGGATAATCACCACACACACACTAAATAAATGTAAAAAAAAAAAAAAAAGGTTTTTTTGACAGCCCTGGCAGTCTTAGAACTCACTCTGTAGACCAGGCTGGCTTTGAACTCACAGAAATCCACCTGCCTCTGTCTCCCAAATGCTGAGATTAATTAAAGGAATGGGAGCCACCACTATTCAGCTAGACATATCCTTTTGATCAGGCTATTTTTGTTTTTCATTTAATTCAGATCTTGAAGTGAGGAGGTACACCTTTAATCCAAGTCACACCTTCTGCTGGAAGCCTGTGTAAGGACAAAGGAATAAGGAAGGGCTCATTCATTCTTCACCTGCTTGTCCTCACCTGCCAGCACATCTGTTCCTTCATTGGCATTGAAGCCTACTTCCTCAGGATTCCAGCATACACAGGAGACGACCTGAGACACCCAGCCTCATGGAACTGGGCAACTACTAGATTATTGGACTTTCCATTCATAGCTAGCCATTATTGTACTGCAGCCTGGAAGTCATTCCACTAAATTCACACACGCACTTACGCGCAGAGAACCCTGGCTAATACAGTATGTGAGAGAGCTTTAACAGGGTTTATACAAGCAGGAAAGGATAGGAAGGAAGCATTGGGGGTTGGAGAGAGGGTGATGGCTCAGCAATTCAGGGTATATCCTGTTCTTGCAGGGGCCTGAGTTGGGTTCCCAGCACTCATGGGGGCTGGCTCATTATCACCTGAAATTCTGTCTGTAGGGGATCCAACCCCTACTATGGTTTCCAGTGACACTGTATTCACATAACAAATAGACACCCTTAAAAATAAGAACGATATAAGTCCCCCGCCCCCCTCAGGACAGGAATTAAATAGTAGAACTAGGTTTGGCAGAGGAGGGGTGAGACAACTGGCATTCCAGACTTGGTATTAACAGGTTTGGGATCATGGACAAGTGGCACCTCCCTTAACCCTGCTGTCTTCAACTATAAAACAGTTGGTTTTCCCACTGTGCTCAAGACTGTCACCAGGGCCCACTGAGAAGTCTCCATACTGTTAGGTCTGTGTTTGTGAGACCAGCACTCGGTAGTAGATGATGGTCTTGAATTCCTGCTCCTCCTTGCCCCTGCCTCCCAAGTGCCTCCCTTACAAATCAGCACCACCAAGCCCAGTTTCTGAGGTGTGAGGGCTTTGTAAATGCTAGTCAAGCATTTTATCAGTTAAGCTGCATCACCATCCCCAAGTCTTCGTTTGTTTGTTGCCAAGATTTATTTAACATGTAGGATATTCAATTGACCATACAGATGAGACCATCAAAGTCAAAATGGATGGGTTTACCCAAGAAGACTGAGCATACAGAAATAGGGTGGAAGCCAGAGGCCCACATAAAGAGAGCGCTGAGTCTTAAGGAACCCAGCTGGCCAGAGTGGTCAGAAAGATTCGGTTCCTGGGCAGAGGAGAAAGGAATGCCACAGAGTAGACAGGAAGTTTCTAGGAGGAGATGATGCCAACAATTTCAGAACTGCAGAGAACTCTGGGTGGGAAAAGGAACAGCCATTGGGTTAGATCTGAGAGCTGATCCTTCTGGGCTGGAGTCTGTTCTGAGGCTGGGAAGGAGGCTAGACGGCAGTAAATGGGGCAAGTACAGAAAACACTGAGTATTGACAACTTGAACTGTATTTATTTTGCTGGAAGGAAGAGAACAATAAAACAGGGTACTAAGATGACTGTTTAGGCTTTAAGAGGAAAGTGATGTGAAAGCCCCCCTACAACACTTAATCATTCTTCCTGTAACTAAATGTTCACTGTGGTAAGGATGGAAAAACACAGATGTATTTCTATTTATACCTGACATGGTTCCTTCCAACATTTTTCTATTAATTTCCTCATTCATCTTCATACAGAAAAACCCTGTCTCAAAAAAAGATAAGAATAAAAAATAGAATAAAGGTAGAAAGGGGCCCTTCTAGTAACATCAAACACGCAACAGAGAGGAATAAAGATACTCGAGGCCCCATCTGGTTTTGTTCTGCCCACCAGCACGTTGGGCTCTGATAGCTGATCTCGTTTAGAGGATTCTGTGTATCTGAGTGAAGAAGGACGTTGAACAACGGGACTATCACATTTTCTGAAGGAGCGACCATCAAGGTTGAGACATTTCCCTGTAGGATAGTAAAGACATCATAGACACCCTCCAACCCCCCCACCCCCGCTCAGGAGATTATGGGCATAAACTGGACATAGGCCCTCCGTAGCTGCAAGTCATTGTCAACAATGAGGACATTAGGGTTTCTACACAGGCTTGCTTCCATCTTGCTAGGTCCCAGGCTCTGCCCTCGACACTGGACCTACCCTACTTCAAGGGCTCATTACTGCTTTTGGGATGAGAAGCATCATCAATGCAACTTCCTCAAGTTCCTAGGTGTGAGAGTTGAGGAGAAGTAGCTGACCTGCGGAGCCCCTACAACTGTCCCTGACTGCTTGGGGAATCTATTGGGGAGACTGAACACACTCACCCGGGGACTCCAGATGACTTCAGGCCGTATCTTTGGGGGGAGGATTGAGACATGAATGTTTTATTTGTATCTATCTGATTTTTCTTTTGACATAGGATTTTCTCCAGCCCCTATACATCTGAGTAGGCTGAGGCAAGAAGGGTTATGAGTTTGAGACTAGCCTGGGCCACACCAGTGAGTTGTAATCCAGCTCCTGGGATACTGTCTCAAAAAGTTAATTTAAAAAACCTCACCCCTCTTCTCTGTACTCCTACTTGGTCTTGACGCCTTCACATAGCTCCCTAACAGTCAGAGAGCCCCGCTGCCTTAAGTCTTCAGTCTGCTAATGCACCCCCGAATCCTTAGAACAAAACTGGAACTTGGTATCAGTCCCCCTGACCTTGGCTTGTTTTCTTTCTGTCCCTCTGCTGCCTTTCAGTGGCTCCCCACACCCACTCTGCCAATCATCACTGAACCACACCCCAGCCCCACACTGGCCCTCTCATTCCAACACAGGAATCCCATGGCCTTTGAAGGTATGTGATTTCCCCATGCCTGGGACACCCCTCCAGATCTTCAGCTGCCTTCTTCCCAGGCTGAGGCCCTCCTGGTCCTTACTGTCCTCCTGGACACTCTCTTCCACATCTGTTTAAATGTCCTTACCCATATCCGATGGGGCTCTCTCCTGTATACTCGATCCCCCTCCACAATATGTACCCTGCAATAAACTCTCTGTGAGGACGACGGCAGGTTATATTAGTCACAGAAGACACGATGGTACAAGGAATGCTCAAAATAATTTGTTGCTTAAGGACTACTGCACTTTTGTTCCTACCTCCCCAACCCCCACAGCTTGTCTCTCCCTTCCACACTCTCAGAGATCAGAAACAGATGGGGAGTGAATCAGAAGAGGAGGGAGAGGCAGAAAGAGAGGAAGCTCTGCCAGTTGATGAAAAAAGGAAAAGGAATCTGAGACTAACGTAGATGGAGACAGGTGAGTCATGGCCTCACCCACCCACCCAACCGCTGCCCCACCATCAGGACCAAGGAAAAGACTGGCTTCTGGCTTAGGCGTCAGGGTCAGAGTCAAGGTCTCCTGGCACTGTGCTTGTGAGATCAACCTCAGCATCCTTACATGTAACTAGAGATGAAGGTTGGAGTGACATTGCAAGAGGGTCCCTGTGAGTTTGAGACCAGCCTGGTCTACATAGTAAGTTCCAAGACAGTAGAGAGACCCTGCCAAAAAAAAAAAAAGAAAGAAAGAAGAAAAGAAGAAAAGAAATCATGGGTCTGTGAGAGGATGGAAAAAGCCTCTCAGACACAGCTGTATGTATTGGGACAGGGGTTGTGAAGGGAAAATGAAGTACCACACACATGCAAAAGATCTTAGAACATGTCCAGTATGTAGTGAGCACTCAAGACATGCCAAATGGAACTGGGTGTCTTAGCACAGATCTTCAATCCCGGCAGATCTCTGTGAGTTCTAAGCCAGTCTGTTTACATAGTGAGCCTGTGTCTCAAAAAACAAAACAAAACAAACAAAAAATCCCACCCCCAACAAAAAAGGAATTCCAGACGGCATTACTATTAATATTACACAGCATTTACCACCTACTACCCACCTACATACAGTGCCTAGTGCCCAGGCAGTACTGCCTCAGCTACGCAAGGGACCTTAGTTTAGGCTGCAGTTTCTTCCAAGCAGGTATTACGTGAGCTGGTGCCACACATGTAGCTTTGTCCACTGGAGTATGAGCTCCTTGAGCCTGTGAACACCTTCCAGCCCTGTGCAGGAACATCAAAGCCCGTAAGTACTCCACATTCTTTTTCCTCCTGTTTTTCTTTTCTCTCTTTTAGTGACCATTACTATTTTTAATAATTTACTTATTTTTATTTTATATAGATTGGTGTCAGATCTTGGAATCACAGATGGTTGTGAGTTGCCATGTGGATGCTGGGAATTGAACTTGGCTCCTCTGGGAGAGCAGTCAGTGCTCTTAACCTCTAAGCCACATCTCCAGCCCCGCCCCGCTTTTCTCTTTTCTTCCCTCATTCCTACCGGGAGACAGGGTCTCATTATACAGCCCTGGCTGAGCTGGTACTCAGAGATTTTGCCTATCTCTGCCTTCTGGGTGCCAGGATTAAATATATGTATCACAACACATAGAGTGTTTATATTTTTAAATGATTTACTTATCTTTATTTTACGTGTATAGGTGTTTGCCTATGTGTATGTATGTAAACTTCATTTGTGCCTAGTACCAAGGATGCCAGAAGAGGTAGGAGTGCTGAATACTAGGACGTGAACAAGCCTCTGCCTCCCAAGTGCTGGGTACATAAGTGAGACCCTGTACCAAAACACAAAAGAAAGCAAACACTCCCACACCCCATACTCTCATACACATGCATGCACACACACAAATAGTTATTTTTTAAAAAAAAAATTTTTAAAGGTGAAAAAGTGTATATTTGGAATTAGCCAACTGGACTCAGTTTAAATGATCCCAATTTTGTTGACAACATCCAGAGCATCATAATCGGGAGCCAACAGAACACATGCCTTCTTCTCTCCTTCAGGCCTTAAGAGGGTGTTGACTTTGGCCACATCGATGTCATAGAGTTTCTTCACAGCCTGTTTGATCTGGTGCTTGTTGGCCTTGACGTCCACAATGAACACAAGTGTGTTGTTGTCTTCTGTCTTCTTCATGGCTGACTCAGTGGTCAAGGGGAATTTGATGATGGCATAGTGGTCAAGCTTGTTTCTCCGGGGCGCGCTCTTCGAGGGTGTTTTGGCTGCCTCCGGAGCCGCAGGGTCTTGGGCCTCCGGAAGGCGGGTGACGTGCGGATCTTCTTCTTTTTTGTGGCTGTGGACGCCTTTCAGCACTGCTTCTTGGCTTTCAAGATCTTCGCTTTGGCTTAGGCTTTGGGAGAGGCAGGAGCTTCCGTCTTTGTTTTTGGCGCCATCTTGGCGAAAAGGCAAACATTTTTGTTTTTTGAGACAGGGTTTTTCTCTGGGTAGCCTTGGATGTTCTGGAACCCTCTGCGTTGACCAGGCTGACCTCAAACTCTTAAAAGTTCTGCCTGCCTCTGCCTCCCCAGTTTATTTCAAAGATTTTAAAATTATATTTCTTTTTTGATTTATGGGTGGGAAGATCATAGGTGGCATATGAAGGTCAGAAGACAACTGGTAAGGCTTGATTCTTTCTATCATATGGCATACACATACATACACATAAATAAAAATAAATCTAAGCACTCAAGATCCAGAAGCAGGCAGACCTGTAAATTTTAAGACCAGGCCTGAGCAGTGGTGCTTTTAATCCCAGCACTTGGGAGGCAGAGGCAGGTGGATCTCTGTGAGCCAGCCTGGTCTACAAAGCAAGTTCCAGAAAGGCTCCAAAGTTATACAGAGAAACCCTGACTCAAAAAACAAAACAAAAAAAAAAAAAAAAAAAAAAAAAGCCTGCCTGATCTAAAAGAGAAAAAAACAAAAAACTCCAGCCATGAGGACTACATAGTGTGATCCTGCCTCATAAATAAATAAATTTTAAAAAGGTTATGAACCAACCTGATCTTCAAAGTGAATTCCAGGACATTCAGAACTATTACAGAGAAACGATGTTTCAAACAAACAAACAAACAAACAAGAAAGGGATATGGACATATATGAAATATGCACATCAAAATATATATCTATGCTGGGCTTTGTTGGTGCACACCTTTAGTCCCAGCACTCAGGAGGCAGAGACAGGCAGATCTCTGTGAGTTTGAGGTCAGCCTGGTCTACAAGTGAGTTCCAGGACAGACTCCAAAGCAATACAGAGAAACCCTGTCTCAAAAAAAAAAAAAAAAAAAAAAAAAAAAAAAATATATATATATATATATATATATACACACACACATACACACACACACATTAGTACACATATTGGACATGAAATATATATCAAAGGAAGAAATTGTATAGTTTTATAGGATTCCCTTACTCTTACAGGAAGGTATTTCAAAGTGGAGTATTCCGTTTGTCTGCATAATACAGTGTAACCTCAATTTTCTAACCTGTAGAGCCTTACCCACTCCTCTTAAAAATCAGTTAAGGTGGCTGGAGAGATGGCTCAGAGGTCAAGAGCACTCGCTGCTCTTCTAGAGGTCTTGAGTTCAATCTCAGCAACAACATGGTGGCTAACAGCCATCTATAATGAAATCTGGTTTTCTCTTTTGGCTTGCAGGCAGAACACTGTATACATTATAAATAACTCTTTTTTAAAAATAATAAATTCGCTGAGCGTTGGTAGCTCACACCTTTAATCCTAGCACTCAGGAGGTAGACGCAGGTGGATTTTTGTGAATTCAAGGCTAGCCTGGTCTATAGAGTGAGTTCCAGGACAGGCTTCAAAGCTACACAGAGAAACCCTGTCTGGAAAAAAGCCAAATTAAAAAAAAAGATAATAATAAATTCTGGGGCTGGAGAGATAGCTCAAGAGCATTGGCTGCTCTTCCAGAGGACCTGGGTTCAATTCCCAGTACCCACATGGTAGCTAACAACTATCTGTAACTCCAAGATCTGACTCTCTCACATAGACGTACATGCAGACAAAACACCAACAAAATAAAAATAAACTATTTTTTTAAATGATAAATTCTGTTAAAAAAAAAAAATCAGGCCAGTCGGTAGTGGCACGGTGGCACACACCTTTAATCCCAGCACTCAGGAGGCAGAGTCAGGTTTGGTCTACAGAGTGAGTTCCAGGAGAGGCTCCAAAACTACAGAGAAAACCTGTATTGTAAAATAAAAAATAAATAAATAGAAAAAATTCAGTTAGGGTTGGGGGGCTGGAGAGATGGTTCAGTAGTTAAAAGCACTGGCTGCTCTTCCAGGGGACCCAGATACCTACATGGTAGCTCGTACATGTCTTCAACCCCAAATCCCAGGTATGCATGTAGACAAAACACACATATAAACCAAAAACAATTTAAAAGTGAGCAAAAAGAAATCGCTAATGAGGGCTGAAGAGACAGCTCAGAGGTGAAGAACACTTGGCTGCTCTTCCAGAAGAGTTCAGTTCCCAGCACCAATATGACAGAACACAAAGAAATGTAAAGTTCAGTTTCAGAAGATCCCATCTCCTTTTTGTTCTCCATGGGCACCAAAGCATGTAAGTGAGGGCAAAACACTTACACATATCAAATATATATAATTACAAACATAGTATAATTACAAATATATACACACATATATTGTATCTCTATCTCTATCTCTACACACACACACATTTACAAGTCGAGTTGAGCCAGGTGTGTGGTGATATTATTTAAAACTTATTAAAGCTTGCCTGGGAATTCAGAAAGCAGTCAGCAGACACAACACTTTAATCCCAGGGCTCAGGTTTAAGAGGTAGACGGATCTCTGTTAGTTCAAGGTCATGCTGAACTACTAGAAACTGGTCCAGTCCTAAAAAGAAACAACTCACACTTGGGATCACACGCCTTTAATCCTAGCACTCATGAGAGGTACATAAGACAGGGTCTCAGAGCTGGCATTCACTCTCCAGCCATTTTGAGAAAAGGATAGTGTGATTTGTGAACCTGAAGAGCAGTGAAGTTGAAGCATCATAAGGATCGCCCCTTTCGTCCGAGCTGAAGGAGTTAGTGGCCAGCTATTTGTTTTTCTGATCTTCACTTTGAACCCCAATATCAACCTCTGGATCGTTTATTTGTTGCCTTACATACGTGTAGCATAGACCTGTAACTCCCACCTTCTGAAAGCTGACAAAAGTGGCACTCACAAACTTGCTATGGGTATAGAAAAAACACAAACAATGTACAATAGTTAGAGTTTTCTTCCTTTGATGATTCCTGGAAACATTCAGAACACAGTCTGCAGAGTGCTGAAGATAACACCATTGGATGCTTCTTAAGTCCTATAACAAACCAATAGTACTACACGTGCTGATCTAACCTTGGCTGCTAAACTCTGAAATTGCACATACAAAGCAGGCGCCGGGACCAACGATCACCAGCTGCCCAAATACCAAAAAATTATGCTTCCGAAATCTCTTGATGTCGATTCCGCACGCAGAGCAATCGAGTTGCCCTACGTGTGCCACTCACGACAGAAGCCCTTTTTGCCTGGGCACGCCCGGGAAAAGGGTGGCAATGTCGGCCCACCCATTTTAGGGTAAAGGTGAAAAATGAATTTCCGCCCCCAACTTTTAATTTTATACTGTCGAAGCTAGGGAGAAAACTCCGAACTCTCCCGAGGCAAGTTTTCACAAAGAGAAATGTTGGGTTTCGATTTTGAATAGAAATAAATGAAGACTGTGAGTCAATATGCAAATCGCAGCAGTGCTTGTCGGGAAGGCAGTGGCGGGCGCAGCGGGAAAGGTAGGCGCCTCTGAAGCCGGCAACTGCTTCCAGCTTGTTGTGGGAAGGTTCGCCCAGGGCAGTCTAGCTCTAGATGCCTGTGGGTAACTTACTGGGGAGCAGCGAGCCCCAACCTATCAAAACTGAAAATATGCAGTCTAGTGCCACTTGTAGCCGTCCATCCTAGACTAGCGTTGACATAGACGCACAGGCGGAGCTATAGCCTGTAAAAGCAAAAACGGAGCAACGGTTCACCCACACACCCCATTCCCCCGTTTTCAGAACAGGGTTTCTCTGTGTAGCCCTAGCTGTCATGGAACTCGCTTTGTAGACCAGGCTTGCTTCGAGCTCAGATCCTCCTGCCTCTGCCTCTTGAGTGCTGGAATTATATGCATGCACCGCCAAGCCTGGTTCAGACTTTTTTTTTTTTTTTTTTTTTAAAGAATTTCGGTATGGTGGCTAATTCCTGCATTCAGAAATCAGAATCAAGAACATCACAGAGAATTCTAGTTAGGCTGGGATAGGTAGATGTTGAGTTCCAAGCCACCCTGGGCTACATGATACCCTATCTCAAACAAAACCAAACCGTTGTATAGTGGTGCATGGCATGCCACGTGGGAGGCTACATCAGTTCCACGTAAGCCTAGGTTACATGGGGAACCTGTATCAAAAGACAAAAAGCACCCCAAAACGACCGATGGATTTTAATCAATTTATTTCTGAGACAGGGTTTTGTTCATGACTAGCCCCTAAGTCCGGCAATCACCATCTTGGGGTGTTCAGCTGAGCCCACTTGCAAAAGATCACACGAGTTAGTTGAGGTCTCCTCAAGGAGGGGGTGTTAGGTTGTCATTAAGACTCACCTGAGTATCAGCTGCTCAAGAAAGCATTGCATGTGTCTCCAGCAAAGGTCAGTGTATAGGCCAAGGAACACCTTGGGAGGAGCTCATCTCTGCACTATGAAAGTCACTGTCCCTGCTGAGTAAAGATTTTGGGGGACCAAACACCCACACCCCTGTTGCTAACCCCTCACCGACTCAATAAACTAACTGGCTGCCCAGAGTCAACTTTGATGGAATCATGCCTCAGTGTAGTTTGCTGTTGGGACTACAGGAAGAAGAGTAGACATTATGTCTCCTCATGTAGCCCTGGACTGATTTTGAGGGGCTTCTGCTTCGGCTGCCAGAGTGCTTTTTTTGTTTTGTTTTTTTTATTTTTTGTTTTTTGTTTTTCAAGACAGGGTTTCTCTATGGCTTTGGAAGCTATCCTGGAACTAGCTCTTGTAGACCAGACTGGCCTCGAACTCAGAGATATGGCTGCCCTGCCTCCAGAGTGCTGGGACTAAAGGCATGTGCCACCACCACCCCATCAGAGTGCTTTTTAAGGAAGACAGGGGAAAAAAGGCTCTCACTATTCAGCATGACTATGTCGCCCCCTAACTCTGAATGCAGGCTCCTGAGTGATAGGATTTCTGGAATAACCCAGTAATCCTTGGTTTGCCGTCTGTGTAGGGTGGAAGTCAATGTCTAATATTGTTCCTCAATCATTTCAGTTTTTAACATAGGGTCTCTCACCTAATCGTCTTCAATTCATGTAGATTGGCTAACAAGCCCCAGGAATCCTCCTGTTTTCACCTCTTCAGGGCATATAGGTACCAATGTGACCCAGCTTTTTCTGAGAATACAATGCAGGTTCTTAAGTTTGTACATCAAATACTTTACCCACTTAGTAGCCACCTCCCCACCCCTTACCATTTTTGCATTAATGTGTATGGAATGTGTATGGAAGCCAGGCACAACAGCATATGCATACTTTTGAAACAAAAAAATAGACTTTTGGACAATATATTTTAATATTGTAGAGTTTCCTGGCCTCTATGAAGTGAAATCTTCAAAGAAAGGAGATACATAAATAACAGCTCCTGCAGTGCGAAAGGAAAAGGCAGTTGAAACTGGCGGATGCTATCAAGTATCCATCAAGGGATCCTTCTATAATCCAACAGCATTCATTTGTTCCCAAACCCTTTATTTGACACATGGTCTTACTGTGTAGTCCTGGCTAGCACGGTACACCATAAGTAGACCAGGAAGACTTCAAAGTCAGAAAGATTCACCTCTCTCTGCTTCCCGAGTGCTGGGATCAAAAGTGTGAGCCAACACAACCCACCACAAGCGATATACAAATTACCGAGCCAGGCATTGGGGGCAGGCACCTTTAGTCCCAGCACTTGGGAGGCAGAGGCAAGCTGATCTCTGTGAGTTCGTGGCCTGGTCTACAATGCTAGTTCCAGGACAGGTTCCAAAGCTACACAGAGAAACCCTATCTTGAGAAGAAAAAAAAAAAAAAAAAAAAAACCAAAAAGAAATACAAATTACCATCTCACTCCTCAGTTTCCATGCCTTTCCTGTGCACACTAAATAAAATCCCAAATCACTACCATATCATACAAGGGTGTGGCCTAACATGACTCTTCCTACCTCTTCAACCTGTCTCTTGATGTCCCCTATCAAACTTCAACCATTCTGGCTGTCTTAGTCTGTAAACTCACTTAACTCAGCATTGGCTTAGGGCCCTGTTTCACTCAGATAAGTCTTAATTTGTTGATATTCTTGCCTTTTGTGCACTTGCTTATGAACTGCTAAGGACAAGGGTGTCTGGCTTACCCAATAATATGTACCTAGCACACAGTAAATTCAATGACAAAACCTGATATGCCAAACTCTAAAGACCATGACAGAAAATAAGGTTAGGGCTGGAGATGGTCTAATGGTTTGGAGCACTTGCTCCTGCAAAGGACCCAGGGTTTAATCTCAGCAGTCACATGGTGGCTCACAATCATCTGTAACTTTCGTTCTAAGGCTTCAGATACCCTCTTCTGACCTCTTTGTGTACAAGGCGTGCATATGTGTGTGTGTGTTTTGGCTACATTCACACAAATTAAATCCAATAAGAAGAAAGAAAAAGCATCTAGTACTTTGGGTGAGACCGATAGCGTGAGGATAAGATAAAAACAGGGAACCGATCGGGGAAGCTCTCTCCCATTCCCGAGGATGAATTCTATACATTTGTTTGTGGGATCTCCATTTTACTGAGAACCCTGTCAGGTGCTGAAAATGTATACATGTTGTTTACATACCTAGTATATCTGGAACAGGGTAAAATAAAGACCGAGTTGTCCCTAAGCATTTAATGGATTAAAAAGAACCTCAAAGCTCAGAGCTTAATGGTTACAGGACCACAGCAGACTTTGGAGTGAATTCTCAGTTCAAGTTGAGACCCTGCATCTCTTGGGAAGAATCTTGGCAAATTTCGCACAGGTGTCCTCCACGATTACACGATACTGCAGTGGGGGATTTAACCAGTTCCTCAGATAGCTCTCGCTCACTGTTTTAAACTGCAATTTAACGAGCACAACCAGCCTTTCTAGTCCCCAAGTTCTCGTGCTAACTCCCCTGTTGGGAGTCGCATAGTTGGTATCTATACGGAACTGCGATCCTGTCCTCATAGCACGACAAAGGCACCAACCAAAAATGGCGACTTGGGAGGCCATCCGAGGCCGGTCACGCTACTGAAAGATATGATTCGGTTAAGAAACATCTAGGGCAGGGATCCACACCGAGGTAGGGGATGCAGAGCTCGCCCACGCCAACAGCCAGAGGCATGCAGGAGAAAGCACGACCAGCTAGCTAAGCCCAGCGCCAGCCTCACAGCTCAACCACGTGTCGAAATGACGTCTGCGCCTGCGCGAGGCAGGCGCGCGCCCGGCGGCCGGAAGAGCCGCGCGTTTCCGGGTTGGAGGCGGGGAGCGGTGCCGGAAGTGCTTGGGGAGGGCCGCGCAGTCGGACCGGCTGCTGAGACGAAAGCTTCACTGGGGCAGTCTCCGCATATCATGGGGAGATAGACGCTGCTGCCTGTGAGTCTTGGGCCCTGGCAGTTGAGGACGAAGAGCGGGAGGAGGGCGTCAGGACCCAGACCCACAGCGGGTCAGTGCTGGAAGAACTAGGTTGTGGAAGAGACGGGGCTGTGAGGAGCCAGGCTCTTGGGACGGGACTTGAGGGGTTCGGGCTCGCAGAAGCAGCGGCTGTTGGGGACTAGGGCTCTGAACGAGACTTAGGGAACCAGGTTTGTGAGTTCTGCAGCAGCTGAGGGAAAGCCGTCTGAGAGGGACTGGATGGTGAGGACCCGTACTTTTTAGGAGGCGAGGGTAGGAACGAAACGGGGCGTGAAGACACGGGCTCCAGAGAGGTAAAAGTGAAGCAGCGAGAGGACTCTGGCTCCTAAGAGACAGAAGCGGGACAGCAAAGTCCCAGCTCCTGAGGATTCAGAAACAGGGCAGCAAAGACTTCGGGACCGGAGAGAGAAGCGAGCAGAGAAGACTTGTATTTGGGAGGGAATAAAACGGGCAGTTAGGACTGGGGCTTCTTTAGGGACGGAATCGGGGCTTTTGGACCAGAGTTCCTGAAGGGATAAGGCTGTGAGGACCGAGCTCTTAAAAGTGAAGGCTCTATGGGGCCGTGGTTGGGAGATATAAGCCTTTAAGAGAAAGTGGTTTGAAAAGATTTAGCAATCTGTTCTCTGTATCCAGAGGGATAAAAGATATTTGGGGGAAGACTTCTTGGCGCTGCCTATTTGGCTTTTTGCAGCTAGGCTTTTCTTGTGTCAGGTACTCAATCTAGAAAACCCACATGAAACATCTTCGTTTTTCTTCATTATTGTGAATCAGATGTGAAATTGGAAGCAGTTTGAACCCAGTTATATACTTGATTAAGTGCTTTAAGCCTCGTTTCATTCAACCCTATTGAGCACAGATCTCTGTACCGACTGTCATAGATGGAAGAGCAGCGAAAGATCACTTTGAATTCTTTTACCTTTAAGGAAAGGAGGTCCAAAGAAGGCTTAGGGTCTCGTTGAGCCAATTCTTAGGTTATTTAGTGCTTTTCTGTGTGCAGCAAATAAGAGATACTTGGTTCAAATTACTTGAATAAATGCTTTTAGAATCTCTATCCTCAAACTCAGAAGGGGCATTTTGTGCAGATTTTATACTTTGGTTACTATTATAGCATTGACATGGATACAGTAAGTGTCATAAGTGAGGAGTTGAATCTTTGATGTTCTTTTTATTTATTTCTCATTAAGCAGGAACATTTTCTAGGGCTTGCTTTTAGAAGTGTGACTTGGACCCAGCCATTTCCCTTCATAATATCCATGACTGAAACCTGCTCAGATGAATCAGGCACTTTTTGTTTTGTTTTCGAGGCAGGGTTTCTTTGTGGAGTTCTATCTGTCCTGGCACTCAATGGTGACCTCGAACTTAGAAATCATTCCTTGTCTCTGCCTCCCAAATGCTGGGATTAAAGGTGTGTGCCACCACACCCAGCAACTTAAGCACTTTCAAGCAATCCATCACCTCATTATCACAGCTCCACAGTTAGGTATTGTACATTTTAGTATGTTCAAGGAGATTAAAAACTTTGTCTAAATGGCATAGCGCTGCGTGCTTTAGCCCCAGATGTGCCCCTAAAACTTTTCTAATTCGATTCCCCTCCTTGTCTACTGTGTGTCAACAAAATAGAAAGGTTATACAAAACCTGCCCTTGAATGGAAACACCCCTCTCCTCCTTTGTCCCACCCCTCCTCCCCCAACGATTTAGCTACCCCTAGCCTGGAAATTGCTATGTAGACCAGACTGGCCTCAAACTCTAGGTCCACTTACCTCTGCCTCTGGAGTGATGGGATTAAAGGCTGCACTATTACACCCAGCCTCTTCATCTTCTTAACTTCCTTTAATGTCAAAGACTAACTTTTAGCATACTTCTATAGTGTAGTATTTGAGATCTAATTCCTGTATTTTCACAGAAGCATAAGCATTCAAGGAAAAAGGAACATTTATAGACTCTTTCCTTGCAATAGAGTAAGGTGTATGTAATCAGAGTAACTTTCCAGTTAACTGCTGGCATGCACTAGATGTTGTGGACACCGGGATAACAGCCCTGGTGTCATGATGCTTGCCTGCAATCCCATGATTTTGGAGGGGGAGGCAGGAAGATCAGGAGTTCAGTGTCAACATGAGACTATGTCTCAAGGAAAAAGTCGGGTGAGACGGCTCTTCTAGTAAAGGTGATTGCCACCAAGGTCGATGATCTCTGAGTCCTACAAGGTGGAAGGAGAGAACCAACTCCCAAAATTATCCTCTGACCACATGTGCACAGAGTTAATAAATAAAGGAACAAAGTTTTTTTTTTTTTTTTTTTTTTTTTTTTCAAGACATGGTTTTCTGTGTAGCCCTGACTGACCTGGAACTCACTCTGTAGACCAAGCTGGCCTCGGAACTCACAGAGATCTACTTGCCTCTGCCTCCCAAGTGCTGGGATTAAAGGTGTTTGCCACCAGTGAGTGATGGTTTTTTTTTTGGGTTTGGTTTGGTTTTTGTTTTTTTTTTTCCAGATGGATTCTTTGTGGCTTTGGAGCCTATCCTGGAACTCCCTGGTATTTTTCCATGGGTGAGTGGCAGGTCCCCTGGTACTGGACTTATAGATAGTAATGAACTGCCATATGGGTACTGGGAATTGAACCCAGGTCCTCTGGAAAAGCAGTCAGTGCTCTTAACCCCTGAGCCATCTATGTCTACAGTCCCTTCTTTATATGTTTCTTTATTTGTATTTATTTATGCATTCGTTATTTGGGAAATGGCATTGAGACAAGATATTTCCAAATCTTTGTTGTCCTGAAACTCTGTAGACCAGGCTGCCTCTAACTCAGACCCACCAGCCTCTTCCTCCTAAATGCTGGGATTAAAGGAATTTACCACCATACCTAGAAATTTGTTTTTTATATGTTGAGTATTTTTTGCCTCAATATATGTTTATATACATATGTGCCAGGTTCTGCCAGAGTTCTGGAAAGGGCATTGGGTCCCCTGGAACTTTGCCCATCACTCCTCCCTGCCTTAATTTCTTGAATGCTGGGATTACAGGTGTGCACTACAATGCCCAGCTTATTAGTTTAATTAGTGATAATTTATTGATAAGTTAGAATCTTACATATATTTGCAAAATACTTTGTGCGCGTGTGTAGGTGAATGCAGGTGCCTCTAGAGATCAGAGGAGTCAAATACCCCTGATGCTGAGAGTTTTGGGTAGTTATGAGGTACTTGATGTAAGTGCTAGGAACTTAATTCAGGTTGTCTTAAAAGAGCAAATGTACTCTTAACCACTGAGCCACCTCTCCAGCCCCCTACAGTCTTCTTTTCTGAGTCAGGGTCACTAACCCAGTCTGGTCTCAAACTCTATAGCCAAGGATGACTGAACTTCTGGTCCTGTGAATACTGGGATAACGGGCATGTGCCACTTTACCAAGCTGATGTGGTACTGGGTGTCCAACCCAGGTCCTCACATATGCTAGGCAAACACTCCACCAACAGCTACATCTCTAACCCAACATCAGCAAATTGTATTCTGCACTGTTAAACAGGTGTGTTAGACAATACATCTTGAAATATTCACAGATGGGCTTAATTGTAAAAGCTTGAAAGGACATCAGAATTTGCACTGGTTCAGCTGCTAAAACAGATGTAGAACTGGAGTCAGAGGGTCAAAGATGGCACCTAGCTCACTTGACTTAGGTTTCCCACAGTACTACCTATATGCCTCCTGCAGACTTTGCTATTATCATTTTTGTTTTCTTTCTCCCCTCTCCCGCAGCTCTTGCTGGCCTTGAACTTACAAAGATCTGAGTGCCCCTGCCTCCCAAGTGCTGGTATTAAAGGCCTATCAGTGCTATTACCATTTTTCAATTCACTGTTCCTTTTATTATTTTCTTGATCTTTTTTTTTCCCCCACACTGTCTTATTTAGCCTAGGCTAGCCATGACCTGACTATGTAGTCCAAGACTATCTTGAACTTCCTGCCTCCATCTCCAAAGTGCTGGTATTATAGTCAAGGTATATATTTTTAAAATTTGTGGTGGGATTGTACAATGTGGTCCAGACTGCCCTTGAACAGCTGGGCCCAAGTAATGTTCCTGCCTGGTTTTCAAGTATCTGGGATTGCAGACATCTTCCTCACTCATCCCTACTTGGGCAGAAGATCAAAGTGTAGCCTCATACATACTAGGCAAAACATCCTACCCTTAAAAACAAACAAACAAACAAACAAACGACCCTCAAAAACAACTCTACTCATTAGAGCCAGTAAGATGTCTCAGAGAATAAAAGTGCTGCCAATCCTAGCCTCCAGCATGGTGAAATAAGAGAACAAACTCCTCCAAGTTGTTCCCTGCCCTCCCTCCGTATGCACTATGACATATGCCTGCCCCTTCCTCAACATAAAAAAGAAATAAATATTTTAGAAAAAATTCTCTAGTTGTAAAAATGATTACATAAGTGGGGTATGGTAGTCCACATCTGTATATTAATACTTAGAGTGGGGAGGGGTGAGGCAGGAGAATTACCCCAAATTCAAAGTCAGTTTGGACTGCAGGGGTCCATAACAAGACTGAGAAAAGAACTGGTTCTTAGGGTTTGGGCCTGTAATGCCGCCATTTGGGAGGCTAAAGCAGGAAGATTGTCCATGAGTTCAGTTGTCCCATAGTAAATTTCCAAGGCAACCTGGGTTACAGAGTGATACCCTATCTAAAAACAAACAACAATTACAAAAATAAGAAATAAAACAAAATGAATGATTATAATACATGGGTATCATAGTGAGTTAATACCAAGATGGGCAAAACTTTTTAATATACTGATTTTTGTTCCTGGGAGTGATTGAGCACACCTTTAAATTCCAGCACTTGGGAGGCAGAGGCAGATGGACCCCTGTGAGTTCTAAGACAGCCTGATCAATAGAGTTCCACCACTGCCCAGCTGTACACATGTTCTGAGTGCCTTCGCTTGTGTGATGAGGAGAGGTAGAGAACGGGAGAGGCAGAACTTTGTTTAGGAGACAGGGTTTTTTCTGTGTAACAGCTCTGGCTATCCTGGAACTCACATTGTAGACCAGGCTTGAACTCCCAGAGAACCCCTTGCCTCTGCCTCCCAAGTGCTAGGATTAAAAGCATGCCACACCTGACTTTATAATACTGTCCTGATGGAGTAATGAAACCCAGGGCCTCACACATACTAAGCAAGCTCTCTACCACTGCCTTGCATTTTCAGCTGGATCCTGGTTGGTAATGTTACACCATGCCACACAACTGGAATACTTCTGTGGCAGGGGTGGTACTTGATGCTAGTTATTTGTTTACAGGTAGCTTTTGAAAATGGCTGCCTCTCATTACACCGGGCTTACAGCTGTTGCTGATGTAATTAAAGATCTAGACACTCAGATAGCAGTAAGTAAACTCCTTGAGGCCACTGTGGGCAGAACTTAGTGAATGTGCTTCTGGTCATGATACCACAGCCATTGTTCACAGAGTCAGCCTATGGCTCTAATAGGAGTTGCAGCTGCTTTAGGCAGAAGTCTCAGCATGTCTTCACAAAGGGGACAAAGTTTTTTATGATAAAGCAGAGCTTTTAACAGTTGCTAAAAGTTGTGTTTCCTGGGCAGAGCCCGGCCTTGAACATAAGCATGTTTTGAAATGCTTCAACATGTCTTGAAAATGAACTAATCATTAAGCTTTATGACTGAGTTTTAAGTATGTGATTTTGCTATTTATTTGAAATTAACATTATTTCATACTTAAAATAATGCATGTAAGTACTTAACCCAGTATTCTGCTTGTATGAATTCCTTAAAAATGTCTTGCTTATTCCAGTTTACTTTGAAAGCAAGATTCCTCATTTCATTTACTTTCCCCCCATTTCAATTTTGTGAACTATTTCATTTCGACTTTGGAGACAAGATGGTTTCTAAAACCAGGTGAGAGCAAAGCATATTCTTCATTCTCTCCGTTTTTGTGTCTCTATGAAGTAATCACCCTCCTGAATACACCGAAGACTCAAGACCAACAGATCTTGACAGATCTCATCCTGCACATGTTCTAGAGTAACTCTGGTGTCTCTGTTTCCTTCTCCAGCTAATTGGCCTTGGTCCTCACAGCTCCAAAAAGAAGCAGGATCTTGATAAGCTCTATGAGCTGAAGTCCAAAGCTCGGCAGATTATGAACCAGTTTGGCCCCTCAGCCCTAATCAACCTCTCCAATTTCTCATCTGTAAAACCAGAGCCAGCCAGCACCCCTCCACAAGGCTCCATGGCCAATAGCACCACTGTGGTAAAGATACCAGGCACTCCTGGGACAGGCGGTCGTCTTAGTCCTGAAAACAATCAGGTACCTCTTAACCTTGCTTCTCTGTAGCCCCTCTGTACAGAGGTAGACATAAACAGGAGCTCTTTCTCTCTGTTAAAAAGTCTTCCAAGCTGAACCATGGTGGCCCATAAGTTTAATCCCAGGACTTGGGAGGCAGAGGCCAACAGATCTCTTGTGAGTTCAAGGCCAGCCTGGTCTACAGAGTGAGTTCCAGGACAGCCAGAACTACACAGAGTAACCTTTCCTCAAAAAACCAAAAGGGAGGTGGGGGAAAGAATAAAATAAAGAAAAAGGTCTTTCCCTCTGGAATAGCATTTTTATTGAATTGACTACAGTATCAGTTTTTATATATGACTGTGTGTGTGTGTGTGTCCTTATAAACACATGTAATAACAAACTTTTATAGGGCAGGTGGCTAGGATTTTGTTTTGTTGAGCTAGTGTTTTAGTGTAGCCCAGGGTGACTGAACCGCAAAGATGTAGCCCCAGGCAGCATCAAAGTCATGGGCAATCTCCCTGCCTCATCCTCCCAAGGGCTGGGGTTACAAGACTGAGTCACTACACTCAGCAATAGCAGATATTTTGAGTGATCTATATAATACATGGGCTCCTTATTTCTAAAATAAGAGGATTCATTTATTTTTTTCTTGCCATTAATTAAAAAAAAAAAAAAAAAGTATAAAGCTGGGAGGCAGAGGCAGGCAGATCTTTAAGTTCAATGTTAGCCTTGTCTGCAGTGCTGAGTTCCAGGACAGCCAGGGCTGTACATTGAAACCCTGTCTCGAAAACCCAAAAGAAAGATAAAGAAGGAACAAAGTAAAATCCTTTGCCTTGGATCTTATAAGCTGAATAGGATGGATAAGGAGATATTGAAGGGAGTGGATAGAGGGGCTGGTTGAGCTGCTCATGAAAGGGTTGGTTGAGCAGAGACCATCCTGTGTTGACTATGGAAGTCACTGTAGAACAGCAAGATGGCTCACACCTTCGATCACAGCATTTGGGAGGTGGTAGAAGGAAGATCAGGAGTTCCTCATCCTCTGCTACAAAACAAGTTATGGACCCTGTCTCAAAAAAATTTAGGGTTAGGAAGATGGCTCAACCAGTAAAGGTACTTGCTGCCAAGTTTTATAACCTGAGTTCAATCCCCAAATCTATATGGTAGAAGGAGAGATCCTAATTCCACAAGTTAGCAAGTTATCTCCTTACTTCCACATCTGTGGTGTTCATGAGCGAGCACCCACCCACCCACCCACCCACACATACACACACCCCTAAACTGTGAAGAAAAACCTTTAATCCCAGCACTTGGGAGTCAGAGATAGGTGATCTCCATGAATGAGGCCAGCCTGAAAGGCTCCAAAGCTACACAGAAAAACCCTATCTCAAAAAGAAAAAAAAAGGAAAAAAGAAAAAAAGTTGAATAAACTGCCTGACAATTGCATGCTGACCTCCACTCCAGACTACTCTCCCTTCTTCCCCTCTGAAAAATTGCTCTTGTCTTTTTACCTTGAGTGTGCTTTTGCAGCTGTACCACCAGGTTGGGCTGTCTGGGAGCTAGAACTAATGTCAACAATTTGACAGCCTGTCTTCTTTAATGGGTAATGAGGTTTTCTGCCTTAATGCTTAAAAAGACTCATCTTCAATTCACCTTAGGTGTTGACTAAGAAGAAATTACAAGATTTAGTCAGAGAGGTGGATCCTAATGAGCAGCTGGATGAAGATGTGGAGGAGGTAAGGTGGAACTGGGTACCACAGATGATACAGCATGGTAGTTAAGAGTGGAGACTTTGGGGGCTGGGGAGATGACTCAGTGGTTAAGAACACTGGCTGCTGTCCCAGAAGATCAGGGTTCAATTCCCAATACCCACATGGCAGCTCACAACTGTCTGTAACTCCAGTCCCAGTGGATCCAACACTCTCATATGGACATGCATGCAGACAAAACACAAATAAAACATAAAAATATTGGTGGCTGGAGAGATGGTTCAGCGGTTAAGAGTATTGGCTGCTATTCTAGAGGTCCTGAGTTCAATTTCCAGCAGCTACATCTTGGCTCACAACCATATGTAATGAGATCTGGTGCTATCTTCTGGCCTGCAGGCATGCATGTAAACAGAACACTGCCCAGCTTAAGAGTACTTTCTTATAGAGGCCCCAGATTTGGTTCCCAGCACACACACGGTGGTTCACAACTATCTGTAACACAAGTTCCAGGGCATCCAGTGGCTTTTTTTGATTCCCGTGGAATCAAAGTATGTGATACACATGTACATGCAGGCAAAACACTGGTACACATTACATTTAAAAATCTGGAAAGAAAATAAAGGGGCTGGAGAGATGGCTCTTCAGTTAAGAGTACTGATTGCTCTTCCAGAAGACCTGGGTTCAGTTCCCAGCTCACGTGGCAGCTTGAGGAAATCTGATACCTTCTAGCCTCCACAGTCACCAAGCACAGATATACATGCAGGCAAAACATCCTGCCTCAACAAACAAAAAGCAAACAACAAAGTGATCCCTAATTCCTTGATGCTGTCACATGAAAGGTTTGACATTTCTCTTCTTTTACTTATCTTCACAATCCTCCTGTACAGAAAATAGATTCTTACCATATATATTTCCCAAAACCCTAGATAGGGTCTTTGTTTTTGTTTTCCTTTCTTAGACAGAGTCTCACTATGTAACTTTGGCTGTCCTGGAGCTCATTATGTAAACCAGGCTGTCCTCAAATTCACGGAAGAACCGCTTGCCTCTGCCTCCTGAGTGCTGGGATTAAAGGCATGTGCCAACTACGCAAGTCTTAAATATAAAAATTTAAAGTGATTGAGGATAAATTGGATGTGAAGTCACATACCTGTAATCCCAATATATAGGAGGTAAAGGCAGGAGAATTAATTTAGTGCCATCCTGGGCTACATAAGACCCTGTCTGGTGGGCGCGGCATAATAGCACATGTCTTTAATCTCTGTGAGTTCAAGGCCAGCCTGGTCTACGGAGCTATACAGAGCTCTTATAGAGAAACTCTGTCTCAAAAAAAAACAAAAACAAAAACAAACAAAAAAAAAAACCCAAAAACTTATTTAATTGTTTATTTTTGAGACAGGGTCTCACTATGCAGCCCTTGAGGGCCTTGAACTCACAGTTATCTGCTTGCTTCTATCTCCCAAGGGTTAGGATTAAAGAAGGCAAGAGCACCATGCCTAGCTTTTTGTGTTTTTGAGACAGGGTATCACTGTAAGCACAACTGGCCTGACTGGCCTGGAGCTTGCTGTGTAGAACAGGCTGGTTTTGAAATCATGCCAGGCCTGCCTCTGCCTCCCAAGTGCTGGGACAAAGGCATGTGCCTTTGGAGGAAGCAGTTACAGGTGGTTGTGAGCTGCCTGATATGGTGTTCTCTACCAATATCAGCCTGTTCCTGTGAGGCAATGTCTCTCCCTGAACTGACCCTTTCTCAGGCAACTCTAGCAATCCGCCTGTCTCTGCTTCTTGTAGACCTGGGGTTACAGGCCTCAGTGTGATGCCCAGCTTCTTACACTGCTGCTGGGATCTGATCCATAGTCTTCACGCTTGTGCAGGAAGTGTTCTTAACAGCCCAGTCACCATCTCTCCAGGCCTTTTTGTCCCCAGTCTTTAAAGGAAGATGCTGAGACTAAAACAAACTTGCTCATGGCTATGCAACTAGATAGCAGGAGAGACAAGACTCAGCCTTCAAAGTGAGGTTCTAATCCTGAAGTCTTTTTACTTTTATCTATTATTTAAATCCACACACTTTCTCTATACAGGGTTTCTCTATACAGCTCTACCCAGCTTAAGAATCACTTTTATTTTGCAATTAAATCAGGAAAAAGCATAAGAGTATCGACTGTTTGAATCAGTCTCCACTGAGCAGAAACAATGGAAACCATCCTAGAAAGCTATGAGCTATACTTGACCTGAGTGATGTTTTTGTCATTCCTCATCCACACTAGCCAGATTCTGATTCCAGGCCTACTGGCAGGAAGCCTGGCTCAATATGTGATTGGGGAAGCACACAGCTGTCCCCAAAAAATAGGAGCCTACCCTGCCAGTGACATGGTTACTCTCCCTCACTTCCCCTCTCCAGATGCTGCTGCAGATAGCCGATGACTTCATTGAGAGTGTGGTGACAGCGGCCTGTCAGCTTGCCCGGCATCGCAAATCCAGCACCCTGGAGGTTAAAGATGTCCAGCTGCATCTAGGTGTGTGGTCTCATTTCTCCCTGAAGTATCTGTGATTGTCTGTGAGGACTGTGAGGGCAAATGTCAGAGAAACCCTCATGCCCAGACCAGACTTTCAGGCCTTGGATTTACCATTCAGAAGCAGCACCTAATAGAGAGAAAGCCTTTGTGGTAGGGGATGCCCCCTGGACCACCTTATTCTTTCAGCTTGATTTCTGAGAGTCTATTTCCCTTTTCATAAAGTGAGGATCGAAGGTATCTGTGAGAATTACAGATTATGCTTATACACTGAAAAAATAGAACATTCTACAACTAAGCATAAGTCACATTATATTTATGAGTATTAGATGTAGCATATGATGATAAAGTCACTAAGTTTTTGTTTGGGCCGAAGGAGATGGCTCAGTGGTGAAAGGCACTTGCTATGGATGAATGATGACCTGATTTGGGTCTCCTGCACCCATATAAATTAAAAAGTTATGGTTGTGCATGCCTGGGATCTCAGTCCTAGGGAGTCAGACAGACAAGAGGATGGCTGGGACGTCCTAGTAACCAGCCTGGCTAGAAAGCAGTGTGTCCCAGGTTCAGTGACAGACCCTATCTTGGAAGAAGGTAAAGAGTTATAGAGGAGGACGTTAGATGTCCTCTGGCCCCCCAGATACACAGGGGCATGTATACATGTACATACACATACATACATACATACATTATACATGTGTACATACATATGTAACTCACACAACTTCAGTTTGTTTTAAGTAGTTGGTCTGTCCAAAGTAAAATAAATTTTATAAAATGAATCCTGTTGTCTGTACCTTTGGGGACACTAATGGAGTATAAAGTGGCCCATGTGTATACAACTAGGGATAAGTTAGGAGTCAGATTTCTATGCCTGTCATAGTGTACATAACACCTATTTTTCTATTTAAAGTTATCTCACATTGTTATTAAATATGAAAATAGGGTAAGATATAGAAAGGAATCTGTATAAATCCTTCTGAATGTGATTTTATAAGTGTGTATAGTTTTTTCTTTTTTAGGAAGGGTCTTACTTTGTAGCCCAGGCTGGCCTGGACCTCACAGTGATCCACCTGTCTCTGCCTCCCTAGTGCTGGGACTAAAATTTTGTGTAACTATGCTTGACTAAAAATAAAATAAATAAAAATATAATAAAAAAATTTAAAAACATAAAGTGTAAGATAGCCAAAAGCAGATGATGTCTTAGACCCATAATTCCAGCACTTAAGAGGTGCACAGGCAGATCACTGTGATTTCAGTTCAATCAAGGGTGCATATCAAAATTTGCCTCAAAACAATAAAAACATAGGATGCTAGAGAGATTCCTCAGTGGTTAAGAGCACTGAATAGTGTTCCTGAGGACTCATATTGGATTCCCAGAGCCCACATGGTGATTCATAAGTATCTTTAGCCTTCCTGGGGATCCAGCACCCTCTTTTGGCCTCCTTGGACACAAGCTTGCACATGGTACACATACATACATGGAGGCAAAACTATAAGGAGTAAGGTTTTTCCTCCCGCTGCCGCTGGTCTTGTCGCGCCGCCACGCCAGCCCCAAATAAGCACAGAGACTCTGTATTTGATATAATGCTGTTGGCCAGTTACCAGTTTCTTATCGGCTAGCTCTGTCTTAATTATTAACCCATTTCTATGTATTTCCATGTGGTCTTACCAGGGAGAGGCAACTGGCAGTTCTGCTTTCTCCAGACTCTCCATCTTGACCCTTCCTTCCTACTTCCTCTTTCCTCCTTGTCTCCTAGTCCCTCCTATCTTGCTTTCCTATTGGCCAACAATGCTTTATTCATTAACCAGTATGAGAAACATATATACATAATGGCATCTCCCATCACAAAACACTCATGCATATAAAATAAATAAACAAACATTAATAAATAGAATTTTTAAAATTAACATTAAAAGGGTTAGAGGACTTGGGGGACATAGCTCTGTGGGGGTGCGCTTGCCTAGTGTGCACTAAGCTCAGTAAAGAAACCTTGGAGAAGCTGTGTGCTGTACAGTGGGTGTCCAGGTCTGCCCGTGCTGCTTGCCTGCCCTGCGTTGCCCTCCAGCTGGAGCCTCAGCTCTGTTTGTGTCTTCCTTGCAGAGCGTCAGTGGAACATGTGGATCCCAGGATTTGGCTCTGAGGAAATCCGGCCCTACAAAAAAGCTTGCACCACAGAAGCTCATAAACAGGTCAGGATCCTGGGGCAGCCAGGGCTGGCCCCTAGAACTGCACCTCGGAGCAGGCAGCTGTGTTCCAGGAGTGTCAGTCTCCTGTGCAGCCAGCTTCTCTGCACCAGAGGCTAGAGGTCAGAGGCCACACAGTGACAGCCCCCATGTTGCTGTGCTTTAGAACAGGGGCTTTCAGTAATGAACTTCACTTAAAGCTCTTGATTCCAG
Organism: Phodopus roborovskii; assembly: GCF_943737965.1. Taxonomy (NCBI): domain Eukaryota; kingdom Metazoa; phylum Chordata; class Mammalia; order Rodentia; family Cricetidae; genus Phodopus; species Phodopus roborovskii. Next base: position 20,049,237 of record NW_026126448.1, read on the forward strand.
ATTTCTGTGGGCGTGCCCTCCTGCTCCCACACCTCAGTGAAAGCCAGTTTGAATACCATACACCACCCAGGTCAAACAATGAAGTATGCTGAGCCTGTGCTGAGAGGTACCCAGGCTGTTCTGCCAGACATTCTGGGCTATGTATGCCTCACACTAGCCACTGTCCTCTGTCCCTCTTGACAGTGTGAGAACTGATAGAGGACCAGTTGTCCCAGTCTTTAGTCCAGTAGGGGTACTGACCTCTTGACAAGCCTGGCATCCTTTCTGTTGTAATCTAAATGGCTACCCTAGTGGGGAGAGAGAGCTTCATGTGAATATGTCAGGCACAGGTGGGCAGAGCTGGTCTCTCTGTCTGTGAGATGGGCCCAATGGCTTCTGACTGTCTCTCAACCCTGCATGCTGCTCCTGTGATGGAGAGTGATAGAGACCATGCTGTTGCTAGCAGCATCTAGATGTTCCAGAGAGCTCCTGACTCGGAGCCTTGTTAACTGTTCATTTCTTTCACCTTTCAGAGAATGGCATTGATCCGGAAAACAACCAAGAAATAACACAGGGGACAGTCAGGGAATGGACGACACGTATTTGGAGATACTTGAGCTGAGACCTCAGCCATCTCATCCTTGGATTTTTTTTTTAAATGCTTTACAGAGAAGCATATATTTTTTATTAACAGTGCAGCAATATCTATAATGACTGAGAAGATCTGCCAAAAGAATAAAGCCTCCTACCCCAACTTCTGGTCCCTTTTCCCTGCCGTCTCAAAGAGAAGCAGTGTATCTTCTGGAGAAGACCCTGACCTGTGGTGTTTCTTATTAATGATTGACTGTAGGCAGAGCGGTGTGGTCATGCTGGGTGAGACAGTGTTAGCAGGTTTGTAGAGGGTTTGTCTCCTCCTTTCTCTTGTCCCTGTACTTTGTAATGTCAGTGTTTATATGAATATGAACTTGATTTGCTTTTCCAGAATAAACAACTTATTAATTGAAGATGCAGGATACATAGCTGAGACCTTTGAAATGCCAGTCAGGACCAGCGAGGCTGGAGTGTCGTCAGCAGGTGGCAGCACAGGCACCTGTCTGCTCATTTAACAAACGGATTTTTCCACTGGTTTACTCCAAAGGGACAAACCAGCAGCAGGAGTTGGGTTGGAGTCCAGTTTCTATGTCACCAGACAGGATGAACTAGCCCCGAAATAAATAAGTATTCTAGTTTAGATAATGTCAGTATCCCTGGGAACTTTTATTTATTTATTTATTTATTTATTTTGGTGGTTTGAGGCAGTCTCTTGTATAGCTCAAGCTGGCGTCAAACTTGATGCATTGCTAAGGCTATCTTTGAATCACCCTCCTTCCTCCACCTCTCAGTGTGCTGAAATTACAGGTGTGCATCATAACACCTGGCTTCCCAGAGCCCTCTTGGACCTCTTCTGGAACTCCATGGAAGATCAGATTCATCCTTAGCCCTGAGGAAGGATGCGAATACCTTTGGGGACAGTCCTGTCACCAGAGGAAAGCAGGTCTTGTCTAGACCACAGGCTGTTCTCCCAAAGCATCATCCTGACCCATGCCCAGCACAGTCCTTGTGGATTGTGAGAGGTCCATGGGCTCTGGGGAGGGTGGCTGCCCCTCCACCTAGGGACCATAGCACAAGCACACCTATCTTTGGTCCCTGCTTTGGTCATCTTCCTGAGGCTTGGTCCAAGATAGGACACAGTAGATGTCTTGGGTAAGCAGCTCAAAGGCCACGCTGATGTCACTGTTGTTCCTGGCTGAGGTTTCAGCATGGAAAGCCTGCAAGAGGACAGCCGACTTCTTGACTGGTCACACCTGACACCCAGCTCGGCCTGTGGCCTAGCACCAGGAGAAGTATGCTGGAGGGTTTACCTTTCTCCAGAACCTGCTGCCCCTGGGAGATGCACTCAAAGGATGGTCTGTCAGTGACATCAAACAGCAGAAGGCTCCCACTGAAACCTGAGGAAAAAGGCACTGACTCCAGAAGCCAAGAAGGAATCTGGAACGACTCTTGAGACCTCTGCGGACAGAAAGAGACAAGGGAATTGGGGAAGTACAATGGGCAGAAGTGAGATGTCAGTTCTTGATCAGCTGTGTGATAGGTAGGTGGCTTCTTCTGTGTCAGTCTTACTGTCCTGTCAGCACATTCCTGTCACTGTAAGCTGTGCCCAAGCCTTTGCTAGGTAAGAGCCACAATAATGAATTAAAACAACCCAGGTATGCTGCCATCAGAGAAAGGCAAATTCCACAAAGGCTAGGGTCACAGGTGGAAAAGGAAGAGGGAATGGGATGACGCAGTCTCACAGGTTCCAGCAATGAGTGATCTTTGTCCAGAAGTAACAGGAGCCATTGAAGCATTTTATATAGTAAGGAATGTGCAAAGGCCCAGTGGTCTAAGAAGGCAGTGTAGCTGGAGCTAGGGATGTGGTTCAGTGGTAGAGCCCATGCTTAATATAGCAAGGTCCTGATTTTAATCCCAGCAATTCAAAAGTTGTAAAAAAAAAAAAAAAAAAAAAAAAAAAAAAAGTACATCAAAGCCAGGCATTGGTGGCGCACGCCTTTAGTCCCAGCACTTGGGAAGCAGAGGCAGGTGGATCTCTGTGAGTTCGAGGCTAGCCTGGTCTACAGAAGGAGTGCCAGGACAGGCAGGACAGGCTCAAAAACAATACAGAGAAACCCTGTCTCGAAAAACCAAAAACAAAAAAAAAAGTACATCAAGATGGGAACCACACTAGGTGCAAGATTAGAAGAGAGTACCTCCAGGTGGAAGGAGGGGGCAGCCCTCAGACTCAGTGTGTGGCTTCTCAGGCATTTGGAATCCTTGGTTCAGTGAGCTGTGTTGGCAGCAGGCTATTCTTGGCTTCCTACCACATTCACTTGACCAGTGCCTTTTAACTGTTGAGACTTGGGAAAGATTGCATTAGACAAGATGCTATGGCTGCTTCTGCCTCTGCTAATGTTGCAACGTGAAAAAGGTATTGGTGGGGACATTGTGGAGCATGGTTTTCTAGGCATAACATGGTTGACACCATCTGTGTATGTGTGTGTGTATGTGTGTGTGTGTGTGTGTGTGTGTGTGTGTGCTCACATGTGCACATATACATGTGTATGTGGAGGCCAAAGAAAAACCTCACGTGTCATCCTCAGTAATGTCATCTCCCCACTTTGAGACTGCACCTCTCCTTGGACTTCAACTTATTAGGCTAGACTGGCTGGCCGATGAGGCCCAGGGATCTCCTGACTCTTAGGCACTGGGATTACAGGTATGTACAGCCGTGTCCATCATTTTTATATGAGTTCTGGGCATCAAACTCAGGGCCTCATGCCTTCAAAACAAGCACCTAGCAATCTCCCCAGCCCTGTTTACCATCTTGATTGTTTAGTTGTTGTTGTCATCTTGAAAAAACAGGTTTACACAATATACTGCAAGGAGCAACAGGCAAGCATACCACTAGCCTTTTATTTTTTGACAGGATCTCCTAAAGGTTTATAACTGAATTTGTTATGTGGCTAAGGATCCAGCTGCCTCCATCTCCCAAGTGCTGGGATTACAGGTGTGCACTACTAGCCTTGCAGGCTGCACCATCTTACTCAGAGCAGCCATGACTACCTGGAAGTGTCCCTCCTAAGAGCATGTCTATTAATGTTCCCTCAGAGAAGGAAGGGGTGAGCAGGGTCAGTGGACCTTCATCTAGGATTCTAACCTGCCTCAGCATGTAATTCTGCGCCAGCTACATGTGGCCTTGGGGATGCTGAAGAATACAGAGTGGAAGGCCAACTGAAGGGGAAACTCCATCCCTGTTGCTTTGGGGAGGTTGTCGTCATGTTGGGATGGAACTTTTCAATGATGCAGCTGTTTGGGGGTCACCCATGTTCCTGTAAGTAAGCCCAATAAACTCATTGGTTCACCAAGACAGACTTGGGTGGAATTGTTTCCATCCTTGGTGCCCTGCCTAGAGTGAATAGACATCTGAAAAAAAGGAATGTGGCTGAAGGGAATGGGGGAAGTACCCTTGCTTCTGCAGAGGATGGAGTTGTGGAATGTCAGTGTCAGACATTTCTCCCAAAGAACTCAAGTGAACAGGAAGCTGGGTATCTTAGTGGAGCAGTTGTAGCATCCAAAGGAGAAAGTGTTTCCCAAAAGGTGTTTGAGTCCTGGCCAGATGGCTCAGTGGATAAAGGGCCATGCAAGCCTATCGAGCTAAGTTCAATCCGCAGGACTTGTAAAGGTGGAGGGAGAAAGGAAGGCAACAATATTGTAAATATTGTTAAAACTGTACATGTATGAATCTTTGCCTGAATGTCTGTGCACTGTGGGTATGCAGTGTCCATGGAGGACAGAAGAGGACCTCAGATCCCCTGGAACTAGAGTTAGAGATGGCTATATGCGTGCTGGGAATTTAATTTGAGTCCTCTGGAAGAGCATGTTGTTTCTCCAGCCGCAGGTAAATAATTTTGGATTTGTTATGCAGCCCTGGCTATCCTCGAACTAACTATGTCGACCAGGCTACACTTGAATTCACAGAGATCCTATCAGCCTCTGCCTCCCAAGTGCTAGGATTAAAGACATGCACCAAAGCCAAGTGTTGGTGGCACACGCCTTTAGTCCTTGCATTCAGGAGGCAGAGGCAGGTGGATCTCTTGAGTTTAAGGCCAGCCTGGTCTACAGAGTGAGTTCAAGGGCAGGCTCCAAAGCAATACAGAGAAACCCTGTCTTGAAAAACAAACAAACAAACAAGAAAGATGCACCAAGATGCTTGGCCTAAATAAATAAATTTTAAAAGGTATATGAAATATCTTGCCAAAAATATTTGATGAAGAATCACCTGTATTACAGAAGATTCTCTGTGGGACCTGATGCTTGTTCAGAGCTGCTAATGGCAAATTATTTGCAGATGAACAAAGATGAGGAATTCAATCTAGGATATTTTCTTTGATACCTTAATAGATTTTTGTTGCTTTATTTTAATTTGTTATTTATTTGTTTGTTTGCAGTGATAGGATCATAGCATAGGTGAGTGCTATGCCACAAAGATACATTCAAACACAGGTCTTTTGAGAAAGTTTCCCTCAGCCTGCTGAACAGCAAGCTGACATTATAGATATAATTTTGGTTTTTTTGCTTGTTTGTTTGAGGTGCTGAATACAACTTTGACCCCACCCCCTACCCTCATACACACACACAGCCCCCCAAAATAAAGTCGAGAAATTCTGGTATTCAGAATTGGTATATAGTTTGGCTGGAGAGATGGCTCAGAGGTTAAAAGCACTGGATGCTCTTCCAGAAGTCCTGAGTTCAATTCCCAGCAACCACATGGTGACTTTCAACCATCTGTAATGAGATGCTCTCTTCTGACCTGAAGACATACATGCAGACAGAATACTGTATACATAATAAATACATCTTAAAACAAAAAAAGAATGCTATACAGGGACTGGAAAGATGGCTAGTGGGCCCTGGCTTGCTTCCAAGCTCCCACATGACAGCTCACAACTCTAACTCCAGTCTGATGCCCTCTCCTGGCCTCCTTGGCATTGGGTGCACATGGTTCACAGTTATACAAGCAAGCATTCGCACACATGAATGAATGAAGGGGCATGGTACGAATGCACATAATCCCAGTGCTCAGGAGGCAGAGGCAGGTGGATCTCTGAGCTGAAAAAAACCTGGATCCTGGGCATGGTGGCACATGGGAGACAGGCAGGCAGATCTTTGTGAGTTCGAGGCCAGTCTGGTCTATAGAGGGAATTCCAGGACAGCCAGGGTACACACAGAGAAACCCTGTCTTGAAAAACTAAACCAAATAAAACCAGCCTAGTCTACATTAGTAAGCTCAATGAGACCCTGTCTCAAAATAAATGAATAAAAAGCTGGGTATGTTGGCACACACCTTTAATCCCAGAGAGATAGGGTAGAGATAGTTGGTTCTCTGTGAAATAAAGGGCCAATAGTATATAAACTGAGTTCCGGGACGGCCAGGGATGTTACATAGTAACTTTTTAAAAGACTGGCATATTGGTTAGGTGTAGTGGCACATGCCTTTACTCCTACAACTCAGGAGGCAGAGGCCAGTAGATCTCTGAGTTCAGGATCAGCCTGGTCTACATAGTGAGTTCCAGGATATCCATTGGTATATAGAGAGATCCTGTCTCAAAAAAATTGAAAAAGAACAAAACAAAGATTTACATGTTAAGCAGAAGTCTGTGACCCACTGCCCAGACAGCCAGAGGCCAGTGAAGTTTTAGATGAAGGCTGGCATGCCTGTCATGCATTGCCTGGGGTTCTGGGGTATAGGCTGGAGTTGAAAACAGACAGAAAAGGGCTGGCTTGGATGTTGCCAGTATCTGTACTAAAGATAAAGGAGAAACCCTTGAAGGAGTCTTAGGAGGAAAAATTCACTAAAAGTTTGTGTGTGTGTGTGTGTGTGTGTGTGTGTGTGTGTGTGTGTGTGTAGTTGACTATAACATCAGGATAAGTGCTGAAGACTGAAGGACCACCTAGGACTATGAAACCATCATGAAGAGGCCCCCTGTATCTGTATGGGTGGGCCAGGAAAAGGAGGGGAAAACTGAGATAACGGTTTTAGTGGAGTTAGGAAAGACAAGGCCTCAATAGCTAGGTACGGTGGCATGTATCTGTAACTTCGGCACTTAAGAGACAGGCAGGACGACTGCCTGGAATTCTGCTCCAGGGCTACTTAGTGAGCTCCTGTCTCAAAAAATAAAACAACTGGGAATGTAGTTCAGTTGGTAGAGCGCTTGCCCAGCATGCACCTGGCCTTGGGTTTGATAAGATACATTGGTGTATGCCTGTGATCCCAGCAGTTAGGAGCTTGTGGTAGAAGCATTTGGAATTGACAGTCACCTCTACCAGGACTTCTAAGCTTAAAACCAGCCTCTGACACATAAAATCCTGTCCAATAGCAATCCAGAGAAACCCTGTCTCAAAAAACCAAAAAAAAAAAAAAAAAAAAAAAAATCTTGTCCAAGAAGGAGCAGGAGGAAGACATTAGGACAAGAGTAGGAAGGAAGGTGGTAGAAGGAAGTGAAGGAGGGTAAGACCACCCCTCTGGGGCTTGGGGAAGAGCATATGCACAGGGACCCTGAAAGCTGGTACAGCCCACGTGGTAGAGGCAGCAGGGGCTGTTCTCATGGCTGCATGGCTGCATCTTCATCGTGAAGGGACACATCCTTGGAGCCACTCAAGTGTCTCTATGGTTTCCTCACATCAATGTAGGTTTGCCCAGGCGGGACGGAGCCTTGATGTATGAGGTAGGACACACCTCGGGTTTGGCTACAGGAATGTGTAATGGGCCTGGGTTCACTAATTCAGCATGTCAGTTTCCCTGAGTGGTCATGATGGAGTCTTTGTAAAATAGTTAGGACTCCTGGACTTGGAGAAGTTGCTGTGATGTTACAGATAAGTCCCTAGCCACAGAAGGTCCATGGGTGTGAGGCCACGCTGTGAGAAGAGGTCACATACCATGTCAGTCTCAACAGCCCTGTGAGGCCAAAACTGTTGGTAATCCCATTTTGCAGCTGGAAGCTGGGCTGAGGGACAGGTGTGTGATTCTAGCCCTCTGGACGCTGCAGGAAGGCATTGGGTACAATGACATCATCTTTTTCCTCTGAGTGGGCCAGGCCTGGGTGGCAGACTTCTTCTCCCAAACCTAACTAGTTGGGTTTTTTTGTGTCATTTGTTTGGTGTTCTGAGATCCTTCTCACTATGTAGCCAAGGTTGGCCTGGAACTCAGATCTTTCTGTCTCAGCTTCTGAATGTTACCTACTCTGAGCCAGTCTGAATGACTATGACAAGGAACAGCTGATTCAAGTTACCGTGAATGACCTGTCCCACTGTGGAAGAAGTAACCAGGCGTGGTGGTGCCTGCCTGCGACCCTAGCTCTTTGGGAGGTGGAAGGAGAGGGTCAGGAGTTCCAGGTTACCTTGGTTACACAGTCAGAGGCCAGCCTATGCACACGCAACCCTGTCTCAAAAACAAACATCGTGCAAGACTTTATGAACATTTATAATCACAGAACAAAAGAAATAAGTAAGTCCGCTTACCAATGACAAACACGAGGGCATTAGATAGGCTACAGCCAAATGGAGAAACCTCTGTAGGTTTCAGATAATTTTTGTGTTTTATTTTGTGTTCAGTGGTGTGTGTTTTCTTTTCTTTCTTTTTTTTTTTTTTTTTTTTTTTTTTTTGGGTGGGGGGTATTTCCAGACAGGGTTTCTCTGTGTAGCTTTGGAGCCTGTCCTGGAACTCGCTCTGTAGACCAGGCTGGCCTTGAACTCACAGAGATCCACTTAACCTCTTATTGCGGTTAAATAAGGATCAGGATAAACAAATAGGCCAAATAGATGTTTATTCAGGGAGAAATAACCTAGACAGATGAACACCAGGAAATTCAACCCGATGCTCTCATGTCCGAGTCACGCCAGCAAGAGAGCTTTTCCAGGCTCTCTCTCCGACTTCCTTCCACAGATCACTTCCGCCCATGGCTCCACCCCCCAATGGGCGTGGTCAGTGCCACAGAAGGACTATCTCACTACAACCTCTGCCTCCCAAATACTGGGATTAAAGGCCTGTGCCATAGACGCCCCGGCTGTTTGGTTCAGTTGTCAAGACTGAAGGGTCTCTCTGTGTAGGCCAGGCTGGCCTTGAACTCAGAGTTCCATCTGTCTCTGCCTCCCAAGTGCTGGGATTAAGGGCCTGTGCCACCATGCCCAGGCTTTCTGTTTTGTTTGTTAAGAATATTGTGCTTTGTAACCCTGACTGGCCTGGGAACCATGACCTCAAACTGGTAGTGATCCCTTTATTGGCATCAGAGGCACCAGCCCAGACTCAGACAGAGTCTTACAGCATTTTCAGCCTTGGGACTGATTAGCTAGAGGCTGATAAGCTTACATTATGATACATTCTGAGACGTAGTAGTCAAGAATAGTAGATCACCTGGTCAAGGTGGCATAGGCTAAGGCCAGCCTGGGCTACACAGTGAGCTTCACTTTAATTCCTGCACTCCAGAGGCAGCTCAAAGAAAATCATGGAGAGTTAGGGACTAACCTAGTTTACATAGCACTTTCCAGGCCAGCCACAAATCTTACCCAAAACAAGCTAAAACCAAAAGAAAACAACAAAATGAATCCCAAAACAGACCAATAAAAGATAAAAAAAAAAAAAAAAAAAAAAAAAGAGGGAGGAGGGGTTGCTGGTCCTAAGTGCTTATACCATGCTCATGCCTGTTGGCACAATTACATCATGAAGATGCCTCTGCAACTTTGACCAACACTCACCATCAGCGCCATCTCTGCTAGGAAGCCTCCATGATCACCCTTGGCCATTCTGGCCTACAGGTCCCCTTGCAAGTCAGATTCTCTCATTTTTTTGTTTTGTTTTTATTTTTTGTTTTTCAAGACAGGGTTTCTCTGTGTAGCTCTGGTTCTTCTGGAACTCAATTGTAGCCTAGGCTGGCCTTGAACTCATAGAGGTCTATCTGCTTCTGCCTCCCAAGTGCTGGGATTAAAGGCGTGTGCTATGATGCCCAGTCAGGCCTCAAACTTTCAAACTCAATATGTAATTGGGGATGGCCTTGAATTTTTGACCCTTCTGTATCTGCCTGGTGCTTTAATATGTATGTGTGTGAAGACATGCCACTGTGCTTCCTATTGTAAAGCAAGCATTTTAGGTTTATTTATTTTTATTTTTTATTGGTTTTTTGAGACAGGGTTTCTAGCTAGTTCTAGGACAGCCAGAGCTACACAGTGTAAACAGTAAAACCCTATCTTAAAAAAAAAAAAAAAGTATATGTATGGGTGTTTTACCTGCATGTTGTCTGTGCACCACTAACTGCTTGGTGCCTTTAGAGGCCGAAAGAGAGGGCATTGAATCCCCTGGGACTGGAGTCAGACAGTTTTGAGCTGCCATGTGGGTTGCTAGGAATTAAACTTGGTCCACTGGAAGAGCAGCCACTGCTCTCAACCCTGGGTGATCTCTCCAGCCCCCTGTATGAATGTGTTGCCAGCATGTGTGTACGTGTGTCACATACATGCCTGATGTCCTTGGAGGCTAGACAAGGGTATCAGAATCCCTGGAGCTGGAGTTATGGGTGGCTTTAACCCACATGTGGGTACTGAGAATTGAACTAGTACTCTACAATGGTAACAAATGCTCTGAACTCCTGAGCCATCTCTCCAGCCTCTGCCCTGCCACCTTTTTGTGGTTGTTATTGTTTGTTTTGCTTTGTTTTGCTAGTATCTCACTGTGTAGCTTAGTTCAGGCTAGCCTGGAACTTACTATGTACCTCTGACTGGCCTTGAACTCAGAGATCCACCTACCTTTGCCTCCTCGGTGCTGAGGTTAAAGGCATGGGCTTCTATGCCTTGAAGAAGGCTAGCTCTTTAACACCATTCCCATAGACAAGATGTTGGGTGTGTGTGGGTGGTGCTAAGCATAAGCAGGTTCCAGGCAGTGCACTAAGTCAAGGTTCATCATCCAAAACCCTGGTGGCTCTCCATGTGTCTACCATGTATCCCACAAGTCTGTAGCTCATTCATGGCCAACCCCAAAATTAAACTCTAGTTACTGAGCTTGAGGTTGGAAACGTGAGAAACGATGTATGCCAAGGCCAGACTCATGTTCTTCTAAGGGCTGGGGAAGTGCTAACCCAAGCTTGTGCTGGAATTCCCCAGCACTACCTCACCAGCAAGACAGATGCTGGGAAGCTGTCTTCCAGCCCAGGAATGCTGCCAGAAATGACCATGTTGTAGCCAAGAAAAGAATCCAGAAACATGAATGGTATCAGCTGTCAGTGAGGCAGGCTCTGCGTGAGCAAGCCTGCCCCTTATGTAGTCTTAACCTCCCTATGCAGAGGAATTAAAAGAAATTTTAAAATGTTTTTATTTTTGGCTTGTGCAAAAATCTCATGTAGCCCAGGCTGACCTTGAACTCTCTGAAGCTGGGGATGTTTTGAATTCCTGATCCTGCCTCTGCCTCCCAAGTTTGGGGATTACATTTGGTTGTGGACAGCCACATCACACTCAGGGAAAAGGAAACTTAGGGTAAATGACATTCAGTTGTATACCTGATCTTAGATTTTTTTTTTTTTCCCCCTAAAAAGGAATTGTGCTCAGAACTAAAAACTGAGGAGAGGTCCTGGCCTAGTGGAACACTTCTGTAATCTCAATCACTCAAGACGAGGGTCAAGGCCAGCCTGGGCAACTTAGCAAGATCATTCTGAAAATATAAACTATTAAAGTGCTGAGTGTGCCCGCAGCTAGCCAAACCCTGTGTGCAATCCCGACAAAGAAAGTAATGCCAAGTGTTAGAAGGCAGGTGACAGTTGTCTTTTGGTCATTTGCCCTCCAGTCTCACTGGGGGTCTGAGGCTGGCACCACATTAACCCTTTCTCTCCCAGAGTCAACACTGGCATAGGCCTGAGTCCTGCTTTCTGCTGCTGGGGGATCTAGGGTTTGGGGCTCTGTGGAGGAGCCGGACACCTGCCCTGTCCTCTTCCAGCTTGATGTCCCCCTGCTGTAGGGCCTGTTCGATGGCACTGGTGACAGTGTCAAAGGCCAGGTCTACATTGCAGTTACTTTTGGCCGAGGTCTCCATGAAGGCCATGCCCAGCGAGGCAGCCAGCTCCTCTGCCTCCTGTGTGGAGACACATCGGGTGCTCAGGTCGCACTTGTGACCAATCAGTAGGAAGATCACCTTGTCATGGCCCTGAGAGGATACGACCTCCTGGTGCCAGGCCTGGATGTGTTCAAAGGACTCTCTGTTTGTCACATCAAAGACCAACAGAACACCCACCATGTTCCGGTAGAAGGATCGGGTGATGCACCTGCGGGGTGAGGGGTAAATTAGAAGAGTCTTACATCTTTAAGACAGAAAAAAAAAAAAAAAAAAAAAGCCTCAGAGGCTGTCCTCCTCCCACCCAGACCCACAGGTTTCCCACTCCACTCCACTCATCCCTACTCGTCGTCTCGCATGGCCCAGGCTGGCCTTAATCCGTGATCTCCTGCCTTCACACCTCCTCACTGAGGGAGATTACAGGAGGTGTGGGGGAAGGGGGCAGTCCCCTGTTCGAACCTGTTCTGTTTCTGGTTCCCACCCATGCTCCACACTAGTCTTTGCTGCCTTCCCATCCCTTTGAGCTGTCTCTTACACCCAGGTCATGCACCTCTCTGGGAAGTTCAATGTTTCTGTGCAAATTCCCCTACGCTGGCATTTTCTTTAGGGCTGGGTAAGGGCTTTGGGGGTGAGGGCGGGAGTGTGTGTGGCTCTCGCTTGGTCCACCCTGTGGGATTTGTAGGATGAATGACTGAGTAGGAACTCCTACCCTGAGTTGGCAGGGTGGGAACCACGGATCCCTGTTTGAGCCCCTGCAGTTGGCACCTGAGAGCATGGGTGCCCGCAGGTGACTGGCATTGTCCTCCCCTCTCCCGCCGCACCTGAAGCGCTCGTGACCCGCGGTGTCCCAGAGCTGCAGCTTGATCCTGAGCCCGGCGGGCAGCTGCAGCTCGCGGCTGTAGAACTCCACGCCCACAGTGGGCTCGGGCTCCGGCTCCACGGCCCCCCGAGCGCCCGCCACGTAGCGCTGCAGCAGTGACGTCTTGCCCACCGAGGCATCCCCGAGCAGAGCGATCCGGAATTGGTAGCTATAGCTCGCTGCCTCCATGGGATCTAGGCTCCTCAGTTTCAGTACGGCCCCGCCCTCCTATGGGTCCCTCCTCTTCCCCTCCCCCTCCTCCCCCCTCCTTCCTCGTCTCTGGTCCCGGCACAGCCTCGAGGAATAGCAGACTGGGGAGCCTGGTCTCACTAGACCAATCCTTGGTAGTCTGTCCGTCAGGGTGGAAATCATCATCTCTGTAAAATGGGGACAGAGACAGCCTCTTCTTCACAGGATAAAGGAATTAAAATAGGACGGTGGTGCCCAGGTGGTGGTGGCCTTTAATCCCAGCACTCAGGAGGCAGAGGCAGGTGGATCTCTGTGAGTTCCAGGACAGCCAAGGCTGTTGCAGAGGAAAACCCTGTCTCGACTTTTTTTGTTTGTTTTCATGACAGGATTTCTCTGTTTAAAAGCCTTGGCTGTCCTGGAACTTGCTTTGTAGACCAAGCTGGCCTCGAACTCACAGAGATTCTCCTGCCTCTGCTGCCAAAAGGAGTGTGCCATCACCACCTAGCACCACTCAGTAGGGCATCTCATCACTCTAGGAAGTGCCTGGTTCACAGATACACCTTCCTTGCCCAGGCTGCCCTTTCCTGGGGTCTCACTAGCCCTCCCTGGGGCCTTCACCAACTCAAGGTTCAAAGTAAATGATCAACAGCCCCTATGCTGGTATGGCAGGGCCCCAGGACAGAGTTGTATGTGTTCCGGAAGAGGAGAGCAGACACACAAAGTGTAATCCTAGAGCATGAAACTCTCTTGCAGACAAAATTGAGTATCAGGCTAAATGGTTTCTGGGTGGTAGCACGTAGATTTGGCTTTAGTGGTCTATTTTAGGGCTTAGGAGACCAAGGTCTCAGGTCTTACAGTGTTAATTGAGGGTCACAGTGCATCTGTGACTGGGACTCAACCTTCGTGACTCCCTTGATGCCCCAACACAGAAAAGTCAGAAAACCAGGTCTTGGGTCCCATATGGATTAAAAGCTCATATAAGGACGCTTATCTGCATCTAAATCTGGCTATTCAAAGCCAAATGAATCAAGGCTGGAGTTCTAGCTGGTCCCAGGCAGTTTTAATCTCTGTTTTTTCTCTGTTCAGTTCCCACCATTCCTTCTGAAAGGGGCTTACCAGTTTGGTTTGAAAATTGGGGGAAGCCCTCAGTGTTGCAAACCATCCTTGGATTGTGATTATTTCTTTCTTACACAACCTGAAGAGTAGATGGTTATTCTGGCCACTTCTATAGTTGAAGAAACTGATCTTGGAGAAGTTACACAACAAGCTCAAGGTCACTCAGGAAGGAAGACTTCAACATCTGGCTAATCTATACAAGCTGAAAGTTTTGTTTCACTTTGGTTTGTTGAGTCAGGGTTTTTCTGTGTAAGAGCCTTGGCTGTTCAGGAACTTGCTTTGTAGACGAAGTTTTGTTTATTATTTCATTTTCCTACTGCATAGATCTGGGATCTGGAACAGCTTGAGTTTCTTCTCATTCTTTTCCTTTTTTTCTGATTGTTTGGTCTTTCTTTCTTTCTTCCTTTCTTGAGACAGGGTTTCTCTGTATTGCTTTGGAGCCTGTCCTGGAACTCATTCTGTAGACCAGGCTGGTCTTGAACTCACAGAGATCCAGATCTCCTGCCTTTGCCCCCCAAGTGCTGGGATTAAAGGCAAGCACCACCATGCCCCACTTTTTCTTGTCTTTTTCTTTATTTTGTGGTTACTTATTTGTGTGTGTGTATAGGTGCACATGGACCAGGGCACATATGGAGGCCAGGAGACAACTTGAAGGAGATAGTTCTCTCCATCTACATTGTAGGTACCCAGGGATTGAACTCAGGTCTTCAGGTGTGGTAGCACGTGCCATTACCCAATGAGTCATCTTCATGGCCCTCTTCTCACTGAGTCTAAACAAGAAACAAAAAGCCATTTATGTCACACCCCTAAATAATTCTAGGCAGCACAGCTGGGCAAGTTCCAAGAGCCATGAAACAGCTGGAAATGGAAATGAAGTCTCCCAAAGACAGGCTGCACAGCACCCTGGTCCGCCCTTCTGGGCTGTGCAGTGTCAGCATCAGATTCCTTGAACTTCTTGCTTCAGAGAATCCCACAAGGGCTGGGGTCATGTGTCTGCCTCTGATTGTACCTGGCACTAGAACCCATGTCAGCTGACCCATGCCATAGAGCAGGGCTAGCCATTTCCCTTCCCTGTGCCTCATCTGCTAAAAGCAAATTTACACGAGGTGGCTCAGACAGAACCGTATACCACAGTAGCTAAGGCTCTGCACATTTCCCCTGGGGAGATCTGTGGTTCAAGAGCTACCTACTGGTTATGCAATCACAGACAGTCAAGTTTCATCTCTCCTATCCTCACTAGGTGATTATTTCAGAAAGTGTTGGCTATCTTTTAAAATACTTTAATTCATCATTATTATTGTTATTGTGCGTTCCTGCCAAGGCATCCACATGGAGGGCAGTAGCTAACTTTACGGACAACTTTCTGTTTTGTTTTTCGACGCTTTGAGGCTGTCCTGGAACTCTTGTAGACTAGCCTGGCCTAGAACTCACAGAGATCTGCCTGCTTCTGCCTCCCGAGTGTTGGGACTAAAGGCATGCGCCACTAACGCTGGGCTGAACTCAACTCTAAAACTCAGGTTTTAGAGTTGCACTGCCATTGCTTTGCTCTCAGAGCTCTCTCTGGCCCATTCTATCTTTTTATTTTTATTTATTTATTTAAGATTTATTTGTTTATTATACATATAGGGTTCTGCCTGCATGTATCCCTGCAGGCCAGAAGAGGGCACCAGATCTCATTACAGATGGTTGTGAGCCACCATGTGGTTGCTGGGATTTGAACTCAGGGCCTCTTGGAAGAGCAGCCAATGCTCTTAATCTCTGAGCCATCTCTCCAGCCCCAATCCTATCTTTTATATCCTAGCACACATACAGCACAGAGAGGACAGAGGCAACATTCTTGTTCTTGGAGAGCTCCCATTCTCATGAGGAAGGCAGAAAAACCTACACGGGCTGGAGTGATAGTTTAGCTGGTAAAGTGATTGCTACCCAAATCTAAGGACCTGGATTCCATCCCTAGAATTTGTAATCCTAGCACTGGGAGGAGGAGATATCCCGGGAAGATATCTGGGGCACTCCCCTACTCTACTTGACAAACTCAGAGCCAGTGAGAGACCCTGTCTTAAAAAACAAGGTGGGTCCGGGCATTGGTGGCTCAGGCCTTTATCTCAGCACTCGGGAAAAAAGAGGCAGACGGATCTCTGTGAGTTCGAAGCCAGTCTGGTCTATAGAATAAATTCCTCAATAGCCTTCCTCAAGAAGTCCAGGACGCTAACTATCTCCAGCGTTCCAGGATGCTCGGAGCGAAGAACTCTGTAAGATTCGGCGCAGGGCGGCGCAGGGACGGAAGCAGGTCCCGGGTGTGAGTCCAGCTTGTTGTGGCCCGGATGTCAGCCTCAACACACCTCAATTAGGGCCGGCTCAGAACAGGATCCTGCGGTTTGAGAGGACTACATTTCCCAGAGGGCCATGCGGCCGGCAAAAACGCAGGCGCGGCGGGATGAGGGCGCAGGCGCGGCCGCGGAGGCGGGAGCGTATATAAGCCGGCTGCGGGCCCGTTCTCGTCCTTTTTCCCAGCACACGCGTGCTTGTGTGATGTCGGCTTCGTTGTCTACATCTTTCCATTCCCTCCGCAGTCCTCCCTCTGACTGCACTCTCCGTATTTTTCCCCCAATGCTGCGGGATGCGCAACCTGCCGTGGAGATGGCGGCACTTCTCTATCGACGGCGGAGGCCTACAAGTTGGCCCCGATGACTGCTTGCGCAGTGATAGTCCGTGGCCTGCGTACCGCGCCCTTGGAAGGGTGAGTGACGCCCACCATTGGTTTGGTGGTGGGATGTGGTTACGGCATTTGCGGGCTGAAGGGATAAGTTCTTGGCTGCGATGATCTTATGGCATGACGCCAAGGAAGAGGCCTTGCGACAGTGACTAACGAGTCACTTTTTGCCTCTTTAACCTCGCGCCTGGTTCCTCGAGATTTACTCTGATGGATACAAGGTATTGGTCAAATGCTTGGATTCTGGCACGTACAACGTGATCCCTATCTCGACCGTGGCCCTCAAGATTTTTTTTCGGGAAGCTTTTTAACCCCGTGGTAACGTTTTTCACTATCTTTGGCTGTCCCGGAAAGCGCTGTGTAGACCAGGCTAGGCTGACTAACACCGGAGTGCTGGGATTAGAAGGCATACGCAACCACCGCTCGGTTTTCTATTTCTGACTGCATAGCGGCCATTTTAAACTTACACTGATAATTAAAGCAAGTTAGTTGAGATCTTGGTTGGATCAAGGGCGGTCATGAGTTTTAAGCTTAGTCAAAAACCTGTCTCAATGTTTTAATACTATGTTTAACTGTTGGAGCCTTTGGAGCTCACAGGATCACTTTAGTTTTTTGCATTGTAATTCTCATCACTGCCTGTGGCCCTTATCGAAGCTGCAGCTGCTTCTATATAGCTGCTGTGGTCAAAAAGGAGGCCCAGAGAAAGTTTTCCTTGACGGTCGCGGTTCAGTTTACTGTAACTGATCTGCAACATTTTGGGAAAAGACAGCTCCTCCTTGAGCTTTCTCAGATGTATCAACATCAGCTTAACTATTCTATACAGTCCAACAAAAATCTTGTCTTTTAATGTGGAGTTAGTAAAATAGGACTTGGAAATAGTTTGCTGAGCCTAAGAACATACGAAGGCAAGGCAGCTTCAAGTGTGTTCACCTGTTGAACATCTTACATAGCCATGATGCAGGGAATAATGATTGTTATGAATAATTGTGTTGACATTCTTAGCTGTGCCAGATGAGTTCATGAAGATCATGGTGATGAGGAGACCAGAAGATGTGACTGAATAAAGGCTGAAGTAGAGCCTGGTAAGTGGTGGTGTTGAGATGACCTGGTGAGAAATGCAGCATGTTCCCAAGGGCTATGGCTGGTTGTGGCCATGAGTTCTCCAACTGCATGCCAGAGTAACTGGAGAGACTTTTGACAGCCCAGGTCATCACAGTGCCTGGAACTGCCACTCGGCTTTCCTATATATTTTGGGCCTGGGGTGGGTAATTTTCTCCTTGGGTCATTGTTCTGTCTCTGGCTATTCACAAAAGTGCTATTCTTTCTCCAGGTTACACCCAAGGCATTTGGAAAGGTCTGAGAAGCCAGCCTGATTGCCTCTGAGCATTGAATACACTGAGGTAAAGATGCTGTCAGACAGCCTGACCCTCTGGTTCCCTTTCCCATCGGATCTTGATGCTGGTCTTGGTGGTCGTAAAAGGAGGGATAGTACACTGAAACTGGCCTCATAGCTATGTAGTCCAGTATAGAGCATTGGGTCAGATTCATACATACATGCCTGGGTTCTTGGTAAATGGTATAGAGAATTAAAAGTGTCTGTTGTTGACAAAGCACCTTGATTTCTGTAATTTATAATTTTAGATCCTTGTCTCCAGTGAAGGACTCACTTCTGGATTTGGTCTACAGTTGGTTGGGTAAGTTAAGGGCTGGAATGAGGCCTGTCCCTGAGTAGTATAGCAGAATTATAAGATTAAATTGTGTGTTAAAAGGTCAGCATCTTAGTAATTGATGTCTCCTGTGTGCTGCTCACACTCCGGGACAAAGATGCTTGCTGGCTAGGCCATGAATGACGACATTCTGCTAAGCCGTCATGAACTTCTACAGTCTGCTATCCCTGCAACCAGGGAGTTAGATTATGAGGAGGGAATAGGTAGAGTTGAGACTGGTCTAGGATGAAACCTAATCTGAGTGGACATCTATGGATGAGAAATGCGGATATGGGACTGAGACCGGTTCATAGAAAAAGCTTGAGGGTGGGGATTGAGCTTGGTCAGAACTAACACAGAATTACACTTCTTTCTCAGGAAACCAACAGGACCAACCTGGAGGCAAGCAGAATACTTAGCACCTTTTGGCGGTACACACCTTGCTGTGAAGTCCAGTCTACAGAACTAATTCTAGGAAACAGCAAGGGCTACTCAGAATTCTGTCTTAAAGAGTGAAATGCTTTGTTATTTAACAGGTAATTGGATCAATCAATAAAGACTCATGAAAGTGTCCTATGATTTTTTTTTTTTTTTTTAAAGTGATTCAATTGCCATCATTTTCACTTGTAACTGAAAATGTATGATGTGAATCCAGAGGAGCAACTTGGAGTGTTTGGGTTCCCAGAAGTGCTTACTGCTTACTCTCCCCCACCCCCCAGTGTGAACTACAGGATCATGTCCCTGACACTTAATGCTTAGGGAGCTTCTTGGGGGGCCTCATTGGGAGCCAAGAGAAGGAAAGGCTACCTGTCCTCCTGTGTTTGCTCCTAT
Source organism: Phodopus roborovskii (assembly GCF_943737965.1). Classification (NCBI taxonomy): domain Eukaryota; kingdom Metazoa; phylum Chordata; class Mammalia; order Rodentia; family Cricetidae; genus Phodopus; species Phodopus roborovskii. The sequence goes on from NW_026126448.1 coordinate 20,068,292, forward strand.
GTTGTGTTTTGAGTATTATCACAACCTTTAGCTTTGTCCTATGTGCACTGTAGTTTTCCCAGTATGAGGCCACCATGATCAAGGCAAGTTTGAGGTTTTGGAGTTTGAGAGGATTAACCATGGCTGGGGACGTGGCTGTTAGCTGTAGGAGCTGCAAAGACTATAGTTAAAAAGGCTGACTGGCACTGCTTGAGCCTTCCCAACCCAATGCCGGTGTCCCATACTCCTAAAATTGTGCAAGACAGGACTGTATAGACACAGTAGATACATGCTGGCAGGCAGGGATGGCCATGGGCCTGCAACTCACTGGGACTTGATAACAGTTCCTCAGTGGCTCTTCTAGCAAGGCAAGAAGGTCCTGTTCAAGCTGGTCTGCTATCTTGTGACCAAATATGCAAGCATGACCTGTGGAGTCCGGTCTTTTAGCTGACAACTACCATATGCTGCTAAGGCATGGTGGACTAGGTCTATCTGAATTCAAGGCTAGCTTGTTATGTAACAGCTAGTAGCATGACAGCCAATTCTGTAAAAAGGCAGTCATAAACTACCCAAATAACATGTCCAAAAATATGAGGGAAGTCAATTTTTGTGACCCACGTTGGACTGTCTGCATTTATTCTGATTATGCCACTTTGCGTTGCAGATTAGAGGTTTATACTACAGTTGTCTTAACAGCAGACTGGTATAGTCAGAAGCATCCAACCTGTGCTGTAGTGACCTGACATTTCTATGTGGGTTTGTGTCTGGATACCTACATTTCTATATGGGTTTGTGTCTGGATACCTACAGAAGCAGATGTGTAGGTGGTCTGCAGCTGAAGTTTCATGCAGGACAGGACAGCTACCTGAATAGGGAGCTGGGAAAAGAACTTTGGTCCTCTTGGAGGTCAGTGCCTTCAACCAGAGAGAGCCATTTCTAGTACTCCAGCCAAGGTTTTTAAGTGTCATATGATCTACCAAGTTCCTGTTAACCATTTCCTTCAATGACTCACCATAACTTAACAACAAATCCTGAGGAAACAGTATTTTACTAAAATCTTATAAACCATTTTCAAAGTGATAAAACCTTTGCACACACAAAGTCATTGTCCTGGTAACAGCCTATCCGTATGTCCTGGCTATAACATGGCAGGAATCTCTGAGGATACAGTGTCCAGGGGCTGCCAGTGACAGTCCATCAGTGCGTCATATAATTCCTCACTCTGTTCCATGAACTCCTTGTTGGCCTCAGTCACATCCAGCTGTGGCGCTGGGTCTGGAGGAAAAAGCAAGGATAAGGTTACATGGGTAAACAAAACACCTGGAAGGGGGGTTCAAATTCCTGCCTCCAGGGTATCTTAGAATCCAGCAATCTAGAGGAGAAGGCAAGCAGATCGCTGTGAGTTCAAGGCCAGCATGGTCTACAGAGCATGTGTGAGGGCAGGCTCCAAAGCTACACAGGGAAATGCTGTCTCAAAAGGGGAGTGAACCACCCCCCACAAAAGACCCTCAACAACTGGTATTTCAGAAAACTAGTGGCTGGGTGTGGGTGAGGTGCTGTAGGCCTATAATCCTAGCACTTGAAGGTCAAAGGCAGGAGGAACAAGAATTCAAGGTTATCCACAGCTATACAGTAGAGGCCAGCCTGGCCAGATACCTCAATCCAAAACAAAGACTACTGTGGGGTTAGGGTGATTTCTAGTGTATTTCAGTTTTTGTTTTTTCCTTAAAATTTGAATCCCATTGATTTTTCTTGGAGAACTATTTTTAGGTCTCAAACCCACTGCTGACACTCGCCTTGACTCTAATACCAACCTCCCAAATGCTAGGATTTGGGTTTCTCTGTATTGTTTAGGAGCTTGTCCTGGAACTCGCTCTGTAGACCAGGCTGGCCTAGAACTCAGTGATCTGCCTGTCTCTGCCTCCCTGGTGGTGGAACTAAAGGCATGGGCCACCAACACCTGGCTTTGGTGCATGTCTTTAATCCTAGCACTTGGGAGGCAGAGGCTGATAGGATCTCTGCGAGTTCAAGTGTAGCCTGGTGTACATAGTTAGTTCGAGGTTAGCCAGGGCTGCATAACAAATCCAAAATTATCTGGGGTTGGAGAAACAACATGCTCTTCCCTAGCTGTCCTGGAACAAGAATTCAGAGATCCATCCTGCCTGTCTCTGCTGGGATGTCACCACCACTATGGCAGGATCTTATTATTTTAATCAGAAAACATGTCATTTCAAATACTTGTAAACAAGTGTGGAGGGGATGGGTGTGGGTGTAGCTCTGTAATGAACACTTGCCTAACATACTATGAGTCCCTGAGTTCCATAAGAAAAGATAAACTAAAAAAAAAAAAAAAAAAGAAGAAGAAGAAGAAAATTTACACAAAAAATTAATTTTACAAACTGGTAAACAAATACATAGTAGGCCCTGGAGAGATAGCTCATTGGTTAAGATACTGGCTGCTCTTACAGAGGACAGCTTACAACTGTTACTACAGATGCAGGAAATCTGGCACCTTCATACAGACATATATGAAGGCAAAACACCAATGCACACTAACTGAAAATAAACAAAAGAACAAATACAAAATAACAATATTACTGTTACACAGCCACTGGGTAGGGCAGAGTAGCACAGCTTGGGAGTAGTAATGAGTTTCCAGGGAGCAGCACTCATTTCTTTATAACATTCAATACCAGTTGTGTCCACGCCCATTAGACAGCACATGGGTCCTTGGTGTTCCTGGGCATGTAGCCGAGGGCCCCATAGGGGGCACCTGCTAACAGCTAACAGAAGCATGAAGGGACTCTTACCTTCCAGTGCATCGTCCCCAACTTCTTCATATGTCTGTCAAGAGAAGACAGGGCAGTTGAGGAGCCTGAGAAAATCCTGGCTGGCTTTTGAAGAGCACAACCGGTTCTCTCTAGTCATCCACAACTTTTTAAAATCCCAAACCAATTTCACTAATGATAAAATAATGGTTCCTGGAGGGGAAATGGGACCCAAGAATTGCCACCCATGGTTACCTGCATGGTGCTTTGTGTGTAGCCATACTGGGGGTAGCTGTAGCTGTAGCTGCCTGTGTTCTGGTCGTAGCCCCACTGGGCATAGTAGCTCTGGTACTGCTGGTAATACTGGTTGTAGCTGTAACTGTACATCTGGCTGTACTCAACTGGCTTTACACGGCTCCTTACACAAAACAAAACCAGATGTAAGAACATTTCCCTTGACCAAGGACTGCACTAAGTGCTCTGGAAGGTTCACTCCTGGAGCCCCCCACACTGTATCTCCATCTCTGCTGCTGTAAGGATGAAGGCCCAGGACAGGGAAGAGCTTTTAAGTGACTGATCCAGGGTTACATGACTAAGGCACAAACACAAACCTAGGCAGTCTGCCTGCAGAACCCATGCTTTTAAGATACAAGCTTTTCCTGGCTCAGGTTGTGTTTTGTCAGGCCTGATTCTTTCTTCAAGATCTTTTCTTTTTCTTTTTGTTTTTTTTTTTTTTGAAAAAAGGAAAAAAAAATTGTTTATGTGTTTTATGTACATGTGTGTTTTTGTCTGAATACCAGAAGAGACATTGGATCTCATTATAGATGGTTGTGAGCCACCAGGTGGGTGCTCAGAATTGAACTGAGGTGCTGAGCCTTTAGTCCCAGCACCTGGGAGGCAGAGGTAGGCAGATCTCTGTGAGTTCTAGGCCAGCCTGGTCTACAGAGCTAGTTCCAGGACAGGCTCCAAAGCAATACAGAGAAACCCTGTCTCAAAAAACAAACAAACAAACAAACAGCTCAGAAAAAAAAAAAAAAATCTAGGCTTGATGAGGCTAGAGAGATGGCTCAGAAGTTCAGAGCACTGACTGCTCTTCCAGATGTTCTGAGTTCAATTCCCCATACCCACATGGTGGCTCACAATCATCAGTAATGAGATCTGGTGCCCTCTTCTGTTGTGGAGGCAAACATTCAGAGAGAACACTGTATATATAATAAATAAATCTTTTAAAAAAAATCTTAAAAATATGGGCTTAAGATTATCCAAGATGGATTTCAAACTACAGATCACATTATCTTGTTTCCCGCGTAACAGCAGCTTTACTGTCCCTGTATTGATAACTAATTTGTGGTAGGGCTGAACTCAGTCATGCACATGCTAAGCAATGTTCTACCTTGAGCTTTCCCTCCCCTTGTTTTTGCACACTGTGAAGATATGCCTTTACTAAGACACTTTCTCATGGGTTTAATAAAAAGCTGAACAGTAGGCAGGAGTTATAGGAGGGACTTCCAGGTAGAGAGATAAGAGGAGGAGGAATACAGGTGCACAGCAGATGTCAGGAGACATGGAGAGCAAACGCCACGTGACAGAACATAGATTAATATAAATGGGTTAAATTAAGTTATAAGAGGTAGTTGGGGACAAGCCTAAATTAAAGGTGGAGCTTTCATAATCAATGTCTCAATGCTGTTATTTGTGGGTTGGTGGCCCAAAGAAAAATCAGACTACAGTCCCCAGCTATCTTTATTTGATGAATTATTTTGGACTTGTACTTTGTTTTGGCAATGTTGGAGATACATACAATAGAGGTATTATTTATCATTCCCATCATACCAACTGGAAAGCTGACTCTCTTAAACAATCTGGAACTGACAAGGTGGCTAGTGAATAACAATGCATAAGCCTAACAACCCACAAAGTTGAACTCTGACTACATGCTTAGTGGGGGGCCTGTGCACATCTTTGTGAGGACACACACACACCCTACAATAAGTAAAATATATTAAAATATCTTAAAAATTAAAAACGAGAGCTAAGTATAGTGGTTCACACCTTTAATGTCAGCCTTTGGGAGGCAGAGGCAGGGCTAAATAATAAGACTATCTCTATAAAAAAGGACAAAGTTAGCCAGGTGGTGGTGGCACAGATAGGCCTCTGAGTTTGAGGCTAGCTTGGTTTACAGAGTGAGTTCCAGGACAGCCAAGGCTACAGAGAAAACCTGTCTTTAAAAACAAAACAAAACAAAACAAAAAAGAAAATAAGTAATGAGAGCTACATCCTGATCCAAAGGCAGAGAGAGACAGAGAGAGACACTGGGCCTGGCAAGGCTTTTGGAACCTTAAAGCCCACCCCCAGTGACACACCGCCTCCAACAAAGTTGGCAGGCGGTATTTGCACAGGCCTTTAATTCCAGCACTCAAATCTGTGAGTTCCAGGCCAGCCTGGTCTACAAATCGAATTCTAGAACAGCTGTTGCTAGGCAAGTCCAACTGTTGATTACTAGCTCTAGACCACAATGCTTTACTCCAGGCTGTAAGCAGAGTCCTGCTTGCCAAGTGCTGAGCTGGGTATAACCAATATTGAATCAATGTATATCCACCACTCTACTGACAGTAACTGAGGTTCATCTTCCTGGCCTGGGCTGCTTATTTCTCCTTCAGACACCTGTGCATTACAGTGAAGTTCTCCACCATCCTTATCCAGAAGGCATTACCCCAGGGGTGGGTAATGAATTCCTAGCAACCACACAGTGGCTCACAACCATCTGTACCGAGATCTGATGCCCTCTTCTGGCCTGCAGACATACACGCAGGCATAACACTGCACATTATAAATAAATAAACCTAAAAAAAAAAAAAAGATATGCTACAGTATATTCTAAAATAAAATCAGACAGGCGCATACCTCAGTGGTGGAGAATGTACTTAGCATTTGTGAGATCTCAATATGCCCACTCCCACCACAAAACAAGCAAAACCACATGCAAATAACTGCAACTACATGGAAAAGCATGGATGTGTAATAAGCTGAGGGGAAAATGAATATTACTTATGAAATTCAAAACTTAGTACAAGACTTTGGGTTTGAACCCCATAATTACAAAAGAAATAAATCAGTCAATTTATAGCATATATAGTATATATGAACAAGAAAGGGAAATGTTTTTTTAAAATTTCAATTAGTTTGTTTGTACCACAGGGTTTTCAATGCTGACCTGGACCTTCCTGAACGTTAGTATTCAGGCATCTGTACAGGCCTGCCCTTGGGGTTCTGACAGGACACGCCCTCAGCTGCAGCCACTAAGAGCACCACCTGTGCGTATTCACTATGTTCCCTTCTAAAAATAAAAGGGCCTCTCTTTCCCTTTCTGTCTCTGCCCCTCTTTCCTCCCTCCTGTTGCGCTCCTGTATCCTCTCCCCGTTTCCCCTTTTTATGACCCCTTTCCCTAATAGAAAAACCCCTCTGCTTGAACCCTGCATGGCACGTTTCGCTTGCGCACTGCTTTTCTTAAATTACAATACTGAGTATTGGAATTACAGGTGTGTGGCATCGCTACGGTCACCACAATCAGTTCAGGGTAATTAAATTATGATGAAGATTTTTATTTATGTGTATGTTTCTGTATGGGGAGATGTGTACTGAGGGCAGAAGAAAGGTATCAGATCCCCAGGAACCAAAGTCATAGGTGGTGTGTGCTGCCTAAAGTGAGTGTTGGAAGCTGAACTGAGGTCCTTTGGAAGAGCAGCAAATGCTCTTAGCCAGTAAGCCATCTCCCCAGACCTGTAACTTCCTTTAAAAACAAGCTTTCTTGGCTGGGCCCAATGGTTCACACCTTTAATCCCATCACTTGGGAGGCAGAAGCAGGAAGTTCTCTGTGAGTTTGAGGCCAGCTTGATCTACAAGCGAGTCCTAGGCCGCCAGGGATACACAGAGAAACCCTGTCAAACATTCAAGTCTCTGTTGCTTCAACAGGACCATTGGGAAGGTCTATCCTCAAATCTGTCTACCCTTGTACTTTGTGGTAAAGATATCTCAGCCTTGTTACTTCTGCCAGGGGCAGAGGTGTACCACCTAATTCCTAGCTATTGTGTTGACCTGTGCACTGCAGCAGCTTGAACAGTACCCCTAGCTATAACCTACTGGATGGCACTAGTACATCCTCTGTTATAATAACCCAAAATACTTCCAGATGCCAGCAATGCCTCCTAGTGAGTGAACTATCTGCTGAGAAAATACTGCACTGGCTGAAGGATAAGAAATGCCACTAAGGCCAGGAGGGGAGGCAGGGTCAGGTGAGTCTCTGTGAGTTCCAAACCAGTCAAAGACAGGAAGTAAGACCATGTCTCAAAGAACAAAACAAAGAAGCTAGGTATAGAGACCCTGTCTATCCAAAAAAAGGAAAATACATATATGCTAGTATGACAAGTTAACAGTGAGACACAGAATATTTCAGAAACTGTTTAGAATTCTTTCTGTAAATTCTATTGATTAATTCCCAACAGCAGCTGCTGGGCAAACAAACTCCCCCTGTTCCTACTCAATGCCTGACTCCTTGGCTATATGCTTCCAGGGCTATGTGGCTATGCTAGCTCATGGCCCACACCAAGCCGGGCCAATGCTGTGTGGGACTCACGCTTTGGGGATGGCCACACTCAGGCGCACAGGCTTGGACCCCAGTCCTACCGCTCCCTGGCACTCCGTCAAGGCTCGTTTCTGTTCCAATTCATCTGTGAATTTCACAAAACCATAGCCCCTGGAGGGAGAAAAAACCAACACACTACTTAGATCACAAGAGTGATGAAACCTATACAAGAGGAAACACGGAAAAAGCGGGTAGGAAAAGGTGGACTGGAACACAAAGAAGAAAGGGCTGGAAAGGGAGGATGAGTCAAACACAGACGGGACAGGGGAGTCACACGGTATGGACCTGCAATTGTGGGGATTCCTTCCTTCAGTTCAGTCCCTCATTCTCCTCCTTCCCCAACAGGGCTTTTCCTCCCAAACCGGTGGAAGGCAATGCTATTACCACCGTGTAGCTGTGGGGATAGGTGAAGTTTGCCCTGCAGACTCTTCAGACTTCCTGTTGTTTTGTACTAGGCAGGCAGGGAAGCAGTTACAGACAGACCTGGTTCCTGCTCCTTTGAGGTCAAACTCTACTTAGAGACTGCTCACGATACCTACAATTAGTAACAGACTATGTGGACGAGGTGCTGAGGACACTTTCAGGGTTTCCCCATCACATGGAGTACCACACTGCACTACAGAACAGCAGAAATTCAGAGACAGTCGGTAACTACCCTGGAGTCACACACACAACAGAAGCAGACTTATCTCTATGTCACACTCCTAAAGCCTACGTAAAATGACTTAATTAATAAAGAATAAGCCTTTTCGCTGCTGGTGGTGGTACATGCCTGTAATTCTGGTACCAGGGAAGCTGAGTGTGGAGAATTGTGAGTTTGAAGATAGCTATGGCCATGTGGGAAAAAAAAGGGGGGGGGGGATAAGACAGGACTGAGGAAGTAGCTCTGTGGGAGGGCACTGGCTTAGCACACAAAGTACCTGGGTGTAACCTGTAGTACTGAAATACAAAAACAAAGAGCCTTTCTTGGAATTGGAGTGTGTGTGGCTGGCTCAATCCCATGCACAGCAAAGAATAAAAGAAAATGAAAGAACCTTTCTTTTGAGGGAGAAATCAAGCTCAGGACCTTGTACATGCTAAGTAAGCTCTCCAATACTGAGCCCTCTGATTACTTTTTCTGTTCTTTTAAAGACAGGGTTTATCTGCATAGCCCTGCCTGTCCTGGAACTTGTGTAAACCTGGCTGTCATCTTTATTTTATTTTATTTTATTTTTTTTTGAGACAGGGTTTTGCTAAGTTGTCTAGCCTAGTTTTAAACTCACTGCACACCACACAAAGACCCTGAACATGAAATCCTGCTGCCTCAGCTGGCAGCTGGGATTATAGACCTGTGCCAAAGTCTAGTTTCATTTTTCTTATTTGTTTGCTCAGGCTTGTTTGAGTTCAGAAATACTTTGTTTCTACCTTCAAAGTGTTGACTGGTCTCTCCACTTTAAAATTTAACCCTCCTTTTTCTTTTGGTGAGGGAGTGAGTATTGAAAAAGTCTCAAAGGTGGTGGTGGCACAGGCCTTTAAGCTCAGCACTTGGTAGGCAGAGGCAGGTGGATCTGTGATTTTGAGGCCAGCCTGGTCTACAAAGTGAGTTCTAGGGCAACCAGGGATACACAGAGAAACCCTATCTCAAAAAAAAAAACAAAAAAAAAAAAAACCAAAAAAAAAAAAAAAAAAAAAAAAAAAACAAGAGAAATAGAAGAGGAAAGGAAGGGAGGAGGAGAGAGGGAGGAGGAGAGAGTCTCATGTAGCCAAGGCTAGCCTTGAACTCACTTTGTATTCAAAGATGAATGGCCTTGACTTTCTATTCCTCCTGCCTCCACTCCCCAAGTTCTGGGAATATAGGTGTGCACTGCTATACTAGGCTTAATATAACATTGTTAACTACACAGAAACAGAAATAAATATAAGAAACAGCTATTCATATTATTTCCTCTAATCCTATGTTAATAATATAGAATTAGATTGCTTCAATTTATCGATAAGAAAACAGTGAGTATCTGAAACCTATCCAGTGCACAATCAGTCCCTTGTCAGTGATGAAGCTGAGGTTCAAACCTGCTGCCTGGCTCAAAAGCTTGCACTGCAAACCACCACCCTCCTTGGTGTCTCATTAATACTTCCCCCAGGAGGTAAAAATGCTGAACAAAGAGGAAACATAAATAGCAGGTAAGGCCTTACTTAGACACGCCTGTCTGGTCCAATACCACCTTGCCTCCCCGGCAGGAGGGGTAGACTTTGACAAAGAACTCATACAGCATGCCATCATCCACGTCTGGGGTCAGGTCCCCCACAAAGAGGGAATACTCAGGGCTGAGAGGAGAGAAGAGTCAGCACAAAAAAAAAAAAAAAAATATATCAAAACCCTGCTGTCAGTTTCTGGAATCTTCCTTTCTCCCCTCTCTTTTTAAGACAAAAGGTTTCACTATGGAGCCCAAGCTGGCCTCAAACTCCCAAAAATCCTCCTGAGTGCAGAAATTACAGGTACACATTGCTATATTTAATAAGGGCATAGTTGGGGTAAACCTCTAGGGTCTTTGCAGGAACTCCAAATCTGATTTGCCTATGCAGATACCCCACTTTACTGCTTAGACTCAAACTCATTGCTTCACACATGTGAGGCTTAGTCAGCCTTGCACTATAGTTCATTATACTTCTAGCAAAGGAGGTATAGAAAAAGCACCATGCTCTGAATTCTGCAGACACTAGACAAAACCTGTCTGACTTTAAGCACCAAGAGAGTACAGGGCTGGGTGTGGTGGACATGCACTCAGGAAGTAGAGTCAGACTGATCTGAGTTAGAGGTCAGCCTGGTTTACAGAGCAAGGGCTACACAGAAAAACCTTTATCTTGGGTGGGGGTAGAGGGGACAGGGATGGGTGAAAGATGATACAGAAGAAGCACACCTTTAATCGCAGCAGTCAGGAGACAGAGGCAGGCCTTTCTAAATTCCATCCTAGCCTAGTCTACACAGTAAAATTTCAGGCCAGCCAAGACCTTGTCTTAAGAAATACAGAGATAGGAAGAGAGCGAGCGAGAGCGGTGAATAAGGGGATAGATCAGAGACATCTCCAAGGAGGTTTTTTGTTTTGTTTTTGACAGGGTTTCTCTGTGTTAACAGCCTTGGCTGTCCTGGAACTTGATTTGTAGACCAGGCTGGCCTCAAGCTCACAGAGGTCCTCCTGATTCTGTCTCCCACATGCTGGGATTAAAGGCCTGTGCCACCACACCTGGCCAGGAGTTTCATTTATTTATTTATACAGAAACTAGACAGGTATTCTATGCATATTTTAATTTCAATGATAAAAGAAGACCCTTATCTCCAAACTCTGTTGGAACAAGGTCAGCAAACTTGTTCTAGCAATGTTTACATATGTATTTCATTTTGAGATTCAGATCCAGTTTTTGTTTTGTGCCACCATGCCAGGTCTTAACTCAGCATTTCAAGCAAGATACATATTCTTTGTGTAAAATTTATAAACCAGGTATGGTTTCCAATCCTCAGGGAGAATAGGAGAATTCACAAGTTCAAGGCCAGCTCCAGGTGTATAGCAAGTTCAAAGTTAGCCTGGGCTACAGGAGATCTCATCTCCATACCTATATTCGAGGTGGAAATGAACTATGGTCCTCAGCAAAAGCAATACACTCTCTTCAATGTTTTTTGAAAAAGTCTCATGGAACTCAAGCTAGCCTCAAACTCCATATTTTGCTGAAATTGGCCTTGAACTTCTGATTTACCTGTCTCTACCTCTCATGTACTAGGATTAGACATGTCTCTGTCATTTTATTTGGTGCTGGGGAGTGAATCCAAGACTCCCTCCATAGAAACTCTGTCTAATGAGCTACAAACCGGTCATCTCATTTACAAAACTTTAGTATGATCCATTATGTTTAATTTCTGCTATTTTGGGTTCTCATATATTGCCCAAACAGTACAGTGACTCTCACCCGTAAGTCTCCTCTATTCAAGAGGTTACAGCAGGAGTCTAAGGTCAGCCTAGGCAAACAGTCGTATTGCTAACACCCCGACACCAGGACTCTGCAACATGTCTTGTGAGCATTCCAATAAATGAACATATTATAACCTAGCCACTTCTCTACTATCAGGCTATTTGGGATTCCTCTTATCGTTTCTCATCACATACATGCTCTATTGAGCACGCAGGAGGTCACTCATTGCACACACCCATGAATAAACTCTCAAGAATGGAATTACAGGGTCAACAGACAACACACTTGGTAGAGCTTCTGAGATGCTATCTTAAAAAGTTCAAAAACTAGCCAGGTGGTGGTGGTGCATGCCTTTAATCCCAGCACTTAGGAGACAGAGGCAGGTAGATCTCAGTGAGTTCGAGGCCAGTCTGGTTTAGAGCCAGTGCCAGTACAAGCTCCAAAGCTACACAGAGAAACCGTCTCAAAAAACAAAACAAAACCAAAAAAGGTCCAAAATTATTAAAGACCGAGAACACATTATGTTCCTGGATAGCTTAGAACTCGGTACATAGACCAGGATGACCTCCAACTTGCCTGTCTCTAACTCCTGAGTGCTGAGAGCTGGGTAGGATAACAGGATGCTACCATGCCCAACCACAGTGCTGTCTTTAGAGTCTGAGATGGTACTGAAGAACCATTGCTAAATTAGAAGCTCTGTGAAACAGGCAGGATTGCTTCCAATGTGGAAATGCAAAACTGGACTATCTAGTCTGGACTGTTAAATCCCTAACACAGCAACCAAACACTTCCAGATAGCCACTGGAAATGATAACCAATTCACATTGTTATAGTAGATTCTTACTGAGTAAAACCTCAAAACCTGGGAAGTTAACATGGGGGTGGGGGCGGACACTAAATATGGAAAAGATGGTGTGGCCTCACCAGGCATGGTGGCACACACCTATAATCTTAGGCACCATGAGGCATAGAGAGGACTATTGACTGGAGGCCAGCCTTGACCACCTAGTGAATTCTAGGTTAGTGTGGGCTACAGAATAAGACCTTGTTTCAATAATGTAAGAAATAAATAGCCAGAGCTCAGGATAGAGTTCTCACCTTCTGTGGGGATTTGAATAAGAATTGTCCCCATAGACTCATATATTTAAATGCTTAGTCACCAGTAAGTGGAATTCTTTGATAGGATTAAAAGGATTAGGAGGTGTGGTCTTATTGGAGGAAGTGTGTCATTAGGGGTGGGTTTTAAGGTTTCAAAAGCCCATGCCAAGCCCAGTGTCTGTTTATTTGTCTCTTTCTTTCTCTCCCTTTCTGCCTTCAGATCAGGGGGTAGGTCTGTTTTAGTCTCTAGCACCATGTCTGTAACTGACTGTGAACAATCAATCGTGATAACTCACTACCTTCGGACCAGCCTCTCCAGCACCATGTCTACAATGCCCCCTGCCACGCTCCCCACCGCAATGATAACAGACTAAACTTCTGAAACTACAAGCAAGCCCCCAGTTCTTTGTTTTATAAGAGTTGCCATGGTCATGGTGTCTCTCTTCACAGAAATACAACCTTCCATGCACAAAGTTCTGGATTTAATGACCAGCACTGTGTACCTCTAACATTCAACCAATTGGTGGGGGAGCATGCACATATTAATTTCAGCATTTGGGAGGTGCACAGGGGCAGAGGATCAGGAATTTTAAAAAAAGACTTATTTATTATATATACAGTGTTCTGCCTGCATGTACGCCAGCAGGCCAGAGGAGAGCACCAGATCTCATTACTGATGGTTGTGAGCCATCATGTGGTTACTGGGAAGTGAACTCAGGACCTTTGGAAGCAGAGCCAGTGCTCTTAACCTCTGAGTCATCTCTTCAGCCTGAGGATCAGAATTTTAAGGAAAGCCTTGACTACATAGGGAGCTTTGAGGCCAGGCTGGGATATAAGAGACTGTGTCTCCCTCACAAAAAAGAGCCATCCAAACAAGGAAAGACATGGCCTTGACATGATGGAGGCCAAGGAGTAGGAGAGTATTGTCTTTACACCCAGATTCAACTCTCTACCCTCTTTTTGGCAGTAATTGGCACCGTGACATCTGTGCTTCTATCCAGATATGTACTGAGGTTTGAGCTACACTGGTGCAGCGCCTTACTTACCTATTGTCCGGCTGTTTCCCGTAAGTGGCATAATTCAGTTTAAAACGTTTTGCCTAGAAATTTAAAAACACACGAACAAACTAAAACAGAGAAAGGTCTTTCAAAAGCCAAACAATATTTGAAAAAAACTGAAATAAATTACCTTTGCCAAAACATCTCCCCCTCTCTAAGCCTCAGCTTTTCTCCTGTATAAAATGAAGGGGATGCACGGTTGACCGTTAAGGGCACTGCCAGCTCCATGGTTCTATGAGCCCAGGTGTGCCAGCTGGTACAGCTGTAAGCTAAGTAACTGTGGGAAGAGCAGAATGTAACTCTCTTGAAATATGTTCTTGCTGCTACCAGCCTGTTCTAGATTCCCAATCAGGCAAAAGACCTAGAGTTTCAAGTCTTTATTTTCGGCTGGAGACTGAACCCAGGGTCTTGGGCATGCTAGGTAAGTACTCTGCCACTGAGCTACACCCCCAGCCCGATTTTTGAGTCTTCTGTCATAGAAGGCAATACTGCAGAGCGGAAAGGGCCAGGGTGTTGTAGGCAATCAATCTTCCCTCTGAACCTTGGTTCTGTCACTACCTATACTGCCTTCAGCAAATCACGGCACCTCCTTGCTTCAGTTTCCTGGTCAATCAAAGAAAACATTACCTATTGTGCAGGTGGCTACAGGATTAAATATAACGATACAAGTATCCAGTAGCAATGAATATATGGTGATAATAACAATAAAAATAGCCAGGTCATCATCATCCAAATGTCCTTACAGGTGTGGCTCCTGGAAGGGGCTTCCCATTAATTTTATGCAAACACTTCTCGGCTGTGGCCAAATCTGCAAATTCCACAAAGCAGTAGCCAGCTGGGATTCTGGAAAGAAAGCAGAGAAGCCAAGTGATAAAGATGCCCAGGCACATCTTAGCCTGAAGAGAGGAAAAGTAGCTTTCTTTTTCTTTCTGTTAAGGCAAGGTCTCACTATGTAGCTCTGGCTGTTATGGAACTCACTGGGTAGACCAGGCTGGCCCCAAAGTCACAGAAATTGGCCTGCCATTGTCTCCTAAGTGCTAGGATTAAAGGCATGTGCCACACCACCCAGTTTAAAAAAGGGTGCCACTATTATTATTCCACCCCACATGCCAGAAATAACTTGCAAATTTAATACAAGGACAGTGAAACTGGACAGTCCCTGAATTATTTAATAACCATTTATTATGTGTATGCTGCATCACCTGTGAAATACTGACAAAAACCCTCAACATGACTCATTCAATCCTTCAGATCAACTATCTAGCATTAAGAATATCCTCGGAGAAAATACCAGAAGCAATTAATACAGATGATGATTTTTACCTACTTAAAAATCTCACCTTTCACCCCAGCACTCAGGAGGCAGAGGTAGGCAGATCTGTGAGTTCAAAGCCAGCCTGGTCTACAGAGTTTCAGAGCAATCAGGGCTACACAGAGAAACCTTGTCCTGAAAAACAAAAATGTCTACATGAAAGCCCTGGATTCTATGTTCAGCTTGAGGGACAGGTGAGTGTCACTGGAAAAAGGAAAAGACTGGCTTTTGTAAGCTGAGAGTCAGGAGGCAGGGCATGCTTGTGTTCAGAACACTCTACAACAGTGGTTCTCAGCCTGTGGGTTGTGACCCTCTGGGGCTTGAACAACCCTTTCACAGAGATCACGCATCAGATTCACACATGGTTTGTAACAGTAGCAAAACCACAGTCATAAAATTGCAAATAATAATAATAATCATCATCTTATGGTTGAGGGTCGCCACACATGAGGAACTGTAATTAAAGGGTTGTAGTCAGGAAGACTGAGAACCACTGGCCTAGACAATACAGTTTAACATAGCATGTACATTGTGTTAGTATCATAGTCTAGAGACAGTTTCATCAACAGGAAGACAAGCATAGGTGTGGATATTATCCCATATACATAGAGGATGAGGGTCCTGGTGTTTGGCTATCTGCAGGGGGCTCTTAGAACAACTACCCCATGAACACAGTGTCCTTACAACCAGTTGAGGTAACCTGAAGCTGTTTTCCTCCTGTCCAATGACAAAGAGCCTGAGGGGGCAGGGCTGGGCATTCTTTAACATTTGTATTAATTATTTGAGAATTACTTCAGGTTTGTTTCTTTGAGCAGGGTCTTACTATATAGCTCCGGCTGTTCTATCCTTCCAAGTGCTGCCACTATCACCAGACTTAATTATTTGAGAAGCCTATACGATGTATCATAGTTCCAGGATCTCCAACTCAGGTCAACAGGCTTGTGAAGCAAGTGCTTGTACTCCCTGGGTCACCTCATTGCCCTCCTCTAACCCTGTACTTCTGAACCCTCCAAATTTCTTGAAGAAAAAGAAAAAAAAAGGAGGGAGGGATGTGAGTGGATGGATGGCACATGCTCAAATTTAAATGGGAACTGGAGATATGTTCAGCAGTTAAGTTTTGCACTGCTGAGTTTGAGGCCAGCCTGGTTTACACCCTGCCCTCCACTTAATACATACACATAATCAAAAACAAATCTTAAAGAGCCAGGATTGCTGGCACACCTGTGATTGGTATGCACCAGGGATAAAATAAAGTAACAAATGCAGCACACAAAGATCACAAAACACAGTTCTCGAATACAGGTTCCAGCATCCGCCCTGACCTGAAACACTGGGTTACTGAACCCCAAAAAACTCTGTGCTTCTGCTCAGTAAGCATTCACCCCCGTCCCCCAGCCCATGTTTCTTTTATAATACCATGTGATTACTACTACAATTAAGTGAGAAGCCCTGCTTCCAAGCAATGTTTGTTCTCCTGATGACAGCAGCAAAAGGTTCTACTAAGTGAGAATTAGAAAGATGAAAAGTGAGATGTACCCAGTAAGGCGGTTTCGGATAATTTTGACGCTCATCACGGTCTCCCCCATGGTGGCAAAGGCTCTAGAGATGAAGTTCTCATCCATGTAGGGTTCCAGCTGCATAAAAACCACAGCAGAGAGGCTCAGTTCCGGGCACTCTGTCCAGGGCACTCACTCTCCACTGCGCAGTCCCAGGAGCAGACAGGTTTCCCTCCACAGAAGGGGGCATGGTTCCAAAGCATTCCTGTACTTCTCCCCTTGCAAGGCGGCATGGCACACGCCTATCGTCCCAGCATTGGGGAGCTAGAGGCAGGCAGACCTCTGAGTCTGAGGCTAGTCTGGTCTATATAATGAGTTCCAGGACAGTCAGAACTATGTGAGACATCCCCCTATCTCCAAACAAAAATAACAAATCGCTCCCTTTTATGGATCTCCTCGTGCCTCCGGCCCTAGAGACAAAGGACCCCTCAATTCTTGGGACTCCTCCCATTCGACACCCCAATATCTTTCCTTTCCCATATTGAAAATGGGGACGCCAGAACCCGTACCCCGTGGATTCTGCATCTGATCAATCTCCCTTCTGATGCCCAGCCTCCCTTTCCTCTTAGGGCCAGGGTAAGAAAGGGTCTCGCAATGAAGCCCAAACGAGCCTAGAACTCTCCACGGAGCCTCGAATTTGCCGCGGTCCTCCTGCCTCTGTCTCTGCCTCAGCACAGGGATTAAGGCATGCGCCAACACTCCCGGCCTGGCCTTTCTTATGTCTCCAAACCCCTCCTGTTCACCTCCAGCCTTCTGGGATCTGAAGGCCCCTCGCCCTCAGGCCCCTCCTTCCACTATGACTTGAGACCCTCTTCTCCTCAGGGACGGCCCTCACTCACGTCTCCCATCCACAAGCTGGCGGCCATCCCGCATCCGGGCGGGGAGCGTGCGGGCCTGTGGCGCGCACCCGCTACGCCTCCGGCGCACTCTGAGTCGTGGCGGCTAGACGCGCCGATCCGGGTTTTCCTAGGGTCTGTCAGCGGCTTCCGGCTCGTAGGGGGCGTGGCTTAGACAGGATAGGGGCGTGGCTTCCACCCTGGCGCAGGAAGCCTGGCTGGTGCCGGCCTCAGTAGGGTGAGCTACTCCGCTATACTTCTATAATCAAGGGAGGTAAGGCTCGCTGTCAGTATGGATTTCCAAGTATTAGCACGAAAGTAAATTAGCGATGGAACCCCTCTTGGAGCTTGGGCGATCCGCTCCGACCTGACTATGGACTAGGCGAGGCCGGCATAGCTGTCATCTTGGTGTGCGGCATTCCAGCTGGAAAACCGCGAGGGCTGTTTTGAGGATGTAATGCGATTCATTCTCATAAACCCTATGGCGGAGAGGACTAAGGGACAGTTGTCTTGATAAATCAAAGCCCTCTCAACGTTTTGTGTTGTGTGGGGGCCCGATCTCTATGTAGCCCTGGCTGGCCCTTTTAAGTGCCTAGTCAGAGATAAACCTGCTTCCACCTGTTTTTTATGAACCTGTCCTCTGAAAGAGCATTCCTTCTCTTTAACACTTGAGCCATGTCTCCAGGCCCACGCTTTAATTCTTATTTATTTAGTCTTGAAGCAAGTTATCAAACCATCCTGGTGCATACTATATAATGTAGGCGGCCTACAAACTTTTGGTAATACTTTTCCTTCAGTCTCCTAAGTGCTTTGTTTACAAGCGTGAGACACCACTCCTGGCCCCTCCCACTTTCTACTTCATAACGCCAAGGCTTTACCTCAGAGCACAGACCTGCTCATAGAACACCCTCCGTAAAAGTGCTTTTTGAGAGCTCCAAAGGTGGGCTTATCCCAGGCTTTGAGAGGGTTAAAGTGTGAGGTGGTGGTGCATGCCTTTCGTCCGAGCACTTGGGAGGAAGAGGATGGCAGGTGGATGGTTCTTTTTGAGTTCGAGGCCAGTCTGGTCTACAGTGAATTCCAGGACAGTCAGTGGCAAGCTCCTGTACCTTGAGATTGGTTCCGACAATGAAGACAACTTGGGTACCAGAGGGAGCCTATCCCCAAACCAAGAACTCAAATATGAAAATCAGAGGCCAACTATAAGCCTCCAAATTTCATGTTCTCTTCTGTTACTGTATGAATAGTGCTAAGGGACTGGTGAGATAGCTCAGTAGGTAAAAGTTCATGACACCAAGCCTGAGGACTTGAGGATGAACACACACAATTGTAAAAAAAAAAAAAAAAAGTTTTTCATCAATGGTGGTACACGCCTTTAATCCCAACAATTGAAAGGCGGAAGCAGGAGGATCTCTTTGAGTTCCAGGACAGCCGGGTCTACAGAGCAAATTCCAGGGCAGGCTCCAAAGCTATAAAGAAACCCTTCTTGAAAAACAAAACAAAAAGTGTTTCGGAGGCCAGAGACAGCGCTGGATCCCATGGGATTAGAGTTACAGATGCTGTGTGTCAGCATGTGAGCGAAGAGAATTGAACCCTTGTCCTCTGCAAGAGCAGCCAGTGCTCCTTATCACTGAGCCATCTGTCTCTTCAGTATTATGTAAAGATGGGTGGCTTTGCCTGCCTAAAGCACCTGATTGGTCTAAATAAAAAAGTGAACAGCCAATGGCTAGGCAGTAGAGCGATAGGCAGGGCTGACAGGGAGACAATAAGTTGGAGGGAGCTAGGGCCATGATAGAACGAGAAGAGAGGGAAACACCTGGGGCCAGCCAGATACAGCAGGAAAAGTAGGACATACAGAATGACAGGGAGGTAAAAAGCCCCAAGGTAAACTGCAGATGAAAAGAAACAAGTTACATTAAGTTATAAGAGCATTCATACTAACAAGTCTCCCTGCCATGATTTGGGTGCAAGAAATTATGCTACATGTAGCTGCACACAGGCTTTGGCACCCAAAATGCTGTTTTACCTTCATCAGTGGCCTGGCTAGCCCTGGGGGGAATTGTTTCCCCAGATAAAGGATCTGTTGCTGCCCTTAAAGGTAGCTTTAACTAAACCTCTATAGTTCTAATAAAACTGGAGATTCAAAGGCTAGGGTGAAAACCTGGGAGCTCAGAGTAGCAACTTGCTTTCTTTATTGACATGGCTGACAGCCTCTCTCCTTCCACATTGCCCCAACTAAAAAAACCACCATTACCCGTCATGGTGGAGCACACCTTCAATCCCAGCACTCGGGAGGCATAGACAGGCAGATCTCTGACTTGGAGGCCCACCTGGTCTACAGTGAGTTCCAGGACAGCCATGGCTCCACAAAGAAACCTCTCTTGAAAAGACAAAAGCCAACAAAAAATCCCACTCAACACTGCTTCCTGTCAACTAGTTGCTAACCCTGCCTCCCTGAGCTCAATTTTAATTTTATTAACACAAATGCAACACATCTTTACATAGTTAAAACTAATGCAGCATAAACAAAATGTTTTGCCTGGTTAAACATTACACAACACTCCAATCCATTAGTCATACCCACTTCCCAACACACTCACATTCTCTCAGACTGAAATATTCCTATGCTGCTGTGAAGGTTCTCTAAGCAAGAGTGTAAAGGACTCAAAATAGCTTCAGGAAGTTCCTGAAACTGCTTGGATCACTATTGCTTACTCATATTCAGAGTAAGCAATAAAGGTTGAGAGGCTGGAAAAAAAAAAATTGAGGCTGACCTACAATAAGACTCAGGTCAAGTTGGCAAGGACTCTTGGGAGTACAGATCTGCTGCCTGGTAGAATCAGAAACCAGCCCAGCTGCCTGGAAATTTAGACCAGGATCACTTGGAAAGGATACTCTTCAGCCTCTTATGCTGTCTACAGGCTATGCGGTGAAAAAAAAACCCAGATTCCCAGTTTTTGGGAGCTGTCACTCATGCTGGGGTGGCCTTTGAGGATGAAGCTGTATTTCTGTAACTAACCCCAATGAAAATCATTGGTTCACCAAGTTGGATTATCTGTAATTTGGTTTGTTCTAGGCTCCCTACTTGCAGTGAGTGGACACTTGTGTATAGCATCTTCCCAGCAAAAGTTTTACGACAGGGCACCCAAGGTAAGTTTTAAGCAAACACACCAGCTTTTGAAAATGCAGACAGTTGAGTAAAATTGGAGGCTGGCAGTGGTGGCACACGCCTTTAATTCCAGCACTCAGGAGGCAGAGGCAGGTGGATCTCTGTGAGTTTGAGGCCAGCCTGGTTTACAGTTCCAGGAGAGCCACAGCTGTTAACACAGAGAAATTGGGCCAGGTGTGATGGTCACACAGCTTTAATCCAAAAACTCTGGAAGCAGACAGATCTTTTGAGTTCAAGGCTAGCCTGTTTTACACAGTAAGTTCCAGCCACACAGTAAGAGCTTGCCAAAAACAAAACAGGTGGTTTGGGATTTAAAACTTCCATACCAAAGCCAGGCCTGTAATATCCTCACTCAGGAAGCTGAGGCAGGAGTTTCAGCTCAGCCTGGGCTACACCGAGAGCCCATTTAAAAAAAAAAATCTAAACTCTCATGACCATGAATGACAGTGGTTCCTATTGCCTAACTAACCAAATACCTGATGTCTTTTCCAGACTTTGGAACAGCTGTGTTGGCCACAGCCTTGACAACAGGTTCATAGGCATATTTACTCTGACCTCTACATAATGTCTGGCACATGGCTGGTGCCCCTTAAAACACAACAAAACAACTCCAGGAAACCTGCATAAAACAAAGAGTCCATGTTTATAAAACTCTAAATTTATTCAAAGTGTTAAAAGATTTCACTCTCCCCTCTAAAATATTTTATAATTAAAAAAAAGAAAATCAAAGCTATTTTTTCAACCACTGTTACTTCCTTTCCTTAGGACCAGCCTCTGCCCCTCCACTCTTCTCCAGTACCCTGCCTTGACTGCCCAGCAGAGCCCAGCATGGCTTTCCAGTCCTTTTTGGCAGAAAGGCCGACTGGGTGGGGAACACACAGGCAATACCCAAGAGACAGTGGGCTGCTTTGTGCTTTTGGGAGAACAGCTAGTTGGGTTTTTTCAAGTGGGTCACTGTTTTTGCCCATCAACACCTGTTTAGAGCCAAATATTTGGCTTAGGGTCACCCCAGCCTTGTGAAGCCTTTGTCCAGACCTCCCTAAGCATGGGTCCATGACAACTGAATCTGATGACTGTACCATCTGTCTCCTTTTAAACTGACATTAGGAACAGAAAAAGTGGCACATGGGAAGGGTATGGGCAAGTGTATGGGCACCAAAAACCCAAGGCAGGAGGAGCTTTGGGCTTTGTAGGCAACGAGCCAGGGCCTGCTAGGACCACAGGAAGAAGGGTAGTAAAGGGAAAGGTCTACTGATGTAAGTCTAGTGTAAGCAAAGCTCCTTCTGAGACACCCTTCCCATCCTCCCTCATCCTGTACTTCCCAGGATGATTCTAGAAAAAGAGGACGAAACAGAAGGAAAGGATTCTGCGGTGGTGATGGGTAAGACAGGAGATGATAGCTGTTCAGGGTTGGGGAAGGGCCTTCTGGAATTTGTAGCTGGCCGTTTTTTCTGTTCTGTGAAGTTGGGCTGGGGGCCAGAAGCTAGGCCCACAATGACTTCATCAGCTCTGCTCCTTGTCCTTAACCAGTAAGACTGTGTGCTGGCCCCCACTGGACACAGTTAAGACCACTCGGTTCTCCAGCTGTTTGCCAGTCATTTCCACAGGGCTCCAGGCATCTTCATCCTGGCCTGTGCCCAGCTGGTAGTTGGTGCCCATGCCCCAGGCAAAAACACGACCTAGAAGGGACAGAAAAAGAACCTTTGGGGTCCTCAGGCCTGCCTTGCCATACAAGGAGATGCCTGTGACATGGAGGTAAATTTTGGCCTTAACCAATAGCAGTTTGGGAAAGTCCCAGCCCCAGAGTTCAAGGGAGTTTGGAAGAGCTGAGAAGACTGTGTCCTCCACTGTATTCTCCCTATGCCAGGGCACAGAACTTGGGGGGGGGGTGTGTGTGAAAAGGGCAAGGGGGTACTACGTTCTAAATCCCTGTTCTTGGAACCAGCCACCTTCTACATTATTTAGGATGCTCCTGGGCTTGATATGCCATCTCTGGTGTTTTTTGTCTTTAGATAAGGTCTCACTATGTAGCCCTAGCTAGCCTAGAACTCATTCACTATGTAGACCAGGCTAGCCTCAAACTCACAGACATGTGCTTGCCTCTGCCTCCTGAGTACTGGGGTGTAAATGTGCCATGACATGCAGCCTAATCCTTGGGTTTTCAAAAAGGACTGAACCTCTATGCTGCAGTGCAAACGCCACTTCCTGAGGAAGTGAACCCAGGTAAGCACAAACACCTCTGCCAGCCTGAATTCTGCAGGACCCCTGACTATGAAACTTTCTTGGGCTTTGGCTCGTATGTGTCCACACCCTCTTCTGCTAGACTAGCCAGGACCTACATGGCAGCTCACAACTGTCAGTAACTCCAGTCCCCAGGAGATCTAATGCCCCTCTCCTAGCCTCTGTAGGTACCAAGCATATGTATAGTACATACACACATGCAGATATAATATAAACATTAAAAAAAAGTACTCTTGTCTTGTGGAATATTTATACAATGTGTGAAGGTGCATTGCCGTGGTTAGTGTAATAAAAAGCTGAGTGGCCAATTGTGGGCAGGAGATATAGGTGGGATTTCCAGGGAGAAAAAGGAAGAGGTGGAATCTAGGGACATAGGAATGCCAGGAGACAGAGAGGAAACAGGAAGTACAAGTAAAAGAGAGGTAACACATGATAGAACATAGATTAATATAAATGAGTTAATATAAGTTATAAGAGCTAGTTAGAAACAAGCCTAAGCTACAGGCCAAGCTTTCATAAGAAGTCTGTGTCATTATTTGGGAGTTAGATGCTGGGACAGAGAAAGACTCATTATACTCTTGAGCCTAGTATGAGTCCAACATGCAGAAGGCAGGGGCAGAGGCAGGCAGATCTGAGTTCCAGGCCAGCCTGGTCTACATGGTGAGAGCCCTGTCTCAAAAACATAACAGACCAAAACAAAACAACAAAACACCCTACCCAGAGCTTCTGAATCAATGGCAAAGCAGCATCATCAATATAACCTGAGGAACTTGCTAGGGATCATGCTCCCCAGGCTCCAACCAAGCGGGTCTGAGGATCCCACTCACCATCCTTGGACACAGCATAACCCACAGAAGCCCCACAGGCCACTGACTCAACGACAGGCAGCCGGGAAATGAGGGTGGGTATGCTCTTCTCCTCGGCACCCTCCCCAAGGCCCAGTCGCCCATATTCAGCCCTGCCCAGGCTGTATGCTTTTCCTAGAGGATAAATAAAGAGAGGTTGAGAATCAATGGGGGGCATGTTCCAAGTAAAATAGATAGCACACCAATTGAGTCCCATGTCCTTCGGAGTCAGGTCTCCTCTCAAGTGCTGAGGTCTCAGGGCCTTTTCTTCATCTGGGCTGGGAGCTAGAAGATGCTCTACATCCCCTGAGGGCACGCATGCTCCAAGCTCAAAAACAACCATCATGGATGCAATCTATGTCTGGCCCAAACCATGATCCAAGGCACCTGACCGTATCAATGTAGAAGGACTTCAGTGTCCTACCTTCTGAATCCATGCAAATTGTATGGTGCTGTCCACCAGAGAAGCCCACCCAGGACTTGGTAGAATTCTTGAAGGAAGTCAAGTTCTGAGGAATGAAGCAAGATCCAGTGCCTGGAGTTCCTGTTGCCAAGGATGAAGTTGTTCCAGAAGCTTTCCTCCCCACTGTTGTCCCCAGAAAGGCCACCCTCACTCATCCCCAGAAACACCGCAGCTCTGAGGGGTCAGGTACCCCACACAAAGCAAAGACAAAGACTGAAAGCTAGCAAGTCAAGTCTGATGCTAGGAACAGCACTCACCAAGCTGGTGATAGTTGGAGAGGCCAAAACCATACACATGGCCCTCACGGGAGATGGCAAAAGTGAAATAGGCACCACAGAAGGCATCCTGGAACCGCACACGACCCCGACTTCCCCTGGATTTCAGCAGCACACATTTGGGGACCAAGAGTCGCTCTGTAAATAATAAAGAGGAAGCCAGGGTCAGTGACCCTGAAGGAGGCAAAGCAGGGTCATCCTTCTTACAGAGGAGGTAACTGAGGTGAGGCCACCAGACTTTAAACGTCACCTCAAACTTTTAACAGACATGAGAAGAAAAGCTCACACAACTTACGTGCCAGAAATTTTCCTGATTAAACCCTTTCTCTCCACAGTAACCAACAGGGGTGAGGTGCGTTGGGGGGGGGGGTTAGAGATAAGGAGTCAGCCTCCAAAGTCTGAGGGTGCCCCACCTTTTTAGAGGGTCTCATTATTTATTGGTTAGCCTAGAACTATGTACACCAGGCAGTCCTCAAACTCTAAGTCTGAGGAACTCACATTCCTCTGCTTCCTGAGTTCTGGGATTGAAGGCATTTGCCACCATACCCAGCTCAAAGCCTGAGTTCTGGTTTTGTTTGTTTGTTTGTTTGGGGAGGTCAAAATATGGTGTCTGTGTAGTGCTGGCTGGCCTCAAACTCTATCTCCCAAATGCTAAAATTATAGTTGTATGCAACTACTGCCCAGTCTGAGTTACTTTTTTTTTTTTTTTTTTTTTTTTTTTTTTTTTGTCTTTTGAGACAGGGTTTCTCTGTGAAGCTTTGGAGCCTGTCCTGGAACTCACTATATAGAACAGACTGGCCTCAGACTCGCAGAGATCCGGCTACCTCTGCCTCCCAAATGCTGGGATTAAATGTGTGTGACATCACTGCCAGGCAGCCAGTCTGAGTTTTTTTTTTTTTTTTTTTTTTTTTTTTTTAATTTTTTTATTTCATTTTACATTCCAACAGTCTGAGTTTTTAATGACCACCGCAAGTACACGGGATATAAACCTCAACAGAATCCCTATTGCTCTTTAATTTTGGCAAGGGACGGCTTACCAAATTATCCCACTGGCAATACCAAAGCCACTTACCAAGGCCCTGACGGCCACCTCGGTTGGCAAATAATTCAGGTACACGGCCCAGCTGACCCTGCTCCCCACACCCCAAGGTGTACAGGTCTCCATCAGTCGTCAGCATCACCAAATGGTCATTCCCTGGAGAAGGCAGGAGATGAAGGGCTTGTCAGTAAGACCCAAGGCTGAGCTGCCCTCACTCCTGCCCACAATGTGTCCAACACTCACCTGAGACTACCTTTACCACAGGCATGTCCAACTGCACTTGAACAGGAACCATGCTCTTCTTCATGGGCTCCAACAACCCGATCATCCCATTATTGTCCTACAAAGGAGGGGCAGAGACTTAAACAGCCAGTCCTGCAGCTTTGTGTCAGCCAAGCCCAGGCTTCCTGGGGCCATGACAGTGGTCTGGCTTAGGGCAGTGAATGGTAGCAGATATGGGCAGTGAGGCAGGCAAGATCCTGGCCACATATGGAAATACTGAGAATGACAACACCCACAGGCTAGAAACTGTGTTAAAGTAAGCGAGGGTAAAGATGTGAGTGGAGGGAAACAAATCTTGCTAAAAATCAATTAATTGCTGAAGCAACATGGCAAGAAGACAGAGGTGCAATACATCATTCTGAGCATTTCTGTGTTAAAATGGTCTCCATAAAAATGCTTACAATAAACCAGGAGGTGGTGGCACACGCCTTCAATCCCAGCATTCTGGAAGGCAGAGGCAGGTGCATCTCTGTGAGTTCTAGGATAGCCTGGTCTATAGAGCAAGTTCCAGGACAGCCAAGGCTACACAGAAACCCTGTCTCAAAGAAGAAAAAAAAAAAAGTTTACAATAGTACAGGGTGTGCAGGCAAACTCCTTTAATCCCAGCACTATCCAATATAAAACAAGATCTGTGAGTTTGAGGTCAGTCTCATTTACATAGTGAGTTCCAAACCAGCCAGGGATACACTGCAACACCGTGTCTCAAAAAAAGTAAATAAATGAGGGCCTGGCATGGTGGTACACACACTTTTAATCCTAGAGAGACAGGAGGATCTCTATGAGTTCAAGGCCAGCCTAATCTACAAAGCAAGCTCCAGGACAGCCAGAACTACATAGAGAGATGCTGTCTCAAAAAATAAGTAAAGAAATGAATAATTGTTTTTACAATAACCTTAATAAGGAAATACTCATGAAGATTCCATCTTGTTTTAACTTACTTTTAATGTATATGGGTGTTTTGTAAGCACATATGTATATTTATTGCACCATGTCTGCCTGGTTCCCAAAAGGGCTAGAAGAAGGCCCTGGATCTCCTGGAACCTGTGTTATAGACAGCTGTGAGTTGCTATGGGGGTGTTGGAAACTGAATCCAAGTCCTCTGCAAGAGTAGAACATGGCTTTAGCCACCCTTTCCAGCCAGAGTATTGAAACATCTCCCTATGCTGAGATTGTAGCTCCCTTGACACTGCTTGCCTGGTACACACCATGTCCTGGGTTCCATCTCTGACACTACGCAAGAATGGGAGCCCATAATTCCAGCACCCAGGAGATGGGGGCAGAAGGATCATAAAGAAGTTCAAAGTCATCCTCAGCTGCATTGCCAGTATGGGGCTCACCTGAGGTACACGAGACCTTGTCTTAGGAAAAAGAATCCATGAAAACCAAAAATTAAGATTATAATCCCCTGCCTTAGAATCACCTCTATAATGGGGTCGAGAATGAGAACAGAACGAAAAGACAAAGCAGCTTCTAGGAGCAGCTGCAGCTTAGAGGCATCCTTTACCCACCTCTTCTCAAATACAGGTATCTCATCACATTCAAGCCAATAGCCAGTGGTGTGGACAGACCCACATAAGAAACCAGGGGCTCAAATCTGGGCAACACCTACATGTGGCCCTTACCTTCTATTCCCACCAGCAAGCAAGCACAATTTTCCAGACCCAGGCTTACCCGGAAAGAGCCCCAGAGGAAGACACGGCCATCTTCGGTAAGGGCTGCTGTGTGACTGTCTCCTGCTGACACTTGTACCACCTTCTCTTGCAGTTCCACTTTCCCAGGAACCATCTCTGAGCCCTCGACTGATGTGTCTCTTCCCAGGGCACCCTCATCATTGCAGCCGAAGGAGTAGACCTGTGCCCAGGGTCTCCCATTAGCACAAAGTCTGAGTTTATGGTAGACTCATTTAGGCCACTCCTTCCTTCTATAACCAGGTTCTGTCCCACACCCTTGCACCCAGGCCCTATCCAACCTGTCCCAGCCCCCTGACTTACCTGGCCACTTTGGCTCAGACAAACGGTATGCATGCCCCCGGCCTCAGCCTGCACAACATCTTGCAGACGGGGCACCAAGGCCGGCTTCTTCCTCTCCAGCACACTCTCACCCAGCCCCAGCTGGCCCACGTCGCCCTGGCCCAGTGTCAGCACCAAGCCCGGTTCTGTTTTGTGAGACCTGTGTGAGACTAAAGGGTGGAGAAGACAGCCCCTGAGTGTGCAGGACGAGGGCAGCAGAGGTCATGGCATAGGCTCTGGGATCATGATGACCTGAGGAGCAAACCCTCCATCTGCCCACAGGCTATAGACAAGACCTGTCAGCCTAAATGTCCTTATATGTAAATGGAGGATGACAAGGGGTTTGTGAGGATTAGCAGCCAAGCACATTAATGAATGACATGAGGAAGAAAGACAAACAAGGAGACACACTACATGGTGAAAAGGATGTCGGTGGGCAGGGTGCGAGGACAGTGAGGATACAAGATAGTTTCTTGCTGAGCCCATGTCTCAGATATGGATCCATACCGCCAATCTTGTTTTTCGAGACAGGTTTCTCTGTGTAACAGCCCTGGCTGTCCTGGAACTAACTGTAGACCAGGCTGGCCTCCAACTACCAAGTTCCTCCTACCTCTGCCTCCCGATTGCTGGGATTAAAGATGTGCCACCACCATCCAGCAGTACCAACCTTTTACTCTGACCACTTACTTTACCAACACTAGCTGGCTCTGCAGACCTCCCATATCTAAAAGACCCTGCTGACAGGCCTGGTGCTTCAAGCTTTTAATCCCAGCCCTTGGAGGTAGAAGCAGGAAGATCTCTGGGAGTTCAAGGCCAGCCAGGGTTATATATTGAGTTCCAGGATAGCCAGAGCTATTATATCTCAAACAAACATCAAAAATAGAAGACACTGTTTTACAGGACACAGAATAGAGCCTCCTAGAGGGTCAAAATATCTGCCCAGGTTCATAAAGCTAATTAATAGAGTTTGCACTGAACTCAGGCGACTTTCTGGGTTAGAAGAGTACTTATCAACCTCTATCTGACTGAATGCCCCTCCACCCCCAGACCGTGATCTCCAACTCCAACTCCGGTACACAGGAGAACAGACCACCCCTTCTGCCAACATGGGCAGCACACTGACAGCTTCAGAGGAACAGGAAGGCACAGTAAGAACCCACAGATGCATTTGCAGAGAGGCGTGGGCCAACCAGTAGGTAGTGCAAAGCCTTTTGGCAGCCAATGGAAGCCTGCCACAGCCCTTCAGTCAATGGCATCCAGTCCCTTCCCCAGGGGCGTGGCCTCGGCTGCCAGGGCCACTGGCGCTGCACAGAGGCTGCACTGGGCAGGGAGCCATCTGGTTGGGTTTTCTGGTCAGTTGGGTTTGGCCCACAGGCACCTTGGCAGGAGCGGGTGGCAGGACCGCGGTTACGAGGGTCTGCAAAAGACAGACACTGTCTGAGCGTGAGTCTATGCTCCTTCCTCCCATGCTAGGGGTCAATTTCTCTGGTCTTCGCCACACTTTGGGGTTATAGGAGAGAGAAAAATTAGCTGGGACATTAGCTCATCTAATCTTCAACGACTCAGATAGACTGGAATTCTCATCTCCATTCTATTAACCTCAGCCAGATTGACATGCCTGTGCTTATACATAAGAAAGTGGCAGAGCTAAGACCTGGACTCACCTCTGAAAGCCTAGTAGGTCCAAAAGCTTTCAAGATGTCAGTTCAGAACAAATGGACCTAAGGCCAAGGACTTTTTCCATTATCAGGGGAGGAGACCAGCGTACTTTAGACAGACCAAACTTGTAATGCATTTGCCTGGGGCCACGTCCTAGGATCTGGGGTAGCAGGACAGGGAATCTTTTTCTGATAGCACTGCACTGAGTACTCTCTGAAGAGCCTCAGTTTAGGGCTCTCTTCTGACTGCTACAGGGTTGGACTGGGTAAGAGGCAAGAGAACCTCCACTGAGCAGGAGTCCCTGGACATCTAAGCCCCTCAGAGCTTTAAGCCAGGGAGGAAGGAGCGGGGTTCCAGAGAGCTCACTGCTTGTTCTGAGACCACTCAGAGCCAGGAAGGGATCAAGGCCAGCTTACCTTTCACTTTCTTGCTTTTGGGGATGGCATCTTCTGGGGGTGACCTTCTCTTAGCTATGCGCTTGGGTGGCATCTTCCTGTCCTGAAAAACCCAGCCAAATACTACATGTCAGAATCATAAACACCTTCCTGTGCAATATTTACCAAAAACCCTAAAAATGCAGGGCAGTGGTGTCACATGCCTTTAATCTCTGTGAGTTCGAGGTCAGCCTGGTTTACAGAGTGAGTTCCAAGAAAGCCAGGGCTACACAGAGAAACCCTGTCTTGGGAGGGAGAATTATAAATAAGTCACCCAGCAGTTAACACCTCTCAGCATCTACCCCAGAAGTGTTCCATAGGCAGGTAATGCCTGAACTCACAAATATTCTCTGATGCTGCTAACTGGGGGAAAGTGAGCAAACCTGACTAATGTAGTGGACTAGGGGCTAGGGATATACCTCAGCTGGGTGAGAATCTGCCTAAGCTTCAAGTCTGATCCTGGTTCAAAAACTAGCACTGCTACTTGGGCCTGATGGCACCTTCCTGTACTTCCAGCACTATCGAAGTCAGAACCAGTGGACTGGCCACAGGTAGAATACACATAAAGGAACGGTAGGAAGTCATTAAAAATGACATTTTAGAGACAAATCTACTGAACAGAAAGATGGTTCTTGTGACAAAGAACAGGCAGAAGCCAGGTGCTTACTCATGACCCCAGCACTGCAGCAACCGAATTTCAGGCCAGCCAGTCTCAAATACACGCAAACAACAAAAACAAGCGGCCATGCGGTTAACCCTAGCACTCACTCAGGAGGCGGGGCAGGAGGTTCTCTGGTCTACATAGTAAATTTCAGCCCAGCTCGGGCTATACAGGGAGACCACATCTCCAAACAAAGCAGAAAAATAAACCACAACACAAAAACAACCCCAAAACCCAAACTACATAGTCTGAAGAGCTAGCTGCCTGCTCTCCATTTTAGCTTATTATTAAACTATTATTATTTTGAAACAGAGTCCAGTGCAGCTTAAGATTGCCCTGAACGCCTCCCATTCCTGCCTACACCTGGGCTGAATTTACAGGTATGTACTTCTGTGACTGGCTGACATGCAGGGTTAATTGAGCTGATACCGAGATAGCACACTGCTGGGATGTGGCTCATTGGCAGAGTGCTTGCTCGCTCACTTACCATTCCTGAGGCTCTGGGTTTCACCCCATAACAGGAAAAAAAAAATTAAATTAAAATAAAGCTGGACTGGGTGTATACCTTTAGCCCCAGCGCTCTGAAGGCAGATGAAGGCCAGACGTAGAAAAACCCTTTCCCAAAAATCCAAACAAACAAACAAGGCTGGGAGTAATTCCAGCACTGGGGCAGAGGTGGGCAGATTAGCCAGCCTGGTCTACATAGTGAGCTTCAGAGCGGGCAGGGCTTGGAGACCCAGTCTTAAAAATAAACTGACCAACAGAAACCCAGTAGTAAATAATGACAAAAAATTAAAATGGCTGTAGGCTAAGTGCTTGCTCAGTAAGTTAATGATGATGGTAGGGGGTTAGGGTCTTCTCCAGGTAATACTGAGACACATACCTACTGGAATCTTAGCAAGCTCATCGCCCCGTCACCTGACAGGAATGAAAACTCTGCTCATGGCAACAATGGAAGGAACAGCCCAGGCCCTTCTCAGTGTCTGCTCCCAGCTGTCAACTCAGACGGTATGAACACAAAGACTAGAGACTTGTGACTCAGAGGGCAGAACCACAAAGAAAGCACTTTAAACAGGCCCAGGAGCCCGCAGAGCCTGTGTGGGTTGTGGCTGGTCCAGTTTTGTCATGACGGGGGCCATTGTGAACTCTGTACAACCGCCATTCTCCCAGCAATGGGACCCCTTCCTAATGGCCTCTTTGAGACCCCTCTCTCCTCACACTGAAAATGACTGCTCTTTGGGATCCCTGGAACTCAATCCACCCCCCTCCCCCAGGGCTCTGGTGAGCTCAACCATTAACAACCCTTATCTGTTAAGGAGGAGGTGACAACTACCTCTCAGGGCAGACAGAAGCATGGAGTAGGTGGTCAAACAGTGAGTGACACATGCGCACTCATCTCCCAAGGATTCAGCAGTACCTGGGGTTGGGCCAACCTGCTTCCTGTACTCATGGAGCATACATTCTAGTAAGAAAGGAAGACCATTACAAAAATCACCCTGTGTTCCCTCCTCCCAATCCATCATTCCCTCCCAAAGAAACTAAAAAACAACTCACAAAATCTTTGGTGTACAAAAAGCTTTTCCTTTTCCAAACAAGCTTTAGTCAGTCATGATGGCAAATGCCTGTGACATAAAGGTCATCCTCAGCCACACAACAAGATTGAGGACAGCCAAGGCCATTATGAGACCCTGTCTCAAAAACCAAACCAAGGGGCTTCGAAGATGACTCTGTCAGCATGCAAGCATGTGACCTGCATTCAGAACCCAACACTCACAAAATGCTAGGCATAACACACTCTTACAATCCTAGTGCAGGCAAGTCGGAGTAGGGTGGGGTACACAGATCCCTGAAGCTCACTGGCTAGCTAAAAACTGTACCCTAACGGGTGAACTCCAGGTAAAAAGTAAGGCAGAGCACAACCAAGGAGACAACTGTTGTCAACCTCTGCGCTCCACATGCACACTCAGATCCTCATGCACACTCACAGGAACATGTGTACACCCCACACCACAAACTCACCCCTGCTCAGAAGAGCTGAAAACACCATCCCCCTGTAGCATGCTGAGGGAGCTGATGCTTGCCCAAGTTCATATAGCCAAGGAGAGACAGAAAAAGGACCCAGACATTTAATTTTATTTTAGAGACGGGGTTTCCACACATAACAGCCCTGGCTGTCCTGAAATTTGCTTTGTAGACCAGGCTGGCCTTGAAGTCACAGAGATCCGCTTGCCCCTGCCTCCCAAGTGCTGTGATCAAAGGTGTGCTGTTTGTGGTAGTAGACACCTATAATCCCAGAAGCTAGGAAGCTGACCAGGATCAACACAGACTATATAGCAAGACCCTCTTTCACCATCACCACCCAAAAATGTCAGCTAAAGGTACACTAACTATAACCTGGTAGGAATTTAAGATGCCTGAGCAAGTCTCTCAGGATCCCAGATAAGTTTGGCCAAATTCAAGGAAGAGAAAGCAGAAGCCAAGGGAGAGAGAGGGTAGATAGAACTGGTGCTAGAACTAACAGGTCTTCAGTCCACTGCTGAGGGGAGACACTGAGACAACCCACACTCTCCATCTGCACCGCAGCTGCATTAGTTGCTGCACTTGGCTGTAAGCACAAATCCAGAAGCAAGAGCAGGGGAAGGGCAGCACCTTCTACACAGTGCATGGGCCTAGCTGGGCGTAGTGTGTAGAGGCGAGATTTCTGATTCCACAATTTCAAGGCCAGCTTGGTCTACATAATGACACCTACTCTGTTTCAACAAATAAGCCAAGGCTAGAGAGATAGCTCAGCACTGGCTACTCTTCTAAAGAACCCAGGTTTGGTCCGCAGCACCCAGGAGGTCACTCACTGCAACTCCAGTTGCAGAGGATCCAAGGCCCTCTCCCCTCTTCTGACCTCCCTGGGCCACTACCATGCATGTGGTACACAGACATATATGCAGGGGAAACACTCATAGACATTAAAAAAACCAAAAGACTTGTCTCCGGTCACCATTTGACTCCCACTTCCACTCCCCAGGCTCCGTCTTCGAGGAGTTTAAAAACGGAAGAGTGAGCAAGACTCAGAAATAAAAACCAGAAAGGAGTCAACTTCCATTAATAAGCGCCTAAGTGTAGGACCCTCGAAGAGCTCAGACCTGTTGCCATGGCAGGAATGGGTGTGCAGGCCACTGGAGGCTGAGATGAAGCCCCAGGGGACGGGCCCCCAGCAGAGCTGGGGCTTCTCCAAGCCTGCTTCCTCACCTGTTAAATCAGTGGGTAGGTACACGAGGCTAGTCAGTCTACCAGGAGCTGGGTGTTCTGAGACCTCACCACAACCACAACCCCATTTCTGGAGTATCTGGCAACCCCAGCAGCAGTCCCTCCCCCACACTAAGACTAGCGGCAAGACTTAGGGGCTGAGGAATGTCTTTGTGGGACAGGCTACCGGGAGAGAACGGAATGGCTGCCAGGAACGGAGCAAGCAAACTTCACACCAGGGAGTCCTTCACCCAGCTCCAGCAAGTGTGTGGTAAGGCCTGGGGCTCTGTCCATTTTTTCCTTGAGAGAGGAGCCATAGCTTCTAGTACACGTTAGAGCCACTGATTTTGTTTGGGACATACTACCTTCATTTTATAGGTAAGGGTAACTACTACTTAAGAGGATCCAGTGGGACCCAAACCAGACTCCTGTTCTTAGATGTCAATCAGAACTCGTGAATCACTTCCAACTCATCTCCCCACGCTCCATTAGGATGCTCTTCTTGGGTGAAGCAGGCTTCGCTGTGCCCTCCACGCCCACTCCAACCCTCCCCGGAAGCTCCACAGAACCACTGATGTCTGTGACCCCAAACACTTCTAGGTGTTGCATGTGCTGCGCCCCACGTCTGGACTAACCTGACCCTGGGTATCCAAAGCGTAATACAGCCTCACTACCCAAAGTTGGCCTCTACCATTCTACCAAAAGCCCATCGGGTCACCTCATTTGGAAAACTATCCCTGACCATCCACAGCCCGATTCAGGCTTCCGCTTTGCAGTTCCCAGTCCATTTCATACCCTCAGTTTCTGCCAGGGTACACGTGGTCGGAAGACTTAATTTCTGATGAATCGACGACATGGCAGCAGCAACGCTCGAGTTCCAAGGGCATACTTTGCTGATCCCCGGAGACCCTAACTGTGGAACCATGGAAGTCTCGCCAGGGAGCCCAGGCGCTCCGCAAAGGGCATGGAGGCCCGCCATTGTCACTATTGTTCCCCACTGGCTCAGGAGCAGCTCGGAACCCTCAGGCAGCAAGCGACAGGGTGACAGAGGGTTGACTGGGGTGAAGGGCAGGAGACCGCCTGTGGACGCTGCCGCTCTCTCCAGGCCGCCGGCCACCCGCGCGTGCCCGGGCGCCGCGCTCCAGCCGTTTGAATCTCCCGCCGCGTGGCAGGGCGCGCGCCCGGAGCGCGGCTGCTAAGGGGCTGCGCGGCCCGTGCGCGGGCGAGGCGGGGCCCACGCGGGCCGAAGCTCGCGCGCCCGCAGCGCCGACGGCTTCACGTGCAGCCCGCCCCGCACTACGCTATGCGGATGGCGACCTCGGCCCAACGCAGCCCCGCGCGCCTCCCCGGTTTCCGTTCCCCGGGCTCCCCGCGAACCGGAGATCGACCTACCTCGGTACCGCGCGGCCACAAGCAACTCCAGCACTCGGCAGCCGGCGGCGGCGAGCTGCCCCGAGCATGCGCTCTGCGGGCCTCCGGCCGCGACCCTGACTAAAAAGGAAAACAAAGAGCCGGGCGGCCCCTGGTGGCCAGCGCGGGAAGTGCGACAGGGTGCTCCCAGTTTGTACCCACTACATTGTTTATTTGGGAGACCTCAAAAGTGGGAAAAAATGGAGTGACAACAGGTCAGAGAGACTACTACAGTCTTGGTTTGTTTGGGGAAACCTGGTGTGTGGGCTCTGTACGGAGCAAAACAAGGTTGATGGTACTTGTTCCCAAAGTGCCCATGCAGAGGGCTGAAAAATCCAGCTATTACCTATACAGGGCGGACTGATTCAGCCTGGGAAGAGCTCAGGAACAGTTTTGTTTTTTTGAGACAGGGTTTGTGTATCTCTGACTGTCCTCGAACTCGCTCTGCAGATCAGACTGTCCTGAAACTCACAGAGATCCTCCTGCCTATGGCTCCCTAGTGCTGGCAAGGGAGCACCCCCAGGCTAGGAATGGCTTTCTAGTAAAGTTTAAGTGGGAAAAGCATTCAGGAAGGATAACATTTGCTTATTTATCTCATGTATGTCTGTGAACCTTGTGTTTACCATGCCTGCAAAGGCCAGAAAGAGGGTGCCTAATGCTCCAGAGTTACAAATGGTTATGTCCCGCTATGTAGGCCCTGGGAATGGAATTTCCAATTTCTGCAACAGCAATGAGCGCTCTTAACCTCTGCACTGTCTCTCCAGTCCCAGAAGGGTAACATTTGCAAAGACGGAGGGTAAAATGTGTGAAACTGCTGTATACCCTGTAGAGGGTAAGTTACTATGGGAGGGTTGATATGATCAGAACTTGGTTAGGGGTCCAGGCAACAGCATTTGGGAGGCAGAGGCAGGTGAATCTCTGTGAGTTTGAGACCAACCTGGTCTACAAGAGCTAGTTCCAGGACAGGCTCTAAAGCCACAGAGAAACCCTGTCTCGAAAAACCAACCCACCCCCCCAAAAAAGGATGGATTGGGCGGGGAAGTTGAAGAGATCAAAGAGATGGATGACTTCACTGGTTCACTGGCTGCTCTTCTAGAGGACCCAGGTTCAATTGGCTCACAACCATCTGTAATAAGGTGTGGTACTCTGTTTATACCCAGAACACTGGGTATAAAATGTTTGGTACAGTGGAACCAAGGAGAGTAAGATAAAGTCTGGATTGCTGGCACTGCTTATGTTTATAATCCCATCTTTCCAGAGGCTGAGGCAGGAGGGGCAGTAAATTCCAGACCAGGTGGGATGCAGTTAGTCTCTCCCAGGAATGAATGAATGAATGAATGAATGAATGGGGAGGGGTCTCTATGGATACAGCTCAGTCATTTGTTGAGGGCTTGGCCTAAGTGTGAGGTCCAAGGTTCAGCTCCCAGATGATGAAGGGAAGGTGGGAGGACATAAGGCTGGGAAACAAAAAGATGACTCAGGGCTGGGAATTACTGAAGTTTAAAATGCCCTCTCAACAACATCCTCACACCAGCAGCCCTGTGGGACTTAGTTGTCCCTGAAGTGATGTTTGGGACATTTGATTTTGTATGGCCCTCCTATTGAGGGCAGTTACCACTACAAACAGTATTTTCTGTGTTTCACATTAATTCTGACTCCAGAAGTCATTGTGTTTTAAATTTTTCTTTATGTTTATTTTTGGTTGTAGGCCTAAGCCCACAGGGCTAAGCCATCCCTCCAGCCCTGTTTATTTTTGAGAGGGTCTCAGTCTCACTATAGACACCAGGCTGGCCTTAAAACTCAAGAGAACCACCTGCCTCTGCCTCCCTAGAGCTAGGAGTAATGGTTCAGTTATTTTTAAGATGGTATCTTTCTTAAGGAGCAAGATCAGCACCTGAATAAAAAAACAAAACAACAGCAAAAACCCAGCAAAAGTAGGGCTCACAGCTAGCTCAGGGAGAGGACCCTCACCTGTCAACTCTTCTTATATTTTGAAGTGTGTGTACATGTGTGCTAGTGAACGCCTGTGGAGTCCAGAGGATGACATTCAGGAGTTAAATTACCACTTTCTATTGTGTGGGTCCCAGAGAGCAAAGTCAAGTCTTCAGACATGGCAGCAGGAACCTTTACCAAGTGAGCCATCATCTCTGGGTGATTATTTGCCAACTGCATTTCCCGTTATGTAATGTCAGCCCCAGAGCAATCCCCTAATTTTGTCATTTTGTCTTACCTTTTCAGGTTTACCTCTGCCTCCATCATGACCTCCTCTCTTAGGAGATAAACTGTGAAGTTTCTCCAAGCTTCACCCTGGAAATGATGGTCTTTCTGTAGCCTTTCTCCAAGATCTTACTCACTCACATGGCTTTATGTAATCACAGAAAAATGATCATCACTTATCTCATATTAAAAACATGTTTTATTGTTTTGTTCTGGAACTCAAGTAGCCAGGCTGTCTCCAAACTCCTAACCCTCCTGCTTTAGCCTACTAGTGCTAAGATTATAGGGGTATGCCACCAACCCTCTGACCCTAAAACCCATCTTTTAAAAAATCTATTTTTATGCATTTTATGTGGGCTATCAGCATGTACCAGAAAAGGCATCAGATGTTATAGATGGTTATGAGCCACCATGTGGTTGCTGGGAATTGAACTTAAGACTTCTAGAAGAGCAGTCAGTGCTCTTATAGCTGACTCATCTCTCCAGCCAACTATTTTTAATTATGTTGCATGTGGGGTTGTGCATGTGAGTGCAGTGCGTACAGATTGCAGAAGAGAGTACTGGAACAAGTTACAGGCAGCTGCTGGATGTGGGTGCCAAGAACCAAACTCCTGAACTCTGGAAGAGCAACTCTTAACACGGTACCACCTCCCACTTAGATATAAAGCCTTCCTATGTGCTCATCTGCTCACAAAAAACCTGAGGTAGAAAATGAGGTTAAAATTATTGCTCTTGGAGAACCTGGGTTGGACTCCCAGTACCCACAAAGTAGCTCATAACCATCTGTAACTACAGTTCCTGGGGATCCCATGTTCTATTCTGACAGCTGTGCATGATAGTCATAGTGGGGTTGGGAACTGACTTGTATTTAGGATTGAGCTATCCTATTTCAGTGTTGAGACTTGAACCCAGACCTCACACATGCCATCATACTCGTTGCATGGATGTGACTCTGGTCATCTTGGCTGACTGAAACAGTGCTCTTTCCACCGACCAGGAGCTATATTCCCAGCACTGTACTACACTCATTAAGCAGTAATGGTCATTTGCAGAACACATTCACGAGCATCAATGATGGGATAGGCATTATCTGTTAGTTTCCAAGAGAAAACTAATGACAACTGAGGTTTGTTTCCACTAAAACATTGTGGGAGGCTGGCAATTAACTTTTGAATAAGGGTATTTGCCTATGGGATGGGTTCAACCCCCAGCACAGGGGTAGAACTATGCAAGTGGGAGGCAGAAGTGGTTTTGTCAATTCTGCCATCAGCTCAAGCCTGGCAATGCACAGAAACAAGAGCAGTTTCTGCTGTACCTGGAAACCAAGGAATACGGTGCCTGCCCAGGCCTCACTACAGGGAAATTATGGCCAGGGGCACTGTATTTTCCCACCTTCACTGTGGGATTGAGTGATGGATGGCTCCACTACCCGTGAGCTTTTGTCAGCTATTCCACTTAGGCAAGGATAGTTATGTTACATGCAAACCTAACGGCAGCCGCACACCACTGCAGCTATTGACCCAACCCTCACACCCACTTCCAGAAAACCCAGCAGGGCTATGTACCAGAATCCTCAAGGCCTACCTTCTCCCATCATTCAGGGTTTTGACTTTACCAAGGGTGAGGGCAGGGAATGCAGTCAAGACTTCCCATTATGACCTAGCCACTATCTCCACTACACATCATAAGGCCAGTCCTTGGTTAAGCTGAACCCTCCAAATACTGCTCACTCACTGGACCAGACCTAATGGTCACCACCAGAAAAAGGAATTAATTCTCAACCTTTGGATGCATCAAACCCACTCAAGGTTTACAAGACCAACCAGAAACCATCCACAGTTCATACATGTACTGATAAAGTAAGTCGAAAAGAAAATAGACGAAATGAAAATCTTTTAATTCATACAAATGTTAACAGTTTTGTAATGCATATCACATTTATAGAATAGAATCAAGTACTTTAACAGTCTGGCCTTGAATCAAGTATAATCTTAGTGATTTATGTTATGGGGAAAGGAATATCCTAGGTAATTACTATACACCAATAAGGTCTCATCCATATATATACACACATACATTTACTAGACTGAGATCAGCTAGGTAGGGGTGCTTGCCTGGCTGAGCCCCTAATATAGACAACTTTGCCTAATTACTTATAGTTCCAAGATCATAAAGTTAACCTCCATCAAGGAGCCGTGCAAATCCTCTTCTTCCCTGAAAAAAAAAAAAAAAAAATAAGAGATCAGATTCCCAAAGACGTAAGTCTGAAAGCCTAAGCCCCTCAGCCTTTTGTTTCCTGCATGGTTTGTCTCCCCAGTCACGGTCCACAGGACTCTGAGAAGTTGTAGGAATATGCAGGCGCAGACCCGAAAGCCCAGCTTCATCTCCAACGTTGTGGAATGGGACTGTACATCATGGGGCAGGGCCCTATGCTCCCCTACGCCACTGGGACAGAGCCCGGGGAAAGTGACCTCCCGGGGTATCCACGTTGGCAAGAATGTCCTGCTACTGCAGAATGAGTCACCACCCCCAAACACAGAAGTTTCCAAATCCCACAAATGACATACAGATAATGGCTAATACGGTAAGTTCAGTTTTCAAATGAAAAGATGGGAGTCAACGTACCTCAACAAAGAAGTTCCTTGTAACCACAGATCAGTTCTGCAAGGGAAGGCATTCTTCAGTAAGTCTCTCTAAATCGATTTCTCAGACATGCAGACCCCCAGATTTCGTGATTTAAAACTGTTTCCTGCATGGTTTGTCTCCCCAGTCACGGTCCACAGGACTCTGGGAAGTTGTAGGAATATGCAGGCGCAGACCCGAAAGCCCAGCTTCATCTCCAACGTTGTGGAAAGGGACTGTACATCACGGGGCAGGGCCCTATGCTCCCCTACGCCACTGGGACAGAGCCCGGGGAGAGTGACCTCCCGGGGTATCCACGTTGGATAGTCACCGTAAAGACTTTGACAAAGGGCATGACTGCATAGCCTTGCCTGACCTCCATCTAGGAGAAGCCTCCGATTCCAGAGTGACGGCACATAAGCTTGAGCCACCATGGATGACCTCCAAACGGGGAGGAATAATACAAAGCTGAGAAACGAGGCGCAACCATCTTAAAACTCAGCCCACGAGAACCGCTGTCTACAGTAGTCACGTGGCACATTTACCAGGAAAAGAAAGCGTTTCTCTGCCTAACATCCCTGTCTGTTCTGGAACATTTTACAGACCAGGCTGGCCTCACACTCAGATCCACCTGCCCCCAGTGCTCATTAAACACGTGCACCACCACCGCCCAGCAAAGCTTCCCTTGGTCAGCGCTAACTTTAAAATTAAGAAAAAGCGGAGGCACTCTCATTAGGAGTTTGCCGGGAAAAAAAGAAATCACTGACTGAAAAAAGAAAACGCCCGTTCGGGGTTGAGAGGGAGTCAGTCACGTGTGCACCAAGAAGCCGGATTAAGAGCGTGAACCCCGGCTGCCCACGCGGAGTCTGCGCACAGCAACGCCTCCTTCCCACGCAAAGCCTGGGTGCCGAACTTCGCCAGTGAAGCCACGGCAGAAGAGGATGAAACGCAAGAGCAACTCACCAGCCGACAAACACAGCACAGAAGCAACTTCTCAAAAGACCGAGAAGGACCGAGACGGCCATATTTATACCTCACGAAACTCCGGAAATCAGGCACTGCAGAGTGCGCCTGCGCAGCAACATGAACTGGGAAACACGCTAAGGCTGATGGGAGCTTCTTACGGTTGAGCTCCACCTCTTTCGGGATTGGAGCTCTCTGGTACTTCCAGTACAGGCTCCAAAGCTACAGAGAAACCCTGTCTAAAAAGCCATTAAATAAATAAATAAAGCCACACACACACACACGAAATCAAAAGATTGGGGAGGGAGAAGGAATAAATAGCAATTAAATAAAGGAGCGTCCACCGGAGCAGAGAGAGGGAAGTAAAAATCTTGGAAAGAGAAATGGATGTTAGTATGAAAGTGACAGATGACACCAAAAGGCCCAAGTTGCCAACTGACGTAGGCTGCCTTCCCCTTCACGCTTTTCAGGAATGGAATTGAATTGAACCTTGACCACAAGTACAATCTGTTGATGGCCCGCCCTTGAATTATGTTAATACAGTAGAGGTTTTACATATTTATGTTTATTCTGTCTGTGCAGACAAAAGGCACAGGGGTGTAGGGGTGGAGAGGAGCCTTGGTCCTGCCTCAACTAGAAGATGGGACGGATGTAGTCGACTTCCTAGGGGAGGCCTTACCCTCTCTCTGGAGCAGATGGGAGGAGGAAGGGAGAACTGGGATTGGAATGTAAAAAATAAATTATATTGGAAAAAAAAGAAGGCACTGGGCAAGTACTCCTGAGGCAGAGACAGGCAGAACTCAGTGAATTCAAGGCCAGCATGGTCTACAAAGCCAGTTCTAGAACATAGAGAAAACCTATCTGGAAAAGACACACACACACACACACACACACACACACACCAAACCAAACACTCAACAACAACCAAAAAACAACCCACAAAAGGTAAAGTGCAGAGATGGCTCAGAGGCTGATAGCATGGACTGCTCTTTCAGATAATCCTTGAGTTCAATTCCCAGCAACCACCTGGTGACTCACAACCATCGATAATGAGATCTGGTGCCCTCTTCTGGCCTGCAGGCAGAAGGCTGTATACATAATTAAAAAAAGCTTATTATGAAATACTTTTGATTTCATTTTCACATCTTAAAATCTAGGTAACATCACTAGTGGTTTTAAGCAGGTTTGGTTTTTGTACATTCTCATCTTTTATAAAGATCTGCCTTTATTATTATTATTATTGGACGCATGTATGATGTGTGTGTGTGTGGAAATGCTCCTGCTACGGGGTGTGTGGAGGTTAAGATCAGTTCTGTGGAGGTGGGGCTCTCCTTCCACCTTCCCGTGTATTTCTGGGATCCAACTCTGTTCATTAGCCTTGGTGGCAAGTGTTTTCACCCATGAGCCATCTTGCTGGCCCTAGCCCTCTCCTTTCTGATTCACTCTCCATCCACAAAGAACCAACATTCATCCACTGTTCAGGGAACACTGGGCAGTGCGTACCTTCAGAACCACCTCTGGGGACAAAGCTGCAGTAGCAACTGGAGACCTGATCATTTAGGCCACAGCAATCCGGGAGCAAAAACCTCCAGAAACTTGTTCTGACTCACTCTTAGGAAGGGGTGATGGGCTAAGTGACAAGTAAAATGTGAGTCATTGCTAAGGTGCCCTGGGCTGAAACTGGGCTGCTTGCCAGAAAGGAAGGCAGCATCAGCTGCTGTTTTGTGACATCAGCCTGAGGTTCAGTTAGCCGTGGTCCATGTCGAGTCAATCCTTATAAGGTAGACTGAGTGGGTTGCAAGTCCTTGTCCTCAAACATACACAAAAATGGTGCTTGCTTTGACCTAAAAAGCCCAACATTTACACTCACATTTTCCAGTCATGGGAGGGAGGGGGGCAGGAGGAAGTGGCTAGGAAGGATGGGCACCTAGTGAAATCCGTGGCACATAAAGGCTCAGCAAATTTTCTTTAAAAAAAAAAAAATTGATACAGAGGATCATATACCCCAATCCACCCCAGGCTGGCTGGCCTAGAATTTGCTGTACTACTCAGTGTAAGCACCACAGCTGAGGGTAGCTGCCTCTGCTCAGGTCAGAAACAGCAGAGAAGTGAGCAGAAAGCGGGGCTTATATAGAGGTTCTTGGAGAGGGGGAGGAGCTGGAACTTTTCAGGGCAAAGTTTTCCAGGGGTGGAGATTGGTGGTTTTTCAAGTCCGGAGAATGGGCTTTTTACTCTGTAGGGTGGGGCAGACCCAGCTGTGCAGGCAGTTAGTATCCGGTGGGTGGAACCAGGCAGGTGGAGGTCCTCAGGGGAGGGGCCTGGCCACTTGTGTAGCTTGAGGAGCTTACAGGAAAGATGACCTTGAACTTCTCATCTTTCTGCCTTGGCCTCAGAAGTGTTGGGACACACTTTGCCTTGTTTTATGATGTGGGATTGAACTCAGGACTTGGTGCACACTAGACAAGTACTCCACTGACTGAGCTACACCCCCAACCCTGTGACTTTTGTTTATGAAGAGAAATACACAAACATGACAGATTCTCACTTCTGGCTACATTTAACATAATCATTTGCCTTCTTCATTCAAAGTCATTAGCAGTATATTTCATCATTTCCCCCCATGGGACAGGGTTTCTCTATGTATCTCTGGATGTCCTGGAACTCACCTTGTAGACCATGCTGGCCTGGAAGTCAGAGATCTACCTGCCTCAACTTCCCAAGTACTGGGATTTGGGTATAATTTTTAAGTTGTTTTAATCTTCAGGAATAAAGTAAAACAAAACGGGCTGGAGAGATGGCTCAGAGGTTAAGAGCACTGACTGCTCTTCCAGAGGTCCTGAGTTCAATTCCTAGCACCCACATATATACACAGACATACACACACACACACAGGCAAAACACCAATAAAAAATAAAGAGAAATAAATTAAAAAATAAGTAAAACAAAATAAAACACACGTCGGGGATGTGGCTTGGCAGTAGAGTAATAGGTCCTTAGCTCAACAGACAGCACTAAAAAATAAACAAATCCAGTTTTTGTTGAATATTCTAAAATACTTTAATAATTATGACTGGTAGGAAGACTGATATACAATGTAATTATTTATTTTACACGATTCTGTACATTAGGGAAGCATCTTGACATATAATATGCTAGGCTTTTACTCCTTTACATAATGATTGTGACTTCAAATTACAGAAAGAAAACACAAAGTCAACTTTTATATACACTAAAACAGAAACCAGTGACTAGATGTTGCCCTAATACATGTTTCAGAAGACGAATGAGATGAACAGTGAATCCCAGCCCTTGGTGGCACACAGGAGCAGACAGGCAGCTCAGGCTTGGCACGGTGAGGGAAAGGAGCAGTGAAGAGCTGTTTTGCTGTCAGGCGTGGTAGGGCACACCTGTAACCCTTGTACTTGGGAGGTTGAGGCAGGGGCATCAGAAGGTCAAGGGCTTCATTGGTCACACAGTTGAGTTTGAGGACAGCTTGGGCTACATGAGACGATATCTAATAAAACAGAAAATGTCAGCCACAGAGAGTGTAGACATATGCAAAGCACTCTCCAACAGGAATCAGGGCTGGGGCCATATCAGTGGCAGACAGCACTGGTCTACTTTGTGAGAACTTCAGTTAAATCCTGAGCACAATGAACAAAATGCCATCACAAAGGAGAATGGCGAATGATCAGGTTAGCGGTTCCAGCAACCTTGGATCTAGACTTCTAATAAATTAGAACTGTCAGTGTTTTTTTCCCTCCTTAACCCAAGTCTTAACAAGCTTTGAGGTGATGGGGAGTCAGTCTTGTTTCCACAGCCAGAGACTACCTGGCAGGAACAAGGAAAAACCACCTTTTCCTCCATAGAGAAGGAAGTACTATTTTTAAGGTCACTTTAGATTTTGTTTGCCCTATAGTCTAAGTCTTTATTAAATGTGATGTTAACAAGGAGAAAATTGCTGAAGGAACACAAACAGGAAACAGAACAAAGCAGAAAAAAAAAAAAACAAAACACTTAAACAGTCACAGTTTCCTAAACATTAAGGTGAGTAAGAACTGGGTACTCCTGTT
Source organism: Phodopus roborovskii (assembly GCF_943737965.1). Taxonomy (NCBI): domain Eukaryota; kingdom Metazoa; phylum Chordata; class Mammalia; order Rodentia; family Cricetidae; genus Phodopus; species Phodopus roborovskii. The sequence goes on from NW_026126448.1 coordinate 20,113,082, forward strand.
GACGAATATGATCCCAGGTGAGGAAGGCTGGGAGGAAGAGATCTCAAGCCTAAGGCTACCTTAGCTACTTACTGTAAAACAAAACAAAAAGAAAAAGAAAAGAGAAAAACTAGGATGTATTTCTTTCCCACAGACAATGTAAATAGCAATCGGGAGCGAACAGTGAGGCTGTGTGGGTTTGAAGAGAAATTCTTTGAGGTACGTAACTAGATCTGCTTTAGGAAAACGTGCTTACATCACAAATACAGACGGGGCCTGATCCAAAAACTTAGGCACCAACCACACTGGCTACAGCCTGGAATCAGAAAGGCAAGAAAGGTGAATGCTGCCAGGGAGGAGAGCAAGAGGGTTGCTGGAGTTAAAAGGGCCAACAGCACCGGAAGGGCTCTGGCTGGAAGCACGGGCACCAACAGCACACAAATGCTCCCACAGGGTGCGACACCCACTGGCGGAGGTGACTTACAGTATCATTTGGTACAAGGAACATATAATAGTCTGTGGAGTTTAACCCATGAGTCAGTTCTCGGCCAAATTGGCATGAATATTAAGGCCTTTTTCTTCGTTTGTATATAGAAACTGCACATGACATTCTCCTTTGAACAGCCTGATTACAGCTCAGGCTGTTTAATGAATACATTTCCATCATTTCTTTAAGATCACTTTAAAATATGGACCAGGATGAAAGCCAAGCATGAATGCTCATGCTTGTAATCCTAGCATTTGGGAGGCTGAGACAGGAGTTTGAGGCCAGCCTGAGCCACAGTTAAAGATCTTGTCTCAAAACAAAAAGAAAGGAGGGACAGGTCAGACACCGAGCTTTCTGTCGGGCCTTACAGCCATGATCTAGGAGAGATAGTGCAATCTTTCATCTGCCATGCCAGGGAGGTCCAAGTACTTCTTCTGGAAGTGGGAGCCCCTTTACTAGAAAGGTAGTGCCTCCAGGTTTTTTTCTGGCAAGAGGATTTGATGGCTGGAAGTAACACCTACATGAGTGGACCATACAAACAAGGCAGGTGGGTAAGGCTAAATGGCACAAACTGCCTCAGCACAGGCAGTTAGTTGTCTTGGGGCAGAATGTGCCTTCAAGCAGAACCTTCAAGTGCAGGAGCTTGGGTGGCTGGTGAGAGGAAAGCCTTCAAGCCCACTGCAGTGTTGTTAAAAGGTTAAAAAGCATCAGGCATTTCATCCTTCTCTAAGGGCAGCACAGGAGAATCTGTCCCAGTGAAAGGCTACATTCATAGAAGTGCTATTCACCCCTGAACCAGATCCCAGAGTAGCTCTGGCTGTGTGGGGAGTGCTACGGTCGCCTTGGAGACAAGCAACAGAACAGCTCTGCTTTTCCAATGATCCGTTAGTCCTTTTTCACACTTCAGCATCATGGGCGATGATAGCTGGAAGGGTCAAAGAGGGACAAATTACCAGACAACACAGATGGCTTTCCTGTTCTTGAAATTTGTTTGGGAAAAATGAAAAGGATTTTTTGTTGATCACACAAATATCTACACGTCAAGTGGTGCTAAGGGCTGACCCAGGGCCTTGTGCATGGTCCGCCCCACCACTAAGTTAAACCTCCAGCTCTTCACTGCTCTCTTACTACTATCTTGTAGCTGGAAAGGTGGCACTACTTCCAGCACTTGGGAGTTTGAAGCAGGAGGACTGCTTTGAGTTCCAGGCTAGCTTGAGCTACAGTGTGATATCCTGTCTCAAAAGACAAAAAAAAGACGATAAGCTCCCAAAAGGAAGACGGGTCAGACCTGTGCTGGTCACTCTGCAGACAGGTGGGAAAACAGCTGCTTGTTAGGAGACAGTAAACAAAGCAGGAATAACATCTCCTGGGTTTGTCCCATAGAAGGAAACACAACAGAACAAAAAAAAAAAAAAAAAAAAAAAAAAGGATTTTCCTCCTTAAGGACCTACTATCTTGTGTGTCGGTGTCTGAGAGGGATGCTTGCTGTCTAGACTCCAGGCATCTCCATCTCGGTATGCCACAGGTACACCAGCCTTAAATGTCTGCAGGTTATTTCCCAGTCACCCTTCTTCTGTACAAGGGCTTGTAGAAACCCAAGGCTCTGTCCTCATTCCCTGCTGCAACCAAAAGATCCAGAGTTGTATGTCTGTGTTTTAAGTGCTCAGTGAACACTTGTTAAATAAACTTACTGTCTCATAGACTTCAATATACATACACCAGCACACCCAGTTTAAGCATATTGGGGATGGAACCCACGGCTTCTCTCTCTCTCTCTCTCTCTCTCTCTTTTTTTTTTTTTTTTTTTTTTTTTTTGAGAGGCAAGATTTCTGTCCTGGAACTCTCTCTGTAGACCAGGCTGACCTCAAACTCAGAGATCCATCTGCCTCTGCCTCCTGAGTGCTGGGATTAAAGGCCACCACCACCTGGTGTATTATTCTATTTTTAATGTGTGTGTAGTGTGAGTACAGGCCCACATACACTACACTGGACACATGGGAGTCAGATCACAGCCTAGGGTATCAGTCACTGTCTTATCTTGTTTGAGTCACGGTCTGTTGTTCACTGCTATGTACACCAGGCTAGCCCATGGACTTCTGAGGACTGGCCTATCTCTGCTTTCCATCTCACTGTGGTCCCTGGAATGATAGATACTCATAGCTGCAAGTTGCTTTACATGGGTTCTGGGGATCCAAAACCATCTTTACACTTTCATAGCACTCTGCTCACCCACAGAGCCGTCACTCTGGGCCCACTGACTTTGTTTCTAATATAAGGTCTAGGAGTTTAGGTTGGCCTTGAACTCCTGATCCTTCTGGTGCCACATTCCAAGAGCTGCAATCATAAATGTGTGCCACTGTGCCTGGCTTTCTAAATCAGCAGAGTTCCTTCTATCTGAACAACTTGGTTATGTTTTTCTGTTGGGGAAATTTTACTTAGCTACAAATATTTGGACCTTTTGAGTCTTACCGTGTGAAATGTTTGCTGTCTTCATGAACCTCCATCTCTGAGCTTTTAAATTCATTTAATTCTTTTCTTATGGCAGCCTGTAGGACAGAAATAAGATTTAAGCATCTTATTTAAGCCATGTGACTTGCCGTGTTATTTCTAATGGGCTTACTGCTAGAAGGAACCACAAGTCTTAGGTGCAGCTCAGAGGGAAGAAAAAAGCCAGGTCAAGAGAGCCGGTGCAGCTAAGCCAGACACACAGTACTCTCCTTGATACCACTAAGCTTCATGCAAACCAGAAGGGCTCAAGTTAAGTGAATAGAAAGACTGTACAGCCTTGGTAGTTTCCACAGCACATTAAACTAGAGTATAGAAGTGAAATAAATACAATTATTCAAATACAGCACCAAATCTCCTCCAATTGCTGCTGTTAAAGATACAGGGGATTTTTATTTTTTAGAAGCTTTTTATATAGGCATTGTTTTTTTTTTTGTTTTGTTTTGTTTTGTTTTGACTGCATGTATGTCTTTGTGAGGGTACCAGATCCTCTGGAACTGGAATTATACACAGTTGTGGGTGCTGGGAGTTGAACCCAGGTTCTCTGTAACAGCAACTGGTGCTCTTAACCACTGAGCCATCACTCCAGCTGCAGGGAATAAAGGTGTGCACTACCATCACTCAGCAATACAGCTGTTTTCTTAATGTTTAATATAAAACTTGGGATTACATTTTGGCATTTTGTACCTTGCTTTGAAATTTATCATCCCATGAAAGCTAGAAGCTTTGCTGCCGCCTATTTTTGTCATCAGTAACTGGGTTCCTTCAGAGAAAGAAGTGCAGAACATACTGGGTGTACGCCGTGCTCTGCAAGTCACTCTCTTTCTGTTACCTCTATGCTTAAATCTATGTTTAAAAGCTCTCTTAATAAACCCTAAGTATGTTTCAAAATAAAACCATAGAAAAGAGAAGAGGGAGAATCTAGGAGAATATGTGAGCATTTTTGAGTTACCTTGTCAGCAGGAGTCAGTTTGGTCCACGGTTTATCTGCTCGCCGGTCATAATCCTGAGCATCTGTTACCTCCACATACTCATTAAACCTCAGAATCTTCCTGGCAAGTAGTTCAGCCACAGTTGGCCTTTGACTGAGCTGAAAGAAAGAAAGACAGTCATGCATTCAAATTACCTTTACCATTCACTGAAACTGGAGTTACACGGGGGGAGGGGGGAGTTTTCTTTCTTTCTTTTAAATTTATTCAGTTTTTTGAGATAGGGTTACTCTGTGTAGCCCTGGATGTCCTGGAATTCACTCTGTAGACCAGGCTGGCCATGAACTCAGAGATTCACCTGCCTGTGCCTCCTGAGTGCTGGGATGAAAGGCACGCACCACTACCATCTGTGTTTTTTTCTTTTGAGACAGGATCTTACACTGTAACTCAGGCACCAGATCACCAGATCTCATTAAAGATGGTTGTGAGCCACAGTATGGTAGTTGGGATTTGAACTCAGGACTTCTGTAAGAGCAGCCAGTGTTCTTAACCTCTAAGCCATTCCTCTAGTCCCAGGAAATTAGATTTAAGGCTATACAATTAGGTCACCTTAAAAGTTAAAAGGCAGGACTGGGAATGGCTTCTAATCAGTAAGGATAATTCCTCCATTCCTGGAGAGGGATAGAATAATTCCAGAAAGAATATCTACATTTCCACTGTTCTGGGATTTTTAGGTTTTTTCTTTTTCAAGACAGGGTTTGTCTGTGTAGCCTTGGCTGTCCTGGAACTCACTCTGTGGACCAGGTTAGCCTTGAACTAAGTGATCCAGCTGCCTCTGCCTCCCTAGTGCTAGAACTAAATGTACTGCAGCAGTATGCCTGGCAATTTTTATGATTTTAAGAAGCATCCAAAGAGCCAAGAGCAAATCAGAATTTGCAGGAGGCAATCACAAACATAGCAGAGAATGGAAAAGAAAAAAGACAACTCCAGTGCCAACATTGGCCCAGTGCAGAAAAGGTGATATCCCAACTGATCTTGACAAGGGAGAAAAATCATGTTTTTTATTTTCCAGGTCTCAGGATTATTTCTATTATTATTATTATTATTATTATTATTATTTTGATTAGAAAACAACCAGTTTGGGCTGGCGAGATGGCTCAGCCATTAGGAGCACTCACAGCCCTTCCAGAGGTCCTGAGTTCAATTCCTAGCAACCACATGGTGGCTCACAACCATCTGTAATGAGATCTGGTGACCTCTTCTGGCCTGCAGGGATACATCCAGACAGAACACTGTATACATTAAAAATAATAAAAACAACAGCAGCAGCAAAAAAACCCCCAAGAACCAGTTTGCGCTTTGCAAAACAGAATGTTACAAATTCTATTATTGTTTTTATAAACCAATAAAATTTTTAGTAGAACACTAGAATGCACAAAGACCTTTTTTTATTCCCAGCCCTACAAAAAAAAAAAAAAAAAAAAAAAAACCAATCTCCCCAGACAAATAAGAAATGTATCATGTATCAACCTCTCTCAAGTATTAAAAACAAACCAAAATGCCACTCCTGCTAATGTGGCCCGGTTTTCTATGTATATGTGCTCTTTTCATTGATCCAAAACACAGGTAAAACTCATTCATTCCAATCACATAGGTCATCCAAATACAAGGATACCATACCTTCCTAGTGAGCCGACGCTTAATCTCCCGTTTCTCTGCTTGGCGATCAGCTTCATTTTTAGCTTCAGTTGACAGAAATAAAGGACATTACTTCAAAATGACAATTTGTACAGCAAACATTTTAGTAATTATAATGCATATATTTCTTAGAACTGGAAGCTAGAATGAAATACTCCATTTGTGAATCAAGAACCTTTTCCTAGCAAGGCAATCTTTTCCTGTCCACTGTATAGTCAAGTACTTAAGAGCAAGACAGAAAAACCAGGGCACTGCATCAGGCTTAAGCTAAGCATGCTTTTTACTTTCTTTGTTAGTGACAGGCTTTTTCTGTTATCAGTCCTGGCTGTCCTGGAACTAGCTCTGTAGATCAGGCTGGTCTCAAACTCACAGAGATCCACCTGCATCTGCCTCCCAAGTGCTGGGATCAAAGGCATTAGACATCACTGCTCAGCAACTTTTTCACATTTTTAAATGCTTTCCAGCTACCCAGTTTTTCACATGCTTAAAGATCTACAGAGCTGTATGGCTGGAGAAAAGGCTCAGTGGTTAAGAGCACTAGCAAAACACATATAAGTAAAACAGTAAATTACATATAAAAAGAATGCATGCTGCTCTTGCAGAGGCCCCATGTTTAGTTCCCAGCACCCATACTGGGTGGCTCCCAACTGCCTGTGACTCTGACTTCAGGGGATCTGAGGCCACTGGCCTCAGGGGACACCTCCACTCATGTCCATGTGCATACATATATGCAATTAAAAAATAGGCAACTGATACTGCACCCTGTCAAGGGTGGTATCTAAAAGGGGACAAGGCTGTGAATATAGATCCAAACCACTGAGAAAATAGGTAATGGAATGGTCAGATGGCACGCTCAGCAGCAGCTCCTGGAGACTCTGCCATTTCGCTGCAGAAATAGTACTACTTTCATTCATCCCACTGCCTCTTATGTCTTTCCACTCTACCACAGACACCCATCCTCCATCTCTGTATCCTTTTTCCTCCTCACCACTGCATGCCTCCACATCTACATACACACGTGGGGATGAAATAAATAAGAGCTGCTTAGTGCTTTTCACTCTCCGAGGGGCAAACAAGACTTTGGGCACAGCCAGAGGAATGGCATTTGAGATACAGGGACACAGGGTATCCCAGGGCATGGCTGGTCCTTCTCCTAGGGGCTCAGCTAGGTTCCTCACTAAGGTGGGTACTTCCAAGGTACAAGTGTAGTCTCCAGGGTTCCAGATCACTGAGAGCAAAGGGTGAGAATGCAGTCTGTGAGAAGAGGGACTAACATGGTTTGGGGTGGGAAGCAGAAGGGAGACCTGGAGTGGAAAGACCTACCTGGGACTATTCCCGGTGATTTAAACTGGGAGGGAAATAAGCAGAAGAGGCTGCAGAGCATCAGTCTAGAACAACAATGAGATAGAAGTGGGAAGCAGGACTGCCTTCTGTCCTCAGGAGTTCCAGACTCCAGGAGAGGAAGGGGAGGAGCTACAGAGCACATATTCTGAGTCAAAAACTCTGGCAAAAAGGGCTGCAGAGATGGTTCAGTGGTTAAGAGCACTCACTGGCTGCTCTTCCAGAAGACCTAGATTCAATTCCCAGCACCCACATGACAGCTCACAACTGTCTACGAATGCCAGTTCCAGGGAATCTGACACCCTCACACAGACATAAATGTCACAGAGTTAACTATGCACATGGACAGGAAGTTAAATATGTGTTCCTATTTGGTGACTGCAGAAATATAAGTCAAAAAATAAAAGCAGAAGGAAAACCATGAACCAGGGGGTTGTTTTGGGGCTTATCCTTTGGATACACTAGGAACAGGAATGTCCTATCCATTAGCTCACCCATTACCTTGGTTCCCTAAACAACGAATGCATGCACACACTGTCATATTGTTACAAATGCCAACACAGAACCAGGATGCTATGAAAACATTGAAACAAAACTTTCTGGCATTATCACAGTGCCCTAAACAATCCAGGAAGCCAGGCTTCTGGAGCAGGAACTAACTCTCCTTGGCCCTTTTAGCAAATACTTCTGTTCTAATGCATATCACACTCATGGTACACAAAGCCCCGGGCTTCATTCATCTGGACTCACGCTGTAGAATATTCCGTTGCTCCAGTTCTTCTGCTGTTGGTCTTTGACTCAGTCGCCTACAACAGAGAGACACAGGGTACTTAACTGTCCAGCAAGCCTCCAATTACTGCTTTTAAGAATTTGGAGTTTTGTTTGTTTTTATTCTTTGCCAAGATTTATAGTGACCTATAACAAAGAAATTGGTAAAACCTTTCTCTTCCTCTCCCTCCTTCCTTCCTTCCCCAGGGCTTCTCTGTTAGTTGTGGGGCCTGTCCTGGAACTCACAGAGATCTGCCTGTCTCTGCCTCCCGATTGCTGATATTAAAGGCACGAGCCACCAAGGAAGGCTCAGTGAAATCAGTAAAATTTCTAACATATGCTTCAGTAGCTCATTTGTTTATCAAGAACCCAGTTTGGCACGGGATGTGCTAACTAACATACACACAATATTATGCTAAATGTGGTAGCTTACACCTTGAGGCCAGTACCTGAGGGTAGATGCATAAGGTTAATTAGATCCTGCCTTAAATCAGAAAGGTGGGCAAAATCAGAAAGGTGGGCAAATGTGGAGGTAGTTTGGCAGTTAAAAGCTCTGGCTGTACTACCAGAGAACCCAGGTTTGATTCCAAGTACTCATGTGACAGCTCAAAACTGACTGGAACTACAGTTTCAGAGGATCTGATTTCATCTTCTGAATTTTGGGGCACTGTACACATATAGTTACATACAGCCAAAACACACATATACATTAAAAAGAAGAAAAGGACTTTAAAACAAACAAAAAGAATCCTTGTCAGGAGTGATGGTGGCGCATGCCTTTAATACCAGCACTCAGGAGGCAGAAGCATTCAGATCTCTATGGATTCCAGGACAGCCTGGTCTACAAAAAGAAACAAACCCTGTCTCATTAAAAAAAAAAAAAAAAAAAAAAAAAAAAGGCGTTCATAATCTCATAAACCTTGTGTGTCTCTGGTGGTTCTGGGTTCTGTTTATCTGATTATTGGTGATAGTGAACCTTTTTTTTTTTTCCCCTCTCTTTTTTTCTTTTTAGTTTTTTGAGACAGCGTTTTCTCTGTGTAACAGCTCTGAGCTGTCCTAGAACTAGCTGTGTAGATCAGGCTGGCCTTGAACTGCCTCTGCCTTCCAAGTGCCATGATTAAAGGCACGGACCACTCTAACCCTAACCCTGAACCCTAACCTTAACCCTTTTGTTTTGAAGCAGGATCTCACTGTGTATCCCTGACTGTCATAGAACTTATTATGTAGACCAGGCTAGTCTCAAAGTCAAAGATCCACAGCAAAACTTTCACAAAACAACAAAAGAGTTTACATTATAATCCCAAAAAGTTTACCAGTGAGAACATTGGTGGAAACAAATATTTTCCTGGCTTTCAAAGTGGCCTCATGATCTGTAGTATGAACAAGAAATACAAACCAGGTCCCACCCTGAAGCAAAAACTCTGGGTGGAACTCAACAATTTGCTTTTTAAACAAGCCTGGCAGGTAAGTTAAGCTTGCCAAATGAATGCTTAAGTGTGAGAACCACTGACTAGAATTAATTAAAGGAACAAAAAAAAAAAAAAAAAAAAAAAAAAAAAAATCGTTGGTAAACACCACCTAACAGAGTTATGACTCAATTAATTGTATAAATTCAGTGGAGTAACACACAGTGATCATTGGTACTAAGGACAAAGACTATATATTTGGTTGCTGCTGGTGGTGGAAGCTTTTAATCTTAGCACTCAGGAGGCAGAGGTAAGTGGAACCCTGAAAGATGAGAAGGGCCCCAAGAGATGACTCAGCAGTTAAAAGCACAGACCTCTTGTAGGGGACCCAAGTTTGATTCACAGAATCCACATAAAATGGCCCACAACTGTAACTCCAGTTCCAGGGGAACTGAGGGCACTTCACTCATACATACACACACATGTATACATACATATGTACATGTAAACACACACACACACACAATTATTAAACCTTTAGAATAAAATGGCTAAGCACAATTTTCAGATTAAAGCAGACTAAAGAGACAGGGCAACTAGGTATCACATATTAATAACTCAAGACTGGAAATTAAACCTGGGAGCATAAAACCCTGCTTTTAAAAATATTATGGGTTAATCGGGCGGTGGTGGTGGTGGTGGTGGTGGTGGTGGTGGTGCAGCACACCTTTAATCCCAGCACTCGGAGGCAGAGGCAGGCAGATCTCTGAGTTTGAAGCCAGCCTGGTCAGGACTTCCAGCACTACACAGAGAAACACTGTCTTGAAAACCAAAACAAAACAATTATAGGGTGAGGGTAGTATATACCAATAATTCTAATACTTAGGAAGTGGAGCAGGAGAATGAGGACACCAAGGCCCTTCTCAGGTACACCGTTTGAGACTAGCTTGGAATATATGAGACTCTGTCTCAAAAATAAGTAAATACATATAAATAAGTAAGTAAAGTTAAATATAGATAATATACTAGATAAAAATTGATACTAGGTAGGCAGATCTCAGTGAGTTTGAGGCCAGCCTGGTCTCCAAGAGCAAAGTTCCAGGACAGCCTCGAAAGCCACAGAGAAACCATGTCTGGAAAAACCAAAAACCAAACACAAAAACAAACAAAACCAAAAAACAACTAAAAAATAAAACAGCAACAACAAAACGCAAGTGTGATGAGTTAGGTAGGTTGGCATTTCATGGTTCAGCAACAGGATAAGTCACACAGGAATCTGCATGTTCTGGGAACCAGCCTGACTTCTTCAGCAACCTTTGCAGAACTTCCTGACCCAGGGCCCTCTGTGAGGTTCCCCAACCTCCTAAAGCTTAGAGGAAGGAACTCCATCTGTCTCACTACATTGTTAGGAATTATTCTTTTTAAAAGACAGATGAATGCTTCACTTTCAAGGGTCTGACACACACAAACCCAAATGCAAAGGCCTACCGAATCAGCGTGTTCCCAATCTGGTGCCGTATTTCATTCCACTCCTCCTTGCTTTTACGAGGCCAAGAATTCAGGTTCAACTCTGGTTCACTGGGCCTGCTACTCAGCTTCATTGCCAGCGTGTCTTTCCTCTTCACTTTGTTGGCCAGAGCACCTTTACACAGGGAAAAAATGCTGAAGCACAAAGGCACTGGCTCATGGGAACCAGACAAGAGAATGAGAACACAACTCCCAGGTCCCAGTTGGCTTCACTTGACCCAGCTGGACACAGAGGAAGGGTCAACATAAGACATTTAGAGATATTTTAGGCAAAATGGAATCGATAAGGATACCTTCTCTCTGCCATCAGCCCTCTACATCTTCATCATTTGGTGAGTTTTTTTTTTTTTTTTTTTTTTTTTTTTTTATGTGTGAGGGTGTTGGGTTCCTTGGAACTGGAGTTAGAAACAGTTGTGAGCTGTTATGTGGGTGCTGGGAATTGAACCGGGGTCCTCCGGAAGAGGACCCACTGAGCTATCACTCCAGCCACCTTATTCTTTTGCTTATTTATCTTATTTTATTTAGTTAGTTTTGTTTTGTTCTTCAAGAAAGGGTTTCTCTGTGTAACAGCCCTGGCTATCCTGGAACTCGTTCCATAGACCAAGCTGACCAGGAACTCACAAAGTTCTGCCTACCTCTGCCTCCTGAGTGCTGGGATTAAAGGCGTGCACCACCACCACCACCACCACCACCACCACCCTAAAAGTGAGAATAGATTTGGAATCTAGTCTGCTCTGGGGCAGTCCTCTGATTTAAAAAAATGAAAGTTTTTAAATTAATAGATCTTATAATGTGGACAACATTATTTTGAGAGAGAATCTTGCTGTGTTGCCAGGCTACTATCAAACTCCCAAGTTCACCGATCTTCTCACCTCTAGCCATTAGCAGCTAGACTAGAGCCAGCTGGTAATTCTTCTCCCAACCTTGCTTTCTGGGCTGTTTAGAGACAGGGTTTCATGTAGCTAAGGTTACCACACTCCCCAACTAATGTAATCCTTCTAGCTTAGTCTCTCAAATTCTATGATTATATATGGGAACCACCTCGCCCAGGAAAACACACTTTTTAGTATGGGTTATCAAGAAGTTCATTATATTAAAGAAAAATAATTTATCTCTTTAAGTATTTCTTTTAAGATTTTATTTTTAATGATGTATGTGTGTTTATGTCTGTGTGGAGGTATATGCACTTGAGGCCACAGGTGTTCGATCCCATGGAGCTATAGTTACACATGGTTGTGAACTACTCAACATGGGTGCTGGGATCCAACTTTGGTCCTCTCCAAGGAGCATCCAGTCTTTTGTTTATTTGTTTTTGTTTTTTTGAGACAGGGTTTCTTTTTTTTTTTTTTCAGTTTGCATCATAAATTTTATTCCCGATGCGGGACAGATTATTTTCATTCCCCCCAAATGTATCACATGTTGCCCTGGATAGGTCTAGGAAGCTCTCCCCCCATTTCCAGGGAAGGGAGAGAAAAGTAGGGACCAGGAAAGTTTCACAGTTCCCAGCTTTCTTAACCCTCCCTTCTCAACAGAGGATAGTTTTTCCCGCCTATTATCCCTTTCATCCATTCAATTCAAAAGAAAAACAGAATTAACAAAACACCTGGTCAGGGGTCACCAATGGGAACAGGAGGAGGGGAAGAGGGGCAACACTGTTTCTGCTGAAGGGCTTCCTTCCTTGCTGCATCCTGTAGCAGCTGTGTGTCCGCCTAGTCTGCTGGCAGCTGCACATAGCGGACCACTGAGCCCCTGATGAAAGCAGTTCTTGACTGACAACATGTGAGGGTACTTCTCAGGGTCTGTGACACTGATGTCAGTGAGTTTGATATTGAGGTACTGGTCCACAGAGTGGAGGGTTCCACAGATGCTTAGGTCATTCTTGAGTTACACGACCACATCCTTGCCCACAAGGTTTTTGAAAAAGGAGTAGAAGAGCATGGTGCCGGCGACACGTGCAGCGGCCTGGACCGTGGCGGATAGGGCCCAGGGCTGCTGGTCAGAGGCCGGGCGGGAGCCGGAGCCCACGCAGGACAGGATCACGAAGGCGCAAGGGGGAGCCACGGGAAACGCCCGGCCGGCCGAGAGCGCGGGCTCGGTGGGAGCCGAGGAGGGAAGAGCAGGCAGGGCTGCGAAACCGAGGGTTTCTTTGTAGTGCTTTGGAGCCTGTCCTGGAACTCTCTCTGTAGACCAGGCTGGCCTCGAACTCACAGAGATCTATCTGTCTGCCTGTCCCTCCTAAATGCTGGGATTAAAGGCATGTGCCACCAATGCCTGCCCTGAGTAGTATCCATTCTTAATTGCTAAGCCAGCTCTCAAGTATCTCACCTAACTTTTCAATGTAACCTTTATACCGGTTTTTCTCTATAATTCTTAGTCTCCATCATCAAGGTGAATAGTTTCGGTTTGTTGTTTTTTATTTCTGTACTGAGGACTGAATCCAGGCTCTGTGCTTAGCACAGGTTCTACAACTGAACTAGATCTCTGAACTAGATCTCTGGTCTCTCAGTGGCCAGATCTAAAATACAAGCCAAGAATCTGAATGATAACGGCCTTCACTTTTAATCCTAAAACTAAGGCAGAGGCAAGTAGATGTCTGTGAGTTCAAGGCTACTCTGATCTACACAGTGAATTCTAGGCTAACCAGGGCTACACAGTTAAGACTTTGTCTCAAAAATAAATAAAAAATAAATCCAAATGACTAGGTCAAAGTGGCTTCTTCTCATGGTGTCCTTTAACAAAGGCCTGGTAAAGGGGGGCGGGGGGAGTCCTTCATACCAGCTTCCAACAGCCAGAGGATTCCATGGAACAGGCACCTGTTTGCACTTTTGCTGGGTATCTAGCTCACTGATAGAGGGTTTGCCTAGCATGCGTGGCGCACAGTTCCCAGCAGCACACACAAAAGGACTTTCTTTTACACTTTCCCCTCCCTTTCTTACTCTGATGGCTTTCATCTTCATCATCTTCATCTTCTTCATCTCGATACTGAATGGGGCCCTCTGAATCTGAGTCACTTTCCTTTTCCTCCTCCTGCAGACACTGCGGCAGCTTAGGAGTGACTGAGGTAGATGTCATGTCTTCAGCAAATGCCAATGGGCAGGACTGTTCTTCTTCCTCGTCATCTGGACTAGCAAGCAAACATAAGTATATGGCTTTGTTTTTTCAGAAACAATGAGGCTTTTCAAAAAGACCAAAACACACAAAAAGTTCATTAGTGGAAAATCACATAACTCCCTGTCTTAACATTAACATTCTTCCCAAGAAGCTTTTTATGATTCATGAATCTAAAAAGCACTGGGTTCAAATCCCAGGCCGTTTCTTAGTAGACATTGACACATTTCAGAATTTGCCCCACTTCATTCACGAAAGCCTTCAGAGTAGACACTACCCCACTTAGATTTGAGATACTCAAAAACAGAGAGGTTGAGTGACATGCCAGGAATTGGCTAGATGTGGGCAAAAGCTCTTACGCACCATGTAATACATGTGTATCATGTAAAACTTATAGTGCTAATGTTCATATCTACAAATAGGTAATTTTGGTGTGGACACAGAAATCAACATAAAAATCCATTATAAAAAAAAAAAACAACTTGTAGTTTAGAGAAATAAGTAAGGTAAAAAAAGCCGTTTCTAGAACTGACACTCTTGGCAGAGTGTTCCTTGACCTTTAATTTACCCACATTTCCTGAAGGATGCTTCCAGGGCGGGGCTATCTATGTTAAGCACAGAAACAGGAGGCAGGCAGTGAACACTCACACTTTGAGCATTTCAATCGTGACAGGAAGTGACCTGGTCCGACCCAGGGTACCGCTGTCCTCAGAGAAGCTGTCACTGTTCTCAAACAGCAGGGAATGAGCTCTGTGAGCGCCTTCCAGCGGAGGGGTCATGGGAAGGGGGCTAGTAAGGGCCTGCTGAATTCGGATATGCAGTGGCAGTGGAGGCAGCCTGGAGGGTATATGGGGCTCCCCAAAGCTCTGGTCTTGTACCTTCTTGGGGACTTCCTTTTTCTGATCTTCCTGCTGGGAAATGTCCTGGGGTACATCTAAAGGAAGGGAAAACTCAACTTCTGGAACAATTTGAAAGGTCTTAGCAGGGAATGGCGGGGACCTTGGGGGCTCTGGAGGTGTATGGGTAGGCAGTGGAGGGGAGGGGGAGGAAGGCGGGATCAGCAGTGGTTCCGAACACACACAGACAGTTTTTTCTCTTTGATCACTTGCTGTTTTTGTTGTGGGTAAAGCAGCAGGCTCTGAGGTGGGTCCCACGGTTAAAGGAATGCCTCTCTTGGGTGGTAAGGGTGGGGATGGTTTCGACAACAGTGTACCACTGTTAATTGCTTGGGACAGTTCAGCTGGAAAGAAGAGAGCAGCACTTTGTTAGCATGGCCTTACAATGGACCGAAGACCTAAGTCAGAGCTGAGGTCAGAACTAACATTTCAAGCAAATTATGCAACTTTGTGGCTTTGTCATTCCTGAAACAAAATTAGTATTTATTCAGATAGAAGATCTAATGAGTAGAGCTGTAAGAATGTCAATCTGATGATTAGCATTTAATTAGTGTGGTGATAGATATGACAACTCTGAGCTGATGGAATAAACAGAATAGACTCAGGGAAAAAAACTTATTAAAAAGATGTTTGGGAGGGGTGTGTGACGAACACCTTTAATTCCAGCACTTAGGAGGCAGAGGCAGGCAGATCTCTGTGAGTTCAAGGCCAGCCTGGTCTACAGAGCAAGTTCCAGGACAGGCTCCAAAGCTACAGAGAAACCCTGTCTCAAAAAACAAAACAAAACAAAACAAAAAGCTTTTAAATTGCTTGGCAGTGGTGACACATGCCTTTAATCCTAGCACTCTTGAGGCAGAGATAGCCAGATCTTTGTGAGTCTGAGGCCAGCCTGGTCTATAGAGCTTGTTCTAGGACAGCCAAACCTACCAAAGAAACCCTGTCTTGAAAAAACAAACGACTTGGGGGAACTGTTTCTCTTTTTCCACTATGTAAGTCATGAGGACCAAACTGATGTTGCCAAGCTTGGTGGCAAATACCTTTATCACTGACCGTTTCATTCTCCAGTACCACTTGAGTATCACCTTTTTTTTTTCCTACCAGAAGGGAAACTAGAAGTCAGACACTAGGTAACTTGTCCCAGATCAGACTGCAGACAAGCATGGCCTTTAGCTGGTATTCAACCTGGTCATTAGATTGCTACTCTACCCTCTGCTCCCCATCGCCTTTATTAATGAACACACCCTTTATGGCCCTTTGTACGCCCATGTTCACTTTGCATTACACTCTGGGTTTGATGGCAGGACAACTCTTGCCTCCATCAGCACGTTCACAGGGACACACATAGTGTGCCCTCAATACATGTTTAAGAGATGCTCTTACTCTGTATCATGACAGCATATATCCCTACTGATCTTTCCAAAGCCCACATGATTCAGATATTGACCTATGTAAGAAGCAGGCCATCACATCATATGGAAGCTAGCCTGTGAACCAATTAAAGCGGCCTTCTTTTGACGAGCAACCTCTAATGGTCTATCTGAATCTTTTATTTCAGTCTATCCAATGTTCTCACAGAGTCTATAAATTTTCCCAAATAAAATGTTACTTGTAAAAAAAAAAAAAAAAAGTTACTTGTACTTAATCTCATTCCATGCATACAGAGTAAAGTATGAGCTAGCCTTAAACTTGTAATCATAATCCTCTTATGACAGAAATGGCAATTTTTGAATCAAAGCATTAGGAAGGTCATTAATTTCAGAATAAGATCAAATCTTTCAATCATATCTATTTAATTTTAATAAAATCTCTGATCTACTTTTCTTCTGTGAAGACCTGTCATGGAATAATGTTGATTCTTAGGTCACAAGAACTACTGAGATATCAATTAAAGCCACTGTAGACACTTCTAGTTGGTTTGTTTTTGTTTTTATAAAAGTTCTCAGGTTGCCCAAGCTATTCTTGAACTTATTATGTAGCCAAGAATGACTTTAAACTCCTCCCTCCCCACTACTGAGATGACAGGTGTGCAGCACCACAGCTGGTTAGTTGTTGTTATTATTATTATTATTAATATTAATATTGGTTATTCAGGACAGGGTTTCTCTGTATTGCTTTGGAGCCTGTCCAGGATCTCTGTCAGTAGATCAGGCTGGCCTCGAACTCAGAGAGACTCGCCTACCTCTGTCTCCTAAATCCTGGGATTAAAGGCGTGAGCACACCACCCAGCTGCCAGTTAGTTATTTTATGTGTTGCCATAACTTAGAAATAGCACCAGCCCTGACCAGGAGCACATGGCATGGTCCCAGGACTAGCAGCATGAACATCCTCTGCCAATTCATAGAAATGGAGACCCACAGGCCCTAGGCTAGGTTACTGACATCATAACCTCTGGAATCAGTGTCCCCTCATCCATGAGGGCCTTCTAGGTGAACTCAATTAACTGCCATCTAGATGACAGCTTGAGAACCACAGTGTAGAGATCACAGGTGAGTTTCTGTCCCACATTAGCTACAACTTTGTGAGTCACAACATCTGCACTTCTAATTGCTTTTGCATATAATAGATACAATTACTCGCTACAGCCCAAGGTGGTTTTGAAAGTCCATGTGAAAGTTCCCCAGGTTCCCCAGAGCTAAGTCAGGACGTCACCCATTAACTAGGCGATATCATCACGATCTTCATCCTGTTCCTACTGTGCTACTCCAACCTGTCTGTCCCAGTCGCTCTTGAAGTTTGATAAGGTTCTAGTCACTCCACCCAGCTGAGTAACTAATTAGAGTCTTAGTGAGTATTCTTTTTTATTCTTTATCTGTGCAATCATTAACAAGAACTTCAAGCGAGAGTAAGCCTAATACTGTTCTTCCTTAAAAAAATTACACTTTCACTAGCTCTGAAACACTTATCAGTAACAGTTTATCCTTTTTCCTCCCTTTCTGGAAAATTCATGTACGAAGTACAATTATAATGGGAAAATAGATGCAAGGAACACTTTACGAAAATGCAAAGTTACTAAGCCTATAAATAAATATATACTGATACACTTTGCTGCTCAATTTAGAGCAGTCCTGAGGGTTGATATCAGGGCCTATCACATGCTAGGCCAGCATTCCACGTACGTGTACACACACACACACACACACACACACACACAAACCAGTTGTATCCCTTGCCCTCACTGTTCTTTAACATTCTGAGATAGGACCTCACTAAGTTCAAGACTGGCTATGAAGGCCTTGAATTTGCAATCCTAAGTAGTTGAGATCATAGGCCTGTTCTAGCAAGCCTGGATTCCTTTGCCATCATTATTTACAAAAAAAATATTGTATCAATATATCTATCTATCTATCTAATTTTGAGACAGGATCTAATCTATCTGTCTGTCTGTCTGTCCACCTCCCTACCTACCTACCTTTGAGACAGGGTTCATAGACTCCGAGCTGGAACTTGCTATGCAGACCAGGACAGCCTCAACTTTGGCAAATTCCTATTTCTATTTCCTCAGTTTACAGCCTGTTACCACACCTGGCAAGAGTAGCATTTTAACTCTCCCCAGGATTAAACATGATGTTATCAGTACAACTCAAATACTCTGTAGTTCCCATGAAGAGAATATACTGGACATTTGACAAAACCATCATTTTAGCTACTAGACTTACATTTAAAGTAGGCAATGGTAGTTTAAAGTAGATGAGACATTCACCTTGCCCCTTGTAAAGTGTGCCATTATTCTAATTTTCTCAGTGAGATCAAAGCTATTTCCATGATGGTCAAGTTTGGCTTTGCCTCTAATATCCAGTCCATCAACTATATGTCATGGATTTTTGTCATTGCTGTTTTTGTTTTTTAGATGATATCCTTGAGTCCTAATTCTCCTGCCTCTGCCACCTCAGCACTTCCCAGTGTCACCAACGCCTAGTTCTAGGGGATATTCCTTTTGGTGGGCTTTTTTTTTGGGGGGGGTTTGGGGGTTTTTTTTGTTGTTGTTTTGTTTCATTTTTTGAGACAGGGTTTCTCTGTATAATAGCTCTGGTTGTCCTGGAACTCATTGTAGACCAGGCTGGCCTTGAACTCACAGAGATCTATCTGCCTCTGCCTCCCAAATTCAGGGATTAAAGGCATGCACCACCACCACCTGGCTCTAAAACTTTCTGTATATTGAGAATATTCAAAGAGATGAGTTAGAAAACCCTTTCACAGAGCAAATCAATAATCTAGTAGTCATTCAATAAAATCATTACACAAAACATAAGCAAACCCCAAACACACAATCTTAAGACTTACCAATGACAGGGTTGCTGTTTCTGTGAGCTGGTTTAGGGGGTGGGATAGGGGGTTGCTTGGCAGGGGCGGTATGAATAAAACTCAGGGTAGCAGTAGTGTTAGTGCTGGCAGGAGCAGCAGGCAGAGTCCTGGGGGCCGGGGCAGGGATGACAAAGGAATTAACAGTCTTTGTCACGTTCGTGGCAGCAGCGGTGGCAGCAGTGGTGACGGCAGGAGAGCCAGTAGAGGAGATGGACCTCGATGCACTGGCAGACACGGCCGCCTCCTTTGCTTGCCCTTCGCTTGCTTCGTAAGAAGAGGATGAGAGCCTTTTTGGGGGGAACAAATGCTGCTTAGGTACATGCTCAGGAGCAGACTCTGCTTCAGAGTTAGGCTGGCTGCCAGTTGAGCCTGTGCAATAAAAGACATGATGTAAAAAGGAGGAGACTGAAAATGCGAACACATTTACAACCAACTTCATCGATGAATTTACAGATTTTCCAGCTACCTTTGATGTGCTTAGGGAGTGTGCATAAGAGAGGCTCAGTAAGGGTAGTGATGGTTCATACAAAAGCCTACCTCCAAGGACATATCAGGTAAATGCCTGCCATACAAGCATGAGGAACAAGTTCAGATCTCTACTGTTGTAGGATACTTTGATTATACTCAGATGATCCTGAGGCTGACAAAATTTGTTTTAAATCAGAGGGTGGAGTTAGCTACTAGCTGACCAAATTAACCATAGAGGTTTCAGGGAACTAAGGACAGACAGACACAGGAAGTAGTAGGGTCGAGATTATAGAGGGTCTAGACCCTTCTGGATGGAGGAATGAAAGAGATAGACAGTCACTGGTTACTTCTCTGATCATTCAGGTTCTTACTCTGATACATGACTCCTGAGTTTTTATTGATAAGGAATAATTAGATAAACACATCACTCCACATTTACATTACAAAATAAAAGCAAGGTTCTAATCCTAGTGCTGTGCTGGGAGTGGAATAGAGACAAGGTCACTGGAGCTTACTGGCCGTCCATTCTAGCCAAGCATCGATTTCTAGGTTCAGTAAGAGATGCTGTCTCAAAATAAATAAATACCCTGGGTGGCAGTGGCGCACGCCTTTAATACCAGCACTCGGGAGACAGAGGCCGGCAGCCTGGTCCATACATAGAGACAATCTCAAAACAAACAGAAAAAAAGAAAGGGGTAGGGAAAGAATCATAAATTTAGGAATTTGAGGAAAGGCTGGGAGTAACAAGGGGAGAAGACTGCAGTTTCTCAAGAACTCGAACCCCGCCCCCAACGGACATCTCTTACAACTCTCTAAGGGAAATGAGAGCAGGGTGGCTTCCAAACCCACAAACCCACTTTTACCTAGTCTCCTCTTTGAATCCTCTTCTGGAATAAGATTCCGAAGACTTGATATCCTCACTGGCTCTTCTTCCACTAGGACTGGACTAGAAGACCTGGCACTCCCTATGGGGGCGGTGTGGCCATTCTTTAATGTGGCATGGCTCAGCTTTCCTGGATCCTCACCACCTGCAAGAAGAAAGAGAAGAGTGCAAGGTGATGGACCTGGCATGGCCAGATGGGATGAACGGATGGTTTCTAACCTCTCTTACCGCCTTCTCTCTAATAAATAGGGTTCTTACCGAAATGTGCGTTATTTGGAGCCTCGTAGTATTAACAGAGGTACACAGTTCCTCTTCCAAAAGGTAAGTAATTGCCAACTACATCAAGTAACTTGCTGCATAAATAATCTATCATACATACATGTTACAGTGTTAAGGTGGGGGGGGGGATATAGCTCAGTGGTAGAATACGTACCGACACCAGTATTGAGGAGGAATTGTGACAGAAAGGCTATGGTAAAAACAAAGAAAACTCCATTCTTCTGGGGTGGGAAAGGTGTTGGGGAAGCACCACACAAAGTGGTAGCTTCTGAAAGAGGAGCAGAAGCCTACCACATCAATGAAAGATAGTCTATTTAAATTAAAACAATAGGTAGGAGGGGCTAGAAAGATAGCTCAGTGGTTAAGAGCACATTCTGCTCTTGCAGAGGACCTGAGTTCAGTTCCCAGTATCCATGCTAGGCAGCTCACAACAACCAGTAACTACAGATCCAGGGGATTTTACACATCTGACATCTGCAGACATCTGCACTCATACACACCCTCCCCCCCCCCAACACAGAAACTCCAGACACATACACATAACTTAAAAATAAGTCTTTTTAAAAAGCAATAGTATATATAAAGGCATAAAGTTATGAGCAGGGACTAGCAATGAGTGCAATATGGTAGAGACCAGGTATTCATGGTGATGAGTTATGAGTAGGACTGTAAAGGCAAGCAGGGGCCAGGCTATAAAGGCTATTAAACACACATAAAGACGCTAGATATAAATCCTGGATGAAACCAAAGCTCAAGCATTAGAAGGAGCAGGAAGGTTTAATGTTATCTATCTTGTAGAAGGTTGGCTCTGAAAGCTGTTAGAAGGAAGGGTAATAGATAGGCAAACTGAACAGGAAAAACAAGAAAAACCACTGTTTTAATGCACCTGAAAAATCAGCAGAGGGTGACTGAGGGTGGAGAGCCTAGGGGTGTGAAGGGCAGTGATTCCTTACACACTAAACTACAAGACGGCCATTAGCATGGAGATGGTGGGAATCCCTGTGGTTACTACACACTGCTACGGAAAAGGAAAGTGAGATCCTTTCATGGAGCAATTAGACAAACATCCCCAGTGCCTGAAGTTTTCCTAGACTTATTTAGAAGACCAAGCTGAAAAATAGTGAGGTCAGGGACTAGAGAGATAACTCAGTGGTTAGAATAGTGGCTCCTCTAACAGAGGATCTGAGTTCAATTCCTAGCCCTCACATGGCAGCTCACAACTGTCTGTAATTCCAGTTCCAGATGGATACAATATACTCTTCTGGTCTCCTAGGGCACCAGGTATGCCCATGGTGCACAGACATACATTTAAGCAAACACCCATATACATATTAAAGAAATATAATTATGTTTGAAAGGGTTGTGTGTGTGTGTGTGTGTGTGTGTGTGTGTGTGTGTGTGTGTTATGAGCACTGGCTGTTCTTCCAGAGGTCCTGAGTTCAATTCCCAGCAACCATGTAGTGGCTCACAACTATCTATAGTGAGATCTTGTGCCCTCTTCTGGCAAGTAGGCACACATACAGGCAGAACACTGTATATATAATCAATAAATCTTGAGAAAGAGAGAGAGAGAGAGAGAGAGAGAATGAATGGCAGTGAGGTCAGAGACCCATGGTCTCACTTCCGTGTCACAGGACAGTGTGAGTGTCCTTCCTTGCTTCCCACAGTAATGCTTAGAGAAACATCATCTAAAGATCTGTTTTATTTTTATTTGTGTGTACACACACATATGCTCATTTCTTGATATTTTTAGAATTAGTCCAGAGTTCTTACAGACCAGCTCCTCCCACCTAACACATCACTGCCCACTAAGAGATTAGATGGTGTCCTTCAAGCATGTTCATGTAAGCAGTGGGGTTTGGACTAGAAATATTGAAAAAAAAAAAAAGGCAAGTAATAAAATGTCCCTACAAAGCTAAAGAAACCGTAAAGCATTTTTATTTATTTAGTTGTTTTGTGGCAAGAGCTGATACACAGCCTAGACTAGCCTTGCCTTGAACTGGATCGAGGTGGCTCTGTCTCCTAGTGTTGTTGGATTACAGGTGTGACATACCAAACCTTGGTATATTTTTATTAAATTAATTAATCAGTTGAATATTAAACTAGCTTTTCCAGACAGAGTCTTACTATGTATCCATTTCTATATATACCAGGCTGCTTTTGAATCTAGTACTCCTCCTGACTCCACCTCCTGAGATTATAGGTATGTACCACTATGCCATCACTGTGTATCTCTGGCTGGTCTAATCACTGTAGATCAGGCTGCCCTAGAACTCACAGGGATCTGCTTGCCTCTGACTTCCAAGTGCTAGAACTAAAGGTGTGTGCCACCATCTCTGGCTTTTAATTTATTTTTTAAAATTATTACATTTATTTATGGATGTGTGCATGGGTATGTATGTGTCATGGAGCACATACTGAGATCATAAGACAACTGTGGCTATCAATTCTCTGTAGGAACCTTTACTTGCTGAGCCATCTCTCTAGCTATGTACCTTTAATTTTATTATTTATTTGTTTGCTTGTTTTGTTTTTTGAGACAAGGGTTTCTCTGGGTATCTCTGCTGTCTTAGAACTCATTCTATAGAACAGGCTGACCTCGAACTCAGGTCCACCTTCATCTGCCTCCACCTGCTCTGCTGGAATTAAAGGCGGGCACCACCACCACCTGGCTAATTTTTAAACTCTTTTGCTGTTGGTTTTTAAGTATATTAGTGTTTTGATGGGAGATGTCATTCTGTAAATATGTTTCTCATGCTGGTTAATGAATAAAGCACTGTTGACCAATAGGAAAGCAAGACAGGTGGGACTAGGAGACAAGGAGGATTCGAGGAAGTAGTCAGGAGGAGTCAACATGGAGAGACCGGGGAGACCAAACACCTGCCCCACTCCCTGGTAGGTGAAACCACGTGGAAATACATAGAAATGGGTTAATACTTAAGACAGAGCTAGCCGATAAGAAACAAGTACCTGGCCAACAGCATTATATCAAATACAGAGTCTCTGTGTATTATTTGGGGCTGGCGCGGCAGCGGGACAAGACCAACAGCAGGCAGAAAAACCATACTCCTTACAGTGTTTTGTTTGCATGTATGCACGCATGCATACCACATGCTTGCCTGGTGCCAGGGAAGCCAGAAGAGGGTGCTAGATCACCTGGAACTAGAGTTACAGGTGGCTGTGAGATACTATGAGGGTACTTGGAATCGAATCCAGGTCATGTGTAAGAGCAGCCAGCTCTTACCACTGAGCCAGCTTCTTATTTTCAGGAGAGGAAGGGAACAAGATGGCAATTCGACAAAAGTAGTAAATTGTTCTGAATATGAAACTAAAGAGAAACTAAATAAATTAAGTACAATACTATGTTTTCCATTTATAATCCACTGCTTCATAACCTACAAGTCAGTCTCGACATCAAAACTAGCAATGGGCCCTGAAATGTCAATGAACGATCAGTGCAAGATGAACATGGAGGCAGTTTGGTCAAAATTACCAACAGGCAATCTGAAATAGCTGTCACCACTGCAGGTGACAAGTTGGAGGAAGACACACATGGAATCTTTGCTCCCAGGACCCTTCACCAGTCATTCTATTTCATAGCTTAAGAGTGAAGCCAGACACCTGGGAAGAAATGGCGAATCGTTTTTTAAAGTGGTCCTCCACCATAACTACAGGAAGAGTAAAGCAAAAGACGGAAATTCAAAGACCTAGTGAGACCCAGCCAAAGACCACATGTACGGAGACAGCATGTGCTGATGGTTTGGAACTCACCCTGCTCGGGGTCTTCCAACAGAACCCCTCTTTTAACCAGTTCTTCTCTTGGTTTTCGCATAGATATTTTTCGCTCTAAAACTAACATTAAATTGGAAAACAGAACTCAGAAATGTGGCAGTTAGGTCAACTTAACTCTTAGCTTTATAAGTATAACAGAATAAAGCAGTTCACATTTCTTGTATTCTTAAGGAAAAGGAGGACATTTAAAAATGTAGCTGAGGGTGGTTCCACATGTCTATAATCCTAGCACTGGGGAGGTGGAGGCAGGAGGATCAGTTCCAGGACTGCCTCAGCTACATAGTAAGTTCTAGACTGCCTCAAACAAAACAAAAATCACCATTTGAGAGGAAGACGCTGAGGAATACTGTTGAGTTTGAGGACAGTCTATGCTACACAGTTCTAGGCCATTGAAGTCATGGCAAAGCTCTGACCAAAACAAAACAAAATCAATCGCTGGGGCTGGGAATTAGATCAAAGGTAGTGATTGCCTAGCATGTTCAAGGCCCTGGGCTCCACACCTAGAATTAGATATAAAAAACAAACAACGAAGCATCTTCATTTATCTTATTACCTGTGCTGGGAAAATATCACTTCTCAAAGGAGCCATATTCACATCGAGAAGTGGGCTAAGCGAAAAGAACCCCTTAGATCTGCTACAGCACAGGTGCTCCAGAGTCTCACTGTATTCCCATCCAGTCCTTTCTTTTTGGTTTTTCAAGACAGGGTTTCTCTGTGTAGCTTTGTTGACCAGGCAGGCCTGGAACTCACTGAGATCTTCCTGGTTCTGCCTCCCAAGTGCCAGGATTAAAGGTGTGCGCCACCACCACCCAGCCAGTCCTTTCATTTTCATATTTACTTTTGAGAGAAGGTCTTACAGTGCAGCTCTGACTGGCAAAGAACTCGCTATGTAGCCCAGGCTAGTCCCATATTCATGGTAATCCTCACACTTCTGCCTCTCGAGTACTCAACAGATTTAATCCCATCAAAATACAAACCTGAGAATGAGGCTACAGAATATAAGTATCAGCCAGGCTTCCTCAAACAGGCCTGTAAATTTCAATTATTCCAAAGGCTGAGGCAGTACGATTGTCATGGTTAATTCAAGGCAGTCTGTGCAATATAGTGAGAACCTGCATCAAAAAACTGATGTGGGGGAGGAGGGCTGGAGAGATGGTTCAGTGGGTAACAGTACTTGTGCTAAGCTTAACAGGAGTTTGACTCCTGGCATCCACATGGAGGAAGGAGATAACAGACTTTGCAAATTGTATTAGGCTTCCCCTTGTGCTGTGATCTGACCCAACAAACAAACAAACAAACAGTAGTTTAAAAAACACCTAGACACCATGGCCCACACCATAGCACTTGGGAGGCTGAGGCAGGATAAGCGCTATAAATGAGGCCATCCCAGGCAAGAAAATGAGTAACTGCCCAATTGAAGTCCTGCCTTAAACAAAGCAAAACAAAACCACCAAACAAAAAAGATGGCTGAGACTGTAGGTCAGTGGTAGAGCACTTGCCTAGCCTAGTATGTTTTCATGTCTTAGGTTCAAAGGTTTAACCCTCAATACAAAATGCAATAGAGTAAAGGCTCAATAGAGGACCATGCATCATTCTAAATCTAAAAAGAATGAACTCTTTCTTCAAGTAGGAGGTTATAGAAGATGATGGAAATATGAAAAAGCTGGGTACTTCTACAATAGGAACTCAGGGCTGGAGAGATGGCTCAGAGGTTAAGAGCACTGAATGTTCTTCCAGAGGACCGAGGTTCAATTCCCAGCACCCACCTGGCAGCTTACAACTGTCTATAACTCCAATATTGAACACCCTCACACAGACATACATGCAGGAAAAACGCCAAATGCACATAAAATAAAAATAAGTAAAAAAACAGGACACTTAGTTGGTAGAGCATGTGGCTGCTGAGCACAGAGCCCTGGCTTACCCTATAGCACCATATAAAGTAGATACCAGCACAAACCTGTAATCTTAGTGCTCAGGAGGTAGAGGCAGGAGAACCACAACCCCAGGAGCACCCTTGCTATATAAGAGCACAAGGACACCCCGATACAGACTGTCTGCTAAATTAATCAACGTAACAACACATTAACTAGTTTGTTATTGTTTGTCTCATATAACCAAGACTGACTTTGAGTGGCCAAAGATAACCTAAATTTGTGATCCCCTGCCTCTACTTCCCAAGAGCTGGAATTACAGCCTGCACCACCAAGCCCAGTTAAATCAGGAAATTATTCTTTCTTTATGTGTCTGTACAATTTGTATGCATACGTGTGCAAGCACACTTGGGCACAAGCATGGCATGGTATGCATGTGAAGGTCAAAGGTCAACCTCCGGTATCAGTTCCCACCTACTTCGGTTGAGACAGGGTCTCTTGGGTTTGCTTTTCCCCCACTGCATGCCAGCTGGCCTCGGGTTTCTGGCGATTCTGTGTCAGCCTTCATCTCCCCACACTGTAAGCACTGGCTTACAATAGTATGCGTACCAGATCTGGCTTTATGTTGGTTCTGGGTGTCCCAACTCGGGTCCTCAAGTGCTTTACCTGCTCAGTGACCTCCCTCAGTGCAAGCAGGGGACTCTTAAAATTAGAAGCCATATTTATTTTTATTTTTTTGAAGCAAGGTCTCGTGGTTGTTGCCAAGGTTGGCCAGAAGCTCAATATATGACTAAGAATGATCTTGAGCTTCTGGCCTTGGACCTCTGAGCCTCCCCTCTGCTTTGCTCAGACTAGGCAAGCACTCCACCCTCACCCCTCAGAACACATATTTAAATCTCAGCATCTTACCTTCTGATGTCTCTTTAAATTTATCACTACTTTTTTTTTTCCTCCATTTCCACGGCTTGAAGATCTTGCCAAAACCTGAGAACTTGCTTTTTCTTTTGGTGGGAGGTGTTGTGTCTCCTGCTTCCACACTGTCCATGACCATGCCTGGGTCTCCAGAGGGCTGCTCTGCTTCTTCTGTACATGGAGGGGAGCAGAAAGAAACAGCCAATTATTATTTCTATATAATCTCTAAAAATGTCCCTCTCTTCCTGTGGCAGTTAGATAGGATCTGGGCAATGATAAGTAATCATGCAAACAAGTCACTCTGGCGTTCGCATGGCCCAAACTCCTAACTTCAATCACTGGCGGAGCCAAAGCAACCCGCCATCATTTAAGAGAAAAATTCAGTGAGACGATGACTGCCGCCAGGTCAACAATGAAGATGTCTTCTCCATATGCATGAGTTCATTATCCCTGAAACAGGGAATCCCACCACTAAGGAGTCACTGTTAACTACTACCCATGCCACCAGTTTCCAGGATTTCCAGTTCAGGGAAGGGTACTTCATCAAGTGTTGACAGCTTGGATCTGTTTATCAGATTTCCCCGCAAAGAGGACTCTGCATAACTGTGGAAGACTGGGAGGAGGCTAAGGCGGGGCAGGGGCATTAGCGAGAAGATGTTTGAAATGAAGGGAAATAGGGGAGAACAGAGGTAAAATTCTACTTTGCCATCATCTTATTACTTAGAGAAAACCCTGATATTGGGGATTTGACACAAAACATAGATGACACAGTACAAGTTCAGGACTGAGATCAAAGGTCTTGAGGGCCTCATAATGACAACATGTGCAGGCCTTTAATGGCAGCAAAAGGCGCAGCCAAGGGGCGGGGCAGGAAGGCAAAAAAAAAAAAAAAAAAAAAAAAAAAAGGCAGGAAAGCAACACAATGCAGCCTTCACTCCACCTACAGTCTCAGAGTTCTCTGGAGAAGTCTAAAGGAAAGAAAAGGCTCTTGGACTCACTCCTGGAATCAAGCTGCAATGCTACTTCACAGAAATACATCAATACACACATTTGTAAACTATTTCATATTAGAAGCAAACAATGTATGGGGGCAAGAGTTTAACACATGTACTGCAAAAAAAATCTCCTTTTAACACTGTAGGTTTGTGTTATTATTACTTTTCAATTACTGCCCCCCCCCCAAACACACACAGGTTTTCTCAATGTAGCCTTAGCTAGCTGTCCGGAAACTCACTCTGTACACCAGGCTGGCCTCAAACTCAAGAGATCCTCCTGCCTTTGCCTCCCAAGTGCTGGGATTAAAGGTGTGCACCACCACTGTCTGGCAGAAACAGAGTTTTCTCTGCTTCTCTCTTAATATGTACCTAATTTTGTCAAACGGTTTAGAAGAACAGAACCTTGCTTCATGCAGTGGGTGAAGCCACACCCACCCCTGTACTTTATAGTTTCCAATTGGTTCATCCATATTAATGTTTATCTATTCATCCACCTATTCTTTGTATTCTTATTTTTGCTTGTTTTATGTGACAGGATCACATAGCCCAGGTTGGCTTTGAATTCATTTATAGCTGAGGATGACCTTAAACTCCTGATCCTCCTGATCTTCCCCTCAAACGCAGGGTTACAGGTGTGAACTACCACATCCGGCCTCACTCAGATTTCTATTCCTCCTCCTAGCCCCTCCCAGTCTCAATGACAAACGGCATATTATTTCGGTGACTCACACGTCTGCCCAACTATTTAGAATCAGCCCGACTGCCTTTATAATATACAGGATCTCCAGGAAGTGGGGCCACGAGTCCTTTGAAAAACTCTCCAGCCAGGTGTGATGGCATCCACCTATAATCACCCAGGAGGCTCCAGAGTGAAACCCTGTCTCAAAAGAACAAGGGCAGGGCTGCAACTCTTGAGTGAGTGTGGCACTGGCATAAGCTCTGCGTGCAGCCGAGAAAAGAAAGACTCAGGGGTCTCAGGTCCACCAAGTTTGTTACCCCAGCCCCACATTAAGACCTGGAACCTTCACACATGTTAAGAGAGACAGGCAGACATTTTCTGTCTCAAGCCTATGCCTTTGTTGAAGAGGCTGGAAGATGCTATGTTGCAGTGCTTCTGCTCTGCAAGGCGCTCCCCTCCCCGGGGGGGGGGGGGAGCACCCTTGCCCCTGTGCCTCCTAGCCTCACCCACACACAGTTCAATTAAAAGGAAGCAGAGACTTGTTTTGTTTGTTTGAGGTTTCTGTTTATTTTTTGATACAGGGTCTCTCTGTATAGTCCTGGCTATCTTAAAATTCTATGTAGATCAGTGGTTCTCAACCCCTTTGGAGGGGTCAAATGACCCTTTCACAGGGATCACCTAAGACTATCAGAAAGCATAGGTATTTACATTACAACTCATAACCAGTAGCAAAATTAGTTACGAAATAGCAACAAAATTAACTTTATGGTTGGGGGTCATATTAAAGAACCAAAGCATTAGGAAGGTTGAGGACCACTGATGTAGATCAAGCTTGTCTCAAACTCACAAGAACCCAGGTTTGAGTTCCAGCACCTACATGTTGGCTCACAACCATGTACAACTAGTTTCAGAGATCAGATGTCCTCTTCTGACCTTCATACGCAGGCACATACACATCGTGTGCATACATACATACATACATACATACATACATACATACATGGAAAACATACATACACATACAACAAAATAGATAATTTAAAAAAAATAATAAAAAGTGTATCATGAGTAGGACCCAAGGGCTCACACTTAAGATGCCAGTACTGCCACTATGGGAATTGAGGCTAGAGGATTACAAGTTTGAGGGCAGCATGGGCTATGTATATGGCAAAGGTTGTCTCAAAACACACAACCCTAAAATGATATACATTATGTAGTGGTTGGGTGTAGTGTAGTGTTCCAAATATTCCAATCAGGTCAAATTGGTTCATTGTGTTACACAATCATTAACACCCTGTCTGGTGTTCTGTCTGTTTGCTCCATTAGCTGTTGGGAGAAGCAGAGTAACATCTCTAGCTATTAAAGTTACTGTGACAAGATCTGTTAAATAAATATAAATTTAAGTTACGTTTTCCTCTTTTAAAACAATTTTAAGAACCAGGCAGTGGTGGCACACACCTTTGATCCCAGAGCTCAGGAAGCAGAGGCAGGCAGATCTCTGTGAGTTCCAGACCAGCCAGGGCTACACAAAGAAACCCTGTCTGGGACAAAAAAAAAAAAAAAAAACGTTTTAAGAAATTAATATGCACAGGTATTTTACTTTAAGTCTGTGCACCATGTGTTTACCTGGTGCCTGTGGGGGTTAGATAGAGGGCATTGGGTCCCCTAGGACTGAAGTTGCAGATAGCTGTGAGCCCCCATGTGGGAGTTGGGAATTGAATCCTGGCCGTCTGGAAGAGCAGCCAGTGCTCTTAACCCCTTTAATAAAAATTTAAAGCTATGTATGTGTATATGCGCATATGTGGTAGTATAGGTACCTGCAGAATACAGAGGAAGGTATCATATCCCCTGGAGCTGTAATAATAGAAAGTTGTGAGCCACTTAATCTGAATGCTTTAGAACCAAATTTGGGTCCTCTGCAAGAGCAGTACACTCTTAGCATGGAGTCATTTCTCTAGCCCAGATCGTTTCCTCTTCAATGGATCCTTTTAATTTAGAAGAAAATTACTATATCATTGTAGAAATACTTTTACCTCTATTTTGTTTTCCTATTTTGTTTGACAACTGTCTTTTGGCCCCTTGAAACAAGGTCTAGGCTGGCTTCAAACTCAAGCTCCTCCTCTCAGCTTCTCAGGCATCACAGGTATGAAGTGCCACACCTAGTCAACCATCTTTAACTGGAGCACTTAACCCACCTATGTTTAATATTTCCACTGTCAGTATGGCTTTAGTTCTGTCGTTTGTATTTGTCTTGTCTTCTATAGCCTTATTAATCTATGTAGGTTTAGACCTTTACTGCTTCCTGAACAAAAAGACTCTAAATCTTCTGGGCTCTGTCACAAATTTCACATCTACATATATGTAACAATACACCACAGAAAATCCTTTATTGTTTTAACAAACAATACTGTTATATTTTCTATATATTATTTATGAACTCTTCACTTCTCTCTGTAATTGTCTGCATCAAGAAAAATTTTATTTATTTATGAAGATATTTTCAGTTGTACTTTTTTGGTTTTGTTTGTTCATTTAATAGACTTTGGAGACTAGAGTCTCATGTGGCTGAAGTTGGCCTTGAACCCCAGAATCCTTTGTTTCAACCTTCCAAACACCAGGATTACAGGCATATACTACCTTTTTCATTCATTCTTTTTTTTTTTTTTTTTTTTTTTTCCTGTTAAACCTGAGGCCCTGCATTTGACAGTCCAGTGGCCCAGGGGTTCTGATGCCTTCCCCTGGCCTCTTTGGATGACAGACACACAAAGGTAGACAAATATATATTCAGACAAAACATATATACACATAAAATTTTTTAGATTAATTTGTGGCAAAATGGAGACATATACCAAAATCTTTCTAATTTCAAAGTCTATGGGCACCTTTTCTACCATACTGCTTTATTTATTTATCTACCTATTTATTTATTTTGGGTTTTTTTGTTGTTGTTGTTTCTCCTGATCCTTATTAATCCTCATTAGTAATACACATCTGTAATCCCAGCATTTGAGAGACCAAATTAAGATCAAATGTCCAAGTCCATCTGGGGTATATAAAACCATATCTCAAAAAAACAAAACACAACTAACAGCAACAAGACACACACCAAAATGCAATTTTCATAAATGATATACAATTCTTGTTCTCACAACTACCTACACAACTACTATTAATCTCAAATGCTATTTAATAGCAAATTTTATAAAGAGGCTGAAAACATGGCTTAGCAGGTAGAGGCCTTTGCTGGTAAGTCTGACGACCTGAGTTTGATCCCTGGGACCTGCATGGTAGGAGAGAACAGACAGACTCCTGTAAGTTGTCCTCTGGAGGACCTTTACATGCACAACATGCACGGTGCACACAGACATACAGAAATAAATAATGTTTATTGAATAATTTTTAATTGAAAAGTCTAAATTATAAATTTAGATTCAAATCAAATCTCTTTACAAACTATTTGTCCTCCAGTTACAAGTCATTCAAATGTCCTGTGATACTTCCATCAAGTCTTTATTCACGTAGCTAAAGAAGGTTCGTTCTGTTGTTGTTTGTGCACATGTGGGTCAGCCTGGGTGTCATCGCCCAGGAGCCATCTGCTTTATTTTTCTTATTACTTTATTTTATTTGATATGCCTGCATTTTTATCTGTACATGATGTGCATGTCTGGTACCTGAAGAAGCCAAGAGGTCATTGGCTTCTCCTGGAATGGAGTCATAGGTGACTGTTAGCCATAATAGAGGTGCTGGGAACCAACCCTGGGTCCTCTGGAAGAGCAGCATGTGACATTAACCAGTGAACCATCTCTCTGGTCCCTTTTGTTTTTTTCTTTTCTTTTCTTTTCTTTTCTTTTTTTTTTTTTTTTTTTTTTTCCCCTTTAGACAAGGTCTCACATGCAGCCCTACCTGCCCTGGAACTTGCTATGTAGACCAGGTTGGTCTGGAACTCACAAAGATTCATCAGCCTTTTGCCTCCCAAGTGTTGTGATTAAAAAGTATGTGCTACCAATGTCAAGCAAAGTTTGGTTTGGCTTTAATTTTAATTTTTTTCTTTTGAAACAGGATTTCTCTATGTAGCCCTTAGCTGTCCTAAAACTTGCAGGCATTGAACTCAAGAGATCAATCTGCCTCTGCCTCCTGAATGGTGGAAGTAAAAGTGTATACCATTAATGTATGTCTCTCTCTCTCTCTCTCTTTCTCTCTCTCTCTCTCCCCCCCCTCTCTCTCTCTCACACACACACACACACACACATTTATATTTAAGCAAAGACAGGGTGTGGGGCTTCACCTACAAAGGCAGTAGGTGAAGGAATTGGCAGTGCAAGCCTGATGAGATGAGTTTTATCCTCAGAACCCATGGTCGGAAGAGAGTCTACTCCTTCAAGCTGACCTTCAAACACGTGCCATGGCAGAAAAGATGCTCCCTGCCCCAACAAGTAAATACTTAAAATAAAGTAATTAATAAATAAATAAAACTAAGAGTTGCCCATGGTGATATATGCCTATACTTCAAACACTTCAAAGACTGAAGTAGGAGGTTAGCCTCTTTGAGGTCTAGCCTAGGGTACATAATGAGTACAAAGCCAGCCTGAACTTCATATCAGAGACTTTATCTCAAAACAACAAAACTAAGCCATACCTTTTTAATATTTTGCATTTTCAGGTGTTCACTAATTATTTGTAAATTATATGTATATAACTAGATATATACTACATATAACTAAATATACTACACATAACTAAATAAAGAAAATGATAGGATTAAACAATACACCCTAGATCAAAGACTGTATAATCTTACATATTTCTATTCTGGTAGTACTAGGGTTTGAAACCAAGGTCTCCTGCATGGTAGGGAAACATTCTACCAATAAACTATACCTCTAGCTTCTTCCCATGTATTTTGAGAGGAGGCCTTACTTGCCCTGACTGGCCTTGAGCTCACTCTCATCTCAGCTTCCAGAGTACCTGGTCTTACAGGTGTACAGCTTCACACCTGGCCTACAACCAGTTCTTACTCACCTGTGTTGAACAGCCAAGTATAACCAGGCAACAAAAATCCACAGAAAACAAATCTTCAACATTCTTTGACTAGATTTATAATAAGTGACTAAATTGCCTGGTTTATTTGAATTCCAATCTATTATTTGCACCTTATCAATTTTAAAAATTATTCTCTGTTGATTTTTTTGGTGTTTTTTTGCTGTAAGCTGTCATCTTCCATGTCACCCCAGCCCCGCTAGTTGTTGTATTTGAGTGTATATGTGCATGCATACGCCAGCGCTCATGTGTGAAGGTCAGGGGACAATTTGAAGGGGTTTGTTTTCTTTCTTTTTTTCTTTTGGTTTTCAAAAATATGGTTTCTCTGTGTAGCCCTTGATGTCCTGGAACTCGATTGTAGACCAGGCTGTCTTTGAACTCACAGAGATTTGCCTATTTCTGCCTTCTGAGTGCTGAGACTAAAGGGATGTGCCATCACTGCTGGCTTGTTCTTTCCTTCTACCAGTGGGTTCCAAGGTCAGTCTCAGGTCATCAGGCCCGGGCAACAAGCACCTTTACCAGCTGGGCAATGCTTCTGGCCCTTTCGGTTTTGGTTTTTCTTTTTTTGTTTCTTTGTCTCACTCCCCAACCCTGGCTGTCCTGAAACTTAATGTGATCCTCCTGCCTCAGCCTTCCAAACTTTTTAAATAGCATAATTTATGATACTTTGCCACAGTACTTAACATTTTTTTTGTTCTCTAAAAGAGGCTTATTATTGGATTTAAAAAATAGTTTCATAAAACTGCAACAAAATAATAGAAAGCAAAATGTGTCACTAATGAACAAAGCAGCCTTTGAGCAGAGAAGGCCTTCGACTTCTGGAGCTCTCCACAGCCTTGACCATGGGATTAGAAAGCACTCAACGGGGGGGGGGGGGGTGCAGAGACAGATAAGGTCTCTGCACCTAAGCGAAGGCAGATCTGACTCTGTCTCAGGAAAAATGTATTTAGCCAAGAAGGATACAGCCTGGGGGGTCAGCTGATCGGCTGGCTTAGTCTAGGACAAGGGCCAGCACCACAGGGAAAGTGACAAGTGCATTACAGCTCAGCAAATGATGTTTACTTTGTAGATAATGATGCCTGACTGTGGACCACAGGGACTTGGGTTTGGATCCCCAGCACCCAATTAAAGGGCAGCATGGTAACTTGTCTGTAACCCAGCACTGAGGGGAAAGGGGTGGAGTTAATAGGACCCCGAAACCCATCCACCAGCTAGTCTACCCAGGTTCAGGAAAAGATCTCAATAAATAAGACAGAGGGATCAGTGAGATTGTGCATAGTGTGAAAGTATTTGTCACACAGCCATAATAACGAGTTCATCCCTAGAAGCCACAGTGGGAAAGAACTGACCCCTGAAAGTCATCCTCTGACCCCTCCACACAGGCACTGTGGCACGCACGCATCACATTCACATACAACACACACACATATGTGTACACACACCCACACTCACATTTTTAAACATGTTTTATTAAAAGGGGTGAGGAGAGACCTGTATGGTGCCATCTGCCTTTAATCCCAGCATTTGGGAGGAAGAGGTAGGCAAATCTCTGTGGGTCTGAGATCAGGCTGATCTACATAGGGATTTCCAAGGCGGCTAGCCAGGGCTACAAAATGAGATCTTATCTTTTGTCTGTCTGTTTTGAGACAAAGTGTCTGTCTTAGTTAGGGTTGCTGTTGCTGAGAAGAGACACCATAACTATGGCAACTCTTATAAAGGAAAACATTTAACTGGGGCTGGGTTACAGTTCAGAGGGTTAGTTCACCATCATGATGGTGGGAAGAACTGTGGCATACAGTCAGACATGGTGCTGGAGAGGTAGCTGGAGTTCTACATCCGGATCCAAAGGCAGCAGGAAGCTGGGACTCACCAGGCCTGGCTTAAGATCTCAAAGCACAGCCCCAGTGACATACTTCCTCCAACAAAGCCATGCCTACTCCAACAAGGCCACACCTAATAGTGCCTCTCCCTATGAGCCAAGGATTCAAACACATGACTCTATGGGGCACCCCAATCAAACCACCACAGGTCACTATGGAGCTCTGGCTAGCCTCCAACGCTATGCAGATCCTATGGCCTGAACTCACAAACATCTGCCTGTCTCTGCCTGCTGAGTACTGGGTTTAAAAATACACACCACCAGGACCCCAGCATGAAACCTTTACTTTAGAAAGAAAAAAAAAAAGGAAAATGGGTGGGACTGGGTAGGCCCATATTGAAAATGGCTCCGCAGGTAGACTCTAGTCAACAAATCATAATGCCTGACTTTGATTCCTGGGTCCCACAGGGTGGAAGTAGAGAAGAGATTCCTCTGACTTCCACAAAAGCACTCTGGTATACACATGCCCCCCCCCCACATATATATATATATAAACACACACATAACTAAAACATAAAATGCAAATCAGAACAATAAGATAATGGAGAGAGAAGTGACGGAGAAGTTAACTGACATCTACCTCAGGCCACCACACACACACACACACACACACACACACACACACACACACACACACACACGCATTTACGAATACAAGCATCTGAACAACACAACACCACACACACATTCTTTTCTAAAGAAAAAAACAAAACAAAAAAAAAAAAGACTGAACAGACTTAAGTGTATTAAAGGTCTAAAACACTGAACTACATATCTTAGCATATTTCACCTTCTAAAGGATCTAATGCAATCTTCTAAACAGCTGCCTACTGAAACACTCCCTAAAAATATTAGTATCCAAGGGCTGGAGAGACAGCTCAGCGGTTAAGAGCACCGCTGTACTTCTAGAGAACATAAGTCTGACTCCTACTCCCACCTACCTGTACCGGCAGATTCAAAAGAGCCAATGTCTTCCTCTGGCCTCAGTGGACACCAAGCACATGTGGTGCACAGATACACAGGGCAAAACACCCATACAAGTAAAATTTACATTTTTCTTTGTTTGGTTTTTGAGACAGTCTTTCTACATAGCCCTAACTGTCCTGGAACTCGCTCTGTAGACCAAGCTGGCCTCAAACTCACAGGGATCTGCCTGCCTCTGTCTCCAGAGTGCTGGGATTACAAGCATGTGCTATGAACACCTAGATAAAAAAATTTTAATTAAAACATTTTATTTATAGCCGGGCTTTAGTGGTGCATGCCTTTAATCCCAGCACTCTGGAGGCAGAGGCAGTAAGATCTCTGTGAGTTCAAGTTCCAGGATAAGCTCCAAAACAATATAGAGAAACCCTATCTTGAAAACAAAACAAAACAAAAAACATAACATTTTATTTATGATTATTATTATGTGTATAATTTTAAAAATTTTTTGCCATAATTGGGATCAAATCTAATCCAGGGGTTCCTGCATGCTAGAAAGTTCTTTAAACTAAACTACATCTATCTCCATTCTCCAAAAATTTTTTTGTTAGTTATTAGTTGCAAAACTGACTTCTTATTCCTGGGACAGTGTTCCAGGCAGCCCAGGCAGACCTGGCACTCAGTATATAGCCAAAAATAACCTTGACTTCATCTGCTTGCCTCCACCTGAATGTTGGTATTACAGGTACATGCCACATCCAAATCTATGTACTGCCAGGGATTGAACCCAGGGCTCTCTGCAGCTAAGATGAGCACCCTCCATCTTGAGAGTATACTCTTGAGAACTTTGAATAGAACTCAGCCCTTTGTTTCTTAAAAGCACACATGCACAAATGTGATTATTATAGAGATTAGATGGATATTCTTCATAAAGAATGCCACATCACGGGGCTGGAGAGATGGCTCAGTGGTAAGAGCTCTTCCAGAGGACCCAGGTTCCCCACATGGCAGCTCACAACTATCTATAACTCCAGTTCCAGGGCTTCTGACACCCTCATACAGGCAAAAGACCAAAGAACATAAATTAAAAAAAAAAAAAAAAGATTATAAGAAAAAAGGAAAAATAAAGTCACATCATTAAATTGTACAAGCTCAACAACTTGATGCTTTTAAAATCCTTTCATTTCCATGGTGTGGCTAAAAGCCTGGCATTTCTTGAGACCATACTGTATTTGTTAAAGAAGAAAACCCCAAGGAAAAGCAGACCATGCAAACGTGGTAATTTATCACATACAGGAGAAGGTTGGTTCTAGGAGCAAAAAAACAACATGTCATTAGAAGGGAGAGGAGGCAGAAGTTGGGGTATGTGGTAGTATGGAAGAAAATGCCCCCCAAAGAGAGTGGCACTACTAGGAGGCATGGCCTTGTTAGAGGAAGTGCATCACTGTGGGGGCAGGCTTTGAGGTCTCTTTTGCTCAAGCTTCCCTCAGTCAACTTCCTATTGTCTGCAAGATGTAGTACTCTCATTTCCAGCACCGCATCTGCCTTTGTACCACCATGCTCCCCATCGTGATGATAATGGACTGAAACCCTGAAACTGTGAGCTGACACTCTCTAATTGAATGTCTTCCTTATAAGAGGGGCTGTGGTTGTGGTGTCGCTTCACAGCAACAGCAAACCCTAATGAAGACAGGGTATCTCTATTTTATTTAACTGAATTTTTGTGTGTGTGTGTGAGAGACAAGGTCTGTCTCCTAAAACCTAGGCTGGCCTAAAACTTGCTAATATAATACTTGAACTCCTGATCTTCTGGCTTCTGTCTCTAATTACTAGGGTTACTAACATGTACCCTACCACACCTCTGTAGGTTTTGTTATTGTTTGTTTTTGGTTTTTAGAGACAGGATTTCTCTGTGTAGCCCTGGCTGTCCTGGAACTCACTCTGTAGACCAGGCTGGCCTCAAACTCACAGACATTCGCCTGCCTCTGCCTCCTTGATACTGGGATTAAAGGTGTGCACCACCACTGCCCAGCCTACCTCTATTTTCCAAAGCTGCAAAGTGGTCCTAGAGGGTTTCTTATATTTTGCTGTACACCCTTTCTATAAAGCATTTTATTTATTTTTTTAACAGTAAAGTACTGAAATTACAAAGCCTTAGCCTAGTGGTCAAAGTAAAGCGAGCAATGGGATCAGTTCACTCGAGTTCTCCAGTCTCACTGGGTAAGTGTTCTGTCACCCATGTGCTCAGTGTCAGGAAAACCTGAAAAACACTTTCCCCAGGAGATCAGAAACTAAACTGTAACAAATTATGACACACATCTGAGGCATTACCTGTTTCCCCAAACTTTTATGCTTTTCTTTAGTCACCATCGTTTTAATTTTACCTTATTGGGATTTTGTTGTTTTTTGTTTGTTTTTGTTTTAAGACAGCGTCTCATTCTGTATAGGCTTGGCTAGCCTGAAACTCACTATGTAGAACTAAAAGCAGAGAGCCATCTACCTCTGCCTCCCTGATACTGGGATTAAAGGTGTGCATCATACCCACCTTAGACTTTTTATTTCTTGGCAGAGAGAGAAAAACAAAATAAAAACAAGCCAGGCAGTGGTGGCACATGCCTTTAATCCCAGCACTTGGGAGACAGAGGCAGATGGATTTCTGTGAGTTCAAGGCCAGCCTGGTCTACAGAGTGAGTGCCAGGACAAGCTCCAGTGCTACACAGAGAAACCCTGTCCCAAAAAAGCAAAAATAAACAAACAAATAAATAAATACGTAACAGATTAAATAGGCTTCCTGATATTTCCTAAACCAGTTAACTATACACTTTTTCCTAAACAGCACTTTGTCCAGAAATAACCTAGATGCTTTTTCCTACTAGACTTTTTTCAACCTTTTTTTTTTTAATAACCATTTCCCCCGATTTATTATCATCATCAAACACAAACTCCTACAAAGGTAAGAAAATGTGCTCACAAAGATGACAGTCAACCTCATCATTTCATACTTCCAACTGTGAGCCATCCTCACAATTCCCCGGGCTGTCAGTCTGAGCTAGCCCCTGAGACAGTAACACTTCAGAAGTTCATAGAGCACAACACCTTCTGAGGAGCTAACACTGGTACAATGGAGAAAGCCCAGGACTGGCTTGGAAAAGCTGTAAGTCTAAAACTCAATATTAAAATGGCCTTGTTTTTATAATTAAGCAGTTTTATTTTTAGATCACACGTAACAATTGCCCAAACCTGCAAAATACCAGTAAAATACCTCTAAGCTCTATTTAACAGCTCCTGTAACTTTTATTTTCTACAAAGACAATGATTAACAACTAGGTAACTTCCTAGCAATATAATCTAAAACACCGAACTCCGGAGAATAAGTAAACAAGATTGTGAGATAAACAAATTTAGCAGAGTGGAAAAAACTTAAAGGTTTTCATTCACTTCTCCCAAACATTTATAAATATGCCAAAGTCTTGCATTCCAATTCCTAAGAGACACCATCTTCAGCTGTAAACCTGCCTCCTTTCTATCAAGCCGTCTATTTTTCTGCCTTCTATTACTCACCAACTGCATCTGGATTTACCGGTCTGGAGACATCAGCTTGCCCCATGATTATAATTGTCTTAGATGTATCCCACGACAGCAAACTGTACCGAACAAAAGCAAACTTCTCTTGAAAGACAGATCCACATAGGGACCAGCAGCCCTGTATCACCACCAAATGCCAGGGGACAGCATGAGATCTGGAGTTTCTGTTGTCTGTATCCCGGTCACCGGGTATTTGTGGCGCTCACAAATGTCTTCACGCCGGCTTTCTTCACACAGGAATGCCTGTCATTCCAGAGTGCACAGTGTGTAGAGCTTTAGTGCGGAAGGGGAGGAGACAGCCAACCACATTCTGGCTCCCAAGGGCACAGCCCAAAAGCCCACACCTCCTTTTCCTGACTTTGAGCTTGGTTGGAAGCCTCTAGGCTCAACGCCACAGGACAGGGAGCCTGGCCCAAAGTACAGCAGAAACCCTAGACCATCAGTGGGGTCCGGAGGAACCGTCGAATGGGGGTAGAAACCCGTCTCAAAGGCATATTTCAGATATGAGCTTACTTCCAAAGCATCCAGTTATTCTAGAATTTCTGTGTTGTATATGGACTGATTATTTGTTACCTCCCCATCCTCCCACATTGTAGAACACCTTTCCTGGTGTGTGTGTGTGGGGTGCGTGTGTGTGTGTGTGTGTGTGTGTGTGTGTGTGTGTGTGTGTGTGTGTGTGTATGTGAGAGAGAGAGAGAGAGAGAGAGAGAGGGTGGGTCCAGAGGGAGCCAGAGAAAGTATGGTAGAGGTGAGAAATAGGAACAAGAATCAGGAGACATTACTGGAAAGGCAAACTGATCATCTGCCACACTGTAGTACAAACCAGCACTTGAAAAGTAGAGGCAGAAAACTCAAGTTCTAGACTAACTGAGTTACAAGGGAAAACTGTCTCAAAAATACTCAAAGCAAACAATAAAATAAAAAGAATGGACTAGACCAGTAGTTCTGAATTTTCCTAATGCTGTGACCCTTTAATACAGTTCCTTATGTTGTGGTGACCCCCCAATCATAATATTTTCATTGTTATACCATAACTATAATTTTGCTACTGTTATGAATCATAATGTAAATATCTGTGTTTTCCTAGGGTGTTAGGTGAACCCTGTGAAAGGGGTCAAGACCTACAGGTTGAGAATCGCTAGACTA
The DNA here is from genome assembly GCF_943737965.1 of Phodopus roborovskii. Taxonomy (NCBI): domain Eukaryota; kingdom Metazoa; phylum Chordata; class Mammalia; order Rodentia; family Cricetidae; genus Phodopus; species Phodopus roborovskii. The sequence continues at coordinate 20,154,478 of NW_026126448.1, forward strand.
GTCAATGGTCTTGGTATATACACAACCCTGAACTGCAATAATCTTCGCACTTTACTAGTAGTCTAGAAGTTCCTCATAGTCAGGACCACAATGTAGTTATCCTTAAACTACCAATGCTAGATATAAGTAGTCCAGTGCACACTGTAGCAACCTGAACCTCCTACCCCACAAGCATGCCTCATGCATGTTAGGCAAGCACTGAGTTACAGTCCCAGAAAGAAACAGAATTAATCTGAAGCTTTGCTTATGTAACCTAGAAGCAAAAGACAATGTACATGCCTGAAACCCCAGCATTTGGGATGTTGAGGTAGGAGGAATGACAAGTTAAAGGCGTCTAGCTTTATACAATAAGACCCTGTTTCAAATGAAAGATGTCCATCAAGGAAAAGAGCAAGAGCAATGGAGACAAGAAAAAAATATGCGGACCACAAATGATTCTAACATTCCAAGTGATTATGAGAATTGTTAAACTCTCACTTGTATGAGGAAAAAATGTTATGCTCATAATAAATTTTGAAAATTTATTCCTAGCCAGGCATGATGGTACACACCTTGAATCTCAACAATCAGAAGGCAGAGGCAGACAAATGTCTTCAAGTATGAGGCCATCCTGATATACATAGTGAGTTCTAGGACAGCCAGAGCTACATAAAGAAACCTGTCTCAAAAAAAGACCCTATCTGGGGGTAGAGGAAAAAATAAATATGGTAAAACCTAACCTACATCATATTTGTTTGCACAGGAGGACTCTAAAGAGTAACAGAAAAGAAATGCCAAGTCCTTCATGTGACAGCAGTGAGGGATTACAGATCATTTTGTTTCATGATTAAATCAGAAACAAAAGAATGAGGGAACTGAGTGTTGGTGGCACATGCTTTAATCCCAGCACTCGGGAGGTAGAGGCAGGAGGATCTCTGTGAATTTGAGGCCAGCCTGGTCTACAAAGATACACAGAGAAACTCTTGTCTCAAAAAACTAAATAACTAAATAACTAAAAATAAAATAAAGAATGAGGGCATACTTGCGAATGGAGATTCTTATTCATAGTTATAAGGATTAAATCAAGAGAAATACCTACAGTTCATTAACCAACCAGCTGAAATGAGGACCTTCAGGTTCAGTAGGAGACTATGCCTCAATAAGATGAAAAGCAACTAACTGGAGCATTGTGCCACACACATTTAATTCCAGCACTAGGGAGGCAGAGGCAAGCAGATCTCTGAATTCAAGGCCAGCCTGATCTACAAAACAAGTTCCAGAACAGACATGGCTACAGAGAGAAACCCTGTCTAGAAAAAACAAAAATAAACAAAAAAATAATAACAACAACAAAATAGATGGAAAGCAACAAGTTAACACTGGGTGTCAAATGAAGGTGGATTAAAGAAGGTCCATAAATACCCAGATAAAGAATTAACAGGTATTTATTTGGGGAGCACTGACACAATGATATAACTAACTGCAATGGTCTTCTGCTCCTGGAGATGCAGCCTCTGCCCTTCAGAAGCCCCCCTTCTTTATACATACTGAAGCCACACCCTAAGGCGTGGCCACTACCCCAAAACCACTGTCAGGACAAGATGCCACTACAGATATCCCCTTCTGGCACCTGCATGCATACACCACACACACCACACATAAGATGGAGTGTGACAGAGGAAGACCTACAATGTCGAACTCTGGCCTCCATATGCATGTATACTCACGTGAGTTTACATCTGTACCCACACATGCATACATATGTATGTGGGTGCTTACATACACAAGAAAACATATATTCATATATATATGCCATATACACAGACATAGAAATTACCACGAGCTACTACATAAATGATTAAAATTGTTGTCAAAGTCCCTTCCTATTAAACCAATGATTTAATCAATTCAATATTTTGCTGGGAAGAAAAAAAAAAGGTTCCAGGAAATGTTGGCCAGGGCAGTGGCCACAGTGTACTTTCTATAATGAATCTAAGTCAGTGCTTGCCAAATAAGGCAAAAAGATTAAGTGAATTAAATTATTAATAAACCTCCCTGGTCACCAATTTTTTTCTACTCTACTATTTTTTCATGAGCAGAATGTAGTTGCTTTTTATAGTTACAATAAAAGAGATTAAAAAGCCTTAGTCTTCTAATGAAGGAGAGCACCATTTACACACATGGACATGCCTGCTGAGCTCTATTAAGGAACCAAGGCATCAGTGATGTAGGAACAGGCGGACAGAAGTTGAGGCCACCGAAGCGTTTGAAATGTGCCAACTGTTTTCTAGTAAGTAGCACTCACTGCGAGTGACTCAACGAAATGACAACTAACTCCTGCTGCTCCATCTTCTCTCTCTTTCATAACTCTTCACAACGCACCTGGTTGGCAAACTGCCTCCAAGGAAAGGAGACAGGATCAGCCCTCAGTCACATGCCCACAGGAATACAGTAACTGTTTGCAGATAGCCATGGCACCTGAAAGTTATTCAGGAACTTCTAGCCAGGATTCAGGTTAAGGGGCATTCCTTTCCGGCTCATGTGCAGAAGAATCCAGTCTTTATCCTCCCCTAAATAAAAAGTCTGAGTAATGACCACCTGGTGCCACCATGAGTCAATCAATAGTAATTCCAGCAAAAAAAAAAAAAAAAAAAAAAAAAAAAAAAAAAAACTGAGATGACTGTGTAAATGCTGTTTCTATCAAACTCGCTCCAACTAGTAATTCAAATGCACTATGCTGTTATCACGTATACAACAGCCCTCCCGTCAAAACTTTCCATTTTTTCAGGGTCACAGGAAGTAAGGGGAGTGAAAATAATTACTTTTTTCACAGAACTTTTTTGTTTTGTTTTTTCAAGACAGGGTTTTTCTTTTCTCTGTGTAACAGCTCTGGCTGTCCTGGAACACGATTTGCAGACCAGGCTGGCCTCCTGCCTCTGCCTGAAAGCTGGGATTATAGGCTACCACCATACAGCCTTTTCATAAAACTTTTAAAATCAAAGAGAAAATCATGTTTTACATTCCATTATAAATTCAGTTTAAAAGCAGAGCCAAATCTATTGGTGCCTTAGGAAAACAGTCTAGTGAGATCAGTGGAAAGCTCGCACAACTCACACCTAGGCTTCTCTGTCTATGCTAAAGCAGCCAGTGAAATCCTACTGGTACTCTTCTGAAAAGATTCATGAGTATTTTGCATAAATATGTAGCCCAAAAAACAGAACCTTCCAAGGAACAAACTTGGTGATTGTCATTTCAACCTAAAAGCTATTTCTTCTCATGAAGAAGCCTTAAAAGAAACATGACCTCACCAGGGTTGGTGACTTATGCCTGCAAATCCTAGCACTTGGGAGGCTGAGGCAAGAGGACCGCCCTGAGTGTGAAGCTAGTGTAAGCTGTGCAGCCACTTCATACCCCTGCTGCCTTCTCCACCCCAAGCTCCGCACAGCAGCCCCATTTAGTGTCAGCAACAACATCCTCCCTCCCTTGATGTGCTTCTTTGTCAGGCATTTAGTCACAAGGAGAGTAATTGCTTCTAAAAACAAATGTGTTGTGTTGATCTGCATTGATATGAAGAGAGCAAAAAGATAATAGGCTGAAGTATTCCTTTATTCTTCTTCAAGACATGGTCTCATGTACCCCAGCTGTCCTGAAGCTCCCTGGGTAGCTGAAATTGACCTTTCGCATACTCAGTCTGTATGGTGTAAGAATAGACCCAACAGTTCTGAGTGCACTAGGGAAACACTCTACCAGCTGAGCCACAACCCTACCCACTAAGGTTTTGGAATTTATTGACGTGGTTCAAAATTTCTGACAGAATCTGTGCAACACAACTTTAGAATTAAACATCTATGTATTTTTGGACAATACTTTCATATCTGTATTTAGTTCTGACCCTTTCTATGTAAGCCCAGGAAGGTCCTGTACTTTTCAATCTTCCTAGCTCAGCCTCCCAAGAGCTGAGATTACATACGTATAACAGCATGCTTAGCTAGATGAAATCCATACCCTTGTGTAAGCTAGGCAAGGGCTGTACCATTGAGCTATGTCAGCTTAAGTTCTGTCCCTTTCTAATGTATTTGATAATTTTCCCAAGATGCTCTCAAGTCTCTTGCTTCAGCCTTTGAAGTCTTGAGATTGCAGATATGTGTCACCACAGCCAGCTTTTCATTTATTTTCAACACATGTCCCAGTGACCTTTAGAATATAAGTATGCAGCCCTGATAGCACATGCCTATAACACAGGAACTTGTGAGGCTGAGGCATGAGAATCCAGTGTTCAAGCCCAGAGGCTCTGACCTTGTACCTATTCTCACAACTCTCCCACATCTGCCCTTATCTTTAGTCCTGTTTGTTGACCCTTGGAGCTCCTAAGCTATGACACCTGTTCTCCCTGGCCTAACCCACCACACACTGCTCTCTCCATCTTTCCTTCCTAAATGTAGCCAACTGCTACTCTTCAACATCCAGTTCACGTGTTACTTCCTCAAGTTGAATTCCTTGAACCACCTCATCTCTGAGGGCACCAGACACTCACCTTCTGTAATCAGTTATCTTGAATGTACCTCTACCTACGGAATATGCAACCTTTGCTGTAATCATCTATTCATCGCTTTGTTGTTAGAGATTGTGGCTGGAAGCATTGGCCCCTGTCTGACCCCAGGTGGAGGCAGGAAGACTGCTGCCCAAGAGTCTGGGCTGGGATATGAGACACTGTGCATGTGGAGGCCAGCCTAGAAGATGAGTGTCTTCTTTGACCATTCCCCACCTTATGTTTTTAGGGGAAAAAAGGGGGGGGGTAGAAATTGCCTCAAAAAACAACATAATGCACAGCACACAAGAGCATTCAAGAAATACTTGGGGACCAGTAAGATGGCTTAGTGGGTAAAAGGGCTTGCTTCAGAAGCCTGATGATCTGACCCTGATCCCCAGGACCCACATGGGAAAAGGAAAGAATCAATGCCAGACTCCCTTGAGTTATGGTGGATTTAAGTTTTGAAATGTGCACAGGCCTAGAAGTTTTGAACACATAATAATCACTGATCAGTTGTTACAAAAAGGAATGAAAAAGATAGCATAATTGAGATTATCTTGCTGTGTGGGTTACATGTTATGTTGTTATAAATTAGTTCCCATGAGTTACATGCTATTATAAATTAGCTTTCACAGAGGCTCATGGCAACTGATTTGTGTGTGTGCATCTGCATGAAGGTATGTGGAAGCCAGTGGTTGATGCTGGGTGCATTGTGCCATCACTCTCCACCTTGTATTTTGAGACAAGGTCTCTCACCAAGATCTGGAGCTCCCCAATAAGGCTAGGCTGGCTGGACAGAGAGTCTCAGGGATCTGCCTGGCCCCACCTCCCCAGAGCCGGGGTTACAACCACAAGCCATCACACCTGGCTTTTTTTGCATGGATTCAGGGGAGTGAACTCCCTAGCCTCACAACTATTTTTATTTATATAAAAAGTTAATTTTAGCCAGGCAGTGGCGATGCATGCCTTTAATTCTAGCACTCAAGAAGCAGAAGTAGGTGGATCTCTGTGAGTTCAGAGGCCAGACTGGTCTACAAAGTGAGTTCCAGGATAGCCAAGGCTATACCAAGAAACCCTGTCTAGAATTAAAAAAAAAAAAAAAAAAAAAATTCCAGTTGGGAGGTGATGGCACACGCCTTTAATCCCAGCACTTAGAAGACAGACAAGTGGATCTCTCTGAATTAGAAGCCAACCTGATAGCCTGATCTACAAAGCTAGTTCTAGGACAGCCAGGCTGTTATTCCAAGAAACCCTGTCTCAAAAAACAAAACAAATCCAAATCTGTTAGACTTTAACTTGAGACTTTAAATTTTATTTTTCCTTTCTGTGTGTATTCTGTATCCAAGTGCATATGGACATTTGTATGTAGGCCATAGGTCTACAAGGCATATCTGCCTCTATCACTCTACAATTTATCTTTTGAGGCAGGGTCTCTTGCTGAAGCTACAACTCGATGAGTCTGATATACTGACTGGCTAGCAAGCCTGTCTTCACCTGGTCAGCACTGAGATTACACAGGCCTCCAGGTTAGTATTCTGGGTATTCTTGACTACATCTGGCTTATGTGGCCACCACATTTAATTTCACAAAGAGAAATTAGATCTCCCAGAAGAAATATATACAAAAAGAATTCAATGTTCACTTCTGAGTAGTGGAATACAGCAATAAAAGCTCCCACCCTCTCTATGTTTGTGCTCTTGCCAGGGAAGAAGATAATATAATTTACTTACTGTTTGTAAAGATGCTATATTATGTTTCTAGACTACACAAGGCCTTGAGTCCTCCTTCCAAGACTGGGTGACTGAGGAGGGAGGATGCTGTATGTTTGAAGTCAGCCTGAGATACCTTGTCTCAAACCAAAACCAAAATCAAACAAACAGGAAGGAAAAAAGGAAGGGAGGGAGGGAGGGAGGGAGGGAGGGAGGGAGGAAGGAAGGAAGGAAGGAAGGAAGGAAGGAAGGAAGGAAGGAAAACACTACAGGAGAAAGATGAAGTAACATTACTTTTAGTCTCATTTAATCTTAAAGGAATTTATCTCCCACGCCTGAAAGATTGCAACTAATTAGAGTTCATGTTTCCTCCTCCTTTTTAATAGAAGGGAAGGACTGTGTTGACACACTTTTAGCTTCCAGTGTTAAGATAACATGATGAAAAATTCCCCATAAACTTTGAAACAAGACTAGGAATGTGGCTACTTAATATTCTTGAGCAGACAGAGCAGTGGTTCTCAACCTTCCTAGAGTTGTGATCCTTTAATACAGCTCCTCCTGTTGTGGGGACCCTCAACCAAAATCTTACTTCTGTTGCTACTTCATTACTGTAATTTTGCTACTGTTATATATAGTAATGTAAGGATTTGAAATGCAGGATATCTGATGTGGGGCACCTGTGAAAAGGTCCTTGATCTCCACAAGGGGTTGAGACCCACAAATTGAGAATCCCTGAGACACAGGCAAGAAAACAACAACAAACCCAAAAACCCTGAACCTAGTAGGTACTTACACATTTAGACACAATAAGAGCCAGGTATAGTAGCAAATGCCTTTAATCTCAGCACTCAGGACGCAGAAGCAGTATGATCCCTGTGAGTTTGAGGCCAGCCTGGTCTACAGAGCGAGTTCCAGGACAGACAGAAGTACATACACAGAAACCCTGTCTTGAAAACAAACAAACAAACAAAAACCCAAAACAAAACAGAAACAAAACAAAATCCCTCATACACTTAAAATAATAAAAATAATAAAATAATTGTATTTTGTTTTTCTTTTCTTTCCTTTCTTTCTTTGTGTGTGTGTGTGTGTGTGTGTGTGTGTGTGTGTGTGTGTGTGTTTGTTTGTTTTTCTTTTTTTCAGGACAGGGTTTCTCTGTGTAATAGTCCTGGCTGTCCTGGAATTCACTTGAAAGACCAGGCTAGCCTCAAACTTACTGAGATCTGCCTGCCTCTGACTCCCAAGTGCTGGGATTAAAGACATGTGCCACTATGGCCAGACATAAAATACTTTAAAACAGGTATTACATACATTATTAGCCTATTTCTGTAACACCCATAAAGCCTTTGCAAATTTACTATGTAACTGAAGAAAACTACACATTTCTGATTCTCCCAACTTACTTTCCAAATGTTAAGATTATAGATATGTACCACCACCACACCTAGTTTTAGGTTCAAAATTCACATTAGCGAAAAGTATCTCATTAATTATTTCAAACACACCACCAAAAAGATATATTTCAATATGTAGTGTTCATATCTGTGCAGGAATTGTTATATGCAGAAACATAAAATTGGGTTTAAAACATTTGGAGGAGCTGGAAAGAAGGCTGGAGAGGTTAAGAGTAATAAATAGCTGCTCTTCCAGAGGTCCTAAATTCGATTCCCAGTAACCACATGGTGGCTGACAACCATCTGTAATGAGATCTAGTGCCCTCTTCTGGTCTTCAGGCATACATGCAGACAGAATAAGGATGACCCTAGAATTCTTGACCCTCCTGATTCTACCTTCCAAGTACTGGGATTATTTGATGCTAGGGCCTTATACATGTTAGGCAAGTACTCTACTAACTGAGCTACATCCCCAACCCTTACAGTTCAGTACATTTAACAACTGGTAAGTCCCAATTTTAGTAACTTTTCAATTCTGATATTCTGTAGGGAGACTGGGATTAATCCACAAAGAGTGAAGAAAAGGAAATAAAAATAAAAATAAAAATAAGAGTAAGTCACTTCTTAAAAGGAGTGAAGTATGAAAGACCATTAGCCACAGGCTGTATATATGTACTCTTTGGTATCTTTACCCAGTACTTAACTTACACTGCAGCCATTTCTTTTCTTTGTAACTGGACACCAATACAAGTTACCAAGTGACACTTTCAATGTATTATCTCTGAGTCCCTATGAAAGGGGATGAAAGGGAGAGGACTAAAACAAAGAGGATCATCCCTTTTCAAATCATACTGTTTAATGATGGGGCATGTTCTGAGATACAGGCTAGATAATTTCTTTATTGAGCAAACATAACAGGATAACTAAGATGGCTACAATGTCTCTAAGTAATTTCTGTTTGTTTACTTTTCTTTCAGACAGGCTCTCAATGGAATAGCCTGGGTTGGCCTGGAACTCCCTTAGTCTAGGCTGACCTCCAGAGTAGTGGGTTTAAAGGCATGGGCAACCAAGCAGGCCTCTAGCAGATATAATCTTATGGGACCATCTATTTATATGTGGTTTCTCACTGACCAAGACACATTTTTGTGGTGTATAAACATATTGTGACAGGGTCTTGATGGGAGATGTCATTCTGTAAATAAGCTTTTCTTATTGGTTAATGAATCAAACACTGTTGGCAAACAGGAAGGCAAGATAGGTGGGACTAGGAGACAAGGAGGATTCTAGGAGATGTAGTAGGAGAGTCAAGATGTAGAGACTTGGAAGAGAAAAGGTCTGGACCCTCTCTCTGGTAAGATAAGACCATGTGGAAACACTTAGATGAATAGAAATGGGTTAATTTTTAGGACAGAGTTAGTCAATAAGAAACACTAGTAACAGATCAACAGCTTTATATCTAATACAGCGTCTCTGTGTGTTATTTGGGGCTGACATGGCAGTGGGACCAGACTGGCAGGAAAACTGCCTGTAATAGGGTCTCACTCTATTCCAGGCTTGCCTTGAATTGGTGATGACCTACCTGCCTGTGGCCTCTAGAATCTGAGACTGCACAAGCAGCCACCATGCTAATTTTCACTGTGTTCACACTTGCAATTACAATGAAAGAGCAATAGTAAGTTTAACTGATATCTTTATGAAACCATAAAAAGTATTAGTTTGGGGGGGAACAGATGAAAATGACAAAAATCCATTATTTAAATTATGAAGCTGTCAAATAATAAAAAAGAATTTTTTAGAAGTATTGGTGTTTGACTCTCAAGATGGTTCATTCGGCAGCTAAAAGTGTGATCCCTGGAACCCATAGTAGAGAATCAATTCTTCAAAGTTGTTCTCTGTCTCCACAGGTGTGTCACAACAATGTAAACCCACACAACAACAATAGTGGGATGTTGCCTTTAATAATCCTCAAGTCTCTAGTACATGTCTACATGACAGGCAGACCAGGCTGGCCTCAGTCTCTCAGAGATCCACCTGCCTCTGCCTCCCCAGTGCTGGGATTAAAGAGATGTTCTACCACAGCTGGCCTTAATAGCATGAGTTTTAAATAATGGGGCAGCAGAGATGTCTCAGAAATTATGAGCACTTATTGCTTTTCTAAAGGCCAGAGTTCAAGTCCCAGCAACCACATGGTGGCTCACAACTGTCTCTAATTCCAGTTCCTGAGAATCCAGTGCCCTCTTTGGCCTCCATAGACACTGCACACATGTGGTAAATAGACACACAAGCAGAAGGAAAGGAGCTTATACTTTTAGGTCTTCCCCACAGGAATTTGAGAGCAAAAATCTCTCAACAGGACCAAAGACAGCTGGGTGGCAGGGTGCTTGCCTAGTATGTATGGGTATGAGTCTCAGCATAACAAAACAAAGCCAACCGCCAACTCTCACTGCTCTTCATTTCAGAACACTACAGATAATTCTTCCTAGATATCTCCACAATTATTAGCTGTCATAGTGTGGTACGGTGGCACACACTTTTAACCCAACAATCAGGAGTACAGATACAACTGAGAGTTGGAGGCAGCCTTGGTTACACAGTGAAAGCCTACCCCCCTCCACCCCACCCAAAGTTAGTGATCTTGATCATAACAAAAGCTCTTGAGCTAGGCAAGTAGCTCAGTCGGTAGAGTACTTGGTAACATGCTTGAAGTCCTAAGTTTGAACTCCAGCACCAGAGTGGTACACATCTGAGAGGTGATCATGAGCTCAAACCAAAAATCTGAAAAATGTGTGGGTGTGTATACTGAAGTATCTTCTAGTCAAAACTCATATATACAGTGAAATGCAGGAAAGAGGAAAAGGAATTCAAGGGCAGCTTTGGCTAGTTACCTACTTCACATAAAACTCTGCCTCAAAAAGGAAAATACAAGACAGACATAGTGGCTCATGCCTTTAGTCCTAGCACTTGGGAGGCCAAAGCAGGCCAGATCTCTATGAGTTCAAGTCCAGCCTAGTCTACACAGTGAGTTCTAGGACAGTCAGAGCTACTTAATGAGACCCTGTCTCAAAAAACAAACAAACAACAACAAAAAGAAAACACACACACTCTCTAGCATCTGGGACTAGGGATATGGCTGAGTGGTGAAGGGCTTGCCTTGAATATGCAAAGCCATTGAGTTCAATCTCTAGACTTCAAAAAATACTCAAAGGGATACAGCTCAGTTCAGGGAGTGTTTACCAAAGCATTCACAGGACCTGGGCTCAATCCCCAGCACTGCATAAAACCAGATGTAGCACAGACCTATAATCTCCAAACTCAATTGAACTTACTTTATAGTGAGTTTAAGGCCAACCAGCCTTGGATCCAGGAGATCCTGTCTCAAAGGGCTACCAAGCCAGGCATAGTGTACTCTAAACCATCCTGGTCTACATAGTGAGGACCAAGTTACACAAGAAGACACAGTGCAATCCTGGCCCAGAAGGGAGTTGGGGGAATTGAATCTACATTGGTTAAAGACACCAAATGCCAAGCATGACTATTTGATCCCCAGTCCCCACAGGGTAGAAGGATGGACTCTTGAAGTTGTCCTCTGACCTCCCCACTGTTATATTGAACATGCACACACAAAAATAATTATAATAAAAAATTAAAAATCAAGAAATTGATTTACATGTCCTATACACCTTGTCAAAGGTAGTTTTATCCATTTTTGTTTGTTTGTTTGTTTTAGGATTATAACCCATCCCATTCTCAAATTTTCCAATTAAAATAGCATTCAAAAAGTTTCAGACTTTGTCAATTACAGATTTGATTTGATTTGATATATATGGGTTTTATCTATGCATAATGTTTGTATAGTGCCCTCAGAGGCCAGAAGAGAGCACCAGACCCCCTGGAACTAGAGTTACAGAGGGTTTTAAGTGACTGGGAATCAAACTGAGGTCCTCTGGAAGAGCAGCTAGTGCTCTTAGCCGCTGAGCCACCTCTCAGCACCCCCATTACAGATTTTAGATTAGGGATATTTAAACCTAACTTCAGTAGGGTGGAATAAGGAAGTCTGAAAAAAATTTAAGTTCAGTAAAATTTTAGCAGCATCACACACTAGCCCAGGTTGCTGTTTGTCATTATTGTTTCATTTATCTCCTTGTGATTGTCTGTCTGTCTGTCTGCCTTCCTCCCTCCCTTTCCTTTTCTTTGAAAGGATCTCATGCAGCTTAGGTATATTCTTCTACATTCTGGCCAACAACCTCATGAGTACATCCCCCAGTGCAAGGATCCCACTTTTTCATTATATGGACTTGTCATTAGGAACAGTCACTGTACTATGAAAATAAGTTCAACCTCCAAATCTTCACACGCCTTTAATCCCAGCTCTCTGTGAGGCTGAGGCCAGCCTGGTCTACAGAGCTAGTTCCAGGACAGGCTCCAAAACAATACAGAGAAACCCTGTCTCGAAAAACCAAACCAAACAAAACCAAACAAAACAAAAACAAAGATTACCTTGATGACAAAACTAGGTCTATTCACAGGTGCTGAGTGCCCTCTAGTGTTCAAACTAAAGGCTATTAAAATCAGAAAAAAATGCTCATCTTGCAAGGTCTTAAAGAAGTGTCTTCTTAACACCAGGCACAAACTGTAACTTGAACTTCCTGATTATGGTTCCCAGATCAGTTTGGACTCAATTACATCAATGGCAGTTGGACAAGACAGAAGAAAATAAACTAAATTAGCATCTCAAATATACTTACTAAGCCTGAGGATATAGCTTGTGGTAAGGTTTTACAATTCCTGCATACACATAATTAAGTATCTGTTTTTCTTAACCACAGATTCATCTTTCCAGCCTCTCAGGTCTAATTTACAATATAGCAAATGTCAATAAACAAAAGATTCTTAGGACCCTCAATAATATTAAGAGAATATATGGAACCCAGCATTATATTATAATAAGGAGGCAAGTAGGTGATCTGGGAAATCAAGGTTAACTTGATCTACATAGTGAGTTCCAGGCTGGTGGGAGCTCCATAGTGAGACCTTTTCTCAAAACACAAACAAACAAACATTAGGGCTAGGCATGGTGGCAGAGGCAAAAGGACTTCTGTGAGCCAGGCAGCCTGGTCTACATAAGTTCTAGGACAGCTCGCACTGTGTAGAGTGGTGACCCTGTCTCAAAAACAAACAAGAAAATAAGCTAACAAACAAGAGTATAAATGGGTGCTAAAGGCTGAAGAGATGGCTCAGAGGACCTGGGTTCAATTCTCAGCACTTACAGGGCAGCTCACAACTGTCTGTAACTCCAGTCCCAAAGGATCTGACACCTTCACACTCACACAGACATACATGCAGTCAAAACACCAATACACATGAAATTTAAAAATAAAATAAATAAATGCATACATAAATAAGGGGATGCTGAGAGCAAGAACTCTAAGAGCCACTGTTCTATGTCAGCATCAAAGCTCTAACAGGTAAAGAGAAAGCACAAGCACCAATAAAAACGTAGGCCATACTCACCAAATGGATCTTCCATGCCACTATTAACCAGAATAGGGAGATGGGGAATAGTTTCTAAAAAGAGAAAAAGAACATGTGATATTGAAGATATCAAATTTGCCATCTTGAATGTTTTTTTTAAAAATAAGCTCAACTCACTAACACTTATCATAGCTTAAACATTATTGAAAAATAGAACTTACTGCTGGGCATTGGTGGCACACATCTTTAGCCCCAACACTCATGAGGCAGAGGCAGGTGGATCTCTGTAAGTTCGAGGCCAGCCTAGTCTACAGAGCAAGTTCCAAGACAGGCTCCAAAACAATACAGAGAAACCCTGTCTCAAAAAACAAACAAACAAACAAAACAACAACAACAAAAAACCAAATAAATAAAAATGAAAATAAAAGAAAGAAAAGAAAAAAATAATTTATTAAATGAGAACATTGCATCCGTGAGGCTAGTGAGATGGTTCAGCAAATGAAAGTATATCTACTGCACAAGCCTGATGACCTACCTGAGTTCCATTCCTGGAACCCATGGAAAACGCCTGATGCAGTGGCATGCAATTATGACCTGTGCATCCCTAAGGTGAAATGGGAGACAGAGACAAAAGAACCACCTAGGCACTCACTCCTAGGCCAGCTAGCCTAGTACATAGCACAGCAGAAACCAAAGAGATCCTTCTTCAACAAGGTGGAAGGAAGCCAGGCCATGGTTCCACACACCTTTAACCCCAGCACTAGGGAAGCAAAGGCAGGTGGATCTCTGAGTTCAAGGCCAGCCTGGTCTACAGAGTGAGTTCCAGGACAGCCAGGGCTACACAGTGAAATGCTGTCTAAAAAAAAAAAAAAAACTCCTAAGAGTCAGTATCAGAGCAAACCAGCTCCAAAATAGCTAGTTCACCCCAGAAGCTATGATATATAGTATTCTATGGTATACCAACAGAAGGACCCTGAGTAGGAAGGAATAAAATGTTGATGTGTGGAATCAAGATACCATAATTGATGCCAGTTATGGTTTATATGTGTTAAGAAACTTGTTCCCAGGTTGCTAGGATTAGGAAAGGGAACCTTTAAGAGCTAGGGCCTAATAGGGTCACTTAGGCAACTTGAGGTCACTGTTAATTATTCAAGGGTAAACTGTTATGAAGGCCTGAGCCTGACTTTTTTCCCTCCCATATATGCCCCTGCCGCTGCAGTAAGGTCCTTATCAGAGCCTTCAGCAAAAGCTGGAAAACTTAGTGGTTTACAGCAGTTAAGAAAATCTGTGGAAGCATTAGTTAATCACTAAGCCAAACAAGTGCAGACTACAGTGGGTACACAGAACACAGAACACACACTTTACAGTTTAGTCTAGGAGTCACCAAAGAAAGAGAAACCCACAGAACGGGAATTTTACTTTCAGGGCTGCCACATTATATTATTTTAAATGCCCAATACATATATCCTTAAACACTCAGAGACACACACAGACACACACACACACACAGGGATTTTTAAAATCAAGAAAGAGACAACAAATATATAGGAAAGTATAGTTTGTAATCAGGTAGAAAAAAAAAAAACAATCAAGAAAACGGAATTGGATCAGGTTCTTTAATCCCAACAGTCACAAGGCAGTCTGATCTCTGTGAATTAGAGGCCAGCCTGATCTACTCAGCAAGTTCCAGGACAGCCAGTGCTACCTGGTAAACCACTGTCTTTAAAAAATGGGGGTGGAGGGGACGGCACACACCTTTCTCCCAAAGACAAGAGACAGAGGTAGGCAGCTTTCTGTGAATTTGAGGCAAGCCTGGTTACAGAGCTAGTTTAGGACAGTCAAAGCTACACAAAGTAACCCTGCCTCAAAAATAAACAAAAAGGAAGGAAGGAAAGGAAATAAAAGCAAGAAATCCTAGCTATAAAACTTAAAACATTTAAAATGAACTACCAAAAAACCAAAAACAAAACAAAACACTTTTTTTTTTTGAGACAGGGTTTCTCTGTATTGCTTTGGAGCCTGTCCTGGAACTAGCACTGTAGACCAGGCTGGCCCTGAACTCACAGAGATCCTTTGGGCTCTGCTTCCCGAGTGCTAGGACTAAAGGAATGTGCCACCCACTGCTGGGGTGGGGTGGGGGACTTTTAAATCTAAGGAATCAAAGAAAGGAATTCAGTGGAAACCACATTTCACAAGGTTTGGTCTCTAAGATCACAAAAAAAAAAAAAAAAAAAAAAACCATCACCTTATTCTGTAGACCAGATTGGCATGGACTTTGTGCCACAGTGCAGCATCACACTCCACTCACAGCAATCCTCCTGCATACACCCCCAGCTGCAGCCACTAAGAGCACCTCCTGTGCACACTCACTACTCTCTCTCTCTCTCTCTGCTTCAGCCTGTCCATCCCATCCCCTGTCGTCCCCCCACCCCACTTTTCTGCTGCTCCTGTCCCCAGAGGCCAGTCTCCCCCTTCTCCTCTCCTTTTCCCATTTCCTTTCCCCTAATAAAACAAAACAAAAAAACTCCACATGAGCTCTGTTGCATGGTGTCTTTTTTTTTTTTTTTTAGTTACAACAACCACACCATGTAGTAGTCTCTAAGTGACTGATACTCCATGCACATGTTTACATGTTTGCTATGTACAGTCAGTCATCTAGGGTGAACACCATGACTTTGTTCAAGCTATCTAGAAAGGCTACCAGAATCAAAATGTTAAACCCAAGTGTAACACATTCTCAGCATTCCAGATCTCCCCTAAACATTTTCTTATGCTCAAAACTACTCCCTCTACCTAGAATAACCTTAGAGCTAGGGAGATAGTTCAGTCTCAAAAGTGCTGTCTTGAACCATGATGAACTGAGTCTGATCACCAGAGAAGACATGTTTACTTAAAAAAAAAAAAAAGGTCTGGTGCAGGCTAGAACGGAAGAAGCCATCTAAAAACCAATGTTGGTTGGATACCCAAGGTTGGCCTCTGGCCTCCACATGCAGTTGTGGACTCGTGTGAACACGCACCTTAAAAGAAGGTGGCAGTGGAGGGGGAGGAAGAGCAGAAGAAAAGGGAGAGTGACAAGTTTGCTTGAATCCTACTTACCCTAAAACCTGAAATGCCTTCCTGCATAATTTACCAAAACAGAATTTTTGTTTTGTTTGTTTTGTTTTTTGAGACGGTCTTTTTCTGTGCAGTTCTGGTTATCCTAGAACTCACTCTGTAGACCAGGCTGGCCTCAAACTCAGAGATCAACCTGCCTCTGCCTCCTGAGTGTTGGAATTAAACCAGACATATTGGTGCTTGCTTTTAATCCCATAATGTAGGAGGGTCACTGAAATTTCAAGGCCAGCCTGATCTACACAGTGACTTCCAGACCAACAACTACAAAGCAAGACCCCAGTCTCAAAACCATTTAATCCCTATCTAAATTATGTATATGTATTTACCTATATGTATTTACGTGTAGCATATATATGCCTGGGACCCTTAGAGGCCACAAATGGACATCTGACCCCCTAGATTTACAGGCCAGTGTGAGCCACCATGTAGGTGTTAGGAACCAAACCTAAATCCTAAGCAAAAACAAAAGGTGGTCTTAATTGTTGAGCTATCTCTACAATTCCATTTTATTTATATTTATTTACTTAAGAGTCTCCATACACCGGCGCGCGTGCGCGCGCGCGCACACACACACACACACACACACACACACACACACACACACACACACACACCATGCATGTGGAGGTCAGCATATAAAAAAGTTGGTTCTCTCCTTTTACTATGTGTTCCAGGAATTAAATTCAGGTTTAATCTAGCTTGGTGCCTTTACTGCCTGAGCCATCTCAACCTCCAATCCCTATCTATTTTTTAAATGTATCTCTATTTAGCGCCACTACACTGTTAAAATTTTGTACTACCTTAGGTTTTCCGAGACTGGGCTATACACTATTACATCACTATGCTCATGTAGCCTCAGCCAGGTGGTGGTGGTGCCTGTATTTAACTCCAGCACTTGGCAGGCACAGCAGGCAGATCTCTGTGAGTTCTAGGTCAGCTGGTCTACAAAACAAAGTGAGTTCCAGGACTGCCAAGAATACACAGAAAAACTATCTCAAAAAAAAAAAAAAAAAAAAAAAACACAACAATAAAATGCAGGCTCTACCATACAACAGCAAAAAAAAAAAAAAAAAAAAAAAAAAAAAAATATCTGCTGAATAAGAAATCCATTTTAGTTCTGATACTCTCCAAAACTATACCTGCCCACTTTTATTATTCATTCATTCACTGAGCAATGAGTGAATAACATTCCAATGAAACACCCAGAGCTGGGACTGGAAAGCAGACTTAGTGATTAAGACCACTGGCTACTCTTAAAGAGGACTCAGATTTGATTCCCCACACCCTCATCAGGTGGCTCACAACCATCTATTACTCCAGGTCCAGGAGATCCAATGCCCTTTCCCACAGCACTGCATGCACATGGTGCGTATGTGTACACTCAAATACACATACACCAATTTAAAAAATAATAAATCTTGAAAAAAATAAGGGCTGGAGAGATGGCTCTGAAGAGCACTGACGGCTCTTCCAGAGGACCCAGGTTCAATTCCCAGCACCCACACTGTAACTCCACGTTACAGACATAACATGCAAACAAAATACCAATGCACATGAAATAAAATAAATTATTTATGCTGGGCGTTGGTGGTGCATGCCTTTAATCCCAGCACTTTGGAGGCAGAGGCAGGTGGATCTCTGTGAGTTTGAGGCCAGCCTGGTCTACAGAGCAAGTTCCAGGTCCAGGACAACAGAGAAACCCTGTTTCAAAAATCAAAAAGAAAAAAAAAAAAAAAAAAGAAAGAAAGAAAAAAAAGGAAGAAAGGAAGAAAGAAAGAAAAAGAAAAAGAAAAGAAAAAAGGAGAAATACCAAGAACTGTGTGCTAAGCAATACACATGAAGATTAAGACCTGTGCTGGAGATACAGTGGTAGTCATAAGTGTCATTATGGCAATTAGCTATAAAAACAAGGGTGCTGCAGAAATAGCTTAGCAGGTAAGAACCCTGGCAGCTCTTCCAGAGGACCCAAGTTCAATTCTCAGCACCCACATGGCAGCTCACAAATGTCTTTAACTAGAGTTCTAGGGGATCTGACACCATCACACAAAGGTACATGCAGGCAAAATACCAATGCTCATAAAATAAACATAAATTATAAAAATGTAAAAAAAAAACAAGCTTTTTTAATGGAGAATACTTTGGGGGGAAAAGGGTCTCCATAAATGGCTAGAAGTAGCTCCTACAAAGATACAAGGGGTGGGGGCTGGAGAGATGGCTCAGCGGTCAAAAACACCAACTGCTCTACCAGAGGTTCTAAGTTCAATTCCCAGCAACCACATGGTGGCTCACAACCATCTGTCATGAGGTCTGGTGCTCTCTTCTGGCCTGTAGGCAGATATGCAGACAGAACATTATATATGTAATAAAAAATAAGTAAATATATTTTTTAAAAAAAGATACAAGGGGTGGCATAGTGATTGCACATTCCTTTCGTCCCAACACTCAGGAGGCAGAGGCAGGTTGAATCTCTATGACTTTGAGGCCAACCTGGTCTATAGAATGAGTTCCAGAATATCCAGGGATACACAAAATCCTATCACAAAAAAACACAAATCCAAAAAAAAAAAAAAAAAAAAAAAAAAAAAAAAAAATACAAAGGAAGGGATGGGAATATAGAACTTGCCTATCATATGTAGGGCCCAGCAAGGCAACATGGCAGCCTCCTCCGTCCCCCAGAAAAGGACCTCCAAGTTTTACAAGGGGACAGACTCTTGGTCCAGTGTGCACCCACTTCCTTCTTCCTTTTCTAGCAGCAGATTACAACAGAAAGATACACAGGCCACTGGCTCCTGCAAACATTCTATTGGGTAAAGCAAGAAGCCAATATCCCCATGATCAAGAGGAAAAACAAAGGCTCAAGGATGTGACATAACCCAGGCATGTGGTACAGGCCTATTCACATCTCAGTACTTTTCAGACTGAGCAGGAAGATCATTTCACATTCATAGGGAGTTTCAGACCAGAGTGAGCTATCAAATATACTAAGACCATGTCTCAAATAAAACAAGTTAATTTAAAAAATAAAAGAGGTTACCTGAGCTGGCTGTGCAATGATTGAGACTTTTATTTAGTATGTTTACTGTCTGTCTCTTTTCCTCCCCCAACCAGTCAGTATAAAGTCTGTAAACTCCAAGAGCGGAAAAAACTTTCACTACTTTGTCCTCAGGGCCTAGAGTCTTAACTCTCATTCATGGCTGAATGAGTAAAAGGATGGATTTGGAAATAAAGTACACCATCATTTAAAAAAAGAGAGAATAGCAGGGTGGTGGTGGCGTACACCTTTAGTCCCAGCACACGGGAGGCAGAGGCAGGTGGATCCCTGTGAGTTCGAGGCCAGCCTGGTCTATAAGAGCTAGTTCCAGGATAGCCTCCAAAACCACAGAGAAACCCTGTCTGGAAAAGGGAGAGAGAGAAAATAAGAAGTTAGTTCTTCCTCACTTTAGAATCAAAACAAAATAGATTTAAAACAGGCATTTATTAGTTCAAAAGACTAACTAGTCTGTAATCCAGCACTGAGAAGGTTGAAGCAACAGTGAGACTCTGAGGCTAGCCTGGACTACATAGCAAGATCCTATCTTAAAAAGAAAAAAATTAAACAAAGAACCTAGAAATTACACTGACTCAAGTCCACTGGAATGTTATGCATTTTACTTAAGAACTTAAGTGCTATTTCTGATGTCACATTCAAGGCAGGTACTGACAGGAGACCAAGACTAAACTAAACTGCAGGTTTAGTCTGATCAAAAGTTTTCACAGAGCAAAGAAATTAAGAGTCTTAATGCTCTAAAAAAAAAAAAAAAAAAAAAAAAGCATTTGAAGTTCTGTCTTTAATGTTAGGTTTCAGAAGACAAAATGGCCTTACTTATCTTCTCTTATAGATATACTTTAAAAAAAAAAAAAAAAACAATTGACTTACTTTTTATTTTATGTGCATTGGTGTTTTGCCTGCATGTATGTCTGTGTGAGGCTGTCAGATCTTGAAGTTACTTGGAATTGGCTATGTGGGTGCTGGGAATTGAACCCAGTCCTCTGGAAGAGCAGTCAGGGCCCTTAACCACTGAGCCATCTCTTCAGCCACCATAGACATACTTCTTAACAAACTTTCAACCACCTTCTTTCTTTTTTCTTTTCTTTTCTTCTGTAGTTTTGTTAAACATGGTCTTACTGGGTAGCTGTGGCTGACCTGAAACTTATTATGAAGGCTAACCTCAAACGGTAATCACCAGTGTTTCTCTGTGTAACAGTCCTGGCTGCCCTGGAACTCACTCTGTAGAACAGGCTGGCCTCAAACTCAAAGATCCACCTGCTTCTGCCTCCCAAGTACTGGGATTAAATAAAAGATTAAAACCACAATTTAGTAATCCATCACCCTTTTGTCCCCAAGGTCCCATAAAATTGCTATTCTGCCTAGATAGAAAATGGAGTGAGAGCAGCAATCTTCAGGATGGCTTATGGAAAAAGACTTCATGGTTCTATGAATCTCAGTTCCTTCTAAATCAGTTTGGTTGGGCTGTAAAATAATTTTCCTCTAATATTCAGATCTCAGAAAATCGAAACACTTTGTGAAAATATGATTAGTAGCTGCATTAAATTTGAGGTAACTGAAAGCACTAAGCTTGTGATTTATATTTAGCTCAGCTTTCCTACCTGGGCTAACTGTATGGCTTTGGGCTAGTCATTTGCCATTTTAGGCAAGGTTGCATCAATTAAGTGAGAACCAATACCTCACAGACTTGTGGTGAGGATATAATAGTCATACAATGTATATTAATGAAACTTATACAATGTACACAACTCTTTAAAAAAATAACATGGGCAACACTATCATGTTTGAGTAAATAAGCCGGAAAGTAGTAACCCTGCTATAAAGGCAGAATTTAAGAGCTACATGTGGTGGTGAAACCATAATAATCTTAGCACTTGGAAAGCCCTAAAGGAGGGATAGGATAGAGTTCAAAGACAGGCTGGACCCCATAGCAACCCAATCTCAAATAAATTTCTATTCCCAGTAACTGAAGAGCTGGGGCTAGAGGTGTAAGCGCCATGGCAGAGCAGGTGCTACACATGGCCAAAATCTTGGACTGCAGTCCTAACACAACAACAACAAAAGTGGGCTAGCACAATGGTGCCAGATGGTAGAGGCTCTTGCTGTGCAAGCCTAGCTAGCCATTTGAGTTCCATTCCAGCAACACAAGCGAAGTAGAAGAAGGCCAACTCCACAGAGTCAGTCTCTTAATGTCACACCTGCACTGACTCCACCTCCCCCCACATACACACACAGTTAAGAAAATGTTTTTGTTTTGTTTTTCTTCGAGATAAGGTTTCAATTATGCAGTCCTGGCTGGTCCTTCCTTAGCTACTGAGTATTGGGGTTTCAGAGATGTCCCACAACTTGCTAGGAAAGGCAAAACCGACAGCTTGTATTAAGGTACTTGCATCTCTATACAATATTAACACAATCCAAGAGTCTCAAAGTCATTTCCATTATGAAAAGCCAAACAGAATAATGAACGCTTTATTTGCCTACATGTCTAGGGTGGGAGTCCCAGTAGTCTTCACTCAGGAATTTGAAATACTAGTCAGTTTTCAAAGAGTTATACACCTTGGCTTTTATAAAGCTTTACCCTTACTCTAAGTCTCGCGATGGGTTATTTGACCGGACATACCAAATTGGACCAGATCCACGAATTCAGCAGTGGCCAGAAAGAATACATTTTATCACTCTTTCCCTAAACCTCCTTCATTCTTTTCACCTGGCAAAAACAAACAGATCAACCTGCTCTCTAGAACATACTGAGTTTCTAAGTTTGTCCACAAAGAAAAAGAAAAAGGGTCTTCGAAGAGCGGACTTTTTCTTTGGAGTTTTTCTTTAAAAAAGAAAAAAGGATGCAGTCTCAGGAATCGAGGAGCTGCGTGGGCGAATGAAGTGCCAAAGCCTATTTGCAGGCAATGAGTGATGCCCTAGAAATCACTCTCTTCCGATTTTCAGGTTTCTAAAGCAATGATTCACTTGAGTTCTTTGCCCACCCTCAGCCCTCTCCCCCCGCCCCCACCAGCTGCCACACGTATCTTAGTAAATTCCACTCTTTCTCAGTTTCCGGGGTTGGGGCTCCAAGTCTCACTTCTTTTTCTTAGATTCTACTCTGGAGTTTTGATCCCTAGCTGGCGGAGGCTGACGTTTAGGAACTGGACAATAACCTCGAGGTTTCCACTGAAACTATGCCAGGCTCCAAAGACTCCGTTCTGCTCAGCCGGGATGCAGAGGTCTGAGGGAGGTCACTTTTGAAAGCTGGACTTTGACCCGATCCAGTTACAGTAACCGGATCCCCAGGGAGCGGTCCCAGGCAGGACGTGCGGGCTCCCCCGGAGACCGAGACTCCAAGCACAGCCACAAAGGGGGAAAAGCGGCTCAGACAAAAGGGCCCCGCGGAGGCTGGGGGGCGGAGAGCGCGAGTCTGCGCGGGCCCGGCCACAGGCGGGGACACAGCAGCGGGACCGTTGTGGGAGGGCCGAGGGAGGAGGCTACGGCCCGCCACGCCCTGGCTGCACCGACCGCCGCTCGCGCCGTTACCCCCCACTCCGGCTCGGCCCGCGACCCTCAGTCGAGCCGAGACCGCGGCTGCAGAGCGCGCAAATCGCTCACTTTCCCTACTTTGGAGAACTCACCCGGGTCGCCGCTGCCTCCTCAGGGTCCACAGCACTTTCCTCCCGGAAATCCTACCTGGTCTCTGGCCGCCTGGTTCTAGCCAGAGCCTTCGGCCCCAGGAGAGGGGGGCGGAGGGAGCAGGCTGGACAGTGAGGGTAGGAAGTGCCGCCGCGGAGGCTCACGGGACTTGTAGTCGCCAGCAGCGGCCAGCTGTGAGGCGACCCGGACAAAATGGCGGGAACTGCCGGCCCTCCGCTGCGCGGTGCCTGGGCCCCCACTCGACCGGTCTGGGCATGCGCCGCCCGCGGCCGATGCGCTGCACATAAACGGATTTGGGCAGCTTGCCTAGTTCTGAGCAAGGCGAAGGTCTCTGGGCTTGGGAGGACACGTTCGGTAACAGACTCCCGGCGATGCCCAAGAAAGGAGCTGATGTATGTGTGGTGTTCTACAGTCTATGTCTCAAACTACTGAGAGCCGATTGGAAGTGCAAAAAACTTATGAACAAGTTACCCTCAAATGTTCTGCAAGAGTAAGGAACCCAACCCATTAAGCGCAGACATTCAACATTCAACTCCCTGCTGTTTGTATTTCCCCACTATCACCTAGCAGAAGCCACCATCTGTCTCATTCCAGGCCCCAGGGCTATCACCTAGAAGATCTTTCTAAAAGCCAAACCCATGGGTCACACCCTTATTAGACCTATATGTAATACGTAGCCTTTTTTTTTTTTTTTTTTTTTTTTTAGTTTTTCTGAGACTGGGTTTCTCTGTGTAGACCATGCTGCTCACAGAGATCCACCTGACTCTTCTTCCCAAATGCTGCAATTGTGTGCGCCCAACCTAAATATAAACATTTTTAAATTATGATACATACAGAAGAAAACCCAGGGGAAAAACTATGCCTTTCAAATATACAATCTCTAACACAGAGAGAGGGTGGGAGGGAGGGAGGGAGGGAGGGTGGAAGGAAAGGATGAAGGGAGGGAGGAAGGGAAGGAGGGAGAAAAAAGTTGCCTAGAAAGAAGCCAAGCTAAGTCCAAGCATTCATAAGAGGTAACAAGTTGCTGGAGAGATGGCTCAGTGGTTAAAGAGCACTGGTGGGTCTTTGAGAGGTCCTGAGTTCAATTCCCAGCAACCACATGGTGGCTCACAGTCATCTGTAATGAGATCTGGTGCCCTCTTCTGGTGTGCAAGTATACATGCAGGCAGAAGACTAAACATAATATAATAAATAAGTTTTTTGAAACTAGTAATAATAAACTTCCATGTCTTTACTTGGGAACTGGATGGAACCCAACAACAATTACATGTCACCAAAATCAAGCTTTTGTGCTTTAAGGCCATATAAAAATAAAAAGATGAATTCAACTCATATTCAAGTTCCTTAACAACTTCAAGGACCTATTTCATTACTTCACAATAAGCTTTGATTGCCTGCCCTTTTGAAATAAAATAAGATGAATAATAAACACAAAGGCAAGTGGCAGACTAGGATAAAATAGTTGCAAAGCGCCTGGAGGGAGTGGCGCCTTACTTGGGAGGCAGAGCTGGCCAATCTCTAAATTCCAAGATCAGCTTGGCTACAGTCAAGGTTACACAGGCGCACACACAGACAATTGCAAAGCATATGATCAACAAAAGTCCAGTACTGAATATACAAAAAAAAAAAAAAAAAAAAAAAAAAACCTCACTGATCTCAAAGGATAACCGTGGACAGGACACAACTCGGTGGTAGAATGCTTGTCTTACACACAAGATACTCAATGTACTACTAAGACAGGATTTTTCTGTGTAGCCCTGATTGTCCTAAAACTCATTCTGTAGGCCAGGCTGGCCTCAAACTCAGAGACTGACGTCTCTGCCTCCCAAGTGCTGGGATTAAAGGTGTGTGCCACCACTGACCAGCAACACTATTTTTTACAAAAGGCTGGAGAAATGGCTCAGTAGTTAAGAGGTTCCAGCAACCACATGATGCCCTCTTCTGGCCTGCAAGGATACATGCAGACAGAACATTGTATACATAATAAATAAATAAATAAATAAATAGATCTTTAAAAAGGCAAAAGAAAAGGCTTGAGTACACTTTGTGCCAAGGGAGATGAACAGTTTGCAAATAACATGAAAGGTGTTAAATAGATGTAATAGAGGTAACCTACTAGGATAGACTAATAAGGCTGGGGCTCAGACTGGAGAGGTGTCTCATTGGCCAAGAGCACATGTTGCTTTTGCTTTTGCAGAGGATTTGGCCTAGGACCCACAAGGCAGTTGACAGTCTTCCCGTTACAGGTTACAGGAGGTCATATGCCTCTTCTGGTCTCTATGGGTGCTGCATGGTGTGTGTGTGTGTATGTGTGTGTTCTGAACAGTTTGGTGTTCTTCTAGAGCCCTGGGTAAAAAACAAGTCCACTTATCACCCGTGCCCACCTACCCTTGAGCAGGCCTAAAGAGGTTGAAGGGGAGCTGCTTGGACAGATGAGATGTGTCCATGGCGAATTGCCAGAGGGAATATGTAGTTATGGGATTCTCTCTTCTTTTACAATATATCTTTTTTTTTTTTTTTAAATACTTTTTCCATCAAGGTCATCTTCTGTTTTTCTTTTTTTTTTTTTTTTAATTCTTTTTTTTCCCTTTCCTCTTTTTTACTCTCTCTCCTCCTAATACACATGTTTTTTTTTTTTAGTAAGAGGAATACCATGATGTCTCTCTTCTGGAAGAGCCGCCTGTGCTCTTAACCTCTGAGCCACCTCACCAACCCCATGTACTTCCTCTAAGACATCAGGTTATGGGTGTTAGAGTGCACCTCAGTGTAGTCTCGTGAAGGTAGAGAATGAACAGAAATCACAAAAACTTGGTAAATGCAGAAGTGAGCTATGGACATCAGATGGTCTTGCCCTTCAGGAAACATTTGTATAGTAGAAGAATTCATGGTTTGTCATACTTAAAATTGTTTTTCAGAAAAAAATAGTTCCTTTATTAGAATTATAGAGGAAAGAACCATATGTGGTGAAACACACCCTTAACTCCAGCCTGGTTTACAGAGTAAATTCCAGGAGAGCCAGGACTACACAGAGAAACCCTGTCTTGAAAAGTCAAATAATAATAATAATAATAATAATAATAATAATAATAAAGGAGAATTATAGAGGAAGAGAGACAAATGGAGCTTACATGACAACTTCCCTATCTTTTTATAAGATTTATTTTAATTTTGCTTATTCACATGGGCCTCTGTGTGGTGCTTTTATGTGTGTTTAAACACGTGTAAATGCAAACACATGTGCATGTGTGCTGGAGGGGTGAGCCTGTTTGATGGTAGGTGTCTTCCTTCATTGACAGCTCTCCACCTTATGTATTGAGGCAAATGAACCTAGCTCCCCTCAGTAGCTTCTCATTTGTTTTAGGCTTTCCTGTTCTATTAGCATCTTAGAGAAGCATAATTGTCTCTTACAATAGGCTTTATTGTGTTGGGCTGTTTTGACTTGGCTTATGTTCTGATCTGTACTTGAAGATTTAATGAGGAGAGTTATAATACTTGTCAGAAATTGCACATTATTTCATCTTGGGATGCAGTTTCACGTATTCTCAAAATCACTATATAGCTAAAGATGGCCCAGTCTTTCTGCCGCCACCTCCCCAATGCTGGGATTACAATTGTAGGCTGCCAGGCCTGCTTTATGTGGTGCTGAGAGCAGGGCTTTGGACTTGCTAGGCAAACACTCTGCTCAGCCCAGGAAATGGCATTTTGTTATTTCTGCTTTGGGGAAGACTCATTTAGGAGAGCAAGCCTTTTCTTTCTTTTTTCCTTGATTAGCAGCGACTTTAGAAGCAGAAGGTGTTAGCGCTTGTTAAAGTTTATTCTGTGGGTTTAGTTTTTAAAATAATTCAAGTTGCTTCTGGAAAATAGAATTTATGAGTAGAAAAGCTGTTCATTATTTGTGTGCATATATATATATATATATATATATATATATATATATATATATATATATTTATTTATTTAAGACAGAGGTGCTCAGCTAGGCCAGGCTGACCTAGAACTCACCCCTTGGTCAAGGATTACCTTGAACTCCTTTTCCACCTTGTGCTCCTGCATGCTGGCATCACAGATGTTGTGTCCTTACAGTTTAGAGACTTAATGTTGCTGCCACCTGCAGGACACATGGCTCATTAACAGTTTCACAAATTCTTCCCCCCAACCTCTCTACCAAGGGAGGATTTCTGAGTTCTCTGTGAAACTCGGGATCAACTGGAGAAATTTTCTTAGCAATTTTCCCCCATGACCCCACAGTCTGCCCACAAATCACAATTGTAATTAGGGGTTCCTAAAAGTGGGGTCTGTGACACCAGATTGTGTTTGGAACGTTTTCTGTTCCCCATGGCAAGGAAAGAATCAGGGCATATAGAGTACAGTGCCTGACACACAGAGATCCTGCAACAAATGTTAATAGTTGTTGTCAGGCAGATCAGCAGCTACTCCATTCTAAGCAGTTCAGTGGGCAGCAGTTCAGTGGGCAGACCTTTAGCATCTGTTTCCACCCTTGACCTCGGGCAAGTGTGTCAACCTTGCTGAACCTTGCTTGACCTCACAGGTGGTTTAAGAGATTAATGAAGTTATTTATGTGAAGTACTGAGACAGAGCCTGGCATGGAGTCCACAGATAATAAATGGAGTGATGATGGAATGATGAATAACACAGAAATAGTTACCAAGGATAGCTGCAGGTTGAACAGCACAGGCTGCGAATGGGCACGTTCCAGGCAGTCATTAGCCTGCAGGCACTTTTCAAATTGTTGGCCAATATTAAAAATAGAAATACATGCAAACATCTGGAACACAGGCATGCACAAAGCAAAACACACATACAAATGAAATAAGAACGAAATTTTTAAAATAAAAATTTCTCTGGGTATAGGGGTGCTCACCTGTAATCCTCCACCTAAGTGGGGGGGGGTTAAAGCAGAAAGATTGTGAGTTTGATTGATAGCAATCTGGGCTACATAGTATGACCCTCTCTCAAACACAAAACAAAAACCCATCTGTGTGAGTTGCGTTATCTGTAATCCCAGGACGGCAGAGGTAGAAAAGGGGGGTTGAAAGGTTAAGGCCATGGGACTAGGATTTGATTCAAAGGTAGATTTTTCTGCTTATCTGGCAGGCACAAAACCCTGGGTTCAACCCCCAGCATCACAAAAGGTAGAGGGCTGGGTGGTAGCTCAGCTGGTAGCATGCATGAAACCTATCACTCACTTGTCAACACCATATAAATCAGGCATAGCAGTACATGCCTGTAATCCAGCACTTGAGAATCCGAGGCAGAAGGATCAGCTCAAGGTCATCCTCCAATACACAGCCAAGCCTGGGCCAGCCTAGAATACTTGAGAACCTGTCGAATGGAAAGGAAAAGGTAGGAAAGGAAACCCAAGGCAAGGAAAAGAAAGGCAAGGCAAGGAAAAAGATTTTCAGCTGAAGCTACACAGTGAGAATATTTGTCTCAAGACAGGAGCAAAATGTAGAAATTTCAAATTTAGGTCCAGCTTCTTTCAGTTTTAAAATGTGAAGATCTGACCATATGTCACACCCAACTACAGAAAAGATAGTGTATAAAAGAGAAAGATAATTTATTCTAAACCAGCCAAGTGCAAGTCCTTAAGGAAGTGACATTAAACCAGAGCTACAACTCAGGAATGATGGCAATCACCTATAATCTTAGATAGTGAGTTTGAAGCCAGCCTGGACTACGTGGCTCCTGAATAGTCCAACAACATTAACTACATAATTGGCCCATGTTTCAAAAAAAGGGGGGAACAAAGAAAAGAAAAAGTCAAGGCATATGGAGTGGAGGTTAGAAATGAAGAAATGGGAGAAAATGCTCCAAGCAGATATGCTAATATCCTAAGGTAGAGAAGAGAGATTAGGTTTTGGTTTGTTAACTCTGGCTGGCCTTGAACTCACTGTGTAGACAGTGCTTTCACAGAGATCTGCCTGCTTCTCTGTCCCAAGTGCTGGAATTGAAGATGTGCACCACTAAGCCCTACAATTAGTTTTCCCAGCGCCAGAGGATCCAACACCCTCACACAGACATGTGCAGGCAAAACACCACAAAAAGAAATTTTTAAAGTTTAAAACAGACATTCAAATTTTTTAATTAATAAATGTATAGTGTGTGTGTGTGTGTGATACATGTGGTATATACATGTGAAGCTCAAAGGACAACTTTGTGAAGCCTGTTCTTGCCTCTCACCCTCACATGAGTTCAGGGGACTTGAGGGCAAGTTATCAAACTTGCATGGCTAACACTGTACCCTCGAACCAACTTGCCAGACCTCAGCATAAAGCTTTTCATTTGACAGTGGGACAAAAGCAATATGCGTTTAATAGCAGCCATACTTTGAACTGTGGTCTTTTCCTAGTGATAAAGGAATACTGAACTGATTCTGGCAGCAGCAGGGAGCCAAAGGCAGCTCCCTGCCACCAATGGGGCTGGGGGCAGGATGAAGACACAACTAATTCGAGGCAGGGTACTGTGTTGCTAGCATTAGTTAAGATGCAGTATTCAGGCTGGAGAGATGGCTCAGTGGTTAAGAGCACTAGTTGATCTTCCAGAGGTCCGGAGTTCAATTCTCAGCAACCACATGGTGTCTCAACCATCAGAAATGAGATCTGGTGCCCTCTTCTAGTCTGAAGGGGTACATGCAGACAGAGCACTGTATACATAATAAGTAGATAAACCTTAAAAAAATACAGTATTCATAAAATTACATAAGCTACTTTCAGCACCCTCTTTTCAAGTAGACATTGTGCTACATGATTTTGTTCAGCTATCAAATACCATTTGGAAGGTTAGGCTAAGCTATGATGTTCAGTGGATTAGATGTACTAAATGCATTTCTTGCTCTTTTTCTCTTTTTTCAAAGATAGAATCTTGCCAGCCTAGACTGACCTTGATATTGCTATGTAGCTCCTCAGAGTCATCTCAGACTTGCAATCCTCCTACCCCAGCTACCTTTTTAGTGATAGTGTAGGCCTGGGCCACCTGACTAAAAGGCATTTTCATTTAGTGATTTATTTTTTCCTCTCACAATGAATGGGTTGATCCTTGTTATATCATTAACCATTTTCACTTCCAGTGTCTCTGAGCAGTAGCTAATTGAGGTAATAACCTAGAGGGTGGCCAGGTCAGACTTAAAATGGATTAAGGTGGGGAGTTCAACCACAGGGTCCATCTGTAGAAGCCCTGAATATAACCATAACAGCCTGGAGTATGTGACAAAGGGCAGACTTTACAAGAACCACATTGAGTTGCCCACCGGGCTGGACACCTTATATTCATTTTTGCTAATGGAAAAATAAGAAGAGAGATTTGGTCAAGGACATGGAACAAGCTGCTGAGTTCAATTCATAATGCCTAGTTGAACTTGTTCTCGATGTGAGGAAACTCTGCCGTAATACTTTGTTGTCAACAAAGTAACACTGTAAACTTAAAAACATTACTATTGTTATTGTTAGTGAGTGTGTGCATGTGTGTGAGCAGGCTGGCCTCCGGGATACAGGCGTGTGCCACCATGCTGGCATCGAGAAGACACCTTTCAGAAGTCAGTTCTCTCCTTTCACCACGGGTTCTGTGGCTTTCACCTTCACCCAATACTCCATCTTGCCATCCCTGTAATAACATATTCCATCCTTTACACTCATTCAGCAAAAACAGTTTGCCAAAATATTGTGCCACAAGGAATGATTGGACATTAGACATACAGGAATGAATGAAAACAGATCCCACCCTGATCCTTCTGGGACTCACAACCCAGAAAGAGAGTAGTTTGAGAAACAATTACGGGCCTGGGGCTGTAGCTTGTCAGTAGAGTGATGGGTTAGCATGCACGCAGCCTTGGGTTTCAGCCTGAGTACTCACAAAAGAAAAACTTACAAAGAATCAGTTGGTGATACAGGGAGACTTTAACAATGAGCCCAATATACTATAGCCATTGGGGAAGACATTCTAGAAAAAGTGATGGTAAAGGATTGGGTGTAGAGGCAGAGGCAGGTGGATCTCTGTGAGTTCAAGCCAACCGTGGTCTACATAGAGTTGCAGGCCAGCGGGGCTACATGGTAAGATCCTGTCTCAAGAAGGAAAAATAAATTCAGGCAGTGGTGGTACATGCCTTTAATCCCAGCACTCAGGAGGCAGAGGCAGGTGGATCTCTGTGAGTTCAAGCCAACCCTGGTCTACATAGAGTTCCAGGACAGCCAGAACTGTTACACAGAGAAACTGTCTTAAAAAAAAAAAAAAAAGTCAACTGAAAGGAGCAGGAGGGGAGGTGTAGGAGGTGTAATAATATAAGTAAATGTGACACACAAAGTAAGGTGACATACAAGTGTCTGTCCCTTCAACCTCCAGAGAATGAAAACAGGGCAAGTGCCCCAGACAGCAAAAAAACAGCAGAAGATGGACGACACCCTTCTCTCAATAATGGGATGAGAGAGTAGCCATTCACTTCCCACAGATGGGAGGGATTAATTGAGACCCACAGGCAGTGGAAAGGCCAGGGTGGAAGCCTGTAGGGCCCACACACAAGCACCTCTCAGCTGCTGAGGCAGGCTCTCCTTGGTCTGCCCTCTCTTCCTAAGGGTCAGGTGGATGGAATGGGATATTAAGATGCCTGCAATGCAGGAAGTTGAAATCCTGCCTTACCCAGTCTGCAAGCATGCTTGATTCATGACTGACTGTCACCTTTGGAATGGTGGCTATTTGGTGACAGAGCTTTTGAGCTAATGTCCAAATGGATGTTCTGTTTACTTAAGGTGACTCAAGAGCAGTGAACTGGGGACCTACTGTGTGTCAATGAGGATGCTAGGCGCTGTCAAAGTTACAAACATGGAAAGACAAGTTCCTAAGTATTGGACTACAGAGAATTCTTAATTGCTGACTGACTGACTCTGTGTGTGTGTGTGTGTGTGTGTGTGTGTGTGTGTGGATGTATACAGGGAACTCTAGCACATGCTAAGCAAACACTCCCCTGCTGAGTCAAATCCCCAGTCTGACATTTTTTTCAAATGCCATAAATCTGACAGTTAGGAACATTAGGTAACTGGTAATACCTTCATTGTTTTAGCATGAGCCATGTACCCAACAGGGCATGAGGCACCTCAGAGAAAAACCAGCCTGGTGTGATAGCTTTCTCTGTTATCCTAGCAGGTATGATGTTGCTGAGCTTGAGCACAAGAATTCAAGAGCAGCCTCAGCAACACAGTAAGAATCCTTTTAAGAGAGACTGACAGCTGATGAGATGGCTTGCAGGGTAAAGGTGCTTGCATCAAAGCCAGATGACCTGTGCATATTCTTTCCCCAGAACCTAGATAAAGGTGGGAAAAGTTGTCCTATGACTGTTCCACCCATGACACAGGTGAGCCCAAACATATATTACACATGCACTAATAATAATAAATAGTGACAGTAAATAATAATAATAATAAATAAAACCATTTTTTTTAGACAGTGTATCCTTGGCTATCCCGGAATTCATTCTGTAGACCAGGCTGGCCTTGAACTCACAGAGATCCATCTGCCTCTGCCTCCTGAGTGCTGGAATTAAAGTCATGCACCACCACTACCAGGCTGAAATAAATTTTTAATAGAAAAAATTCAAATTAACACTTTGTTTGAAAAGTATATTAAGCCGTTTTTATACATTATCTCCAACATTCCTTATCATTCCATAATGTTATTATCATAGTATTAATGATACTAATACTTCTCATTTTAAGAATGTGAAAAGTGGGCTTCAGAGATTTCGGCTTGAAATTCCAGAGATAATAAATAGAAGAACCAGAATTATTCAGATCTAGGTCTCCCTGAGCCTGAACCTTGGGTTCTAGAACATTGCAGTACACACATAGTTCTCTGAGCTATTCACCAGGAACAGATCTAGACAAGAGGGAATTTGTGCTTTTAAAACCCTCCAGTCCAGTCAGTGAGTTGGCTCATGGGGTAAAGGTACTCTCTACCAAGCATAATGACCTGAGTTCAATCCCTGGGACACACATAGTAGGAGAGTACTGGTTCCCATAGTTGTCTTCAGACCTCCACATGTACATGCAATAAATACTAGTTTAAAAAGATGAAATAAATCAAAACCTTCTCATTGAAGGCCGGGCCTGTTGGCAAACACCTGAAATCCCAGCACACCAAAAGCTAAAGCAGGAGAATCCTGGGTTCCAGGTCTTCTTGGGATGCATAGCAAGAATTTGTCTCAAAGCCAAACAAAAAACAGACAAAACAAAGCTCTACTGCAGGGGAATAGTGTGTGATGATGTACGCTGTGGTTTTAAGGAGGCAGAGACAGGATGAACACATGGTCTTAAGAGGCTGAGGGCACACTCCTTCACTTCAAAGTTAAATAAACAATGACTACCACTACCACCCCCCAGGGAAGTAAAGAACAAACCAAAAAATTAAAACACCTTGGGATTGGATCTGGTTAATATCTAAAGCAAAAAACTCATCTAAAAGTTATTTTCCATTAAAACAGATGCAAAATTTGTCATTTAATCAGTAACTAAAATTCAAAATCTGGTATCAAGATGCCTTGCATATTTTTTAAGTGTGTGTGTGTGTGTGTGTGTGTGTGTAATGCATGTGTGCATACTTGTGTGTGGTGTTGCCTGCTGCACTTGAAGAGTCCAGAAGAGGACATCATGTGTCCTCCTCTGCCAATTTTCACCTTATTCCCTTACACAGGTGTCTCACTGAACCCAGAGCTTGCCGTTTTTTAGCTGGGCCTAGGGTTACAGTGGCTCTCACAGGATCACAGGAGCTCTCAGCTATATCCAGCTTTTTACATGGTGCTGGAAATCTGAACACAGGTTTCCATGCTTGCACAGCATGCAGCACTCTTACTCACTGAGCCATCTCCTGCAGCCCAATACACTGCTTCTAATTCTGATGGTACATTTACATGAGAATGAAAAGAAAACTATTTTGCAAAAATCAACATCAAGTCAGCACTGTGGTGTACAGCTGCAATCCCAGCACTCGTGTGAGGCTGGGGCAGGAAGATTGGGAGATGCAGGTCAGTCAATCAAGCTACATGACAAGTTCAAGGCTATCTGGCTATATAATGAGATGTATATATATATATAGAGAGAGAGACAGAGAGAGAGAGAGACAGAGAGACAGAGAGAGAGAAAAAGAGAGAGAGAGGAGTGACAGTTATGCTATGCTTTGCAGATTGGAATGAAAATCAAACAAACAAAAACATAACAGCGTAGATGGCCATCAGCCCTGGGCTATATGCGAATCCTCCTGTCTCCATGGTTACTCCTGGCTTGGAGGAAGCAGGTGTGCCCCATCTTCTGTTCTGGTGTGGACAGGTGAAATCTCTGCAACTAAGGAAGTGCCCAGAACTGGTTTTTGTGACAGATGGATCAGGAAGATGCATGCAATGTTCAAACATGAATGTTTGCAGTGTAATGTTCAAACATATAGATGTTTGCCTTTCCACCTCCATATTGGCCCTGTGTTCAACACAAAAGTGTAACAAAGGAGGCTAAGATTTATTGACTGTCACTTTGTGCTAACCTGTCTCCACAATTCATTTAATGATGTAAATACTGGAGTTCAGAATCGTAGAACTAGCCTAGCAACACTTTACATCAATACAAAATCCTCTTGGAAAGGCACAGGAATAGTGTCCACTAGTCAAGTGCACACTATGTGCCAGGTATTGGGCAGGGCATGCCCCATTAGTTTTCTTCAACATTCATGGCAACCCTGTGGTACAATGACAATCATTAGAGAGACAGAGAAGGGCTCATGAAGCTAAGCAACTTCCAGGGTCACATGGTTAGTAAGTGGCATCTGTTTGGGTTTGACTTCTCCTTTCAGAACTCAGCATCAAACCCATTTTGTTTCAGACACTCTTCAAAATGCATTGTTTGAAGCCAGAGATAGTAGTGCAGGTCTCTAATCCTACCTACAACAAAGACTGACCCAAAAGTGTTGCAAATTCAAGGCCTGCTTGGGATAAAGAGGGAACTCAAGGCAAGTTAGACAACATAGTGAGACCCTGTCTCAAAATTAAAATAGGGGCTGGAGAGATGGCTCAGCAGTTAAGAGCACTTGTCTGAAGCCACCTTGGTCTACATAGTGAGTTCCAGACCAGTCAAGTTTGCATAGACCTCTGTCTCCAAAAAGAAACATAATGGATAGGTATTCTGTAGAAGAACATAGCTGTATTTCTCATGCATTCAGTTTTCCTATACCATAACCTTCAAATCCTACCAAAACTTCAGTAATAGCTTGTTTGCAAGCATAAAAAAGCAGGTGGGTGGGGACAGTAGCTGCAGAGTAGTGTAGATGATAAATGGGGAGATTGCATTGGAATAGACCTGGCCAATTCAAGAATGCTGAATCCCGGGGCAGAAATGGGAGTGAACTAAGAAGCAACCTGCTACATTCAGGAATTGATGTACTTTTGCTATCCTTGGAGGTGGAGGGTGAAAGGCAGCTTTGGTAAGGACAAGCAGAAGGTAAACTCCCTTTCCCCACCATACTCCCTCGCAGCAATTACATGGATGTTTATTCCCCTGAGAGAATAATCAGTGCTGGGAAGGAGAGTCACCCAGAACAATTAGGGGTACCACTCTAAAAAGAGGCAAATGAATCTGTCTCTCTGGAGAAGATGAAGCCCGATGCAAAGCAGCTTGTGCTAATGCACAGAGGTCTACCAACAAACAGCTTCTCATGGTCAGTGACCTTTCTGGTCATTGGCTCCTGGATGACTTCACGGCCAGTGACTCTCATCATTATGCACAGAGCTTTCAGTCAGCTTTAATTCCACCTTTTATTGATAAGCAGAAGGCAAAGATTATCAGATACAAGGTTTTCCTCTACCGGAAGAGCCAGAAAGCAAACAACTAAACAAATGTGGAAGGAACAGAGACAACACAAGTAAAACTTTAGACTCATCATCATCATTATTATTATTATTTAAATTGTGTGTGTTTGTGTGGGTCTGTGTATCCCCCTGGAGCTGGAGTCACAAGTGTGGATGCTGGAAATCAAGTTTGGATCCTCTGTAAGAGAGCGATTTGTGTTCTTACCCTCTGCGCCATCTCTCCAAGACCAAAATAAAACTTTTAAAACTACCAAGAGAGTAGCATAGCTTCACCATTTTATAATCTGCAATCCCCGTTCTTGGGAGACTGAGTCGGGAGAACCACACTTTTTGGGCTAACACAGACAAACCCTGTCCCCCTCCACTCTTTCCTTCCTTGCCTCCTGGCTTCAGCTGTAACTCAGCGGCGTCTTACTAGCCTGTCAGGCACAAGACTCTGACTTGGAGACTCAATGATGAGGGGAAGGAGGGAATCTGGAGAAGACATGGCCTACTAAAACTAGAGAGTTATCAGACATATTTCTAAAATGATGGGTAAGAGCACTTGCTACACAGGCATGAGGTTCTGGGTTAGATCTTCAAACTTTAGGTAACAAAGCAGAACATGGCTACATGCCTGTCATTCCAGTGCTGCGGGAGGTGGAGACAGGAGGATCCTGGGAACTTGCTGGCCTACAAATCTGTGGGATCAAGGGGAAGAATGGTGAGCTCCAGGTTCAGCCAGAGATCCTGTCTCAAGCGAATAAGATGAAGAATTATAAGGCAGGATACCACAGTCCTCCTTTAACTTCTGAGGCCTGCACGGATTAGTACACCTGCACTCATGCTGCATGTGTGCAGTGTATACACACACACACACACACACACACACACACACACACACACGGGCACACTCGGGTATACTCTGCACCTGCACGCATGTGAACACACATGTATGCATGCATACACAGGCACACACACACCTGATGGGGAATGTCCTTCTGTATGCTGTGAATAGATGTTTCTCTGATTGGTTGATGAATAGAGCTATTTTGGTAAATGGACAGGCAGGATTTAGCCAGGCAAGAAATTCAAACAGGGACAGAGAAATGTAGTAGGTGAAGTCAGGGAGACGCCAGGTAGCTGCGGAGGAAGCAAGAGATCTGGTAAGCCAAGACCACATGAAGATACACAGTTTAAAAGAAATGGGTTAGTAATTAAGACAGAGCTAGCCAATAAGAAGCCTGAGCTATCGGCCAAACAGTTTATAATTAATATAAGCCTCTGTGTGTTTATTTGGGACTAAACAGCTGCAGGACCAGGCAGAACAGAAACTTCTATCTACACACACCCAGTTTTGGACTTAGGAAAGTCAACAGGAGAGACACAAAGGGACTCTTCAGGAATACAGAAAAGAATGAGCTGAGCCGTGGTGGTGCACACCTTTAATCTCAGCACCCAGGAACCAGAGGCAGGCAGATCTCAGTGAGTTTGAGATCAGCCTAGTCTACAGAGTGAGTTCCAGGACAGCCAGGGCTACACAGAGAAACCCTGTCATGGGAAAAAAAAAACCAAAACAGAAAGGACTGTTCTAGGGAGAGCACAGGTATCAGACATAGAGGTTACCTGCCTAAAGGGACAGATGGGGTCAGGAGAGAGACACTGAAAGCAGCCATCATTAAGGACTCACTACAGTGGACATGATGGGGATTGCCTGGGATTCTAACTACTTAGAAGGCTAATGGAGAAGGGTCACATGAGCCCAGGAGCTTAAGACCCTGTTCTTGTTTTTGTTTATTTGTTGGTATTTTGTTTTGTTTGTTTTAAATTTTTTTTTCTGAGACAGGGGTTCTCTGTAGTTTTGGAGCCTGTCCTGGAACTCACTCTGTAGACAAGGCTGGCCTTAACTCATAGAGATCTGCCTGCCTCTGCCTCCCAAGTGCTGGGGCTAAAGGTGTGCACCACCACTACCCAGTTTGTTTTGTTTTTAAAAGGAACCCCAAAACCTTCACCACTCTACACTGACCATCCTTAGTCCAAAAAAATGAGTACTTCTCTGAAATCTAAATGTTTTGCTTTTCTAATTAAAAAGCATTCTTTAAAAAACATTTAATTTTGGGGACTGGAGAGATGGCTCAGAGATTAAGAGCACTGGCTGATCGTTCAGAGGTCCTGAATTCAATTCCCAGCAACCACATGGTGGCTCACAGCCATCTTTAAGGAGATCTGGTTCCCTCTTCTGGTGTGCATGCAGAACACTGTATACATAATAAATAAATACATAAAAAATTTAAAATAGGGGTTGGGGATTTAGCTCAGTGACAGAGCACTTGCCTAGCAAGCACAAGGCCCTGAGTTCAGTCCTCAGCTCTAGGGAAAAACAAAAAAATCATTTTACTTGTTGATGGGAGGCAGTCTTGTGTGCCTCAGTGTGAGTGTGGAGGTCAGAGGTCAAGTTGCAGGAATCTTCTCCCACCATGCTGGCTTCAGGGGTTGAATTTAGGTGGTCAGGTTTGGCAGCAAGTGCCTTTACCTGGTGAGCCATCTGTGTACTGTGTTTTGGCCTTTTTTAAAAACATTAATTATTCATTTATTCTGTGTGGGGGTGGACATATAGGTGCTAAAGCACGGATGTGGAGATCAGAAGACAACTTGAGGGAGGTGGGTCCTGCCTGGGGGTCAAACTTCAGTTGTAAAGCTTAGTGGAAAGCAACTTTACCCACTGAACAACTTCACAAGCTAAATCTTTTTGTTGTTGTCTTTGTTTCCTTGGGTTTTTGTTGTTCAGTTTTTTAATCATCGTTTTACTTAAAATTTTTTTATTTTATGTATGTGAGTGTTTTGCCTGCATGTGTGTTTGGTGTACCATGTACATGCCTGGTGCCCACAAAGATCAAAGGACAGTGTTAGATCCCTTTGAACTGGTGTCACAGGCAGTTGTGAGCTTCCATGTGTCTACAGGGAACGACCGGGATTCTCTGGAAGAGCAGTCATTGCCTCTAACTGTTAAGCCATCTCTCCAGGCCCCATAGTTTTTGTTGTTGCTGGGTTTTTTTTTTTTTTTTTTTTTTTTTTGGTGTTTCAAGACAGGGCTTCTCTGTGTTACAGCTCTGGCTGTCGTGGAACTCACTCTGTAGACCAGACTGACCTCAAACTCACAGAGATCCGCCTGCCTCTGCCTCCCAAGTGCTGCGACTAAAGGTATGAGCCACCACCACCTGGCCTGCCCCTGTTGTTTTGACTTCTGAGACAAGATCTTAGCCCAGGCTCTCTTTGAACTTGCAACTCTCTCACCTTAGTCTCCCTTCAGGGATTATAGGCATGCATGACCACATCTAGCCAAATTTATTTATTTAGCTGCCTCCCCAATACTTTTTGAGAAAGAGTCTCTTTATTTTTTATTTTTAAATAGATATAGATATAGATTTTGTGAGGTGTTGGTGGCACACCCCCTTTAGACCCAGTACTTGGGAGGCAGAAGCAGGAGGATTTGTGAGTTCTAATCCAATCTGGTCTACAGAGCTAGTTCTAGGACAGGCTCCAAAGCAATACAGAGAAATCCTGTCTCAAAAAAACAACAACTATATATATTATGCTCATTGGTGTTTTTCCTACATGCATGTCTGTGTAAGACCTGGAACTGGAGTTACAGACAGGTGTGAGCTACCATGTCGGTACTGGGCATTGAACCCATGTTTTCTGGAATAGCAGCCAGTGCTCTTAATCATTGAGCTATCCCTCTAGACCCTGAGAAACAGTCTCACATACTCCAGATAGGTCTCTCTAACTTGATGTGTAGCCTAAGGATGACTTCGAACTTCTGATCTCCTGTTTCTGTCTCTCAAGTGTTAGGGCTACAGGTGTGCACCACTCA
Source organism: Phodopus roborovskii (assembly GCF_943737965.1). NCBI lineage: Eukaryota > Metazoa > Chordata > Mammalia > Rodentia > Cricetidae > Phodopus > Phodopus roborovskii. Next base: position 20,194,068 of record NW_026126448.1, read on the forward strand.
CTTTATGGAGAACTGTCAATCAAACCCAGAGAAGCATTCTACCAACTGAGCTACATGTCCAGACCCTAAATTACTTTATTTTATTTCATGTGTATGGGTGTATGCAAATGTGCATACATGTATATAAAGACCAGAGGCCCAATAGATATGTCCTCCTCAGTCATGCTCCATCATATCATAATTTTCATAAATTAAAAGCTTTATACTATAAACTGATATTAAATGAATGGGGTTTATTTCTCCCTTCTCTTTTAATAATTCAAAACAGTGTCCAAGGAAGCTACTTATTTTCATGCTTATCATCTAGTACGTTTGTTTGTTTCTTAAATTAGTCCCATCATTTCACACTCACACTGCCTAGGAAAAACAGGAACAATTACAGTTCACTTGACAAAAGGCCAGCTCTGTGACTCACATCCTGTCCACTTGTAAAGTTCAGCTCTGGTTCTCCATCGATGGGCATTACCACTGTGAAGACCCTGTCACTGCAGAGAGCTTCCCAGGCTAACTCTGCTCTCCCTTGAGAAGAGAGACAGTTACCTCCCAAGTGCACCCAGAGGTTCGTCTTCTTGGCACTCATGCACTGGCCACCCACACAAACTCCACTGCCAGGAAGAGAGTGGAAAATTCCCATCCTTACTTCACTTTTGTTTGTTTGGTTGGTTGGTTTTTTTTTTTTTTTTTTTTTTAGACAGGGTTTCTCTGTATAGTCCTGGCTATCCTGGGATTCCTTAGACCAGGTTGGCCTCAAACTCAGAGATTGGTCCTACCTCTGCCTCCTGAGAGTTGGGATTTAAGGTGTGCACCACCACCACCCAGTTAATAAAATATATATTAAGAGCTAGGATGTAGCTGGGTGTGGTGGCACACACCTTTTGTTCCAGTGAGGGAGGCAGAGACAGGTAGATGTCTTTGAGTCTGAGGCCAGCCTGGTGTACAGAGCGAGTTCCAGGACAGCCAGGGCCACACAAAGAAACTCTGCCTTGAAAAAGAAAGGGAGAGAGGGAGGGAGGGAGAAAAGGAGAGAGGGAGGAAGAAAGGAAGGAAGAAGGTAGGAAGAAGGAAGGAAGGTAGAAAGGAAGGAAGGGAGGACTGGCAAGATTGTTCAGTGATGGGAGATGGCATTCCATAAATATGTTTCTCTTATTGGTTAATGAATAAAGCACTGTTGGCAAATAGAAAAGCAACATAGGCGGGACTAGGAGACAAGGAGGATTCTGGGAGATGTAGTAGAGGAGATTCAAGATATAGAGGCTAGAGGGAAGAGGGCTGGACCTTCTCTCTGGTAAGATAAGACCACGTGGAAACACTTAGATTAATAGAAATGGGTTAATATTTAAGACAGAGCTAGCCAATAAGAAATGATAGTAACAGGCCAACAGCTTTACATCTAATACAGTGTCTCTGCGTGTTATTTGGGGCTGACATGGCAGTGGGACCAGGCTGGCCGGAAAACTGAGCTAATTGTAGCTCTTCCAGAGGACCTGAGTTCAATTCCCAGCATCCATATTGGGTGACACACAACTAACAACTACCTGTAACTCTAGCTCCAGAGAATCCAATATCCTCTCATGGTCTCTGAGGGCACCTGAGATACACAAACATGATAGATAGGTAGACAGACAGACAGACAGACAGATAGATAGATAAGATAGATGATGGATGGATAGATACATAGATAAGTTGAAAATTAGTTATTTTAAAAAATAAAAAAAAAGAGCACTAAAGGCTCAGTCTTTTTTTTTTTTTTTTTTTTTAATTATTTTGAGGCATTCACTCAGCTCAGGCTGCTCTTCAACTTCCTGTGTAGCTAAGAATATCCTTGGGTTTCTAATCCTCCTCTCCATCAGCCCTCAAGTGCTGGAATTATAGCCATTGAATGAGAATCATACCCAGGGCCTCCTGAATGCTAGACAACCACTCTACTAATGGAGCTAGATCCCCAACCCAGCTGAGTAATTTCTGTGTGGTGTGTGTGTGTGTGTGTGTGTGTGTGTGTGTGTGTGTGTGTACACATACCACAGCATGCATATGGAGGTCAGAGGACAACTTATGGAAGTAGATTTTCTCCCACGTGGGTCCCAGGGACTGAACTCAGGTAATCAGGTTTGACAGCAAGTACCAAGACCTGATGAACCATCATCCTGGTCCTGCATCTGTATTTAAACCAGCCACTCCATATATCAAATGGTGATCATTATCTTGGTTAATCTCTGCTATAGCCTGTAGGAAGGGGGTTCATAGAGTACATGGCTAGCATGCAAAGCCCTGTGTTCCATCTCCAGCATCACAAGTGGGGAGGGTGGGGTGGAGATGAAGGAAAAGTAGTTCAGCCCACTTGAACAACACACAGCATCAATTGCTCCTGAATATTATGTTGTCTTTTGTGCTGGGCACTAGACCCTGAAGTCAACAATGAACCGCAACTGAAGGCTCTAAAGTATTGGAATTCAAACGTTCAAACTCTGCTCATAACTATTATGCTCTCCTGCAAAATGACTCTTCCCTTAGAAAGCATGAGTTTTGTCAGTCACACAGAAATAGGTGCCAGAGAGATGGCTCAGTTGGTAAAATGCTGGCTGTACAAGCATGAAGACCTAAGTTCATGCCTCACAACTGGGTTATGGGGGCACAGGCTTGTAAATCCAGTGCTAGAAAAATGAGGCAAGAAGTTCCTTGGGGGTTGCTTATAGCCAGGCTAGCCTACCTGAGGCAAAACCTGTCTCAGGCCAAAAAAAGAAAAAGAAAAGAAAAGAAAGGTGGCTGTCTCCTGAGTCCTCATGAACACACACACACACACACACACACATACACACACACACACACACAGAGGGGGGGGTAAATGTACATGTATGGCTGTGCACCGTGGGCATGCAGTGCCTGCAGAGACCAGAAGGGGGCATTGGATCCCCTGGAACTGGAGTTGCAGTCTTCTGGGAGCCCCTAAGTGAGTGCTAGGAATTGAACCTGGATCCTCTGAAAGAAGAGCTAGTGCTTTAACTAGTGAGCCATAGCTCCAGCATGATATTTAGGAGAAAGCCAGCCTTGGTTATACAGCAAGTTCAAGGCCAGGCTGGTTATATATGAGGCCCTGTCTCAAACACACAGCAAAACTCTTTGTTTTGTCTTGCAGCTCTGAAAAACAAACTCAAGGCCTTGAACATGCCTGGTAAGAGCTCTACCACTTGGGAGTGCTCTTATACTTTGGAAGCTGAGACAGGTGTACTGCCATGAGTTCAAGACCAGCCTGGGCTAGAGAGTTCTTGATACCTTGCCTCAGCAAACAGAATCTCTCTCTCTCTCTCTCTCTCTCTCTCTCTCTCTCTCTCTGTGTGTGTGTGTGTGTGTGTGTGTTTTACATATGATTGCAACTAAAGTGTAGTGTATTGAGGAATGAGCATACTTTCATAGAAAGAGCCAGACAGTAGGTGTGGCTTTGAGCTCATAGAGATCCACTTGTCTGCCTTCCCAGTGCTGAGCATGAAGACATGCACCATCAGAACAGCCAGGGATACACTGAAAAAACCTGTCTTGAAAAATCATACACATACAAAAAAAAATATTTATTTGCTTAGTAACTGTCCAGGGAGCTACCTTAGGTCACTCCTGCACTTGCTTGGGTTACCGCAGAGAATGAAGCAAAACTCCTGTCCTCATGAACCTCACATTTTATTAGAGGAAGACGGGGATTCCATAAGTGAGGACCCAGTAGCATGAACAGTTACTATTCACGAAGGGGAAAAAAAAAGAAGGATTTTTCCACATAACCTCCTGGCCTTGATTTCTCTCAAGACATATATATATATATGTCTTGAGCCTCCCAAGTTCTCCCAAGTGCTGGGGTTACAGGTGTATGGCCTTTGAAAGCTCAGTCTGTTTTGAAGAAGAAAGCAGAGTGGGGGGGTGCCTGCCCTACTGGTAGAACTGGATCTATCCCAATGCCAATAAAAACACCGCTCTGCCAGCTGCTGGCAAATAACAAAGAAAATGAGCAATGGAATAGAATGGGGAGCTGGAGAAAGCCTGTGTGCGGGAAGTTAATATGCGATAAAGGTGACAGCCCGCAAGCCCTGGAGAGATGTGTCTCAGGTTGTGACAGAAACTAATTCACCATAGGAAGAAGAAAGGTGGGTCTCTCTACTTGAAACGCCAAAAGGTTTAAAGGCTCAAATGTGAACATTAAAACCTTTTAGTTGGTATAAGAAAATATAGAGTGGACACTAAGATGGCTCAGTGGGTAAAGTTACCACCAATCTGACTCCATACAGGAGAAGGAAAGAACAGATTGCCAAAGGTTGTTCTTGGACCTCCACAAGCCATGGCATGCACATGAGAGTATGCATGCAGGCATTCCTGCATGAACACACACACACACACACACACACACAATTTATGATAATGAGGCTTAACATGGTGGTACAAGCCTTTATTCCCAGCACTCAGGTAGAAGCAAGTAGATTTCTGTGAGTTCAAGGGCAATTTTACTACCTCAGAAGTGAGGCCAGACTGGGTTTCATGAGACCCTACCTCGGAATAAAAACAGAAACAAACAAATAGGAATAAATCCAATTCTGTGGTTATAAGTGGGAGAGAATAAAAGTATAACTTAGGGCTGGGTGTAGTAGTTCATGCCTGTAATCACGGCACTCTAGAGGCTAAAGAGGAGTGTCGCAAGTTCAAGGCTGACCTGAACTGAGAAAGAAGACCATGTCTAGAACAGAACAAACAGCAGAGTCTAGAAATAGAAGGGAGGCTGCATTAAGGAGCTGTGTCTGAATCATCAGGCTAACACATTGTGACAGCGTGTTCTACTTTGCTTTCTGTTGCTGTGGTAAAACACCACAACCAGAAACAATTTGGGGAGTGAAAGGCTTATTTCATCTTAGAACCCCTGGTCAGGGCAGGAACTTGGAGGTACAAATGGAAGCAAAGAACATGGAGGAATGTTTCTATGCTTCCTCCCCCTTCTCCTTACCTCCCTCCCTCCCTCCTTTCCTCCCTCCCTCCCTCCCTCTCTCCCCTCTCCCTCCTTCTCTCACCCTGGTTTACCCAGACAGAATTTCTCTGTGTAACCCTGGCTGTCCTGGAACTCACTCTGTAGACCAGGCTGGTCTCAAACTCACAGAGATCCACCCGCCTCTGTCTCCCAAGTGCTGGGACTAAAGGCTGAGGAATGGTTCCTATGTGTTCCAGACTGGCCTCAAATTCGCAATCCTCCTGCTTCAGCCTCCATAGAGATGGAATTAGATCTGTATCACCAGTATGGTTAGCATTCTCTCTTTTACATTTCATTTTTAGCACATGCATGTATGTGGAGGTCAGAGGACAATTTACAGGAATCAGTTCTCCCTTTACACATGGGAGTCCCGTTTATCAAACTCAGGTCCTCAGGCTTGGCAGCAGGCTCCTAGTTACCAACTTAGTCATCTTCCCCTCTCACTCACCCTCACTCGTCTCCCCCTGCCTTTCTTCCTTCCTTTCCTTTGGTCAGGATCTTGCAGTATACATACATACCTATCTATATATGATATACTATATACGGATGTGTGAATGTTATATATTAATATATTACAATGTTATTAAATATGTGTTATCATTATTAATATCATTATTGTTATTTCTGACAGTCTCTCTATGTAGCCCTGGTTGTCCTGGAACTCAATTCTGTAGACCAGGCTGGCCTCAAACTCACAGAAATTTGCCTGCTTTTGGCTCTGAAATGCTGGGATTAAAGGCACACACCACCACCCTCAACTAGGTCTTGCTTTATTGTCCAAACTAGATCTTAAATTCCTGGGCTCAAGTGGTCCTTATACTTCAGCTTCTCTGCTAGCTGGGACAAATGAGGACCAACTGTTCCTGGCTTGACAGTTTGTGCAAGTTTTTGTATCTGAGTAGTATTGGTTATGAAACTCAGGGTCTTGTGCAAACTATACCCTACCCCTCCTATACCATTTTGAATGACAAACTAAGATCCAAAGTGAGTTATGGCCAGACATGGTGACATAGGCATTTGGTTTTTGGGTTTTTTTTTTTTTTTTTTTTTTTTTTTGGTGTTGTTTGTTTGTGTTGGTTTTGATTTTTTGAGGCAGGGTTTCTCTATGTAGCTGTGGCTGTCCTAGAACTCACCCTGTAGGTCAGGCTGGAATTGAACTCAGAGTTCCTCCTGCCTCTGCCTCTTGAGTGTGGGGATTAAAGGCTTGTACCACCATTTATTAAGGATGCCAAAACACTTCCAACCACAATATAAGGGCAGTGGCTTGCAGATAACCACTGCTACACCTGCTGGATTTTCTGAGGCTTTACTTAAAAGCCTACCGTTTTTCCTTCCCTTCTAACTATTGAGTATAAGCCAAAACCCTAAAGTCTGCTTCTCAGAACCTACATGGCAGCTAACAAACATGAAACTCTAACACACTCTTCTGCCTCCACAGTAGTACACAGACATGCATATAGGCAAAATTCCTGAACACATGAATTTTTTTTTTTTTTTTTTTTTTTTTAAGAGACAGGGTTTTTCTGTAGCTGGGACCTGTCCTGGAACTCAGTCTGTAGACCATGCTGGCCTTGAACTCACAGAAATCCACCTGTCTCTGCCTCCCAAGCACTGGAACTAAAGACCTGTACCATCACCAACTGACCTATAAATAAATCTTTTAAAATATGTATCTAAAATAAAATGAGAGTAAAGATATTTAGGCCGGGCAGATCTGTGTGAGTTCAAGGTCAGCCTGGTCTGCAGAGCAAGTTCCAGGACAGCCTCCAAAGCAATACAGAGAAACCCTGTCTCAACTCCCCCCCAAAAAAGTAAAGATATTTACCAAAATAGTTTTCTTTAAATACTATTTTTCATTACTTTGTCTAGAATTAATTTTTTAAGATGCTTTCAGGTGTTGGAAAGGGCATACTTGCCATGGTGTGGGCAGAAGTCAGAGGATAACCTGGAGGGTCCCTCCTTCCTCCTTCTACCTTGTCTGTCATGGAGATTGAACTCAGGTAGTCAGGTTTGGTGGCAGGTACCTTTATTCACCCAGTACTGTATTTAACTGTTTTTGAGGTAGCTCTTGCTATATAACCCAGGCAATCCTCCTGCCTCCACTTCCTGAGTGCTGGAATTAGAAGTATGTACCACTATATCTGGCATGTTTTCTTTTTTTTTTTTCTAAAGATTTATTTATTATATATACAGTGTTCTATCTGCATGTTTGCCTGCACACCAGAAGAGGGCACCAGATCTTATTACAGATGGCTGTGAGCCACCATATGGTTGCTGGGAATTGAACTCAGGACCTCTGCAAGAGCAGTCAACACTCTTAACCTCTGAGCCATCTCTCCAACCCCCTGGCATGTTTTCTTTAAATAAAACACCTACCAGTTTTATACTTAACTACATTAGGCCATAGTTATTTAATTTACTTAACTTATATGCAGGAGTTAGCTGATAAGCTGGCAAGAGAATTCAGCAATGATTCATGGAACACATGAAAATAAAAATGTTTATTTACACATTGCAATAAATGCTGCAGCCATGGCAGCAGCAAAAGAACCATCTCAGTTGGGTGGTAGTGGCACAAGTCTTAAATCTCAGCACTTGGGAGGCAGAGGTAAGTAGATCTCTGTGAGTTCAAGGCTAGCCTCGTTTACAAAGCAAGTTCCAGGACAGCCAGTGCTGTTACACAAAGAAACCCTGTCTTGAAAAAACTAAAAACCAAACCAAAACAAAATTGGTTTTTAAAAATATTTCATTGAGCCTGGTGTTGGTGGCACATGCCTTTAATCCCAGCACTCGGGAGGCAGAAGGTGAATCTCTGTGAGTTCAAGGCCAGCCTGGTCTACAGAGCGAGTTCCAGGACAGGCTCCAAAGCAATACAGAGAACCCTGTCTCAAAACACAAAAAAACAAAAGTTTCATCAACAAAAATACACCTTCCATGTGCACATGTTTAGTTTGAGACAGGATCGTGCTTTAGTCCACATTAACCCTGGAATTGTAATCCTCCTGCCTCTGCTGTCCTAATGCTTTGATAACAGGATGGTTCAAATACACAGCATTCATGAAAGGTTAAAACATCTCTACAAAGGACAATCACAAGGCTGGGGCTGTGGCTCAGGGTTAGAATGCTTTCTTGGCATGCTCAAGCCTTTGATTTGGTTTGTTTTTCCCCAACTCGGTAATGAGTGTGCCAGCATTGCAGCATAAGAAAATAAGGATAGGCAGGGGAGAATGCTCAGAGGGTAAAGTGTGGCTGTCCTCTTACAGAAACCTGAGTTCAGATCCAGGCACCAGGGGGAGGTGGCTGGCTTCTATAATCCCAATGCCAGTGGGTGGAGAGGCAGATCCAAGAGGCTCCCTGGCTGGCCAGTCTAGATGAACCTGAGCTCCAGGCTCGGTCAGAGAACTTGTCTGGAAAGGAAAAGTGGATAAAGGCGCTTGCAGCCAAGCCTGACAACCTGAGTTCCACACTCAGGCCCCACATGGTCAAAGTGCAGACCAACTGCTGCAGCTGTCCTGTCTGACTTCCACATGTGCACACCTGAGTCCTACACAGATAAATGTAATATGAAGTTACAATACAACGTAGATGAGCCAAAGAGTCTCACTAAGATTGTTTGTAGAATCCTGAGTAAGACTCCTAAAAAAAGCAGAAAACCAGGGAGTGGTGTGGTGCATGGCTTTGGTCCCAGCACTCGGGAGGCAGAGGCAGGCAGATGTTCGTGAGCTAGAGGCCAGCCTGGTCTACAGAGCGAGTTCCAGACAGCCAAGGCTACACAGAGAAACCCAGTCTCCAAACACCAAAAAACACTACCACAAGTATGTGGAGATAGAGGACGACAACTTGAGGGCAGGAGTCAGTCAGTTTTCCCCTTCTATATGTGGGTCCTGGAGAGGCCTCAGGCCCGCCACAGGTGTGCCCACACACACCATCACAATAACAACATTAAATAGTAATAATAATAGTAAAAGGGTAATATAATAATAGTAAATAGTTAAGAAGTAACAATAAAGGTAGGAGAATAAGGATCAGAATTGAAATTTCTTTCCCATCTTTATTACCATACCATGACAGCTCACAACACTGCTATACACCTTATATACAAATAACAAAGCAAGACAAACAAAAACATATAAAGAAAACAAAAATAAATAAAAGAATAATACTTTTATTTAAAAAAGAAAAAAAAAAGGCAAAACAATTATCAGAGTTGCTTTTGATGTTTTCCTCTGAGTGGAGGACTTGGACAAATCTCCATGTTATTCTGGGCCATTTATGGGAAAATAGTGTCAAGGAGATGAAACAGCCAGGCTTGGTAAGGAGAGCCTTTAACATAGGCACTTAGGCAGACGTGCAGGGGATCTAAATTACAGGCTAGTTATGTAGTGAGTTCCAGGTGAGGAAGGGTAAGGCCCTATCACCAATAAAACAAACAAAAAAGACAAAATTACCATATGAAGGAAATGTTCCAAAGGAAACAAATTCTCACCACTCAAGACTTCCTGAAGGAAGTCTACCTGACAGGCAGCAGTGATCCAGGGCACTCGGGAGATCTTTCTGCCTACCGGGCGAGGACAAATCTCGAAGACCGACAGACCTTCTTCATCACATAAGCCTTTTGGGGTCTATTTTTTCCAGGTGAACCAGAGGTTTGAGCTGCTCCGCAAAATTCCTCATGTCATCAGAGACCATGTCCTGCCCAGCTGGTGCAACAACACTTAATTCTACAAGATAGGAGAGAGACAGGGCCTCTGTGCTGTCTGTGTTCCCTGGGACCAGGATTCGGAAAATCTTGTACACCACAATCTTCATGATGCCCTTCCGGAACAAGTGGCCTTTGGCAACAAACTCATGGTCCATGCGGAAGCCCATTTCCATCAAGAAGTCTGTGAGGTTCTCAGATGTGGCAATGTCCACACAGTTGCGGACCAAGGCGTGACGGTTCTTGTCTCCCATTTCTGGCTGTCCCAAGTAACGCAGGTGCCAGGGTGCCCCTGCCCTGTCCATGGAGCGCCGGGCCCTCAGAACAAACGGACTGGCCTGCTGGCCCTTAAGAAGGAATACCATCTCGTGATCAAGGAAAGTCTCAGGCTCCATGTTGTCACACAAACCACGAAGGCGATGGATGAGACTTTCCAAACTGTGGTCTAAAACACTCCCTGAAGAGGTAAAAAGACAATGAGTCCCGGCTTTCACTAAGAGTCATGAAACTAGCAAAACATAAACACCAATAGATAATAGTTCTATGCATCATTTCATATGCATACTCCATGGGATTCTACTGGTTCTCTCCTTCCACTATGTGGATCTCATAGACTGAACTTAGGCTGGCAGTCGATGGGATGTTTAGGGAAAGGTTATGAGGCATGTCCTTGTAAGAGGAGGTAGGTCACCAGGAGTGGGTTCTGACTTTTCAAAAGCCCAGGACAGCCCCAGCGTCTTTCTCTCTGCCAGTGCATCAGGCTGTAGCTCTCAGCTCTTACTCCAGAACCTGTCTGCTTGCTTCCATGCTCCCCACCATAATGATCATGAACCAAACCTCTGAAACTGTAAGCAAGCCTGCAATAAATGCTTTCTTTTATAAGTGTTGCCTTGGTCATGGTGCCAAGCAATAGAACAGTAACTAAGACATAACTTTACATATTAAGCCGTCTTGTGAGCCCAAAGCCAGTTTTCTTTATTATTATTATTATATATTTTTTTTTTGAGACCAGGCCTGCCTGGTCTATGTAGTGAGTTCTAGGACAGCCAGGACTACACAAAGCAACTCTGTCTTAAAAACCCAAAAATAATCAAATAAACAAACAAATAAATACGAAGATAAAGGACAATTGCTCGAGGACAAAAATTAAATGTTTACACAATAATATTGTAGAGGAGAAAATGTGATGGCTCAGGGGGAAGAGATGCTTGCTGCCAAGCCTGATAACCTCAGTTCAACCCTCAGTACCCACATAATGAAGGGAAAGAACCAACTCCTGCATGTCCCATGACCTCTACTGTGTGTTGTGGCATGCACAAGACCCATTCCAAATAAATAAAATGTAATAGAAAAATTTAATTAAAGAGAGTTTATATAGCTCATCAGGTAAAGATACTCTCTACCAAGGCTGAGCACTTGAGTTCAATTCCCCCCGACCCTCACGGTGGCAGAGAAATTGCTCCCACCAAACATGCAGTAGCACCTGTACAAATGTGTATATATGCACATACACACAAATTCTTAAAATCTATAATAATAAAGGCTTTAGGACAGAGCTAATAAAAACTAAAAAACAAAACAAACATTTTAGAGACTGTTACAAGGCTCAAGTAAAGCTGAGCATGAAGGTGCTGCCTGTGAGCCCAGCACTCAGGAGGCAGATGCAGGAGGATCTTTGTGAGTTTGAGGCCAAGACTGGTCTACATAGGGAGCTGCAGGCCAACCAGGGACATAAAGTGAGACCCTGTCTTCAAAACCAAACCAACAAACAACCAAGCCAACCCCTAAGAGTCAAGTAAGCAGATAGAACACTTGAGATACTCAGTACAGAGATTCAGAAACAGGAACTTAGCAGGACCTGGTAGCCTAAGCCTGAAATTCTAGCTAATGAGTCCAGTGCTATCTGAGACCCTGTTTCCAAACAAAACAAACAGCTGGGCATTGGTGGCACATGTCTTTAATCCTAGCACTCAGGAGGCAGAGGCAGTCGGATCTCTGTGGGTTCAAGGCAAGCCAAGCCTGGTCCACAAGAGCTAGTTCCAGGACAGGCTCCAAAGCCACAGAGAAACCCTGTCTCGAAAATCAAAAAAAAAAAAAAAGTAAATGCTGTCATAATTCTGTCAAGGACATAATGCCAAGTAAAAGAAACCGGTCACAAACCAGTTATTTCACTTCTATGGGGAAACAAAATGGGAAGGTGGTCAGTAAGTGCGGAGCCCACGCAGCCAGAGTACAGAGCTTGGTGGAGGCTGTCGGGATTGAAACACTTAATAGACCGTCACGAGAAGTGAAGAAGAAGCTGCTGCCACCACTGTTTATTACAGAGAGGAATGGGCTTATATACCCAAGCCAGGGGATGGGCTAAGCATAGGAGGAAGTCATGTGCCACCCACAGGCACAGGCACTGCACACTGGAAAGTTATGAGAACAACCTTGTCTGATCAAGCTTGAGAGTACGGGAGTTCTACAACTGGGTGGAGAGGAAGAGAGATGTAAGAGACAAATACTTAAATTTCCCAACAGTTCCTGGAGGTCCCACCCAGATTTGAACTCGGATTGCAAGTGCTAGGCGAGAGGGAGAAAAGTAATGAATGCCAAGCTCTCATTTTTCAAGATGAAAAAAAAAAAAAAAAAAAAAATGAAGCAAGGCAGTGATGGCACCAGCACTCGGGAGGCAGAGGCAGGTGGATCTCTGTGAGTTCGAGGCCAGCCTGGTCTACAGAGCGTGTTCCAGGACAGGCTCCAAAGAAATACAGAGAAACCCTGTCTCAAAAATAAAAATTAAAAAAAAAAAAAGAAAGAAAGAAAGAGAAGAAGAAGAAAGCAATCATTGTGGTGCATATCTGCAAACCCAGGTTCCTTGAGGCCAAACTGGTCTGTGTGTTGAATTTCTGGCCACTGAGTCATCTTCCTACCTACCCCCACCTTCTTTTTTTTTTTTTTTTTCCCCCTCTATATTGCTTTTGAGCCTGTCCTGAAACTAGCTCTGTAGACTAGGATGGACTCAAACTCACAGAAATTCACCTGCCTCTGCCTCCCGAGTGCTGGGACTAAAGCCATGAGCCACCAGAGCCCGACACACACACACACACACACACACACACACACACACACACACACACCTCCTTTTAAACATAGTTACTTATGGGTCGATAGAAACTGTGTGGCTGACTTTGTTGACTTTATCTCTACTTACTCTGACCAGAAAAAAAAAGAAAGAAAGGACGGGAGGGAGGGTGAAGGGAGGAAGGAAGGGAGGGGGAGAAGGAGGACAGGAAAGGAGGATGGGAGGGAGGAAGGGGCAGAGCAGGCTCCCAGGCTCACTCACCCTGCAGGAGGTACTCCATCATGTTAATGGTGCCCCCAGTGACTGGCATCATGGTGACGGGAGGGGCCTCCATAGCGACAGAACTGGAAACAGATCGTCCAATCAGGTAAGCACAGTATACACCTGGAAGAGTCACACTTGTTCGTACACGGGAGAGGTTAGTAGTGTGGCACAGCCGATTTGCTGTGGCACCAGTATTGAAATCAAGACTCATTCATTCAGAACTCTGAACATCTGTTTATACAGCCTAGCGTCATGAACGAGTCCTGGCCAGAGACACGGCATAACCATCTATAAATCTCACATTCTGGAGTCCTGGCCAGAGACACGGCATAACCATCTATAACCTCACATTCTGGAGTCCTGGTCAGAGACAGGGCATAACCATCTATAAATCTCACATTCTGGAGTCCTGGCCAGAGACAGGGCATAACCATCTATAAATCTCACATTCTGGAGTCCTGGTCAGAGACAAGGCATAACCATGTATAACCTCACATTCTGGAGTCCTGGCCAGAGACACGGCATAACCATCTATAACCTCACATTCTGGAGTCCTGGTCAGAGACAGGGCATAACCATCTATAATTTCACATTCTGAACCCTCTAAGTTTCCTGTGTAATCTTGAGGCAGCAGAGCAACCTCTTGTTCTGGAACTTACTTTTTAAGTAAAACCACGCGCATTTAACTACCCAGCCCCACTCCCCAGCTACGTGGCTCAAACGAAACAACCGACATATAACTAAATTCAAAAAAGGTAAAATCACCTTGTGCTACACAGAGGCCCCGTTTCCAAACTTAAATAAAAGCTGGCCGTGTTGGGGCACATCTGTAATCTTAACACTAGGGAGCAGAGTTAGGAAGACTGCGAAAGCACAGCCAACCAGGGAATCGCAATGAGACCCGTCTCAAAGAAACCTAAACAAAAGATCCGAAAGCAACCTAAGGACCCTTCATCCTCTGGCGGACGCCATGGAGACTCAGGGAGAGGCGCCAGGGTACACGTAGGGGTCCGACTAGAACAGGGTTCGGCCTTTCTGAAAATCTCTTTTCAAACCAGCCAGGCGGGAAGAGTGATTAAAGTGACTGCACCGGTCCTCCCATGCCGGGATCCGGGGCACGTGTGCACTTACACTAGCAACACGCCTCCGTGCACGCTGCAGCTCCTCGCGAAGCTGGAATTAAACCCACGCGTGCACACTCAAAATCCGCATCCCCCAAATGCCAAAATCCCGGAAGCAAAGATCCAGTCAAACCGCCGAACAGAATGCCTTCCACACTTCCGGCAGGAAGCTGATGGACAGGAAATCTAGCTACTGAAGCACCGAGAAGTAAGGGTGCCGAGAGGGCAAGGAAGGCGCCTGGCTCCTGGCACCGGCGGACAAGAGCGCATGTGCAAAGTGCAATGCTGCGTTGCGGTGGGCTCCTGTTCTAGAGTGGCGCACTGGGAGATAACTGCAGGGCTTTACGTCATAGTGCAGCTCTAGGATAAGTTGGTATTCTGCCCCCCAGCTTCGACGCGCTGGACGTCTTGATCAGATCTCTCGAAACTGATTGGATACTATATTTAAATTTTGAACTCAGCCACTGGGGGGAGCGAGGAGGGAAAGAGTCGCATTGGAAAAGGGAAGTATGTTATAAATCCGACACGCTCTATGAGTTATCTGAAGGTGATGAAGGTATGATGCGCTCCCCAACTAAGCATGGCGTTGTGCCTTTATGGACATCAGTACTAACAGTTAATATTTTGTGTTTTCAGCCGGGCGGTGGTGGCACACGCCTTTTATCCCAGCACTAGGGAGGCAGAGGGATCTCTATGAGTTCGAGGTCAGTTTGGTCAACAGAGTTCCAGGACAGGCTCCAAAGCAATACAGAGAAAAAAACAAAAAACGATACATACATACATACATACATACATATATATTCAACAGTCTAAAGAAATAGCTCAGTGCTAGAGACCCCTGGCCTGTGCAAGGCCATACATATATTTAATACATAGCAACCTTGTTTAATTTCCTGTACATACCTCAACTTTAAATACAGGGAACCAGGCACAGTCTGAATCTGAGAACCTCAGAAGGATTCGATAAGGAACTCTCCAGCAGAACTGTTCAAGACTTGAACAACATCGTGAGACTTTTTAAAAATAACTAATTAGGGGATGGAGAGGTGGCTCCACAGTTAGGAGCACTTGCTCTTGTAGAGTTCCCCAACATGGTGTTTGTAATCTGCTTTCTCCCTTCCAGGGAACCCATTGCCTCTGCCCTCTTCAGACGCACAACTGGTGCACAAACATGCATGCAGGCAAAGCACTCACAGCACAAAATATAAATAAACTAAGTTAAATAAATAGGGGTTGGGCAGGTAGCTAAGCAGTGGGGAGCACTTGCTGCTCTTGATTGAGGAGGACCTGGGTTCAGTCCCCAACACTTACATCAGGTGACTCACAACCCTGTAGTTTCAAAGGACCTGACACTCTCATCTGGCTTCTATGGAACCTGTACAGGACATGCACGGTACACGTAAATACATCCAAGCACACATATACGTTAAGTAAATAAATGTCAATTTTAAATTCAACAGGTACTTGTTGAACTCTGTACATCTGCCAAACACATAAGGACAGGGTAGGATGAACCACCCTTAATCCACCAGAAAGCCTCCTTAACATTCCCCCAGGGGTCAACTGTGTCTGGCAAGGGCACCTGATTCCAACCAACCCTGCTGTCATATAAAATCCCTTGTTTTTCTGCCACCTTGCTCTTCTTTCTGCCCCTCTCCCCCAGTCTTGACTGTTTGATTGCCAATAAATCTCTCTACTCATGGGGTGACCAAGTTTATCTGTATCATTGCTTATAACATTCACTTGGAATACAAAATTTAGGATAACATCAAGAAATGGATTATCTGTCAGGTGGTGGTGGTGGTGGCACACGCCTTTAATTTCAGCACTCTGGAGGCAGAGGCAGGTAGATCTCTAAATTCAACACCAGCCTGGTCTACAGAGCGAGAACAGAGAGAGAACAGCCAAAACTACACAGAGAAACCCTGTCACGAAGAAAGAGAGGAGCAAAGTTCCAGCTGTTGAACTTTAGGGGCAGATTCCTGGGGCCTGCTGGGAACAGGACTTCTAAAAGGCAAATGTGTCTGGAAGGCTGTGGTGCAGGGCCATGTTTGCTGGATATAAGCGAGGTCTCCGGAACCAGCGAGAGCAAGCACACAGCTCTTCTTAAAATTGAAGGTGTTTATGCCCCAGGTGAAACTGGATTCTACTTGGGCAAGAGATGTGCTTATGTGTATAAAGCAAAAACAACACGGAGACAATAGGCAAACCAAACAAAACCAGAGAGATCTGGGGAAAAGTAACTTTGGGCCCATGGAAACAGTTCCATGGTTAACACCAAATTCTGAAGCAACCTTCCTGCAAAGGCCATTGGACACAGAATCCATGTGATGCTGTACCCTTCCAGGATTTAATGAAAAGTAAACCACTGAAAGTGAAAAAAAAAGAAAAAAGAGAGAAAGACGATAGCTTAATGGTACAGGACTTCATGTCTAAGGCCCTAAGTTTGATCTTCAGCACTGTAAATAATGCTAATTGTTGATGGGAGATGTCATTCTGTATATGTTTCTCATACTGGTTAATAAATAAAGCACTGTTGCCCAATAGGAAAGGAAGATAGGAGGGATTAGGAGACAAGGAGGAAATAGGAAGTAGGGAGGAGGAGTCAGCATGGAGAGACCGGGGAGACCAGATGCCTGCCTCACTCCCTGGTAAGGAGACCACGTGGAAATACATAGAAATGGGTTAATACTTAAGACAGAGCTAGCCTATAAGAAACAAATAATGGGCCAACAGGATTATATCAAATACAGAGTCTCTGTGCATTATTTGGGGCTGGCGCGGTGGCAGGACAAGACCAGCGGTGGCGGGCAGAAAAAACCATACTCCTTACAAATTGTTATAGAATATTAATTAAAAATAAGTCACATTTTTTATGCTGTGAAACATTTGTTTAATGATGCAAAGATGTGTTGCATCATTTTATGTTGCATTTGTTCAACTCTGTGAAGCCTGTCTGAAACACCTGATGATCTAATAGTGAGACAGGAGAAAGGATGGGTAGGGCTGGCAGGCAGAGAGGATAAATAGGAGAAATCTGGCTAAGAGAAGATGGAGGAGCAAAGAAGAAGAGGGCATCAGGGGCAAGCCACCCAGCTTATACAGCCATGAAGTAAGAAGTAAAGAAAGGTATATAGAAGAGAGAAAGGCAAAACCCACGACAAAGGGTAGACAGGATAATTTATGAAAAGCTGGCTAGCTGGGAGGTGGTAGCACACGAGTTTAGTCCCAGCACTCGGTAGGCAGAGGCAGGCAGATTTCTGTGAGCTCAGGGTCAGCTTGGTCTACTGAGTTCCAGGACAGCTTCCAAAACTACAGAGAAACCCTGTCTCAAAAAAAGAAAAAAAAAAAAAAAAAGAAAGAAAGAAAGAAAGAAAGAAAGAAAGAAAAGAAAAAAGAAGAAAAAGAAGAAGAAAGAAAGGAAAGCTGGCTAGAAACAAGCCAACCTAAGGCTGGGTGTTTGTAAGTAATGATAAGACTCCATGTGATTATTTGGGAGCTGGCAACATTTTAAAAGATTAATGAAAATAATTGTGAGACAGTGGCTTACATTGTAACCCAAGCTTTCCTGGAACTCTGTGCTAGAATGAGAGGTGTGAACCTCCACCCTATTCATCTAACTGCTGACTCTGTTATTTTACCATTGGGAAAGCTCAGGCAACAGATGTTAAATAACACGGGAGGGACAGGTGTGGTAGTTCATGGGGCTACCTAGTAAGTTCCAAGCCAGCCAGTGCTACATAGAGAGACCCTGTCTCAAAATACACACACACACACACACACACACACACACACACACACACACACACACACTGGGTGGAGAGGGAAGCAAGATCAAGAGAGAGCTATGAAGCTACATGCAACAGTACGGATTAGACAAGCAAGATAGCTCCGCCGCTGGTGCATTGACAAGTCTAATAGGAAATAACTCACTGATAATCCTTTTTTGGTTGGACTTGAGACCTGTGCCACAGGAGGGGTTCAATTTCTGGTAGTGTAAACCCAGTCAAAAGCCTATGGCTTGTGGCATCAGAGCCCCTAGTGGAAGAAGGCAGTGCCGTTGCTTCACAGAAGGGACACATTGTGCCAGTCAAGCTGCCTTCTCAATGATTTTGTTTGCACACGAAGGTCAGTACTGCTCTCAGCTTGCTTTCAGAGAAGCTCCATTTTGCAATGGGCAGTGGCTCCTGGGAGACTGATCATAAGTGTGTGCTCAGCCACAAGTGAGACATCCTTAGCACTCCCAGGTTCAGAAAGCACCACAGAAGAGGAGAGAAGGATGTAAGAAGCTGAGGAAGGGATGGTGGTGCTGATGTCAATGCTGACTTCCGGGCGGGATGTGGCCATGGCCCTTTTGTGCCCACTATACTAGATCTGTTTCAGATTGGGCCCATCCTGTCAGAGAGAAGGGCAGGTTCAGGAGGCCCCGCCTTTCCCTGAGGGGCAGGCAATTAATGTTTAATAGGGCAAGGAGAGGAATTTTTCTTTGGTGCCACAAGCTACCGATAAAGGGCTCATGCTCCTATTCCGAAGCCTAGTAAAGCTTGCTTCATATTGGGAAAGACAATATGAAAGTAGAAATGTCAGATTGTTGGGAAGGGATGGGGGATCAGTGAGATTAGTGGTGTGGCATATGTATGATCAGGACCCAAATACATTATTTACACATATGAAAATGTCATATGGAACCCATTATTATGTATAATTAATATGTGCTAATTAAAAAACAAAACAATAAAAGACTGGCAAGATGTCATAGTGGGCAAAATCTGCTGCTAAGCCTGCTAATTCAAGTTGGCTGTCAGAGACCTAAATGGTAGAATAAGAGACTCCCAAAAATTGTCTTCTAGCCTCTACTTGTATGCCATGGCACATATGTGTCCCCACACAAAAATAAAAAACTGTAATTTAAAATGCATAGTAAGTGGGCATCGTGATACATGCCTTTAATTCCAGCACTCAGGAGGCAAAGGCTAAGTATAAGATTCTGCCCCCGCCAAAAAAAGCTGTAATAAAATGATGGTTGTAGGTCAATTGATACAATGCTTGCCTTGCATATATGAAGTCCTGGGTTGAATCCAGCATGATGCACACCTATAATCCCAGGACCCAGGAGGTGGAGACAAAAGGCTAGGAGTTCAAATGAGTGTGAGGTCAGCATGGCATGCATGAGACCCTCCCTATTTGGGGATATTCTTGGCATACTAGAGATTGGACCTAGGTCATCATGCATTTAAGTCCAGTGCTTTAGCATAAAATTGTAGCCACTGCCCTGAGACTCTAACAGAATAAGGAAAGGAGCAGGAGATAGAATGTCTTAATGACTGGCCAGTGTGGGAAGCAGAGAGGAAACCAAGTCAGACTTGTCCAGATTTTTTCCTTGTGTGGCTGAGGCCAAGGTGGTACTTTAATGATAAGAGCCCTGTGTTGTCATATGATCAGAGGAGGAGGCTTCTCCAAAAGAGATGCTAATTTCAGAACAGAACATCCAGTGATTTATGTGGAGCATTTGAGACAACAAGGTTTCAAATTGAAGCTTAAATAAGATTAAAATTTGAAGCAGGCAATGGTGGCACACGCCTTTATTCCCCGCACTCGGGAGGCAGAGCAGGCAGATCTCTGCCAGTTCAAGGCCAGCCTGGCATATAGGGTTAGTTCCAGGACTGCCAGGTCTCAAAATTAATTAATTAATTAATTAATTAATTAAAAAGAAAACAATTAAAATTTGAAAGAGAAACAAGTGCTGGTCATGGTGCTGTTCACTTGTAGTTCTATCACTTAGAGAGAGACAGAGAGACTTTCCTAGAGCCACACTGCTAGTTAATGGCTGAGCTCATATCTAAATTCAGTTCTCTGTGACATCAAATCTGTTCCTATCTCCTTGAGAGTAAAAGCATGGTCATTAAATGGCGATATGATCTGAACCCATCCCCCCTTTACTTCTCTGACCCAGTACTGCCAACCATTCCTGTCTGTCACACATCCAGCCATTCTAATGGATCAAACTTCTGCAAGTCAGAGATGCTCCTGCCTTCAGTCTTCTGCAGTTGTACAGTCTGTCTGAAACCTTTGTCTGCCCCTGAGCTGCGGGGTTCATTCTCTGAATTTCTATCTTCCTGAAAATCTTTTTTTGTTTGTTTGTTTGTTTGTTTTTTTGTTTTTCGAGACAGAGTTTGTCTGCATTGCTTTGGAGCCTGTCCTGGAACTAGCTAGGTAGACCAGGCTGGCCTCGAACTCACAGAGATCCACCTGCCTCTGCTTCCTGAGTGCTGGGATTAAAGACATGTGCCACCAACACCCGACCTGCAAATCCTTTTTAAAAAAAAAATAATAATATTTGTGTGTGTGTGTGTGTGTGTGTGAGGGGCTTGTATATGCACCTGTGTCATATACAAGCCTGTGGAGACCAGAAGTCAATTGCTCAAGAGTCCTTCCCCTTGGGTTTTTTGTTTTTGTTTTTATTTTGTTTAGTTTTGTTTTGAGAGAGTCTCTCAAGGCTCACTATATAGGCTGGCTGGGCAACAAGGCCCAGAGATGCATGATACCATGCTTCTCCTTTCCCTGTGGGTTCTTGGATCTTCCTCTTGCAGGCAAGTACTTTACAACTTGAACCCTCTCCCTGGCCTCCCAAATCTTCCTTCTCTAGCTGTCTGCTTACATGTGTGTCCCAAGACAGATGTGGTAGAGTATACTTGTAATGCCAGCTGCTCCGGAAGCTGAGGCAGGAGGGTCACTGAACACCAGCAGTAGAAGATCAGCTAGTAACATAACAATACTCTATTTCAAAAATAACAAATAAGGGGCTGGTGAGATGGTTCAGCAGGTGAAAGAGATTGCCAGGTAATCTGAGTGTAATACTTGGCCACATGGTGGAAAGAGGCAACTGACTCCTAAAAATTAGCCTCAGATGTACATCCCACATTATATGCACACCAACAAATTAAAGAAACAAAGCTTGTCTCGGTAGCACACCACTTTAAGCTCAGAAGGCATAGGATCTCTGTGAGTTGGAGGCCAGTCTGGTCTAAAGAATGAGTTACAGGACAGCCAGGTCAGCCAGGGCTACACAGAGAAGCCCTGTTTCAAAAAACGAAACAGATGGATGGATGGATGGATGGATAGATAACAAACAAATCAGACCCTAGTTTGTGGGCATGATGCCTATAATCCTCAAAATTGGGAAACAGGAGGATTTCCAGTTCAAGTCCAGCCTGGCCACATAATGAGATCCTGTCTTAAGGAGATAATGGGCTGGGTTGCAGTTCAGTGATAGAGTGGGTGCCTAGCAGATAAAATACAAGGGCTTGCAGGGTGTGATGGCCCATGCCTTCAATTCCAGCAGGAGGATCAGGAGCTGAAGGTCATCCTTGGCTACATATTGAGTTCAAAATCATCCTGGACTATAGGAGTCTTTGTCTACCCTCCCCTCTCCTGTCAAAGAAAAAAGGAATCAACAGCCGAAATGCCTCTAGATACATGGGTCTGTGTGTTTATTAATTTATTATAAGCGGACGCCTAGCAAATAGGGACTCAAAGGTCTGTTAGAGCCGAGAAAGGAAACTGAACTTTATAGCTATCCTTCCCTTCCACAGACACCCAGCCTTAGTCACTCTGCACCTTTGGATTAACTTGATTTTGCTTTTTGTTTTTCTCTTATGACAACTGCAGCAAGGTTTTTAATAGTAACCACCAACAGTAAACACCCAGTGACAAATAAATGATCCTGTCCTTGGTCTTGGGGAGTTTGTTTTGTGTGAACACAGGAAAACACGCCAGATCAGTTTTTAGTGCCTAATGCTCCTCCCTGAGTGCTGACTCAAGAGTTTATCTTCCTGTCACCACCCCCCTAGGTGACAAGCAGCATGAGCCATTTAATCTGGGGTGGGGGTTGCTAAAAAAGTCTACTGCCCAAGGGTAATTGCCATATTTACTTGTTCCCTTCCATTCAGCCAACCTATCCCAGCTGCAGGTTGGTCCAGTGTTAAGCTCCCTCGAGGGGCTAGCTATAATAGTTAATGTATTACGCACATCCATAAAAGATTAAAGATCAGCTCCACTTTAGCTGAACTGTAACTGTCTGTTTGGGTTTCCCACCCCTCCACCCGCCACCCCCCACCCCCACCCCATGCTGTCTAGGGACGTCAGCCTTGTTTTCTGTCTGAGGATAATTAACCCACTGGGGCTCAGATTTCCTGGATGGAAGCTCTTAGAAACCAGCTCCCTTTAGTGAGCACTTGCTGGGTGCCAGGCTCTGGGGTAAACACTTTCTGTGAATCTCTCTCCCTCACTGACTCCATTTACCATCCCTCTGAGGCAGGTGGAGGTTTCCCAGTTTGCTGGTTGCCAGCACAGAGTCTGCCTTCTGCTATAAGCATTTGGGTCTCTAGCATCTCTTTGCCATTAACCCCCTTCCTCAGGTCAAAGGTTCATATGCCATTATGTATATCATCCACCTTCTTTTTTTTTTTTAATTTATTTATTTGTATTTTATGTTCATGCCCGAATGTATGCCTGTGTAAGGGTGTCAGATTCCCTTGGAACTGTAGTTACAGACAGTTGTTGACTCAACATTTGGGTGCTGGGAATTGAACCCTGGCCCTCTGGGAGAGCAGCCAGTGCTCTTAACTGTGGAGCCATCTCTCCAGCTCCTGAATGATAATATCTTTGTAAAAGGCAGAGGAGATAGAGGCTTTGAAGAAGACTTTGTAAAGAAGCCATGAACCCTGGGCATAAAAGCTCTGTGATTCAGTGCTAGCCAGCCAAGCATGTGTGAGGTCCTGGATTCAATCCCCTGTACCACATTTGCTGCCTACTGTGATGATGTAGATTTGCAAACTCAACTACACAGGAAATTAAGGCCGAAGAATCAGGAGTTTAAGGGGTTGGAGAGATGACTGAACAGTCAATAGCATGAACTGATAATTGTGAAGGAAGTAAGTTCAGTTCCAGACACCTGAGTCAGACAGGTGACAATTGCCTGTCACTCCAGCTCCAGGTGGAGTGATACCTCTGGCCTCCTCGGGCACTGTGTTCACATGCATGCGTGTGCGTGCACACACACACACACACACACACACACACACACACACACACACACCTTTGTTTGTTTTATCAGACAGGGTTTCTCTGTAACTTTGGAGCCTGTCCTGGGGCTAGCTCTGTAGACCAGGCTAGCCTGGAGCTCACAGAGATCAGTCTTCCTCTGCCTCCCAAGTGCTGGGACTAAAGGTGTGTGCTACACACACACACTTTTAAGAATAAGTTAATTTGCTGGGTGGTGGTGGTGCACACTTTTAATCCCAGCACTTAGGAGGCAGAGGCAGGCAGATCTCTGTGAGTGCCAGGCCAGCCTAGTCTACAGAGTGAGTTCCAGGACAGTCAGGGCTGTTACACAGAGAAACCCAGTCTTGAAAGCCCCCCACCCAAAAAGAAAAATTATAATTTTTTTCTTTTTTTTAAAGAATTTAAGACTTAGGCTGGAGATGAATGTAGCTCAGCTAATAGAATGCAAGAGCTCTGGGTTCCATCTCCACAAGTGTATGTAAACAGAATCAGGCATGATGACAAATAACTGCAAGGCCATAATCAGAAGGTAGACACAGGAAGATCAGAAATTCAAGGTTATCACCAGCAATGTAGCAAGCTTAAACCAGCATGGGTTACAGGAGACTCTGTCTTAAACATTTTTCAGGAGCCTGGAGCAATGGCTCAGGGTTAAGAGCACTTGTTGCTCTTGCAGAGGACCAGGCTCAGCCACCATGGTGTCCCACAACTGTGGGTAATTCCAATTCTGGGGGATCTATTGTCCTCTTCTGAACTACACAGGCATCAGGCACTCACATGGTACACTTACATAAGCAAGCAAAGCATGCATACACACAAAAATAAGTAAACAAATAAATAAAAAGTTACAGGTAAAAACTTACTTCAGTGACAGGGTGGGTTCAAGGCCAACCTTGATAACTTAATTTCACCTTTTCTGAAAAAGGGGGGAAAATGAAAATACAGGGGCTGCGAGATCACTTAGAGGGCAAGAGCAGTTGCTGTACAACTCAGAACTTGAGTCCAAATTCCCAGCGAGCTATGGCTTGCAGGAACCGGTAACCCCAGGGATGTGTGTGTAGACAGGTCTCTAGCCTCACTCCAGCTTCACTCAGAGATCTTCTCTGAGGGCAGAAAGCAGGGAGTGATGGAGCAAATCCCTGACCCTGATTCTCCTCTGTACACACACACACACCCCACACACACCACACCCACACACACCACACCCACACACACACACCACACACACACACCACACACACACACCACACACACACACACATACCACACACACACACCACACACACACACCACATACACACCACATACACATCACACACACACCCCACACACACACCACACACACACCCACACCACACACATACACACCACGCACACACACACACCACACATATACATACCATACACAACATATATATACACACACATACCTATACCACACACATGCATGCACACACACATACACACACCACACAACATATATATACACACACATACCTATACCACACACGTGCACACACACACACACACACACCTTTCTAAAGCTTTGTTTTTATTTCACAACTAAGTGTCTGGGGGTATCTGTGCATGTGTGAGTACAGGTGCCTTTGGAGTCTAGGGACTAGGATCCCACAGGAGAACATGAGTCCTCCGATATGTGTGCTGGGAACAGAACTTAGGTCTTCTGGAAGAGCATAAGTACTCTTAACCTCTAAGCCTTCTCTCTAGCCCCCTTAACTTAAAAGAAAGAAAGGAAGGAAGGGAGGGAGGAAGGAAGCAAGGAAGAAAGGCAGAAAGGAAGAAAGAAAGGAAGGAAGGGAGGCCTTAACAGTATGGTCCTGGTCAGCATGAGTGAGGCCCTGGGTTCAATCCCAGCACTGCAAAACAAAACAAAAGCAGGCCATGAGAGGAAGTCCCACTAGGAAGCAGGTAGCAGTAAGTAGATGGGAGTGCTCAGAAACTGCAGATTTCTACAGAGATCTAGTAAACACCCCACTAGAGGACAAGGCTGTGAGTGAAGACGACCATGCTGGGGCTGAATGCACTTCCTTCCTTGGTCTTTGCAGAATGGGTCTATCAGTCATTAATTATGTACTAAGAAACCACACAAAAGCCCATGTTGGCATTGAGCTTCCATTCCCATAAGATGAGAGCCCAGAGTGTGAGGTGATAATGCATTCCTCAGCTCCACCAGAGGAGGAGACAGTAACAAAGACGAGACACAAGGAGGAGGAGACAGTAACAAAGACAAGATGCAAGGAGGAGGAGACAGTAACAAAGACAAGACACAAGGAGGAGGAGACAGTAACAAAGATAAGATACAATGAGGAGGAGATAGTAACAAAGACAAGATGCAAATACTCAGGCTGAGAGCCCAGCTCCACCTCCCAGAGCCAGGCAACTGCAACTTCTCCTGTGTCTCTACCTCCTAGGGCCACACAATTTCTCCTAAGGCTCAGCAAAGATGAGAAGGAAACCCCATGTGACACGCTTAGCTCAGTGGCATGTACTATGACTGTGGTGCCTGCATTCCAGCCATCTTAATTTTACAGGTGCAGACATGGCTCGGTAGGAACTGTAAAAATGCTACAAGCAAGAACTACAAGCAGAGTGGATTTGTCATCACTGCTATCTGCTCTTCCCCTGGAGATTGGTCAGGAACGGACTGTGCAAGAACGGGTGACTTAAGGAAAAATTCTTCTAACCTAAAATTACAGGTTATAGACTGAAAAGATATAGATGTCTTCAGGCTCTGTAGACTCAAGATGGGAAACCAAGCTCTACAGAGCAGATGGGACTTGCCCAGTGACTCAGTGTAAAACAGCAAGCCTTCAGCAACAGTCTTGCTTTCTCTGGCCTTCTCCCTCTCAGCACAATCTCTTCATTTTCAGTTTTGGAGAGTTTTGAGTGAGAGGCTCACTTTGTAGTCCAGGTTGGCCTCCCAAATATAAGGATTGCAGGTGTTTGCAACAACATTCACACACACACACGCACACACACACAGAGGTTTTTAGAGCTAGGGTTTCTCTGTGTTGCCCTGGTTTTCCTGGAACTCACTATGTAGACCAGCTGGCCTCAGACCTGGAAATTTGCCTGTGTCTGCCTCCTAACTGCTGGGATTCAAATTGTGTGCCACCCACTGCCCAGTATATGTATATATGCATATATGTGTGTGTGTATACATATATACATACAATTTATTACATTTTATTTTATTTGTGTTGGGGAGGATATGCCACAGCACTCTTGTAAAGGTCAGGGGACAATTTATGGGAGTTAGCTCTCTCCTTCTACCATGTGGGTCCCAGGGATCAAGATCAGGCTAGGTGGAAACTAGACAAGATCTTACTATGTATCCCAGGCTGGCCTAGATGTCATTATGAAGCCCAGCCTGGGATAATTTCTTTAGTCATATAGATTGGGTAGATTCCTGACCCTGCACTAACCTGTGTGATTTTGGCTATGATACAACATCTCTGATCCCAAGTATTTTCATTTGTCAAATAATAACTTCAATCTTACTGGGCTGCCATAAAGATTGAGTTATACAGTATACATAGTATGTAATAATTACAATACATATCTAGTTCCCGTTTTATAGGCAAAGAATTGAGGCTACTGCAATGTCTCCCACCTAAGGATTGTTCCTGAAGGCAAAGACAGAGCCTGGAAGTTGAAAAAACTTCCAAGCCAACCTCACCTTGAACTTGGCAGTGGGAGCCACCTTTTTGTCCAGGACGTCTAAAAGACACCAGGCACCAAGAATCCTTACCCAGCCTCTGTGGCCTAGTGAACAAACAGGTTGTGAAATTACCAGCCATGACTCAGCCTGGACCTGCCCTGCTGGTTACAGCCAGCAGGCTGGGGCTGTTTTGTTGAGTACTGAAAAGACATTGTGTCTAACAAACACATCGCCTGTCAAAGCCCTGATAGGGTGCCAAGCACAGACTGTGAACTCTGGTCATTGGGACGTCATGCATGACTGAACTGGGGTACCAAAGTTGTATGTGTCTCTTGCTTGTTATTCTTGTTTAATGATGGCCTAGTGTTAATGTCAGGATGAAGGAATGTGCTAGAGGCTGGGGAGTGCTCCTGTCTCTCCAGGGGAAGCTTGGCCTGGCCTTTGAGGTCAGCATAATGCAAAGTTGAGTTCAACCCTGGCTCTGTTGCTGAGTGTCTCCGTGACCCTGGGAACCTGGCTTTACCCCCTGTAAGCATGAACTTCCTACTATAAAAACTGCTCACCTTGAAAAGTTGTCATTTAGTGATAAAGGATGCAAAGTTCCTAAAATATAGAAAATTCTCTGTAAATTGATATTAAAATAAAAAGAGGGGTTTAACCTTAACATACCAAAATATATAACATCAAATAAGAATCACAGTTAACAATATTTAGTCCATTAACATTTAGCAAGTTTAAAAGAAACTATTCTATCATTTATCCTATATTTGTGAGTCTAAAGTCATATATGTAACTTATCTTTAAGCTTAACTAAGGAAAACTATAAACAACTAGCACAAACCCCAGCCCCAGGCCACTTGTGTCATTCCTAGCATTTTGGTCATTAGATTTACTCTTATAATATTGAAGTATTGCAAGCTGGGAGGCAAAGGTGGTGCACACTGGGAGGCAGAGGCAGGCAGATCTCCATAAGTTCAAGGCCAGCCTAGTCTACAGAGGGAGCGCCAGGAGAGGCGCCAAAGCTACACAGAGAAACCCTGTCTGGAAAACCAAAAACAAAAAAAATTGAAGTGTGGTAACACTAGAACTTGGAAGATGGAGGCAGGAAGATCTTGGGCTTAAGGCCAGCCTCAGCTATAGAATGAGTTAGATACTAAGCTGGGATACATGAGAAGGATCTCAAAAGGACAAAAAAAAAAAAAAAAAAAAAACCAAAACCATGGCCGGGCAGTGGTGGTGTATGCCTTTGATTGCAGTACTCGGGAGGCAGAGGCAGGGTGATTTCTGTGAGTTCAAGACCAGCCTGGTTTACATATCTAGTTCCAGGACAGTCAGGGCTACACAAAGAAACCCTGTCCCAAAAAATAACAACAACAACAACAAAAACCTTTTGGAGTTATACCATGTAGCCTAGGTTAGACTCAGGCTCGTCATCTTCCCACTTCCCACTCCTAATTCCTAAAAGCTGGAATAGCAGACTTGTCTCTTAGGCGTGGTTGAGAAAGAAAACATCGTTAGGAAAGAGTAGAAACACAGTGCCCAAAGGCACCCTAGCCCTTACCTCTGATTGCCAGCATTGACAGTGAGACAGAAGAAAGGATGACAAGGCAGGGACATTGTCCCGAAAGAGCTAGGTGGGGCCTATTTGGGGTCACATCTGTCATAAAAGAGAACTCGATCCTACTAAGAAGTCAAGATGTGCTGTAGTTTAAACGTGTCTCACAGCACAAAGTTTGTATGTTGGAAACAATGTCCAGGGCAACAAGAGGGAACTGAGACTTGCAGTGTGGTTAAGCCCGGGTGATCTCCTCTCAAGAGCAGATGCAGGAATGGGCTTGTTATCCTAAGACGGGCTTCCTTAAATGCTGTACTTTTATAAATAAAAATAGTCTCAGTTTGGGAAAAAAAAAAAAGACTGGCTTCCTTATAAACAACCAGATCGCCACCTGTTCTTGCTCTCCTTGCACCAAGACCAGGCTCTTCCTCAAGTCTTCCTCCACGTTTTCATGCCCTTACCATTCCCTCTTGAAATTTTCACTCTTCAGAACTGAAAGAAAGCAATTCTTAGTCATTATACTCAGTCTGAGCCAATGGGGTGACTCACGCCTGTAATCTCATCATTTGAAGGATTGAGGAATGATGATCAACCTGTGTTCAGGACCAGCCTGGGCTACAGAGTAAATTCAGGCAAACTTGGGCTACAGAGTGAAGCCTTTCTCAGAAAACAAAAAGAACAAAAGAGTCCAGCGACCACAGAATTTATTTATATATATATATATATATATATATATATATATATATATATATAATAGTGTGTGTGTGTGTGTGTGTGTGTGTGTGCAAGTGTGGGAGAAAGGGAACACACTATAACATGGCGTGAGGACAATTTGAAAAAGTTGCTTCTCTCCTACCCCCTGGTCTTTAGCAGCAAGTGCCTTTACCTTTTGACCCATCTGGCTGCCCACTACAACTGAATTTTGAAAGTATAAGAGGCCAGTAGCAAAAGGCCATATATTATGTGATTAAAATATTGGATAAACTGTCTTTTTTTTGGGGGGGGTTCAGACAGGGTTTCTCTGTATTGCTTTGGAGCCTGTCCAGGAGCTAGCTCTATAGACCAGGCTGGCCTTCAACTCACAGAGATCCGCCTGCCTCTGCCTCCCCAGTGCTGGGATTATAAATAACTCCACATCTGTTTTTCTTGGTTCTCAGGTAACAACAAAGGACTTCAGTTATGGAGGGCAAGCACTCTACCAGCTACACAGCACACCAGATCACGTTTTTTTTCATTATTGTTTTCTATTTCCATTTATTTATGTTCAGGCTGGCCAATGTGTCTATGTATGCCTGTAATCCCAGTACTTGAAATGTAGAGACAAGGCAATCAGGAGGTCAAGGTCATCATTGTCACATAGAGGGCCCAGACAAGACTGAACTACAGGAGAGCATGTAGAAACAAAAACAAATTTCCAGGGGATAGAAAAATGGTTCAAAACATGTAGGCTCTTGCCACCAAACCTGAGTTCAAGTCCCTGGACCGAAATGTTGGAATATGGTGGAAAGAGAGAACCAGACACCACAAGTCATTCTCTGCCTGCCTAAAACTCCTGATTGGTTTAATAAAGAGCTGAAAGGTCAATAGCTAGGCAGGAGAGATGGATAAGCAGGGCTGGCATAGGAGGAGAAATCTAGAGAAGAAAAGAGACAGGATCAAGGGATCAAGAAAAGGAGAAAGAGAGGAAGACGTCAGCTGATAGCTTCAGAGTAAAAAAGGGAAAAAGTCATATAGAACAGAGAAAGGTAAAAGACCAGAAGCAAAATATCTCTATGAGCTCCAAGCTCAAGGCCAGCCTGGTCTACAGAGTGAGTCCCAAGACAGCCAGGCTACACAGAGAAATCCTGCCTTGAAAAGCAAAACAAAACAACAACAATAATAAATAAAGCACTGGTTGTGTCGTTAAGGTGATGGATTTCTTGCCTTACACACACACATGCACAAAGTTCCAGTTTGATCCCAGCAATGAATTAACTGGGTGAGGTAATGCACCAACACCAGGAAGATGGGGGGGGGGGTGGGATCAGAAGTTCAGTGCCATCCTTTACTACACAGCCACTCAGAGGCTATAAATGGCCCTCAAGCTGGCCTCAAACTCAAGGTCCTTTTGCCTCTGTGCTGGGAGTACAGGTGTGTAACCCCCCCCCCCCATTCATGGGTCCAAAGGCCAAGATTTTCAAGCACTTAATTTGCTTGCCACTTTACTTGGCTCATGAGACCTCCTCCTAGATGGGCTGAGGAGGTCTGCATAGAACTTTCTGATCCTATCTATTTCTGTACAAGGTGATATGGCATTTCCTGTGTCTCTGTCGACTCTCCTTTGTGGCAGAAACCTGAGCTGTTTCAGTTGTACTTGAAAGTTTCCTGATTCTGAGATGATAGTACAGGGACTTGCTGAAGGCAAGGCTACCAAGGAACCCAGGAAGATGTTCACACCGACCCTGGGACCTGCGGACCCTCCAGAGACCACAAACCAAAGAAAAGACCAGGGCACTTTAGCTTCTCCTCAGGCCTGAAGCTCAGGAGCCCTTGGTTGTTTTATCACAGTGTAAGGATCTTGAGTGTGTATGTTTGAGGTGGTGGTAGGCCAGAGCTTAAAGTCAAGAATCGTCTGTCCCTTTACATTTTTAAGACAGGATAGCGCTGTCTGTCCTGAACTCAATACGTAGACCAGGCTGGTCTTGAACTCAGAGATCAGCCTACCTCCTAAGTGCTGCAATCAAAGGCGTGTGCCATCACCTCCAAGCAACTTTTCTTTTTTCTTGTTTTCTTGGTGCAAACTTTTTTTCCCCTTACATGTTCCAACCAATATACTGGGCACAATTCTCATGGATTCAGCTTGCTGAATGTTGAATGTGTCCTTCCTTGTACCAATCTCTTGTGTGTTTTTATCAGCTAGACCAGACTTCATTGTGTATCCATATCTAGAGATAAGGAGGCAGGATCAGGCCTTCCAGAACTAAATACATGGGAGGAGGGTTAGATAAGTGCATCTCCAGACAAAATAGCCCCATGCTGTTTCCAAAAGATGAGGAAGAGGCTGGGTGGACAAATTCATACACCCTTGCCAGGGAATTTGAAATGCCACTGACTCAGCTTCGCACCCAGATAACCTTGAGAGTTGCTGCTCCTAGCTCACTATCCATTCTGCCCAGGTTTTGAATTTACCTTCTAGGTTGTTAAATAGTTTTTCCACGCCCACCTGAGTCCCTCTGCAGCTCAGTTGTTAAGTACTTTCAATCCATGCATTTCTACCAATGAACAGCTTTGGTCCAGTTTATCGACTTTTCCAGGCAGATGTTTCTACAGCTACATATACATTCTAACGCCTAACCCAATGGTTCTGCGTCTCAGAATCTCAGTCTATAAAGGAAAAGTCCACCTACCCATCTTCCAAGACCAGTTCACCCAAAGTTTCCCCCCTTGAAGACTTCCTAACTGCCCCCCCCACCTACAACTAACCTCAGATTGCCTTACTCTGACTGAGCAGGATATTACTACTTTTCTGTGTTTGATGGATGGATTAGATTTTTGTGTCTTTTTCTCCTATAGGAGACCCTAACACTTTTGAAGGCATTTCCATAAAAGTCTATCACAGTGATCCCAAGCCACTTAATTAGCCATGTGATACTAGGTAAAGTCATTCATATCTCTGAGGTTTGGTGTGTGTGTTAGGAACTGGATTCAGGCTCTCCATGCAAGTACTCTACACTGAGTTACAGCTCATTCCAGTTTATTCTTTTATGAAATAAGGTTGATAATATCTGTATTATAGTTTGTTTATGTTTTTTATTTTGTGTGTGTGTTTACATACATGCACACTGAGACACATAAATGATTTATTTTAATTAATTTATTTGGGGGGTGTGGGAATTCCCAGACAGGAGTTATCTGTGAAATAGTCCTGGCTGTCCTGAAACTCACTCTGTAGACCAGGCTGGCCTCGAACTCACTGAGATCCACCTACCTCTGTCTCCCCAATGCTGGGATTGCATGTGCCACCATTGCCCAGTCTTTAGTTTATATTTTTAAGACAAATTCTCACTAAATACCTCTACCTGGCCTGGAACTCACTATGTAGACTACCATACTGGCCTTAAATTCATGGAGTCCTCCTGCCTCTATCTTGAAAGACTGGAATTAAAGGCATGTGCCTGTGTGCCTGACCTAATTTTTCGTTCTTTCTTTCTTTTTTTTTTTTTTTTTTTTTTTGGTTTTTCGAGACAGGGTTTCTCTGTGGCTTTGAAGGCTGTCTGGAACTAGCTCTTGCAGACCAAGCTTGCCTCGAACTCACAGAGCTCTGCCTGCCTCTGCCTCTCGAGTGCTGGGATTAAAGGTTTGTGCCACCACCGCCAGGCTCTGACCTAATTTTTTAACTTGTATATACTAGGTGTGCCTTGCATTGGACAAACACCCGTGTTGACAGAGCTGGAGTTCAAATGTTTTTCTTTAGGTAAAGATTGATGCCACTAAGGACTGTTCCAGACGTCATTCTAGGTAGGAAACAGCGGCTGGCACACACAGCAGCGGAAGCAGTGAATGTTGCTAAATGCTTTTCTCAGTAGAATTGAAACAGTTTCCGCTTTGGCTGCCCTTTGCCCGGGATTGCTTTGGACCTCTCCAGTTCATCCAGGAGGCTTCATCAGATCACGTGACACAAAGCTCTCCTGGAGGGTCTCAATTCCTGCTGAACTGGGCCACATCTTCTGAGCAGGCCTGTGAAGTTGGGAGGGGGTGGTGGTGCACCGGCTGGAAGTCCTGGGTCTGGAGCTGCCCAAAGGTCTTTGTGCTGACCCAGACAACAAATGGAACTCGGGCCAAGGGAGATGCTGCCTGGTGGGGAAAATGTTAGCCTTCCCTCCCCCACTGTCCCGGGAGTCCAAAGTCCAAGGCTGCACTTGTGTTCTGATCATACTGCTCAGCCTTTGGTTTCCAAGGCTGTTTTGGTGCTGAAACCACTTCTCCTTTGGTGTGAACCCCTTCACTCCATCACACTCTGCAAAAATGCCTAGAAGAGCCCTGCCTTTCTGTGGACTCACTGAACTCATGTTCCTGCTCTTAGAGATACAGTTTTCTCTGAAAGTGAGCTGGGATGATGCTCCAGCGATAAATTACTTGCATCCATGTAAAAGTCAAAACCTGTATAATCTGAGCTCTGAGGAAACAAAGACAGGAGTCATCTTGGGATTCCCATGCCAGATGGCCAGGCTTCATTTGTGAGCTGCAGATTCAGTGAGAGACCCTGCCCCCCCCCACCAAAAACAAAACAAAACAACAACAACAAAAATGGTAAGGTTTAGAAAAATGGCTCAGGGGTTAAGCACACTTATTGCTCTTCCAGAGGACCTGAGTTCAAGTTCCAGCACCCACAATGCATTGAGAGGGCTCTCCAACACCTGTAACCTGCTCCAGGAGACCCAATGCCTCTTCTGAAGGCCGCTGCACTCATGTGCATGTACCCAGATACACACACATACATTCATACACCATATACACACACTTTCACAGTCTATTTGCTTTCTAGCTACCAAGCAGGAAGACTTACCAGGTGTTGTACTGAAAACATTGTGGGTGTTACTTCACTGAGAACTTTTCAACCTTTTAACCCTTGACCTTGGACTGCTACAGGGCCTGTCCTGAGTGATGTATGATGGAGCATGCTTGGCAGCACCCCTGGTTTTGACCCATGAAAGTTAGGAGCACCACCAGTCCGGACAAACAAAAAACATCTGACCTTTGTAAATGTTCTGGCAGGTAAATTATGCCTAGATGACGGCAGCCACTTTTTTTTTTTTTTTTTTTTTTTTTTTCTTCTTCTTCACAAGACACCTTCACCATGAATCTCTGAGCACTGATCTCAGGCCATCACTCTAGGAGGCAAGGGCCTTTTCCTCATGAACCAACTCATTGGACCTAATAACACTTTCCTTTCTTTCTTCCTTTCTTTCTTTCTTCCTTTTTAAGAAAAGGGGGAAAACCCCAAAAAGACAAGGTCTCAAGCTCTTGCTGGCTTAGAACTTATTTTGTTTATAAGGTATGTCAAAAGGTAATCATCTCTAATATATGACCTTAAGAATACACTATTTCACATGAGATCATCTACATATTTAGGAATTTATTTGGGTGGCTTGGAAGTTTCTATGTGGCACAGGCTGGCCTCAAACTCACAGAAATGCACCTGCTGGGATTAAAGGAATGGGTCGCCATGCCTAGCATAAACTTTTGATACTGGTGATAACATTACCATTTTATAGATGAAAAAATTTTAACGTGTTATTAATGGTCCTCCAAGCACTTGGTTCTGTTTGTTTATTCTCTGCCTCATTCCAGATGGACTTCCACTTAGATTTGAGGCTCCTCTGTCTGGTTCCAAAGTCCAAGCTCTTTCTCCAGCACTAGACTGAGCCCGACCGTCTGGGAGCTGGCCTCAGAACAGACAGCCGGGCAGGGAGAGGGGCTGGAAAGGAGCCAAGGCCATTGCCTCAGAAACTCCTTTTTCTATTTTTTTTTTTTTTTAATGGTTTTTCCATACAGGGTTTTGCTGTGTATGTAGCTCTGGCTGTCCTGGAACTCACTTTGTAGACCAGGCTGGCCTTGAACTCACAGAGAACCACTACTTCTGCCTCCTGAGTGAGAAACTGTGATTTAAATTTTTTTAAATTTTATTTATTCAGTGTGTGGATGTTGTGTCTGCATGACATTGTGTGTGTGTGTGTGTGTGTGTGTGTGTAGGTTGGAGGACAGTGTCTGCCATGTGGGTCCCAGGGACTTGATTCAGTTTGTAAGGTTTGGCAGCAACTGCCTTTACCCAGGGAGCCTTCTCTTTAGTCTGAGACTGGAATTTGTCCAGTGCCAAGGCCCAGCCAGCACTAGCCTAGGCATTCTGGTATAAATGGTCATTTACAACTGGGCACTGGTGCTGCACACCTTTAATCTTAGCAGTCAGGAGACAGCAAGCAGATCTGTTGGGGTTCAAGGCCAGCCAGCCTGGTCTACAGAATAATCCTGTCTTGAAAAACCAAGAAAAAGAAAAAAATTAACATTTATTCCACACCTATTCACTCAACCGAGCTACAAGAATAAAACATAACAAGCAAAACTTTCTGCCTCCCCAGGGTTTTTAAGTAAGCAGGGAAATGAGATAGTCACACAAATAATTTTAAACTTATTATTTTTGGGTTTTTTGTTTTTGTTTTTTGAGACAGGGTTTCTCAGTACCTTCTGAAGGCTGTCCAAAACTCACTCTGTAGACCAGGTTGGTCTGGAACTCACAGAGATCCACCCGCCTCTGCCTCCCGAGTGCTGGGATTAAAGTTGTGTGCCATCACTTCCCGTCGAAGGAAGGATTTTATAAGGATTACATATATTCTAGGAAGGGATGGGGAACCGGAGAAATTCTTTTCTGTCTCATGTGGAATAGGCTGGTCTCAGATTCAATATATAGCCAAGGATGACCTCAAGCTCTGATCCTATTTCCACATCTCAAATGCTGGGATTACACACAACCATCCCCTTGCCCAGGTGATATGGGGATCAAACCAAGCACACCACCAAAATTAAGCTAATACTCAGCCCTAGACAGTCTTTATGTTAATTAACTGATTAATTTTGAAACAGAGTTTTCCAAAATATCCCTGGGGGGTCTTGAACTCATCATTTATATTAGGTTAGCCTCCAACTGTGGCCTCCTGCTACTGGCTTCTAAGTGCTAAGAATTAGGGCAAACACCACCAGAGTCTGACCTCAATTTTTTTCTGTTGTTATTGTTTTCAGAGGGAGGGCCTTCAGGTCCTCATCCTCCTGCTTTTGCCTTGTAAGTACTAGAATGGGATGCTGGTGCCATGCCTAGTTCTATTTTTACTTTTCTTTGAGTCAGGGTCTAATTCTGTAGGCTTAGCTGGTTTAGAACTTGTGTCAATCATCCTGCCCTCCCAAGTTCTGGCATTGTGGGCCAGGGTACTATACCCAGGCAGACAGAAACACTTCTTAGATACGAGGCTTTTGAACCGAAGTTCATTAGGACCAGCTGCATAATGAAGCTAATAAAACCAGGCCTGGTAACTCACACCTGCAGTTCCAGGGTTTACAAGACTAAGGCAAGGGGACTGTGCATTTGAGGCCAGCCTAAGCTACATAGCAAGATTCTATAAAAAAAAAAAAAAAAAAAAAAAAAAAAAGCACCCGATGGTGGTAGCATATGCCTGGTCTACAGAGTGAGTTCCAGGACAGGCTCCAACGCCACACAGGGAAACTCTGCCTTAAAAAAACAAAACAAAACAAAAAACCCAAAAACTGGGTGTGGTGGTGCACATCTTTAATCCCATCACTTGGGAGGCAGAGGCAGGTGGAACTCTCCAGATCTAACACCTGGTCTACAAAGTAAGTTCTAGAACAGCCAGAGCTATTACACAGAGAAACCCTGTCTCAAAACAAAACAAAAGGCATGTGGGCTTTAAGTCATAGGGCAGCCCATGCCTGTCAAGTAGGGGCACTGCATCCCAAGTCTCAAGCTCCACTTCCTCTGCTAATAAATATTACCAACTTTGCAATGAACTACAAAATCTCCTCTGAAGATTTCCCAATACCATAGGACAAAGACTTTAAAAAAATTTTTTTTAACAACTTAGGTATAAAACCCTAGGCATAGTACATACTGTCCAAGGTGCTATACCTCTAAGCTATAGCCCAAGGCCAAAGTCCAAAATTCTACCACATTTGCCCAGGAGTTCCCCAGACTTTCTTCATTTTTCTGTCCCTTTCTTCATTTTTCTGTCCCTTCAAGGCTGACTTCTTCCTCTAGGTCTCTCAGACTTGGTGTGGTGACACATGCCCTTAGTCCCAGAACTTGGGAGGCAGAGATAGGTGGATTTTGTGAGACCCTGTCTATACCAGCTCCTTTGCTCCATTCCTCTCTCATCCTAAGTCCATCCTTATCTTACAAGTCCAGGGTAGGCTCTACTTGCTCAAAATTCCTTGGACTTTGATTTTTTTTTTCCAGGGCTCATCATGAGCATTTATATGAAATTCATCTTTCTCTCATGGACGTCATGGCCTGTTGTATGTAATGCTGGGCACAGAACCAGAGTTCCCTTTGTTCTTTGTTTGTTTTGTTTTGTTTTTAGAGATAGGGTTTCTTGTCATAGCCCTGGCTGTCCTGGAACTCACAGAGATCCACTGGCCTCTGCCTCCCTAGTGCTGGGATTAAAGAGGTGTGCCATCACCACCCAGCTACATTTTTTTAAATTTATAAATTAAAAAATAACTTTAAGCCAGGCAGTGGTGGCACGTCGTTAGTCTTAGAACTCAGGAGGCAGAGGCAGGTGGATCTCTGTGAGTTCAAGACCAGCCTGGTCTACAAGAGCTAGTTCCAGGACAGCCTCCAAAGCCACAGAGAAACCCTGTCTTGAAACCTCCCCCACCACCCCAACAAAAAACTTTTTAAAAAATAAAGGAAAAATTATCTGGGCAGTGGTGACCCACGACTAACACAAATACACTGGCAAGGCTAGACACAACTACAGCGCATGCCTTTAAGATCTTACTGTGTAGCTCTAGCTGTCCTGGAACTCGCTCTGTAGACCATGTTGGCCTTGAACTCAAAGATCCACCTGCCTCTGCCTCCTGAGTGCTGGGATTAAAGGCACACTCCATCACCACCTGTCTGCAACCAACACACATACTGGAGTGGGGAGCAAGGAAAGGAATGGGTACCACATCTGTGTGGAATGCAAGGGGAATATAGAGACGTTCTCCAAATGTCCTGTGGAGATCTTGGCTTCCAAGAACTTACCTCTGTGGGTGGGAAAGTGTTCTCCCATGTGCTGTAGCTGCTGTAACAATCCAATCTATTTCCTTGGAAGAGACTTTGTGCACCTGAGTTGAAAATTGTTTTTGGAGGACTTCACATTTCTCCTTTGAGGTGTCAATCACAACCTCAGTGGAAGTCATTAGTTGAGTAACAATCTTATGCTCACCTCCTCCACTTGGCAGTAAACCCCAAGGGATCGGGAACTCTGTCCCAGGGGTCACCCCTGTATCTGTAGAGCTCCTTACACCTTAGGTGATCAGGCTGTGTTGAGTGAGCAAACACCAGCGCATCAGGTACAGAAGTAACCTAGCCAGCTCCGCCTCCAATGCTGGCGGGTCCTAAGGTGAGAACCAGTGCCACACTTCTATCTCCCTGCCTCAGGGCTCTGGTGACTATCTGAAGGCTGCAGGAGAATCCTTCCCTCCTTTTTCTACTCAGGGTGGACCAGAGGATGAAATGCTGCAGGATGTAAACAAATAACTAGTTCCTGCCTCTGTTACTGCTGGGTCTAGTGCCCTGCTTGCCGTACTAGGGAGGAGAGCGGCCAGGAATCAGGAGATCAAGGTCATGGTTGGCTACTAAACCAGTTCAAGGCCTCCGTGGGCTAATCACTTGCTCTGTCTCAAAAAACAAAAACAGCTCTCTTTTCCCAATGCTCCCCTGAAGAGGCAGGTGGGTCTTTGCCTCTCTCTCTCTCTCTCTCTCTCTCTCTCTCTCTCTCTCTCTCTCTCTCTCTCTGTCTGTCTCTGGATGCTTCTCTTTCACTTTCCCCTCTTTACCCCACTCCATTCCCTTCCCCCAATAAACCTTCCCACATAAAACCAAACAAAAAACCTTAAAGAAGGAAATGTTATGTGCTCAGATTCTGAGTGTTCCAGGACAGCCAGGACTGTTACTCAGAGAAACTGTATCAAAAAAAAAAAAAAAAAAAGATCAAGTTGAAGGCCCAGCATGGTGGCGCATGCCTTTAATTCCAGCACTCAGGAAGCAGAGACAGGTGAATCTCTGTGAGCTTGAGGCCAGCCTGGTCTACAGGGAGAGTCCCAGGATGGCCAGGGCTATATAGTGAGACCCTTGGCAGAAAATGTTTAGATTGAGAGCTGGTGAAATGTCTGTGTGTAAAGATGCCTGTTGCCAAACCTGTCCTCAGTTTGATCTCCAGGTCCCAAAGGATGGAAGGAGAACATAGACTTTTTAAAATTGTCCTCTGATCTCCACACACAATGAATAACTTTAAAAAAATCAGCTGGGGGGGTGGTGGTTCACACTTTTAATCCCAGCACTGGGGAGGCAGAGGCAAGTGGATCTCTGAGTTCCAGGCCAAAGTCTTAGCTTAGTCACTATGTGATTAACACCCCCCCCCCCATATGTTTACTAGTTCCTGGTGCTGTGGAATTATCTTTTTGTATACTGTGAAGATGTGTCTTTGCCAAAGCGCCTTCTGGTTGGTTTAATAAAGAGCTGAATGGCCAACAGCTAGGCAGAAGAGGTTAGGCGGGACTTCCGAGCAGAGAGAGTGAGAAGAGATGAATCTAGATGAGGCTTGAGAGAGAGGCCCAAGGAGACATGTAGGGAGCCAGACATGCAGAAGTAAAAGCCACAAGCCATGAGCCACTCGGCAGCACATAGACTAATAGAAATGGGCTAATTTAGGTTTTAAAAGCTAGTTAGAAACAAGCCTAAGCTAAGGCTGAGCTTTCATAATTTGTATGTCTCCATTGTCAATTGTGAATTGTCAGTCTAAAGAAAAATCTGTCTACATCCTGGTACCAAGTACCTTGACCAAGGTCAACACTTTTAAGTACACAGGCACAACTTAGGGAGTGAATCTAACTCTTTTCTTCTGTTTTTAAAAATTGTGTGTGTGCATGCGTACATGCCCAGTATACACATATGTGTCAGGGTATTTTGAGACATCTTTTTTTTTTTTTCCACTTTTATTTTTCCATTTCAATCCCAGTTCCTTCTTGCTTCCTTCTCTCCTCCTGCTCCCCCACTCTTCCCATATGCTCCACGGAGAGAGTAAGGACTCCCCTAGGAAGTCTACTAAGTCTATCCCATCATCTCCTGGAGGCAGGACCAAGGCACCTCTCTACCTCTACAACCCTAGAGACATCTCTCTCTCTTTTTAACTTTTTGTTTTGTTTTTGTAGACAGGGTTTCTTTATTTCTTTCTCTCTTTTTTTCTTTGTTTGGTTTTGCCATGGGTGTTGGGTCTCCTGGAACTAGAGTTACAGCTATGAACTGCCATACAGGTGCTGTGAATTGAACCTGGGTCCTCTGGAAGAACAGTCAGTATTGTTAACCACTGATCCATCTCTCCTGACCCCTCCCTTTAAACACACACACACAATTAATTTGTTCTTATTTTGTGTGCATTGCTATTTTGCCTGCATGTAGGTTTCTGTGAGGGTGTCAGATTGAACTGCCAGTGCTCCTAAGCAGGGGACCACCTCTCCAAAGGAGACATGGTATGGTAATGAACCTAGAGCTAGGTTGGCTGCCAGCAGCCATAGTGATCCTCCTGTCTCCCCTACCTCCATCTTCCTCTGAGTGAAAGCAGCCATCCAGGCATTTTACAGATGTTGAGGATTTGAATTCAGTTCTTCATGCTTGGGCTTGAGCAGGTGTTCTTAACCACTGAGCCATCTCTACATTTAATAGGGTAACAGCCCTAGCTCTCTCCTAGAACTAGCTGTGTAGACCAGGCCTGCCACGAACTCACAGAGATCCATCCGCCTGCCTCTGCCTCCCTAGTGCTAGGGTTGAAGGTGTGTGCTACTACTGCCTGGCCACATTTAACTTTTCTGTTGTTTCTTTTTTCTAGACAGGGTTTCTCTGTGTAGCCCTGGCTATTCTGGAATTCACAGAGATCCTCCTGCCTCTGCCTCCAAAGTGCTGGGATCAAGTGTATGGCTACCATGTCCAGCTACATTTAACTTTCTTAAAAGATGTATGTAATTCTATTTCTGTGTGTGCATGTGTGCACAGGTGCCATGCAGGACAAAAGACCGTGTTTGATCCCTGGAGCTGGAGTGGTAGGCAGGATATGGGTGCTGGGGATTGAACTCAGGTCCTCTACACAAGAGCAGCAAATATCTTCACCTCTAGTCCTTTCTCTCATCCTTTTCTTGCCCCTACATTTAACTCTTTGATAGTTCTGCCTCCAGTTCTATGCAAAAAGCACCATGTGATGGGAAAACCCTCAGGTGGTCAAACATTCTCTGTTACACAGATGTCCAAAAATGGGAGAAAAATGGGAAGGAGGGAGCCAAGGCCTTAGTCAGGTGAGTCCCACTGGGATCCTGGTTCCATGGCCTCAGCAGTGTATTTCACCTCAACTGCAAATCTCTTCCAAGATGGTTGCAGCTTCAGACAGTGGCTTCCCACTACCCAGCTCTGGGCCACCTTAGCCAGAAAACGACATTGCCATTTATTAGCCCACAGTGCTAGATGTGCCAAATGGGTGGCAGGAGGACTGGCCACCCAAGCAATGAAAGGCTTTGTTTTGTGCTGCCAGGGATCAAGCTCAGGACTTCACACACAGGCATACTCTGCCACTGAGCCTCAGCCATTTCCCAGCTGACGTCCAATGCCAGCAATCCCATCTTGCAATTACTAGGTATGGGCACAGGCTGGGCAGAGGCCATGAGGTCAAGTCCATGATGCAATCACAACTTTTGGCTTATGCTAGGAGGTGAACTCTGACCTTCAGGAAATGAACAAACATCCCATTAACAAGGACTACAAAACAAACCTCAGCCAACTTTTATTTCTATTACCTAGAACTGCTTACAAGGAAGGCCAAAGACTTCTGCACTTTAACACTGGATACCCTTCCCGCCCACCCAGGGGACACTGACAGCGTCACCGTGTCCCCTCTAGAATATAGCCCCATGCTGAGGCCCCCTCCCCTCTTGTCCACCTTCACTGAGGGAGGGCTTCCAAGCCTGGAGGGGGCAGTAGTTGTGTCCCGTGCCTGCACGGGTATGAAATGTGGCACACTGGCCAGGCCCCTGTTCTGCCTGGCCCAATGGAGGAGAGTTGGAAACAGCAGTAGTATGTCCTTTACTTTCTCAGACACCTCTGGACTGGCCCAGAGGAGGCACCTGCTTACTGCTGGTGGAGGGGGAAGGGAAGTCAGAATTCACAGTTGTTTTGCTATGTAAAGTGCCTGTGAGTCCTTGGCTGCTTCTGCCAAGCAATCCATTTAAATCCAGGAGAGGGGACAGATGGGACACTGGGGTGGGGGTGGTGTCCCTTGGAAGGCTGACTGTAGACTAAGGCTCCCCAAAGGCCTTCAAGGTCTTGAAAGACAACCAGCCTGCTGTTGGT
The DNA here is from genome assembly GCF_943737965.1 of Phodopus roborovskii. Classification (NCBI taxonomy): domain Eukaryota; kingdom Metazoa; phylum Chordata; class Mammalia; order Rodentia; family Cricetidae; genus Phodopus; species Phodopus roborovskii. Next base: position 20,236,658 of record NW_026126448.1, read on the forward strand.
TTGGCCTGAGAACCCAGAGGCAAGCGTCAAACCTTGAGAAACTGAAGCCAACACCTTGGTCTGCAACCATGAGGTCCAGGATACAGCAATGTGGCCAAGAGAAAGAGAACCTTGGTATCTGCCTCTTACTAGGTGGGTCCTGGTGCCACCACCTAAGGCTCAATGATTGGCAAGCATTCTTGGCAGAGCTCGAGGGATCTGAAGAATGGACTACTGGCTCTGCACGGCAATACAGTCTAGGATCCAAATACAGAGTTCATCGGCATTTACTCCTTACTCTTCAGACAGCAGAGGGACCAACATGGGCTCCAACTCTCCAGAGACATTATGTTCTTTGGATGTGTTTGGCCCCTCTCCCGGGCCCTACCCCAGCAGGCATGGGAGAAAAGGGTATGAGGGCAAAGGAGACAAAAAAAAAAAAAAAACTGAACCAATATTCAGGCAACCAAAAGCCAGGCTGCCCAGAACAGGCTTTGGGGAATCTGGGCACACAGACCAGCTGTGAGTCCAACTTTCACATTGATGGGTGGAAGGCAGGTGGGAGGTAATGAAGTTGGAGAATGCGCAAGGAGGAAAGATGAGCCTCCTGGAGTGTTTGTTAGTTCTTTGAGGTCTTTGCTCCTCTCCCACAGGGGCAGCCAGGGGCCTCCCAGCCCAGGAAGGTCCTAGTACTTGTGCCTGGGGCCCAGCCTGCTGGCATATAAGTCTGAGCTCAACCCATTCACCTTCATCTGTTTTTAGGAGCAGGAAAGACAAAGGGGTATGGCCTCTTGGGCTTTCCTAGTCTTCCAGCTCCAGGGACAGAGCTGAGACCCCAAAGTCAGTGCAACAATCCTGTCCAGTCCAGCGAGAGAAAGGAGGGTGCAGCTTGCCCAGGGAGCTGCACACCACGCACATGCCCATCCCAGCATTTGGTGGATGGACATGAGACAGAAAGGGTCCTGGATCTGTATCCAGACACAGAAATCCTTGTAGAGAGGACAGTAGCCCAGGCTTAGCTGCTCCGGGTGCTGGTCCTGCACGGGAGGGAGTCAGGTCATGTAGCGGGTGATGGCACGGAGGGCATAGAGCAGGGCTGCTTGCATTCGGGCCTCCAGGAGTAACAAGTTCACGTGAACCTGGAGCACACAAAGAACGAGGCTTGCTGACAACTGCTGGCAGCCCCCCCCCCAGGCTACCCGTTCAGGGGGCAGTCACCTCACCCACGCCTCCCACTGAGATGCCCCCGACCTGTGCTAGGGCTCTGTGCAATCTGTTGCAGTGACTGCTGAGGAAGTCCTCTGTTGTGACTAACCACCTTATCTCACAAGTCTGAAAGAAGAGCTACCATTAACTGGCTCCAGTGCAGGATCAAATGTTTCCATATATAGTCTCATTGTACCTTCCTAGCTTTGAAATGCAGGCAGTGTCTCTTATTATTATAAAGCTCAAAGATGCAAGGTCACATGCCCAAAACCACAATGCTCCTATGTGAGACCTAAGATTTGAACTTATGGCTGCCAAACTGCCACCGAAAGCCCTGTGGGAACAGGCCCCCAAGTGCCCGGTTTGAATGAAGTCTGAAATCACACAGTGGAACGGGATTTAACCAAGGACAACAGGCCCAGGTTCCCACTGTGATCCTCAGCGGGTCCTATTCTCTAGCTCTACCACAGGCCTGCGTCCACATTCCACATTGCTGTTACCTTCTCTGAGTGGCGGAAGTGCCTCCAGAAGAGGTTGTACATCCTGCGGGTTGTCTTCTCTGGGTAGCAGGCCACGGTCTTGATATAAATTTTGAGGTTCCTTTCCAGGAGCTGGTTTACCTCCCCATAATCGTAGTCATCATATCTGATGGAAAGACCCAGACAGCATTACTCATCATGCTCTGTTCACAAGCAGATCGGCCCACCTACCCACACCCTCCAGAAGGAGGAACAGAGAGTGGCAAGAAAAGCCTGAAGGTAGAAGCAACCAGAATCTTGGTTCCTCTGAGAAAACAGCTGAAATCATGTGTCATAGGTTACCAGGATCATAGAGGACCACTCTAAGTGACACTGACAATGAGCATGCACTAGTGAACTCTGACTGTGCCAGTCACAATCCTACAAACTACATACTCTGTCATATTCAATATACTGTGTTCACCAATTTTACTGAGATGCAGAGAAGGCACTTGCCCTCAACAGCAGGGAATGATTTCAAACAGGACAGGAAGGGAAGGTCAGTGCATGTTAATCCTGGAGAACGAAGCAGTGATGAGGAAAAGGAGACAGTGCTAATTCCAGACAGGCAAGCTGAGGCCTAGCTCGAGAGGGCAATTAACTGGTTCAAAATCCAAAAGCAAGTTGACAGTGAGTCTAGAAGCCACTTGTCTGTCTCCAGTCCAGTTATATATGTACATGGGAAAAACCAGGAAGGAAATGCCTGAATAATAAAATAAGGTGATCGCCTGGACAATTTTGGTGGTTTTCTGGTTTTTTTTTTTTTTTTAGACAGGGTTCCAGGCTGTCCTGGAACTCTCAGAGATCTGATGCTTCTTCTTCCTCCCAAGTACTAGGATTGAAGACATGCATCACCACTGCCTAGCAATTTTGGTGGGTTTTTTTTTTTTTTTTGAGTCCTGTAGCCTAGCTGGTAAACTTGTTCTATAATGAAGGACAGCCGTGAACACCTAACTGATCCTCCTGTCTTTGCCTTCCTGGTGCTGGGATTAGAACTATTAGTAAAAAACAAATCAAGAAAGAAAGGAAGGACGGAAGGTAGGGGTGAAAGGAAAAGAAAAAGAAAAGACAAAAGCCTATCCCAGTCTTGGGAGGCAGAGGCAGGCAGACCTCTGTGAGTTTGAGACCAGCGCTAGTTGTAGGACAGTCTCCAAAGCTACACAGAGAAACCCTATCTAGAAAAACCAGCACATGAAAGACTGAAATAGATGGACTGCTCTGCTGTGAGGTCAAGGTCAACCTGAGCTGTTGTCAAACTCTACCTTAAAAATAAATAAATAGGCAGGTGTTGGTGGCACACACTGTTAATCCCAGCATTGGGGAGGCAGAAGCAGATGGATCTCTGTGAATTCTAAGCCAGCCTGATCTACAGAGGAGTTCCAGGACAGGTTCCAAAGCTACACAGAGAAACCCTGTCTAGAAACCACACACCCCCCCTCAAAAAAAGTAAAATCTGCCAACAGGGTGGTAGCACACATGGTTGTAATCTCAACACCTGGGAGACCAAAGAAACAGGGGGTCCCAAATTTGAGCCAACAGAGACCCCTTCTTGGGCAGGAAAATAAAAAAATAAAAACAAAACCTAAGAATAGAAAAAAACAAAAACCACCCTGCAAACAACCTAAATACTCAACAGGAAATAACACATCACTTAATAAAATTTTTTCTAAAACACCAAACAAAACAACAACAAAACACCAGTCAATGGACAGGCAATATGGCTCAGCAGGTAAAGGAGCTTGCCATCTACAGTGATGACCCTCATATAGTGGAAGGGGAGAAACAACTCCAGCAAGTTTCCTTTTGACCTCCACATGGGTACTGTGTCACACATGTGTTTGTGTATGCATGCATACACATACATACAAATAAAATAAAACATACTTTTAATTAGAAAAGATTTAACAAGATAAAAAATGTAAGTCATTGTACCATATTGTACAGAGATGACCATACTTAACATTTTGGTGGATAACCTCCCACATGCCTGGCTCCTGGTCATAATTTTCATGAGCTGCATAACAGGTTATGAACGGAAACATCATTATTTCAACGTCTTTGGCTGATGGGTATCTGTGCTGTCCTTACATAATTTAATGAGAAAAGATGTGCTATTTGGAAATTTAGATATGAGTCTATGCCTGGGCAGTGCTGGTGCATTCCTTCAGTCCCAAGACTCGGGAGGCAGGGGCAGGCAGATCTCTGTGAGTTCGAGGCCACCCTGGTCTACAGAGTGAGTTCCAGGACAGCTATGACTGTTAAACAGAGAAACCTTGTCTTGAAAAACCAAAGTCTATGTAGTGTGTACATATGTTTATGCATATGTTTGTGTAGAGGTACCTGAATACACATACAAACATACATGAACCCATAGCTGAAGTGCTTTGGAAGAGCAGGCCTTTAATCCAGTACCTATGAAGCTAAGGCAGGAGGATTGTCAAGAGCTCGAGGTTGACCTGAAGAATACAAGTTCTACACTAGTCGGGGTTACCCTGCTTCCAAATATCAAAAATAAATAAAGCAAAGCCCAGTTATCTCTGGGAAAGAACTTAGAGAGGCTTATTAGCTTTAAACCTTTGCAAAGACATAAATTTGACTTGAAAGATTATTATAGACAAGAAAAGAACAGCATGCTCAAGGAAGACTTATGGCATACACATGACCTGAACCTGGGGGACACTTGCTCACCTGATGCCAAAGACACAGTGGATGTAGTTCCAGATGGCCCTGCGGAGCATGGAGGTGTCTACACCACTGTGCATGGCGATGGTGTTATAGGTAAGGCTATAGGCTACCTGAAACTTCTCATCCAGCAGCTGTCCTCCCTCAGGGTAGAGCCGCTGGATCAGCGAGTAGCCATGGTCTTCCCAGGTATAATCCTGAGGAATGAAGTAAGAGATCGGTGAGCAAGACTTGGGAAACCCAAGGCTGGCCTGAGGTCTGTCCTCTGGAACTCTAGAATTCACACCTTAGCTTTGCATAGCATACCCTCCCTGCATCACTATCTGATATGATAGCCATGGACTTGGGAAACCAACCAGGATGTCCCAGGATGATGACCTTTCCCCTCAATTGGGATCTTTTAGGTCTTCATTGCCCTTATGGGTTTTTTGATTTTGTTTTGTTTCGTATCAAGGCAGGGTTTCTCTGTATTGCTTTGGAGCCTATCCTGGAACTTGCTCTGTAGACCAGGCTGGCCCCAAACTCAGAGATCTGCCTGCCTCTGCCTCCTGAGTGCTGGGACTAAAGGCGTGAAGCACCAATGCCCAGTGGGATTTTGTTTTTTTGAGACAGGGTTTCTCTGTATAGTCCTGGCTTTCCTGGAACTAGCTTGTAGACCAGGGTAGTCTTGAAGTCACAGAGATCCATCTGCTTCTGCCCCCCAAGTGCTGGGATTAAAGGTGTGCCCACTGCCTGGCACCTTCATGGGTTTTTGAGGGGAGAAAGTATCCAACTTTAGAACCATTATATGTGCTTCCCTGTGCTTATATGCAAATCTAAGGCAATGAACACCACCAGCCCTGGAAGCCTCACCTGGGCTCGGAAGGTAGGCGGGGCCTGAGTCCCTCGACGAGTGAAGTCTTCATATCCAAAAGTGGGGTCTTCCACAAAGCATAGAATGTCTGGGTGTGGAGCGGGCTCCAGAATGTCCGCTGAGGACCATATCAGAAAGAAGAGTCAGTGAAGCTGAGCCTAGAACACAGCAGGCTCCACACCATCAGAGAGGCAAGGGGAGGTACAGTAGGAGGCCACAGAGAGTCTCCCCAAGAAGCCAGGAGGCAAGGCCCCCATGACAGTAATAGGGGTAGTTCTGTGGGATGACTCAGCCAGGGAAAAGCCCTAAAGCTAGGCTCCATCTACCTGACACAAACCCGAAAAGGCTAACAGGCCAGGGTTCAAAGGCAAGTCTGAACACAAGGCCGGTAATCAGAACCCGTTGGAAGGAGAAAGCATGGTGCATGGAGATGTCTGCTCCCGTCACAAGTGTAAGGAGAGAAGCAGCCCCTAGCACAGACATCTGTGATCCTGTACCTGAGGGGGTTACCAGCAGACTTTCTGATTTCTCCAACTCGAAACGGCTCTCCATTTCCTCCTGGGAAGCGCCCTCATCCCGCAGCAGGCTCTCCTGCAGCTGCCTCATGCGCTCCATCAGAGCCTCTACATCACGGGCAGCTTCGAAGCCCTGCAGGAAGGACCCAGTAATTACCAATTAGTCCTCCCTTCATTGTCCTCTGGAAAACTTCACCCAGGCTTCCTGGGTGGTTAGAAAGAACTGTAGTGTTTCTGAGCCAGCTACCACACTGGGCAGTGCATAGTCTGAGTCTTTCACAGAGATGTTTATAAGAGCATGGAAGAGGCAAGCGTCTTCCTTCACTTGTAATTTACAAGATTTCTGGGTTTTGTTTTTTTGAGACAAGAGTATTCACCGTGGCTGTTCTGGAATTTAAGATGCCCTGGCTGTTCTGGAATTTAAGATGCCAGGGCTGTTATACAGAGAAACCCTGACTCAAAAAACAAAACAAAACAAAAGAGCATTCGCTATTTTTCCACTAGACTTAGGTTCAATTCCCAGCACCTACATGGCAGCTCACAACTGTCTGCAACTCCAATTCCAGGGGGTCTGACACAGATATGCGTGCAGGCAAAACACAAATGCACATGAAAATAAAGAAAAAAACCAAGAGAAAGCAAAATACAAAAGCCACCGATCAACAGAAACTGCCATAATCTCAGCACTCAGGAGGCAGAGGCAGGCAGAACCTGTGAGTTCAAAGCCACATTGATCTACGAAGCTATAGAAAAACCCTTTCTTGGAAGAAGGTTAAAAAAAAATCAGCTGGCCCGAAGGTGCAGACCTGTAGTCTCAGTACTACTTGACTCCACAGTAAGTTCAAGGAGATCCCTCGATTAACATAACAAGCAAACATACAGAAAACCTCTCATTGGGAAGAGATGGGAAAGCCACAGTTTCTATTCCCAGAGCAGAGGCCGCACCAGCTTTCTCCCACACCAAAGCCAAGATCCAGGACCAGGACTTACACCAGAGCTGTTCAGTGGGTCTCCACTTGGGGGACTGCCATGCTCACTGGGGGGCGAGGGTGCCTGTGAGGCAGGACTGCCCTCTGCATCTCCTTCAGGAAGTATTCCGCACCCAAACACGAAGGAGGCCAGAGAGTGGCAGTGCGTTAGCAGGACCAGAGCTTGGATGAGTTCGGCCAGGGACCAGCTGTGCTCTCCAGTCTTCAGTAAGGCCTGGAAGGAAGGCAGAGCTAACCCACTTAGTGGCTGCTCCAGCCCAGCCCCCAGGCCTCCTCAGGATCCCAACCCTCCGCCTGTCATACCTGGATATGCTCCTTGGTGATGAGCCACGGCCGATGTGCCAGCAGCTTGTTGATCTCGCTGAGTTTGCGAAGCTTTTCAGGTGCCCGGTGGAGGCCCAGTAGCCACTCTGGGTCACCGCCAGTCTGCAGGAAATCAGTCATGTGGGAGCCCACCAGGTAAGAACACTGGTGGCGGGCAGCAGCCTATGAAGGGAGTTGAGAAGCCTGAGTTACCCTCCTTCTGTGCCCCATTCTGGAAAGATCCCCCAGGGAAAAAAAAAAGTCTGTTTTAACTTCAGCTCTGCGCCCAGCTTGCTGGTCACCTGACCCCTTTGCGCCTCGGTTTCCCCATCTGCAAAGCACACACTTAAAGATGCCGCTCTTTAAGACCTAAAATCCCATGGACATCATCAGGTAAAACGGAACAATTCCTCTTCACCTAAAAAGATCGACTCAGGAGAGCCCCAGCAAATGAATCTGAAGCTCGAATCACCATTTGGCCACCCCTGCAAGCAGCAGGCCCAGATAAACTTACCATGATGGCAATGTAGTGACGCCAAGAGCTGGCCAAGGGCCCATCTGTATGCAGCAGCAGATAGTGCAGGCGCCAAAAGCTGCTAAGGTAGTCGGGGTGCAGACTCATCACCACTGCCAGGTTGTCCACCCGCCCTGAAGACATCAGAGCCTCGAGTCCCAGGCGCTGCTCCAAGCTCTCAGCTCCTTCCTGAAGGATCTGCTGGGCAAAACGGAGAGCACGGGTTCCCTTCTGCCCCCCCCCCATACAGCTCTTTTTTGTTTTAAATATATATATATATAGTTGCATTATATAGATATAATAGTAGGAGACTGCACATTGCCATCGTGTCCCAAAGAGGAAACTGGTTTTAACAAACACTTATTAGTCACTTTATGTAACTTATATATGTCTATCACTGTCCAAGTACTTCATATGTATTCACTCACTCAATCCTCAAAACAGCTAGGAAATTAGAGTTCAATTTTCTCTATTTTTATTTTATAATGAATGTTGTTTTTCAATGCTGAGGACCAAACCTATGGTTTCATGAATGCTAGATGAATATCTTACCACTAAGCTATGTCCCCAGGCCCCCCCCCTCCCTTTTTTAAAAAGTGTTTTGAGACAGGGTTTCTCTGTGTAATCTTGGCTGTTCTAGAACTCATTCTGTAGACCAGGCTGTCCTGGAACTTAGAGATCCACCAGTCTCTGCCTAGGGAGTGCTGGGATTAAAGATGTGTGCCACCCCACCCCCTTCTCCCATTTTACAGATGAAGAGTTAGGCAGAGAAATCAGGAAGAATGGCTGCTGGAGACTGGGGAATGTGACTCAGTGGTAAAATGAATGCTTAGCATGCATGAGGCCCTGGGTTTGATAGCTGGCAATGAAAAAGAGTGTATAGTTTCTCCTGTCTTCAAAGGATTTCTCTTCTAATATGACAGCTATGGAGGGCAGGGGGAAGGACAGAAAAGTTCACAGGCCTTGCGTGTCTTCTCATGTAGAGCTGTTTAACCTCACAGGACTTTTTCACCACCATGACCATGTGGAGCTAAGGATCTAACCCAGGGCTTTATAGATGCCAGGCAAGCACTCCAGTGTTTGCACTGAGCTTCCCACAGCCCCTCTCCCTCTTTTTCTTCCTTATCTTCTTATTTGTTTATTGTGGGGCTGGGTACCAAACCCTGGGCCTTGTGCATGGTAAGCACATGTTCTACCACTGAGCTCCATTCCCAGCCCTGACTCATCCAACAGATAGCTATCCAATCATGAATTTCCTTGAGTGTTTGAACTTGTCCTGTGAGGTGAATACTATTATTTCCCCCGATTAATAGATGAAAAAAACAGATCTGCTTGAAGCCACAGATCTGATAAGTGACAGGAACAGGACTCTCATCTAGATGAACTCCAAGGCCTGTTCCACCCCACTTTTTTTTTTTTTTTAAGTAAAAGAAGAGTTATTTGTAGTGGAAAAAGTAAAATACAAGAACAATATGTGAGGTTAAGATGCTGGGATATAGATGTAAATGCCGATGGGTAGCTGTTCACTTTATATTACAAGGAGGGAGATGAGAACTTAGATGTTTTGTTAGCAGGCCACCAACACAGTGAGTTCTAGGTAGGCCTGGACTAGAGTAAGACCATCTCAAAACCAGAAAAACAGGAAATGGAAAGCTCCATCTCTGCACAACAAATACCCAACACCGAGTCACAACTGAATAGCTATCTGTTAAATGAGTGAGTGGGGGGAGGGGAGGCCTAGGGATGTAGCTCAGCACAAGTGGAATACTGGCCTACCAGGTGTGAGGCGCTAGATTAGATTAGCACAGAGAAAAGTGAATGCCTAACAATGGGCCAGATACAGTGGCCTGCATCTGTAATCACAGCATGAGTGAGGCTGAGGCAGGAAGATCACTCACTGTGAGAGGGGCCAGCCAGGCTGTTAAGCCCTTTTTGCAAAATCAAAGTAACAACAAAGTGAAGGATGAACCTATTCTCTAGATGAAAGGTGCTCCTGCTCAAAAAAAACAAAAACAAGCTTTGAACCATGACCTTGGTTCTATTATGTGACCAGAGTGAGCTTGCTTTCCCTGCCCCCCCCCCTTTTGAAACAGTCTTTCTCTTTATCCCTAATGGACCTCAGCTGTGGAGCCCAGGTTCTCGTCAAACCTATAGCAATCCTCCTGCCTCCGCTTTCCCAAGTACTAGGATTACAAGCATGAACCACCATGTCAAGTGAAACCAGTGCTCCAGACACCACAAAACAATAAACAGATGCTAATTTTAAAGCATGTTTGGTAACATATACACTTTTACTTGTAAGTGATCATGGGTCAGATGAGACACAGATATATCTCTGTCTTACTACATAGATATAAGCACTAGTTTGGGAACCTCAAATTTGGCTGTCATTATTCATTTCATCTTTCTCCCACTCCAAGACAGGGTTTCTCTGTGTAGCCCTACCTGTCCTGGAACGCACTCTGTAGACCGCCTGCCTCTGCTTCCGGAGTGCTGTGATTAAAGGTGTGCATCACCACTACCCGGGTTTCAAGAGCTTTTTTATGAAATTAAACAAATCAGGAGTGGGAAACTAAAAGATACTGATTTCCCCCCCCCCCCTTCCAAACTCACCTCCTCTGCTGGAATGAAGGCGCTGGGTCCTCGAGGGCCACGCCGAGCCCGGCCCTCCTGAGGCTCCTGTGGAAAACACATGGTGGTTATTTGGCAGGAGGATGGAGAGGACTGTTAGCCTGATAGCCTCCTTCTCCAACCCTGGGACACTGTGTTTCTAAACTACCCCTTGTTACATCCCTGTGGAGGAGCCAGAGAGTAACATTTAGACCCATATGGTGAATAGCAAATGGGAAAGTTGGTAAGAGGGCACAATAAGGCTGATCCTGCTCAGGAACTCAACAAGGACCCAGAAACCCCAACCTGGTGGACTGGGAGGGACCAGAGGAAGGAAGCTGACAACTGTCGTGTAGCCTACCCCCAGGAGGCCAGTGTCTTTGTAGTCATAGAGGCCAAAGAAATGGCTCAGTGGGTAAAGTGGCTTGCCACCAAGTGTGGAGACCTAAATTCAATCTCTGAGCACCCACATGTTAGAAAGAGACCTTACTCCTACAAATTGTCCTCTGATCTCCAACACACACACACACACACATACACACACACACACACACACTGATTTATGCACATATTTTTTAAAACAAGAAATCAGGCCATAAGTGGTGGGTGGTGCACACATTTAATCCCAGCACTCAGGAGGCAAAGAAAGGAAGATCTCTGTGAGTCTAAGACCAGTCTGGTCTACATAGTGAGTTCCAGGACAGTGAGGATTACAGTCTGGCGCTGGGCGGGGAGACCCTTTTAAAATAAGAACTCTTTATATCTTTATATTCCAAGGCCAGTTACTACCCTACATGCTTATGAAAAACTTCAATTCCTCTCAAAAAAAAAAAAAAAAAAAAAAAAAAACCCTTTTTTTTCCCTTCTTCTCTAAGGATGAACCTAGGCATGATGCTTGGCATGTTGGGCATATTCTACATTGAACTGCACCTGTCACAGCCCTGCAAACGATCATTTGTTTATCCTTCCCTCCACATTTTCTAGGCTATCACCACTCTGCACCTCACCAACATTCCCTACCTGCACTACCCTGCCCTCTCCCATCCATCCACTACCCAGGACCCATCTGATACCCGGTAACCAGATTAACTTTCTGAAGCATGAATCTGATCCAGTCACTTAAAACCCAACCTCCCCTTACCGAAGCCTCCCAGATTAATAGGCAGTTCGGCCACATCCCCTTCGGAGCTCGATAGTTTTCCCGGGTCTACTGCCTGCGACCGGACAGTTCCCAGTGTTTCCGCCTCCACAAACACTGTCGTCTAAGGGCCTTTTCTATGTTGCTTTGCCCCCACATCACATTTTGTGGTGAGCAGGGCCGGGTCATTCATTCTGCTTTGTAAATGAAAACCGAAAGCAGAGCGGAGTGGGGGGACTCCAAGTGGGATGTACAGGCTGGGGGTGGCAGCTATTCTGACTTGAGGTTATTTGAGCCAGAGCCATGTATTCAATGAAGCTGCTCCTCCTGCTCCTACAGATGAGATCTAGGAGAACATTCTAACTATTCATTTAGTTTCTGAATGTCAGTGTGGGGCTCTCCATACCAGCCTTGGCATAACTGATTCAAACAACAGTTCTGCCTTCACTATAAAGTGACACTGTCCCCTCTTTTCTCCTGGTAAGATCTAGGCTTAGTACTTCAGATGTTCAAGGACTCAAAACTATACTCTAGCCCCCCACCCTTTTTTTTTTAAAGTGGCCAAAAGTCCCTATGTCCTCTGGGGTTTACAAAATGACAAAAAAAAAAAAATAAATAAATAAGGAGTTTAGAGCCCTAGGTATGTATATTGGTTCTGCTGCTAATTTGCTGTGTGGTTTGAGAAAGTTACTTAAGCTTTCTGGGTCTAATTTAAGGACAAAAGGGGACCAAGGCTGCTCCTTTCAACCCATACTTTTCCTACTTTCTGAGTAGTCCTAGTTGTCCTAGAACTCGATCTGTAGACCAGGCTGGCCACAAACTCAGAAGATCCATCTGCTTTTCCCTCTCTAGTGCTGGGATTAAAGGTGAGCACCACTAGCCTCCATGGAGGCCTTCAACCCACACTTGTAAGAGGTAACAGGCTAGGCTGGTCTGAGGGCATGCAGAAACACCATAATCCCCAAGCACTCCCTTCACAGCTCCCCTCCTCCCTCACTTGAGAAAATGCCCAACAGCTCTGTCGGGGAGATAAGAGTTGCTGACTCCACTGCCTGGGCCTCCTTCACTCCAGAGGACCTGAGGACAGGGACAGATAGAAAAAGCACAGCTTGGCCAGGCCAAACCCCTGTAATACCAGCACTGGGGAGGCAGCTGAGGCAAGAGGAGCAGGACTTTGAGGCCAGCCTGAGCTACAGAGTGAGATGTTGCCTCAAAACAAATAAACAAAACCCCTGGGGTGTATGTGGAATATGCAAATACCAAGACTCTAAGAAGAAGAATTAAAATGAAAAGGAGAAAAAGGAAACCCCAGCAGCACAGTCAGAGAAATAAGGACCTCTAGATGTCCCTGGGAAGAGATAGGGAACTGCTTTGGATTGTCTGAACCTCAGGTCTGAGCCACGAGCCAGCACAGGGAGAAAACAATACCCTTGGGTCCTAAGTGATGTTCTAGATCCTTCAGCATTTCCCAGCAAAAGAAATAATTATAATGTAGAGTACAATTAAAAATAGGAGCTGCAGAGGCTAGGACCACAGCTCTTCTATAGTGCTGCCATGAGGGAACCGAAAGCACAGCCCAAGTAGCCATTCGTAGTCTGCACAAGGCCCTGAGTTCAAGGATCGGCACAAATTATAAGTAAAATGAAAATTAATAACCCCACCCTCCAGCTACCTATGTGAGCCTCAGTTTCCTCCCGGAATAACAGGACTTTCACTGGGTAGTCTCAAGGATTTAATGGGTCTAAGCCACAGGATTTACCTCAGCATCTCTACCAGGGAGAACACTAATAGAACCCTATCTTACTGTTATTTCAAACAAGAGCCTCCCTGCCCCAGAGTCCATTAGAATCCCTTTGTGAAGTTTTTTGTTTTTGTTACCGAACCTAAAGACCCTCCTCCTCAGAATTAATTTCTTCATTTGACAATTTTCTGATTGTGTGTAGTATGAACTACAGCTGTGAAAAGACAAAATCCCAGACAGCTTTAATATCATCTCAGTTCCCAAGGAGAAAGCAAACAAATGATGATGAACAGGGTGAGTAAAGACAGGGTGGGTGCATGTGTGTGGTATTTTAGTTTAACAGGACAGGAAAAACTACTGGGGAAGTAGGTGACCTTTGAGGTTAGGAAGGCAGCAGAGTCTGTGAAGATGAAGGGGACCAGTGTTCAAACACGGGGGACACTGGAACGTCCTGAATGCAAGATTAAGGTTTGGAATCCATGGCTCCAGTATCTGGAAAGTTCCCTTGACCTTGACATCAGGGCAAGTCCCGGGAAAGCTGGAGGAGCAGGCTGTCACTGCCAAGAGGTGACACCACCAAACCAGCCCCCTCCCATCCCCTGGGACAGACAGTCAATAACAATGTTGAGTGACAGCAGGATTAGGTATTCCCTGGTTCTATGGGCATAAGCACTGACCTCATTTGTACTATCAGGACTTGAAGGTAAAAGCTACAGATGAGGCATGCAAGTTACTTCTGGTCGCTCAGCGAGGAAGGAAGTGGGAGAGGTGAATATAGACCAGGTTCCTGCCAGCGTGGAAGCCATTCCCCATTCTCAACAATTAAGGTTTATGAACCAGCACCCAGAGTTTGCCAAGAATGAGAAGCCCCTTATCTGCTCAGAGCCTTAGGAATTTACTACTCGCCCCCAAACACCTTCCACAGGGACTCCTTGCCTTAAGGGCACAAAGGGTCTAGCTTCCTGTTGTTGCTCTTGTGTCTAGTTCACTAGAGTCCAATAGAACTTCTGGGGCTGGAGTGATGGTTTAGTGCTTAAGACCATTTGTTACTCTCATGAAGGACTCAAATTTGGATCCTAGTGCATACACACTGGGTGGCTCTGGCACCGGGTGATCCAACTTCCCTTCTGGCTTCAGTGGGTACCTGCCCACATGTGCACACATCCACACATGCACACCCCCACCACACACATATACATACATACATTGATATAATTAAAAAAAATAACGTTTTTGTTTTGTTTTGTTTTTCTGAAGATAGGGTTTCTCTGTTTAACAGACTTAGCTGTTCTGGAACTCCCTCTGAAGACCAGGATATCCTTGAACTCAGAGACCTGCCTGCCTATGCCTGGAATTAAAAAAGGGGTTCAGGGGCTGGAGAGATGGCTCAGCAGTTAAGAACAGTTGGTTGTTCTTCCAGAAGACCCAGGGTTCAATTCCCAGCAGCCTCATGGCAGCTCATAATTGCCTGTAACTCCAATTTCAGGGGATCTGACATCTTCACACAGACATATATGCAGGTAAAACACAAATGCACATGAAATAAAAATAATATTTTTTTAAAGTTTTTATTTATTTATTATGCATACAGTGTTATACAGGACACTAGATCTTATAGATGTTTGTGAGCCACCATGTGGTTACTGGGAATTGAACTCAGGACCTCTGGAAGAGCAGCCAGTGCTCTTAACCTCTGAGCCATCTCTCCAGTCCTATATTTTTTTTTAAAAAGAGAAAGTTAGAAAATGCCTCTACCAGACTGGCTCATAGGCAAGTCTGTGGGACATTTTCTTAAGTTTAAAAAAAAAAAAAAAAAAGAAAGAAAAAAGAAAGTACAAATAGAACTTTCTACATGTGGGATGTTTTGCATCTGCACTGTTTCCTACACATCCTGGCCCCTAGCGATTCTTCAGATTCTTCACGCCCAGACACTTAAAATGTAACTACAACAAAAATCTTAAATTTTTTGCTTAATTTGAATTTAGCTTAATTAGTTAATTTTTTTGAGAGGAAATTTCAGTATGTAGCCAGTCTGGATTAAAACTTTCAACCTCTCTGCCTACACCACACTACACTAGCTCTAAATTGTTCTGTTATTTTGAGACAAGGTCTCACTTTGTAGCACAGGCAGGCAGGGGTGGAACTTATTTTGCAACTTTGAACTCAGGGCAAGACTCCTAATTTAGCTTCCTAAACTCTGGGATTACAGATGTGTGTGCCACCATGCCTGGAGTTACCAGCTGTAAATTTTGTCAGATGTGGCAACTGAGGGCCAACAGAGGGATCATGTGATGGCAAGAACAATGAAGTCAGACTGCTCTACCTGAAGACTCAGTAGGGGGTGGACTGGTGAAAGGGACTGACTACCTCAGGGAACACTCTCTCCTAATTCAAGTACTTGCTAGACAGTAATTTAAGTGTTAAACCCAAGAGCTCCTGCCCTATTTACATCTGATCCTTATCAGTTTGTAGGTTTTGGGGATTAGTTTGCATAGGGGAGTGAATTAAATGTCTAAAAAGCAACTAATAAGTGCCTAAAAAAGTGCAATTTGAGCCCAAAAATGCCTGGCATCGCCAAGGCCCTTTCCACTCTACCATAACAATTTCTGGAAATGGCACCAAACCTGGTCATTTAAACCCAGCACAAACTGACTTCCAGCGTGCTGTACACCAGCTGCATTGGCCCCTCTGAGTAGCCTAGCTTTTGTTCTTGTTCTCTGGAGTCTGCCAGCCCCAGGACTTAGGTAGACACCTGCTAAGTCATTCTGCCAGCTGGGAAGGTCTGACACTGCCCACTACCTGTCAGCTGAACCCAGACAGGAGCCTGGGTTTATGCCTGAGGTGAAGAAGATACAGCAGCAGCCCTAGCAGAGAGGCAGACAGCATGGACTGGGGCCCCAGGCTAAAATGCTTTACATATTTGATCTCACAAGCACCTTATTTCCTCTCAACCACCCTGAGAAAAAAACAGAACTTGTTGTCCCCTCTTTAGACACAAGTGACCAAAGCTCAGAGTAATCCCCATCTGGCCTGGCATAGTTCATGTGGGGTTTCAGAGCCTCAACAGTTGACAACTTAGTCACAAAGGAAGATGAGCCCTGCAGGGTGTCACTGGTTCAGGAAGGAAAGCAGAAGCCTATCTTGTGTGGAGCTAGTTCACAGTGGAGAAGGGACTAGAAGCACTATCTGGTGGGGAAAGTAAAGCTTTTCTGAGGAAGTGACTCTTTGAGGAAGTTATTCTAGAATCTAATATGATTTTGAAGACATACCACCCAAGACGAGAGTCAGCCCCTAGGAAATTTCTGGAGACAGGGATATCTGAAGGCTTTGACTCTCAGAGTGGGTGTGAAACCGTTGAAGAACTAGCTATCTGGCCCTTCCTGAATCTTGGGGACTACATTCTAGATGTGTACCCTGTCTTCTCAGGATTCTACTCAAAGCAGACACCTTTAAGGACATCTTTTCTCTTTCTTTCTTTTATTTATTTACTTTTTGTTTTTCAAGACAGGGTTTCTCTGTGTAGCTTTGAAGCCTTTCCTGGCACTTGCTCTATAGACCAGGCTGGCCTTGAACTCAAGGAGATCCATCTGCCTCTGCCTCTCAAATGATGGGATTAAACGCATGTGTAGGACTATCTCACTACACGAATGCACCACCACTGCCCAGCTCTTCTTTTATTTTTATTTACTTATTTTGGTTTTGTAGCCCTGGCTGTCCTGGAACTGGCTCTGTAGACCAGGCTGGCCTTGCATTCAGAGCCAGCTGCCTCTGCCTCCCAAGTGCTGGGATTAAAGGTGCCCACCACCACAGACAGATGTCTTTTCTTGATGGAGTAGGAGACATAAAATGTTGCAAGCATTACCAGCTTTCTCCAATGCTGTGTAGTGACTTTCTTAAATCTAGTACTGAGGGACACCTGCAATCCCAACACTTAGGAGGCTGAGGTGGGAAGATGGTCATGAGGTCAAGGCCAGACTGTACAGCAGAGATCCTGTCTCAAAATGGTGGGATTGGAAGAGGCTCCCTCTAAGGTACCCCATCTCCCTGACCACCTGAGTTTTTCTTCCCTACCAGGCACTGTGGGGAGAGACATGCACTGGCTCTCCCCCTCAGGCAGCACAGAATAGACTCAGGAAGTCTCTTGAGAGGCACTGGGGGTGGGGAGGGGATGCCTGCTAACCCAGTGTGACAGAAGATAGCATTTTAATGCAATGGCATGTTCCCTGCAATAAATATGTTCCAGGCACACAGCTTTCAGGCTTTTGCTTGTATTTTAAGTTAATTTGTTCAACAATCTCTTAGAGATACCATCAAATCCCTATGCAAGAAGACTGTGATCAAAGTGATCACTTGACCAAGATAACCCAGCAAGAAAGAGGAGGTGGGACCAGAATCCAGCACTCACCCCTATGCTCAGATGTTCTCATGGACAACATTGTTCACAAAGCAAACAGACAAAAGAAAAGGCAGAAGCAAGGTTGTTTATTTACACAGACTCCTAAATCGTTCGAAGAGACCACCGACCACTGAATGGAGAACCCCCAGAAATAACTTTCCTCAGACATGGGCAGGGATTTTCTTAGGGTCATGCACACACCTTAGGACTGGCCTGTCAATACACTAGTTCTGACAATATACCTTCCACTGCTTTAGACTTAAAAAAAAAAAAAAAAAAAAGAGCAATATGTTCAGCAGTGCCAAGCATTCTCCAAAATACTAGGCATGCACAGGCCAAAGAATGAGGGCTAAGTGAAAGAAGCCTTTCTCTCAGCCCCTTTGGCCCACAATTTTCTCATTCTGTAAAACGGGGCTACTCTACAGTTTGTATTTGCTGTCTTGGTCAGACAAAACCGTGTACCTTGGCATACTGTATGCCATAAATAATAAACGGCGTTCACTGCCAGGGCCGCTGGAAGGGAAAGGGGGGGGGCTTTAAAACAGCATTATACCTTGCCTCCCTGCAAAATCCCTCTACTCTCCGAGGAGACAGCAAAACAAACTTTGAGGACCCTAAAACATTTCAAAAGGGATCATCAGCCCGAGACTTGTTAGTCTTCGGGAGTCGGACAAGGGTTATCCACTTCCCCTCACCCCCCCCCCCCAGTTCTGGCCGCTGCCACGGGCCAGCCAAATCCCTAAAGCACTCCCGGCAATTTTCAGATCAGGGGGGCAGGTGAGGATTGGGGAAGGGGAATCGATCTTCGCTGGCCAGTCCCAGGTGGCTCACTCCCTTACTTTCTCAATCGCTGCAGAAAACGATCCTAGAAAGAGCTCCCCGCCCGTCTGCCCCCACCCAAAGGAAGGGAATCTGCGGAAGGGGGCGGGGAGGAGGAGTGGTCGGGTCTCTCCGGCCGGGATTTGCCTGGACTTGAAGACGATCGCTCCACCAGAGCACAAACCCAGAGAGCCACGAGGAGGCGTCCCCTCTCATTGGCCAGGAGTCCAAAGGACCCAGGGAGGGCTCCGCAGCCCCCTCCCCCCCGGGTGGGGGGGCTGGGGGAGAGAAGAGAGACAGGAGGCTGCAGTTGATGCAACCCTAGTCCTAGCTTACGTGCTCCCAGACCCTAAGCGCGCTGGGCGCTCCAGACATAGCTCGGGACAGCCCGAAGCTCGGCTGTGGCTGGAGAAAAGCAGCGTCGCCCGGCTGCTGCTTACCTCTCGGGTCCCAGGGCCCGCGACGCCGGCCCTGGCGAACGGCAGGTAGCCCTTGATCTCCGCACGGCACTCGGAGTCGGCAACGATCATGGTGTGCGCCAGGACCCAGCCGCGGCTCGTCCGCGCTAGGGCACCCGAGGGGGTCTGGGGCGAGCGCTCGCAGGAGGCCGGGGCTAGGGGTCGCCGGGGAAGCTCGAGAACCGCGGGGTTTCTCTCAGGGTACCGAGAACCCGCACTACAACGCCGGACACTCCTTCCAGCCCAGCTTGGGGAACTGCGGCCGGCCTCGGAGGCCTGAGGTTGGCCGCGCAGCAGGGGTTCTCACGGCCCGGAGTGCCTCGGAAGTCCGCAGTGGCCAGCGCTGCTCGCGAAGCCGGCGCTCCTCAGCATCCCCACCGCGGAACTGCCAGCGCTCGCCGGGCTCTGTCAGCCCGCTGCGGTCCCTGAGGAAGGCGGGGACAAAAGAGCCCCACGGAGTAGCCAATCAGATGTCTGTTTCTCGGGGAGGCGGGGCTGAGACCTCCCTCCGGAGCCAACCGTCTCTCCAATCAGCATCGAGAAGCACCTGGGAACTCTGGGAGCTGTAGTTGGCCTCACACAGCTGCTGCAAACTTTTGCAAGAAGGGTTAGTCAGACCTCTGGCAATACCAGATGAGAGTGACTGCCCAGGGAGTCATTAGGGGTGCGTGATGAAACGGGACTTCACCGGGCTGGGCCAGACAGCCAGGTGTGAAATCCCTTCCGAGTACGTTCTTCAGCTTTCCAGTTCCTGAAGGGACTGGTTAGGGCTGTAGGTAGCCCTAACCACATCCAGTTGTTCTAATTGTACATCAAATACTGCATATTTGAAGGCCAAGAGCCACCACCTTGTCCCCTCAGGTCTGGAGAGATCAGCACCTTCAGAAGCACTGGAAAAGCCCTCCTTGAAAAACACCCTTGACAATCTCAAATTTAATCTCGGTCCTTATTGCTACAATTTTCCCTCTTCTGCTCTGCCTGGATGCCTTCACTACTGCCTTCCACCCTCCAGGCATTCCTGGAAACTTTGTAAGTGAGGTGTTTGTCTGGGTCTATTCCCACTTCTCCCTCTGGCCACTCCTCTTCTGACTCCTCTTTTCCTTCCACTCCCTAAACATGGGTGCTCCCCTAGTTTCTGTTTTTATCCCTCTTTTTTTCTAGAGTCATCCTCATCACTTCTGGCTCTCACCTCTCCTCTTCCAGCCCCACCCCCTGCACTTTAAGCTTGATTCACCCATTCCAGTAATCTCTTCCTACACTCTTTTTTCTTTAGGCCTCAGTTTTTATTTCAATTTAAGTTCTCTTTACCCTGGTCGAGGAGTCTGGGACAGAGCCAGAGCCGACTTATTCTTTCAGATCCCCTCTGCAATAGTCCAAGTTTAGGCTTATGATACCAATAATGGTCTTCTGACTAGGTCTAATGCCTTTCTAGCTTCTGTGCAGAAGGGGTTTGCACACCTTCCTGAGCCACCCAAGCACTTTGGGCTGGGCCTTTCTCTCCTCTGTGTTTTAATACTTTTCACACTTTGCCTTGTATTACCACTTTCTGTGTATTTGTCTTGTTTGAAACTTTTGATTAGAAACTCATTGAGGGCAGGGTCTATATTTTGACATCTTTTCTTCTTGCTATGCGCTGTTTGGCACAATGTCCTTCTAGTAATAGATCCTTGGTCACCGAATGTCCCTTTGGGTTAAATTCTCTTCTAAACAATTTCATTTTAAAAACATTTTAAAAACTCGGTGGGCTGGAGATGGGCCTTAGTGTTACAGGATAGATTCCAAGGCCTTGGGTTTTAGTCCCATGACCACAAAGACACACAAACAAAAATGACTATAACATTTTTGTTTGTTTGTTTGGTTGGTTTTTTGAGACAGGGTTTCTCCATATGGCTTTGGAGCCTATCCTGGAACTCACTCTGTAGACCAGGCTGGCCTTGAACTCATGAAGATCCACCTGCCTCTGTCTCCCTAGTGCTGGGACTAAAGGCATGCACCACAAACGCCTGGCTAAATGACTATGATGTTAATGCCCAGATTAAAAGAAAAATTCCAGTGGTATTTCATCAGCCATCGAATGAAGTTAACCCTCTAGGCTGATCCTCAAGACCTGCCACGATAGGTTTCAACTTACTTCTTCAGTCTTACTATCACACCCATGATCCTATAATTTTCCATACTCCTCTCTGCAAGTTCTACCCACTGAAGTTCTGTAGAGAATTAAGTGCCTTTATCCTGTTTGTAGCCTTCAGGATGTCACTTCCTATAAAGGCCTTCTTCAGCTCTACTGGAAGTCAACGTCATCAGGCCCACTCCTCAGCCCCTTCAGTCTCTTTCAAGCCCTGTTTTCCAGACTCACTGAGCTTCATTATCGTGTTTACAAGTCTTACCAGTCCTCCCAATTCATGGCCTATATTACCAGGCACTCACACAAAGCCAGGACACTTCAGTTTGGAAAGGTGAAACTGATAGTCTAGATCATGAAGCAGCTTCTTGTGGCTACATTGAGCTGGGGACAGTTTATTTAAGGCAGGAAATCATGTCAATGTCTCTCACCCTAGTGACCTGTGTATTTAATACTTTTCTTTTGTGCTGGGGATCAAATCAAAGTCTCATACATGCTAGAAAGTGCTCCTTTGAGCTACACCTCCATGACCCTCTGGTACATATTTTCAAATGAATATGAGTTGTCTTCATAAGAATAATCCTTTAGCTGGGCGTTGGTGGCGCACTCGTTTAGTCCCAGCACTTAGGAGGAGGCAGAGGCAGGTGGATCTCTGTGAGTTCGAGACCAGACAGAGAAACCTGTCTTGGGAAGAAAAAAAAAATAATTATTTAACAAAGATGGGCATAGCAGTACATTCCTGTAATCCCAGGACTCAGGAGGCAGAAACAGAGGATCACCAAGAGACACCTAAGCTACACAAGAGGACCCTGTCTAAAAATAAAAGGAAATTGACTTTCTGATCTTCAGAGATGTGATTATAGGCTGCATTTACAAGGACAATGATGCCATAGAGGGAAATCAGAAGACACTAGTAGTCTAAAGTGAATGATCTTTTGTGATCCAGCTTCCACAGAATGAAGGCAGAGGAGACGTAGGCTTTGAAAATTATTGAGCTCTACCAACGAGAGTCCAGCACGCACCCATTATCCCAGTGTAACTCTCACCACATCTTTCTTAAGTAGGCTTTACATTCCCATTTGACAGATGACAAAGCTGAAGTTCTTCAGAGGTGTGCTGGCCGAGGTCAGGTGCCTTGATAATGTGCAGAGTGTTTAAAGGCAGTATGACTCCATAGCAGAAACTGCCACACCAGTGATGGCAGAAGGATGTGAACACATCTAAGAGGCAGGCTGGCACTTGTAATTGATGCCTAAAGCAGATATATTAATTAGGAGTAAGAAACATAACTGTAAAGTGGCCTATAATGGGTGTGTCAGCTCTTCTTTGTGACAAGGCCTCTATGGAAAGCGAATATATCATTTGAAGATGGCTAGGACAGCTAGAATCTGAACAAGAGTAACCAGTGTGGAGGTGGGGGAGAATCCCTGAGCTGCTTCTGCTCTTTCCCTTCCTCTTTCATTTAGTAAATATTTTTGACCATGTAGTGTGTGCCAGTTGCTGGTCTAGGCACTGGAAGCCCAGCAGTAAAGCTACAAGCCCAGTGAGGAGCAGGGAGGTGTGTATGACACTGGCTGGATGCATTCCTCCCCTCCCCCATGCCTTGCATTTTTGGTTCAGGCAAGGCCTCCTCCTTCCTCCTGTTGCCATACTCTCTGGACTGTTGCATCAGCTGCTTTAAGGCCACTGATTGGCCAAAGCTATTTTTATTCCTCAATCATATTGCAGTCCTGAAGACACGTCTAGATCAGATTTGAAATGTTTTTGAGACTTCTTTAGCCTTGGATCTTCTCAGATTATGAACCTAATGGAATTCTCATCCATTTTTTTTATGAATTAATTTTGTGGCATCAAATTCTTGGATTACTTTATTATAATGACCTTACATTGTGACCATTTCAGGGGCTATGAGTTATCACTCCTTGTGTCTTTTTTTTTTTTAATCTCTTATTGTTTTCTAGTTTTAGTCCCCAATTGCAGAACATAATTTCTGCCCAAGGAAATCTTGTAGGAAAGAAGCCACGCTTGGATTGGTTTACTAAAGCCAAAGGAGACAAGACACTCCACACCCACCAAAAATTTACGAATTCATTCACTTACTCATTAAGAAGGCATTGTGTGAGATTTTGAACAAGGTCCTGAGCTGATAAAAACCACCACCGACCCTGACTTCGTTCGTTCGTGTTGTCACAGATTCTCAAAAAGAGTCAACAATCCTAACAGCATTTTTGAGGAGTCCGGCTTCTTAGAGACTTGTTTTTAATCTTTATTCATCAAACTGAACCTTTTCCCACCTCTTAAAATCTATTTTGTTTTTTCCGTTCTGTCCTGGAGCTCGTGCTGACCAGGCTGGACTCGACCTCAGAAATCCACCTGCGTCTGCCTCCTGAGTGCTGGGAGTAAGGATTTGTGCCAAGAATCTGTTTTTTTATCTTCAAAACCAAGGCATTTCAGAAAGAGCCTTCTCTCCAGTCACTGTGCGAACAACTGGTGTTTTCTAGATGACGTCACTTCCCTCGACTGCACATTTTGTACAGAAAACTTAAAGTTTGAAAAAGCTCAACCTTTTTCATAAAATATGAAAGCTAACCTACTCTGAGTGCTGGACTTTTCTAGTTTAATCAGTTGAGCGAGCCCGCAGCACCCCCTTCAGGCCAGATCTTGCTACACGATTGTCAAGCCCCATGTCATGGCCTCAAGGTCTTCACAAGAGGCCAGACGATGGCTTAAGTAAATATCGCGTGGCTGCTGAAGAACCTAGCAAGAAGTAAGCTTTCACAAGACTTCGCGACCTAAATATTTCTCCCATTGTCCTGGCCTACCCTCTCATCGCATAGGCAGGAAACCTCTGCTCGAGAGAGCAGGAATTCGCTAAAGACCCTCGGAAAGCTGTCTGCGGGGTGGAGGCTAGACCTTGACTTCCAGCCAAGCGGCGCTTTAACAGGCTGATCCATGGGTCGCTTATTTCCAGAAAGAACAATCTCTTTGCTATAGTGTCCTCCTTTCTCACACTTCATTCCAGCGGGCCCTATCAGGACAGGGGAGGTGAAGAATACGGTCCTAGCTCTTTAAAACCGTGTGAAATCTGGACAAGCCATTGCTCTCTTCTCTGTGCCTGTTTCCTTCTGTGTCCAAGCACGGCTGTTGTGGGACGAAAGCTAACTCATGAAAAGCCTTCAGCAGGGATTCGTGCAAACGAAGTGGTCAATAAAACATCCGGGGTTATTATTTTATATTGTTGTTTCCCCCCCAAAGTCTCGGCGAAAGCTTGTGTCACTGTGTGTGTGTGTGTGTGTGTGCTCAGCAACAGGCTCTTGTGTCACTGTGTGTGTGTGTGTGTGTGTGTGTGCTCAGCAACAGGCTCTTGTGTCACTGTGTGTGTGTGTGTGTGTGTGTGTGTGTGTGTGTGTGTGTGTGTGTGTGTGCTCAGCAACAGGCTCTTCTTACGTAAATCGCGGCGGCCAATGAACAGAAAGATGGGCAGGGTTTCGTGGCAGCCAATAGGAGCCCGCAGCGACGCTCAGGATAGGACCAGGCAGGTTTCCAGGCTGACTAAGGAAGCGAGTCTCCAAGGCTGTTGAATGGACCGGAAGGGTCTTTAAAAAAATCTTCCTCTCTGCCTATCAACTGGGCTCTGATTGGTGTAGAACGCAGCGCCTGCCTGTCCTCCGCCCTTCCTGAGCAGAGCAGGTAGCTCTGCAGGCCGGTTAGGAACTCAAACTCTATGTATCTGGAGGCTGGTCTTGACTTTGTGATTTCCCCTGCCTCAGCCTCCCAAGTAGCAGAGATTACAGGTTTGTATCATCTCCCTGGTGTTTTAAAGCTCTGCAGATTTTTACCTGTCTACATTTAAATGGCTGGATGTGTTAAAGTTTTAATGTTAAAAAGATCCTTACACGGGCCATGATGGTGTACAGGACTGTGTTGAAGACCAGACTGGACTTCATAGTGAGTTTGAGTTACTCAGTAAGAGCCAGTTGCAAAAAATAAAACTTAAAAAAGTAAAAATTGAAATGAGAGCCACCGGGAAGGAGCAACTATTGACTTTCCTAGTTTAGCCCTCTGAGTATCTGGGTGTACAGACTTGGTTGCACAATCTTTGTGATTTCCTTTTTTAATGGTTACTTTTAATTTTTAACGTGCATTGGTGTTTTACCTGCATGTATGTGTGAGGGTGTCAGGTCTCCCGAAACTGGAGTTACAGACAGCTGTGAGCTGCCATGTGGATGCTGAGAATTGAACCCAGGTTCTCTGAAAGAACAGGCAGTGCTTTTAAACTCTGAGCCATCTCTCCAGCCCGATCTTTGTAATTTTTACTATTTATTTGTGTTGTCTTTGTAAGATCATACCTAAGGGAGGGTCTCATGTAGCATAGGCTTTCCTTGGACTTTATGTAGCCCAAAGGATGTTTTTGAATGTGTTACCCTCCAACCCCCACCTCTGAGATTATAGGCCTGTGCCATCACGCTGGACTCTTCAACTTTTACTTCTTTTAAAAAATTGTTTATTCGTTCTATATGTATAGGTATGTCCCTGTATGTAAGTGTGCAAGGTACCCTCAGATGCCTGTGTACATGAGACCGTGCCATGCAAAAAAAGTGAGCAATTTCACATAAAATCCACTACTTATGATTTCTCTTGTGACATTGAGCTCACCAGCCTGTAGCGACTCTTGTCTTTTCCTGTTTTCAGAAATCATAAACCACACAGGCCATTTAACTTACAAACATTATCTATAGGAACCTAAATCTAAAGCCCTCCCCTAGAAAACATACATTCCTCAGCATCGCTGAGCCTGGCAGCCCATGCCTATAATCCCAGCTCTTGGGGTTGCTGAGGCAGATAACAAGTCCAAAGCCAGGTTGAGAAACTTAGTGAGATCCTGTTCCCCTGTTCCAAAATAAAAATTGAAAAGGGGGGGAGGGCTGCATCTAAGAGACAGCTCAGCAGTTAAGAACACTGACTGCTCTTACACAGGACTTAGGTTCAATTCCCAGCACCCACTTAGCACATCACAGTCACTTGCACTACAACTCCAGTTCCAGGGGAGTCAGTGCCCTCTTCTGACCTCCACAGGCACCAGGCTTGTGAGCAGTGCACACACGTGCAGGCAAAACACCCACACACACTTAAATTTGGGGATGGGGAGTAAGACAAAAGCTGGGGTGTGGCTGAGTAGTGGAGCTCATGTGAGGCCCCAGGTTCAATCCCCAGCACTACTTTCCTTGAGACAGGGTCTCTTGTAGCTGGTCTCAAACCCAGATCTGCCTCTGCTTCCTGAATTGCTGTCATTAAAGATTTATTTTGTTTTGTTTTTTGAGACAGGGTTTCTCTGTGGCTTTGTATCCTGGAACTTGCTCTGTAGACCAGGCTGACCTCAAACTCACAGAGATCCACCTGCCTCTGCCTCCGGAGTGCTGAGATTAAAGGTGTGCTGTCATTAAAGGTGTGCAACATTATGCCTATGCATTTCTTTTAAAATGTATGCTTATTTATTTAGTGTGTGTGCGTGCATGGGTGCGTGTGTGTGCTGAGCGTGCTCGTGTGTGTCATGGCATTCATTCACGTGGAACCCAGCAAACAACTTGTAGGAGTCAGTTCTCTCCTGTGATTTGAGTTCTGGGGATCAACTCAGGTCCTCAGTCTTGTTGGCAAATGCCTTTTATTCATGAGTCATCTTGCCTGCCCCCCTTTGCTGTGCTGGAGACCAAACCCTGGGCCTTGAAAATGTTAGGCAATCAATTGCTCTGCCACTGAGCTATGTCTATACACTCCACTTCCTTTTACTTTTGCAAGTGCATATTGACACACACCCTTGCTGTCGGTCAAAGTGTAAGGTAATGGCAGAGTAGGGATTAGAAGGAGTTTCTCATTCACTCTCCAGGCTCTTTGAACTCCTTTATGTAGTAGTTAAGTACTCATTAACTTCCCCTGCCCACTTAAGAGACAAGGTCTACTATTTTGCTGCAGTTGAAAACTTGGACTCAAGCCTGGTGGGGAGGCAGAGGCAATCAAATCTCTGAGTTTGAGACCAGCCTGGTTGGTCTACATGATAAGTTCCAGGACAGTCAGGGGTACACAGAGGAACCCTGTCTCAAAAAAAAAAAAAAAAAAAAAAAAAAAAAAAAAAAAAAGAAAGAAAGAAAGAAAAGAAAGAAAGAAAGAAAACTTGGTTTCAAAGTGGCTAGGATTATGGCATGTTGCTGCCACAGCAAACAGTTCTAATGCTTATTAACTGAATGACATTTTCCTGGGTCAGCTAATTTGTGTAAAACTGGGGATAGAATGTGTACAAGTGACCATTTGCTATTATTTGTAATCCTCACCTGTAGCTCTCCTTATGTTCTACCCTCCTTACTCAGCTCCAGTTATACGGGTCACTTTATCATTCTTCAGCCATGTCAGGCCAGTCTTACCTCCAAGCCCTTGCTGTTGGACCTTAGCTGGGATGTTCTGTATCTTCACAGCCATGTCATTACATCCTCCAGTCCTCTCCTTTTTCAGGAAACAGTGAGGACCTGATCAGAACAAAGAACGGAAGAGAAATCACCCCCATGTTGTGTTCCCTTGACCAGTTAAACTGTCTCATGATTAACATATACACTCAACTATTTACTTTCTCATAACTATGGACACTCCATGAGGACAGGACTTTGGTTTTCTGTTGTAACCCATGTCTCTCCTACAGTGCCTGACATGTAGTATAGAAAGATGTCTCATTCTGGAGATGTAGCTTGATGGGGAGTACTTCCTTAGCATGTGCAAATATCACAGAAACATAGACACATGATCTATCTATCTATCTATTTTAAGACAGGGTTTCCCTATGTAGCCTTGGCTGTCCTATAACTTCCTCTTCAGACCAGGCTGGCCTCAAACTCAGAGATCTGCCTGCCTTTGCCTCCCAAGTGCCGGGATTAAAGGCATGAGCCACCACCACCCAGTCCAAGGTTTATTTATTTTTACATTTAAAGAATTGTTTTATTTCATGTATGTATTTTGCCTGCATTTATGTCTGTGAACCACTTGTATGCCTGGTATCCATGGAGGCCAAAAGAAGGCATTGGGTCTCCTGGAGCTGGAGTTACAGATGGCTATGAGCTACCATGTTGATGCTGGGAATCAAACATGGCTCTTCTGGACCCCTAACACAATTTTAAAAGGACTGGAGACATAGCCCAGCAGTTAAGAGCAATGCTGTTCTTGCAAAGGACCTGGGGACAGTTCCCAGCACCCACATGGTGGCCCAGAGACATCTATAACTCCAGTTCCAGGGGATCAGAAACTCTTTTCTAACCTGTGTGAGTACCAAACATTCATATGGTATACATACATACATGTAGAAAAAACACTTACACACACAAAATAAATCTAAAACAAAAAGATAACTTGGAGTCTGGAGAGATGGCTCAAACATAAGAGGACTCGAGTTTGATTCCTGGTAGTCATATTGTGGCTCACCACCATCTGTAACTCCAGTTCCTAGGCTGGGGAGCTGACCTCCTCTTCTGGCCTCTCAGGCACTAGGCATCTACTTGTGGTATACAGACATACATGCAGGCACTCACACATAAAATAAAATTAAAAAAAAAAATCTTCAGAAACATTTATCTTGCAATGTTCAAGGGCTCCTATGTTCTCAGTGGACATACAGCTTACTGTTCAAAATCCAGGTGGATGGAAACTCTGGAATAGAAGTTACACATAAAGTTGATGTTTTGCCATCATAAAAAATAAATGGTGGTGCATGCCTTTAATCCCAGCACTTGTGAGGCAGAAGCAACCAGATTTCTGTGAGTTCAAGGCCAACCTGGCCGACAAAGTGAGTTCCAGGACAGCCAGATCTGTTACCCTGAGAAACTCTGTCATGGAAAAAAAAAAATTAAAATAGGGGTCTGGAGAGATGGCTCAGCGGTTAAGAGCACTGCCTGTTCTTCCAAAGGTCCTAGGTCCTGAGTTCAAGTCCCAGCACCACACTGGCTCACAACCATCTATAATGAGATCTGCTGCCCTCTTCTGGTCTACAGGCAGAACACTGTATACATAATTAATAAATCTTTTTAAAAAAATAAAAATAGAAAAATAAAAATAGCCGGGTGTTGGTGGCACACACTTTTGATCCCAGCACTCAGGAGGCAGAGGCAGGTGGATCTCTGTGAGTTTGAGGCCAGTCTGATCTTCAGAACTAGTTCCATGACAGGCTCCAAAGCAATAAAGAGAAATACTGTCTTCAAAAACAAAACAAAACAAAAATTAAAATAAATGTCTGCAAAGCAAAACCCCTGAACAATTGGGTACAGTGGTGAATGCTAGCACTCGAGAAATGGAGGCAGGAAGATCGGAAGTTTGACGCCATACTGGGCTACAGGATACGGTGGGAAAAACAAAAAGAAATTTGTTTTTGTTTTTGAGACATGGTTTCTCTGTGTAACAGCTCTGGCTGCCCTGGCCTGGAACTCACAGAGATGCACCTGACTCTGCCT
The DNA here is from genome assembly GCF_943737965.1 of Phodopus roborovskii. Taxonomy (NCBI): domain Eukaryota; kingdom Metazoa; phylum Chordata; class Mammalia; order Rodentia; family Cricetidae; genus Phodopus; species Phodopus roborovskii. The sequence continues at coordinate 20,265,984 of NW_026126448.1, forward strand.
CACAAGTTCTGAGATTAAAGATGTACACCATCACCACCCAGCCCTAAGAAATTTGTTTTATTTCAATAACTAACTGAATAAATAAATTACATGTAGACAGACTTTTGTTTGCCAGCTCACAAATGACACAAAGACTTATTAATTATGGAAGCTTGGCCTTAGCTTAGGCTTGTTCTTAACTAGTTTTTTTTTAAGATTTATTTATCTATTATGCATATAATATTTTGCCTGCATGTATACTTGCACACCAGAAGAGGGCACCAGATCTCACTATAGATGGTTGTGAGCCACCATGTGGTTGCTGGAAATTGAACTCAGGGCCTCTGGAAGAACAGCCAGTGCTCTTAACCTCTGAGCCATCTCTCCAGACCCCCTAACTAGTGATTATAAGTTAAATTAACCCATGTATTGAAATCTGTATACATCCAAGTGCTCATTATCTCATCTCCCTCCACATCTGGCTGCTATTCCTCTCCAAGTTTTCTCTGTCCAGAAATCCTGCCTATACATCTTGCCTAGCTATTGGTCTTTTGGCTTTTTAGCAAACCAACCACAATGAGGTATCTTCACACAGCATAAAGGAATATTCCACAACAATTGCACATTTTGAAGGGTTGTGTCTCATGTGCCTGTGGCTTTTAGTGTATTTCATCCTTTTCTCAATCTAACAGGCTTCTTGGGCTACAATTGTGAAGAGCTGGTGAGGAAACATGGAAACCCCATTAGAGAAACAGAGATAGCATTTTCAGGGTTAGTGGGGATGGCACCAGAACCTCTCTGCCTCGGTTGTTTTTTTTGGGGGCGGGTAGAGGTGGGGTGAGAGAAGATACAGTAGCCAATTAACTCTTAGATCTGAGGGAGTAAGTTATAGCTTGTTTTCAGACAGGGAAGCATAGAAATCTGTGATAAGGAATATTCATTCATTCAGAGTTTGGAATGGGGATGCAGGCCTTTAATCCAAGACAGGAAGCTGGAAGATCCAAGTTGAAAGCAGACAAAGGAAAAACAAATGAGACAAAACGGAAGTGAAATAAAGCCATATAAAGAAATAAAATATTCTGGTAAAGGTATTTACATAGGTTGATGTAAAAGTCAGTGGAAGGCTGGGGAGTTAAGTATTTGCTGCACTAGTGTGAGGACCAGAGTTGGAATTCTCAAAGCCCAGAGAAGATCAGAGGGGTATGGTAGCTGCTGGCCCCTCTGTGATTCCAGTACTCAGAAAGCCAGGCCAAAGGAGCCCCAAAGCAAGTTGACTAGCTAGACTAGCTTTGTTGGTGAACTCAGAGTTCATCTGAGAAACTCTGTCTCACACTCCACACCTGTATGTTGTAGAATATTAAAGATGTGTTGCATTTGTTTATGCTGTGGAACATATGTTTAATGATGCAAACATGTGTTGCATTCTTTTATGTTGCATTTGTTTAACTCTGTAAAGCTGTGTTACTTTGCCTGTCTAAAACACCTGATTGGTCTAATAAAGAGTCAAAGGCTAATAGTGAGACAGGAGATAGGAGAGGCAAGGCTGGCAGACAGAGGGAATAAATAGAGGAAATCTGGGAGGAGATCTAGGAAGGAGAGAGGAAAGAGATTGCCAGGGGCCAGCCATCCAGCTACACAGCAAGCCATGGAGTAAGAAGGAAAGAAAGGTATATAGGGTAAAGATTAAAAGGCCCAGAAGCAGCCAGGCGTTTGTGAGGAACGCCTTTAATCCCAGTACTCGGGAGGCAGAGGCAGGTGGATCTCTGTGAGTTTGAGGCCAGCCTGGTCTACAGAGCTAGTTCTAGGACAGCCTCCAAAGCAATACGTAGAAACCCTGTCTGTCTCCAAAAACAAAAACAAACAAACAAACAAACAAAAAAAAAAAACCAAAAACCCAACAACAACAACAAAAGCAAGAGGTACTTGGGATACCTTTTTAAAGTTGTTTTTTTTTTGTTTGTTTGTTTGTTTGTTTTTTAATTTACTATGGATACAGTGTTCTGCTTGAACACCAGGAGGGGGCACCAGATCTCAATATAGATGGTTTGGAGCCACTATGTGGTTGCTGGGAATTGAACTCAGGTCATCTGGAAGAACACCCAGTGCTTTTAACTTTTGAGCCATCTCTCCAGTCCTAGATGGGATAATTTAAGAAAAACTGGCTAGAAATAAGACAATGTAAGGCCAGGCATTCATAAGTAAGAATAAGATTGCATATTTATCTGGGAGCTGGGTGGCAGACCTCCAAAGAGCCAAAAAGGTAAAAAGTAAGAAACAAAACAAACAAACAAAAAACTGCGTGCGCGCGCGCACACACACACACACACACACACACACACACAAAGGCACTCTCTCTCATTCTCTCTTGAGATATATATATCCAGAGCAACCGTGCTGGTTGCTCTGGACTCCCTCTGTAGATTAGGCTGGCTGCAAACTCACAGAGATTCACCTGCTTTCTCTTCCCTTGTGCCAGACTAGAGGCATGTGCTGGCCCTTTGTGTGTTTATTTGAAGATGGTCTCCCATACATACCACACACATATATACATGAGGGGAAAAAAAAACCCTAGCAGAGATGGATATGGTGGCTCATGCATGTGCGTGCATGTGCGTGCACGTGCGCACGCGCACACACACACACACACACACACACGCCAAGGACCTGATAAACTGAATTTGATCCCCAGAAGCCATATGAAGGAAAAGGAATGGATTCCTGAAAGTGTCCTCTGACCTCCATAGGAATGACATGGGACAAGTGTGCCCACATATACACTCAAACATGTGCGCACACACACACACACACACACACACACACACACACACAAATAAAGAGTAAATGTAATACAAGACTTTCAAATTATTTTTATTTATTTGTGTTTTTGTGTGTATGGCACGTGTATGAGTGCCCTCAGGGGCAACTGAGGGTATTGGCTCCTCAAGAGCTGGAATCGTGGGCAGTTGTGAGCTCCCCAATGTGAGTATTAGGCTTTCTTTACAGATAAAGAATGAAATTTAGCTCAAAATGGATAAAAAAAAAAAAACAAATATAAGAGGTAAAACCATAAACAACAAGATAAATAGGCTAAGTGTTAGCTCAGTGTTAGTGTGCTTGTGAAGCCCCAAGTCCTGGACTCCATCCCAAGCAACACACACACACTTACACTCACACACTTTCATAGACACAAACATTAAGCTGGGTATGGTAGTTCGTGTCTGTAATCCCAGCACTAGGGAGGCTGAGGCAAGAGGATTGTTGCTGTTGTTTTTTTTGGCTAGTCATTATATAAATGACTTCAGGAGTGAGACCTCATCAAAATAAGAAATTCATCCAGCCATGCTGCCTAGCTCAGGTAATTTATCATTTAAATGGTTAATGATTAACTTTTTTGCTATGTACATTATGTTAGATCTTTTCTTTTTCTTTTTTTTGTCAAAACAGGTTTCTCTGGTTGCTCTGGACTCCCTCTGTAGATCAGGCTGGCTGCAAACTCTGAGATTCAAGATAGGAGAATCTTGAGTTCAAGGCCACCCTAGGCTATATAACCTTTTCTTTTCTTTTTTGGAAAAGAGCAACTGAAGGCACTGGAGCCATGGCCTGCAGGGAGAGCACTCGCTGTGTAAGCTTGAGGACCCGAGTTCACATCCCAGCACCCACATAAAAGATGAGCTAGGTTGTGTGTCTGTAAACCCAGAGCATGGCTGAGAGAAGGGAGCAGAGGAGACAGGAGATTTGTTAAGGCAGCTGGCTGTTAGGTTTTGAGAACCCTTCCTTCTCCAAGATAGTATTTCACGAAAGTCCAGGATGGGGGGCGGGGGAGGAAATGAGTCTATTGGCTTTTGTTTAGAGCAGTCACCCACCACGAGCCTTACCTCAGCATGTAAGATGGCATCCCTATAGCATAGAGCATCCCTATAGCATAGATTGAGTGCCTCAAGTATTTCCTGAGACTTCCAGAACTTACATATAGCTTGCTTGCAAGTGCATGAGGGAGGAACCAGAGTGGTTTTTGTTTGTTTGTTTTATTTATTATGTGTATTTATTATGTGTACAACATTCTGCCTGCACTTATGCCTGAATGCCATAAGAGGGCGCCAGATCTCATTACAGATGGTTGTGAGCCACCATGTGGTTTCTGGGAATTGAACTCAGGACCTCTGGAAGAGCAGCCAGTGCTCTTAACCTCTGAACCATCTCATCTGTAATGAGGTGAGGGTTTAATGATCCTCCCTAGGCCTCTCCTATGAGGAAATGGCAACCATCAACACCTCTGACCTACTGGTTTACTTGTATGTAGTCACAGCTGCCCTGAGGACAATGGTGACTATTATACAGGAAAGATAGAGCTACCTATCCAACACTGGCTAGCCAGCCTAAACTGAAAATCTTTGAGCTCCAGGTTCAGTGAGAGACCCTGTCTCAAGAGAGTAAGGTGGGGGTGGTGGTAGAGCATGGTATCCTGGTCCAGCCTCCACGCATCTGGCCTCTTTTGCTATGTTAAAAGTTGAGTTCAAGGCCAGCCTGGGGTATATGAAACCTGTCACGAAACAAAACACACAGAAACCAACCAACCAACCAACCAAACAAACAAACAAAAAAACCTTAATATCTAGGATATGCAACAATGCTTATAGAATAGTGGGATGACCCAGGACTCTTTAGGAATTAAGCAACGAGACCAAGACAAAACAAAACAAAATAAAATTCCAAAATCAAACAAACAAAAAAGATGCCACCCTTAAAATAGGGAGTACCAGCCAGGCAGTGGTGGTGCACACCTTTAATCCCAGGATCTGGGAGGCAGAGGCAGGTGGATTTCAGTCCAGTCTGGTCTACAAACTGAGTTCTAGGACAGCCAGGGCTACATAGAAAAACCCTGTCCTGAAAAAGCTAAAACAAATAAATAAAATAAAATGATATGTTTATGAGTGTTTTTCCTGCATGCATATGCACCAAAGCCATACTTGGTGCCCTTGGCCCTAGATCTTCTGGAACTGGAGTTAAAGCAGTTGTGAGCTGCCATGTGAGAACTGGGAACGGAACTTGGGTCCTCTGCAAATGCAGCAAGTGGTCTCAGCCGCTGAGTCATCTCCCTACTTCCTCTTTTTTTGAGGTAAGGTTTTGCCATGGAGTCCAGGATGGCTTGAGATGCTCCTGTGTCAGGCTTCAGAGTGTTGGGATTATAGGTGTCAGCCATCATAGGTAGGAAGGCCCCAGGCTGGGAGATGTATGCATATGTGTGTTGTTAGCAAGGTGTGTGTACACGTGAATGAATGAGTGTGGGGGTATCTTTCCTCTTCCATCTTTTTATGTTTTGAGACAGGGTATCTCATTGAAGTGGAAGCTTATGGGTCAAGTTGATGAGTAATGGGCTTCAGGGGTCCTCCTGTTCCCCTCCATGACTCTCTCCCAACACCTCCCCTCCATGTGGAGTTACAGGTTCCCTTGCCTCTGCAGTAGCCACTTTACTGACTGAGTCGTCTCTTCAGCCACACAGTTTGATCTAATTGGTCCTAAGATGAAGATGATCTTGCTCTTCTTTCTCCTGTCTCAACTTCTCTACCTGGCCTGGGACTATTCAAAACCAGGGACTATACAAGAGCTCCTGGGGTAGGTAGACTTCTGTCTCTTGAGATTTTGTTTTTAGAGATTCACAGGCATTTCCATGTGCAGCCTGAGTGGAAAACAACTTTTGAGTTAACGGCTGTGGAACTGTCAAACAGCTAGGATCACAAGTTTGCATTGCAGGGACATGCACAGACAAGTAGATGGGGTTTGTGTCACAGCCAACATGCCAGTGCCAACACCAACCACAGCCACTTCTACACTGCTGCTAAGGAACCCTCTTTCTCCATCCATCTCCAGATGACCATATACAACACTGCTCACACCTGATCCACAGGGAGGAGGGAACTATGAAGTATCAAAACCAACACCCCAGAACTCTAGCTAAGGGCTTTGAGAAAACGTTCTGAAGCAACAGCTTGCTGCTCAGGGCAAACCTCACTGAGACCTGCTAGATGCTACTTCACAATCTGTTTTAGTAACTTTGGCTGTACAATTAAACCAGGGCTGAGGTATAGCTCAGTGATAGAGTGCAGGCTTAGTATGTGTGAGACCCTTCATTTGATTTTCCAGTACTATCAATACTAACAAAAAAGTGTGCATAATTAATGTAGTTAATGAAATGGTTCTATTTGCCAAAAATAACGAGATCTAATGAGCAAATATTTGTAACATGCTCTGTTGCATGGTGATGCATTTATGCCTTGGATTCCTTTAACCTCAGCACTGGAAGTAGAGGAAGGTGGATCTCTTGAGTTTGTGGCCTGCTTGGTTTACAGAGTGAGTTTCAAAACAGCCAGGGCTATATAAAGGAACCCTGTCTTAAAAAAAAGAAAAGAAGAAACAAATGGATTGGTGGGTGAGTCTGCTCAGGGGGTAAAGATGCCTGGAAATGGCCTGAGTTTGATCTCCAGATCAAACTCACAAAGCATCCCACAAGTTGTCCTTTGACCTCTGTGGCACAAACACATTCACCCCCATCTCCAGACCTTCCCCACTAAAATAACTGTTTAAAACACACACACACACACACACACACACACACACACACACACACACACACACGGTCAGCGACACATCTCAGTGAGTAAAGGCACTGCTGCCAAGTCTGACAATTGGAGTTCTGTCCCTAGAACCCACAAGGTAGGAACAACAAGTTCTTTCAAGTTGCCCTCTGATCTCCACACACAAGCTGTAGCATGTACACACAGACACATAAGTAATTTAAGGGAAATTCTAATAAAACTAAGCTCTGGTTTGTTAAACCAGAGCAAACCCCAAAACCCAAGAGCGCCCCAATGACTGACAGCTAATCTGGAAACTGCTTAAACAGATTTGCTCCTGCAGCTCAGAGATGCTCTGGCCTCTGCCTATTCAGTCTAGTTTGTTCACATTTGAGTTTCTGTGAAACAGTGATCCCTGTTCTTAATAAAGCAGTTTCTTCCCCTGAAGCCAGCCAGTTCTGATGTTTGTGGCCATTAAAGGAGGCTGTACATAATGAAATAACCAATGTAATGCACCTCACAATATGTTTTGTGGAATGTCATGGGCCAGAGGTGGTGGCCTGTACTCCAGGAGGCTGTGGGAGAACACAGTGGGTTCCAGGCTATCTTGGATTACATAGATTACATAGAAGATTCCAGGTCAGCCTGGGCTGCATAGGGAGACCCTCCCTTAATATAAGAATCAAAGCCAAACATAAAGGCTTAGACCTGTCATCTCAGCACTTGGGAGGCTTAGGTTTAAGGCTAGCCTGGGCTACAATAATGAATTCTAGACTAGCTTGAGCTACAGAGACCTTGTACTCAAAAGCTAAAAGAGGGATAGCATAGTGGCACACACCATTACCACCTAGGAAACAGAGACACGCAAATATAAGTCCCCAAGTTTGGGCCAACCTGGTCTACATAGTAAGTGCTAGGCCTGCCAGGGCTACATAATGAGACCTCTTTCCCAAACAAGTCAGGTCTGGTGGCACAGGCCTTTAATTCTAGCCCTTGGGAAGCAGGCTGATCTCTGTGAATTCAGGCCAAGGCCAGCCTAGTTTATACAAATGAGTTCTGGGTCAGCCAGGACTAAATAGTGACAGACCCTGTCTCTCTCTCTTTTTTTCTTTTTGGTTTTTCAAGACAGGGTTTCTCTGTGTAGCCTTGGCTGTCCTGGAACTTGCTATTAAAGACTTGTGCCACCACTCCCCAGAACCCAAAGAACAAACAAAATGGGAGACACAACTCAGAGGTTTGAAGGGCACTGGTTTTTCTTCCTGAGGGCCTGGGTTCAATTCCCAGCACTCACATGGTGATTCACAACTGTCTATAACTTCAGTTCCAGGGTATCTGATACACTTTTCTAACCTCTTTGGACACCTGCCATGCAAGTGGTACACAGACACACATTCAGGCAAAACATTCCCTACAGATAACATTTAAAAAACAAAGCAAACTGGGCAGGCGGTGGTGGTACACACATTTAATCCCAGCACTTGGAAGGCAGAGGCAGGCAGATCTCAGAGAGGTCAAGTCAGCCTGGTCTACAAAGGACTGTTATACAGAGAAACAGTGTCTCAAAAAGAAACAAAACAAACACCATCCACATCCATGTACACACACATGAAACTCCCAAGGGCTAGGGCTGTAACTTGATGAGATTCCTTGAATGAAATACTGGAGATAAATTTCCAGCACTGTCACAAAACCAAGTGTGGTGACTTATGCTTGTAATCTGAACACTAAGTGGTAAGACAGGAGGCAAGAGTTCAAGACTATCTTCAGCTACATTTAAAAAAAAAAATTAAGAAAAAAAAATAGCAAACAAACAAAAATTAGTATATCCATCCTCTTTACAGTTTAAGCAGGTTTTGTTCCCAGTCTGAGAATTTACACTCTGATGAGTTCCCAAGTGATGTTGATGCCACTGGCTTGTATGGCTTTCTGAACATGCCTTGATGGAGGGGGTGGTGTGGTGTTGGGAGTCCATGTGACTCTTACAATTGTGCTGTTTGTATTTAGAATTTTCATCTCTACCATTTTAGGATTTGAACAGTATCTTGTTATTATTTAATACTTGTGTTGGGGCATCACTTTAATCCCAGTACTGAGGCAGAGGCAGGTATCTGTGAGTTTGAAGGCAGCTTGGTCTACATAGGGAATTCCAGACCAGCTGGAGCTATAATAGTGAGCCTGTCTCAGAAAAAAATACAAGAACCTCACCAAATTGTACACATACACACATAACCCCGAGGCTTCTTGATCTCAAACCAAAAACAAAACAAAAAAAATCTGGACCCAAATCTCTACAGTGAGTATAGGTAATATTGAGTTATTCCTGGCAACCTTTCTAATCCCTGGTGGTGCTGGGATCATACCCAGGCCCTCATGCATGTCTAAGTGTATACTTTATTACTGCATTGTAGTCCAACCTGTGTTTTCTCCACCCCGTTTTGATATGTAGATCATGCAGCCCAGACTATGTAACCCCTCCCTTCCCCCTCACCAGACAGGGTTTCTCTGTGTGTTCTGGAACTTGGTCTGTAGGTTAGGCTGGCCTTAAAATTGGGGAATCTGCCTGCTTCTGCCTCCCAAGGGCTGGGATTAAAAGGCACGCACTGCCACCGCACAGCTCATATATGATTTCTAATTCTACTTGTCTCAACCTGCAAAATTAGAGCAATAGCTCTACGAGAGTCCTTCAAGTAATACAGTACTATCATTTCTGGTCCTTGGAACAGCATTTCCTCTGCTCCAGGCTGTTCCTAAGCTTTATGCATTGGATTGGGGTTTATAGTTCAAAGCTGTACATTTCTGATTAGACTGGGTTCTGTGTCATCTCCCTGCCTTATTCTACTTAGTGGAGTCCTGCCTAGTTCATTTGAACGGAGCAGCGCCTGCCCCTCTACCATCAACAAATAGCAGATGCATCACACATGATTTACTGGTGATAATTTATTATCTGTCAGTAGCACACAGATCAAAATATTAATCACTCAGAACTATGTCTCTATAGAAGTGGGGAATGATACAGCCATTCTGTGGGTGACTGATTGCATTTAATGATCACTTCTCAGGCTTTTAATCTTCTTCTTATGACGTTCAATTTGTTTCTGCAGACGCTCTATCTCCTGATGGTGGTGCTGGATCTCATCTTCATGGTGTTTCTTCAGGGCAGCCAGTTGTTCTCTAGTCTTCTCTCTATACAGAGACAGTGGCTGAGGGTTTAGTTTCAATCCTCCATCCAAAGAGATCTTTATTTTACTATCATTACATTTATTTGTGTGTACAGGGTAGTGGAGGGTGGAGCTTGTGGGAACTGGTTCTTTTCTTTTACCATGTCAGTCCCTGGCATCAAAACACAGGTTCATAATCTTGGTTACAAAGCACCTTTACCCTCTGAGTCATTTCACCGACTCCCAAGATCTCCAATCATAGCTTGTGATATGTAAGGCAGGCAGGGTTAATGGCTCACTGAGTAACCCCCAACCTTGATGGCTGAGACAGGACGGATTGTTGCAAGCTTGAGGCCAGCCTGAGTTCCAGTACACTTCAATTATAGAGTGAGAATGTCTCGGAAGTCCCCAACTAGAGGATGGAGAGATGGCTCAGTGGTCAAGAGCACATACATGGCGGCCTACAACCATCTGCAATTCCAGTTCTAGGGGATCCAAATGTTATCTTTGGATAAGTTCCTAATTTAAGCTTACTGAGTTGGGACTTCAAATATAGCTCAATGATTAAAAGCGCTTGTTGCTCTTGCAGAGAATTCAGGTTCTGTTTCTAGCACTTATATCAATATGTAACTGTGGTTTCAGGGGATCTGGCCTCCACAGGTACCAGGTACTCACATAGTACACATACATACATGCAGGGAATATACTCGCATACATAAAAAATAAGAGCTGTAGAGATGGCTCTTAGGTTAGAAGCATGTATTTCTCTTCCAGAAGAACCCAAATTCAATTCCTAGCACCAATTTTGGGCAGTTCACAACTTCAGGGGATCTACGAGGGTCCCCACATACTTGGCCCAAGCATGCACGCATGTATGTACACACACACATTTAAATAAAGATGCACACCACTATGATCAGCTTTTTCTTTTTTTTGGGGGGGGGGTCAAGAGAGGGTTTTTCTGTAGCTTTGGAGCCTGTCTTGGCAGTTACTTGGTAGACCAGGTTGGCCTCAAACTCAGAGAGATCCACCTGTCTCTGCCTGCTGAATGCTGGGAATGAAGACATGCGCCACTACCAACCAGCTTTTTTTAAAAAAGACTTCTTTTAAAAAAGATGTATTTATTTCTTATGTATACAATCTCTGCCTGCATATATGCCTGTACATCAAGGAGGGCATCAGATCTCATTATAGAGAGTTGTGAACCACCAAGTGGTTGCTGGGAATTGAACTCAGGATCTCTGGAAGAGCAGCCAGTGCTCTTAACCTCTGAGCCATCACCCCAGCCCCAAGATCTATTTATTTTTATTTTATGTATATGAGTGTTTTGACTGCAATTTTATTTTATGTATTTATTTTTGGAGACAGGGTCTCTTTATGTATGGCAGTCCTGGAACTTGATATGGAGACCAGACTGACCTTGAACTCAGAGAGCTTTTCTTCCCTCTGCCTCCAGCGTGTTGGGATTAAAGGTACGTACTATACCTGGAATCTGCATGTATGTTTATATATCACATGCACGCACTGTCCATGTGGGCCAGAAGAGGGTGTGGGATGCCACGGAACTGGAGCTATACACAGTTATTAGACACCATGTGGGCACTGGCAATAGAAACCGGTTCCTCTGGAAAAACAGTGTTCTTAACCTCCCGAGCCATCTCTTCAGCCCCTGCATACTGCTCTTGAAGAAGACCTCAGTTTGGTTACTGCATTTAACTTTAGTACCAGGGGCATCCATTGACTCTGGCTTCCCCGGGCACCTGATTTCAGTACTACCTAAGGTAAAGGATAGATGTTCCAAGGCAGGAGTGGTGGTATGCCCCTAATCCCAACACTTAGAAGGCAGAGGCAAGAGAATTGCCATCTTGACGATTGTTTTTTGGTACTGAAACTTGAACCCGAGGCATCTGCTTGCTTTAAGCTCTTAATTCAAAATTGAGCGACAACCCCTATAGGCCTAGGCCAATCCTTAGGAGACCAAAGGAGATAAGGCAGCAAGATTAGTTTCTGCTTGCTCTCCAGCATGTACAGAAGTTAGTTAAAGATAATTTGGGGTTGGGAAAAGTTATATATAGGTGTAGTTCACTCCCTATTTCTAACCAGTCGAAAAAATTTACAACCAGGGTCTGGGTACAGCAAAAGTCTCCCGGAGTTGGGCGGGGAGGGTCGGTCTAATCCTTAACAGGTACTACAGGCTCTTCCGAAGAACTGAAGACACGTGGCGGATCTGGAAATGGCTGAAAGGGTCTAAAGTCTCAGGGAATGAACGCAGCCTTAAAAAACTAATGCTCGAGGTGGGGGGAGGGGGCTGTTGTGGAGGGAAAAAAATGATTGACAGGCAAGGGAGACAGACTGCGAGGGTCTGCTCGTTCCGGCCGGCAGGATGTAAACAATGCTCAAAGCTCCTGGGTGTTTCCCACCACCGGGGTGCGGAGGGGGTGACCGTGGACGAGAAAGATGATAAAGGAGACCAGCCTTGGGCTGAGTCCTGAGGACCGGCTTAGGGATGTCGGAGAGCCAGTGGTGTGGTACTGATGTTAAATGTCTCAACATTGAGACACAATGGCTTCATCGACCTGGGAATTCTGCCAAAGACCAGGTAAAGATGGGTGGAGCGACAGAGGGCGTAGAAAGGACAAGGAAGAAGATGAGGGTTGGACTTGGGACCAAGTGAGCCTCACCGGAAGTACCGATCCTCTTCAGCCTTCTCTCTCTTTCCGAAGGCCCCACCGGCTTCTCGGATGGAGCCAGCGCCCGTGTCCATGCTCTCTGACTGCAGAAAGAGACGCAGACATGGCAAAGAGCCCAACGAGGAACACAGAACCCGCGCCCCGGGATGAGCGGTGGGTCGTGCTACCACCTACCGAGTCCGAGCCGAAGCTTCGGGGTTGTAGGACTCTCACACCCCAGACACCGAGCCGAGCCCGAATCGCCAACACTGAGCCTGCCATTGTCTCCTGCGCAGCTTCTCTTGCGTCGCGGGCGTAGCAGCTTCTCTCCTAGCGCGCTAACTGCGAGGGCGGCTAAGCCGCCAATCTGAACGATAGAGAGGCGGGACTATCGCGGGAATAGCGAATCAGGAATGAGAGGAGGCGGGGCTTCTAGCTCTCCGTTGGGAACGTCTAGAAGGAGGCGGGTTAATGCTTAACTAACAGCTAGTAATTTGAGTTTTGGTGCATCCTGCCCCTGGAGGTTTCAGAGCAGTGTCAGAAGATGAAATCTTTGCTTTTGGTTTCATTAGAATGAGGCTTGTCGTCCACTCCCACCTCACAGTCTCAGCCCAAAGGTGGTTTTATTAAAAATGTAAATGATGGAAACCCCAACAGACATCAATAAATTGGGGAAATACAAGGTTTGTGGCTGTTACGCCTTGAATACTGACTGCAGGGATATTGACCTCCAACATGCCTCTATTTGTACATACTAAATCGTGTTCATCCCTTAGCAGGTGTTCTTGGTTTTTGCTTATATTGCCACTTCATTCTATTCTGTCACCTTAAATTTCACTTTCTCAGAGAAACCTTGTTTGATCTTCTTAGTCAGTCTGTCAGCATCAGCCTTTTTTCCCTATCTCCCAGTTCTCTTAGAGCCTTAGAGGTAGTGAACTAGAATTTGTATTACTATGTCGTTGGATGGAGCAAATAACAACTCTTGGTGCAACGAAATAGAAAAGAATATCAAGGCACAAGGCTATGTAATCCCAGAACTCCTGGGGCACACTCAGGAAGGAAGAGCAGGCATGTTTCACCTAGCCTGTTGTACACAGGGAATTCTGGGCCAGCCAGAATGTCATAGCAAGACCCCACTTTAAAAACACACACACACACTCACACACACACACACACTCTCACACACATACTCTCTCTCTCACACACACACACACTCTCTCTTACACACACACACTCACAAACATACACACACTCTCACACACACTCTCTCACACACACACTCTCACACACACACTCTCTCCTCTCTCTCTCTCTCTCTCTCTCTCTCTCTCGCCTTCTCTCTCTCACACACACACAACACACCCCTAGAGCATGCTGCTAACCTTGTCAACTGAATGCTATTCCTGGGCCTCTGGTGGAAGGAGATAACTGACTCTTGAAAGTTGTCCTTTGATCTCCATATGCACATTGTGGCACTGTGTCCCCATAATTAAATACGTGTCATTTTAAAAAATAAGAAACTCTAAACAGACACTTGTACATTCATGTTCATGATATTTTCCGTCCCTTTTTCTTTGTCCCTATATCCCCTATGAGATCTATTGTAGCTCATTATGGCTTAAAAATCCCTAGAAAGAGAGCTGGAATTACTGATCTTCTCGCCTCCCTCCCAAGTGCTGGCAGGCATTTGCGTTCCCAGCTTCATAACACTATTTCATAATAGCCCAAAGGTGAGAATACCCCAAATGTTAAATTGCTGAAGGTTTAAACAAGTTGTAGCATAAGTATACTTTTGTGGAATTTGATGAAGGCATAGAATGGAGTATACTCTTATATAGGTTCCTCTTTGATGAATCTTAAAAATATTCTACATGAACCAGGCACTGGAGGCTCACATCTTTAGTTCCAGCATTCGGGAGGCAGAGGCAGGTGGATCTCCATGAGTTCAATGCCAGCCTGGTCTACAAAGTGAGTTCCAGGACAGCCAGGGTTATTACACAGAGAAACCTTGTCTGGAAAACCAAAATCAACAACAAAATGCTACATGAAAGAACTAAATAGAAAAGGTATTGTATAGGTAGATTTCATCCACGGGAAATGTCCAGAATATGTATATCCAGAGACAACGGTGGGGTGGGGGAGATGTTTAGTGAGTGCCAAGTGTGCTTTTTTGTTTTGTTTTGTTTTTTGAGACATGATTTCTCTGTGAAACAGTCCTGTCTGCCCCGGAGCTCACTCTGTAGACCAGGTCAAATGTGCTTTTTAAAAGAATAATTGTATTTATTTATTTGTTTGTTTGAGACAGAGTTTCTCTGTGTAGCCTTGGCAGTCCTGGAACTCATTCCAGGCTGTCCTCAAACTCAAGAGATTCACCTGCCTATGCTTAGCCAGTGTTGGCATTAAAGGCATGCGCCATCTCAGCCCGGTAAAAATTAACTTTTTTAATTAAAAAATTGTATGTGGTAGGCATGATGACACATGCCTCCTAGTACTCTGGTACTAGGCAGATCTCTATGAGTTTGAGGCCAGCCTGGACTACAAAGTGAGTTCCAGGAGCCTGGGCTATGTAGAGAGACCTTGCTCAAAAAACAGAAATAAGTGTGGTGTACTTGCTTGAGCTGGCTATGACATCCGTGTGAGGTCAGAAGGTAACTTTTGGGAGTGTTTTTTTGTTTTTTCGAGGCAGGGTTTTTGTGTTGCTTTGGAACCTGTCCTGTAACTAGCTCTGTACACCAGGCTGGCCTCAAATTCACAGAGATCTGCCTGCCTCTTCCTCCAAAGTGCTGGGATTAAAGGTGTGTGGCCACCAATGCTCAGCTCTTTTGGGAGTGTTGTTTTGTTTTCTTCTTTCCACTCTATGGGTCCCGAGGTCATCAGGGTTGGAGACAAATGCTTTGACCAGCTGAGCCATCTCGAGGGACGGACGATCCTTCTTTTTAATTAAAAAAAAAAAAAAAAAAAAAAGTCCAGTTACACCTTTAATCCTAGCATTCAGGAGGCAAAGGCAGACGGATCTGAGTTCGAGGCCCGCTGGTTTACAGGGCGAGTTCCAGGACAGCCAGAGATATATAGAGGAATCCTGTCTCAAAAAAAAAAAAAAAGAAAGAAAAAAGAAAAAAAAAAAAAAGAAAGAAAAGAAAAGAAAAGAAAGAAAGAAAGAAAAAAAAAAAAAGTTCATAAGTCCAGGTAGGAACTCGGGCCCTTTAAGTGCAGCTTGGCGGAGGAGGCGGTCCGGGAAGGCGGTCTTGGAAGGGTCACGTAAGGCTGCGCCTGCGCAGAACGGTCACGTGCCGGCTGGCCGGGAAAATGGCGGCTTCGGGAGAGAGCGGGGTTTCGGGCGGCGGAGGCAGCACAGAGGAGGCATTTATGACCTTCTACAGCGAGGTGAGCCCGGAGTATGGATGGTGGCTTCAGGGAGACCGCGCTCCGGCTCCGTCCGCAGCGGCCTGGGGCAGTGGGACGCCTCCCGGGACCGTTGGCCCGCGCCGTCCGGCCTGGGGACTGCGGACCGGCCGTGGGGTCCGTGCGCGGCCGCCACTGTGGTTGCTGGGGTCCCCGGAGCGCGGCGGGGCGGCCGGGCCTATGGACCCAGATCCGGAGGGCGGCGAGCTGCTTGCCGTGCTGCAGCCCGCAGGCCGTGGAGTCTACTACCGGCCGAGGCTGGGACCTTCCCGGTAGAGACGGAGCTGCGACGTACTTGCTTTTATTTGTAAACAGGAGGGAGGCCTTTCCCACTCTGCCATGAACGTGTGAGTGGCAGTTTCTGCGGTTTACCAGTGCTGAGCACTGTTCATCGTGACAAGAATGCGTTATATGACACCGCCCCCCCCCCCATCTTTAACATGACGAACCTAAAGATGATGCATGCTTGCTTCTGCGACGTAGCAGAAAACAATTTGGTGTCAGGTAGTCTAGGAGTGACCTGGGTCTCAGCCTTGTTTACGATTGCATCGCCAGCACCCAGTAACATGGTGGACGCTTAGCATATATTTAGTGAATAAATGAATGGATAAACTGAATCAAAGCTTTTGACGTCAGAGACCCTCATATTGAGAGTTATTGAAAGGCTGGAATCTTACCCACATCTGTGGAAGGAGGAGGTTAATATTACAAGGATTTTCACGACGATTAATGAATTTATGTATAAATAAGTAGTTTGCAAACTATAAAGTAGAAGTAAAGCAGTCGTTTTTCTATTTTTTTATATTTATTTATTTATTTATTTATTTATTTATTTATTTTGGTGCCCTCGGTTTTTTAAAAGTCTGTTATCTATTAGGCTGGTTGGACCTTCTTGCTTTAGCCCCCGAAGTGCTGGTATTAGAGCCATTATCTCTTGTGTTTTTAATAGTACTTGTTATGTAGTGCTCTCTCTTTCTGTTTTCATAGTGTTGGCATTTTTGTTTTACTCACAGAGGGATTTTTCCATCTTGGTAGAGCACGTGGGCAGGGCAGTTCACATCTTTTAGGCAGGAAGCAGAGAAAATGCCTGTGCTTTGCAGTAGTATGAAAGTGAATGTTAGGAATTAGCACATCCTCTGTAGCCTGTCTTTTTGTTTTTAAGACGAGTTCTCACTAAGGTTTAGGCTGGCTCACTCACCTTCCAGTGCAGGCTGCCTGGAACTAGTGGTGCTCCTCCTGCTTCAGCCTGCCATATCCAGCTTTATTCTTTTTCCAGGGTTTTATGCATGCTAGGCAATCACTCAACCAACTGAGCCAATCTCAGGCCCCCATAATGGTGTTGAATGTTGCTCATAGTTCATGGTTTGGTGTACTTGAATTTTCCCTCTAAATATTAAAAAAGATGGATTAATTGTATCTACATGAGCTAAATCACCTGTGATTCAAGGTCTGTGGAGGTGGCTGTGTTTTATTTTATTTTATTTTTTATTTTTTTGAGACAGGGTTTCTCTGTAACAGCTCTGGCTGACCTGGAATTTACTTTGAAGACCAGGCCAGTCTCAGGCTCACAGAGATCTGCCTGCCTCTGCTTCGTGAAAGCTGAGACTAAAGGTGTATGCCTCCATTGCCCTTCATGGCTGTGTTTTATTATTTGGGAATCTTCTTGATGTCTGAATGGGAGTGAAACTGTTAGGGTAAATTTCTCACAAATTAGGTAATTGGAAACCTTGGTTTTTTATTTTTCCTATGTATGAAATGGGGATAGTATCTGCTAAGTAGACTTGTTAACATAAATACTACATGAAATTTAAAAAATTGTGTGTAGGATATATGTGTGTACATATATCATGTATGCACATAATGGGCACAGATGTGTGTGGGAGGACAGATGTCAGTGTCATGTATCTTTTGCCATCCATGTTGATTTTATGAGACAAGATTTTTCACAGAACCTGACTCACCAAGTGGCAAGCCTGGCTGTCTAGTGAGTTCTGGGGATGTACCTGTCTCCTTCCCTAGTTCTGGGGTTGCAGGCTCACGTGCCCATGCTCAGCTTTCACGTGGATGCTGGAGATTTGAACTAGTATTGTAAAATTAGTTATGCTACTGTCATTATTCTTTGGAGCTTAGTAAAGGTCTTATACGTGGTAGATACAAGTAAATGTTGAGCATGTTAATATTGTATTAAAGTTGACATTCAGCTTATTGTTTTTACTAATGGAATTATTAATCCTTATACTTTTAGGTGAAACAAATAGAGAAGAGAGATTCAGTTCTAACATCCAAAAATCAGATTGAAAGATTGACTCGTCCTGGTTCCTCGTACTTTAACCTGAACCCATTTGAGGTGAGTAGATTGTCACAAAGAGCTTTTCATGTGTGCAAACAGAGTACCTTGTGTTTATTGTGTTGTCGTTGCAGCATCTGTGGTAGATAGCTTTCCATATATGTAGACTTGTGTGTGTGAGAGGTCTTCTCTCTCTCTCTCTCTCTCTCTCTCTCTCTCTCTCTCTCTCTCTCTCTCTCACACACACACACACACACACACACACACATTTGGAGACAGGAGACAGTCTCATGTACTCAAAGTTGCTTTTGAACTCCAAATCCTCCTCCAACCTCCCAAATGCAGAGATTGTAGAAATGAACCACCACACCTGGCTATTTTTGAAACAGGATCTCACTGTAGCTGCCATGGCCTGGAGCTCACTTTATATCCCAGGTTGGCCTTAGGCTGTTTGTGATTCTCCTGCCTCAGAATCTAAGTACTGGGATTATAGGTGTAAACCATTGTCCCTGGTTTGGAGGCAGGCAGATTTATGTTAGAGTATACATCTAAATTACATTGGTTGGGAATGAAAAAGGAGGTGAAATGGTAGAATTTGTACTGTGGGTAGGTTGTCTTTGAAGATGGATAATTTTATTGTGAGAAGAGTTAGCAAGATCAGTTGTTAAAGAAAATGGGATAGATTTGTCCTGTCAAATGTTCTCCAGTACTTTAGTAGCCAGAATATACAAAGATTTATTTTTGATATGGAGACATCACTGAGCCTGATAAATTTAGGGTCTGTGTTTTTTTTAAAAAATGTAATTCCAGGTAGCCTGTACTCTCTGCACTTGGTAGACTGAGGGTGGAATAACCCTACAAATGTGAGGCCAGTCTGGTCACATAGCAAGGCTGGGCCAGCTAGGGCTCCAGTGAGATCCTGTTTCCAAAAAAAAAAAAAAAAAAATATATATATATATATATGTGTGTGTGTATGTATATATATGTATATATATATATAAATAAAAAGAAGCAAACAAAAACTTTTAAAAACTTTTTGTTACATGAAAGTAAAAGATACCAAATATTCAGTAAAAACAGACTGAAGATTTTTAGATAAGCTAATGCACTCTGTGTTTTTGAACTTATCTCCTCCAGTGTGTATCTCAGAGTGGCTCAGCCTAGCACTTACATCTCCATCACCCTCCTGAGTGCTGGGAGTGTAGTGTGCACCACCCACCAATCGTGGCTCTGAACACTTCTTATCATCACTAATCACTGTTCTGTCATTCGTGGTAAAATGTCGAAAGTCCTTACCTCAAATCACAGTAAATTGGCAGCATGTCTTCCTCTGTCTTTCCAATAAAGGGAGGCAGACAGATTCTGGTAGCACTGACAGTGTTGGGTCTGTTTCTCCAACCCTCCGTACACTGATTATTTAAAAAAAATTAAAAAAAAAGTATGCTTTGCCTGCATCTGTATATATGTGCAACATGTACATGCCTGTTGCCTAGGGAGTCTAGAAGAGGGTGCCAGACTGGAGTTCCAAGTGGTTCCTAGCCATGCTGAGAATTGAACATTGAGCCATTTCTTTCTCTGTCTCTCTCTCCTTTGATTCTGGGAATCAAATATCAGTTAAGTATTTTACCATTGTGCTTACTAGGTTGGCCCTTCTTTTTTTCTTTTTTGGTTTGTCAAGACAGGGTTTCTCTGTATTGCTTTGGAGCCTGTCCTGGAACTCACTATGTAGACAAGACTGGGATTAAGGGCGTGCACGACAAACACCTGGCTCCTTTTTTTTTCCTTTTCCTTCTTTGGTTTTGGTTTTTTGAAACAGGGTTTCTCCGTGTAGCCCTGGCTGTCTTGGAATTCACTCTGTAGACCAGGCTGGCTTCAAACGCTCACAGATTTGTCTGCCTCTACTTCCTGAGTGCTGGGATCAAAGTTGTGTGTCACCACTGCCTAGCCTTTTTGTTGTTTTGAGACAGGCTCTCAGATAGCCCAGGCTGCCCCATCTTACTTGCGTAGCTGAGGAGATTCCTGAACGTTGTACCTCAGCATTCCAAATGCTGGGATTGAAGCCTTGTGTCTGTTGCTGTACTCATGCTACCTGTGTTTTGTTTGTTTTTGTGGCTTTTCTGTAACATTTTTTTCTTGTATTTTTGATTGTGAGCCAAACCGTTAGTGGCTGAGCCATCTCTCTAGCCCCACTTTTTTCCTGTTTATTTATTTGTTCTTTATTTATTTATTGCCCCTTTAAAGATGCACCCATCTATTTATCTGTTTATTTATTGTGTGTGCATTATTCTATCTGCATGCCTTTCTGCAGGCCAGAAAAGGGCACCAGATCTCATTAGAGGTGGTTGTGGTCCTCCATGTGCTTGCTGGAAATTGAACTCAGGACCTCTGGAAGAGTAGTCAGTGCTCTTAACCACTGAGCCATCTCTCCAACCCTGGTGGTGGTGGTTTTGTTTTGTTTTGTTGTTTTTAAGACATGGTTTCTCTGTGTAGCCTTGGCTGTCCTGGAACTTCCTTTATACATCAGGCTGGCCTCAAACTCACAGAGATATCCCCCTGCCTCTACCTTCCAATGCTGGGACTAAAGGTGTGCGCTACCATGTCCAACTAAGATTTATTTTTATTTTATATATATTTTCTTTATTTTATAATTATGTGAATGTGTATCTGGTGTATCTGTGTGGGTTTGTGTTCATGGATCCAGATGCAGATGCATGTGGACCACATGGAGAAGACCAGAGGTGTTGGGTTCCCTGGAACTGTGAGTCACAGGTGACTTGGAACTGAATTCCACCTCTTCCAGAGCAGTGCATACTCTTTTCTTTCTTTCTTTCTTTCTGTCTGTCTGTCTGTCTTCCTCCCTTTCTTTCTTTTTGGGGTTTTTCGAGACAGAGTTTCTCTGTATTGGTTTGGAGCCTGTCCTGGAACTAGCTCTGTAGACCAGGCTGGCCTGGCACTCACAGAGATTTGCCTGCCTCTGCCTCCCCAGTGCTGGGATTAAAGGTGTGCGCTGCCAACACCTGGCAGGGAAAAGCAGTGCATACTCTTAACCTCTGAGCCATCTCTTCAGCCATTTTATTTTTTTTAGTCAGAGTCTCTCTTTAGCTTGGGTCAGCCTGTAATTCATGACAGTTCTGCTGACCTTGCTAAATACTGAGATAATAGGTGTGAGCCACTGTGCTGAGCCCATGTTGATACCTTTACCCCACATAGGTTCCAACACAGTATCCTAGGCAGCCTGACTCTGGACTTGCCCTCCTCGTCCTTTCTTGGCACTCCATGTAAAGCTATTGTTCTGTATGGGACATCCTTCTCACCCCACATGGGCTAGTGCTCTGCCTAAATACTTCCTCTTGTGTGTGGTCACTCTTCCTTGCCCCAGGTGAGCCCTGAACTCTGACACTGTGTTCTGGACTATGAGATTCCGTGTATATCACTTCACCTGGTTTTACTTAATGGATTTAGTTAAATTGCTCAGGGCAGAAGTGGGGGACAGAAGTCTTGTAAGTGGGGGTGTGTGTGTATATATATATATATACACACACACACATAACACATATATGCACACACATTCTCTCCCCTTTTTTTTTTTTTTTTTGTTTTTGAGCCAGCGTCTCATGTATCCCAGACTGGCATTGAATTTGTTAAAAGATGACCTTGATTCCTGATCTTCCTATGTGGTAGGAATCTAGGAATATTCCCCCGCTACCCAGTTTTTTGTTTTTGTTTTGAAACTGCCCTGCTTGTAACCAAAGCGGGCCTTGCGTTCATCTTTCTGCTTCAGTTTTCCTAGGATTGAGATGACAGGTAAGTGTCACCATGCCCAGCTTTACACTTTTGATCTTGGTTCTTTCAGGTTCTTCAGATAGATCCTGAAGTGACAGATGAAGAAATAAAAAAGAGGTTTCGGCAGGTACAGTGCTGTTGCTCTCAAGAGTGTGTGAGCCTGCTGTTTGTTTCTTTTGGGGGCGGGGGCCCGCATGGAGCTTAGGCTTGCCTAGAATTTTCCCTTGCATCCAGGGATGGTTTTGAATTTGTGATCTGCTCTTGCCTCCTTAGTTCTGGGATTGTAGGCATGTGCCACACCTGGCTTATGGGGTGCTGGACATTGAACCCAGGTTTTCACATATAGTAAGATGAGCACTCTACCAATTGAACTATATCCTACACATGATTTTTGAGGACTAGATACTTTTGGGCCAAAATTTAAGTCCCCACCCCTTCCAAATTAAGGCTAGATAGCTATTCTCATGAACTTAATGGCATATATGTATAATAGTATAAGATGTTAACTAATGTACTGAGTATAGGTTTTTCTGTGAATATAATGACTTTTATATCCAAATAGAGTGTCTACAGACTTATTTTTATTTGAAGCAGGATCTCATGTTGTCAGACTGACCCCATATTCCCTGGTTTATATGTTTGTTCTACCTTAGCCTTTAA
Source organism: Phodopus roborovskii (assembly GCF_943737965.1). Taxonomy (NCBI): domain Eukaryota; kingdom Metazoa; phylum Chordata; class Mammalia; order Rodentia; family Cricetidae; genus Phodopus; species Phodopus roborovskii. The sequence goes on from NW_026126448.1 coordinate 20,288,494, forward strand.
GTAACTGGGATGACGGGCACATACCATCAGCCTAACCCACTCAGTTACTTATCTCTTGCAAACAGCTGTAATTACTCAAGAAATACCTAACTTAGGTTTGGGAGATGTCTCAACGGGTAAAGGTACTTGTTACCAACCCTGACCACCTGAGTTTGATCCCAGAAATCCACATGGTAGAAGGAGAGAGCTGACTGCAGCAAATTGTCCTGTGATTTTCACACACATACCATGGCATGTGTTCATGTTCCCCCAACCCAATAAATGTAAGGAGTTTTTTAAAAAGAAATACCTGACTTAGTGTAACAAGTACTTATTGAAATTTTGTCAGGAAAGTAGCTCTCTGGCCTCTGATTCTTGCCACTTTCTTTTTTTCCTTCCTAAGTTCTTTATATCTTCATGCTTTTCACATTTGGATGGGACCTGGCTGGTGCTGACTGTGATACTCCAATTCTGCACAGTGGTCTTATTAATATTCAGGGCTTTCTCCAGTGCAGTAGATTTCTCAACATTGCTGACTCACAGTTACCTCCCAGCAAGCTATATTCATCTAAGATGGTTTTTGGTTTTGCCTGCTCAGGCATTTCCCATTATATAACTTTATGGTTTTATTCATTCTGAGCTCTGATCTGTGCTTAAACTTAGCAATTCCCCCTGTTCCCAAGGTCTTGTTTTCCAGTACAGTCCATTAACATTTGTTCCCAACATAACAAATATTTGTCCTTAGATTTTTTTTGTAGCCAACAAACTTGAGTTACATGTTCTTACTGACTTATTAGATGGCCTTATAATTAAGAGTACATAATATGACTTTAGTTTTAATTTGTTCTCTTGAACAAGTGCTTTAGATCTTTCTGTGTCTATTTTACCTGAGTTGGTAAATGTGTCCAGATATTTAAATCAGATATTACATACAGTAGGCTTTCAATGGATATCTTGATACTTTGTATATGCTAATCATTGTCCATGGATGTTTGTGTGCAAGTTCATTCACTTCTTCCTTTCTTTTTCTTTGATCCCTCTCCCCCTTACCATTACCTCTTTTCCATTTACTTTTCGCTCTCATCCTTTCCCTCCTCTCCACCTTCTTCCTACCTATCCCACAGGGTCTCACTTTATAGCCCAGGCCAGCCCTGAACTCAGCCCTCAGTGTTGCGATTTCAAGAATGGGCTCCTATAATCAGTTTATGCTAATTACTTGCATTGTTTATTTTGTCCACACAACAAACTATTTAGATGTAGGTACTTTGTATTTTTCCAATGAGTAACTACTCAAGGTCTCAGAGCTAGCATGTGATTGAAGTTAGAATTACAAACTATATCTTTGATACTTCAGGGATTAACATTAGATTTTTGTCTCCCAACACAGACCATTTTTTTTTTTTTTTTTGTTTTTTTTGGTTTTTTTGTTTTTTGCTCTAACTAGTTTCTGTCCATCTGTGACAGGAATCTTATAAGTCAGGAATCTTATAAATGGCTGAAAGAATCATCTCTGGAGGTTTTCTTTTTTTTTTTAATAGTTTATCCTGTGTGAGGGTGTCAGATCTTTGAGTTACAGACAGTTGTGAGCTGCCATGTGGGTGCTGGGAATTGAACCCAGGTCCTCTGGAAGAGCAGTCATTGCTCTTACCACTGAGCCATCTCTCCCTGGAGGTTTTCTTATAAAAAGTTCATGTTTTATTACTTATGGGTGTGTGTGAAGAGTTCCAGCCACTTCCATGAATTGTTGCTGAGCCTGAGTTTTTCTCTTCCATGCAGTTGTCTATATTGGTGCATCCTGACAAAAATCAAGATGATGCTGACAGAGCACAGAAGGCTTTTGAAGGTATTTGTAAATTTACCTGCTTTTGAGTAATATATACTAAGTAATATATACTAAGGAGTAACTGGTTATGGAGAAGCTGTGGATTTCAGTTAAGCAGCCATTTAAGCAGAATGTTAAAGAAGTTTTCCTTGGGGGCTGGGGTGTAGCTCAGTGCTTGCCTAGCATGCTTGAGGCCCTGGGTTCAATCCCCACCACTTTAAAGAAAATGCACCTTAACCTTGCTTAGTTAAAACTTAGGTGTGTGCCGATATACTTTTATTACATAGGATCTTTTTTCTCTGAACATAGGTGGGAAATACTTTATCAATGTTTTAATCTAGGTGTGATATGTCTAGTTGAGAGTATATTTAATGTTTCTTCCTAAGACTTTCAAGGTCTTTGCTATGGTTGTATGCTTTTTAAACAATGAGTTTAACAATGGTAAATAATGTAACGAAGTAGGGAATGTTTTTAGACAGTGCAAGTCCATTTACGCTGCCTGAGTATAGCTCAGACTTTGAGAGGGTATTTGCAGAAACAGTTAACTTCAATGTTTTGCATTAGCTGTGGACAAAGCTTACAAGTTGCTACTGGATCAGGAACAAAAGAAGAGGGCCCTGGATGTAATTCAGGCAGGAAAAGAATACGTGGAACACACTGTAAGTATTTCTAGTGATGCCGTGTTTACAGGAAGTAACAGCAAGCTGTGGGCACTGTGTAGAAGGGTATATGCAACCTAGCAGTACTGACCACAGAGCTAGTGACCGCTTTCATTCTCTCTACCACTTTGGTGGTGCTCATGAAGAGCAGCAAAAGCTAGCATTCTTCTGACAGCTCAGGGTGAGGAGTGGGTTAGTACACTGCCACTCCCCCTTGCCTACTCCCTGTTGTGTAGATGGCCACTTTGGCCTCCCAACCAAGTTGCCATGCTAACCCAGTGAGATCCACGTGGAGAAGCAGCATGGCTTTGGCATTGCTGACTCCCTGGTTTTACTTTAGTTGCTGTGAAAGGTTTGGAAATGAGAGAGGCCGGCAAGGAGCTTTGAGTGGATTGTAAAGCAGGAGGAAGACTCATTTGAAACAAGTTATAGCTTTTGTTTGTTTGTTTGTTTGTTTAAAATGGGATCTTGCTGGGAGTACAGAGTAGCCTTAAACGTCCAAGATAGCCTGGACTGGCCTTAAATTTTTAATCTTTTGCTTGACCTCCTGATCCATGGGATTATATATAGGTTGTATGCCATTGCATCCAATGGAAAGCCCTTTCGAGAGTCTTAAGCAGTCCAGGCTGACCTCGAATTAGCTATGTACTTGAGGCTAACCTTAAATTTCTTTTTAAGCCTGGTGGTGGCCTTTAATCCCAGCACTCAGGAGGCAGAGGCAGATGGATTTCTGTGAGTTCAAGGCCAGCCTGATATACAGAGTGAATTCTAGGACAACCAAGGCTCTACAGAGAAACCTTGCCTTGAACAATCCCCCTCAAAAAATTCTTTTTCTTTTTAAAACTTATGTGTGTGAGTGCTTTTTTTTTCTGCATGTATGCATGTGCACCATGGACATGCCTGGTGCTCAGGGAGGTCAGAACAGGGTGTCATGATCTCTGGAACTGGAGTTAAGAATGGTTGTGAGCCTCTGTGCTGGTGCTGGGAACTAAACCTTGATTCTGGAATCCTGGAGCAGTAAATGCTGAGCCATGTCTCCAGCCCCTGGCCTTGCATTCTTGATCCTTCTCCATATCCAAATTCGAGGATAATGGGCATGGACCACCATGCCCAGCTAGAAAGTTCCTCTTTTTTTTTTTTTTTTTTTTGCCCCTTGGAGCAAGAATTTCAAGACCATTCATGAGCGATTTCAGTGGTGAGTGAATCAGAAGTCCGTCTTTGTTTTGAAGAGCTTTGGAATCTGAAGTGGAACTTTATAGGCAATAATAATAATAGTAATAATAATAATAAAAAGACAAACCCATTTTAGATGAAGACAATGAGGAGAAAAGTAGGAAAAGGAAAGGTGTGTAACTGGGTCCTGTTGGTTGTATTGCACATGGCACCTGGAGAGTCAGGAAGAGCCTGTGCCAGTCTTCAATTCTCTGTATTTTGCTAGTAAGGAATTATCTTTACAATTTCTGGCCACATGGTGGCAGTAAATTGTTTCTGAACCTGGCACGCTGTGTGATGTTCTCATATGTCACTTATGGAATAGTGATAGTCTCTTGTGAATTATTATTATTTTTTTTAAGCTTAATAGTGACAAGAGTGATGAATTTTTCCATTAGTGTGTTGTGAAAATTATGGTTTCTGGAATTTTCACAGTGGAAACGATCAAGAATGCACTTTGAGAAATCCCTTTCATACTTAAAATGCCATACATTTTCTAGATCCTTCTAAAGCTTGGCAAATGTGCTTTCTTTGCTATAACTTTATGACCACAAGAAAGCTAAGTGGCCATGTGGCTGTTGGCTATGGGTTGGCATTTATGAATTAGGGACAATCTCTGCTGGTTGCCTCTCATTAGTGCTGGCTGTGGGCACAGGCTAGAGTGGACTTGAGATGAAGTTAGAGGAAGGACCCGTGATTCCTTAGTCTTAGTTGCTTTATAGTGTTTTCTATTAAAAATTATGGTTACTGTTATCATTGGTGGTACAAAAGGAGGCTCTTTTGCCTTCATCTTATTATCCTATGTATCCTATGGAAAAGTACACATATGTACAGCTCAGTGGCTATTCTTAAAGTATGAGTGCTTATCTTTTGATGGAAAAAAATTCTTTTTAGGTTAAAGAGCGAAAAAAACAACTAAAGAAGGAAGGAAAGCCTACAAGTGTAGAGGAAGATGATCCCGAACTGGTGAGTTATTGAGAAATCACTTTTCCTGTGTGATTGGTAGGCTGAAGAGAAAGCCTCACTAAAGCATATATATGCGTGGACACTCATTTCCCCCCTTTTAAAAATTCATCCTGTGTGTATTGGTGTTGTAGGTCTGTGTTACATGCATGGTGTGCGTGCATGTGTGTTCATGTGTATGTACATGCATAGAAGCCAGAGAAGGTATTAGATAGAATCTCTCACTGAATAATTCAGAGCTAGGTTGGTGGCCCGCAAGCCCCACTGATTGTGCTGTCCCTGACTCTCAGCATTAGGTTACAGGCATGTCTAGCCATATTTAGCTTTTTAAGAGAGAGCTGGAGATTTTAACACAGGTCCTTGTGCTTGCATAGCAGGCACTCTTAACCCACTGAGCCATCTCCATCAGCCTTTTCTAAATGTAGGGCTTCTGCCACCCCTCCCTCTTTCCCTCCCTCCCTTTTCCCTTACTCTCTTCCTCTTCCTCCCTCCCTCCTTTCCTTCCCCTGTCTCTCTCTGTTTCTTTTTCTTTTCCCCACCCCAGACAGGGATTCTCTGTGTAGCCCTGGCTATCCTGGAACTTCGTAGACCAGGCTGGCCTCGAACTCAGATCTACCTGCCTCTGTCCTGGGATTAAAGACATGTACCATCACCATTTTTCATATGTACATCTGATGGAGTTTCAGTTGATTATTTTATAAGCCACACATGCAAAGTAGTATGTATAATTATGGTTTTTAGTGTTTTGGTTTTTTTTTTTTTTTTTTTAATAGATGTGTTTATTATGTACACAGTGCTCTGTGTGTATGCCTCCATGCCATAAGAGGGCACCAGATCTCAATATAGATAGTTGTGAGCCACCATGTAGTTGCTGGGAAGTGAACCCAGAACCTCTGGAAGAGCAGCCAGTGCCTTCAATTGCTGAGCCATCTCTCCAGCCCAAATTTCTTTTGAGATACATAGGAACCATAGGTACATGTTTCAGATTCCAGGGCTGGAGAGCTGTTCAGTTGCTCAGAGCACTTGTTGTTCTTGCAGAGGATCGGGTTCAGTTCCTAGCATCCATGTGGTGGCTCATAACTCTTGTTAGCTCCAGTTCCAGGGGGTCTGATGCCTACTCTTGTACTCTGCTGGCAACTATGCACATATACAGAAAAGTAGATATACACACATACACATACGTTAATTAATTAAACAAAAAACTTAGGAAAACCAGGCATGGTGGTTCACACCTTTTAACGCCAGCACTTGGGATATAGAAATTTGAGACCAGCCTGTGCTATATAATGAGTTCTAGGACAGCCAGGGCTACATCAAATGCATTGAGGGCAGGAATTGAAGTTGGGCAAGAACCTGGAGGCAGCAATTGACTGATACAGAGGCCATGGAGGGGTCCTTATGGCTTGATCAGCCTCCTTTCTTACAGAGTCCAGGACCACCAGCCCAAGATGATAGCACCCACAATGGGCTGGGCCCTCCTATCAATCACTAATTAAGAAAATGCTCTTCAGCTGGATCTTACTGAAGAGTTTCTCCTTTTATATAACTCTAGCTTGTGTCAAGTTGGCATAAAACTAGCCAGCACATACCTGTAGACACATACATATGCGCACACACACACAAAGAAACTTAGATGTGAAAATTTATTTTTTATATTTAAGCTTTATTTCTTTTTATGTGTGTGGGTGTTTTGCTTGCATATATATGTGTGTACCACATGTATGCCTGGTATCTTCAGAGGCCAGAAGAGGGCATTGGATCTTCTGGGACTGGAGTTATAGACAGTTGTAAGCTGGGTGCTAGGAATTGAACCTGGGTTCTCTGGAAAAGCAGCCAGTGCTTATAATCACTGAGCCATCTCTCCAGCTCACTATTTAGAACCTTTTTTTTTTTTTTTTTTTCTTTCAAGATAGGTTTTCTCTGTAGCCCTGACTGTTCTAGAACTCACTTTGCAGAACAGACTGGCCTTGAACACTCAGAGATCCACCTACCTCCCAAATTCTGAGATTACAGAGGTGGCTCATGGGTTAAGAGCATGTATTACTTAGGCCGAGGACCTGAGTTTGGTTCCCAGCACCCACATGGTGGCTCACAACTGCCTGTAACTCCAGCTCCAAGGGATGACACCCTCTTCTGTACTTGATAGGCATCTGCAGTCACATGTGCACACACCTGTATGCAGCCACACAAGGACACACATAGTTAAAATCCTGAAAAAAATTGCTGGGTGGTTGTGGTGGCGGCAGTGCACAACTTTAACCCAGCACTTGGGAGGCAGAGGCAGCTGGATCTCTGTCTACAGAGCAAGTTCCAGGACAGCCAAGGCTGCACAGAGAAGCCGAAAAAACAAAAGAGGAAGAAACGAGGGTGCTGGGGAGGGGGCACTTGGTGGTCTTGCAGAGGACCTGGGTTTGGTTCCTATTACCAGTGTGGTGGCTCATAACCATCCTTAACTCCAATTCCAGAGGACCCAGTGCCGCCTTCTTACCTTTGTGGACAGTGCACATATAAGATGCACACGCATACTCATGCATATAAAATAAACACATTAAAAAAGAGAGAGAGATAGAGAAGGTGCCTAGTCGCACTGCTACTTGCTGTACCATGGGCTGACTGATATCCATGGCTGGCCCTCCCATTTCTAAAGAGAAACAGTGGAGGAGTGGATGAGAATGGGGAGGGGAGGGGAGAGGGAGGAACTGGGAAGAGAGGAGGGAGGGGAAACTGGTTGCATATAAAAAACAAAACAAGAAAGAAAGAAACCATCATGAGTGTGGTAAACTGGTATATGCCTGTAATCCCAGCAGTTAGGAGACCAAGACAGAGGATTGCCTTGAATTTAAGCCTGACGTGGGCCACATAGTTATTAAACCCTGTCTCCAAAACTCACCCCTGCAACTGTGTAGTGGAATCTTTCACTTATTTATACTTGACTTTCTTTAACTCATATAAATTATAATCTCTGCTATATAATAACAGCTATATAATTAAAGGGCTTGGCATGAGCTGGGTGTTTGCTTAACTTGGTGGTAGAGGTCTTACTTCCAAGCTTGGGTTTCATTCCCTGTACTGTAAAAACCAGTAGGGCTATCTGCCTTTTATCTTCTTTCCTGTTTTTAAAAATTTATTCTTTTATTTATTTTATGTACATTGGTGTTTTGCCCACATGCATGTCTATGTGACACGCTCACACAGACATACTGGAACTGGAGTTACAGACAGTTGTGAGCTACCATGTGGGTACTGGGAATTGAACCCTGGTCTTCAGGAAGAGCAGCCAGCTCTTCTAACCATTGAGCTGTCTTTCCAGCCCCACCTTTATATTTTCTGTGTAATGCTGTGTTATCTTGTTCCATCAGTGTATCTGCATCTTAGAGTGTAAGGTGAACTGGTTACAGAGACACAAAACAATGTAGAACATGTTCTATCCTGTGTACTAGTCCTGGGTGTGTATGTGTGTATGTGCCTGCTAGCATGGAAGCTCTGCACCATGTGTCCTTCAAGGTCTTGGCTCTTCTATGGTTCTGGCAACAAGGATGTGGCCCCCATCTTCCTGGCCTGGGTATCTCATCATCTCACTCATGTGCCAAACAACAGAATAAAGGGGGAAGAAGGCATATGCCACTCCTAAAGATAGCCTAGAAGTTGTATATAAGTACTTTGACTAAACTTTGAGTCACATGGCCAAACCTAGCTATAAGGAAGTCTGGGGATTACTGGCTTTTATGTTTAGTGGCTTTGTCCCTTAAGGCAGGTTTGCAGTTGTGGTGGAGTCATCTGTGTAGGAGTTAGCTTGGTTCCAGCCCCTGAATCAAAATTATAAAATATTTGTAAAAAGGAGAGTAGAAGTTAGTCTTAGGGAATTTTTGCCTAAGTGCTTATGAGTGCTCTCCCAGAACCAAGTTCCTGATCTGCTTGGTAGGAAAGGAAAAGTCTCTTAGGTGGCTTTTCTCCCTGAAGAGACAGTGTTGTAATGTGTCTCCCTGCAGACATTTCAATGCCTAGTAGTAATCTTTAGGGCTTTAATGTAATTATTTGATTTCAGCCTTGATGTGAAATGTTTACTTTTATTTTCCTTTGTCCTTAATTTTCTTGCAGTTCAAGCAGGCAGTCTACAAACAGACCATGAAACTCTTTGCTGAGCTGGAAATTAAAAGGAAAGAGAGAGAAGCCAAAGAAATGCATGAAAGGTACACACCCATTCCTGTATTCATCTTCACCTCATTTAAATGCACAGATTAGCTAATGAAGGCCTCTGGGATTTTCCTAATGAAATTGGTAGTGCTTTGTTACTAGGAGAAGCTGGAGAGGCAGGCAAGCAGCAGGCAGCAGGCATTCAGCTCAGTGCTGGAGCTCCTGCCCAGCATACACAAGACAGGCTGTCTGAGCCAGTCACTGGTAAGACATTGTCTGTAGACTTTTGGGAAACACTGACTACACCTGTCCGTAGGGAGTTCATTTCTATGAAGGGGTGCTTTGTGTGTTGTTCCTTTCTGGAATGCAGTAGAATTTTTGAAGCTTTTGAGGCCAGGATCTTTTCTGGGTCTTGTAGCTGCAGCTGTGGTTTGTAGATAGGATTGTAATGGAATAGCTTTAACATGTTACTTACTGTTCTCGAGTATGATTTCCTCTGATTGTCAGACGTGTCAAGGTTGCCATTTGTGGTGGTATACACCCATAATCCCAGCACTTGGGAGGTGGAGGCAGAAAAAAAAAGTAGTTGGAGACTATTTTTGGCTAAATAGCAAGTCCAAGGCCAATTTGAATTACATGAGACATAGTCTCGGGGGAAAAAAAAATAATTGAGGTCAATGTGGCTTCTTCTGTATTTTGTGTTGTTGACTGGAGTAATTAGATTTTGCTAGTTGAGTTTGTGTGAAGTGTCATTTTAGGATTGGTTTTGTCATCTGCATGTTTTAGGGTGGGGTCTCGGCATTTGCTGGCTAGGGCTCAGTGTGTGTGCTGTGCAGCCATGCCTTAGCTCGTGTGGGTAACTTGCTGTGAGCATTGGGTAAAGACAGCTCTGCTTTCCCTCCTAGGAAACGACAAAGAGAAGAGGAGATCGAAGCACAAGAAAAAGCCAAGAGAGAAAGGGAATGGCAGAAAAACTTTGAGGTGGGTATCAGAGGTGGGTCATTCCAGAATAAGGAAGCTTGATTCCTGGGGGCTCCAGGACTGCCTGGGGCGGACAGGGAAATGGGATGTGTGGGACAGAGTAGGCACTAGCACGGCAGAGTCTGGAGCCACCTCGCCTTCATAACTTCTCCCTGACAAGGACACCGATACACAACCTACCAAATGAGCCCAAGGAAAATGAATTCAGAGATAATACGAAGTAGCACCCTACTTAGCTGAGAGAACTAAAAATGTGTGGGCAGGGAGTTGAGGTTGAGACAAGTTCTTATATAGCTCAATCTGGCTTTGAACTCACTATGTAGCTGATAATGACTTTGAATTCCTGGTCATCTTGCTTCAGCCTCCCAAATATTGGGATTAATGTGTACACTACCACAAACCACTGGAAACAAGTTCTTGTGAATTCAGTTATTCATTTTGCAGAGAGACTTCTGGTATTTTGGTTTTGGGTTTTTGAGACCAAGACTCACTTTGTAGCCCAAGCTATCTTGGAACTCAGTATGTAGCCTAGGCTGGCCTTGAACTCATGATGATCCTCTTACCTCAGCCACACCAGCTCACCTTGCAGCTTTTGAACTGGATTCATTGCTCTTCAAGTGCCTGACACAGTTCTGGGGTGCATTTGATCTGTCTTTTATAGGATTTAGAATTTAGGATAAAGCTTTGTTAACCATAATTTTGACTTTGTTTCTGTCAAAGGTACATGCAACAGGAACATGGTAAACAGAGTGGCTACATTCCCAGCTAGCTCCGTGGTTGAGAAAGCTAGTCAAACTTCCATCATTTAATGCACTATAGGCAGCTTTTTGTAAGTGTTAGAAGTAGAAGAAACAAGCTTGGGGTCTTCAGTTTTAGCACCCAGGAAGCTGAGGCAGGCCAATCTCTGGAAGTTCAAAGCCAGCTTGGTCTACATAGTGAGTGAGCTCCAGGCCAGCCAAGGCTATATAGTGAAATGCTGTCTTAAAAAAACAAAAACAAGCCAGGGCCTTAAATCCCAGCTTTCAGGAGGCAGAGGCAGGGAGATCTCAGAGTTCAAGGCCAGCCTAGTTTACAGAGTGAGTTCCAGGACAGCTAGGGCTGTTAACACAGAGAAACCCTGTCTCAGAAAACCAAACAAAAAATAACTAGCTAGCTCTGTGAGGGTAGCTTAGCTTAGCACTGGAAACATAACAGAAGGAATTTGTATGGAACACTGGCCCAGAGGCCCACAATAGAGTTATGGTAACATCACCCATGGTGTCCTCTTTAGAGATGCTTTGAGAGGGTGTTGTGAAATTTTGCTAGGTCTCTAGAGGTGGGAGACTGCTCTGATCCGCTCTCCTCTTGGACTGTTCCAGAGCGCTGATCTGGGCTGGGCCATGGAAGGGCAGGACAGGCTCAGCCCCTTTGCTCATTAGTGACCTCACCTTGAACTTCCTTTCTGTTTTCTTTCAGGAAAGCCGGGATGGGCGAGTGGACAGTTGGCGAAATTTCCAGGCAAATACAAAGGGGAAGAAGGAGAAGAAGAATCGGACCTTCCTTCGGCCACCAAAAGTAAAGATGGAACAGCGAGAGTGACCATCGGCATAGCCACAGCCTTCCCCAATTGCCTCCTCCTGCTTCAAGGACTCATCTTCCCCCACTTGCACCCGACATAGAGTAGTGTTTGCTTTTAGTCTATTTTGTTTTCAATACAATTTAATATCAATCAAAGTAATTTGTACATTGAGAGGAGGGTCTAACCTTCACCTCTCCTCACCCACGGAACCACCAGGATTGGAAGGAAGGTGCCACTGACTCATGCTGCCTTCTTTCCCCACAGCTGTAACTTAATGTTTTGTATTTCACTGAATTGTGGTGGCTCGAAGGTCATGTATAGTTTGTTGGAAATCCTCCAATTAAACGTCTTGCTTACAGTGTGGTGTTGCCGTGACTCCAGACCACAGCCTTGGCCACCATGGGGAAGCCCTTTGCTTGCTTCTGGGCATGCTGTCCTTGAAAGCCTATGTCAAGTAGGAGAGGCATTGTGGACTCACAGGGCAGCCACTTGATGCCCTGATGGATGTCCTGTGTTTGGTACAAGTCCTCTGACTGACCAATCAGCCAGAGTGGTATGAGGCTACCAGCCACTTAAACCTATTCACTTTCCAAAGAGTCCAGCCAGTCCCACTGTGTCCTCGCTGTCTGCATTCATTAGTGGTAATATTCTTTTACATATAATAAATTTTTATACCCAAGCCTTTGATGTTCTCTTCCTCAGGTGTAACTCCAAGGGCAAGCAGCTCCATTATCTTGCATGGCCCAGCCCTGAAAGTGGTTGGATACACAATAGCTTCCTACACTAATTGGCTGAACCTTACCTTCTTTACCTACAAAATGGGCCTACAGGGCTGGGGATATACCCTGTGGTAGAATGCTCATGTGTGAGGTTCTAGGTTCAACCCTCAGAACAGCGAAAATAGGGAACATGGCAGGAAGAGGGCTTGGTAGGAACTTTAAGTGGGCACTGCACATCTGACAACAACCAGACTGTCCAGGATGGGTGTTGTCAGTGCCCTGTGTGCGGAGTAAGACACCACTCACTTGGAGGATGAAGTAGCGTGTGAAGGCAGCCGCCTTTTAGTATATGCTCAGGTGTCCTGCTTGCTATGGGAGACCAGATCAGCCTGTGGGAGGGGCTTAATAGGAGTAGAAAGTTGACTCATGAGATGAGACAGTATGAGAAACTGAGTGACTCAAGACATGTTGTGCTGCAGCCTGTAGATGTGCCCAGGTGGGATGGCTACAGAAGGTGCAATGCACATACCTTCGACTTGTTCCTTGTGGTGGAAGTGGGGCTTGGCTTTACTAGCCTTCTGGCATGTCCAAACCTCGGTAACACCAAACGCCTAAACAAGGCAGAGTTGGGGGAAGTGTTATCACTGCAGAAGTGCTGCATGTCCTGAGGTGATGAAGGTTGTCCTGGGCAGGGAAAAGCTTGTGAAGGTTTCCAGGCAGGCAAAGTGCCGTTCCTTCCATCATACAGGGCTCACACATACATTAGAGGGCTTAGGTCCTGATCTGGCTCTGAGAAGACCATTGCCAACTATTAGGCATAGTTGTGCTTAAGGCTGACATGGAAGTGAAATGCTTGGGGGATTTCTGCTGAGTGCCTTATGGTTGAGGCACTGTGCAGAGACTGAGGAATGTTCATGTACTTGCTACTCTGGAGGCCCTTACTCTTGTCCTTGGCAGCCAGGGAATGCGTCCTGAAGAAACTGATGTTCAGTGGGAGTTGGCACAACTTCAATTGTAGGATAAAATTGCAGTGTTTGTTCCCCTACATCTGGAGGGAGGCAGTGTCACTCTCGGCTTCCGTGACACCAAGGGAACGGCCGTACAGTTGCTACTCTGTCCAGGAGGCATTGTTGTCCTAGTTACTGGAAACTTGAGGTGACACCACACCTTATAACGGCCAAGTGGAAGGTCCAGGAAGCAGTGTCCCCTGATGTGGTTGTCCCACAAATGGGTCTGAAGACATCCCCAGTGAATTTGAGAAGACGCAATAGAGAACAGGCAGACAAGCTTGTTCCTTTGGGTTGGGCACCTACAGTTTCCAAAGAGATTTTGTCACTGATAAGAGGAATCTTCTGGAGCAGTTGACAGTGGCACAGCTGGACAGGACTTGAGGGGAAGAGGAGGGGTCAGGAACAGCAACCCCAGATGGCTGGTGGTGAGGTCATACCCAGGAATACTCTGCTCTTCGAGGAGCATGGGGACCAGGGAGAATCTGCAGTTCAAGTCATCTTCAGCTCTTTGGATTTCAGTAAGGACATTGTATTTTCTAGAAGGAAGAGTCCATTTCCTTTCTGCCGGTTTGGCCATAGACTGACCTGTGAGAGTAGCAGTGGCCCTCACCTGGGCATAACCCTGCCCAGAACAGCTTTCTCTGTGGTGACCAGATAGAGAAAGGGTGCCTCAGCTTTAGATTGAGGTCTCACAGCCAAGCCTGGCCTCTAGGGCAAGACCTCTGGAGCTCCTTGTCCCCCAGAGAGGGAAAGAAGCTCCAGGCATCCAGGCAGCAAAGGCTCACTGGGGGTTCATGAAAGAGCTCCTCCACACCTCTTCTGTGGCTTTCCATGAGTCACAAAGCCATCACCCCACACCTTCCATGACACAGCCAAATGCTTCCAAGTTCTCCCTGGGCACAGGTAAAGTGGAAGGAGCCAGTGAGCCAGGGTCAGGATCTTGGTTGAGTCAGTAATTATCAACGAGAAGCCTCAGCTTCCCCCTGTGAAGCAGCAATTGTGCCTTGCAAGGCAACGTGCAACTGTTGCAGGCACCTAGTCCAGTAGATGAGGAGGTGGGAGGAGAGGGGTAAATTTCAGTGCAAAAGTTGGAACCCCAGACAAGTCCTTGGCTCTTGTGAGAGCTGTTGTCTGTGGCTTCCCCCAGACTAAGGGCTCTTCAGAGAAAGGCTTGTCTACCTTCCTTTCAGCTGAGGTTGCTTCAGAAGGCACACATGTCTCCTAACAGGTTAGTCATCCCCAAAGGCAGGGTTACCAAATTTCCTGGCTAGGAGTGCCTGTGGTATCTGTGATCCTCACTGTGTCCCCTCAGCCAGGTGGCTCCTGTAATCGGTTTTGGGGCTTTTCTGTCATGGGGCTCACTGGATTTAGGACCATCTTGTTGAAGTTTGGGCTCCAGAGGTCAATGTTGGAATCTTCTACAGTTGGACCCTTCTTCCTCTCAGACAAGGAGTAGGATTCTTTAGTTTTCTGCTTCCCCAGGCCTGGCTCTTCCTTCCAGATGGGTGGATGTGAGTATTTCTGGTGACCTTAGGGTTGAGGCTCCACCCAAGAAATTAGCTTCCTGGCCTCAGGTGTCCTACCTGCTCAGACAGCTGGCAGGCAAGCTTCCCCCAATTCTCTATCCAACTAACATCACCGAACGAACAGGGATTGGAAGGCAGAATACAGTGAGTCACACACTTGGGTCTGGGCCTGCCTTCTGCTTACTCCTTCCTCATTCTCTACCCTGCTTCCTGAGCTCTGAGGAACCCTCAAGGAAACATGATCTCAAGGAAACAGGTTCTCAGCAGCCTCCAGCCCACAGCTTTGTCACCTCTTGGATCAGCATCCTCACCACGGTTCAGGTAAGAAGCAAATGGTCTGAATGAGATTCAGGTGTAACTGTGTGTCTAGCTGACCCAAAAACCCACTCAGGCCTTGGATGGGTCTTCAGAGCTAGGTTATGTATATCTAATTTACCCTCACTAGTCCCACAATGGGAATACACTCTTGTGTGTGTTTGTGTGTTTTTGCACAAGCGCATGCGTGCACACCACACACACACACACACACACACCACATCCTCTCAGTCCTCAGATCTTTAGCAATGAACAGACATAATTTTCTCTCATACACATCATACGCAATACAGCCTGTTTGTGGGCACAAAAGTCTGTAGTTGATAGATGCAGGAGGATCATGAGCTCAAGGACATCCTCAGCTCTGTAGCAATTATGAGGTCACAGAGCTACACAAGACCCTATTAAAAATATTAGGGCTGGAGAGGTGGGTGGTTCAGAGGCTAGGAGCAAGTGCTGCTCTTGAGGAGGACCTGAGTTTAGTTCCCAGCACCCATGTGTAGTGATGTATTATTTATTATTTATTAAAGCTTGCCTGAGGATTCAGAAACAAAGTCAGCCACAACCATACAAGCCAGGCAAACACCTTTAATCCCAGCAGCCAGAAACTAAGAGGTGTTGGTATACATCTTTAATCCTAGGACTCAGGATTAAGAGGTAGACAGACAGATCCCTGTGAGTCCAAAGCCATCCAGATCTACACAAGATCGAATCAGTCTAAAAGAGAATTACAGCTCACACCTTTAATCCCAACATTAGGGAAGCAAGGTCTCAGAGAGGCATTAATCTCCAGCCATGAGGAGAGGTTACAGTCTGAGGCTTGGTGGGAGCTAGTGGAGTCAGGATCAGCCAATTCAGCCTGAGGTAGAGGTAAGAAGCTAGTGGCCAGCTGCGTTGCTTTTCTGATATTCAGCTTGAAGCTTGAATCCCAATATCAGTCTCTGGGTCATTTATTTATTCGTGTTACATATTGGGACCCAACCATGTCAGGTGGCTCAAAGCTCCAGCTCCAAGGAGGATCTGATGTTCTCTTTTGGCCTTAGAAGACACCTGCACTCAAGTGCACATACACACAGAGATACATGTATACACGTAATTAAAAAATAAAATCTAGCAGAGCAGTGGTGGCACACACCTTTTATCCTAGCACTCAGGAGGCAGAGGCAGTTAGATCTCTGTGAGTTCAAGGCCCGCCTGGTCTATAAAGCTATACAGAGAAACCCTGTCTTGAAAAACCCAAAAAAA
Organism: Phodopus roborovskii; assembly: GCF_943737965.1. Taxonomy (NCBI): domain Eukaryota; kingdom Metazoa; phylum Chordata; class Mammalia; order Rodentia; family Cricetidae; genus Phodopus; species Phodopus roborovskii. The sequence goes on from NW_026126448.1 coordinate 20,304,617, forward strand.
AAACAACAAAAAAAATTATAAAAAAATCTTAGCCAGGTAGTGGTGGTGCACACCTTTAATCCTAGCATTTAGAAGCAGAGGTAGGTCTCTCTGAGTTTGAAGCCAGCCTGATCTACAAAGAGAGTTCAGGATAGCCAGGGCTACACAGAGAAATCCTCTTAAAAAAAAAACAAAAATAAATAAATAAATGAAAAGTAAAATAAAATCTTGGGCTAGAGAGATGGCTCAGCACTTAAGAGCATGTGCTCTCCTTGCAAAGAACCTGAGTTCAGTTTCCAACATCCATGTCAGGTGGCTCACAATCACTTGTAAGTCCAACTGTAGGGGATCAGATACCCCTTCACACACACACAGAACATACACACACAAAATATATGATTTAAAATAAGTGCAATTTTAAAATTCCCCCCCAAATAGCCAGGCAGTGATAGCACACACTTTTAATCCCAGTGCTTGGGAGGCAGAGGACAAGGCTATACACAGAAACCCTGTCTTGAAATGACAACAACTCCCCCACAAAAACCAGAAAAACTTAAAAAAAAAAAACCCCTCTACATACCCACATACCCACAACACACCCTTCTCATCCACAGATAGATCCTATAACTACTCATTACATACAACACATAAATTGTTATCAACTGACACAATACTCTGTTGATCATTTGCCAGATGAAACACATCTGTCTGAATGCTGTAACTTTGTATTAAGATTTGATAGGAAGAGACAACACCCCTTACCAGCAGGAAGTAGTTTGGAAGAATATTGTCTATAAATGTTTGTTTTCATTTAAATGGACTTGGTTATTTAAAAAAAGATTTGATAGGGAGAAACATTTCATACCTCTTGGCTTGTTCATTCTTCAGGAAGTTGTTGGCTATTCTTGGATCTTTGCTTTTTTCATTTGTGATTTAAGCAGTCATCTCTTGTGAAGTTCTTTGGAAAATTCTCTTGGGATATGAATGTGTTTGTGCGTCACGTAAGTGTGTGTGCTCATGTGCAAACCCATGCACAGGCATACAGAAGCCAAAGAAGGATGTTAAGTGTCTACCTCTATCACCCTCCAACTTATTTTATTTCAAGACATGGTTTCTCTGAGAATCCCTGGCTGTCCTGGAACTCTCTTTGTAGATCAGCCTGGCCTCGAACAAGTGCTGGGATCAAAGGCATAAAGTCTAGCAGCTAGTTTTGCACTCACTATGCAGCAAAGAATGACTGAACCCCTGATCTATTTGTCTCCACATTTCAAGTGCTGGGATTATACATGTGAGCCACATATCCAGTTGTTTTAGTTCTTTGGGGCCGAAACACATGTTACTGGTGCTTTGACCTGTAAGGAGCCATTACTGTGATTGGAACAGAGCAAGGGGCTAGCCGAACTACTTGGAACTGAGGTTAGGCAATGTGTGGAGAAGCCCTGCTCTCTTGGCCCTGTTTTGCCCTGTGTCACTGTGACAGACTCTGGTCCTTTCTGGGCTTCAGTTTCCCACAGTGTGTGAGGGTGTCAAGTCCACTGGTACCTGAGGGGCTTGTGTCCTTAGAGTCTATCATGGGACCTGGTGCGGGCTGTTCAGTGTATGCTGCTCAGCTGACTGGATCAATGAATGCTAAGCAGAGGAAAACCAAAGCAAGGGGCTCTGGCCTCTCTCACTGTGTACTTGGAAGTCCTCACCCGACTCACATTCTCACACAAACTCACTGCCCACACCTCTTCACCCTCACCCTCACCCATGAACTCACTTGCAGCTAACTGCACTCACTTGCAGCTAACCTCTGGTTCAGGGACTTCCTCCGGGCCTGTGACTCTGTGTTCCCATGGGTTTCTTGGTCCCAATGCTTCTTGGTCAGCAGGGATGCCCTGCCCAGTCTTAATGAGCACAGCCGTACTTCTGGTTCTCTGTTCGCATCCTTTTCCTCTCCTAATGGCCCCTATTTGTGTCCCCTCTCATTCCTCTCATAAATTCCTGTTTACATCAGCCGCTCTCTCTCCCTCTATCTCATCCCCTGCCCGCTCGCTCGCTGCTCCTTTCCCTTCTGACTCCCTCTCACCCTCCTCCTTGTGTTAACTGGGTATTTTGGCCACTCCCCCCTCCTCTCCCTCCCTTCACTCACCCAGGCCCAGTGGCTACTGCTTATAGCCACTCTGCCCCTTGCCTGCTCTTCAGGAAGCCTCTGCAGTACTCAGGTCTGGCAAGCTCAGCTTGGAGGTTTCTGTGGCATCCGTTGGAGGGGCCCCGGGTCACCGTGTTTCCTACCGGGGGTGACTTGGCAGTGCTATACTCTGTTTCCTCACTTCTGCAATTGCCAGGCTGCAAAACCGAGGCTAGCGCTGGGGTTTAGGCCCAGAGGGACACGCAGAGCCTACAGTGACAAATCTACAGGTAAGGAAGGATCCAGTCCTGGCTGGGCAAGGGAGAATCCTACACAGATGTCCTCAGGAGACCAACGTTATGGCCACAGGGCACACTAAGGCAGATGGGTGGCTGGATTTTTAAAGAAACATTCTGGCACCTTTCTCAGGCCAAGCTTCATGTTTAAAAAGAGTTCTTGTTTTTGTTTTTGTTTTTGTTTTGCTAGGCACCAGGCCAGACCCGGGACCTCATGCATGCTTGGGCCATGCTTTACCACGGAGTTCTGTCATTAGCCCTCTTTTATTTTTTATTACTTTTTATTTGCTTATTGTATGTATTTGTGTGTGTGTCACAGTGTATATGTATCAGTCAGAGGACGGTTTGTGGGAGTTAGTTCTCTCCCCTTCCCTTTTCTACGTCCTGGGAATTGACTTTAGCTCTTAGGCTTAGCCTTTACACTGAGCTCTCTCACCAACCCTACTTTTATTTTATATCAGGTTCTTTTATATCAGGTTCTTGCAAACTGCTGAGGCTGACCTTGAACTTACTGTGTAGCACAGGCAAGTCTTGGATTTTCTTTTCTTTTCTTTTTTTTTTTTTTTTTTTTTTTTTGAGCCTGTCCTGGAACTAGCTCTTTAGACCAGGCTGGCCTCGAACTCACAGAGGTCCACCCGCCTCTGTCTCCCGTGTGCTTGGATCAAAGGCATGTGTCACCAACACCCGGCTCGTTTCACTTCTTAAACATTTATTTATTTTATTTTATGTGTATGAGTGTCCTTCCTGTCTGTGTGTATGCTCACCATGTGTGTGCCTGGTGCAGAAGGAGTTGAGAAGGGGTCAGGTCCCTAGAACTAGAGTTAGAATTGGTTGTGAGCCACCATGCAGATGCTGGGAATAGAACCTGGGTTTTCTCCAAGGAGAGTCTGGGCTCTTAACCCCTGAGCCATCTCTCCAGCCCTAATCTTGGTTTTCAGCCCTCTTGCAGTCTTCTGGGTAGTTGGCTTTTCTGAACTGTCATCAGGCCTGATTTAGGAAGGATTTCTTGGGACTGAACATTCCAGGGAACTTGTCTTTTTCTGAGACTAAGCTGGAGCCAGCATGACCTTACTCACTGGGAGGCAATGATAGTGACCAGAGGCAGTTACTTAGAGCTCTATGAGCAGAATGCCATTCCTTTTACTAGCTGTGTGACCTTGATGAAGTTATTCACCCTCTCTGTGACCAGCTCCCTTCAGGCTTTTGGGGAGGAGGGTAAGCTAAAGGGTCTGGGACAGGGTTGAGTACTTGGAACCTCATTCACAGCTGCATTTCCCCAGAGGATGAGGAAGATAACTGGGTTGCTGGTACAAAGGAGTAGGCTCACAAACAGTTAAGTCTGAGGTGCTGGGGACAGAGCCCAGTGTGGCACTGGCCATCCCTCACTGGCAGGAAGTGTTGGGGTGAGGTTGACAAGCCAGAGCTGCTGGCTGGGTACTTGTTCACTAATGAGGGATAAAGGACCCTCAGCAGTGCCTCACCTGATCCCAGAGTATGTTGGGGGTCAAAGGGGAGTGACTCCCAAAGAACAGGGATTCCCTTCCTCTGGGTACCCAGCCAGAGGAAGAAGGAGTTGATTGGCCTGGGCCTTCTGAGGCTTCAGTTTTGCTTATGAACTGGGGCCTTGGGCACTTGAGTGGCCTCACTTTTCTTTTTTGAGGCTTAATATTGTAGGTTTGTGGAGATGTGTGCAAAAAAGGCAGATGGACATGCTAAAACCATACATCTTGCTGTGCATGCCTTAAAGAGATGTTTGTTCATTGTGTCTTCTCACCCTTAGCAGCGTTTGGCATAATGCATGCTCAGTGAAAGCACTAGGCTGGGTGTGGTGAGTACATCTCTTATACCAGCACTCCAGAGGCAGTAGGATAAGGGGTTCAAGGTTAGCCTTAGCTACATAGCAAGTTGAAGGTCAGTCTTGGACACATGGGACCCCTGATCCCTGCCCCCCAAATAGTATGTACTAAGTAGATGAAAAGATAGTACCATCAAAACTGTTCTTGTTTGGGATGGACAGTGAGCCGCTTGCTTGCCAGCTGTGTCCTTACCCTAGACCCCTTGGGTCACTCCATCTGATCAGTGAAGGCTTGAGCAAGGGATCCACAGTCCCCAGAAGTGATGACCAAATAGGTCTCATGGGTGAGTTTCTCCTCCTGGTTGTTGAGATGAGATGAATCCCTAGCATGGTGTCTGTTTTATCATTTTTAAAAATTATTAATTAATTAATTAGACAATTTCCCTCCCTCCACTCCTCTCTGTTCCTTCCCATCTTTTTATCTTTTTATTGGAATTAGAGACCTCCCCTCTCCTGGCCTGCAGATAAGGTCTTGTTGAAGGCCACTGACCCCATCCTTTTCCATAAAGGACCCCTCCGTGGATGGAGGCTTGGGTCCAGGATGGGATGATAGCTGTGCTGGAGTCTGGGAGCCCTGCTGGATAGGCTCTGCAGACAGAAGTCTACAAGAGAGTGGAGCCAGTTCCTAAGAGCAGGTGCTAGGTTCCCAACAAGGCTGCTCTGAGCAGTCACTTCTGTGAATCATGATGAGGGTAAGAGAAGCCTCTAATGACCCCCTTTGGGGGATTGAGTGACCTGTTCACAGGGGTCGCCTAAGACCATTAGGAAGCACAGATATTTACATTATGATTCATAACAGTAGCAAAACTGCAGTTATGAAGTTGCAACAAAATAGTTTTATGGTTGCATCTCTACGACATGAGGAACTGTTTTATGGGGTGGCAGCATTAGAAGGTTGAGACCACTGGGCTGGTGTGTGTATTTGTGGCTGGTTCAGCTGCTCTACAGGAGTGGGGCCTTCCACCGGCTTTGGAGAAGACTTCAGCTAGCTGATGTAGGGAATATGTCAGTAATTTGTGTGAAGCTCTTTCCAGTTCCTACAGCCTATTTCAATTTGCCAAGTGTGTTACCGTCTCCCAAACACTTCGCCTTCCACCTCCTGTGACCTCACTCCCCTTACACTCCTGCTTTGAGGCTGGCAGGACACCCCAGTTTACAGATAGAAATTCTGAGCCTCTGAGTGGGGGAAGAGATTCTCTCACAGTGGTGGTGAGTAGCACCACCGAGACCGGAGACCTGCTCCCTTGACTTCAAGACTGGGCCTTCCCTTCCGCTACCCTTCGGGCTTCTTCCCAAAGACATGGTTGACTGGTATCCTGTGGATTTGCTGCTTGTTACTAGGGAGAACATTGTGAGGACAGTGGGAAGGGAGCAGCTCCCTTGGCCATCACCACGCTGGGCAGTGGTGGCACACACTTTTAATCCCAGTACTGGAGGGGGGGGCAGAAGCAGGCAGATCTCTATGTGTTTGAAGCCAGCACGGTCTACAGAAATAATTTCAGAACAGCTAGGGCTAAACAGAGAAACCCCGTCTCAAAGAAACAAAACAAAAAACCCAACAACAACAAAACTACTGTCACCAGTCTGAACCTTGAAAGTACTGACCACTTCTTGTCCTACCCATCTGGTACTGCCTGCTTGCACACGAAAACCTGATGGCCACATTCTCCCAGCTGTTGACCATCAGATTACCACACACACACACAAAAACCTACCTCAAATACCGAAACAAATGCCATGTTGGCATTCCAGACAACCTTGGGATCTTTGTGATGGTAAATAAATCCCTGCCAGTTGCCATGACAGAGCTGGGCCATGCCCAAAATAGAGGAAAGAAGAGAGGACACCAAGGTTCCTAGAAATCTCCTTCCTGGAAGGATTTGATGCCTGCAGATGCCCCCCCCAACCCCCAACATCCCAGCCCTAGTAAACATCCAGGCTCCAAGCCTGCTGGGGGAAACAGTTCCTCTAGAATGTGAATGCCCCTTCTCCACTCACCATTGCATACAAATTCCTTTCTGTTCCTAGAACAATCTAGTAATTTGTGAATGGTACTGTGTTGGGGGAAAGAGTCTGTCAGTTTGGTAACAAAACCCTGTCGGAAGATTTTGATTTTGATTATTTGTATTTACACCTTATTTATTTAGAGACAGGGTCTTGTGCAATCCAGGCTGGCCTCCCACTTGCTATGTAGATCAGGCCAGAACTTGAATTCTTGTTCCTCCACCTCCATTCCCCTAATGCTGGCATTATAGACGTGTGCCACTACTTCATGTGGTATATGAAGAAAGGAGATTTAGCCAGGCATGGTAGGCCACATCTGAAATCCCACCACTCTGGAGGCTGAGGCAGGAGGGTTGCTATGAATTTGAGACAAGCCTGAGATATAGAGGGAGGCTGTCCTAGTGAGTATACAAACAAACAGGAAAAAAATAAGGGGAAAGAAAGATGAAGGGGAAGCTGGGGGGTGGTGTGGCAATAGCTCAGCCAAGCCAAATGTTTATCTTGAATGCATGAAAACCTGAATTTGATCTTCATGTAGAAAAGCCTGGCATGGGGCACACACTTATAATCCCTGTGCTGGAGATAGAGACAACTGTATCTTTGGGCATCACTGGCAAATTGGCCTAGCCTACTCAGTGTAAGACCCTGTCTCAAAAGATAAGACAGCCGGATGTTGGTGGCACATGCCTTTAGTCCCAGTATTCGGGAGGCAGAGACAGGCAGATCTCTGTGAGCTCGAGGCCAGCCTGGTCTACCGAGCTGCTTCCAGGACAGGCTTCAAAGCTATACAGAGAAACCCTGTCTCGAAACAAAACAAAACAAAAACAAAAAAGACAAGACAGACTGAACCTAAGGAACACAACACCCAGAGCAGCTGACTTCTGGTCACCCCCCACACACACACCCACACACACACACACTTTAATATACACAGTCATGCCTGGGTCAAGGTAGGTTCCTCAGCACACAGGAAAATTGGCTAATTCTGGTCTTCGCCCTGGGATTGTGTCCTTAACAAAGTTCTCCATTCATCAGCGGATAAATTGGTTAGTGCAGTGCTACGACTACAGGGAATCTGGTTCAGCATCTTCATGATCAGGATCTCTGATCCCTTCATTTGACCTCTATCCTTGTCACATTTGGAGAAAGGCAATGAGAACACTATGAGGGGATACTAAGAGGCTCTGGCCACACTATGACGCCAGTGTGAGGCAATGGGGAAGCCAGAATAGGAGGTACCTCATTTACTTATTGAGCACCTACTATAGGATCAACGCCTTCCTTCTAATTTCCTGAGTGTGTTGTACGTGTGTGTGTGTTGTGCATATGTGCATATGCTGTGTGTGTGGATACGCATGCCTTTTTTTCTTTTTTCTTTTTCTTTTTCTTTTTTTTTTTTTTTTTTTTTTTTTTTGAGACAGGTTTCTCTGTGTAACAGTCCTGGCTGCATAGCTTCTTTTCATTTATTTATTTAATGTACTTTGGTATTCTGCCATAGGTGTTGGGTCCCCTGGAAGTGCAATTATAGACAGTTGGGAGCTGCTTTGTGGGTGCTGGGAATTGAACCTGGGTCCTCTAGAAGAGTAGTCAGCGCTCTTAACCACTGAGTCATCTCTCCAGCCCCTGTATGACTTCTTTTAAAAATAGAAGAACTTATTTTAAAATTTACATCTACTTGTTTAGTATATGTGTTTTTGGGTGCCTGTGAGACATGGCATGTGTGTAGAGGTCACAGGACAAGCCACTTATTTTCCTTTACCATGTGGGTTCTGTGGACCAAACTGAGGTCTTTAGGGTTTTGTTGTTTTGTGGATTTTTGAGACAGGGTTTCTCTGTGTAGCTCTGGCTGCCCTGGAATGGGCAAACATGCTCTGTAGATTAGGCTGGCCTTGAACTCACAAAGATCCACCTGCCTCTGCTTCCCAAGTGCTGGGATTAAAGGTGTGCGCCACCAATGCCCCGCTAGTGCTCTTACTTTTGTTTGTTTTTTTATTTAGAGACAGGCTTTATTTGTATAGTTTTGGAGTCTATCCTGGAACTCATTCTGTAGACCAGGCTGGCCTTGAACTCACAGAGATTTGCTTGCCTCTGCCTCCCGAGTGCTGGGGTTAAAGACATGTGGCACCACCACCCGTCGAGTTGTGTCTTCTTTGGAGAAGTGATTATGTCAGTCCTTTACTGCCTCCTCTCTTTGGTGTTTTGCAGGGTGAGAACCAAACTTGGGGTCTGGTCTCTGCTTTTTTCGTTGTTGTTTTGAGGCACAATCTCACTATATAGCTCTATATAGTATAGACCAGGTTTGCCCAGAACACAAGGTACCTCCTGCCCCAGTGTCCTGGCTGCTGAAATTACTGGTACATACCATCATGGCTGATTCATTAACCTCCAACCCCTTCTAAGAAGGTGTCATACTATAGCTTATGTAGCTCAGGCAGGCCTTCAATTGGCTGGGTAGTCTAGAATAGCCTCCACCCTCTGTTCTTCCTGTCTTGACCCTCCAAAAGTTGGGATTACAGGGCACACTACCATGCCTGCTTTTAAGCCCAATTAAAAACATATTTCAAGCTGGACAAGGTGGTGCACACCTTTAATACCAGTGTTTGGGAGGATCCCTGTGTGTTCAAGGCCAGCCTAGTCTGAACAGTAAATTCCAGGCCAACCAAGGCAACATAATGGGACCCATCTAAGCAAACCAAACCAAAACCAAACCAAAACCAAAATAAATACAATATTCACACTGCTGATAAGGACATGGAGTCTCAGAGACACAGTGTTTACTAGTTGAAAGAGGATTTGAACCCAGCTCCAGCTCTACCAAGCTGGAGTTAGCTGGATGCAGAGCAATGCCACCCTCCCTTTTGCCCATTTTCTTCCTGACTACAAGGTGTAAAGAAAATTGCAGGATCCTGGATAAAGGAATCTTTTCCAGCTAGCGTTTGGTAGTTTTGTTTTCTTGAGTCAGACCTTCACTGTGTAGCACTGGCTGGTCCAGAACTCCTTATAGAGACCAGGCTAGCCTCAACTTCATAGAAATCTTCCTGTCTCCACCTCCCTAGTGCTGGCATTTTAAAGGTTCTAGCCACCATGCCTGACTCCTGCTGGGCATTTGAATTCTTCCCAGGCCTCAGGGCAGATCTGTGAGTGGGTGAGGAGTTAGTCAAGGAACAATTGGCTTCCAGCAGGGACCACAGCATGGCTTTGGAGAGTTCCAATCTCTCATTTCCCAGATCTCCTTTCTTTCCTAATCTCACATTCTCTCCTGGAATAATAGGCATCTCATCTAGAAGAAGGAGTATAAACCCATTCTACAAAGCTGCTTTGCATAGGATATATGATCCCGACTAAGAACTAATGCTTGAAAGTTCCCTAGTGAAGGGTGTCCAGTGTCCTGGGTTGAGGTGGGCAGGCTCAGGGTCTGCTCCAACACTTTCAACCAAAGTAAGGGGTAGTTGGTTCCAAGTGGTGGTGCCCATAAGGAAGGTATGCGCTTTTTCTCTCTATGCAGCTTACAGTTGACACCCTGTTGGTGAAGGCCCCTTCATGCCCAAGAGTTTGCAAGGAGCTGCAAGATTTATGAGTAAAGTTGCCCATGTCTGATTTACAGTTTATAAATATTTAGACATTTCTACTTTTGCCCTCAACTGACTTCACAAAACAGCGGGGCTGGCCTGATGGTGAACCCAGCTTTCCAACCCCGTGTCTGTGCTGGGACATTAACCCGCACATTCTTTCTTCTGCCCAGTCCCTGATGGTACCGCCCCGCTCACTGTCCTGGCAGGGAACTCTTTCCTCAGGTTCCCCGGGGGCTGCCAGTGTTTCCAGTGGGGATGGGGTAAAGGTCTAGATGGCAGGATTCTTCTGGTTTCAAGAGTATGTGTGGTTTGCCCTACCCCCATCTGGGGGCTGGGCCCTGGCAGCTGCTCAGCTTTGACCCTACAGGGAACTGTGCCCAAGGTTAAATCAAGTGGTTCGAGACTCCTACTTCTGAGTCTCTGTGTTCTCTCAGCTTGCTTTTTCAAATTAAGTAAAAAAAAAAAAAAACAAATTAACAGGAAGGTTTATTTACTATAACACTGCAAGGGTCAGGGTCAGCGCAGTGGGCACTGACAGGAGCCCCGCCTAAGATAGGACCGAGGCATCTTCAGCAGCTGTGGAAAGCTGTGTTGGCATGAAACAGAGGCTGCCTGGAGCTGGGGAGAGGGGTGTGTGGGGCCCTGGGTCTGTGGACACCACAGTTCCTTTCTCTGGCTCCACATATATGAACCTGGGAGAGGAAGAAAGGCCTGGCCACCTGGGCTTAGGTCTGGTTTTAGTCATTTTTTTTTTTTTTCTATCATCTTTGGGACTTCTTGGAAATGTGAGATAGATTTATTTATTTTTTCCTTTTGAAGCAGAGTCTTTCTACATAGTCCTGGCTGTCTTAGAACTCACTCTGAAGACCAGACTAGCTTCAAGCTAACAGAGCCCCACCTGCCTCTGCCTCCCTGGAGCTGGGATTAAAGGCATGCACCACCATCCCCAGTGAGGCTCCCTAGAGGCTGGCCTCTAACTTCCCGAGTTTCTCTGATTCTCCTGCCTCCACCACCCAAGCGCTGGGATGACAGGTGTGCATCACCATGCTTACACCGATGTGTCGCTAGGGATCAATCTAGGGTTCTCTATTTCAAACCTGCCATACTCCACCAACTGAGCTATAGTCCGAGTTCCCATTGTAAGACTTCACATGAAGAGACAAAGGCTCCAAGAGTCACATCACTTGGCTAAACCCATTTAACAAGTAAAGAAATGATGGACCAAATACAAACTGCTGTCTTTATGGCTGGAGGAACGGCCAGTTTGCTTCCCCAGAAAAACTGGACAATTTTTCTTTGACATTTACCTTGAAATTACTGTCAGTGGCTTAGTGGTTTGTTCACTCATTTCCTGGCCACAGACACTGGGTGTAAAGAAATGTTCTCAGGAAATTCCTTCCTGGTGAGGAAACAGCATAGACACCAATATCTAAGCCAGGCATAGTGGCACACATCTTTAATCCCAGTACTCGGGAGGCAGAGGCAGAAGGATCTCTGTAGAGCCAGCCTGGTCTATAGAGTAACTTCCAGGACAGCCAGAGCTACACAGGAAAACCCTCTCTCAAAATAAAACAAGAAATCAATATCTAAAGCATATGGCAAGCTGGGCATGGTGCTGTAGGCCCTGGGAACCCAGCTGACTAGAATTCCAAGTTCAGTGCCTATCTGGACAACTTAGAAAGAGCTAAAGGAGAAAGAACTTGGGGTATAGCTCAGAGGTAGAGGGCTTGGTTAGCACTTGCAAGGTCCTGCATATCACTCCTACTATTGAAAAACAACCAAACTGAAGTATTCTTTAGGTTGATACATAAAGTTTTGGTGCAGGGCCCACAATGTCCTGAGCTAGCCCTCTGACTGGACATTTTTCTGGAGAGAGTCACCATTTTCCCCACTAACTGGAGCTCAGACCCAAAAGAAGGGAGGTACTTCCTGTGTGGGTAGTGGGTAGGGTCACAATTTCCCCACATCTGTAAGCGTCACGAGCTGCCCAGCTGTGGACTGCCTCTGCTCCCTGTCCTCAGATAGAGCTAGACCAGAAGTGCTTCCCACCCAGGAGCCACACAGCCAGGGGTCCAGCAGGAGAGAGAAAAGGAGAGTTGCAAAGGCTATGGGTGAGGGGTACATACATTTTCTGGTCTCTGGTATATCTCTGCTGATTGGCTATCTCAAAGACCTCGGGTTCTATGGGTTAAAACTACCACTGTTAACTATGGGCTGGGATGCAGCTTATCATTAGAGGTCTTGCCTGGCATGTGTAAGACCCCAGGTTTGAACTCCAGCACTGGGGGGAAAAAATCACAGCTAAGACTTTCTAAAACAACTCAAAAAACCAAACCAAACCCAGACTCTTCTATCTTAAATAATGCATTCCCTCCCCCCCACCAAAACAACTGGATTTTCTAAAACAAATAGTTTAGGGAGAAGAGTGGCATTGTCGGACATGGTTTACAAAGCTCTTGAATGTTGGATTAAAAAGGAGACAGTTGGGGGTCTCACAGCCGCTTCCACATTTGCTGTGTGGTGACAAGCTGTTTTTCTTGAAGGAAACAGATGTGTGCTGGTAAATGGGGGGGGGGGAGTGGGAGGATGGGAGGGGTGTGGTGGGGGGGTGGGGGGTGGGAGAGGTGAGGGGTGGGGGTTATTTCTTGTCCTGAGGAGGAAATTCAGGACCTTGAGCACACAGGGTAACTAACTTCTCTACTCCTGAGTTCAGAGGGCTCCTCCAGTTAATTGAAAATTTGTTTCTTTGACTTTAAAAATATTTTTATTAAGCTAGGTGATGGCAAATACCTTTAGTCCCAGCAATTGGGAGGCAGAAGCAGGCAGATCTCTGTGAATTTGAGAATTTTGTGTACAGAGCTAGTTCTAGGACAGCTAGGCTACACAGAGAAACCATGTCTTAGAAAAAAAAAATTAGTTGCCTTAATTATACTGAATAATGGGCTTTGTTAAGGCATTTCATGCATGTTTATAATGGATTTTGACCATATCCGTTTCTTGTCTCTCTCCCATTGATCATTTCTTCCCAATTAGTTTCCTTGAAAGTATGCATCTGTTTTCCTTTTTGTTTTGGGTCTTAGATAAGCCAGTGACTCTCATGAGGAACTTGCAAGGGTGAGGATTTATTTACAGGAACATGATCTTAGGCTGTTTTTTATTCTGTGTGTGAGTATGGCATATGTGCACATGTGTTTGGGTGTACTGGCCTGTGTGCATTCAGAGCAGGATGTTGGGGTACACTGGCCTGTGGGCTTTTTTTTTTTTTTTTTTTTTTTTCCTGTTGTTATTTTCATCTCTTCTGGCAGCCAGCAACCCCAGCAATCCTCCAGCCTCTAACCCTCACTGTTGGTATTATAGGCTTGCACAAGAGGACCATACAAAGCCTTTTTACTTACATCCAAACTTACATTCTCATGCTTGAACAGCAAGCACTCTTTTTTTTTTTTTTTTTTTTTTTTTTTTTTTTCTTTTTCCAAGACAGGGTTTCTTTGTAGCTTTGGAGCCTGTCCTGGAACTTGCTCAGTAGACCAAGCTGACCTCAGACTCACAGATCCAACTGCCTCTGCCTCCTAAGTGCTGGGATAAAGCCATGCAGCACCACCACCACTCAGCACCACAGCAAGCACTCTTGACCACTCTTTACTGCTTGTTTATTTGGGTCAGGGTCCCACTGTGTGGTCCTGGCTGGCCTTGAATTTGGGAGCAGTTCTAGGCATTTGCCACCACTCCAACTAGTTCATCTTCAATACTTATATAAAAATCAAAATTAAACTGGGTGGTTGTGGCACATGCCTTTAATCTCAGTACTCTGGAGGCAGGGTTAGGTACATCTCTGTGAGTTTGAGGCTATCCTGGTCTACAGAGCAAGTTCCAGGACAGGCTCCAAAGCTACAGAGAAACCCTGCCTCAAAAACAAAACAAAATCATAAATAGTAGAGTCACATATAGACCAGTCTGACCTTGAACTTGCTTTGTGGTGCCTTTCTATACCAAATGCTGGGTTTAAAGGCATTAACCAGGGCTGGAGAGATGGCTCAGGGGTTAAGAGCACTGACTTTTCTTCCAGAGGATCAGGGTTCAATTCCCAGCACCCACATGGCAGCTCAAAACTGTTTCTAATTCCAGTTCCAGGGAACCTGCCAATCATGGCAAAACACCAATGCACATAAAATCATAAACTACATAAGTTAAAAAGAAGGCATTTATTTAAAAAAAAATAAAGGCAAGAACCATCCATCATGCCTGGATTTGTGAATTAGGTAGTTATATATTTCTTTCCCCTGCCAGGGTAATTTAGAGACAAGTTCAGCTCATAGATCAAATTATTTCATACACGCTTTTCTCTAGAAGGCCATATTTTAGTTTTGTTTGCTGCAGAATACTTTTGTAGATGCTATCCATTTCACACAAAGAGTATTATAAAGATGTATGCCTAATGCTTAAGCTTTAGTAAAAAATGATAACTTTCAGGTTGACCAGATGGCTCAGCAGGTGTAAGCGCGCCTGATGTGAAACCAGATGAGCAGATGATCTTTGGGTCCCATGTAGTGAAAGGAGAGAACTAACTTATAAGAGTTGTTTTCTGACCTCTACACATGCATCATGGCACAAGCACACGTACTCTGAATAAACACATAAATGTTAAAATATTTAAAAAGACAACTTTTTTAATTTATCAAAGACATTTAAAAATTCTACTAAGTATTTATATATGCATACATTTTTTGATTATTATGGTTTTTGTTTTATGTTTATTTGAGGCAGGGCCCAGTGTAGCCTAGATTGGTATCAAATTCCCTATGTCTTATGTAACTGAGACTGGTCTTGAACTGTTGATCCTCTTTTTTTGTTGTTGTGTTTTGTTTTTGAGATTAGAGTTTCTCTGTGGCTATGGAGCCTGTCCTGGAACTAGCTCTTGTAGACCAGGCTGGCTTTGAACTCACAGAGATCTGCCTGCCTCTGCCTGTCGAGTGCTGGGATTAAAGGTGTGTACAACCAAAACCAGCTGAGTATTTATCTGTTTTATCTTTCAAGTTCTCAGTTGTGAAGAAGTCAATGTTTCCGTCTAATTTGATGTCACTGGATCTGTGCTCAGGAGCCTGACAGTTACTCACCAATTGCTTTTTCACTGTCACTGCAGACGGGACATAGTGAAAAAGGAAAATGGTAGCCGGGTGTGATGACTCATACATGTAGTCTCAGCACCAGAGAGGCTGAGGCAGGAAGAGTGTTGAAGGCAGACTTTTCTGTCCTGCCAGCCAGTTCTCAAATAACCACACAGAGACTTACTATTAATTATAAATGCTCGGTCAACAGCTCGGGCTTGTTACTCTCTCTTTCTCTCTCTTTAAGATTTATTTATTTAAATGCATTGGGGTTTTACTGCATATATGTCTGTGTGAGGATGCATAATCCCCTGGAATTGGATGTACAGACAGCTGGTCACTGAACCCTGATCCTCTGCAAGAGCAACCAGTGCCCTTAACTCCTGGGCTATCTCTCCAGTCCACTAACTCTTACATTTTATATTAACCCATGTTCCTTATCTTTGCTCTGCCATGGGTCTTGGTACCTTTTCTCAGTATGGCAAATTCATCTTCCATTTCCTCTCCATCTCCTCGAGACTCCCAAGACTCCTCCTCTTCTTCAAGCTCTTCTTGTTTGGCAGTCTTTCCTAACCTTTCCTAACCTGTCTAGCTATTGGCCAGTCACCTTATTAACCCAATCACAGTGTGAAAGACTATTCTTTAGAGTGTCATGAGTTCAAGGCCAATCTGCTTTTTTGTTGTTGTTGTTTTTTTGAGACAGCATTTCTCTGTGTAGCCCTGGCTGTCCTAGTCCTAGAACTCATTTTGTAGATCAGGCTGGCCTCAGACTCACAGACATCCACCTGCCTTAAAGGCGTGTGTCACCATTGTACAGCCAGCCTGGGCTATTTAGTGAATTTGAGCCTAGAAAGTGCTATGGAACAAGAATAATGAAAAGAAAAGCAATGTTTTAGTATTACTATAAAAATCCTAGCTGGGAAGTGGTGGTGCACATTTTTAATTCCAGCACCCTGGAGGTGGAAGCAGGTGGATCTCTATGAGTTCAAGGCTAGCCTGGTCTACAGTTCCAGGATACCTAAGGCTACAC
Organism: Phodopus roborovskii; assembly: GCF_943737965.1. Lineage (NCBI taxonomy): Eukaryota > Metazoa > Chordata > Mammalia > Rodentia > Cricetidae > Phodopus > Phodopus roborovskii. Next base: position 20,320,571 of record NW_026126448.1, read on the forward strand.
AGAGAAACTCTGTCTTAAAAAAAGAAAGAAAGGAAGGAAGGAAGGGAGGAAGGAAGGAAGCAGGGAAGGAAGAAATCAAAGATAAATCTTCAACAAAAATATTGTCATATTAGCAATATAATTCATAGTGTGACTCAGGGTGGATTTTTTTAAAATGTTAGAGAAATTGTCATTTATCAGGAATTATGAGAACTATGGACTTGACACATAAATTACTGTCCTGCTAAATGGAACAAAGGTATAAAAAATGTTGTCTACAAAATTCAGTGACATCTGCTTATTTCTTTAAATATTCTTATATTTAGCCTCTTTAATGTATTTTCCCTGCAGAAGGCTCCTTCAGGATGGATGTCATTAACAAGGTTTCTCATCCATTCCTGTGCATTAGTTTTTGTTACTGGGAAAAAAGTTGAAGAGACAGTTTCTGGTTCTCACAGGTGGCTCAGCCTCCACGAGGAACTGAAATTGAGATGATGTCTGAATCATGAGTTGAAATTGGCCAAGTGAAAGGAATGGAGGAATGGGATTGTTCTAGTTTGCTTTCTGATGCTTTGGTAAACACTCTGACCACGCCAGGCAATGGTGGCACACACCTTTTATCCCAGCACTAGGGAAGTAGAGGCAGGAGGACCTTTGAGTTCAATATTAACCTGCTCTTCAGAGTGAGTTTCAGGAGAGCTGGGGCTACACAGAGAAACCATGTGTAGAAAAAACAAAAATAAATTCTGACCAAAAACAATGTAGAAGAGGAATGGATTTACTTAGCCTACTCTAGTCTGTCACCAGACTTACCTCCAACTAAGGAACTCACTTCACACTCTAAGAAGTACAGCAGGAACTACAGAGGATGCTGCTTGCTGGCTATTTGGCTATTTATGAAGTTCAGGATCATCTGCCTAGGGGATGGCATCACTCACAGTGGGCTGGGCTTTTCTACATCAATTATCAATTGAGACAATCTCCCATAGGCATACCCCACAAGCCAACTAGGTAGTTTCTCAGTGGAAGCTCTCCTCTCAGAGGACTCTAGGCTCTGTCAAGTTGGGAGAACAAATCAGAATATGTAGCTTCAAGGTAGAGCCCTTGCCTAGGCCTTGGGTTTTATCAGCATTCAGAAGGAGGGTGGGAAGGAAGGTAGAAAGAGAGGGAGAGAGGGAAGGAGGAAAGGAAGGGAGAGGGAGGGAATGAGAGAAAGGGAGAGAGAGAGAGAGAGAGCCTTCAAGGCAGCAGGTTGAGTATTTTGGAACTATGAGGTCTACACAGGGCTGAAATCCTTCAAGGGAAGTCACTCCAGGTGAAGACTGGTGGGAAGGTGGCCCAGGGTGCAAGCAGAGTGGCAGTGAGAGCTGGAGGTCAAGGCAAGGGTCATGTGGTGGCTTCTTTCAGTCCTGGCACCATGCACACCTCTGCCCGGAATGTTTGCACCATCTTCCTTCCTGGTCTAGGCGTTTACAGAAATGCCACCTGTTTGCCCAGATCTCTCTTTGTCCTTCCTTTCAGCACCCCATTTATTCTTTGTGGGGCAGCTTTGTCTGAATTCCTTCAGCTGTTCTCCCTCAGGAGAAGATAAATCCCCTGAAGGCAAAGCTGTTTGCTGTGCTCTTCAGTATGCACGATGTGAGTCGGTGCTGAGGTGTTTGCTGGCTGGCTGGCTGGATGGATGGATGGATGGATGGATGGATGGGGGGACAAATGGATTTGAGATCCTGACCACATTTTTTTTTCTATAAATATGTAGTGTGTGTGTGTGTGTGTGTGTATGTGTGTCTGTGTGTGTTATCTATGTGTTTATCTGCACATGAGTGCAAGTACCCCTGAATAGAGTCACAGGCACTTGTGGGTCACCCAACATGGGTGTTGGGAACTGAATTCAAGTCATCTGTAAGAGCAGTACCCCCTGACTCCACTGTGTAATAGAAGTGTGATGTTGGCTAAGTCACATCCACTTTATACCCCTGTTTTATAGGATAAAGGGAGAGACATGGCCTTGAAGGAGAGTGGATAGTGGGAGGAACTATGGTGTAGGATTTAAGGAGTAGGATAATGGAAATGGATTGTTTTCATCTTTTTGAAGCAGACTCACTGGCCTTCAATTCACAGAGATCTGCCTCCTTAGTGCTAGGGTTAAAAGCGTGTGCCACCATGCCTGGCTTTAGCTTTAATCTTTAATGCACCTTGACTTTTGTTTTGAAATAACTTCAGGATACTTTTTGGAGGGAGCAGGATTTGAGACAGGGTCTCATGTATCTCAGGCTGGTTTCTAACTCACTGTGTACCTGAGGATGACATTGAACTTTGATCCTCCTGCCTCAGCCTCCCAAGTGCTGGAATTACAAACCTGTGCCACCACATACAGCTGCCCAGCTAACATCAAGACTTTTTTTTTTAAATGAAGTTGTAAAATAGTATGATTAGAATTCATTCTTTTCTTCCCCCAATCTCCCATAATATTACAGTTCTAGAATACAGTTGTCAAAACAGAGAACCAATGTTTTCAGTTCTGGAGTTAGAACCAGGGTATCACATGTCAGAGCAAGAGCTCCCTCCCAGCCCCAGGAAGTTCATGTTGAGGCAACATTAGTAACTAAGCTATGGATGCTATTTGAAGTTTATCGGATTTTTTTCCCCTCTAGTTCCAAGATAAAATCCAGGACTCTACATTGTATTTAGTCTCTCTCTCCCCCTCTGTGTGTGTGTGTGTGTGTGTGTGTGTGTGTGTGCGCGCGCGCGCGCGCGCACTTAGGTGCACGTTTGTGTGATCTCTTTGTGTTTTGAGACAGAGTTCGATGCTGTAGGTTGGCTAATCCGGCTCCCTATGTAGCCCAGGCTGCCTGATATTCACTTAATCCTCTTGCCCCAGCTTCCCAATTGCTGGGGTTACATATGTGAGTCATCATGCCTGCCATATGGATGTTTAGTCTCCTATAATCTCTGACAGTTCCTCAGTTTTTCTTTGTTTTTTGTGACTTTGACACTTTGCGTAGGCACTGGTCAGTCATTTTGCAGGATGTTTATAGTTTTGGTTTGTTGGGTTTTGGGTGGAGTAAGAGTGTAGGTCTAACCCTCGACCACATGCATGCTGAGCAAGAGATCACTGTGTTATAGCCCTGCATCTGTTGAATGGATTTTTAAAAATTCTCATTTGCCGGATATTGGTGGCACAAGCCTTTAATCCCAGCACTCAGGAGGCAGAGGCAGGTGGATTTCTGTGAGTTGGAGGCCAGCCTGGTCTACAGAGCTAGTTCCAGGACAGCCTCCAAAGCCACAGAGAAATCCTGTCTTGAAAAAAAAAATTCTTATTATATAACTTAGGTTGTCCTAAAATTCCCTTTGTAAACCAGGATGGCTTCAGAGCCATGGTGATCTTCCTGCCTCTGCCTGTCAAGTGAATTTCATTACAGGTGTGCACCACAATGCCTGTCATAAAACTTTCTGCAATCTGAATTTTTACGAAGTCTCTTTTTATTTTACTTATTTTATGCATATGAGTGCTTGTCTGCACGTCTGGGCACCATGTGTGTGCCCGGTGGAGGTCCAAAGAGGGCATCAGATCCCCTGGAACTAGAGTTACACTATGTATGTACATCACACACACACAGGTGTACATACACAGAGGTCAGGTGACAACTAGTACAACTCAGTTCTCTACTTTCTCCACGTAGGGCCTGTGGATCCAACCAAGCCACCAGACTTGGTGCCAGGTGCCTCTATCCACTGAATCATCTCATAGGCTGCTAACCTTATTTATGCAGGCTCTGCCTTCATCACCTCTCTCTTAATCCCTGGGATTAAGTCCCAATGTTGGGGCTGGAGAGATGGCTCAGTGGTTAAGAGCACTGGCTGCTCTTCCAGGAGTCGGGAGTTCATTCCCAGTAATTATGTGGTAGCTTACAACCACCAATAGTAGGATCTGATTCCCTCTTTTGGTGTGCATAAAATAAATAAATATTTAAAAAAATCAGCATGAATTCTAGAGAGGATTCCAACATTCAAACTGTAGCAAGGAGGCTTGAAATTGTTGAGGTAAGGGAGTCTCTTACTGGTTCTTTATGAAACAGAGTCTTTGCATATTCTTCCAGGCACACACTGCACTCCATGATCAGGTGACCCTTCCGCCCAGAGCAATGGAGCAAAACAAATCCTCTCGCGTGGATTCTGAATTTCGATACACCCTCTTTCCGACTGTTTACAGTGTCATCTTTATTCTGGGGGTGGTTGCCAATAGCTATGTGCTATGGGTCTTTGCCCGCCTGTACCCTTCGAAGAAGCTAAACGAGATAAAGATCTTCATGGTGAATCTCACTGTTGCCGACCTGCTCTTCTTGATCACCCTCCCGCTGTGGATTGTCTACTATTACAATGAGGGCAACTGGATTCTACCCAAATTCCTGTGCAACGTGGCTGGTTGCCTCTTCTTCATCAATACCTACTGTAGTGTGGCCTTCCTGGGTGTCATCACTTACAACCGCTACCAGGCAGTGGCCTACCCAATCAAGACTGCTCAGGCCACCACCCGCAAGCGTGGCATCTCTTTGTCCTTGGTCATCTGGATATCCATTGTGGCTACTGCATCCTACTTCCTGGCCACAGACTCCACCAACCTAGTACGCAAAAAGGATGGCTCGGGCAACATCACTCGCTGCTTTGAACATTACGAGCCACGCAGTGTGCCAATCCTTGTTGTTCATGTCTTCATCGCATTCTGTTTCTTCCTTGTCTTCTTTCTTATCCTCTACTGCAACCTGGTCATCATCCACACACTGCTCACGAGGCCCGTGCGGCAGCAGCGCAAACCAGAAGTGAAGCGCAGGGCTCTGTGGATGGTCTGCACCGTCCTGGCGGTGTTTGTCATTTGCTTTGTGCCCCATCACATAGTCCAGCTGCCCTGGACTCTAGCAGAATTGGGCTATCAGACCAACTTCCATCAGGCGATTAATGATGCCCATCAGATCACCCTCTGCCTCCTCAGCACCAACTGTGTCTTAGACCCTGTTATCTACTGTTTTCTTACCAAGAAGTTCCGAAAGCACCTCAGCGAAAAGTTTTACAGCATGCGCAGTAGCCGGAAGTGCTCCAGGGCCACTACTGACACGGGCACCGAGGTGATAGTGCCTGCTGACCAGACTCCTGTCATGTCACTAAAACATTAATCTCTGTCTTAGTAAGGTCAGTCCCGGAGTCTCCTCTCCCGAGGACCTCATACACTGAGCTGGGAGGTGAGAGGTTTCTGATTGAGGCCAACCCCTCTTGGGACCCTGGTGGACTATTAAGTGTGCCAGTTACGTTCTCACGGACACAGGAGTGACGGCACTGGCAGCTTGTTGGAAAATACCGAACTTGAATGTTCCTTTTCACCCATCCTTGGGGTAATAACTAGCAAGTGTGGTTGGTGGGCTCATCCAAAGCTTTAGAATCTGACATGGTAGCTAGGGCCAAACTTTGGACTTAGACTCTGAGCCATCCAGTTCATCCAACTAGGGCTGCAGCCTTAAGAATTGGGCAGTCACTTCTGGGAGCTACAGGCAGGGGAAAGGACTCTTCACTGGGTCCTGTGGAAGACTTTTGCCAGGTGAACAGTTGGGTTTAGGATGGTGCCCTCCTTTCCCTACCCACAGGTACAAGGTCTTTGTGACATTTCCTAGAGCCGTGGTTTGGCGGAAGTATTTGACTGACCCAATAACTCAAATGTAACCAGACTCATAACACAAAAGCTGGTCAGAAGCTAGGGTGGGAGTGTGTGTCCCGAGGCAGCTAAGTTTCTGCCCAGGCCTCAGAGCATGCTGAGAGACTGGAAAAGACAGGGCTCCCTCAGGACACTGCAATGTCTACTTCCCAACTTGTGGCAGGCAGCTGCAGCTTTTGATGACCTCTGGACACCCGCACAGGGAGTGTCACATTCACTCACTGTGCCCAGCCTCCCTGTCAGAAACAGCTGAAGGAAGGAGAGATTTATTTGGCTCTCAGTTTCAGAAGGCTTCAGTCCATCATGGCAACGAAGGCACAGTAGGGCAGCTCAGACTATGGCGGCAGAAACAAGAGGCAGAGGTTGTTCATGTGGCAATGAGCCAGGAAATGAGAGAGCACTTTAAACCCGGGGTGGGGTACAATCCTGAGCCATCTACTTCTATAGCCAGGTCCTACCTCCTAACAGTTCTGTGGTCTCCCGAAATAACACGGTTAGTGGGAGAATCAACACACAGAACATGGCCCTGGGCCAGTGAGATTAGGTAAAGGCAGTTGCTGCTAACACGGATGATCAGGGTTTGATCCCGGAACCCACACGGTGAAAAGAGAACAGACTTCTGTAACTTCTCTTCTTCATGCACGCTGTGGCACACACATGCCCCGCCTGCCCTCCCCCCCCACATAAATAAACGTACTAAATCAATACAACAAAGCAAAACAGACAGGACCCATGGAGATGCGGGGTGTTTTAGATTCAAAATTCATGAACTATGGCCAGGCATTGGTGGCACATGCCTTTAGTCCCAGCACTTGGGAGGCAGAGGATCTCTGTGAGTTCGAAGCCAGCATGGTCTACAGAGTTAGTTCCAGGACAGGTTTCAAAGCAATACAGAGAAACCCTGTCTCGAAAAAGAAAAAGAAAAACTAAAAAATTCATGAGCTATTACATACAAGTAAGGTCTTCTTCTGCCCTTTGAGCAGTGTCTAGAAACCTCAGACTCAGGACTCTGAGGAACTTTTCTTGATTTCCTGAGCCTTGTGCTCCTTAAAAAATAAAGTTAAAGTCTTTCCTTCCAGCCAGTGTCCCCTTGAAGTTGGGTCAGCTGACTCCTGTCTGCCAGCTGAGCCTGGGTTTGTTCCAATAGGCCTGTAACCTGCTTGGGTTTGGGGTGATGGCTATGGGCTGTACCTAGCGGAAGGTGGACCAGGTAGCTAAAGCGACATACTTGAACTTTGGCATCTTCCAAACTCAGGTTCAAGTCTCCCCTGTGCTGGGTGCTGACTAGAAAGTGAGAATTAGATTTTCTACCTCTTGGTGTCATTAGCTGGGAGGTACAACCTACCTCAAGGCCGGTATGAGCAGGGCATACTCAGCTGACTTCTTGGCTACTCATCCCTGATCCTCCTCGAAATCCCCTGATAGGAAGTGAAGGGGTGAGAGTTGGACATCTGGATTTGGGATGCCTTCAGGACTTTGCAGACCTCTACTGACATCATTTAAACTCCAGAGCCATGGCCATGTCTGAGTAAAGTGAGTGGGCTGGTGAGTGGTCATCTGGGTAGGCAAATGGCTTTTCAAAGAAAGAGATGTAACAGGCAAAACAAAGGCAAGAGAATAACCACTAACACCACAGCAGTGACTCCGAAGCAGGAAATAATTTTTGTTGCTACTTTGTAACTATAATTTCGCTACTGTTACAAATTGTAATGTAAATAACTTTGGAGGCACAGGTTTTCCAAAGTGCTCTGGGCCCACAGAGCCTGGAGAGAGAAGACACAGCCTCCCAGGGCCAGAGTGCATTCCTGCAAGCTTTCCCTTGAGTTCAGGGAGGTATGCTCATGCTCTCTCTCTCAGCAGGACTCCTTAATCTCATTAAAATGGGTGTCTTGTACCTTCCATCAAACAGCCTTCTCTATGTTTCTATGCTAATACAGTATGTTCTGAATTTCATTCATTTGCATATCCTCCTTGTCATGTTTTGCAATAGCCATGTACCACAGTATGTTTACTTAATAAACATTTTTTTTTTGTTTGTTTTTAAATTGGGTCAATTTTTAAAACTTACATTCTGACCTCACAGCCACCTTATAGAGTAGGTATTTTCCTGCCCATTTTACAGATGGGAAAAAAGGAGGCTCAGAGGGACTGAGTCAAGGTAAAAGAGCAAGTGGCAGAGTCATTAATATTTAAAGCCAGAGCCAGGCTTCCTCCCATTCCCCCCTCTGCAATGTAACTGTACCCACATGCTACCTCTTCCAGGCATATTGTGTGTGCTGGAGCAGGAAATGGGACAGGCCTCTACTCTGACGTTGGATGTCTCATGTGCAGTTCATGCATCCTGAAGCCCCATGGGGACTCTTCCCAGGCACAGGGACTTCACTCTAGGCTCTTCACAGAGACATGCTTCTAAGAACCCCAGGAGCCAGAGTAACAGTGCTGCTGGAGCCAGGCGGAGCATTTACTAGTCGTGAGACTAAATTCATGTGTCTGCTTGAAGAGCTCTAGAATCCTCTGGAAACACATAAGAATCTCTAGGCTGTATACCCAGAAGCAATGTTACCCGGTCATCCCAAGCCATACTTGTATCTAGTTTGATGAAGAATTGCCAGCTTACTCCTGAAGTAGCCACAACACTCCACACTGTCACCCATAGCTCTATGAAGGATTTTGTGGTTTTGTTTGGATGGAGGGTCTTACCATGTAGACTTGGCTGTCCTGGAACTCACTCTGTAGACCAGGCTGACCTTGAACTCACAGAGATCCACCTGCCTCTGCCTCCCGAGTGCTGGGAGTAAAGGTATGTGCCACCAACGCCCGACCTATTGTAGACATTTTCATACACATGTATAATGTACTTGGAACATATATCCCCTCCCCGTTTTGTTCCTCCTGCCCTCCCCCAACTCCTGCTGATGCCGCTCTAGCTCCCTTCATCTTCTTAACTGGCTCTATGTCCACTCCACTTTCTGGAGTGTGACCCAGAGTTTCATAAAGGTCATTTACTGGAGCATGGACACTTTACCTGTCCTTCACCATTGAAGATATCTGTTCTTTTCCCATCAACAGTTAACTGCATGTGATGCCTCAGGGAGGTCTGGGGTCCCAGGAGGCCCCCGGTATGGGTTCTGTTTCCCCGAAGCCACCCTGGACTGGTATTGTCCAACTCTCATGGCACAGAGTGTGTAATGGAATCTTTATTTCAGTTGGAGTATTTCTGGTTACTAAGGGACTGTTCTCAGGTACTCACTACTCATTTGTGGTCAGAGTCAAACCTGTCAGGTTACAGAGCTTGCATTGTGTCACAGAATGATCAATAAAGAGGCCACTAGAACCTGTGGGCAGAGCTCCTTTCTGTACCTGCTAGTCTGTGATTTTGGACACACTATGGAACCTCTCTTTGCCTATTTTCCTAAGTGGGAATACTGGCCAGGTGTGGTGGTTTACACTTGTAATCCTAGCACTTGAGAGGCTGAGGCAGGAAGATAGCTATAACTTCAAGACCACTCTATATAGGTGAAGCATTGCATAGTAAAATTTTGTCTAATAAAAAAATTATTTTGGTATTTTGAGACAGGGTTTTTCCAAGCCTGGAACTAGCTCTGTAGATCAGGCTGGCCCTCAATTCACAGAGATCTACCTGCCTCTGCCTCCCAGGTGTAGGGATTAACCACCACTACCCAACTCTAAAAGTATTTCTTTTAAAGAATACATATATTGTCGATGTAATAGACCATTTTGTGGGTTTAGAGTTGCTTAGAACAGTCCCTGGCACAGAATAAATGTTACAAATGTCGTCCCTGTCCTAACAGATCATCTCTACTCCATAGAGCCCCCTATTTACAGGACTGCATGACACCAGCCCTATGCCCACTATGACCAGGTTCTCATTGTACAACCCTAGTATTTTGCTAACATATGGGAAAGTGCAGAGAGGAACTGGGTGTGACTAGCCAGGTTTTCCTGTTCTTTTACTTCTAGGGTATTCTCCAGTTCACTAGAGAGTGTTGCCAGAGCCGCCGTCACACATACATGAGTTAAAGGATTTCATTCTTTGGATGGTCCTGAGGAGTTACTTCCTTTGTGTGTGTGTGTGTGTGTGTGTGTGTGTGTGTGTGTGTGTGTGTGTGTGTAAAACCCTGGCTTTCTTGGAACTCACTCTGTAGACCAGGCTGGCCTCAACTTCACAGAGATCCACCTGTCTCTGCCTCCCGAGTGCTGGAGTTAAAGACATGCACCACCACTGCCCAGTCTCTTTAAATGGAGACAGACCATCAGAAAGCACCCTCAACAGGCAGTGCTTGAAATGGGGGAAATGCTTACAAACTGTAAAGGGTTGACAATATGCAAAAATCCCCTACATCTCAATAATAGGAAACAAAACTTTATTGAAAAAATGGACAAGTGATTTTAATATAAACTTCTCTGAAGATAACTGGCCCGTAAGCCCCCAAATTGGAATTCGTGTGTATTGCTCATGGAGTATAAAATGATGCAGCTATTGTAGAAAATGATGAGTGTTTCTCAAACAATTGAACATGGCTTCTGACCCCAAACTGTAATCCTAAGATTAGAAGTTTGAGGCCAGCCTGGACCGTGGAGTGAGACCTTGTCTTGTGGTAATATATTGTTTACGATTTATTAAAGCCACTGAAGATAAAAATAGCAAAGCAGCTATACTAGTTAGTCATAGAAGCCAGACACACACCTTTAATTTTAGGACTCCGGAGACAAAGGCAGGTGGATCTGTCTGAGTTCTGGCCACCCAGGGTACGCAAAACTGAATCAGTCTCAAAAAAGTAACAGCTCACGCCTTTAATCCCAGCACTAGATAGGTGTAAAAGATAGGAACAGGGTCTTCAGTAGTCAGTCTCAGGATTCTCCAGCCACGCTGAGGGGAGGCAGCAGTCTGAGGCTAGGTGAGAGTTTATAGAGACAGGATCAGCCCTTTCAGTCTGAGGTAGAGGTAGAGGCTTAGCTGCTTTGCTTCTCTGATCTTCAGCGTGAAGCTGGAACCCCAGTATCAGTCTCTAGATCTTTTATTTTTCGTGTTACATTGTCACAAACAAACAAAACAACAGGCCTGGGAGATACAGGCACCAAAGGACAAATGTGTGATCACACTTACATGCCATGGTCCTTTTGAACCATGACCTTGAGATCTCTGTGACTGGAGCAAAGGGAGGAGTTCTGGTAAGGGTTCAGCATTGATGGTGTACCAGAAGCCAGAGGCCTGAGCCTGACCAACAGCTCATCACAATGGAAGTTTACAGTAAAGCTGAGTGGACAAAAGTGTACACTGTGTGACACACTGCAGCTCCCCATGCCACTAAGATGAATAAAGAGGTGTTGGAGAGGCAGGAAAGATGGAGGATCAACGAAGTGGTTTTTGTTTGTCATGTTTTGTTTTTAATTAATATTTTTAAAATTTTCTTTTGAGGGGTATGATACAGGGTGAGGGACAGATTGGAGGAACTGGGAAATGAACAGAATTGAGGTACATGATGTGAAATTCTCAAATAATCAATAAAAAATGTTTAAAAAATTATTTTTATTGCTACTCCATAACTGTAATTTTGCTACTGTTATGAATCATCATGCAAATATGTATGCTTTCTGATGGTCTTAGGTGACCCCTGTGAAAGGGTCATTTGACCCTGAAGAGGGGTCCCGACCCACAGGTTGAGAACCACTCTTCTAACAGGGGGAGGGGAGGCAGCTTGCATTCATTCTCTTCCCAGGTGTGCTTCCAGCTGCCCTGACCTCCCTGCTGTAAGCTCTGCAGCTCAGAGGGAAAGGTGTCCCAGCAGCCAGGAGTCCAGGAGTACCACAAAGTCACACAGCAAACCTTACGAAAGAGATTTGTTGGGAAGGAAAGAACCAAGAGGTGGCTGCCTCTGCTCAAGTGAGAACAGCAGAGAACTGAGCAGAAAGCGGGGGTGGGGTGGGGGGTGGGGGTGGGGTGGGGGGTGCTTATTGTATAGAGGTTCTTGGGGAGGGGTGGGGGTGGAACTTTCCAGGGTGAAGTTTTCCAGGGTGGAGATTGGTGGGATTTCAAGTCCAGAGATTGGGCTTTTTACTCTGTAGGGTGGGGACAAAGTCCAGCTGTGGGGGCAGTTAGAGTGTTCTGTGGGTGGAACCTGGCAGTTGGAGGTCCTCAGGGGAGGGGCCTGGCCGCTTGTGTGGCTTGAGGGGCTTACATTCCCCCCATTTTTTATTATTGATGAACAATCAGGTCACAGAGTTGTTCTTCACTGCAGCTTCGGGTGATGAAACACGATCCACCAAACTCAACAAACCCAGAGGGGTGGGTGTTAACCAATCAGGAGCAGAAATGGAAAGAGAGAGAACAGGTGTGAGGCCCTTGCTTATAAAGGGAACAGGAGCGGTTTGGGATGAGTCTCAGCAGATGGGGCCATTGAAACTGGAGTCACGGAGCTGCTGCTGGCCCAGCTCCACATGGTTTTGGCACGCAGAGTCCTTATGCAGCTACCTAACACATGCATGATGCAGCCATGCAGCCTTTGACAGCCTTTGAGCTGTCAATGAAGAGAGATCACCTGTCAAAGATGGATCCCTGGACAAGGGAAGGCAGCCTGGAGAAGAGCAGTCCTGGGTCAGGGAGAAAGCCGGAGGATTAGAGAGGCCCTGTGACCAGGAAAGGTTCCTAAGGAAAAGGCCCAGGCCCAGGAGAGGGCTAGCACAGAGTGACAGGTGGGTGCTGAGGAGAAACCACTGGGGCAGAGAAAGAGAGGAGTCAGGAGCAGGAACAGGGCCAGGTTGGCCAGGACTGGGGCAGAGGAAGAAGCCAGGACATCAACACACAGGAAAGAGGGGGATGTTATCTTTAGACTATTTCCTATTAAATCAGGATGTCCAAGTCCTTTGGGCAAAGTTGGCCATCACCATCAAGGTATAATTGGGACTCGCTGGCCTCTGGCTCTGTAGCTAGGGACCAGTAATCCTGTAATAGCAACTGATTGAAGTCTGGTTAGGCTCACATCTTTAATCCCAGCACTTGGGAGGCAGAGGCAGGTGGATCTCTGGGAGTTTGTGGTCAGCCTGATCTACAGAGCAAGTTCCAAGGCAGGCTCCAAAGCTACAGAGAAACTCTGTCTCCAGGGGAAAAAAAAAATTCTGGTTAGAAATCGTTTGAATCTGTTGCTGAAGAAATCTAGATAAGAAGTTCATAAGGTAGGGTGCAACTAGTAGGATTAAGAAAAGCAGGAGAAAGGGGATTAAGAAGGGTATTATCCAATTCCACATCGAACTGTCAACAACGAACCATTAGCCAGAGGCATTGAGCTATTTCTTACATTTTTGGAGATCCATCTGGAGTTGTCTTGTCTTTTACTATTCCTGAGTAGGTTGATTTAGAATCAGCCAGCTTTCCCCCCCCCCCCCCACTCCCAGGAAGAGACAAAGGCCACCTCTTTCTGCTGTTTGTGAAATCTAATCCTCAATGTTTTTGTCACACTTATGGTGGCCAGTGAGTCTGTTTGGCCCTGGAGGGTAAGGATGGTCTGAGCCACCCATTGGAGATCCTGGATGAAATGAGAGGAAAATGATGGTAAAAATAACTAGGCAAGTAGCCAGTCCAGGTTTTGGTTTTGGCATCCAAATGTAAGTGTTACAGCTCTGAAGAGAACACTATCCTGGCTGTCGGGAGACAGGCTATACCAGCTGCTCTAAAGAGAAAACTATGCCTGTGTGGCTTACAATAAAAGTGCCCAAAGCAGGGAGTCAGTAGTGACACATTCTCAGCAGAAGGGCAGAGACAAGTGGTTAGAGTAGACAGAGGAGAAAACAGCTGAACTATGAGCCATAATAAACCCTTTCCCCTGAAGTTGCTTCTGCCAGGGCATGTCACCACAGCCAAGAAAAGTAACAAAGATAATTCTAAAACGTGGGGAAGGAGGCTGTGTTGGGGAAGGAGCAGGCAAACGCAGACTCCCATGGAAGACTTCCTCACTGCAGGTTCTCATGTTCAAGGTGTGTGACCTGTCACCAAGACCACAAAGGTCTGAGTCACTGTGTGTGAAAGGGTTTGGTCAATAAGTCCCAGCCGTGTGCGGTGATGGGCATATGGCTGTCTGAGGGATGGTGACTCAGGGAAATGAAAATGATTTGTCTTTTAGTTCCACAAGTGCTCAGTGGTCTAGCCATGTACAGTAGGAACAAGTTAAAAGGGAGAGAAGTTTACTGCCATCAAATGACAGTGGCAGAAGTGTTTAAAAACAAAACTCAAACACAGGGGAGTGTTATATTCACTATTCGGCTCTCCCAGGGCTTGTGGAGTCCACTGGGAGTATCTCTCCCCAGCTGCAGGCTCAGGGATGTCATGTTAGCTATTTGAAATCTCCCATGTTGGAAGTTTCCACACGAGAAGAATGAGCAGGCGCTACAGATGAGGGATGTTAGAGTCCGAATCTCACCTGTCGCTGACTAGCTGTGCCATCCCCAAAATCACTTCACGACCTAAGCTTTGGTTTATTTGTAGAACAGGCATAATAAGAGCCGATTCCTAGCTGGGCAGTCAGTGGCGGCACATGCCTTTAGTCCCAGTGCTCAGGAGGCAGAGGCAGGCAGATCTTTGTGAGTTCAAGGTCAACCTGGTCTACAGAGTGAGTTCCAGGACAGCTAGGGCTATGTACAGAGAAACCCTGTCTTAAAAAAACCAAAACCCAAACCAAACAAACAAACAAACAAAAGAACCAATTCCTTTCTTATTCCTCTCCTGGGAGAAGCATAATTTGACACCTGGGATGCGGTGTGGGTTATTTTTACTAATTATTGTTTATGTATGCTTTGAGACAAGGTCCCATGTAAGTGCAAACTGGTCTTCAACTTACTCAATTGTCTAGGCTGGCCTTGAACTGCTGGCTTTCCTGCCTCAACTTCAAAAATGCTGTTATTACAAGCATGATCACCATACCTGGTTCACTGGTTATTGATGTGATTGATGTGTGCAGTTGGCTTTTTTTTTTTTCTTGGCCCTTTACTCTTTGGAGGGTCTGCCACCAAGCTCCCAAATAAATCTAAATCACATGGAGGCTTATTCCTTCTTATGAGTGCCTAGCCTTAGCCCGGCTTATGACTGGCAAGCTTTTCTTAACTTCAGTTATCCCATCTATCTTTTGCCTCTGGGCTTTTATCTTTTTTCTACATACATTTCTTTCTTTCTTACTCAGTGGCTTGCTGTGTAGCTGGATGGCTGGCCCCTGGAATCCTCCTTCTTCTCTTGCTTCTTGATCTTCTTTTCTTTCTCCTTATATTTATTCTCTCTGCCTGCCAGTCCTACCTGTTCCTCTTTCCTGCCAAGCTATTGGCTGTTTAGTTTTTTATTAGACTAATCAGGTGTTTAGGCAAAGTAGTATAGGCTCACAAAATTAAACAAATGCAACATAAAAGAATGCAACACATCTCTGTGTCATTAAAACAGAACAAATGTGACATATCTTCAATTAATTATTATTATTATTATTTTTGGTTTTTCGAGACAGGGTTTCTCTGTGGCTTTGGAGGCTGTCCTGGAACTAGCTCTTGTAGACCAGTTCAATTAATATTCTACAACAGGTGTGTGTGTATGTGTGCCTGTGTGTATAGGTGTGTGTGTTGTGTTTGTGTGTGTAGGTGTGTAAGTGTTGTGTATGTGTGTGTGCATATGTATATGCATGTGTATGTAGGTGTGTGTGTGTGTGTTGCTGGAGACTGAAGCTAGAGCCTTGTGTGTGTTCTATAGTCTCAGCAGTCATTCTTGACTGAAAGTGAATCTCTCTCCTCTGGTAACTGTTGGTAACTTTCCCACCCCATTGGCATTACACTCACTCAACATCCCACATAACTGATTAACTCTAGCAAGACTGGTTGCTTAATATCTATTCTCTCCTCTGCTTAACCCAAAGAACTCCTGTTTTAAGAAACTAGTTGTAGCTAGGCATTGGTGGAGCACGCCTTTAATCCCAGCACTCATGAGGCAGAGGCAGGTGGATCTCTGTGAGTTCGAGTATAGTGTGGTCTACAGGACAGGCTCCAAAGAAATAATAGAAACTCTGTCTCAAAAAACAAAAACAAAAACAAACAAACAAACAAAAAAGAAACTAGTTGTAACCCAGGGATGAAGCTGTGGTCAATGAAATTCAAGTTGTATGAGAGCATAGTGTACATTATATTGCTAAATTGTCAGGTACTGTTTAAACTCACCTTCCCCAGTGAGGGCAGGAGGCACAGTTAAATGGGGTTGATGGCATCAGGAATTGTTTTGCTTAGCAGGATGAAACTTGGGGCCTTGTATGTGCTAGCCAAGCTCTTTCCCTCTGAGTCATACTCCCAACCCTCCAGAACCAGTCCTGTTTCCAGTACCCATCTGTCCTTGTGTTGGCCATCAGGACATGACCTTCAGAAATAAGTCAGCATTGTTATTATCCTTGAGAGCCCCATTCTCTCCCGTGGGGACAGCCATTGTGGACACAGACCAGGTCTTCAAGTGTTGAGAGGCACCTAGGAGTCCAGGTGCCAGTTTGCTTCTTCCTCCATGTTGCTGGCTGCGATTCTGCCCATGTTTCTGCCAGCTCTCCACTTACATGCAAACACAGGCTCAGGCTTTGCACGCCCACCTCCAAGCTGCATCCATAAACACCTGCCCTGTCGGAGGCAGGAGTGTGGCCTAGAGCTGCTGGGCTTGGATTCTGAGACTGACTGCTTGTGTGACTGGGCTGACCACTTCCCCTTTCAGAGTGTCTTAACAGACCACCAGTCTGTGGTTCTAAGCCTGCCACTGACTTGAGAAATGGCTTCTCTGTACACCACTGTAGAGAAAAGGAGCAGGGCATCTGCCATGGGCAACTGTCAGTGATGTCAGATGTCAATCAGGGGCAGCTCAGTCACTGAGTGTGTGCCCACAGAATTGACTGCTTGGGTTCAGACTCCAACATCTGTCAAACTACTGGACAAGTACACTATTGTCTGGCCCTCAGTCTCCCCCTTTGGTATGCGAAGAGGGAAGCCATTTGTGGGACCTAGGATTGCATTGAATTTGAGATAAGGATTACGAGACAGAGAAGCACTTAAAAAGCCCTGTGTATGTGGGGTGTGTGTGTGTGTGTGTGTGTCCCAGTAGGTAACAACTGTCTGCTGTAGTACACAGACATACTTGCAGATAACACACCTATACACTAAAGAAAAACAAAAGACACACTTCTAATACATCAATGGCTCATTTCTTTGTTTTTTCTTTTTCTTCTTCTTTTTTTTTTTTTTTTTTTTTTTTTTTGACTCATTTTATGTAGCCCAGGCTGCCCTTTGACTCACTGCTTAGCTAAGGATGAATTTGAATTTCCCAATTTTTCAAAGGCTGTGATTACAGTTGTGGTGACATTTTGTTTATGATCTAACAAATAAAGCTTGCAAGAAGATCAGAGTAAAGCTAGCCACACTAGCTAGTCATAGAGGCCAAGCAGTGGTGGTACACACTTTCAATCCCAGCACTCAGGAGACAGGGGCAGACAGACCTCTGTGAGTTCAAGGCCACCCTGGGCTACTTGAGAGTGAATCAGTCTAAAAAAGAGAAACAGAGCTCACACGAAGGTGATCTCAGCACTTGGGATCCCACACCTTTAATCCCAGCACTAGAAAGGAATATAAAGCGGGAGGAGACAGGAGCAGGCAGTCTGAGATCTGGTGGAGACAGGGGCAGTCAGATTCAATCAATCTGAGGGTTTGTGGAGACAGGAATCACCCTTTCAGTCTGAGGTTTTGCTTCTCTGATCTTCAGCTTGAATTCCATGTTTTTATCAGTCTCTGGGTTTTTAAAATCAATCTACATACAGACATGTCAACCAATCCCAGTTTATGCAGGGCTGAAGAATAATACCCAGGACCTTGCACATGCTAGGTAAAACGAAACAAACGCCCAACCCACTGAACTACAGCCTCAAGGCTTTCATTGCCATATTTCTTTTCTCTTTCAAATGAAGTTAGGATGTCTTAGACACTAGGCAAACACTTCAACACTGAGTCAAAATCTACCCATGCTTCTTCTTTCATATGATTTAATTAGGATAAATTTCTCAAACAGGAATTGCTGCCTTCTAAAGTAGATGAACAAATTTCCTTTAACTAATTAACTGTAGTGCTAGGAATTGAACCCAGGACCTCACACATGATAGGTAAGCACTCTTATCTATACATCCTGCAACCAAACTACATTTATTTATTTATTTATTTATTTATCTATCTATCTTGTATTTGAGGCAAGGTCTCACTCTGAAGCCCTGGCTGACTTGGAACTCATTATGTAGTTCAAATTGTCCCTGAACTTACTGAAATCCTCCTACCTCAGCATCCTGAATTATGACATCACAAATATGAGCCAACCATTCTGAACTCCAAACTGTTTTTAGTGTTGTGGGGGAATCCACCAGAGAAGGCTACTCAGACACAGGTTTAAATCAATAGAAACTCTTTATTAGTCAGCCACAACTATGCTGGGTATTAGGGATCCCAGCATAGCCTGGAGCCTTGTTGAAGGTAGGCTTTTAGGCATAAAGACCTTGTCCTTGGTTTACTTACTTCAGTTAACAAGGGCAGTTGGCCAGAAGCAGAACCGCAGAAGCCAAAAAGCAAGGTTAGTATGTTTAGAGACTCTCCCAAAACTAAAGACTTTGCTGGATTGGATCTTTGTTTACGTTTTGGCTGATGTATAATGCTGAACTTTATGGCCTGAATGGTACCTCCGCCATGGAATCATTTGTGCTAAGGGTTTGTTACATTGGGAGTGTTGCGCCGTTACATTATCAGCAAATTGTGTGTGTCCTGGTCATGTCATATATCTGTCAGTACTTACAGTTAACAATAGTTGCTTCTTTCCTATTGTTTTCCTTAGGATATTGCTATATAGCCCTGGCTGGCCTGAAATTTGGTGTGCAGATGAGAATGATCTTAATCTAGCAGTTGTCCTCTGCCTCTGCCTCCTGAGAGCTAGGATTACAAGCAGGCACCACATGCTTGGCTTTCAAATTTCTTTGTCATAATTAAAAATTTTAAATTAGGGCCAGGTGGTGGTAGCGCATGCCTTTAATCCCAGCACATGGGAGGCAGAGGCAGGTGGATCTCTGGAAGTTCAAGGCCAACCTGATCTATAGATCGAGTTCCAGGACAGCTAGGACTATTACAAAGAAAAACCCTATCTCGAAAAACCAAAAATAAATAAGTAAATAAATACATAAATAAATACAAATTATTTTTGAGACGTGGCCTTATTATGTAGCCCAAATTGGCCTGGAACTCTTGATTCTCCTGTGAGTGCTAGGGTCACAGGCATACACCACCATACCCTGTATAATTATCTTTTCTGTTTGTCTTTATTAATTTCTAAAATGCTTCCTAAATGACTTAAGTTTTGTCCCTTTAACAGCAAAGGTGGGCAGGGTGTGGCACTAAGTTCTTAGAGCCAGGAAAGGGTAGTTTCTTTGAAGAGGGAACTTAGAAAAAAACATACTTACACTTTATGACTGCTTTGAAAATTGAGGATGTTGCTCTTCCTGTCAACGCTGGGACTTCTCTTTTCTGAGACCTCCATTTCTATATGTCTCATTCAGTTCCCCACACTTTACCATTTGCAAATCTGGAATGTGGAAGTGCCCCAAGTGATGGCAACTCGTCACCACAGATGAAGCCTGAGGTCAATTTCTAAGTCTCTTTGGACATAACTTGTGTCATCTCTGTATAATCAGAGGAGAAAATTGCATCATTCTGGAAGTCTTGCTACCAGGTTGCTACCAGAGGAGAGGCAAGAGGGTCTTAAAAAAAAAAAAAAGCAAAATGAGAAAACTGGAGGCTGAGGCAGAAGGATGGGTGTAAATTCAACATCAGTCTGAGCTATGTAGTAAAGTTCCAGACTAGTCCAGGCTATAATGAGACGCTGACTCAAAAATCAAAGCAAGGGGCTGCGGGGTTGGCTCAGCAGTTAAGAGCACTTGCTGCTCTTGTGGAGTGCGCTGGTTCAGTTCCCAGCACCCACATGGTGGTCCACAACCATCCATAGCTCTAATGCCAGGGAAACTGACTCCCACTTCCGACTTCTGAGGGCTCCTGCCTGCACGTGGTACACATGAACTCACACATACATAATCTCTCTCTCTCTCTGTCTCTGCTCTCACATACACGAGTTAATAACTACATCATAAAAACAAAACAAAACTCCCAAGGGGCTGGGATATGGTTCAGTGGTAGAATGCTTGTCTGGCACGTGGAAATACCCTGGACTCCATCCCCATTATGGCAAAGAGGACAGGGAGTAAGGGAGCAGGCAAGAGAGTCATGAAAGGAGGAAGAGCATTGAAAGGGGGTAAGACTCAGTTTCTCTCTCTGAAAAATGGGGAGAAGGGTACTCAGATGAGGCAATCTTCTAAAAGCCCTGTACATGAGCCTGTGGAAACCTGGCAGGACTCTCTTGCCAAATGTCCTTGCCTTGGGAAAAGCAGAGAGAAGAGGTACAGAATTTGTTGTGGATGGAGACAGTGGAGGGTGGAAGTAAAGAAGATGGGTGTGTAGTTTCATCCTAGCTCAGCTGTTTCCTGAATGAAAAAAAAGGAAGGACATGATGGCTCCTAGCTATGGCGGAGGAGAAAGTTTATTGTAGATAAAAGGGAGAGCATGGACAGAGGCAGGGACCTCTGGTAGAGCCCAGAGTGGACATGACCCTGAGCTCAGCCAGGTGGGGAGAGGAGGGAGGGGAGAGAGAGAGAGGAGAGAGGGGAGAGAGAAAGACCAGGTGCAGCAGCTGGGAAGGCAAAGGGTAAAAAAGGGTGGGTAGCCAGAATGTCTGGATTATATAGGGGAGGCCTCTGGGGGAAGGGCAGTCTGGGCCCTGGGCTGAAGAGTTCAGGATAAAGGGCAGGGTATGCCAGTCATACTTGGTAACAGGTGGGGACTGAGGGATGCTGGGAGAACCTAGAGGCCGGGTTCAATTTGATGTGTTAAACAGGCAGCTCAGCCACTTGTCCCAGAGTCTGAGACTTAACACTTGATGGAAATGTGGGCAAGAGAGGCTTGACCTCTCAGCCTCAGTGTCCCCGTTTGCAATGGGGTTAATAGTATAGCATTTCTGTCATCTTGCACACTCTTCTGAGGACAGTTACAGTGTATGAGCATCTACCAGTGTTTACATAGAAATGTGCTTAATAATGCTTGCTGGTATTTCATGATGGGTCAGGCCCTGCTCTAGGTAATTCTCTGATTGTTAACAGCCCAATGTACAGACAAACTGGGCTTGACTTATAAAGAAGCTAAGTTGTCTCTCCCAGGTTACATGGCCAGCAAGTAAGTGAGCCTGGATTCTGAACCCTCATCCTATGTTGCCTCCAATGACAGCTCCAGACCAGAGGGCAGCTGAAAGAGAACTCAGCCAACCATTAATAAACTTTCTCCTCCACTGTACTGAGGAGGCTTCCATCAACCCTAGGAGGGACTGATTAGGAGGGACTGATGGGAAGGATCAGGGAGGGGACTAGGAGAAAAGCACGGCTGTCTGTGGGCCACTTTAGTGAGTGATTCTTAGTGAACTGCTTGTTTATCTGTGGGATTTAGTGGATGACCAGGAATTCAAGAGAAGGAAAGTAAACTAGAATAGAACAAGAGTCAGAGGTCACACCCTCTACCGCAGCCTCTCCCTTAGATGTTGGGAGGGATTCCAGGTTTCCAACTCTCTAGGATATGGAGTTCAAGCCAACTTCAACTTCCCAAGAATTACTCTTTTTCTTTCTTTTGATTGCCTTTTTTATTTTTTTTGAGACAGGGCTTCTCTGTGTAGTCCTGGCTGTCCTGGAATTCACTCTGTAGATCAGTCAGGCTGGCCTTGAAATCAGATATCTACCTGCCTCTGCCTCTGGAGTGCTGGGATTAAATGTATGTGCCATATCCAACTAGCTGGCATTGATCGACTCTTTTTAAAGATAGGGCCTCCCAGCCAGGCGTTGGTGGTGCATGTCTTTAGTCCTAGCACTCAGGAGGCAGAGGCAGGCAGATATCTGTGAGTTGGAGGCCAGCCTGTTCTACAGAACTAGTTCCAAAACAATACAGAGAAACCCTGTCTCAAAAAAAGAAAAGAAAAGAAAAGAAAAGAAAAAAAAAAAGGGCAGTATCTCATATAGTCCAGGCTATTATTACTATCAGTACTACTACTATTATTATTATTGTATATGTGTGTTTGTGTGTGTCTGTCTGTCTGTGGGTTTGTGCAAGTAAGTGCTGTTTCTGCGGAGATTAGAGAGGGAGTTGGGTCCTGGGAGCTGGAGTTACAGGCAGTTGTGAACCACCCAATGTGGGTGTTGGGAACCTCTGCAAGAGCAGTAAGTGTTCTTGTATTCTTAACTCCTGGAGCATCTTTCCAGCTCCTCGATGTTGAACTTCTGATCCATTAGTTCCCACCTCTGAAATGCTGGCATTACAGGCATCCACTCATCTTCCTGTTTCCTTTGTGGCATGTAGTGTTTGCATTTTTACCTATTACTGTCACTGCTGGTTAATTTTGTCAACTAGGCACAAGCTAGGATCATCTGGGAAGAAGCAACCTTAACTTTAAAACAACAAAAAAAACCCTCTATCTTATTTGCCTGCCGGCAAGTCTGTGGAGGCATTTTCTTGATTAATGTGTGAGTCCCAGCCCACTGTGAGCATTGGTAGCCCTGGGCAGGTAGGCGGGGTTGTGTAGGAAAGTGAGCCAGGCAAACCCTGTGCTCCATAAGCTGCTTTTGGTTATGGTGTTTACAATAGAAATCGTGGTCTATATTCTTTACTACAATAAATGCCATGAAGCCAGGGGTACACTGGTCTCACTAGCTGTACCCTCAGTTAATGACAGATGCCAGTTATTCAGGAAGTTTTGATGAACAAGCTGGACATGGTGGCACACACCTATAATCCTGGCACTCAGGAAGGCTCGAGGACCAAGAGTTCAAAGCCAGAGCTGGTGAGGTGGTTCCACTTGCCTTGTAAGTCTGACAACCTGAGTTCTAGCCCCTGTAGGTTTTTTGTTTGTTTGTTTTTAACCTTTTTTTTTTTTTTTTTTTTTCTGAGACAGGGCTTCTCTGTGGCTTTGTCTTGGAACTAGCTCTGTAGACCAGGCTGGTCTAGAACTCAGAGATCTGCCTGCCTCTGCCTCCTGAGGGCTGGGACTAAAGGTGTACGCCACCACTGCCCAGCTTTTGTTTTTAACTCTTTACTCTTTTTCACTCATTGGAGGGCCTGTCACCCATTGCCCCAAATAAATTATTCTTACTTAAGAGTGCCCAGTCTTAGCTTGGCTTGTTCCCAGCCAGTTTGTCTTAATTTAAATTATCCCATCTGCCTTTTGCTTGCCTGTGGGATTTTTTTTTTTTTTGAGACAGGGTTTCTCTGTGTAGCACTGGCTGTCTTGGAACTTTCTCCGTAGATCAGGCTGGCCTTGAACTCATAGAGATATGCCTGCCTGTCAAGTGCTGGGATTAAAGGCACATTTTATTTAATTTTAACTTTCTTTTTATTTATTTTTTGTGTGTGTTTCATGTTATGCATCTCCATCCTCTTCGTTTCCCCACACCTTTATATTCATCTGCTGTGCTTGCAACCTCCCCTGAGACATAAAATAAAATTTAAGAGAGAGAGAGAGAGAGAAAAAAAAAACTAACCTTGTCATGGAAGCTATAGTATGACAGTGAGTTATGCAGTAAACCCTTTTATCCACAGAGTCATTGGTCTGGTTCGAGGCCTCTGGTTTCTGCTACTCTATGGATGCTGGGCCCTCACTGGGGCTCCTTTTGGTTATCCTGTCGTTGCCTTGTGTCACGGAGATGCTGCAGCTTTGGGTCTGCAGGGCCTATCCCTTAGAGTGCTCCAGCAGATCACAGATGGGTGGATGTTGGGGTGGGCCAACACATAACCTTGGTTCTGGGTCTGTGTAGTTGCAGGGTTGGTCAGCCGGCCAGCTCTCCCTTGCCCTCACCACCAGGGTGAGTTATTCTGCCCTGTTGCCCTGTGTGTCCAGTTTACCCCTTGCAGGGATGAGTAAGAGGTGGGGCCTTTTCCCCATTGTCATGGTCAGATCTCCCACACCAACACCTTCAGGGTCAGCTCTACTGTTTTGCTCAGAGTGAGGCAGCTGATGAGGTGCAGGGCCAGCTCTCCCATCTGCCTCAAGTGAGGATGGGCGTACACAAGTGGGGGCTGCCACATAACAGATGAATAATGGGGGCAGCCCTCCCACCCTCACCACGCCAGGGCTGGCTCACGCATACCTCACGCCAGTGGCTTGGCTCTATTGTGCTGCCCGTGTGCGCGGTGCAGGGCCTGCTTTCCTGAAATACTGCAATTGGGACGGGCTGGGATGGCTCTCCTGCTCTTATGGCCCCAGGCCCAGCTATCCCACACCACCACCTCAGGTGTTAATGGGGGAGAGGTTACACCATTTTAATAGGAGTCATGAACTGTGAAGACAGGAAAAAGGGGGTCTGGACAACTGTGGGAAAGGGATGAGGACAGACTGGAAGAGAAGGGTTTCTATCATAGGGTTGGCTAGAGCAGGTTTATCTTGGCAACAGCACCCCATTTCCAGCAATGGGAGTGTTTTCCTCTTCTATTTCACATGGGAAATCAGTGCCTCGGCTTTGGGTAGAACATGCACAGGAAGAGTTCCCCTCCTGCGACTCCTGTTTCTCTGTCACCCCTCAGTGGGTTAAAATGCAACACTTGGGGGGGGGGGGACATTCTGATCTCATTCATTTGTTAAGCTCCTTTGCCTCTCACCTTTGCCCTCACCCCGGGAGCAGATGGAAAGATAGACAATAGCTCTCCTCAGAGCTGTTCCTTTGTAATGTTCTCTCTCCTTTCCACATCCACACTCACTTTCAATATCTTTGATCCAGGTGAGAGGTCCGGAAATGAAAACTGGGTGTCATTCTCCTTTGTCCCTTCTACATGCCAGGAGGGTTCCATTCGTTTTGAAAACAATATGTACATGTTGGTATCTTCCTAATGAGAGGGTCTCCTCTCATTAGGATAAAGGTCTCCTGTCCATGTGCTGTCGCATGACTGCGATTATTACATTGGATTCTGGGTAACTCTTGGTCTTTGTGTCTTTCTTTCTGCTAGTCTGAACAAATTTAGCTCACAAACAAGTGCTTGCTGACCAAGGCATACAATGACCCAAACTTGTACAGGGTGTTCCTGCTGAAGTGTGCAGCAGAAAGAGGAACCGTGACTGATGGGTCAAAATTCTTCCACAAGTTCAAAGGCCCCAAATGGAGCAAAAATTAGCAGCGTTAGGTGTCAGGGCTGGGGCACTCCACTGCTAAAGTGTCATGGAAGGAGAGGAGGCTGAGCTAATCGAGGTGATAGTCTAGGTGTAGCCCTTCTGCTTCTCCTTGTTGTTGTTTTTTGTTTTGCTTTGACTCAGTAGTCTGTGATGCATGGTTGGCTGAAGGGTACATTGTTGGGGAGTGCAGCCATGGACATAGCCACTCCTCCGGCATTAGATTTAAAATGAATAACTTTTAGCATGGGTTACTTTAGACAACTTGATTCCTTTTTAAGTTTTTGTGTATTAGTTTTTAAAGTTTTATTTGTTCATTTGTTTGTTTGTTTTTCAAGACAGGGTTTCCTCTGTGTGGCTCTGGCTGTCCTGGAACTCTTTCTCTAGACCATGCTGTCCTGGAACTCACAGAGATCTGCCTGCCTGAGTGCTGGGATTAAAGGCATGTGCCACCAGCACCCAACTTAAATTTTAATTCTTAAATTATGTGCATCTGTGTGGGTGAATACAAGTGACTTTCGAGTCCTGAAGAGGATGTCAGCTCCCCTGGGGTAGAGTTACAGGTAGTGATGAGCTTCCTGAAGTGGATGCTGGTAACTGAAGTCAGATCATCAAGGGCAGTGAGTGCTTTTTACTCCGAACCCTAAAAGTTGTAGATTTTTTTTTCTTTTTTCTTTTTCTTTTTTTGGTTTAATGAGATAGGGTTTCTCTGTGGCTTTGGAGCCTGTGCTGGAACTAGCTCTTGTAGATCAGGCTGGTCTCGAACTCAGTGATCTACCAGCCTGTACCTCCCAAGTGCTGGGACTAAAGGCGAGCACCACCACCTACCAGCAAAAGTTGTACCTTTTAAAATGCTTTTTGAGACTAGGTTTCATGTCTAACATGATTTGTGTGCATTCCTGTTCTTCCTGTTTTTTAACCACTGAGTGCTAGGATTCCAGACTTGTACCACATTGTCAAGTGGATTTGATTCTTCACATCAGTTACCAGTGATTCTGACCCCAACAGTGTCAGTTAGCTCTGTTCCATGAGCATAGCTAGCAGTGCAATGGCAGAGTCACACGCAAAGGACTCTCTAGAACATTTCAGGGTTCATGTCTTTAGGCAAGGAACAGTTGCAGGAGGAGGAGGAGGATAAAAAAGCTAAGGAGGAAAAAAAGGAAGTTAAGACAACAGTCAGAAGGCCAGCATTCTGGACATTCCTTTGGCTTTTCTCATCTCTGGCTTTATGAAAATGACTATTGATATTTTCCTTATTCTTTGGAAATTTCACACAGCCGCACAGTGTGTCTTGATTGTATCCACCCCATACACACCCTTCCCAGTCTCCTCAACACAAGCACCTCTGTGCTTTTCCTCCTTCTTCTCTCCCTTCTATTCTTCTATAACCCATGGAGTCCAGTTAGTGCCTCCTGCACTAGAATAGACAACCCAGCAGTGGCCACACCCTTGAAGGAACTGACTTGCCCTCTCCACAGTAACCATCAATTACTAATAGCTCTTCAGCTGGGGTGGAGCCTGAAGAACCTTTCCCCATCCAAACTAACCATATCCTATCTGTCGCCTCCTCTCCTTCCTGGCTCAGGGTTGGATATAACTTGTTTCCCCCAAATTTATTTCTGAATGCTCATAGCCTCAGGATGGTCGGTGTTGAGTTTGTAGAACCTTGAAGGTATGGCCTTGTCATGGGGACTCCAAGGTTAATTTTGGCTTGTGAGAGCAGGCCCATTCTCTTGGTGAATTGGGTTAGTTCTCTAGAGAGATGGCTTTCATAAAATGAGCTTACCACACTAGAGAATGGTCATGGCTGTGTACATGTCACTTGTCCATGTAATGGATTTTCCTTGCCATGTTGTAGCTGGGAGGCGGGAGATTTTGACAGGCAGCAGCACAACGATAGAGTATCTAGTTATTTTTGGATTTATGAGACAGGGTCTTCCAGTGTGGACTGGCCTAGAACTCACTATGTAGACCATGCTGGCCCGAACTTGTAGCAATCCTCTTGCATCTACCTCATGAGTACTGGGATTGCAGACATATACTCCCACACCAGGCTCTCATCTCTGGTATTTTATTCATGCTGTGTTGGGAATTTAATCTAGGGCCTCACACAAGCTAGGTAAGTGTTTATCTCTGAGCTCCATTCCCGATTCTGGGTTTTATATGGCAACATGAGATGGACTGAAATGCTCTTCTTCTACTTGCCATCTCTGTGTAGCCAGCTTGGGCTACACGAGATACTGTGTCATGAACGTGCTATGCTAGAAATCTAGACAAACACAGTGTCTTTCCACCATGTTAGAATCTGTAAAATAACAACTTCACAAAGTTCAGCAGTTTCTTTTCTTATTTATTTGAGACAGGGTTTCTCTGTGTAGCACTGGCTGTCCTGGAATTTGCTCTGTAGACCCGGCTGGCCTTGAACATACAGAGGGATTAAAGGCATATACCAGCACCACTCAGTGTATTATTTTTAATAGTGTGTGGTTTGTGTGTGTGTGTGTGTGTGTATGTATGTATGTATGTATGTATGTATGTGTGAGCACACGTGTGTGCACAAATGGGCACAGGTGCCTGCAGAGGACAGAGGCCTTGAGTCCCCCAGAGCTGGGGTAACAGGTGACTGTGAGATTCTGATGTGGGTGTTGGGAGCTGAACTCCAAGAAAAGTACAATTTCTTAGCCACCAGACCACCATTCCATCCCCCTCTGATATGTTTTTAATCCAACCGTGTGTTCCCTCAATGTCAGTTCCCTCTATCTTACTCTTAGGAATCAGTAACTTTACCAGTCTGTGCTGGAGGGGTGGTGCCTGACAGATGGTTCTGGGTCCACTCAGATATATCATCCTTTTTTCCCCTTGAGCAGAGTCAAAAGCTGCTTATACAATGGAGACTCCAGGCATAACACAACATGGAGTCTCCGGAAACAAACAACACCTCCTGAGAGTGTGAAGCCAAAATGGCTGAGCCCTCCTGAACATCTGGCACTCATTATGTGTGTTGGGGGGAGGTCAAACCCAGGGCCTCATACATTCTAGACTAGCATTCTATTACAGAGCTAAGCCCCAGCCCTAGTTTTGCGATTCTTATTTGTAAAAATAAGGACAGTACCAGCCTGCATTTTAGGATTCCCCGGGGCTTAAACAAGCTAATATGTGCAAATCCTTTAGGACAAACTCCAGCACATACGATACACATGTTAGTGCCTGTGTTACTTGCCCTTCTTATCTGGTGTGGAAGACATCTCTGGCACATCATTAGCATTCATCCCACACCATAAAATAAACCGTCTTGGATTTCTTCCTTCAGAAGTTCCCTGGAAGGCTTCCCCCAGGAGATCGCCATTCCTGTGCATATTACTCACAAGGTAAAACTTGTTCCTTACTCCTGGGCAGCCGAAATTGGGGAGTGGTGAATTAGAGCAGGCTTGAGAGCCTGCATGTCTCCTTGTCAGGTGCACATGACAGACCCCTTCTTAGACATTAGCTTACTTAAGCAGAAAGGGAACAGGGTGGGGGAGAGGGTACGAAGGAGATAAACGAGGGGAATTTGGATGAACTCAGGGTCAAGCTGAAGAAGAACGACTTTATGAGGAACCAGAACCAGGAACTGGAACTGTCAAAATAGACTGAGACTCCCACTCTTCCTCCCTGTTCCCTCCATCAACAGCCCAGCCTGGATGCTAAGGCGGCCGTGTGACATCCTCTTGGCTTCTCCGTCACAGTCCCAGCACCCACATTCACACAGTGGCCAGAGTGATCTCGTATTTGAATTGAATTGACTACTTTTCGGTTTTTGAGACAGGCTCTTATTTTTGTTGCCTGGTCTGGTCTAGGACTCACCATATAGCCCAGGCTGGCTTCAGACCCACAGCTATCTTCCTGACTCAGCCCTGGAGTCAGGTTTGAGCTAGCACACCTTACTCAGAGTGATCTAAAAATGCTGTAAGACTGCTCAAAACCTCTCAGCGATTTCCCAGTGGATCCTGAATCTGTCTAGATTCCTCACCAAACCTCATGGAAATGTGCTTCTTACCTAGCCTTCTCCCTTCTTCCCTCATTCCCTTCCTCCCTCCCTCCCTCCCTCCTTCACTCACTCACTCCTTGCCTTTTCCTACCCAAAGGACAAGGCTCCTTTCTTGCTGGTTCCTGAACATAGAACCTCCTTCTGCCTCAGGGACTTGACTATAATCTCTGCCACAGAATTGCTCTTAACTCCTCAGGAAACTCACACCTCAACACCCAGCTGAAAATCCCTCCCCTTCAGGAAAACAAGGCAGATGGGCATTCTTCCTAATGCCATGCCAGCTCACCTCATCATGGTGTATTGAATAAGATACACAAGCTCCCTCCTTCTAACAAAGAAAGAAGGTACTGCTCTTTAAACTTTAAACTCTTTGTCTCCTTACTGTGTTTTAAAAATATTCATGGCAGTCCTTATTTTCTGAAATAATAATAATAATAATGATGATGATGATAATTTGTAGTTGTAGTAGTGGTGTTGTTTTTTGTGAGACAGGGTCTTGCTGTATAGCCCAGGCTAGCCTTCAACTCATGATAATCCTCCTGCCTCAGTCTCCCAAGTGCTGGGATTACAGCATGCCTGTCTTGCAATTGTGACTTCTATTTTCCTCTTTAATACCCTTTTCCTTGCTATATTATAGGTCTCATGAGAACAGGAAGCTGTATCTTTCATGCACCACTGTGTCTTGACCATGCACAAGAGAAGATACTCAATAAATTTGTTGAATGAATGGGGAGTGCTTTGGGATCTGCTGTTTTTTTACTCTCTCTTTTTTTTTTTTTTTTTTTTTTTTTTTTTTTTTTTTTTTTGTTTTGTTTTGTTTTGTTTGTTTTTCAAGACAAGGTTTTCCTATGTAGCTTTGGAGCCTGTCCTGGAACTAGCTCTTGTACACCTGGCTGGTCTTGAACTCATAGACATATGCTTGCCTCTGCTTCCCAAGTGCTGGGATTAAAGGCGTGGGCCATCAATGCCAGGCAATTTTTTACTTTTTTATTCTTAGTTCTTTGCTCTTTTTGGTTCTTTTGGGGGCCTGCCATGCAACACCCAAATACGTCACAAATGAGGTTTAATTCTCATTTTAAAATGCCTGGCCTTAGCTTGGCTGGTTTCTTACCAGCTTTTCTTAAATTAACCTGTCTACCTTTTGCCTTTGGGCTTTTTCCTTTTCTTCTGTATATCTCTATATATCTTACGTTCACTCTTACTCCATGGCTGGACTGGCCCCTAGCACCCTCCTCTCCTTGTTCTCTCTCTTGCTCATTGCTCTTTCCAGATTTCTCCTATTTATTCTCTCTGCTTGCCAGCCCCACCCATCCTTTCTCCAGCCTTACTATTGGCCATTCAGCTCTTTATTAGACCAATAAGATGCTTCAGATAGGTAAAGAATCACAGTTTTGCAAATGCAACATAAAAGAATGTAGCACGTCTTTGCATCATTAAACAAATGTTCCACAGCAGAACCAAATGTAACGCACCTTAAAATAATAGTCCACAATAATGATTTGTCTCCTAAAAGCTTGTGGGCTGGAGGCCTGGTGTCCAGTGTGGTGAGAGTAACAGCTGGAGAGCATTTAAGATGCAGGATCTAGTGAGAGATGTTTAGTTTACTGGGGGCTTGGTCCTGGGAAGATCTTAATATAGATTTTTTTCCTTTCTTTTTTCTTCCTGAGACAGGGTTTCTCTGTGTAACTCTCTAGGTGTCCTGGAACTATCTCTGTTGACCAGGCTGGCCTCAAACTCACAGAGATCTGCCTGACTCTGCCTCCGAGTGCTGGGATTAAAGGCATGTGCCACCACCACCTGGCTTGAATAATGATCATCTTTGATGGTTATGAACCAGGGTTGGGGATGTAGCTCAGTTGGTAGCTTGCCTAGCATGCATGGAGCCCTGGGTCTGATCCCCCAGTACCCCATATACCAAATATGGTGGCGAATGCCTGCAATCCCAGCACTATGCTGGTTAAGATGGGAGGATCCAAACTCAAGGTTACACAGTGGGTTTGAGGCCAGTCTAAGCAATACATGATCCTGTCTCTAAAATTAAAAAAATGAAAAAGTGTGGGGGGGGGGGGAGGAAATCATGTAAGCAACCTAATCTCATCCTGTGATTTCTCTCTTTCCCTCATCCTGAAGTGACTCAGTCAACGGAAGCCTTTACTGATGGTGAATGGGACCATCTGATCTTAGACTTTTGGTCTTCCAAACTGTGAACTAAATAATTGGTCTTTATAAATACTTACCCTCAGAAATGTCTTCTCAGAGATTGATTTTATTTTCACTGTGTGTGTGTGAGAGAGAGAACGAGATGTGTGGGGGAGGGGAGAGAGAGGGAGCATGGGAGCATGTGTGCAGATGCCCAGGGAGGCTAGAAAATGGCGCTGGATCCTGTCGATCTAGAGTTACAGGCTGTTAGTCACTTGACCTGGGTATGGGGAGCTGGACCCAGGTTCTCTGCAAGAGCAGCTAGTGTTCTAACCCCAAAGCCATCTCTCCAGTCCGCACTTAGGTATTTTGTGATAACAACAGAAAATGGATGAAGACCAAGATCCAAGGCAAAGTCTCTCTGCCTGTCTTCCTCTGAGGCTCTAGGGCTCCTTGTTGCTCTTTTTGTGGCTGTTTCATGATCCTCTCTCTGCCTTCTTGAGACCTGCATAGTTGTGTGGCACAAAAGGTTGTCTCAGCCTAAGGTGTATCACCTCTCAGCTCCCCTCAACCTGTTGACAATCCCAGAAAACAAAGTCTAGGTTCCTGGGAAGGAGAAATTAGCAGGCCTGACTTGGTTGATGGTCTCCTCCAGGCCATTCAGCTATTGGTAGAGACTTCTAGAGCCCACCTCTGTTGGAGAGAGAGTATGGTTGTCAGCCTGCTTCTAATTGTGTGCCGCCTGGGGGCAGGGCGGAGGGGTTCAGTACTAGGTATCAGTGGGCAGTTACATCTTGAGCAGGAGAGCTCAAAAATCAATAAAAATAAACTATTATTTATTGGACTATGTGTCCAGCATAATTCTTAAGATTTTCTAAGTATCAACTCAATCTTAAAGTCTCAACCATCCAATGATGTACTTCTCTATTACCCCATTTAACAGATGAGAAAGTGGAGTGATAACTAATGCTAGAGGCAGGATACCAACAGGAATTCCAGCCTCAGGGGCTCAGGATTGCAGTTTAGTTGGTACAGTGCTTGCCTAGCAAACATTAAGCCCTGGATTTGATCCCTAGAACCTCATAGACCAGGTGTGGGCCCAGCACTCAGGAGGTAGAGGCAGGAGGACCCAAAATTCATCACCAGTGGCTATATATAGAGTTCAGGCTTGTCTAGGTTACATGAGACTCCGTCTTGACAGTATAAAAAACAATAACAGAAAAAATAAATTCTGGCCTTGGACTGAAACCAATTCATTAGTCTTCTCTTTTTAAATTTTTTTTTTTTTTTTTTATATTTTGGAGACACGGTATCTCTGGGTAGCCCTGGCTATCCTGGAACTCACTCTGTAGTCTAGGCTGGCTTTGAACTCATAGAGACCTGCCTGCCATGCCTCCTCAGTGCTGGGGTTAAAGGTGTGCACCACCACCACCTGGTTTGTTTCCTTAGTCCTCTCTTATAGGCTAGGAAGATGGTTCTCCAGTAAAGATGCTGCCAAGCCTGCCAAACTGAGTTCGATCCCTGGGATCCACATGGTAGAAAGAAAGCCAACTCCAGCAAGCTGCTATCTGACTTCCACACATGCTAACAAGTGTAATAAAAAAGTTAATTTTCCTCTTATACTGAGGGAAATTAGATTTAGAAAGACAAATAAGTGTGTCTTGTGGCTGCAAAATAGCAAAGCCTTCATTGCAACAGTCCTGAGGCCATTAGACCACACTTCCTTCATCACTTATCCCACTATAATTTTTTTCCCCAATCCTAGGAATCTGGTACAGGGCCTTCTACATGTTGAGCAAGTGTTCAACCTCCAGTCCATCTACTATCTCTTTAAAAAGTAGTCTCATTGATACACAGTTTGCATAATATGTAATTGATCCATTTAAAGCATACAATTCAATGTATCTCAGAATATATATAGAGATGTACAACTGTCTTTGTCATCAATTTACTCATTTTACTTTTTAAAAGGCACATACATGACCATCTTTTCAGTCTGCCAACTCTTTTTTATTAATTATTTATTATTTTATTTGACTTGTGGCTTTGCCTGCATGTATGTCTGTATGAGGGTGTCAGATTGTGGAGTCACAGACAGCTGTGAGCTGCCATTTGGAAGAACAACCAGTGCTCTTCACCACTGCACCATCTCTGTAGCCCCCACTCACTTAATTTTTATAAATAAGATGACTCAGTGCTGGAAGATGGCTCAGCCATTAAAGTGTTTGCCATGGAGTCATTAGAAGTAGAATTTAGATCCCCAGAAACCCATATAAATGCCAGAAGGTGAGAGTCCTTCTAGCCTCAGAAGGCAGAGACAGAATGGATCCTCAGAGTAAGCTGGCTAACAAGACTAACCACATCAGGGAACTCTGGGATTGATTGAGAAACCCTGCGTCAGTGAATAAGACTGAAGAATGAAGATATCAGGAGACCACTCCCAGGCCTCTGCATGTACCCGAACCCACATACTGAACATGGAAAAAGAAAAGATCACTCTTCCTCCCAAGAGTGGAAGTTATACAGTGTTGCTGTAGCCCACTGTCCCAACCAGTATGACAATGTTTCTGGAAACTCCTGCTATGAATAAGATGATTATGGTGTGGCAGAGCTGGGAAAGGGAAGGAGGAGGGTGTGTGTGTGTGTGTGTGTGTGAGAAAGTCCCCGGCATGGAAACAGTGACAGATCAAAGCTGAACCCCTGGCTTTCCCTGATTATGTAACCAATCTCCCCTTCATTGCCTTGACAACCTCTACAGTGCTTTAGGCCTCAGCTAAAACATAAAACACTTCCTCCTCCAGAAGGCCTTCCTTGATTCATCCTCCCAGACTAGCAAGCGCTCCTCCTCACTGTTGTACAGGATCTCTATCATGGCCTCTTTGAGCCTGCACCCTCAGTGCTGACCACAAGGACTTTGGAACCAGAAAAATGGCCACCCCCGAACCCCCAACACACACAGTGTCACCTTTGGGAGGCGCAGAGCAGCCTTTCCAGGAATGCAAACCCGGTTCACACTTTCTTCCTGAGCTCTGTGAGGTGGGCATCAGGCTGGGAGGGAGGACCCTCCCTCTGCAGTCCACCGCAGGGTTTGGTGTGTGTTCTTATGAGAGAGTCTTTATCCACATTAAGTCTCTGTGCTTTTGACCAATCCCAACAGTGGGCAGAGGGGCTGAGAGAGGTCGACCTATGTCAGCATTCATAGGCTCCAGGGACTGGCCTAGGGAGGAGGCTGGGAGGCCCACGACGGTATCTGTTACAAAGTTAAAAAATAAAGTCAGGTGGTGGTGGTGATGCATGCTTTTAATCCCAGCACTCAGGAGGCAGAGACAGATGGATCTCTGTGAGTTCCATGTCAGCCTGGTCTACAAAGCTAATTCCAGGACACACAGGGCTACACAGAGAAACCCTGTCTCAAAAAAACAAAAACCACACAAACAACAACAAATTCAAAACAAAACAAAAAAAACACTGACTGCTTTTGCAGAGGACACAGGTTTGGTTCCCAGTGCCCACATGGTGGCTCACATCATGTGACTCCAGTTGTGGGGGGTGCCCTCTTCTAGTCTTTGAAGACATCTGCACTCAGGTGCAGATACATACATATGGATGACAACCCAGACTAGACTTAAGTACCTACAGACTTGTCCACTTAGCTCTGTTTTTGTTTAGTTTCCCCTTTCTCCCCTCCCCCTGTTGTTTTGTTTTTAACACAAGTTTTTCTGTGTAACCTTAACTGTTATGGAACTCGCTCTGTAGACCATGTTGGCCTTGCACTCAGAGATCCGAATGCCTCTGCCTCCCAAGTGCTGGGATTAAAGGCGTGTCCCGCTGTGCCCTGCTATTTCAAAACTTTACTTCTAAAGTTATTTGTGTGTGTGTGTGTTGTGTGTGTGTGTGTGTGTGTTGTGTGTGTGTGTATGTGTGTGTCTGTGCGCCATATGTGTATGGGTGCCTATGGAGTCCAGATGAGGTCATCGATCCCTCAGAACTGGGATTGGAACCCAGGGACGTGCCAAGGACAGCAGAAGTGATGAGCTGCTTAGCTGTCTCTCTAGCCCCCAAACATGCCATCTTAGCAAATTATTTGGAGCTGAAGGCACTTGAGATAGTTCAGCAAAAGCCGAGTTGCCCCTTATTGCCCAGAAGCCTCTTGAGAAGGTTTCCCTGAGGAGCCCTTGTAGCATGAAGAGAACAGTCTTATTTCTAGACGTGACTAGCTGACACCAAGAAACCTAAGAGATCAACCTTGTGTTCCGCTAATCTCTTCCCACTGAGATAAACATTATTATCCCACAATGTAATATTCCTAGTGCGGCCCCTTAGTTTTCTCACGGTCCTAGAGTTGAACTAACATGTACATGAAGTGGACTGGGAGGTACTTATCTATGGTCTCAGTACTTGGGAGACTCAGGCAAGAAGATTGTGAGTCTGAGGTCAGCCTGGGCTAAATAGACCTTGTCTCAAAAGGAAAAAAAATGAATGAATGAATAAGGGCTGAGAATTTAGCTCAGGGAGCATAGTGTGCTTGCCTAGCACACACAAAGCCCTGGATTCGATCTCCAGCACCAAATAAAAACTGGAACGATGGTGCACACTGTAATCCTAGCATTCAGGAGGTGGAGGCAGAAGGATCCGAAGTTCAGAGTCATTCCTGGCTACATATAGGGGGTTCAAGGTTGCTCTTGTCTCATAAGAACAATCAATCACCTATTTTAGCTTTGGGCTTTATTACTCTCCCATGTATGTGTAAATTGAATGCTTTTTTTTTTCTTTTTGCTTGAGACATGGTCTCATAGAGCTCAGGCTGGCCTTGAACCCCTGGTCCTCCTGTCCCCATCTCCAAAGTATTGGTATTACAGGTATATGCCTCCTTGCCCAGCTCTCCTATTTCTTCAATTTAAATTAATTTAATTTCTGTTCTTTTGTTTGGGGAGTGGTTCAAGACAGGGTTTCTATGTAGCTTTTGGAAGTTGTCCTGGTACTCGCTCGCTCTATAGACCAAGCTGGCCTTGAACTCACAAATCTGCCCCACCCCCCATGCAGGGACTAAAGTTGTGCACCACCACCTCCCAGCTTACTTCCTGTTCTTTAATTTAGTTTAATTCTTGGGCTAGCCACAGGACCCGGGATGGGAGAGAAGGAAGTTTTTCTGGTGCAAGAGTGAGATGTGTGAGCTTTTATGGAACTATCAGTGTTGTGCTGTGGATGGGAAATGGCTCACCTGCTTGGTCCTCAGGTGGTGCTGGCATTTTGGGAGTTTGGAGGAAACTGAAGTAGGTGGGGCCTGGCTAGAGCAAGGAGCACCCCCCCCCCAGGGACCCGGCTTTGAAGGTTCTTCAAGCTTTTTACTTTGTTTCCTATCTACTGTGAGGTGAAGAACGTCTTCTGCCATACACTCCAGCCACGGAGCACATGAAGACAAGCGACATGGACCTAACCCTCCCCACCCATGAGCCACAATAAACCTTTCCCTCCTCGGGTTGTTCCTGTCAGGTGTTTTGTCTCAGTGCAAAAGGAAAAGCAGCAGCAACCCTGTACCATCTGCCTGGCTTAGGTCACGATTCAGGACACACCGTCCTGTTTAGAGGCCTCGCTGGTCAGAAGAGGACCCAGAGCAATCTCTGCTGTCCTCTAGGCTTTTTCACCATGGCAGCCACAGTAGAGTCCCCTCTCTTGGTCGGGAAACTGAATGCAAAGTTTGAACAGCGATATTGGTCTGTAAAATTCTATATCCCCTCCCCCATGCTTTGTTTTAGAACTTCTGACCCTAGGAGAAGTTGCTGGAGAAGATCTTGCTTCAGATGTTCGGTTCCCAATTTGAGGACATCTAATTTTGTACGTCCAGCACTCCTTCTTTTGGGGAACTTCCCTCCCCCACCCCATTTGATACCCACAAGGCTGCCAAACACAGGATTTCAGCTCTCTGGTCACAGGAATTACTCAATCCTGCGTCAGCTAGAATGTCTGAGCTTTAGAGACTTGAGTGGAGACCCTGGCAGGTGGGAGGCACGAGGAACTGAGTCATGGATGGTTCTTCCCTAGGGCAGACCTTTTCATAATATAGACCTTGGACCAGCAACACCACCATCTGGGAACTTACTAGAAATATGCTATTCCTGGTCCTACACCTTTATACTGACTCTGAAATTATGGGACTGGGCCCCAGAAGTCTATTTTAACAAGTCCTCCATATGATTCTGTATTATACTAAAGCCAGTAGTTGCTATGAGTGCAGTTCTTACCTGGGTATTTCCCTTTCTTCTGTCTTGGCTGTTGAGAGTCTTCATCGCTTCTTTGATCCGTAACTCCAGTTTCCAGGGCATCTGACTCCTCTCTAGCCTCCATGAGCACAGCACACAGGTGGTACTCATATATCCATGCAGGTAAGGACCTCCTATTTCAGGATCCTGCCTCAAGAGGCATGCCATGATCCTTCTAATGTCCTGCCATTTCGTTCTTCCAAATCTGCAGCATAGATCTATCCTGTCTTCTGTAGCACCTCAATGTGTGTGTGTGTGTGTGTGTGTGTGCCTGTGTGTGTGTATGTATGTGTGCATGTGTGTGCTGTGCTGAAGACAGAACCAGGGCTTGGTTCATAATCAGCACATGCTCTACCACCAAGCAATACCCTCAACTCTATGAAGTTTTGTTTGTTTGTTTTTTAAAGATATTTATTATGTATACAGTGTTCTGCCTGCATGTGTGCCTGCAGGCCAGAAGAGGGTACCAGATTTCATTATAGGTGACTGTGAACCACCATGTGGTTTCTGGGAATTGAACTCAGGACTTGTAAAAGGGCAGCCAGTGATACCCTGAGCCATTTCTCCAGTCTGAGGGTTTTGGTTTGTTTGTCTGTCTGCTTTTCTGAAACAGGGTTTTGCTCTGTATTCCAACCTTGTCTTGAACATGAGGTCGAACTCCTGCTTTAACCTCATGAGTGCTGGGACCCAGGTATGCATCCAGGCCTACAGTTGAGCCCCACTGTTCCTTCTGACCTTTTGTTCCTTAACCTAACCAGTCTGGGTCCTGTAATTTTCCTCAGAAGTTTAGCTCATGAATCATTATTACTGTCACTTTTGAAGCTTTACTGAGTTTCCCTGAGGTAGCTCAGAACGGATGTGTTTTTCTAAATAGCAACTCTGGCTCATGACCAAATAGCATCTGAGCATGGCCACTTTGGGTTGAGCTGAGCCCCTAGGGACAAGGCTTTCTACCTCGTGTCTTCCCATTTCCCACCCCCAACTACAGAGTGGCTGAAGTTCAGAGAAATGAAGGAGGGTGTGGTTGTGGGAAAGTCAGGGAGCAACAGGAAAGATCGAGAGCCTCACTGTTTCCTCCTCGGCTGGACACCTCTTTTAGGATGCTGTTGGGGGTTGAGACTATGATGGGCGACTTGTGGGAAGGATACTGACATCATCTGTGTCTACTCTGTGCCAGGTATCGGAACTTTCCGTGACTCTCAGGATCCTAATCTCGTCCCTGCAAGTTAGGAGGGAGACGCTTCATTGTGTGGCTGAGGAAACTAAGGTCCAGAAGTGCTGTGTCCATGTCTTGCTGCCCTTGAGGACTAAGTCAGGCTCAAAGGAGAGCCAGGTTCTAGCCCCTCCATCCTTTGTTCCAGTTCCAGGGGATCTGACACCCACTTTCTGACCTCTGTGGGCACTAGGCATGCATATGATGTACAGACATACAAGCAGGCAAAACATTCATACAACAGCCAGAGCTGTTACACAGAGAAATCTGTTTGGAAACAACAACAAAACAAACAAGCAAACCAAAAACACCCATTTAAAATTACAATTAAAATATATATTTTTTTCTTGTTGGCAGGAAACCTCCAAGTGACCTCAGTTGGGGTAAGGCTAGTTCCATTTAGCTGTGGGCAGGTTAGTCATCCCCATATTGGGGAGTAGAGACAGGTGATCAAATGGAGTCAGATTAGGACTTAACAGGGGTAAGACAGTGACAGAAGTCAGTAAGCCAGACTTTCAGTCAGAAAAGGTGACTTGGCACCAGTATGCCAAGGACCTGGTTTGTGGGTCTAACATTGTTCATGAGGACAGTCCACAGTTACATGGCATCCTAATGTGCCAAGACAGCTGTTACTGGACATCTGTGCAAGAAGACAGTGTCTCAAGCGTGTTAATCAAAACAGAAAGGCATCCTTGCAGAAGACGGGCATGGCAGGAGGATGAGGATGTGTGTGTGCATCAGGCATCCAAAAATGGTCAAAGTGTGGGGAGATGCAGACAGTGCAAGGGGGATTCACAATGACCTGGGTCAGAAGCTCACAAATGCCACACCTTGCCAGGCTTTGCTCCTTCTCGGCTTCCTCCCTGTTCTCCCTCCCCACCCTCTGATTTACTCCTGAATCCCCCAATCCCAAATTAGCTAAGAACAATGGATGGGCCAGGAAGGCAGTTCAGTAGGTCAAGCATGTCAAGCAAACTTGAGGACCAAAGTTCAGGTTCCCAGAAGCCCTGTCAGAACTGGGTGGGTGTGGTGGCCCTGCTGTGATATTAGTGACAGGGAGGTGGAAACAGGAGACCATTTTAGCAAGCTGGTTAGCCTGGCGAGCTAAGAAGCTGGGCCCCAGGTTTGATGAGATCCAGTCTCAACATTTAGTGATTGGGCAAGCTCCCAACATCTACCTCAGGCTTCCAAATGTACATGCATACAGATACACATACACACACACGCACACACACACACACACACACACACACACACACATGCACCATGGCGCACACTTGCACCCATGCATATGAACAAACATCTACATATGAACATACCACACACACATATGTACAAAAGAAGAGCAATAGAAAACACTGAAGATATAAACCTGTGGGGATATTTTGTTTATGATCTAACAGATAAGGCTTGCCTGCAGTTCTAGAGAGATGGCTCAGAGACTGAGCACACTGGCTGCTCTTCCAGAGGACTGGGGTTCAATTCCCAGCACTCACATGGCAGCTCACAACTATCTGTAACTCTAAGATCTGACACCCTCACACAGACACATGCAGGCAAAACACCAATGCACATAAAATAAAAACAAAAGATTAGAAAAGGGGGGGGGGGCTGGAGAGATGATTCAGAGGTTAAGAGCAGTGGCTGCTCTTCCAGAGGTCCTGAGTTCAGTTCCCAGCAACCAATGGTGGTTCACAACTATCTGTAATGAGATCTGGTGCCCTCTTCTGGCCTGCATGCAGATCACTATATACATAATAAATAAATCTTTAAAAAGTTTAAAAAAAAGTTTTTTAAAGCTTGCTTGAAGATCAGAGTGCAAAATTCACCACACTAGTTAGCCACAGAGGCCAAGCAGTAATGGCACACACTTTTAATCCCAGCCACTAGAGAGCCCTTACCTCTACCAATGCTCAGACCAAAGAGGCAATTCTGTCTTCAGAATGCCTCCTCAGACTGATTGCCTCAGACTGCATTGTTTCACACTAACTGCTGCTCAGACTACATCCATTTCTACGAATCCTCAG
Source organism: Phodopus roborovskii (assembly GCF_943737965.1). Taxonomy (NCBI): domain Eukaryota; kingdom Metazoa; phylum Chordata; class Mammalia; order Rodentia; family Cricetidae; genus Phodopus; species Phodopus roborovskii. The sequence goes on from NW_026126448.1 coordinate 20,361,205, forward strand.
GCTGCCTAGACTGCCTAGGCACATGCCACCACTGCCCAGCAGCCATTTAGCTTTTTATTAAACCAGTCACAGAGACATATCTTCACACAGTGTAAACAAACATCCCAAACAGATTTCTATGAGTTTAAAGCCAGCGTGGTCTACATATTGAGTTTCTGGATAGCAAAGGCTACATAGTGAGGCTCTGTCTTAAATTTTTAAAAATAGAAACAAAAATAAAAAAGAACAAAACTTAATTAGAAATATGAGGCCTTATAGTCTTATTTTAGTGCAATAAGTTTTGTGTTTTGATTTACACCTTCTCTTTTGTTCAGTAACATATGTCTATAACACAATAGAAATAGCCTTTCTTTTGTTAAGTTCTGAAAGAGTCCAAATTTACAGAAAAAGAAAAGGAAACATATAGATACGTGATTATTTGCAACTCAGCTTGAGGAAATCATAACAGCATTTTTGGTATATTTATTTTGTGTATATATATTTACTTGTTCTCAGTAATACTGTACTAAGGCAGAAGGAAACAACACCCAGTGTATGCCTGGAATCCCCATACTGGGAGGCAAAGGTGTGGGGAGTTCTAGAACAGAGAGAGAGAGAGAGAGAGAGAGAGAGAGAGAGAGAGAGGAAGAAAGAAGAAAGAGAGGGAGGAGGAAGAGGAGAGAGGCATGAAGTCACTGAGAAACCTGTAAGTAAATACAAACCTCCTCCCCGCTTGGCTACCTGTTGCTCTTCCTGAAGTGGGAGAGCAGCATGACCCAGGAGTTAAGATCCTGGACTCTGAAGACATCCTGACCTAGTCTCAGTCCTTGTTTAGTGTTTTGTTCTTTTATTATTACTATTAAGTTCAAGAATAACTTTCTAGAGTTTAAGAGGAAAATAACAGGGCAGGCAAGCTGTAAGTCTTGGCAGCTGCCTGGAGCAGAGAGGGAGAAAGATGCCTTTGTCTTAGGTGCAGAGATGAGCGATGGCAGGAGGGTGGTTCGGACACCGGGGAAACAGGCCCAGGTATTGGCAAGTATCTGGGAGAGAGAAGAAGGAAAAGGGAAGTTACACTTCGGGCAGGCTGAGTGGCAGCGGTCCCACAGGTGACTGCTGTTCTTTGGTATTCTGAACTAGGGCCTGGCTATGTGGCCCAGGTTGTCTTTGAACCCATCATCCTGCTGCCCCAGACTCCTGAGTTCTGGGATTACATGTATGAATCACTATGCCCAGCTTTGTCTGGTTTTTGCTAGTCATGTGACCTCAAGCAAGTCGATTAACTTTTCCCATACACAGTGACCTCATTTATAGAGTGAACTCAATTTTGATTTCTGTGTACACTTGTAAGATTTGGTCAAGGCATATAGTTTTTTTTTTGTTGTTTGTTTGTTTGTTTTGATTTTGATACAAGGTCTCAGTATTGAGACTGGGCTGGCCTCCAACTTGGAAGAGTCCTCCTGTCTCTGTCTCCCCAGTACTCGAATTACAGGCTTGTGCCACCATAACCTCAAATGAACAAGCAAATATGAAGGACCATTCTGGCTAGAGGTCAGTATATGAGTGGAGGCTAGGCATATGTTCTGAGAACTGGGAAGGGCTGGCCACTGGGTGCGGTGGCAGAATGTTTTTAATCCTAGAATTACAGAGGCAAAATCAGACAATTTCTGTGAGTTTGAGGCCAACCTAGTCTACATAGAGTTCTAGCCCAGCTAGGGCTACATAATGAAATTCAGTGTGTGTGTGTGTGTGTGTGTGTGTGTTTGCAGGTATATGTATATATATTTGCAAAGACACTGGCATGTTTGTTTTAATTTTGTTTTGTTTTTTGAGACAGGGTTTCTCTGTGAAGCTTTGGAGCCTGTCCTGGAACTCACTCTGTAGACCAGGCTGGCCTCGAATTCACAGAGATCTGCCTGTCTCTGTCTCCTGAGTGCTGGGATTAAAGGGGTGCACTCCCCCCCCATTTTAACTTCTTTTTTTACATTTATCTATTTATCTGTGTATGTGTGTATGGGTGTCACAGCCTGCATATGGAGTCAGAGAACAACTTATAGAAATTGGTTCTTCACTTCCTCCATGTGGGTCTTAGGAATCGAACTCAGGTCATCAATCTTTGGGGCAAGCATCTTTACAGGCTGCACTACCTTGTCAGTCCCAGAGCATTGTTTTTAGTTGCTAACAGGGCACAGAGCTGATGTGCATGTAGGTCTTATGCTTTGGGAATAATGTTGGGGACATCTCCTTGTTTGTGGGCTCCCTCTGGTGGAGCTGGCAGTTCAACTTGCATGGTTTCATGTTTGTAAAAGCAAAATCGTTTCATTTATTAGTTGTTTGCTACGTGACATACTGTGTTCTATTGCTAAAATAAAACAACAACAAAAAATAAACATCCAAGTTGGACTTGGTGGTGCACACCTATGATTCTAGAGAGGGAGGCAGGAGAATCATAAGTTCAAATCCATTCTCAACCACAAATCTAGTTGGAGTTAGCCTGGGCCACATGAGACCTTATCTCAGAAAAAAAAAAAAATATCCCCCTTCAAACCAAAATTCAAGCTCTCATGGAGCTTATACTCTCTCAGTAAGGGAGACAAGCAACTTGTTGGAAAATGTCATGAAACAAATTAGTTGTGGTAAGAAAGTACAAGAAAGATAATAGTGTTCCCATTTGTCTTAGGGTTTCTATTGCTGTGAAGAGACACCATGACGATGAGTCTTTTATTTATTTATTCATTTAAGATTTATTTATTTATTATATATGAAGTGTTCTGTTTGTATGTACACCTGCAAGCCTGAAGAGGGTACCAGATCTCATTACAGAGGGTTGTGAGCCACCATGTGGTTGCTAGGAATTGAACTCAGAACTTCTGGAAGAGCAGTCAGCTCAGACCACGGCAACTCATAAAGAAAACATTTAATTGGGGCTGGCTTACAGTTTCAGAGGTTTAGTTCATTATTATAATGGCAAGAAGCATGGCAGCATGCAGGTTGAAATGGTGCTGGAGAAGATGCTGAGAGTTCTACATCTTGATCCACAGGGAACAGAAGAGGACTTTGGGCATGGCTTGAGCATATATGAGACCTTAAAGCCTGCCCCAACACTGACACACTTCCATCAACAAGGCCACACCTCCTAATATTGCCATTCCCTATGGGCCAGGCATTCAAACACAAGTGTCTATGGGCACCATTCCTATTCAAACCTCCACACCAGTTAAAGTACAGTGTCAGAGACGATCTCATTGAGGTGGCACATTTGAACGGAGATGTAAAAGAGGCAACAGGGTGAATGATGTAGGCCTATGAGGGAAAAGCATTCCAGGCAGAGAGAGTAGAAAGCAGATAGTGTTTCAGCTGACCTTCAGGCAACAGCAGAGGAGGCCAGGGTGTCTTTCTTTTTAAGACGATTTCACTGTGTAGTCCTGACTGTCCTGGAACTCATTCTGTAGACCAGGCTAGCTTCAAACTTAGAGATCCACCTGCCTCTGCCTCTGAAGCTGGGATTAAAGATATGTGCCGCTTTCACTTAAAGCCAGGGCATCTTAAGTGGAGGGATGACTAGAGAAAGTTCAAGAAGAGGTTAGAGTTCTACTTGACAGAGTTAAGTCTTATGGGTCCTGTAGACAATGTAAAGACTATAGTTTTCACTCTGAGATAGAAAGTCACTGGAAGAAGCTCATGAGCTTATTAACAGACTTCTGCTTCTGGGTTAAGAGTGTGGGATAGCAGGCCTATAAATAGGACACTAAAAACCACAGATTGACTGTGGCTTATACCAACATAGGTGGTAAATGGCCAGGTTCTGCAAAGACTTCGAAGACAGTGTCTACTAACTGAGCTAATTAGACATGGTGTGTGAGAAAAAAGGGTAAAGAATCTTACCAAAGTAATTGTTTAGAAAATTGTTGAAATAGGAGTTAATAAGTCTTCTTATTTATATTTAAAAGATGTGGTGATGTATTATTTATGATTTATTAAAGATTGCCTGAAGTATTAGAATGCAAAGCCAGCCATACTAGTTATAGAAGGTAGGCGGAGGTGGTACACACCTTTAATTCCAGGACAGATAGACGGATCTCTGTTAGTTCAAGCCTCACTGAGCTACAGAAAATTGATCCAGTCCAAAAGTGAAACAGCTCACACAAAGGTGATCTCAGCACTTGGGATCTCATGCCTTTATTCCCAGGATTTGAGAGGTATGAAAGGAAGAAGCAAATGGTCTCATGTGAGAATTGATCTCCAGCCACGTTGAGTAGAACATGACAGTCTAGGATTGCAGCCTGAGGCTTGGTGGAGAGCAGGGTAGTCTGGATTGCATTCTGAGGACTTGTGGAGACAGTATCTGAGGTAGAGGTAAGACTAGTGGCCTTAATGTATTGCTTTTCTGATCTTTCAGCTTGAACCTCAAATTAGTCTCTGGGTCATCTGTTATTCATGTTACAATATGATTTTTTTTAAACTTTGTGATTAATTTAATGTTGTATTTGTAAGTTTGGGTCTTTTTTCTTAAGGGTGTTAGACTGAATACACTGAAGATTCCACAGAACTTGTTTTCAATCCCATTCCTTGCCCACACTGGAATTGTATTTTAAAATTAATGAAGCATTAAAAAAATGTTCCTGAGATGGTGGTGGTGGTACATGTCTTTAATCCCAGCAATCGGAGGCAGATTTTTGAGTTAGAGGCCAGCCTGGTCTACAGAGTGAGTTCCAGGACAGCCAGGAATAAACAGAGAAACTCTTGTCTCAGAAAAAAAAAAAAGTTCCTAAAAAACAATGTGCACACAATGAAGGTAACTGCAAATGTAATATGCTACTAGGTATAAAATAGAATTTCAGATAAAAACGTTCACTTTGAGTTAGCCTGCCTTCCAAGCATCTTCAAAACTTCCCATTTATTTTAATTCTTCCAGCTTTTCTAAAAATACAAATTGAAGTCAGTATTCTAACTTCACCGTCCTTTACCGTAGGAACCACACGCAGTTTGAAGAATTTACTTTTAAAAATGAGAGCTGTGGCTGGGCGTGGAGGCACAAGCCTTGCAATACCAGTCCTTGGTCTAAGGAAGAGGATCGTGAGTTCGAGGCCAGCCTGAGCTACGTAATGAGACTTTGTTTTGATGGGGGAAGGGCAAGGAAATGCGGGCACGAGTACTTCTCACCAAGGAGGCGGAGCAGCATCAGCCTCCTACCAGGCACTCAGAAAGAGACCAGCGCGTAGCAACCGGGCAATCAATCACTGACCTCCGTCGCCGAAGTGGGCGGGGCCTGGGCCTTTCCCCGCCCCGAGAAGCCTGAGGCGCACTCAGGGTTCGGGCGGAACGAGGTGTGGATTGTGAGGCGACCCCGTACGCCTACTTCCGGTTCCTAGGGATGCGCATCCGGGTCACGCTAACGCCGCGGTTTCCGCCACTCAGTTGGTTCCAGAGTGGGTCCGTAGCGGTCCCATGTTGTGCTGTGGGGCATCTGCAGCCTTCGGGTGAGTCTCCGCCGCCGCCAGGGTGTGAGCGCGGCGGCCCGGGTGCAGCCTGCAGGCGACGGCTGAAGAGTTGTGCCCCGGTCCTACAGGGTGGGGGTCCCTTGTCCGGTCCCTTGTCCCTGCCGGTGTCCCCTCGAGCCTTTCCCGTCACGCTGGCCTCGCCCCTCCTCGCCTCAGCGCCCCTGCCCTGCCCTGCCCTGCCCTGCCCGCCCGCTCTTCGCGTAGCACCTCGCCCGGACCCGCGTGTCCTCCCACCCCGAGCGGCGTCCCCCGCCCCGCCCCGCCCCGCCCCGCCCTCCTCACCTGTGACCCTTACCCCCTCCGGGGACTAGTGGGTGACAGCAGTGTTTCGCCTGCCTTTTCGGAGCGAGGCGAGGGCTTCTTCAAAGCCCCGGTCCCGGCCGACTTCTCCAGCCCCGGGCAAGTTTTGCCCCGAGGCGCGAGGTTGGACCGAACCCCGGTCGCTCCCCTACTTTGAGAACAACAAAGGCGTTCCCAGTTCTTCGCTCTGCCGTAGTTGTCCGGGCTCTCAGAAGAGTAGCGAACAGGTGGCCGGCTCGCTGTCGGGCTTGTGTGATCTCCTTAATTGACAGGTCTTGAGTACGTCCTGTCCGTTTTGTGTCCTCTGTCCCACGAGAGTGCTTGTGCACAGCTGAGGCAAAAGTGCGGATGCTCTGCGCTCTGCATGGATTTTAAGTTAGAGAGGGCAGTTGTTTTGACACAGGACCGACTTTGTTGGGAGACTGCCAGCCCTGGGTTTATAAACTTACTTTTAAAACATTTTAGTGAGGTGTTACTGTTTTCTGCTAGAAGTCACTAGACATTACTTCTTAGAATATTCTTTTAATTTGTTTTTCTTTAGTGTTGCCGCCGTAGTTTAGACACCTCCGTTTTCTTATTTTGAGATTAAAGACATCTTACCTTCTTTGGAGGTTTGTAATTATCTGTGAAGGGATTAATAATGGCTAGTGACCTGATTCTCACATTTTGTGATCTAAGGTATATCTTGAGGTACAGGTTTGGATAATCTCCACTCTCTTCAGGTTTTTGGTGTTTGTAGCGTTTCATTGCAGCTGTCATTTGTGTGTGTGTGTGTGTGTGTGTGTGTGTGTGTGTGTGATCAGTCTAAAATTCAACATGAATAATTAAATATGAACAGAACAAATAAAACGTTTATTATTGGTTTCTCTTGACTGAGTCCTCCCTCTTATACACATATGAGAGTGTAGCATAGACTGACTTAGTTCCAAAATTGGGCAGCTCTCTTCACCTATTTTTAGCAAGGCCCTTTGGAGCGTGGCAATGTTAGTCCTAGGTGCCACAGAGAAAGACCCTTCTGGTTGGCTTTCAGGATTTAACTTGTGAGAGAGGCCAGCTTCTCTGTTCAACCCCTTTTCCCATCTTTAAAAACAACCCCAATAGCCATGGCTGGCTCTAGTGGCTTCTTTGTCTCTAGGTTTGAAGAGTATTTTTTTTTTTTTTTACATGTATAGGTGGTACACAACTTTCAAATCTTTATTTCTGAACTTTATATTTTTTTTCCTCCCCTTCTTTACCTTCCTTCCCTCCTTCCTCTCTATTTCTGTGGTGTGCTTTGACCCCAGGTTGGCCTGGAACTTGCTTTGTAGCTCCCAATGCCCCTAACTCCTGATCCTCCTGCCTCTACCTTCTACACTCTGGGATTACAGGCCTGTGTTACTCTTGACTGTATCTTAAGCATATTTTCAGTCCAAACTTAGTGAGATTTTTTTTTATAGTGTATAGCCAAAGGAAATTTAGAGTTTGTATGTACTCCTTCATTGATACCTGGCTTTAAGAATTATGATGATTTTTCCAAATTCGTCTTTTTGTTGTTGTTGTTGTGCCTGGTGCCAGAGCAGGCCAGAAGAGCCAGAAGAGGGCATCAGATTCCCTGGAACTGGAGTTATAGATGGTTGTGAGCTCCTGTGTGGGTGCTGGAACTCAAGCCTGGGTCCTCTGGAAAAGCAGCCAGTGGCCCTTAACCACTGAACCATCTCTCCAACCCACCAAGATCGTTTTTTTAAAAAGAAGTCCTGCAGTTGCATTCAGTGATGAGTTTAGTTCCTTGAAAACTGTAGACTAGTGAGTACAATATATTATTTGGTAGGCTATATTGATGGATTGATGATATAGGAATGAAACTATTATAATAAAAAAAAAAAAAATCTATGCCCTGAAAAAAAAAAATCTATGCCATGGCCAGGCATAGTGGCACATGCTTTTTTAATCTCAGCCCTTGGGAGGCAGAGGCAAGTAGATAGATACCTGTGCGTTCCAGGCCAGATTGTGCCTCCAAAATAAAACACAAAATAAAATCTGCAATATGGATTTGCTTTTAAAAAGCGACTAGAGAAACTGTTAGTGCAGAAGTAGAAATTAGTTTTTTAAAGTGATATTGTTATGTTGTGATCTAAATTCTGGGTTAAAGGCCCTAAATAAAATGAAGATCCTATGCTGTTGCTGGAACAGCCATGTTCATGCTCCAGGACTTGGGACAGAACATTGATAGACTTTCTAGCTACCGAAGAACCTGCCTTTCTTACTTAGCTGCTGCCTTAGTTAGTGTTCTGTTGCTGTGAGGAGACACCGTGACCAAGGCCACTCTTAGAAAAGAAAGCATAAATTGGAGGCTTGCTTACAGTTTTAGAGGGTTAATCCGTGGTCATTGTGGCAGGAAGCAGGCAGCAGAGAACATGCAGGAACTTGAGACTGAGTCTGGTCCTTGCCTCTAGAAACCTCAAAGGCGCCACCTCCCCCATCACACCTCCTCCAACAAGGCCACACCCATCCAGCAAGACACCTCTCAACCCTGCTCACACAGTGCCAGTGAGGACCAAGCATTTAAAGTATGAGCCTGTGGGACCGTTTTCATTCCACCATCACAGCTTCCAACTCCCTGGTCACTAGAGACTGGGTTCTGTGTTGTGTCTGTCTATTCCCCCCTCTTTTCCCCTTCCACGGTTTCACTGTTTAGCACTGTCTGTCCTGGAACTCACTCTGTAGACCAGGCTGACCTCAAACTCCCAGAGATCCTCCTGTCTCTTCCTCCTGAGTGCTGGGACCAAAGGCGTGTGCCACCACCACCTGGCTTCACTGTTTTCTATAGCAATTTCTACCTTAGTTTTGTTTTAGTTTTTAGTCTGAGAGCTCAATTTAGGAAGTATTTCTGCATGTTTTATACCTATCATGCTTTCTGGTTTTGGCTTGATCATTTTTGGTTATTATTTTTGTTAACTTGTTACTGTACTTTGTCACAAATGTATTAATTTTTTCTCCTTTATATACTATGATGATATTTAAAGGATGATACAATTTTAAATATTTGAGTAGCAAAATATACCTCCAACCTGTCCTTCCTATTGTCCTTGGATTTGTGATCTGCCCATGCTACTTCATGGCTTCATCCTCTTTCACCACAAATAAAAGGCTGTCATGAAGCCTACTTTTTAGTAGTTATTTGTCTAAAAGATTTTTGTGTATTGCAGGTGACTACATGTTACTGTAGTTTGTGTATCATTTAAATGGAGGGGCTGGAGAGATGGCTCAGTGGTTAAGAACACTGACTGCTCTTCTAGAGGACCTGGTTTTAATTCCCAGTGTCCATGTGGCAACTAACAACTGTCTGTAACTCCTAAGATTTGATGACTTCACACAGACATAAATTAAGAATAAATATATTATTTAAAGAAAAAATGGAGGAAGATTAGTTCAAATAGAAATACAGTGTTAGGACTGGGTTATTGTTCCATAAATTCTCCTAAGTGGTTTATTCTAAAAGGTTGAACTCTATATTTACAGTAAAGTACTAGGAAAAAAGCTGGATTTTGATTAATTTAAAAATGTAAGTGCCTATTCCTTTTCTGAATATGTGTGCTTTATAATTAGAGAACATAATGCATAAGGAAACATATCATGTTGGAGCCATCAACTTAAGTCATAAAGTAGCTAGTTAGTAATGTAGTAATGTAGAAGTATTTTATTTAATGTAAATTTAAAAAATTAGATATTTAATCCCAGCACTCAGGAGGCAGAGGTAGTCTAGGTCAACCTGGTCTACAGAGCTAGTTTTAGGACAGCCAGGTTACATAGAGAAACCCTCTATCTTGAAAAAAAAACAAATATCCCTCTCCCCCAGTAATAATAAGATAAAACCAGACATTTAAAGCATGGGCCTCATAATATTTGTCTTTAATGCTTTCCCCTTTGAGTATGCAAAATCATTTTAAAACATAAGAAATCTGACTTTTTTTTTTTTTTAAATGGAGCTTACATATCCCACACTGGCCTTCAGCTTACTATATAGATGAGTATGCTCTTAACCTCTTGACCTCCTGCCTTCATCTCCCAAATGCTGGGATTGTAGGCATATGCTACTATGTGTATCCTAATAGTAGTTTACTTTAAATAAGTTAACAGACCAGTCCAGTGTAGATAGTATTTAATATCTCAAAGATCCTACTACAGATTGTGGTGGGTGCACTTTAACTTATTAGTTTGGTTAATATTTGTACCAGCTAGATTTTTTTCTTCCAGTAAAATAGTGAACAGTAATCTTTGTAGTACAGTTCTTTCAATAAATATAAATTGGGTGTCTACTGTGTCCATTATAATATTACATATTTAGACTGTTTACATGAATTAGATGATCTTGTATAGGAGCAGCAATTATATTAAACTCTGAATCTCATCTTGTTTGTAAATTTCTGAGTTAAATAAAGGCTTAACATAATTACAATTAAACTAAGAGGGACGTTGTGCACATTTGTAAACCTGGTTCTTGGGAGGAAATAGGAATTTTGGTGAGTTTGAGTGAGATTCTGTCTCAGAAAAATCAAACCAAACTAAAAATAGAAACTAAATTCCCAGAAAATGAACGAACTTTTAGACCTAAGAATGTGTCATTCACCACTGAAAATAGTATATGACTTTGAAAACTAGATGTATGAAAACTAGATGTATGATGTCCTATTGCTTTGAAACCATTTTAGAGTTTAAGGTTATTACTTGATTCTCTCTTACAACTTAACAGATTACATTCTTTGTAAGTAGAAGTAATTTTCATTTGGTGATTTCTTTTACAACGGAACAAAAAAAATCTGTAGTAAAATAGCAAACAAAACAAAAAGAAATAAAGAAGAGGAGGAGGAAGAAAGAAAAGTGAATTCAGGCGCTCAAGGTGCCTTGTGCCTGCAGTCTTAGGACATGGGCCACAGCTGGAAGATGGTGATTGTGCATTCTGTCTGAGCATGGCTTACACAGTAAGACTGCATGGCCCTTATGTCAGGCATTACTCTTTTCTAAATAGTTCATGCATTACTAACTCCACTTTTTATAGCTTTATGAAGTATATTCTAATTTTCCATATGAAGAAACAGAGCACAGAAGTAACAATGCTAGTTAAGCAGATTTGAATTTGGTCTTTGTCTTTCAGCTTCATAACATTGTTTTGTTTTGTTCAGGAGACTAATTTTATCTTCTGCATCATAAAGGAACTATAAAAGTTTGAGGTTTAAAAGCAATTTATTTGATATAGAAATTATCACTTTTTTTGTTGTTGTTAGAGACAAGGTGTTGCTATTTTACTTTGGCTGACCTATCGATCACTATACTAGCCTCCAATTCACAAAAATCCATCTGTCTGTGCCTTTCAAGCACTGGAATTAAAGGTGTGTAGTACCATGCCCCATCTGGCCAGTATCACTTCTTTTAATAAAATATTTATTTTTGAGTATGTGTCTGCTTGTGGGTATTTGTGGGAATGCAGGAGCCATTAGGAGTGAGGGATTCTTGGACCTGCAGTTACAGGTGGTAACAGATACTCAACTCAGTCCAGGCTGGCCTTGAACTCACAGAGATCTGCCTGCCTCTTCCTCTCAAGGACTGGAATTAAAAGCATGTACCACCATGCCAGGTGAACTCACACTCTTTAACTGATGAGCCAACCATCCCTCCAGCCCCCAAGGGTACTGATTTGGTTGGGAACCCTATCAAAAAGTTTACCTGGGTGTTTTTGAATGCTGGAAGATAGCAAACTTGTCACTACCCGTTTTTTATAACTTTCTGAGAAACATACATTAGTAGTCAAATCTCTTTAGCCTGTAGCATATTGACTATGCTTATATAATAGCCTTTAAATGCTCAACTGTTAACATTCCCTCATGTATGTACGAATTTTGGAATAAAAAGTAAAAGGCTGAAACAGATTCTGCCTACTTATAGTTTCATTTCCAAAAGTGAAAGTTTTTTGCAAAATTAAATCTCATTAAGACCACTCTATTTAAAGCAATAAATTTGTGATTTTATTTCTAGTTAAGGTCCTCCTGCCTCAGAGGCTTACTTTAAATAAATGTGTAATTTCTGGCAGATGCAGTGGTATATGCTTTAATTCAGGGGGCAGAGCTAAGTGGATCTCATGATTTACAGGCCAGCCAATGAGGTTTTCAGAAGGAAAAAAAGTAGATATTAATGAAACTAATTTATTGAACCATCAAAACTTTAGTATATAATTTGAAGTAGATAACTTCATTCCTTAAATTTTTTACCTTTATTTATCTGTGTGTGTGTGTGCCTGTTTTACAGAATGTTATTTGGCAGTCACAGAAAAACTTGGTGGATCTGTTGCCTACTTCTGCTGTGTGAGTTTCAGTGGGAGGGAACTCAGGTCATTGGGCTTTGGTGGCAGGTGCCTTTGCCTGCTGAGCCATCTTGTAGGCCCTTTGTTCTCTTTTTGATTGGTCAGTTTTTGTTTTTGACAAAGTGGTTTTCAAGGTTTTGGTCATGGTCCACTGTAGATGCATGTTACTTTGTTACTCAGTACTTATGTACATATATGTACATGCTTATATTCAAAGTGGAAGTAAGTTAAATGAAAGTTTACTGGTGAAGAATTGGAGTATTTTCTGTTTTGTTACATTTCATTTAAATAGGCTGCTGGTTGCTCTTACGTCACAAAGTTGTGGTAATTTCTAATGTAGTATACCTATATTGAAAAATTCTGGTTATTTCTACCTTTTGTACATTAGCTTTTGAGGGGATTAAACTTTTGGATTTACTGGAGTTTGTGGGGGAGATTTATTTATTTGTTGGTTGGTTTTTTTTCAAGACAGGGTTTCTTTGTGAAGCTCTGGCTGTCCTGGATCTGGCTCTGTAGACCATGTTGCCCTTGAACTCTGAGATCTCCTGCCTCTGCCTCCCAAGTGCTGTGTGCCACCACCGCCCAGCTGGAAGATCTGTTTTAATTATGTGAGTTGCATGTGTCTTCATGTGGGTATATCCACACTATTGCAGGTGCCCTTGGAGGCTACAGGCATTATATTCCTGCTGGAGCTGGAGTTAAAGGTGGTTGTGACTTGGGTGCTGGGAACTGAACTCAGATCTTCTGTCAATGGACACTCTTAACTGTTGAGTCATCTCTACAGGACCTGGGTTTACTAGGTTTTGTTCTATGAAAGTTAGCCTTTATTATGTAAAGATTTTAGCCAAATACTTATGTAAAATAGTCGAGGGGACCCTACTGGACCATGATTTTAACTTCAGTAAGCCATGGGTGCATACAGTCCCAGCTCTTGGGAGGTAGTGGCAGGAAAATCAAGAGTTACAAGAGTCATCCTCACCTACAAATTGTGTTCAAGGCCAGTCTGGGCTACGTGAGATCCTGTCTCAAAAAGCAAACAAACAAACTAGAAACAAGAGAGATGACATGATCAAAATGCTTTGCAGGCATGTGTAGTCAGTAGTTTCTGTCTCCTGCAGCCATTTAGTCCCAAATAAACACAGGCTTATATTAATTATAAACTGTTTGGCTGATGGCTCAGGCTTATTGGCTAGCTCTCTCTTAATTATTAACACATTTCTATTAACCTATGTGTCTCATGTGGTCCAGTGAATGCCTGGACCTTTTGTTTTCTCAGTGGCTACATGGCCACTCTCTTGACTCTCTTCCTGCGTTCCTCCTAGCCTTCTCCTAGTCTGGTAGCCGAACCTATACTTCCTGCTTGGCTACATCCTGCCAGTCCATTGGCGGAAACAACTTTATTCACCAACCAATAAGAGAAACATATATTCTCAGCATGCAAAGGACATCCCCCAACATACATACATAAAAGTATCATAGTTAAACCCATTCCTGTGTATAATTTATATTACTTTTATGTGTATGCATGTGTATCTGCATGGTTTTTGTGTACTACTTATGTGCAAGTGCCCTCAGAGGACCAAGGCTATCAGATCCCTTGGAACTAGAGTAACAGGCAGTCATGAGCTGCTTGATAAGAGTGTTGGTAACAGAACCCAAGTCTGCAAAGCATCTCTCCAGCCCCTGTGTATAATTAATATATGCTAATAAAAACACATAAAAAAATAAAGAATAGCCCCCACAACTTCAGGAACCCTGAATTATGAGGTTGTGAAAGTGCTTGGTCTATAGCACATCCAGCATAAGGACCCTGTTTCAGTTTTCATGTGACAGTCATGTAGGCCTGTTTGATGCTTTTCGTAGATGTCATTTTTCCTAGCATTCAGTTAGTAGGTCACAGAGCTGCTTTATTCTTTCTTCTCTTTACCCCTACTCCAAACTTTAGAGCCAAGAAAAGAAGACGGAGGAAATGAAGCAGTTTGCACATATGTATGAGGTCACAGTCAGAGTTTGCGGTGGTGGATCACATTCGTTGTCCCTGTTCAGTTTTTAAATCTTAGAGGAGAAAGGGAGGTGTAGATTGCAGTGTTTCTGTACTTTCTGAGCCATTAAGTGAGGTGAGGTCAGCAGACATAGTCAACTTTTTGCTTTTAATCAGTTATTACCTCCTGTGTGTGTGTGTGTGTGTGTGTGTGTGTGTGTGTCGTCGCTGTGCTATACACAGGCTGGCCTGAAATTCACAGCGATCTTCCTGCTTAAGCTTGCTGAAGACTTCGTGCTATGAAATACAGGCTTGAGGTACCACACCTAGCCTTATCTCTTACCACTTGATGAGCATTTGCTGTGAGTCAGGTACTATCAGTGCACTTCAGTGGGATCCACACATGTGAGTAGTGGAGAACTGGGATAATGAGAGCTGGAAGGGTTAAACAAGAAAACTCGCCTTCTTCTCAGAGTCTTGTCATTATTTGCCCTTTCAGTGCTGGCTATTGGTGGCTGTGGTATGCATTACTCAGCTTTTACAATCATTAGTATTGTCTGTGAGACCGACAATGGATTGAGAGCTCTGACTTTGAAGATAAACCTGCCTGAACTTGAGTTCCAGTTGGTGACTTACTAGGTATATAACCTTGAGCAGGTTACCTGCTGTGCCTTTAGTCTTCATCTGTCTAATGGTGTTGATCGTAAATGGTCCTTATGTTACAGGCAAAATGGAAAAATGAAAATAGTAGTGTATAATGGTACTTAGAACAGTGCATGATCCATAAAAAGCATTCCGTAAATGTTAGCTATTAGTGCTATGAGCTCATATTTGGATCTCCTGGGAATATTTGTGACTGTGGTGAGTTTTGTATATATGCTGAATAAAAACATTGTGATGGCTTGTAATGATGTTAAATTTAAATTGTCCAGACGTTTGAAAATATCTTTTCTTGGAGATTTGTACAGAAAGGTCTCATGTGGAGTTTATCAAGTCTGCAGGCCAAACCCATCTAATCTTCTATAGTAATTTCTTACTGTTCAGACCTATCTCTTGAGAATTTTTGTAAGGATCCAGGCATTATGCTGGCCTGCCCCTGTCACCTGGCAGAATGCACTCAGGCAGTACCCTGGTCAACCCAGGGTTCCATGGTTGTGCAGTTTGCAGGAAGATGCAAAGGGCCCCTTTAAAAGAAAGATCCCCCACCCACTTACACTCTTCTTCTCTCTTTCCTGCTGTTCCCCTGGGGCAGACAGGCCTTTTCCTGTCTCCCTCTTCTCTTTGTCCTCTCTCTGTCTTTGTCTCTTTACCTCCCCACCCCTTTCCTTTTCTAATAAAACTTCTCGCTAAGTTCTGCCTGCCTGCCATGTTTGTCCCTGCCTAGGTCACCCATGGAATCTGCCAAGGTTTCCCTCATGCTTTATCATAACAGTTTTAATATTCTTAGTTCAAATATTTTATTTTCAATTTAAATTTTGTAATTATGTGTGTGTGTGTGTGTGTGTGTGTAGGTAGGTATATGCATGCATGTGAGTGCTGTTGTCTGAGGAGACCAGAAGAGGGTGTCATATCCTTTGGAATTGGTTTACAGGCAGCTATGAGCCATCTCATGGGTGCTGGGAATTGAACTCAGGTTCTCTGGAAGAATAGTATGAGCTCTAAATTGCTGAACTATCTCTTCAGTCCTTCAAAGTTATTTTTGTTTTTTAAATACATCATGCTTATTATGTGCTAACCTGCTCTTAAAATTTACAAATATTAAGGCATTTAATCCTTATAAGAAAGGTACTATTCATGGTTTATACATGAAGAAACTGAGATCCATCAGGTCTTATCTACCGTTTCATGGTTAGTGTCAGAGCTAGTAAATTGGACTTCTGTAGTCTGGTCCCAAAGTGTATCCCCCCCTCCCCCCCAATATCTTATGCTTGCCAGCCC
The DNA here is from genome assembly GCF_943737965.1 of Phodopus roborovskii. Taxonomy (NCBI): domain Eukaryota; kingdom Metazoa; phylum Chordata; class Mammalia; order Rodentia; family Cricetidae; genus Phodopus; species Phodopus roborovskii. Next base: position 20,377,235 of record NW_026126448.1, read on the forward strand.
TGCTTCTTACAGAGATTAATTTTATAAGCTGAAGTGACAGCACAGGGAGTAAGAGTGATGGGTTTTGTTTATAGGATCTTTGAAGTAGTAAAGGCATTGGAAAAATAAAAATTAGTAAAACAAATGGATGTAGGCTTCAGCATATGTAGAAATACTGGACACCAAGGCGCTAACAAGAGTGGAAGGCACCTGGGGTATTCCTCAGTCTCTGGGCCATTGCTCTCAGTTTCGAGCATCTGTTCCCTGGAAACATTCTTAAAAGATAATTGAGGCTCAGCTCATGGCAGCCAGGTATCTATTTCCCTGCACTCTATTCACCATATAGCATTTAGTGAGTAAAGATGAAATGCCATTTTCTTGCTAGATGATTGGCTTTCCCAGTCTGCCTACCAGTCATTAACTTGCTAGCACCAGCCCTGGTACAGGAGACCAGCTAAATCCCACATAATTTTTGTGATGTTTAGAAGAGATAAATTTATATTCAGAAGCAAACTTGCCTTCAGACATTGCCTAGCTACACTCTCCTGCCTCCCACTTCCTTCCTATTCCCCTTTCTTCTTTCCTAGGGTCTTAGTATGTCGTCCTCATCTGACTTGAATTTGCAGTCCTCCTGTCTTTGCTGCCTTTGGGGGCATGTATTGTTCATCTTGTAGTCAGGAGAGGTGGTAGTAATTGACTAGAACCTGCATACGAAAACAGATGAACAGAGATTCTCGTCTACCTCTTCTACCCTGAGGAAAACTGTTTGGTTAGACTTATAACCTAAATTTATCAGGTTATAAATCTGATAGCCATGACTTGTTCTCTAGCTGGTGGCATTGTCTTGGGAGGCTGGAGAACTTTAGGAGTGGGGGCCTCACTAAAAGTGGCCTTTGAAGTTTATAGCCCCTAGTTCCCAGTGTAATGAAACGAAACAATTAAACCAGGTGTGGTAGTTTATGCCTGTAATCCCTGCACTTGCTAGGCTGAGGCAGGAACATCAGGAGTTCAAGGCCATCCTTGGCTACTTGAGACCCTGTCTTCAATTTAAAAAAAAAAATATTACATGTTTAGTAAGTGCTTTTATAGAAAAGCATATACTATTCTATAGATATCACAAAATGACTACAAGAGAGACAAATAAATCAAAAGAAAAAGAAAAAAATGTGAAATTTAGTTAACATAGAAAAATATGGTCTTCAGTTTTTAGTCAAGTTTGCCTAAAATTGGTAAATGGTAAAGATAAACCAGGAACTTTTACATCTCTCAGGTATAAATCCAGCAATAAATTTTTCCTTCAGGCCAAGTGTGTCTTGCAGATGACCAGTCTTTCTTTGATTGATTGTTTTTGAGACAGGGTTTTGCTATGTTGTCTTGGCTGGCCTGGAACTCTCTACTCCATGTTGGTCTCAAACTTATAGAGATTTTCCTGCCTGTTTCCCCAGTGCTGGAATTAAAGGTGTGCACAACCATGCCTGTATAGATAGTCAATTTAAAAGTCTGCTTTACAAATACTGGTACTTAAGTTCATTCTTTTGTTTTTTTTCCCCCCTTTGGTTTTACAGAGTTAGAATTTCTCTGTATAGCCCAGCTGTCCTGGAACTCGCTCAAAGTCAGAGATCCGCCTGATTCTGCCTCCCGTGTGTTGGGATTAAAGGCAGGTGCCACCACCACCCAACTTGAGTTTGTTTTTAAGGCATTGGGAAGATCTGTAAGATTTATCAAGACAACAGAGTACTTGAAACTGTCAGTGTTACTGTTTACTGAGTATTCTTCAATTTAATTTAGAATTGGACTCAGTATAAAAGTAGGATGCTAACTTTGGAGTTATATGCCAGGTTTGTTAGAGAAATTTCCCAGTTATTTGGAATATTTCCTTCCTTTATCTGTTACTATTTTTGTTTCTTAAATAAGATCTTATATAGCCCAGGCTGCTTGCTGTTCCTGTATGTCCAGAGACATACAGGAAACGTTTCAGTTTCAAATGGGTGTTTATTTACATTCATAGCAAGCAAAAAAAGTAAAAGAACAAATAGTAAAGAGTAGATAGCAAAACATCAGATTGCATGCACACAACATCTAGCTATACCAGACAATGGTAACATCAAGTTAGGGTTTAAAGCACCCAGCAGAAATCACCTGGGGACGATGAGGCAGTCAGCTGGAGTTCCTTCCTGGTGAGAGCTTTCTCTCCATGGGTGCGTTTCCCATTGCTGAACTGTAGACATTTTTGTGCATGGGATAAGCAATAGTAATGTCTGTTTGTTACCTTCTAGCTGTTCTCAAGGACACAGTGTTTTTAATATCCTTATCTGCTGGCTGTTTCCCTTCTCCCTAGTACAGAGTCCAGTCTGACCTAGGAGAAGGTTTTTTGGAGAACATTTGAAATAAACATGATGGAGTCTGGGACGAGGACTAAAGAACGCATGACATTTTACCGTTATAGGGTATATTATAGCTGGTCTCCAACTCCCTATGTAGCTGAAGGTGACCCTGAACTCCTCATCCAGGTCCAGGGGTTACTGCTAGCCACCACACCTAGCTTCCTGCTGTGCTTGTTTAGAAGTTTTTGGTCAGTTGGATGTACAGCCTATTTCTGTTTTTTCCACACCTTCCAATTTTTTTTTTTTTTTTTTTTTTAAAGCTTGTGTATTCTATTCAGTAGCCAGGAGAGAGCCGCTAGTCCAGGGAGTTAATAAGAAAACAACCAAAAACCAGAATTCTTAACTATTTGTATTCTGTGTCTGTTGTGACAAATTACCAAATTTGGAGTCTTTTCCACTCTTCACCCTCTAGAGAGTTTCTTTGTGTATATCCTTAGCTGTCCTGGAACTCACTGTGTAGACCAGGCTGGCCTGGGTTTAAAGGCATGTGCTACCACCACTGTCCTGGAATTTTGAAACAGTAGAAATACACATTTGCTCACAGGTTTGGTGGCCAGCCAGGAACCAAGGTGTTAGCAGCCTACTCCAGAAGCTCTGGGAGAAATTCCTCACCGCTGCTTGCTTCTATGGGAACTGCTTGCTTTCCTTGGCCTTGATCTCCCCAGTCTTTCTCCTCTTCACATGCCTTTTCTTCTGATCACTGATTATTGATTACTTGCTGTGTACTGCCTGATGCTAACAATAATAAAACAGTGTTGGTCACAGACCTTATAGGACCAAGGAAAAATGGATGGTTTAAACCAAACTTTTTGTTACTGTTTTTGTTTTTGAAGCAGGAAGTTACATAGCCAGACAGGTCTTTAGCTGGGAGCTAAAGTTGACCTTGAGTTCTGATCCACTTGTCTCCACTCAAGTACTAGGTTTAGAAGTCTGTGACCCATGCCCAACCAGAATTATTAACTATCAGATATACAGCCACCAATAGGGGTCAGAGGGAGGGTTTTGTAGATCTTTTAACTACTAGCCATTGATGAAGCAGGCTATTCTTTGACTAATAACTGAGATTTTTCAGTTTGGGGCATATTTCTGGTTTTCAGTTTTATGTGATCATGACCTGTTTTATGTCTTTTATGCTCTATCCTGAGAACAGTTTGAAGATACATATAACTTTGTAGTAGAATCTGAATGTGATTTATCTTTTCTCTCTCAGTCTCTCCTTTGGTTTTTTGAGACAAGGTTTCTCTGTGTAGCTTTGGAGCCTGGAGCCTGTCCTGGAACTCCAGCTGTAGACCAGGGTGGCCTCAAACTCACAGAGGTCTGCCTGCCTCTGCCTCCTGAATACTGGGATCAAAGGCACGCACCACTACCACCTGTTGTGATTTATCTTCTTAACCCAAATAACTAGGTTTTATTTAGACTTATTTTGGTATTTTAGTGTATGTGAAATAGAACCTAATTTGTGTGCCCCCATTGCTCAACCCGAATCTTCATTTTCAACTGCCCTTTGACAGGCTTAGTTACCCCATAATCATCAATGAGCTGTAGCTATAGATAGGGTTTGGTTTGTATTGTAGGTGTTAAACCTTACTCATCGTAACAGTGCAGATTGCCTTTCTTACATTAGTTTTATTGCTTGACAGTTTATTTCACAAAACAGGATCTGTTATATCTGTCCCTTTTGTTTCTTTGCCCATAAATTTATCTCACTTCCATAGATGAGATACTGCGGTACTGTTTTTCTTCTCAATTTTTTGAAGGCTCAGTTCTTTATATATCTCTAATTAATGATAGTATGTGGTGTGAATATTCTCTACACATCGATACTCAACTTTACTATTTCACATACCAGTTTGTTCTGAAGCTCAGGCTGGTCTGAAACTCACAATGTAAACCAGGCTAGACTCATGGAGCTCCTCATGCCACTCATGGAGCTGTACACAACTATACCCAGTTGTTTATTCCATATTTTAAATTCTTTTTAGGTTTGATCGTAAGTTTGGCTTTCTAGTGTGCTGTTTTTGGTTGGTTGGTTTTTTTGTTTTCTTATGAGAAAATCTACACACCAAGTATTTTAACCATTTTAAAGTAAAATTTGATGGCATTAGGCGAATTCACAATGTGCAACCATTATCATTATCCTCCATTCTCTATATAATGGGTTTCCACTTTAACCTACAATAACATTATTTCTGTTGATCTTTGACAAATTGTTTAAATTATGTGACTCCAAGATGCCACCCATGTCTTAGGATGGTTTGGAGGTGAACTGACTGAGGCATTGAAAGGGAAAGCACTGGTACAAGTGTCCCATGTGCTCCAACGGTCCTCCCTCTCTTGTCCTCTCTGTAGTTGGTGCTAAGACTTTGCGTTTTTGTTGCCTCTATTCTTGTATCCCTCACAAATGTTTATTGTTACCATTTTTGTCTAATTTTCAGTAAAAAATATAAGTATTGGAACATGCCTTTATTACTTATTTGAAAAACTAATGTGTAAAACCCAGATGGCCACTTTTTATCACCCGCTGGCAGTTACTGGTAAGAAGCACAATTAACAGGACATAGAATGGCTTCTGGTTTTTCACACTGCCTGTGCCATTGCTCTTTAAGACTTCCTAGTTTATAGGGTAGAATTCACTTTGATCCTCCTGTAGACTTTTGGTGTCGGGTACATGTTTATGGATTTGTATGCCCCTTAGGATAGATTAGTAATTGTTGAATCATGGGATTTGGAACAGTGATCTTTTTCATTTAATTTTTCTTTTTTTGAGACATGGTCTCATAAAGCTCAGGCCAGCCTCAAACTTGATGTGTAAGTGTAAGTTTCACATTGGCACAGTATATATAAGTATATATTTAATTTCCCTTTCTTCCTAAGAGCTGTAATAGCACATTGAAATAGACTTAAGTTATGCTTATGGCCATTATGATCACAAGACAAATAATGTGTATATCCAGCTACAAAAGAAAGATTATGAGAAACAAATCTAGAATTTTGAAGTAAAGTAAGTTAAGTTGTGATATTATAAAAAGATTTGGCTTTGTTTATGAACGTGTAAATCTGCAATAGTATCTTTAAAATTAGGAGTTTGGGGTCAGGAGGTGACTCGGCTTGGTGATCTGAGTCAAATCCCCAGAACCCACATGGTGGAAGGAGAGAATAGTCTCCTACAGGCTGTCCCTGAGCTCCACATGTGCCTGGCACATGCCCCTTATCCCCGAAAAATAAACAAGTGAAACAAATGATGTCATGGGAGTGGTGACTCACACCAACGTTAAAGCTAACTCAGGTGGGGCTGTCACTTGAGTGCACGATATCTAGGCCAGCATGAACAACATTGTGAGGGCCTCACCCCCAAAACCCACAGACGAACAAGACTGTCATTTTCTTTAAATTAAACTGGGTTTTAACGTTTTCGCGGGTACTTAGAGGGATGTGAAGCCTTAGCAAATACTATTTTTCTTCTCGATTTTATATTTTCTTTGATTTTCTTTTTGAGATTGTAATTTAATTGCAACATTTTCCCGTTTCCTTTCCTCTCTCCTAACCTTGGCATATACCCCTCCTACTCTTCTTCAAATTCTTGGCCTCAATTTTCATTAATTGCTATTACATGAATATTTGTATATACATATATATCCTAAATATAACTTGTTGAGCACATGTCGCTATGTGTGTGTTTCCATGAAGGCATCTTCAGAAAAGATGGTAAAGCATGTCTATTTAGAAACCATAATTGGAACTTGAAGGCTGTTGAGAGACTTTACTATCCAAGTGCTTGAAAAGTGCTTAAAATAAAAGATTAACTTGGTATGCTTGTAGCTTCATCAGCTATTGACTGAGTTCTTATTATGTTCATATTATGTTCAGCATAAAAATCTTCATTCCACATCTGTCATAGCTATTATTATTTTGTGTTTTAAAGTCTTCATTCACTACAGAATAATGTCAAAACTAGAAGTAATCCATGGGAATGAGAATTCTAAGATTTTTGCAACAACTCTGCATTGCTTTTATTATCCAAACTGGAACCAAGTATTGTGTTTAGTTCTAGTGAGCAAGCTTTCTGTTATATAGCCTGTGTTAATTAGAAAAAAGTTGTTGTGACATAAATATTAAAAGTTTTATCAGCTGGGTGGTGGTAGTGCACACTTTTAATCCTAGCTCTTGGGAGGCAGAGACAGGCAGATCTATAGAGTTCAAGGCCAGCCTGGTCTACAGAAAAAGTTCCAGGACAGCCAGGGATAGATAGAGAAACCCTGTCTTGAAAAACCAAAATAAATAAATAAAAAGGTAGATTGTAGTATACTTAGCATGTTTGAGGCACTGGGTTTGCTCTTTAGAATTACAAAAAAAAATAAAATAATCAAGTTTTAGCACATTGATAATGCTGAAAATGTGAAGAATGCTTATATCCTCCTATTTAACATATTCTTACATTTCAACCTACAAATTTTTGGAAGGAAAACTACTGTATTGATAGCAATAGTACTTAGGTGCATATTGTAATGAAATTATGTAATTTATTGTTATTAATACACTTTATTCACAGATTTGCTAGAATGTGTATTTGAAAGTGTCTCACATACCACAATTGTCAGGATTTGTAGGCTACTTGGATTTGATTTGATTTTGGTGGTATTGGTTGTTTTGTTTTTCTGTTTGTTTGTTTGTTTGTTTAAGACTGTTTACTTGTGTAGCCAGGCCAGCCTCAGAGTTGCAATAATTCCCCTACCTCTGCCTCTTAAGTGCTGAAATAATTACAGGTATGAGCCACCACACCTAGCTTTTGTTTTAAAATGATGGAAATGACTGCTGATAATTGAGCAGTTATGTAAGAATATCAAGTCTGAGTTTTCAAAATTCTGTTCTCTAAAATATGGAAACTATGTCCCTTCAGTTCAAAAGCTGAGAGGAAAGATATTGGTACTTTTAAAGATATTAACAAGAATGCTTCTTTTCAAGGAAGAAACAAATAGAATTATTTTCTATTTTTTCATAAAGAAGTCACCTTGTAACTTACTACATAATTCAGCTTGAATATTGAGTGGCTCAGGATTTTAATATGGTTTTGGAAAGTTCAATATTTGATTATGCATATTCACTTAATATCATTGCCCCCTTTTGATCTATGAAAAAAAATTTGTATTCTTTAATGTTCAGATTTTTTAAATAAATTAGTTTTGTGTTTAAAAACAAGTAAAGAACATGTAATTGACTATTTTTTTAATTATTGTCTTTATCTTCCTCTATCCGGGTGTGGATTTTAACCCTGCCACAGGAAAGAGATTTCCTTCACTCTTTGCTAAGAGCACACTCAGTGCAGTTTTTACATCCATAGGCCTTGATTGAGAAAACATGGAGTATTAATAACTTTCTGTATAGGTAAAACTCAGAATTTCAACAAATGAAGATTGAAGGCATTCTGTTTCTCTGTTTTCTTTGCTCTTATTGGGTTGAAATCATATATTTACAAATGTATGTTTGCATAGTACATAGTTATAAATTGGTAAAACAAAAAAGCATTTTTACAGTTACAAATCAGTTTCATGGCCACATGGATTATTCTCTTCTGTGTTGAGCACAATGAGCCTGGGGAGGATTGTAGCTATGACTTTCATTTATGGTCCTGTAATTCTGCAGTGCAAGTTGTCTGCGTCTTATAGTCAGAACACAGTTTTGAAGTTCTGTAAGAGCCGCATGTGCATTGAGCACATGTACTTCTGACCTTTAAACTTTGTTTCCCTTTTGACATTTAAGAGTAGAGGAAGGAGTAAAGCTATTATCACATAATTGTATTCCTTGAACTTGTTTTCTGTCCTTTTCCTGTTCTTATGTGTGGCTCCAAAAATTATATTATATTATATTATACCAACACAAGTTGAGTGGGCACGCACCAGCAAAAATGAAGACTTTGGTTCTCCTGTTTCTATTTTTCATTATCTCTGCAGCAGGAGTTTGAACTTTAAATTGTGTGTTAAGGTGGGTTCAATGGCTGGTAGGAAAAGTCACACAGGTGAGACTTTAGGAGCATCTATTGGAAAAGAGCCAGCCTCAATTAAGTAGGGATGGAGTATTTCATTTTTTATAATGTATCTACTGTTAGCAGGTCAAAGAGAAGTTTAACCATTAAAAATTAGGATCAAAGGAACAGGGTTTGAAAAGTAAAGATTTATTTAAATAATTGCTTAGTATTTAGTGGAAGTTCATTATTTCAGATTAAATTGGATCTTAGCTTTACATAATTATTTTTCCTTAATTCTCATATTTAAGGTTTCATTTTACGTGTTTATTTGCCTTATCGAGATCCAGAAGAATTACATTTTCATTTAAATTGATTACATATAGAAAGTTGATTGTGATGTATTTAATTGATTTTCTAGTTTGTCCTATTTAAAGCGATTCTGTGTGTCTGTGTTAACAGTTATGTAAATGTTCCACATTAAAGCAGGTTAGATGTTATCATAACTTACTGACCTGCTAGGCTAGTCTCTATCATTTTAAATGTAACCCTAATCCTTAAAAAAATTGTTTTATTATCTGCGCATGGCTGTCATTGTAGTGTTTAATGCATTAGGCACTATAGTAACCAGTAGAAGTGGCTCCTCGTGTTGGCTTTTGCAGAGCTTTACAGAAGTCATTGCGTACCGCTCTCGTGACTTGGAACAGCATGTCAGTTTTGAAAAGCCACGTGCAAGCTTGAGATTTTGAGATTGGAACTAACGTAGAAAGCTTGAGTAGCAAAATATTAAAAAGTTATTCTCTGATGGCCTCGATGATAGTAATTTATGAATATATAAAGCTTGAATTCCTCTCTTTTTTACAGTTTGTGAAGACTGCAGAGACCTTCAACCCAGTCACGTAAGTGTGTAAAGAGAGAGTGGCCCTCATGGAAGAAGAGCAAGACCTACCAGAGCAACCGGTGAGTGTTTCCTTCAGGTTGACTGCAGAAAAGCCAATCTGAAGAAACTTTGAGTATTGGTCACGTATACATATGGAATCCAAATTAGAAGTGGGAGTAAGGAACAGGATCCTTAGTAATTTCCCTCTAAGAAAGCAATGTTGTGTGTTCTTTTGTTTTGTTTGTGAGATGGAGTCTTGCTATATGCAGTCTCTAATGGCCTCAGCCTCCCAGATCAGGATCACAGATGTGCAGCACCTTACCTGGCATGTTGCTTGTTTTTAAACTCATACTTGCTCACTTACTGCTGGGGAATCTGTTCAACAAACTCAGCATTACCAATTGAGTATTGCCCTTTTCTTTATGTACTGAGAGATGCATACTCATAATTACTCTGCCATTCTTTCAGCCTCCTCAGTTAAGGAAACTGTAAAAATTAGGGAGGCATAAGTAACTAATACAAATACCTTTTGAAAATGTTAAATGTGATTCCTGTCCTTGGGGAGTTATTAATAACCAGGGTTTTAATAGGATTAAAATGATCTTGAACAGCATATATAGGATGTGCATTTTTGAAATAGCTGAACTATAGACACAATGTACCAAGGAAAATGACATCATTTGAGTGTTTAATTTAATAAGACAAATGTCTGCTCATAAATTCAAAAAGCCTTATGTAAATGTTGAAATGGGAATCTTTCCTTACTCCCTACCTAATTAAAGTAACAAGAATTGTGCGACTAACCTGCTAACAGCTCGTCGCATCTACTCTGCTTTCCTCCCTTCTTACTCTGGTCAGGTTCTGTAACATTATATGCAAAACCTAAATGTCAGAGGAATGTAAGAAACTGAAACACTTTAAAGCCAGAATTTCTGTCATGTGGTTATTGTTATAGAAAGTTGCTTTCTTTTTCTTTTTTCTTTTTGCCTTGGATTTTTGAGAAAGAGTTTCTCTGTGTAGCCCTGGCTGACCTGGAACTCACTCAGTAGACCATTCTGGCCTTGAACTCAGACATCCTCTTGTTTCTGCCTCCCTAGTACTGGGATTAAAGGAGTGCACCACTGCTGCCTGTATGGGAACTCACTTTCTTACTGGTTTGTGCTCCCAGCACAAATCTATCAAGGTGACTGTGTGACCCCATGGGCATGTCAGTGCTGTTGGAAAAGACACAGTATGCTTGACATTACTGGGTGAGGCACCAGTGTCAGTAAGGAGGCAGAAAGCATCCAAGGGAAGATGTAACCACAGGCTTCACTAGACTCTACATAAAGACAAGGCAGACAGCAATGGCATGACTCACTAAAATAATTCTAGCAGGCTGTTTTGGTTGATTTTAGGACAGGGGAAATAGGCATGTAAGAGGCACAGTCACCAGCCGAGCGTGCAGACCAGGAATCCCTGTACTTGGTGGACCAGTGTGTTTTTGTTAACTTGACAGAAGCTAGGGTCATCTGTGTTGCCTGGCACCCCTCATGGCTTCTGTTTCAGTTGGGGCTGTCTTTCCTCAGTGAAGTGTAAGGTGATATGAACCTTTGCTCCCAAAGTTGTTTTTGGTCATGGTGTTTATCACAGAAACACCAATGAAGACATTTGGGAAATGGAGGCAGAAGCATTAGGAATTGAAGCTCATTCTCTGCTGTATTGCATGTTCTAAGTCAGCATGGGCTACACAAGACCCTGTCTCAGAACAATAACTAAGAAGGAGTATTTGAATTAGGTAGAGGCAATGTTTCTGACTATGGTCTCTGGACTCTAGGGGAGATACAAACAGCTTAGTCCTCCAGGTTGCTCCTATAATTAGTAGATGCCAATTAAGCAAGCATATAATCTAAGAAAACAGAGAATATTTACTATAAGTATTAAAAAAAAATAGGTAGAGTGTTTTTCACTTTCAGGAGGAGGCTGTTCTCAGGTTGTAGTAGAGATCCCTGTGATAGAGTAAGTGGCTGTGCCACAGACTACTAATATGGCACAACCAACTCAACCCTGCATTTCACTCTTTTCCATGAGTGGGAGCAGCCAGCCCATAGCTATAAAGGACAGTCTCCTTGAATTGGTTTTTCTTTTTGTTTTGGAGGCAGCATCTTTCTAAGACACCCAGACTGGCCTTGACTTGACTATGCAGCCAGAACTGACCTGAAACTCATGAGCCCTCTGTCTTAAGCCTCCCAGGTGCTGAGGTTGCAAGAATGCACCACCATACCCAGCTAACAGTATTTTAAATGAATTCTGATCTTTCAGATTTACCTCATAAACCGACTTTGTTTCTTTGAGACAAAGTCTATTTGTGATCTAGGCTGACCCTGAACTATAGGCAGGCTCTGTAGTGCTGGGAGTACAGTCATGTGCTACCATAATCAGCTGTCCAGTTGACCTGAGACTTAGAAACACAATTGTCAGGCCAGTGTTTATTATCTCTGAAAAAAAAAAACAAAAAAAAAAAAAAAAAAAAAAAAAAAAACCAGCGAGTGAGAGCTGAGTTTGAGATAGCTGCAAAGAAGCACGCCACTTACATGTTGTTCCTGTTTCATCCAGCAGTGATGGCAGGGAGGAATGAAGGCATCAGTGCCAGAAACTACATACCTGTGCCACTTTAATGTCCACTCATTAACAGCATCCTGAAACGAGACAGATCTCAGAAAAGAATATGGCATTTAGGTAGTAATAGTGACAGTTCCAAGTTTTAGGCAAATGGCTCAAGTGACTATATGATACTAGAAAACTGAAATTCTTCAGAGTACCAGAGAATAACACCATTATTTCATCAGTGATGCCCACTCTGTAAATTGCAGTGAGCCCCCTCCCCTTCCTTTGTCTTTCCTTTTTTTGTGGGAGTGTTAGTTGTTGTCTGTTACTTGTTTTGTTTTTGTGTTTCTTGTCTACGGTTCTAAAGATTGAACTGAGGGCCCTGCTCCACTAAGTAGGTGCTTCATCTCCAAGCTAGCCTTCGGGTATTTCCTATTGTCTAGTTACTCTTTGTTTTCTCCTTTTTAAGAAGAGGCTTGCTTACACTGTCAGAGAGAAAGGGTCTTCCATCTGGAGATAGGCCTGCTGCATTTTGTAAGGTTGTGTATGTTAACATTACAAAGCTATTTGTAATTTGATGATTTCCCCTCACTGTTAGCTGAGTGTGGCCTGGTAGTATTATTTTCTAGATAAGTCTGTTTACCCAAAAAATGAGGGCCTACCATTTTATTTCCCAACTTTGCCATGTTACACTATAACTAAAGAATGCTGGCTTTAAGTCCCCATGTGTTTAAGAGACAAAAAAAAAAAAAAAAAAGCTACAAATAGTTGGGATCAGTCTCCTTCATTTGCTGCCAGATTTTTGGTGGGTAGAAAACAGGAATAAGTGTATATTATATATATGAGTGTGTGTTTTTTTTGTGTCTCATGCAGTTGAGTTTAGGAACTCACCCCCGTCTAATTCCTGAAATTTGCACACAGCTTAAAAATTATAATAAAGTGGACAGTAGAGGGGAGTATGTCCTAAAACAGCACAGTAGAGCTGAGGCCTTTGGTTTACTCTGAAATTTATTTTTAGGGCATCCCCTCCTATTTGTGTTGATACACTGTCCTCTTTATGTTTTTTACATTTAATGTTGTTTCCCTCCTGTCCATTTTTTTATCTCTGTTTTATCAGACTTGTCTCTCTAAGATTCAGTGCAGGTTCTATTGTCTTGCAAATGCCCAAGGTAGGCTCGAATTCCCTAATCTAAGGATGGACCTCGGTGATTAGGCTACTGTCCATAGACAGGCTCTCAGATGCAGTGACTTTTCAGTACATTGAATTTCATGTTATTATTGGTGAACCCTTTTAATGACTCTTTCGGTACAAACCAGCCGCCCGCCCCCCCATACAAGTTCCTCTTTACCTACTAAATTCAATTTATCAGGTTTCAGCTTAAACTATTAGTTTTCTACTGTTATTATTATTACTATTATTATTTTTAGTCAGGCTCTTTATAGCCGTGACTGGCCTGAAACCTAATATGTAGACTAAGCTGGCTTTGAACTCACAGAGATCCACCTGCCTCTGTCCTTCCTATAGTGCTAAGACTAAAGGTATGCACCACCACAATGGGATTCTCAATTAAATTAAATTAAATTAAAAATCATAGAATACCACTTTTGTGTGTATGTGTGTATGTGTATGTATATGTATGTATAACATTTATGCCTGGTGCCTGAGGAGATCAGAAGAGGGGCTCAGGTCCCTTGGAACTGGCATAAGACATGTGCTTGCTGGGGATTGAACTTGGGTCCTCTGCAAGAGCAACAAGTAATCTTAACCACTGTAGGCCAGCTCTCTAGCCCCCGAATCATAAAATACTATTTAAAGGCAGGTTAATAAGAGCTGAAATTTTTGTCAGTCAGTAAACTGTAGCTGATTTTTTTTTTTCAATTTAGTTTTTATTTAAAACATTGTTTTCCTCTGTACTTGGGTTAAATCACTTTCCCCCACTTTTATTAATAGGGTTAGATTCTTTGTCAGAGTCTGCTTGTCATTCTGGGGTTCTTCAACCTCTTAGTTGGCTTATTATAAGTAACTACTGTCACGTAAAAGTTCACATTTTTGGGTAGTAACATTTATTCTAGGTCTAATTGAAACAAAATGAGACACACATTGGTCGGTTTTCTCTACCAGGTATCATTATCTGTGAATGAAACCAACTAAGGGTAAATATAATGGGCAAAAAATGTGTATTGTATAAGCATTCTCATTTCCTAAATAATATCCACATAGTGTTACGAGCAGCTTTCCTGCCAACCTGGTCTCACTGCTACGCCAGCCCCAAACAGCACACAGAGACACTGTATTAGATATAAAGCTGTTGGCCTGTTACTAGCATTTCTTATTGGCTAGCTCTGTCTTAAATATTAACCCATTTCTATCAACCTAAGTATTTCCACATGGTCTTATCTTACTGGAGAGAGGGTTCGGACCTCTGCTCTCAAGTCTCTAATGTTGAATCTCCTCCCATCTCTCCTTCAATCCTCCTTGTCTCCTAGTCCCACCCCTCTTGCTTTCCTATTGGCCAGCAGTGCTCTATTCATTAACCAATATGAGAAACATATTTACAGAATGACATCTCCCATCACACATAGTATCAGTATTGTGTTAGGTGTTGTAAGTAGTTTAGAGATGGTTTTAAGTACATGAGAACAATGTGTGGTAAGATAAAGGACTTGAACATCTACCAATTTAGGTATCAGTGTGGATTCCTGGAGCCAGTCCCATGATAGGAGAGACAACTGTGTTTGAGTGCTAGGGTTTCAGACTCAGGTCACTGCACTGATTTCTATGTGTGCTGATGTTTGCAGGTGAAGAAAGCCAAGATGCAGGAACCAGGAGAACAAACTTTAAGGTATTTATAAAACTGTACTTCTCTTAAATGGTCTGCTTACATTTTTATCATATGCTGGTTAGTACAGGGTCATGCTTTCTGTTGACTACTACCTTTTTGGTTTTTACCTTTACATTTAGAAATTATTTGGATTCAGATTAAAATTTCTCTTCAAAATAGGATTGATTAAACACCCAAACCAGAGACTAGTTTGGGCAACATAGCATACCCTATCTCAAAAAAGCAAGGAAAAAACATCTTTTCCAAAATAGCTTTTCCGCTAATACTTATGCAAGGCTTTTGTTGTTGTTATGCTTTCATTACTTATTAAACAGTATATACTGAGTTCATTTTATATATATCAGGCATTTGTGGAGAAACTCATAAATGAAAAATGGTGTATATATTCTTTGGTCAAATGTACAGTATAAAGAGGAAAAGAACAAAGTAAGGAAAATACAAAGATTTTGGCATTAATTACCAATTGAGAATGTGATACCCTAGAAGTTGGTTCTACTCCTAGAATGAAGGTGTCTTTTTAGCACCTCACGTTTTGTGTTCAGTGTCATTTTTTCCCCCTGGAGTTTTACCTCCTGTCTGTTGTCCACTAACCATCTGAGCCAGTAACTGCACCATTTCCAACATACAGATTTCAAGAATGCTATTTTACTACCACATAGACCACTACAGGTCATTTACCCTGCAACTGCCACTCTGGCCATGTATCTCTTGCTTCCACCTTAAATTCCTAGCCTATTTTCTCTATTACCCACTGGCCATTCTCTCAAAATGGACTTCAGTTTCTTTCTTATACTAATTAAATTATAAGATGTACTACTGTGGGGTGGTGGTGGCCCACACTTTTAATCCCAGCACTTGGGAGACAGAGGCAGGTGGATCTCTGAGTTCGAGGCCAGTCTGGTCTACAGAATGAATTCCAGGACAGCCAGGTCTGCACAAAGATTGTCTAGAAAAAAAGCCAAAAAAAAAAAAAAAACCAAAACAACTACTATAGTCTTTCCCTTGAAAATACTAGTTTCCTCCACTTTTCTATGCTTACCAGCAAAAGTACATCTAGCCGTTCACCTATGCTATGCATATTTCCAATCTGCTTGCCAATAAAACCATAGCTTTGTTTAAACTGACATTATTCATCTATTCCCTTCCACCATAACACTGTAATAGAACAGCACAAAACTGGCTCAACTTAGTTTCCATCCAAATAGACAGACACACAGACACCCTTCTCCATGCATCTGATGTCCCAGTGTCTAAAATCATCATCTTATGTCTTTCTTCCTTTCATCTTTGCCTCCTGTCTTCTCCCTTTCTCTTTACTTCTCACTATTTTTATTCACTCAGCTAGGGAATTTGCCACCTATTTCAAGACAAGTTAGACATTAAAAAGAAGTATCTTGCTTCTCAGCAAATCTATTGTGGATATTTTCTGCTTCCTTTTCCTGGGAAGTCAGTTCTCTTGTGTGGTTCAGAACTTGCCAACTCTGTCTTTTCCCGAAGTTCTCCCTTTCCCTTTGGTTAAGTTTTATATCTATGGCTAAGTATCTTTAACATAAAATTTACCACTAACCTTCTTCCTTTGATAAAGCCTTAGTGTGTAGGCCATCCTGGCCTTTAACTCGTGACCCTTATCTTCCTGATTACTGAGATTTAAAGACTGCTTTAAACCTTCCCCTCCATCTGCCACACTAGGGATTGAATCCAAGGCTCTGTGTATGCTAGGAAGGACTCTATCACTGATCTACACCCCGTAGCCCTTAAAACATTTTCAGAAGTGTAATTCAGCATTAGTGTATACATGAACTTGTGTGACCACCGACACCATCCATCTCTTTAACTTTGTCTTCCACGATGAGACTTCATACCTGTTAAGCAAAGCTTCCCTTTACCCCTGTCTCTTTGTTCCTAGCCTTCCATTCTACTTTTAGTTTTTGTGAAATTAGTCTGTGGGATTGACTATTCTTAAAAACTTCATGTAAAAGACTATAAGATTATGTATATTATAAAAATGACATACATACTATAGCATGTATCAGAATTTCCTTCCTTTTAAAGATGAATCATACTTCTACTTTCTCCCTTTTTTCTGTCATAGATGATTGACAAGAGTTCTGTTGAATGAGAAGATATTAGGGCTTTTTTTTTTTTTATGAAGTTTGAGTGTTTTTCTTTCTATTTTTATTTTATTTATTTATTTGGTTTTTTGAGGCAGGGTTTCTAAGCGTAGCCTTGGCTGTCCTAGAACTCACTCTGTAGACCAGGCTGGCCTCAAACTCACAGAGATCTGCCTGCCTCTCCTCCTGAGTGCTAGGATTAAAGGTGTGTACCACCACCACCACCTGGCAGTCATTTTTATTTTTTAAGCAACTTTTTTGTTAAGCAAAAATTTACATTTATATGTTCTGAAAAGTAATATTTTCAGGCAGTATGGTACTGTGTTTCTAATCTGTACATTTTTAGTTGAATATGTAGGGGATTTTGCTATCATAAAATTCTAGAATCATACTAGAATCAAAGGCCTTTTGGAACTGGTGTGCCCAGTGTGTATGAGGACATATCACTTCTATGTTCAGGATCTAAAAATAGTCTCCAGCAGTGACTTTAACTTTGAAACTCAAGAGTTTTCCAAGTACACAGAAAAGAAACTGAAACTAGCATTGCAGCTGGAAATGTGAATTTCTGGCCCAGTTTCAACTTCTTTCTTATGTGGATTCTATTTAAATTGGTATGAGCTGGGACTCAGAATTCAGGGCACTCTGAGTTAGCATGTTGGTTTGTACCTGTTTTACTAGTCCATGCCATTTCTTTCCTTTCCCCTTTAATTCCCATAGTTATAACTTGGATAGTGAATTGCTATTTCAAAAGTCTAATCATTTGAGCAGAGATAAAATTGAACTGTGTTTGAGAATTTAACTTTAAAAATTTCCGGGCTGGGGAGATGGCTAAGCCATTAAGAGCACTTGCTATTGCGGAACAGGATTTTGTCCCCAGCATCCATACAGTGACTTACAACTGTTTATAACTCCAGTTCCAGGGGATCCGATGATCCGATGCCCTCTTCTGACTCCATAGGTACCAGGTACACACACAGTCCACATACATGCATGCTGGTAAAACTCTCATATACATCCAAAAAAAAGTTGGTGGGTTTTTGTTTGTTTGTTTGTTTCAACTAAATGTATTAGGTATGGTGGTGCATGCCTCTAATCCCGGCACTTAGAGGCAGAGGCAGGTTGATATCTGAGTTTGAGTCCAGTTTGGTCATTATATCAAGTTTCAACCCAGGTAAGGATACATAATGAGATCCTGCCTGTGAATGAATGAATAATGAATGAATGTACTGACATTCAGAATATACCAGAAGAAAATTCTTTATTAATTAATACTTGGATATTAGAGGTTAGCTTTACATATTACATATTACATCTACAATGTTGCTATGTAGAAACTACTTTCACTTCCGATTAGGCATTTTATCCTCAGCTGTTGAGCCTCTGGTACAGTAGCCTTTATCTCTCCCTAGGGGAGAAAGGCTTCTGTCAGGGACCATAAATGTGGGACGTGTACATGGGCTGGAACCAAGAAATAGAACAGCCGTGGTTACTGTGTGTTTGTTATGTCTGGACTTTTTTGTATTGCCATTATCCCTATCATCCAATGAAGTGGGCTCTGTTTGTGTCTTCCTGTCAAACTGAAGCCTAGAGATTTTGTCCAAGCTGTACAGCTAGTTATTGAAAAAGGAGATTATGAACTTGGCACTCTAGCTCTAGGGCTTACACTTGATAATAAACTTAGCTCATTTTTTGAGAAAGGGTCTCACTGTGTTGTGCAGACTTGCCTTAAACTAATTTTGTAACCCATACTGACCTCAAACTTCTGATAAATCTGCCTACCTCAGCATCCCAAGTACTAGATTGTGGTAGGAAGTAATGGAATAATGAGACTTAAAGGCAAAGATAAGGAAGAAAAACTACAAGACTCAACTTGGAGTCATTTCCATCCCAGAATTTTAGTGGTATACTCACAACATTGTAGTTTCTATTGTAATGACCTAATCTTCCTTATTTACTGCTGGGCATTAGTGGTTCACATCTTTAATCCCAGCACTCTGGAGACAGCCAGGCAGGTCTCTGTAAGTTCCAGGCCAGCCTGGTCTACATACAGAGCTAGTTCCAGGACAGACTCCAAAGCAATACAGAGAAACCCTGTCTTGAAAAAACCAAAAACCAAAACCCAAACAAACAAAAAAACTTCCTAATTTATATTTACCTTTCTTAGGGTTAAAAGAAAACAAAATTATAGTGTTTGCCTAACACATTAATCACTGATGCTACAGATAGGTAGGTAAGTAGGCAGACAGACAGATTGAGGTAGTGTACCGGGCATTAACTTTGTTGGTATTACTTTTGTCTCTTTGTGGCTTTGAGCTCCTGATCTTTCTGCCTTGCATCTTCCTAGTGTTGGGATTATAGGTGTACAACACCACACCAAACTTAATTTTTCTTAATAAAAGAGAATGGTTTTAAGTTTCAGAACTCCTCCTTTAGAACAAACATTTAATCTTCAAAACCTTCTAATTAAGATTTGTAGCTGATGACGACCCACCCTCTCTAATTACACATCTCCCTACTTTGTTATATTTTTAACCAAAGTAACAGATACACAAAATTGTATGGGAATATAGTACTGTGTCTTTCAAAATTGCCATAAGCATAGATTTCATATGTCTTTACCACAAAGAATAAGCACAAAGAAGGACATGAATTGAACATGAATGGCAGCAACTCATTCAGGGGCTAATATATTTGTTTTGATTCTCCTAGTCAAGTAAACAACCCGGATGCCAGTGATCAGAAGCCTGAGACATCCAGCCTTGCAGCAAATCTTAGTATGTCAGAGGAAAGTAAGTACCATGTTTTATGCACAGTGAATGTGGTATTTCTATAACCAAGGGATGTTATTCTTGTATAATGGGGTGTCACTGAGTGTCTGGCTTGTCCAGAATATCTAGAAGGCTCTTCTCCCCATGTTCATACATGTACTGTGATAAGCATCATTGACATACCAGCTAAGGACAAGTATCAAGGAATGTCCTCATCCAAGGAGTTATACTCAGTGACTTTATTTTTGGTTGGAGGTTGAATTTCTAAAAGTAGTAGCATTTTATTAAAATTTAAAAAGCCTGTGGGCTAATGCCTGACTGATCCTAAAAGAGAATTTAAACAAAACCAAAATAAAACCAAGTAATCCTACCTGTCAGTCAAATGTTCATCCTAAATCCCAACCTTAATTTAACTCAATTCTCCCTCTTCTCTATAAATGTATACAAATAACTAAGCATTATTGGCTGGAATTACATACTTAACTGAGTAGGTACTCCTCATCATAACCACAGGGCCTCAGGTGAGTACTCAGTTTTTGGGAAGCCTTCTTTTCTCTGCTGAGCTTTGCCTTTTAATTTATAGCACCTCTTCTCTCAGAACATCAGTTCACTCTCACCTTTCCCCCTGCTTAACTGTTGTCTTCTTAAATAAAAGCCCCACGCAGGAAGTCCCCTTATTCACTGCCCCATCTGCAGGCTTCCCTTTGTTTGTACCCATCCTGTCTTGCTTCCTCCTTGTTAGAACATAGGAGTATTCTTGCTCTTGTCAAATCTAAATCCTTTTACTTACATTCTATACCCTCTCTGGCCTTCCTCAAGACTTGGTGTGATGATGATCCCACCTCTACGCCAGCATCCTCACATTCTTTTTCTTAATTGTTGTCATAAAGAGGTGTGCTCTGGTATCTGCCATCTTTAGAAGGCAACAAGAGCTCTTTGCTCTGCATCTTATGTGATTTATAGATGTTCTCTGTGTTTCATGATACATCACAACCTCTGAAAGGAATTGCCTTTGCTTGCTTCCCTCCGCCTGTTTACCCCTCAGCTGATTGACTTAGCTTCTGTTGTCTCTTCCCATGAAATTGTTTGGCAAGGTCCTCAGTTGCTGTCATATTGCCAGTTATAGTAGACACTTTTCTTCCTCATATTCTCCCTATCAGCCTGTTTCTTCATACTTTTCTCCCCTTAATAACCCTTCTTCTAGCTGTACCTTGATGTTAGGAGGCCTCAGGTTTGGGTTCTAGGCTACCATCCTCTTTGGGGATCCTCCCATCCATTATATTACTTAATTTGAAAAAGGGTTTCTCTATGTAGTCCTGGGTGGCCTGGAATTTATTAGATAGACCAGGCTGGCCTTGAACTCACAGAGATCTGCTTGCCTCTGTCTCCTGAGTTCTAGGATTAAAAGCCTGGGCCATTAGGCCCAGCCCACATTTTTATTTCCAGTCTAATTTCTTTGATTTCATTTGTGTAGTCAGTTGTCTATTTGAAATCTCTAGTGTCTGAAAACAGTGTTATAAGTACTATGTAAGAAGCTTTTGTCTCTTTTAACTAATCAGATTTTCTCCTCTCCCAAACATACCCATTTTATGATGTTGTGTTACTGTCCCACCGTCTGTTTAAATGACAAACCTGGAAGTCACCCTGGCTTCCTTATCTCATACATTGGAGCTTATTAGAATGATGTGTTAGTTATACCTTCACTCTGCCTCATCCTCACTGTTGTTTCTGTAGTCTTAAGACAATAGACTACTTTTTAAATCCCCTATTGTATAATAACAGGTGATGCCCTGGCCTTGTAATAAACTCCAAACGAGTTTGTCATTGGAGAAGGGGTAGACAGGATTGAATACCTGTTAGCCCAGGGGAATCCATCTTGCAAAATTTGAATGACCCTACCTCATGTTCTATGGTGGATAAGATGTTTACACCTAATAGATATCACCTTCATTTCTGCCTATCTGAATATAGATGACAGTGATCTTCACATATTTAATAATCTTTTAAAGACCTCAAATAATGGCATTGGACAATTTGTCTTACTTTTGGGTGGAATTGGCCCCTCTTCTTTGGATTTTTCCTTTCTGTGTGAGTCACTCTTTCAGGGAACTTGCTAGATAAAAGCCAGTAGTTCGTCTTCAGTTCATCATTGCAACAGAACAGTTCCTACGTGATATTGAAGGAAGTCTAACAGTTCAGGAGTCTTGTCAAAGAATGTATGGTGTCGCTATAAGTGTAATGAACTGAAGTAGTGCCTAATAATGTGGCTCAGGCTCTCATCCCAATTGTGACTTAGGACCACGCTCCATTAGCAGCTTTTTCTAGGTAAAGTCATGGAGGGCAGGAGGACACCAGGTGGAAAAGTCCTTCACTACGGGTCTTAGAGACTGCTTGGCGGACTTTAAGCCTAATACAGAAACCTGCTCCTGTCCATGCTGCTGTTGTTTCTGTATAGCAATAGCAATAATTTCTAAATGAGATTGGGCACTTATACAAAATTTGTCTCACAAGTTGTTCCTAGGCCTTTTCATAGAGTAAGCATCTGAATCTAAAGGCAACAAAGCAGCATCTTTTGATTTCTTAGATATGGGTTTGGCTTTCTAAGTTCGTTCGTGAGCGTGGCTAAGAGTCTAGGGAATTTAGCTTCATAGATAGTTATGAGAAAGTGGGGATTAGTTGGTTTATCTTCAGATCTTTTCAGTGTTCATCTATCCCCCTCTGTCCTGTCTTTCTTCTTTTACTGCCTCTTACATTCTACAGACAGTTCTGTAAACAGAAATGAGGTGTTTTCTGCTATGTAGTCTTTGGAACTTTTTGGCATCCAGTCTGTGTGTACATTACTCACTTTGAAGGACTATACAGTAAGATATGTTTTCCATTTGATTTTTTTAAATGTTCTAACTTTTTTTTACCTGATAATATCTTTCTTTCAGTTATGACATGCACCGATTACATCCCTCGCTCATCCAATGATTATACCTCACAAATGTATTCTGCAAAGTAAGTTGAATAATTATTTCCAAACTTTTCTCTAGGCTCATTGCAAAATTTAATATTTAACTATTTTTACTTCCCTTATTCTCTATCCTCACTTCAGTTTTTATCACATCTAAATAAAATCTCTCATCCTTATAAAAATCAGATGTTGCTAGAATAGATTACTATTACATGGGAACCCACTCTAATTGAGTAGGCACTCAAAATGTAGAGTACTGATCAAAAAGCATGTTAGTGATCTGATCATTTCCTTTCTCTACATTGACATATGGATCAGTAAAAGCAACTCAGATGGCTCCAGATTGGCAACTACAGATGATTGAGCTTGAAACAAGACAAGTGTGATGGGTTAAAGTTACAAAGCGCTCATTTTAGGCCTTCACAGCATAGGGTCAGTGTTTAAGACCAACCAGGTCAGTCCTCTTGAAGGTGGGTAGGGTGCAGACAGTGTTTGTACAAAGTTGCAGTTGTGTATTATTGAAGACTGATCTTTCCATACACAGACCACAGTTGCACACATTAAACTAGGAAGTACACGCTGGTTTAATGAGCAAATATCAGGTTCATGGAGAAATTGATAACTAGAGGTGAGAGATCCCTGAGTCTGTTACGAAAAGGAAACTGGCATTTTTTCCCCTTGTTGTACCCATTTATTTATACCTTTAGTTAAAAAAAAAATAAGCTGACTAAAATCTCCCACTTTCTGATGTTAATATTAATGTCTTCTTGGGTCAGTCATTCTCATGTGGTTTTCTCCTGTGGTGTGGTTAACACTGTCTTCTGGAAGCATTATGGGGAGGTTTTCCATGGCATAGGAGTGTCTACTGTTTTGACATGTCATCTACAAATGTACTAGGTCTTGTGCACAGCTATTCTGGGATGAATTCAGCATGTAGGTCACAGACTGAGCACACCTAGATTAGATGCTAAGTGTAAAACACATGTCAACTCTGCAAAGCTTTCTGATATCCAAGTTGTACTGTGTTAGTTTGAAAGACTAGCAGATGAGATAATGCATCTTCTCCTTACATTTTTGAAATACTCTCATTTCATTTTTGAAATATTTTAACTCTATCCTGGTGATAATTATCTGTAAAGGCATATGGGAAAAAGAGACTATGGTCTTTACAATATCTGGAAATTGGCTGTTTTGAGAAACTACAATTTCAAAGTGTTCTTGTGTGACTTGAGCAGTAATAGTTGTCTAAACTATTTTCCAGGCTTAGATCTGGCTAATGCAGATCTCTGAGACTGTTGAAACATGATTATGTTGCATACCCCAAATCCATCCCTAATGTGTGCATAGCTGCTAAATTCAGATTCTTTATTCAGGTGTGCCTTTTCCCTTCATTTTCACCTCCTCACCACTTACTCAACCATTGCATTAAAACCCTTGTTTTACTAGACCTCCATTCCAAACCATTTTAGAAAGCAGTGTGACATGAGTCTTTATTAAGGAACAGTTCACCTTACTCTAACACAGCTCTGCTCTTGCCATTCTTTGTTCTAAGAGTCCGGAGCCTTTCTCTTGTTTCGGATTTGTTCAAACTCTAGCCTGGCACTCAGGGCCATGCTTCTCTCTACTTTTTGCACGCTCCTTTCCTTTCCTTTCTGAATGTACCTCCCTTAGGATTAGTATCAGACATCCTCTAGATAGGAAACCCTTGCTCGCCTTTCTGTGTTTCTTTGCTAGGGCTGTGCTCTTATCCTGGAATACCCGTCTCTCATTTGCATACAGCTTACCTGCTCTGCCCCCTGCTGCTTTTTTCTAGCCTTCTTTTATCATCTGCTTCTCCCAAAGGTGATTTTTTTTGGGGGGGAGAGCATCTTTTCACTTGTTAAGGCATAACCCTCCTACCCCATATTTATTAAGGCTTTTATGGTATATAATAACACTTTTTCTCACAGCATATTATGCCAAATAAAATAACTAGAATTACACACAGGGTATAGTAGAATGGATAAACTGCCAAGTCAGAAAGCCAGGGTGAAGTCTCAGAAGTTTCACTGGTGAATTTGATTCCCTGGCTGTCCATGGTGTAACTGGCACCAACTAGTGGCAATGTGCTGAAGCTTACCATGACTTCTGGGGTCTGTTAGCCAAACTGGCTCCAGTTTGACTGATGAAGACACACGGCACACACTTCTTTGATGTGGTTGCTTTTCCATGCTCCATCAGCCTCCCATTCCTTGTCTTAGAACTGCAGTTGGCTCAACGCTTAGATGAAGAGTAGGCCAGCTGCTCATTCTGTCCTGTCCATTCTTCCATTGTTGCTTCTAACGTGTTGCTTCTGTTTTCTGAGAAAGGGTCTTAAGAGGCCCAGGCTAGCTTCAGGCTCACAACATAGTGAAGGGTGACTGAATTCACTCTGTAGTAAAGGATGGCCTTGAGCTCCCAATCTTCCTGCCTCCACCTCCCAAGTGCTGGGATTACAGACTTGCCCCACAATACTGAGTTTATGTGGTGATAAGAACCAAAAGCTCTACCAACTAGGGAAGCACTCTACCAACTATGTCCCCAGCCCAGATTTTTCATTATACATAGGGTATAAATAAGTAATCCTCACTTGGGGATTAAATAAATATCTCGTTTAGGGTCTTGCATGTAATACAGTTAGTTATTTGTAGGGTAATAGCTAGAACTTGGGAAGATGTTTAAAACTATTTGATTTTTCATAAAATTATTTCTTGGAATGAGTAATGGAAAAACTTGTGTTTTCTGACCATAATAAGAGTTATTTTGTCATGGAAACTTAATGTCTTCATTCCTGGATTCCTTAATATCACTGTTTATCTATTTTCATTAACTCAAATGAGCCACAGACAGAAGTTGTCATTTTCTATATTTTCCTAGACCATATGCACATATCCTCTCAGTTCCTGTTTCGGAAACCGCTTACCCTGGGCAGGCTCAGTACCAGACACTGCAGCAGCCTCAACCCTACACTGTCTACCCTCAGGCAACCCAAACATATGGACTACCTCCTTTCGGTAAGATGTCTATTGTGAGCAGCTCTTAAGAATGTTTCCACCACTCAGAAGCTTGTGTTCCTCCTCAGAAAATAAGCAAGGCTGACCAGGAAAGAAGAAGATACTTTATTTTTTATAGGCCATTTACTCAAGTGTATAGTAGCTGTGTTTACAGCTTTCCATAATTATTTAGTTACTTACTAAAACTTGACTATTTCCAAGGTCTTTACTCTGAAACGTGGGTCATTTCGGCCCCCAAATGCTTAGGTTTGTACTCAGGCCTTCCCTGTCATGCTAAGCTCTCAGACACTAAACTATGTTCCCCAAACTTTATTGAAACAGAATCTTGATACAGGTGTTCAGGCTGGTCTTGAACTTGCTGTGTAGCAAAGGCTATCTTAGAAGTTTCAGTACTTCTGCCTCAGTTTCCTGAATGCTGGGATTACGGGTGTGTGCTATCCCACCCAGCTAGAAGCTTGGAATCATTGGAAAACTGAGGAATTACCATTGATTTGACTTACTGTATATAGAACATAGTACCATGCTAAAGTGAATATAGTAAGTATATTTTGAGGTGACCAATTTCTGCTAAAATCATGTAGTCTATTTAGACTACGTCTCATGGTAGGTTATTATGTATTGTTTATCATTGCTGTGTTCTGTGTTTTGTTTTGGCCAGTTTTTCTCTCTTCTCCCCTACCTCTCCTTCCCAAAGCTGATCAGATGTTGCTCTGATGAACCAAAGTGCTTTTAGAAGGGAAGACATCTGAAGCCATATGCATAGGGAGTCGTTTTCATTAGTTTTACATATCTTGGATATAAACTAAATCAAAATGATTTACTGGAGGTTAGTTTGAGGGTGAGCGTTTAATATCTGTGTTGTTTTCTATACATGTGTAAATTGATAGATATTGTCTAGCCCTAGTTTTAAAAATTATTTTAATACTAATTTAATTTCTATGTTAAAGAAGTTATGTTTTGGGGCGCTGAAGAGAGATGGCTCAGTGGTTAAGAATACTTACTGCTCTTGCCAGAGACCCAAGTTCAGTTGCCAGTACTCTGTTCACAACTTTCTGTGACTCCAGTTTTAGAGAATTCAGGTACCCCCTTCTAACCTCCTTGGGCACCAGGCATGCATATAGATATACATGCAGGTAAAATACTCATACACATAAATAAATCTAAAAAAATTTTTTTTAGTTAAAAAAAATTATGTCTTTGAGATTTCATTTAAACAAGCTAAGGTTTTTTGTTTTTTGTTTTTCGTTTTTCGTTTGGTTTTTAATCTTCTAGAGAAGTTATTCCATAGATACTGGGTGTTTTAATGTGCCTCCTTTTAGTTTCTCCACTCCTAATTTTGTTGGTTTACTTGGCCAGTGTCTAGTTTACTGACATCTGTCTAACTTTTAGGCTTCTTAGCATTCTCTGACTCTTTGGTAAATGTTCAAAAGAACTGAGGGTATTTGTGTGCCTTCTTGTTTTTCTGTGGTGGAGATGTGTCACATAGCCTTTTTCACACTACACAAACACTCTACCTCAGTCTTGGATTTTGAGACACTGTTTATAGCCAGGTTGATCTTTAATTCTAAATCCTCCTACCTTAGCTTCCCAAGTTCTGGAATTATATGTATGTACCACCATATATGGTTCCTAGGTGGTAATAATTCATCTATTTAGCTGTAACTCTAAACTCCATGAGGATCCCAGTATGTTCTGCTTACCATTGCAGCTGTCCATTCCCAGGATGCTCTACATATTGTAGGTGCTTAGCTTTAAAAAAAAAATTATTTATTGTTGACTTCATGGTGCACACCTTAAATCCCAGCACTTGGGAGACAGAGGCAGGTGGATCTATCTCTATGAGTTTGAAGCCAGCTTGGTTTACAGAATGATTTCCAGGACAGCTAGGTCTACACAGAGAAACCCTGTCTCAAAATACCACCAACAATAACAAAAACAACCAACCAATTGTTAAGTAACCTCAAAAGGTGCTCTGTGTGTCCTTTATTACACTGTTCTTTATAGTCATTGCATTAAATAGAGCTCTTCTGAGAAAGCATTGTTAGAAAGGATAATTGGTAATATTAAATGTCTGTAATCTATTGTAATTGGAGGCAAGAGAAACTTACATAGATTATCCTGTGAGTAAATGAGAGGAAAAAATTGATTATTTTGACTTGATTTGACTTTTAAGTGATATGTGTGACTTACTACTAAAAGATTTAGATTAGAGGCAATGTATATGATAGATGTATTTCTTCTTTTTTTTTTTCCCCAGGGAAATAATACAAGATATTTGCAATATATTAGCACACACGTGTGAGTGTGTGATGTGCTGTGTGTGTGTATGTATGTATTTATGTGTGTGTGAATATGCCTGTAAGTCTACTCAAGCCAGGTCATTGAGATCCTTCTCTGTCACCCTGTGGCCCAGTCTCTCTCCTGAACCTGGATCCTGCCTTTCAGGGTAGACTGGAAGTCAGCAATCCCCAGAGGTTTCCTGTTCTTGCCTACCCTAACCCTGAGACCAGGCACATACTGAAGCCATGTTTAGATTGTTACATGGGTATGGGACTGCAGACTCAGGTCCTCATGACTGAATAACACAACACTCTTACTTAACCACTGAGCCATCTTTCTGGCCCTTATTTATAACATTTCTTAAAATTACTGTATCTTTTCTGTTTGAGTTTTGTGTGCATGTGACTGCAAGTAAGAGTCAGTTCTCTGCTGCCACCTTGTGGGATCTGGGGAAATGAAACACATGTTGTCAGGCCTGTGTGTAAATGCTTCCACCTGCTGAGCTCACAGGCCTTCTCTTTGCCTTTTTGAAACAGGGTCTCACATGCATCAGACTGGCTTTGAATTCTGTGTGTATTTTGAATCTGGCCATTAACTCCTAATCCTTCTGCCTCCACCTCCCAGATGTTGGGATAACCCAGCCTAGTTTACTATGCCATTTTCTTGGGACCTGCCTTTAACAGTCATTTGCTTGGTACCATCGGGATAACCCAGCAGATAGAGCCCTTGAAATACAAGTCTGACAGCCAAAGTTTGATCCCTAGAACTCACACATAGGTAGAAGGACATAACCAGTTCCGTAAATTGCACTCTGATACCCACAAATGTGTGTGTAAGAGGGTATACACATGAGTATATTGAAATTTAATACATGACTCTCTTTGGTATTATATTTATTTATATATAAAAATTCTTCTTTTTATTATTATTTGTATTTTCACTGTGTAGTCCCTGCTGTCCTGGAACTGCTGTTAGCCATAATGGCCTTGAACTCACAGAGATCTGGTTGCCTCTGTCTCCCAAGTGCTGGGATTGAAGGCGTGAGTCACCACCTCCTGGCAGAAAATGATTCTTTTGAAGTCAGAGTTTAAGTAGGTTTGTTACCTTAGTGCTGTTTTCAGGTTAACTAGTCTGTTAATATATTTCATATATAAGTAGACTTTTGAAAAATGTCATTATAATTACAGCTAGCCATGATGGCTTACTTCTATAATTATAGTACTCAGGAAACGGAGGCAGGAATATTGCCATGAGTTTTGTCAGCTTGGGCTACATGGAATCATGCCTCAAAAAAAACAAAAACAACAACAAAAAAACCACACACAACAACAAACCCTAAATAAATAAATTTTCATTATAATTGTATTTTTAAATGTTTACTGTAGCTGGGCAGTGATGGCCCATCACTTTAATCCCAACACTCAGGCCAGCCTGATCTATAGAATGAGTTCCAGGACTACACAGAAAAACCCTGTCTTGGAAAAAAAACAAAAAGCAAAAAACTGTCCACAGTATCAAGCAGTAAGTTAGAATAGGACTTCACATTTTATATTATTGTCTCATTTAATCCTTAAAGCAGTTTTTAATAGCAAGTAGTAACATTGTCCCCTTTCAGCAACTAAAGTCATAAAGTTAGTAAATGCTTAGGGTTAGATTTAAGCCTGGGACTGATAAATTCTTCCAAATTTTGGTCTGTATCAAAAAGATGGTCTCAGAGGTCAGCTTGAAATCAGTGTCCTCTTTTTAAAATATGGGGAAAAGCTAGAAGAAACCTAGAAAAGTTGCTAGGGGTCTTTAGTCACATACTTTCCAGAGGTGTAGGAAGTTGGGTGATGGGATAGGAAGGGGTCTGGAAGCCTGGTGTCTGCTAAACTGAGGAGTGAGTGAGGACAGGATGCTGCTTTACTTTCAGAGGCTCACACCGAGTGGTTGGAGCTGGCACTATCTGCTTATTTGAAAGAACTTGGTATGAGGTGGAAGACTTAATGATGCGAATTAAGAATCCACTCCATTTCCTGAATCATATTCCGTTCTAGAAATTTATCAAAAAACTTAGAAACATATACATGTGCATTAGAAAAGTATATGTTAAATTGCTGTGTGTCCCAGCTGGGCGTTGGTGTCACATGCCTTTAATCCCAGCACTCGGGAGGCAGAGGCAGGTGGATCTCTGTAAGTTCGAGGCCAGCCTGGTCTATAGAGCGAGTTCCAGGACAGGCTCCAAAGCAATACAGAGAAACCCTGTCTTGAAAACAAACAAACAAACAAACAAATTGCAGTGTGTCCATGGAAAACTTAGTAGTCATTATAACGTATAATCTTTTAAAATGTTTATTAAGTTGATTTATTTTATTTTTATGAGTATGTATTTTGGCTCCACATACGTATATGTCACACATGCATGCTTGGTGCCTGTGGAGGTCAGAAAATAATATCAGGTCCCCAGTGGAGTCCCAGATAGTCTTGAGCCACCATGTGTGTGCTGGGAAATGACCCTGGGTCCTCTGCAAGAGCAGCCAGTGCTCTTCAATGCAAGGCCATATCTGCAGCCCCAATTTAATAGCCTTTTAATATTTATTTTTTGCGTTTCTGGCCTGGCATGATGGTACATGCCTGTAATCTCCATACTCAGGAGGACTGGCCTACCTGACATAACTTTGCCTCAGAAAGTGAAATACTAAGTAATAAGGCTAACAAGATATGCTTACTTGATGCATTGCTATAGATGAGATATTGCTTTAATACTGTGTGTTAATAAACACGTTAGGGTCTAAACCTATTTGGGAAGTACAACCACATTGCTTACAATAAATGTTTAAGTTATGTTAACATGTAAATGATAATTTGCTTAACAAAAATACATAATGCCAAACCACCAAGAATCATAGCACCAAGTCTTAACCTTTTACATGTAAAAAATAAAATAATGGCCCAGGGAGATGATTAGGTGGGAAAGAGGGCTTGCTTTTTAAGCCTAGAGATCTGAGCTCTGATCCCAAACACCCATATAAAAAGCCAAGTGTGGTATTGTGTGTATCTGTAACCCACACACTGGGGGGGTGGGGGACAGAGGCAGGAGGATCACTAGGGTTTGCTGGCTGTCACCCTAGCTCTGGGTTCATTGAGAGACTTGTCTCAAAGAGAAAGGCAGAGAGATAGGACACTCTGAGAGATTCGGATAATTCTTCTGCAATCCATTAGTGTAGTTAATTTTGGATGATAGTTATGTCTAACTTTTCTTTTTTCTAAGTTACATATTTCAAGATGTTTTTGTTTTTTTGAGACTGTGTTGCCAGGAAACATAGGCTGGCCTTGATCTCACAATCTGCATGTGTCAGCCTGCTGAGCACTAAGATTATAGGTGTGCGCCACCACTCAGCTAAGTTACAATTTTCAGGGTTTTTGTCTTATTTTGTTTTTTGAGACAGGGTCTCATGTAGCTGAGGATAGCCTTAAAGTTGCCATATAGCCATATAGCTATATGGCATTGAACTTCTGATCCTCCTGCCTTTGCTGGGGTTATAGACATGCACCACCTTGCCCACTTATTGTGGTGGAATTGAAACCAGGGCTCTTACATATGCTAAGCAAGCACTTTACCAACTGAGCCACCTCTGGGGCCTGTGTGATATTGTTAATCTTTTTTAAAAAGCAGGCATGTCTTTACTAATCTAAGACACAAGGTTTATAAAGTAATCAGTTTAAGAAAAAGATGTATCTAAGTATTTAGAAAACTTGCTTATTTCATTGGTAAGTGAATTTTAACTGACCTAGACCATCTCCCACCTTGACAGTTTGAATTTCTCATTGTACACTGACATCAGTCTTTCTGTATGACAAATACTCCAGTTTGGTGCTGTTAACTCTTCTGTATCCTGGTCAATTGCTCCAACTGTTGAGATACTACTATTGGGGTTTTAGCAAAGTTTTTGTCCCCATGACCCCATCTTCTAATTCTTTGAGAATGTATTTGCTTGTGGTATAAGTGAGAGAATCAGTAATTTCCTCCTACAAGCAAATTTGTTTTAAGATTTGGACTTTAAACCTACTAGCTGGTATTTAAAGCGTAGCCGTGCTCCTCGGCCCCATGTGTTGTTTGTAATTGGTCCACTTTATCTGATTCAGGTGCACTGTGGCCAGGTATGAAACCTGAAAGTGGTTTAATTCAGACTCCATCTCCAAGTCAACACAGTGTTCTTACCTGCACTACAGGGTTAACCACAAGCCAGTCAAGCTCAGCACATTATTCTTATCCCATTCAAGGTAAATAGGCATGGTTGTGTGTGTGTGTTATTTAATTTTTATCTTTTTTTTTTTTTTTTTTTTTTTTTTTTTTAATCTGCCCGTATATCCAGAAAAAAACTGGATGATACAGGAGCATCGTATTCTAAAGTAAAAGGAATGGCATGCATTTGTGCATGTTTTTTGTGTCAAGCAAATCCAAGCCAAAAGTGTGGTTTGTAAGTAGCTTAAGCTTTGAATGTGAGCTGCTGAGTAGAAGAAGCCTTCTCTTTTGCATGCTGATATCCAGAAAGCTTCTTTTGGTTTTGTTCTAGTCTGGTCTCAGTGGCATCTTCACATATAAGTTGGTGACTCCTTGAGTCAAAATTTGGCTGGCTTCTATGTGAATTGTCAGTGGAATGTGCTATGTGGACTGCTTTTCTGCTGGTGGCTTTGTGACCCCCCCCCCCTTATTTACTGCTTCTTGGTGAGAGTATTTCTTTATCAGGCTGAGGGTGCAGGTTAGTGGTGGAGTGCTTGCCTAGCAAGTATGAGGCACTTAGTTCCATCCCCAGCACTAAAAAAGGAAAAAAAGAAAAGTTGATTTTGTTTTTATTCGGGGTGAAATAACAACTTGTTTCCTGAGTTCTTTGAAAAGGGTAGAATTTTATAATCAAGATGAGTAGGCAAAAAGGCATTTTGATATTTAATTGCCTACTCTCCCAAATCATTGTTCTAGAGTGGAAAGCAGTGTTCATGTACCTGGATTCTCATCTGTCTCCATGCTTCTGTTTCTGTTATTTGTTTTATAGCATTTTGTATTTCAGTCTTTATAAAATAAACTCTAAAGGGATGAGTACAGACACCAAAAACCTCTGTAGATAGGAACCTTGCTGATGGCAAAGACTTATTTTAACTCTTTCTGTTGGGATTGTTTGATTCTATAGCAACAGCTCTGGGCCACTTTATTCTTTGTTTTGGGTTTTTTTTTAAGATTTAATTTATTTTGTGTGTGTATATATATATATATGCATGTGCATGAAAGTACCCATATGGTGCTTACAGAGACCAGGAGATAACCAGGAGCTGGAGTTACAAGCTATTGTGAACTGCCCAACGTGGGTGCTAAGAACAGAACTCAGGTCCTCTGGAAAAGCAGTGAGTGAGTGTTCTTAACCACTGAGACATCACTCCGGCCCCTACTTTGTTCTTAAACTACCCTTACCTCCAGTTCTCAGTGTCCCCTTTCTTCATCCCTGCCTCCCTGTTTGCTTTCTTTCTAACAGGAGCCAACCAGGAGGAACAAAGCTTCCCTTGAACCTGTGGGCCTAATAAAAGAACCTCCTAACCCAGCCTGTTGAGGCCACCTGGGAGTAGCACATGCCACCATTTCTAACTTTGATGTTATCATCAAAGTTATAGGCTTTTGGGATCAGCAGTGACATAATCAGGTCCCTCTTAGGGATACACATAGGTCATGAAGGAAGAGAAGGAGGAGTAAGTGGGGTATAAAGTCTCCACTCTTCTGTAGTTGTGTTTTGAATTTAACACTAGCTTCTCTTCCCTTAGAAAATAAGTGGCATCAGCTTTGGAGTAAGCCAGAAGTCATTGCTGTAATGATCATGAAAGTATCTGTTGAATTTCATTAACTGCTGTCCTTACCTGTCATGTACTGGATATATATTTTTCCCTTTGATTCTGCTGCTTTCCCTTGGGTTTCTGTTAGTAATTACTGCTGATGTTTAGTGAGCATTTACTGTGTTGTCGGACATGGCTAGGTGTTACTCATCTTCACAACAACCCTGTAAGTATTATTAACCCCATTTTTCAGATGAGGAATCTAAGTAACTATTCATAGTCACCAAGTAAGTAATTAAGTCAGGATGGAGGTGGAACATTCTAACTCTAGAACATGAGTGTAATTTGTCTTTCAGGGTTGAAATCATGGTGTCAGTATCAACTAACAAATATCTAACTTTATTTTTCCTTCATTTATTGTTTATTAATCATGACATTAGTTATAAATGCTCAGCCTAGCTTAAGATGGTTTCTGGCCAGCTCCTTTTTTTTCCTGGCTGGTAGCTACCTGGTTTCTGACCCTAGGTGTGTCCCTCTCTTTCTCGTTTTCTTCTCCTCTCGTTCTTCTCTCTCGAGCCTAGATTTATCCTCCTATTTATTTTCTCTGCCTAGCTATTGGGCCATTCAGCTCTTTATTAGACCAGTTGGGTGCTTTAGGCAGGCAAAGTGAAACAAATGCAACACACCTTCACACAGTTAAAGTAATATTGTGCGGCATAATCAAATGGAATACATCTTTACAGAGTTAAAGTAATATTCCACAACAATATGTTGCTTACAGAACCTAGAAACTACCAGAAAGTCTTTTCCCACAAAGTGATTAAAATTGCTTAGGAGTCATCTATCTTGTGTACTGTTGTTTGATACGTCCTCTTGGGAAAAATGGATTAAGCCATAGTAGAGAAGAATGTGACTACTGATGAGAAACAAATACCATCTATAAGTTATTAAATGCATTTCATTTAGTTGTGTTTAGGAAAGGAATCCCTTAAAAGCCCAGTAAGGAAAGGGCAGGGAGTTGGGAATTCCGGGTGATTATTGACCACTGGGATTGTCGAGCCCACTGAACACATGGTCTAAACTCTTCTCTGGCCAAGCTGTTCAGCAGGCTGAGTTTGTGGCACGACCAGTGACAATTCTTGTCTAGACAGGCTTTCAATACAGTGCCCTTCGGAAGGGGAGGAACCTGGTTCTGGTCTGGCCAGAGTTCTTTTTGCTGCATTTTCTCCTGTCTGTCCCTACTAGAGGCTTCCATGGAGGATTTTGTCACTGGTCAGTTTGGTTCTCCTGGTGATGAGCACTTCGGTTGTAGACGACTGCAGTGGGAACCATGTTTCTCTGCTTAATGATAAGAAGAGTAAAAACTGGTGCCTCAATATGATTATTCCTGTCTGCCTGGGGAAAGCCCTGTGGTGTGTGCTAGTCTGGCTTAGAACCTGATGGGTTCTGTTACAAAAGGATGGAAAACTTAATCTGGTAGAATATATTTTTACCTGACAAGATGAGATATAATATTTTCTGTGTTTTGCAGGTTTATTGATAGTTTCTAAATAACACATCTTAGTGCTGTTTAAAATTTCTTTGTGTGTGTGTATGTGCGCGTGCGTGCGTGCGTGTGTGTGTGTGTGTGTGTGTGTGTGTGTGTGTGTGTGTGTGTACACGTGTACAAATTCCCCAATGCATATGTGAGGGTCAGAGGACAACGTGTTGAGAATCAGATCTCTGCTTCTCCCATGTGGGTACCAGGAATCTAACTCAGGTCATCAGTCTTGGTGGCAAGCAGCATTACCTGCCAAGCCATCTTGCTACTCCTTGAAGTGTTTTTTTTTGGGGGGGGGGAGGGTTGTTTTTTGTTTCTTTCTTTTTTTTAGGGTGGGGGGTCAAAATAGGGGTTCTCTGTAACCTTGGAGCCTGTCCTGGAACTATCTCTGTAGACCAAGCTGGCCTCAAACTCACGGAGATTCGTCTGACCACCACTGCCAGCTTCCTTGAAGTGTTTTTGGTCCACATTAATAACCCATTATTTGGATATAGTTCTAAGCATTTTAGAATTTGGAGAACTAGCTCTATTTCTCAAAGTAAAAATATCACTCCAGAGATATATAATTTGGGGCAAATGGCCATAAACGATAATACCACAGCCTAGGATTCACCAGAGCTCTACTGCAGAAAAGGTTTGGCTTAGTTCTGACTTTACTGGTGTGAGTGTGAGCTGCAAATTGTGTATACATCATTCTAGGACTTGAGTAGAAAGAGCAGAGGACTCAAGTAGAAGGAAACTTGCCAAGTGTTTTGATTCTAATCATGTCTCACTGATATGCATGCAAAAACAAGACAGGTGCTTGCATTTTTAAAAAATTATTATTGGAATTTATGTGTCTGTGCAGCATATATGTGCCTGGTGCCACAGAGGCTAGGACAGCCTATAGTTGCATATGATTGTGAGCCAGCATATAAGTGCTGGGGCTTGAACTCAGCCACACTCTTCACCACTGAACCATTTCTCCAGCTTCCAGCATTTGCCTCTTTAGCCAGTGTTCCTTGTCTTCTCAAAGATATGTTCAGTTAAAACAGATTATCTTTCCTACCTTTAAGCCATTTACATTAGATCTGAATTATCTCCTAATACTCTCAATCCTGTAGCTTCAAGCACAAACGCCAGCCTGATATCCTCGTCATCTGCAATTGCCAATATTCCAGCAGCAGCTGTGGCCAACATCTCAAACCAGGTACTGTGCCGCATTTGTTCATCCTCCTTAGTGTGATTCACCTGATGTTCACTACCTCTCTTCTTTCCATGGTCCGCTTGCCCATCTAAGAAATCACCAGGAATAGTGTAGACTGCTTGAGTCCTGTTGCTGGATGTCCTCAGAGCTCTCTGGCTTCTATTTCTTCCTCTTGTTCCTTGCTAATCCTCCCTGGAATATGTGTACTCCAAGTCTCAACCCTGTCCCCACTAGAGGGTGCCCTCAATGAAGGTCAGGGATTTGTCTATTTTTGTTCACTTTTATGTTCCCAGAGCCTAGACAAACCCCTGGCACTTGCTTATTAAAAGGCACTCATAAGTGTTGTGGGTGAATAAATACTACCTCCATCCATCCTCTCATTGTTTGTGATTTGATCTTTTTTTTTTTTTTTTTTTTTTTTCTTTTTCTTTTTTTGGATTTTGGTTTTTTGAGACAGGGTTTCTCTGTGTGGCCCTAGCTGTCCTAGAACTCACTTTGTAGACCAGACTAGCCTCAAACTCAAAGAGATCCAGTTGCCTCTGTCTCCGGGGTGCTGGGATTAAAGGTGTATGCCATCATGCCCAGCTGTGATTTGTTCACTGTTGCATTACTTATGCTTAAATGATCACTGTAGCATCTTCAGTGTTCCAGTTTGTTTTGGTTTTAACATGCTCAGACTTTCTCCGCTCACAGCAACTGCTGTGACCACTGCCGCTTCCAACAGCTGTTGTTTGGCTACAGTTTACCTCCTCTGATTGTCCTTCTGTGTCTCACTGTGTCTGTTCTTTCTTCAGGGCACATTTAACTGCCTTGGGATTGAGAGGGTACTATTTTGTTCTCGGTGGATGAGTTGTTATTTTGAAGTGGGGTCTCACCCTTGGCTGTCCTTACACAATCTCTTCTGTTTGTGTTGCCATTTCTGTGAAAATGAAGTCCAGGCCAGCCTCAAACTTGCATCACTCCTCCTGTTTTTCTCCTGACCTGAGTTCACATGCCACCACTGTGGTCCAGTGTTTTTGTTGAATTCCTACCTGTCCATCATGCAGCCTTGTGTGGGCTCTTTTCTTTCACAGCTTTTCTTTTTAGTCTTCTAAAGTGTTTAACGTAATTTACTTCTGAAGTGTGTTTGACCAAAACTCACAGGTCAACTTAGATGATGCATCTGTACTCATCTGCATTTTGAAAATCATTGATTTCTTAGGACTACTAGGTAGCTAGATAACTAAGAAGACAATAGTTTAGGAAAATAATTATGAATATTAGGGAAATATTGATGTTTAATAAGGTTCAGGAGAAACAAATAGGCCGAATAGATGTTTATTCACATAACATAGATGAACACCAGCAGGTTCCTGGTCCCAAGGATGCTCTTCTGTTCCCGTGCTGCAAGCAAGAGAGCTCTCCAAACCCCCACTTCAGCCTTAGTTCCCCCAGGTCATGGCCGGCCTTGTCTCCACCCCCAATGGGTGTGGTCTATGCCACAGATGGAGACAAGGTGAATATCTCACTATAGGGAAGAAAAAGCCTCTTGTGTTAATACCTCTTGTAATAGTCGTGTTTTCCTCCCTTTGGTCCACAGGACTATCCTACCTATACTATTCTTGGACAGAATCAGTACCAGTCCTGCTACCCCAGCTCCAGCTTTGGAGTCACAGGCCAGACTAACAGTGATGCTGAGAACACTGCATTAGCAGCTACCACGTACCAGACAGAGAAGCCTAGTGCTATGGTACCTGCACCAACCACACAGAGACTTCCCTCTGGTGAGTTCAGAAAGCTAGATGAAGGACACTTCAACTGTGTTTCCAAGTGATGGTAAAAGTGATTTTGTCCTGGGACTATGATGAGAAACTGGCAGAATGTCTATAGATGCTGAGAACAGAAAAGTGCCGGCAGTGAGGCGGTTTCTAGTGCATACTCTGCCCTCCCAGTAAGTGTAACACACTCAACAGGGTGTATTTGTTGAAGGTTGCAGGGCTCCAGTTTTAATCCAGGCATGTCTCTCTGCGTCTCGACATTTCTTTAGGATTCCAAAAACAGCTATAGTCCTTTCCCAACAGTCGTAACATTTGACTCACAAGGCACTGGGAAGCGTGACTGCCTGTACTGCCAGCAGCAGCCTGAGGAGATCCCTTCCACTGAGGGACTTCTCACTTGTGTAAAAACCAATTCTTGATTATACTACAGAATTTTACAGTGAGCCAAAGTGAACAAAGTTAGCGAGTTAGTTAAAATCAGGGAGAGTATTTGCTTCACAAGTAAAAGTGTGGGAATTAGAATGCTTGGGAAAGATTGCACAGCCTTTGAAGCTGTGGCTCCTCAAGGGAGAATTGCATGTAGGTGGCTTACAATGGCTGCAGATATGATTTTGTGTCTAAGTTACATTGCTCAAAGAATGTAACTTACAGTAAAGTTTAAAGAATAAACAAAACTTGCCAGGCTGTGGTGGTGCACACCTTTAATCCCAGTACTCGGGAGGCAGAGGCAGGTGGATCTCTGTGAGTTCGAGAGCAGCCTGGTCTCCAAAGCTACACAGAGAAATCCTGTCTTGAAAAACAATAAATAAATAAGTATTTTTAAAATAACTTTTAAAGTTTAAATATTAAGTAAAAAGGCTGGATGTGGTGGCAAACACCTTTGACAATCAGACTTAGGAAGCAGAGGCAGTCAGATATCTGTGAAGTCTAGGCCAGCCTGGGCTACTTAGTGAGACCATATCTTTAAAAAAAAAAAAAAAAAAAAAAAAAAAACAAAACCAAAGGTTAGAGATTAGTTCTTCTGTTTTGCCCTGGAATTGACTCCACAGTTAAGAGCACTGACTATTCTCCTTCCTAGAGGACCTGGGTTCAATCCCAGGCATCCACGTGGATGCTCACAGCTGTCTGGAACTCTAATAGTTCCGGGGATCTGATGTCCTCTTCTAACCTCCTTGGACACTGCATATATGTGGTGCACAGACATGTAGACAAAACACTCAAACATAAAATCACAATAATGTCTTTTTAAAATATAAAGCTGATTTATTTCTCTTTAAATTTTCCTTTAGATTTATTTATCTTATTTGTGTGTGTTTTGTGTGCCTGTGTGTATGTGTGTATGTATTCCAGTGCTTTTCTGCTGCCCTCAAAGGACAGAAGAGGGCTTTGGGCTCCCAGGAATTGGAGTTGCAGGTGGCTTTGAGTTACAGGTGGGGGTTGCGAACTAAACCCAAGTCTCTTTAAAAGGAACAAGTGCTCTTATCCACTAAGCCATCTTTCAGTCAAGGGCATTTTCCTCATAAATGAAATTGTAAGGTGCTTTTCATGAGGTGCATTGTTTAGCTTTTAAGGATGAGAGAGGGGTGCTACTACAATTTAAACTGTAGCCATAAGTAGGTATAATTTGTTGTTCACTGTCCTTTGGGGATGTCTTTAGGAAGGCAGATACTGTCTCTGAGTTAGTTAAAATCAGGGAGAGTATTTGCTTCACAAGTAAAAGTGTGGGAATTAGAATGCTTGGGAAAGATTGCACAGCCTTTGAAGCTGTGGCTCCTCAAGGGAGAATTGCATGTAGGTGGCTTACAATGGCTGCAGATATGATTTTGTGTCTAAGTTACATTGCTCAAAGAATGTAACTTACAATAAAGTTTAAAGAATAAACAAAACTTGCCAGTGATTCTCATAGGTGTCGCCCAAGACCATCAGAAAACATGGATGTTTACATTACAGTTCATAAAAGTAGCAAAATTACAGTTATATCATAGCAATGAAAATAATTTTTTGGTTGGGGGTCACCACAACATGTGGAACTGTATTAAAGGGCCACAGCATTATGAAGGTCTCTGTAGGCAGTTCTGGTTGCTTCAGACTCCCGGCCAGAACGTGATGTATGGGGCTTCTCTCTCTTCCCATTTTCCTTTATTTTTAGACCCTGTTTTTTATTGCTCCTCAAGCTAACACCTCTTCTTACTGTGGTTCTCACAGGTTTGACTGCTGACAGTTTGTATCTTGCTTTTTCTTTCAACAGATTCATCTACAAGCCCATCTTTGTCCCAAACTACACCAAATAAAGATGCAGATGATCAGTCCAGGAAGAATATGACTGTCAAGAACCGGGGCAAGAGGAAAGCTGATGCTGGTTCCTCCCAGGACAGTGAACTAGAAGTATGTGAAAAACTCACTGGAGTGACCTATGCTTTCCTCACTTCCTGTCAAGTGCATGTCTCAAATTTGCAGACATAATGTTATTGTATGTTGTGTACACTTTAATTTCTGGGGGAGGCATTAATTAGCCAAGAGGAAAAAAAGTAGGTAAAAGAAAATCCCACTGTGTGCACATCTTTTATACCCCTTCTAGCTGTTTTCACCAAAGCACTGAAAACCCTTTTCTGATTCAGGGTGACTTTAACAGAAAGAACAAACTGTTCTCCACATTTGGAGGACAGGAAGAATACACTCACTACATCTTAGTGCTGTGAGCACCGTGGTGACTTAGTGGTTGGAAAGAATAGAAGAACATACAAAATTCTAATGTCATAGTTTTTACATTACCTTTTTTGTGGTTTTAATTTTCTTTGATGTGGTTAATTAAAGCAAAGAGATAAACATGCTCTTTGACACCGTTAAATTGAAGCTATTTATAGAATCTCTGTCCCTCTTCATTTCTGGGGGTAAGAAATAGGGAAACTAAAGTTCTGATACCATTCTAAGGAGAAATTAACAACTCTCTCTTTCTTAAAAATTGTACCAAACAGTACATTATGCAAAACTTTACCATTGTTGCTGGACAGAGTACACACCTGTAATCCGATGCATGATTTTAGAAGTCAGGATCAGGAGATCAAGGTCATCTTTGGCTGCATGAGTTGCCTGAGACTCCACCTAAAGAAAAGTTTTTTTAAGGGCTTTACTGTTTTGTTACATTTTGAAAACTGTTATGTGTTTGAGTGATTTTCATTTTTCCTTATGTGTGGGTGTTTTGCCTTCCTATATGCCTGTATACCACAAGCGTGCCTGGTGCCTACAGAGGACAGAAAAGGTTGTCTGATCCCCTGAGACTGGAGTTAGAGACAGTTATAAGCCCACATAGGTGCTAGGAATCAAACCTCATCATCATTAACCAATGCTCTTAATTGCTAAGCCATGTTTCCAGCCCTAACTTTACTGTTTTAAGAGCATAATTCAGTGTTATTAAATATATTAGCCACCATTCCTGGAACATTTTCATGTTTTTATGTTTGT
Organism: Phodopus roborovskii; assembly: GCF_943737965.1. Taxonomy (NCBI): domain Eukaryota; kingdom Metazoa; phylum Chordata; class Mammalia; order Rodentia; family Cricetidae; genus Phodopus; species Phodopus roborovskii. Next base: position 20,418,757 of record NW_026126448.1, read on the forward strand.
TTTTCTGTAAATGGAGAATTTTTTCTGTCCCACCCCATCCCACAGCCACCTTTTAATCACTCAGAGACTTAGTATTAGTTACAGATTGTTTGGTCTATAACCAAGGCTTATTACTAATTAGCTCTTACTTTAAATTAACCAGTTTTTATTAATGTATGTATTGACTCATGGCTGTGCCTTTACTGGTCCTCTGGCATCTTGCTTCTTGTGCAGCTGGCTCAAGTCTTTCTCCAGCCCTCCCTTTTTCCCTGTATCTCTGATTGACTTTCCCACCTAGCTTTGATCTGCATGGCTTTAGGCCAATTTAGCTTTTATTATCAACCAGTGAGAGCAGTATGTATTCACAATGTTCGGAAGGATCATCCTACAGCATTTTTCTTTGTCTGAGTCAGTCTTGCTCTTGCCTTGAACTCCTGGGCAATCCTGCTCCTAAGTGCTGAGATGACAGGGGTGAAACACTCTGCCCTGTGTTCATACCTTTTCTTAATCAACTTTTCTTAAACAACTCAGTACCTATTAAACAGTAACTCCCCATCCTCTCTCCTAGCCCTTGGCAACAACTCTGCTGTTTTCTGTGAATTTGCCTAGCCATTAGATATATCTAAATGTGAACATACAGTATTTGTTTTCTTTTGTCAGACTCATTTCATTAGTGTAGTGCTTTTGGGATTTATCGGTTGCAGCATGGATCATAATTTCATTTCTTCAATGGCTGATTGATACTCATTGTGTATGCACATGCATACTACATCTTGCTTATCTTGTGTCTGTTGAAGGACACTTTGGCATTTAGGCTAATATGAATAATGAGTCTCTGAATACTTCATACTATACTTCTTCAGTTCTTTATCCAGAGGAGTGGAATTGCTGGATCTTATTCAGCTGGCTCTTTATTCAGGTTTTTGAGGACTCACCAGACTTTTAACTTTATACTCCCACCATTAGCCTCGTTCTCATCAGGGTTTACTCTCTCTCCTCTCCCCCTTTTAAAGTCTATTTAGGTGTTGGTGGTGGTGAAACAAGGGCTCCACTCATAGCTCTGGCTGTCCTGGAACTGTCAATTAGGCAAGTCTGGAAATCAGTGATCTTCCCTCCCCCGCCTTTTTAAATGGAAGCTACCCTGTTTGGCATAAAGTAACAGCTCACTGAAGTTCTTTGTATTTCCCTAATGACTAATGATATTGAATATCCTTCCATGCCCTTGAGTCCTAAAAGCTTTATAGTGTTTTGAAATTAAAATACGTGACTCCTTCAACTTTGTCCTTTCTCAGGGTGGTTTTGGCTATTTGGAGATCCTATCAGATTCCCTATACATTTCTGAACATTTTGTTTTTCACCTCAATTTTTGAACATTTTTTTAAAAAATTTGTAGTAATTAAGTTCAGTTTCATGTAAGCTCTATTTTTAACTGGGGTTTAACTTTATCATGCACTGTGGAGGGCCTGGAGAGGTGGGCTAGGGGTCAAGGGTACTTGTTGCTCTTACAGAGAACCAAGGTTTGTTTCCCAGCAGCCACATAGTGGCTCACAGCTATTCGTAACTTTGGTTCCCAGAGACTAGATGCCCTCTTCTGACCTCCAAGACACTAGGCATGCATGTGGTACTCAGATGTACATGCAGGTGAAAGAGCCATACGTGTAAAATAAACCTAAAGAAAGAATTTTAAATGAAAAACACTGGAGATTTGGATGTGATTCAGTTTGCAGACTGGCTTGGGTGTTGCCGTTTTAGCAATATTGTTTTCCACTCTGAATATTTATATTTATGCATTTGCATTCTTAGCGGTGTTTTAGGGTTCTCAGTGTATTGTGTAAATCTTTTATTTCATTGGTTAAATTACTCCTGAATATTATTGTTGATGGGATTGATTTTTGAATATTTTTTTCAGATCACCCTTTGCATTAATGTATTTTTTAATGTATTTAAGAGATTATTGATTTCTTTTAAATATATTATGAAAAGGCACTGGATTTTTGTCAGATGTGTTTTTAATATCAATTGAGATTATTATGTTTCCCCTCTTTTATTATGTTGCATTGATTAATTTTATGAACTGAGTGAACCGTCCTTACATTCCAAGAACTGATCCCACTCAGTCATGATGATTTATAGTTGTAAAAGACCCAGAGACAGATATTAGGGTTCAAGCTGAAAGATCAGAGAAGCAAAGCAGCCAGCCAGTAGCTCGCTCTTACCTCCACCTCAGGCCGATTTGGTTGACCCTGCCTCCAGGAAGCCTCAGAGTGCACTGCAGACTGCACTGCTCTTACCAAGCCTCCGACTGCAGCCCTGGACCTCTGTCCCCTCAGTGGCTGGAGACCAATTACCTAAGACTGACTTTGCTTCTTCCTTATATACCTCTCTCTCTCCGGCCATGTCACTCCTGTCTACACGTCCCCAGTGCTGGGATTAAAGACGCATGAATAGAGATCTGTCTGTCTGTCTACTGAGACCCTGGGATTAAATGTGTGTACCACCACTGCCTGACTCTGTGGCTGTAGCTAGCTTTGCATTTTCATCTCCAGCTTTATTAAGTCATAAACAATATATCGCCACATATAGTTATTTTTGTTTGTTGAGAAATTTGGCTTGCTACTATTTGGTTGAGATCTGTGCACTGTAAGAGGATGTAGTTTTCTACAATGCTCAGGTCTTGTCTGGTCTTAGAGTAAAGCTGGCTTCATTGTATAAATTAGAAAGTGTTCCTTTTCAGTGTGTCCATGGGAAAATGTAGGAAGGATGATGTTACTTCTTACTTAAATGTCTGCTGTAATTCACAAGTGAGCCACTTATTTTCCAGATTTTTTTTTTGTTTGCTTTTTTATGTTTTCAGTTACTGCTTCATCTCCTTACTAGTGGCAAGTTTTACCAATTTTTCTGCTTTTTCTCAAGTCAATTTCAATTGTATTGTGTTTCTTGGGAATTAAACTGTTTCACCTGCTATTCAGCTTGTTGGCACACAACTGTTCATAATTCCCAGTCAGGGTCCATTTGTTTCTATGAAGTCCATCACATTGTCCGCACTTGCATTTATGGTCTGAGTAATTTGAATCTCTGTCTTCCTTTGTCAGTCTTGGTAAATGTCAGTTCTGTTGATATTTTCAAAGAACCCACTGTCGGCCTTCATTGGCTTTTTTCTGTTAATCTATTCTCTTTTTGTTCGTTCTACTTTCTACTTTGTTATTTCCTTCCTTTTGGTAGCTTTAGTTTGCCCATCTTGTCTAAATAGTCCTTGGATGTATATAGTATGGTATGGCTATAACTTGAGATTTTTCTTCTTCTTGGGCTGGGAATTGAACCCAGAGCCTTAGGTCTGTAAAACAAAGTCTTCCCTGAGGCTTTCAGCTTCCTTTGCCTTATTCCTTTTTTTTATAGGTTCTTCCTGTGTAGCCTAGATTGGCCTTAGCAATTGATAATTCCTGTCTGTTTTCCCAGTTTGGTGATTGTAGGCATGCATCCATGGCAGCTGCTCCTTTTCCTCTCCCCCCCGCCCCTTTTCTTTTTTTGATACAAGGTATTGCTGGGTATCCCTGGCTAGCTTGGAATTCTCTATGTAAGTCCAGATGGCCTCAGACTCACAGAGATTCCCCCCAAGCTCTGCTTCCCAAGTGCTAGAATCAAAGGCATGTTCCCATGACAGCTTCTTCCTTCTTTTTTAATGTATGAATTTACAGTTAAAATTTCCCTTCCAGCATTGCTCCCACTGTGTCTTACAAGTTTTAATATGTTGTATTTGTTTTCATTACCTCAATATATTTATTTACAATATAGTAATAGTTACTACCATTCATCTCTAACTTTATTTACATTTCTTTTTTGGATCATTTGATTGTCTAAAATTGTGTTATTAAACTCCCACGTATTTCTGGATTTATTTATTTATTTTTGGTTTCTTGTTTTATTCCACTGTGATTGACAGATAACTCATTTTTTGTCTTCCCCCCCTCAGCGGGTATTTCTCTGGGACTTGGATGAAACCATCATCATATTTCATTCCCTTCTTACTGGATCCTATGCTCAGAAGTATGGAAAGGTAATTCAAGTGTTTTGTTGTAACTGCCCCTTCTGTGGCAAGATGAGCCACCGATCTAGCTCTCCCAACTACTACAGTAGAAAATCCATTTTCTCTGCTGCCTGTCTTGCCCCATTGACTTTTGTTCTCATTCATATATATATATATATATAAATATATATATGCGCACATACGCACGCATGCATGAGAGTTTTAGGGATTGGGCCTCAAGAGATGGCTTGGTTATTAAAATGCACCTGCTGCTCTTACAAAGGAGCAGCAATTTTGGTTTTTGGTTCAGTTCCCAGCACCCACGTGGCAGCTTACAACATCTATAACTCCAGTTCCAGAGGATCCAACACTCTCTTGTCTGGCCTCTGCTGACACTGTATACCTATGATGCAAGGAAATACACGCAGGCCAAACACCCATACATTTAAAAATAAAACAACAACAAGAAAATAATATTAGGGCTCAGCAAATGCTAGGCAAGAGCTGTAACTGTCCTGCCTTGTTGGCATTGAATTTCCCATGTATAAAACTTACTACATTGCTTACGCCAGGCAGGCTCCATAACTAGGTAGATTTGGTGATCTAGCTAGACACTTGAACTAGGAGCAGTAATGAAAGCTGAAGGTGTTCAGGAATGCATTTTCATGTTGATGAGGTGGCTTACCAGGTAAAAGTACTTCAGTATAAACATTACTTTAGCAGAAGAACGAGTTTAAGAAGGTTAGCTCTGCGTATTTCTTTCTCTTGAGACAGAGTCTCATTGTGTATGTAGCCTTGGCTATCCTTGATCTCAGTCCTCCTGCCTCAGCCTCATGAGTGTAGAGCTGTGCTTCTCCACACACCATCTCCAGGGTTATGTTTCTTCATTTCTAGAAATAAGTAAGTTATAAAAATAATTGTTTGCTGTCTTGCTATTCCCAGTTATCTTTGGTAGCCAGGAATGTCTTCTGTGAGTACTTTGTACAGCCTAACCAGCTGACAGAAGCCCCAAAACTATGTCCCTAAATCCCTTAGGAAAATACTTACCCTCTAAGTGAAGATGGATGCTTCATTTTAAAGCAAGCTGCGTTGGTTGTCCTGCAGACACTTTTGACTCTGGTTTTCTTTACTTCCTGGCTGGTAGGATTGTTAGGTGTGCAGTGTTCCTCATGTCATAGGAGCAGAAAAGGGATCGTGCACATTACAGTAACAGTGTTTTAGTTATAGTTATAATTTCCCCTTTGTGGAAATAGTGGTTTCTAAAACTGAAATCTTGACATTTTTATTGTCCACAGCCTCTATATTCTGTAATCCCAATTTTTATAAATGTGAGTGAAATTGCATCAGTAAGACTTGAAGTACTGTGTGGCTGGAGCTGTGTTGGACTGGGCTCAGTAGTTTTGAAATACCTGGAAGTTAGAACGAGTGCTGTGAGTATTGCATCAAGCACTGTTCTCACTCTTCTTTGTTCCAGGACCCAACAGTAGTAATTGGCTCAGGTTTAACAATGGAAGAAATGATTTTTGAAGTGGCTGATACACATCTATTTTTCAATGACTTAGAGGTAAGTGGTTTAAATTGTTTTTCTGCTTCTGTGAGTGTTTTATTCTCTGTTAGTGCCTGGGCTTGTGTTTAGAAAGTGGGAGATTAGATAAGGGGTGCAGAGATTATGCTAACAAAACATGACAGGCATCTGGCTCAGGGAAGATCAGTGTCATGGTTACACCAGATCTCAGTGGTGCTGGTCCAGTTGATTTTGTTTTGTTTTTTTATAAGAGTTGGAGATAGGATGTTTTGTTTCATTTTGTTTTGAGACAGGGGGTCCTATGTAGACCATACAGGCCTCAAACTCACTATGTAGCTGAAGATGACTTTGAACTTGTGACCCTCTTGCCTCCTGTATGCTGGAATTACAGGTGTGCCTCTATGCAGGGCTTTATGCAGTGCCAGGGGATGAACACAGGCTTTGTGTTAGGCAACCAGTCTACCAAGTTAGACTTTGTTGAAGGAGTTTAAATGATGTTTTTAACATAGATTGTTAACATAGAGTTTTAAACATAGGAAAGAAAGTATGTAGGTTTCTCAGAACTGGCCCTCTCAGGCATGTCTGGTGACACACACCTATAACCACAGCAGTTAGGAGGCTGAGGTAGGAAGATCATGGGTTCAAGACCTGTCTCCACTGGGCTGTGGTGGCGCACATGCCTTTAATCCTAACACTTGAGAGGCAGAGGCAGGCGGATCCTCTCTCTGTGTCTGTGTCTGTCTCTCTCTCTATCTATCTATCTCTCTGAGTTCAAGACCAGCCTGGTCTACAAGAGCTAGTTCCAGGACAGACTCTAAAGCTACATAGGGAAGCCCTGTCTAAAAAAAAGAAGATTTAAAAGTAAAGTACAAGAACATTTTACAAACCCAAAGTAAGCACTGTTCACTTTGAGTGTAGACTAGTTCTCCAGCAAACCAGATGACTGTGGCTCTAACTCGGGTGGTTTTATCACAGCTCTGCCCTCTACTTCATTTGTTGGCAGATTGAGACAGCATAGTTTTTAGCCAGTAAGCATCAGTTGAAAACCTACTCTTTGCCTATAATTATTCCCAAATTGTATTTGTAATGATTTTCTAGACATAGTCTACACGCAGGACTGAAAGTTCTGACCTGAATGTGTTCCTGTTCCCCAGGTCAGTAGTTCTCAACCTTAGGGGGCATAAGAGTCCCCTGTGGAGTATCTTAAAATTGGAGATTCTAGGACTTTAATTCCCGAAGTTAGAGTAGGTCTGTCTTGAACCCAAGAATATATGCATTTTTAAACCTTCCCCAGAGGGTTCTGGTGCAGATGCCCTAGTGGTGTCAGGGAAAACAGCAGCCAGTTAGGTGGTTGGTACATCTGGTCTTTTTCTACTGCTCACTGGTGGTATGGTCCTGAGAAAATCATTTCACCTCCTGTTAGGAGACAAGTTCTACATTTAAGCATTGACTAAGATGGCCTGTTAGGTAGACATTTCTGTTCCAACTGTTCTGTTTTTGTTTGTTTTTAAGATTTGTGTATTTTATTTGTTCTATCTGCCAGAAGAGGGCATCAGGTCTCATTATAGATGGGTGTAAGATACCACATGGTTGCTGGAAATTGAACTCAGAACCTCTGGAAGAGCAACCAATTCTCTTATGATATCATACTTTACCAGCATCTGTTTTATCTACAAAAACTAATTGTATACACTCTAGGCAGTGGTGTGCAAGCCTTTAACCTCAGCACTTGGGAAGTTGAGGCAGACAGATCTACAGACTGAATACCCGGACAGACCTGGCTACATAGAGAAAGCCTGTCCTAAAGAAAAAATAATTAGATACATACTGCATAAGGACATTGGATTAGACTAGGATGGTGCAATGAGGGCTGAAATCATGGCTCAGTGATTAAGAGCAATTACTGCTCTTTTGAGGACCTTTGTTCAGTTCCTAGCACCTAGGCCAAGTGACTCACAACTATAACTCTAGACCCAGAAAATCTGACACCCCCTTCTTGCCTCTGTCAGTAGTTTTCACTTATACATCTACAGACACACACGTACACATAATAAAAATAAAGTAAATGAGGCGGGTTGTGGTGGTTCACGCCTTTAATCCTAGCAGTTAAGGCAGAGGCAAGCAGTTATCTGTGAGTTCAAGCCCAAAAGTAAATCATAAATGTTGCAAAGGAGATAGAAGATCTGAGACCTGCAGCTTATTATAGTAAAATTTTCAATCTAATAGAGAATATAGAGGCACTGGACAGTGTGATAGGGGTTGTGCTGTTCCCTTCACTTAGAGAAATGAACTATTGTGATAAGAGCAGAATTGAGTGATGGAACTGTTAAGGAAGGGTTCATAAAGACTGTCTGCTGTGTGTCAGGTCTTGGTCCACCTGCCAGAGAGACTATAAACTATTTCATCATCCTGCTATTATATGTGGTCCTTTTATAGTTATGTCATGGTAGTGATAGCACTTCTGTTCTTGGGAATGAAATAGTGCATTTTGTCTTTTAACAGGAATGTGACCAGGTGCATGTGGAAGATGTGGCTTCTGATGACAATGGCCAGGATTTGAGGTGTGGTAAACACAGTGATGCTTTAAACATCAGTATACCCGGTATATGCAACTGACTGAATTCAGAGGAAGAGAAAGATGAAAATGCTCACTGTCTATTGTTAGAAGAGTCAGAAGCCATGACATATGATGAGGCAATGATAGAAAAGTATGGGGAGCAGAGAAGGAAGTAAAGTGGTACTCATCAGTAAAGGGAGCAGGTACAAACACCATTAGAAAGGACTCAGTGCTGTAGCATTTGACCAAGACCTCAAGAATTACCATGTAATGATACTGGATCTCAGAGTGGAGAGTGTATTGCTTGCTGCTACTGGTTTCCCTTTACATAAATTATCTGTGAGGGGAAAGCATGCTTCTAGACTGAGCAGCCCTACTTACATAAGCTTCAGGAATTTTGCCCAGTAATCATGGAGGTTTGATGGCGTCAGGAATAACTATATGAACAATAGTCTTAGCTGTTGCATTGCAGTAAAAACTAAACCAGGGCAGTCCCGTTGGCAGTTCATTCTCCTCACTCCTCTGTTGGCTCCTGTTTCTTCTGGCCAATTGATCTTTTTAAAAATATGTATTATTTCTTATCATTGCATGTTCTCTCCTACATTTACTTGGTGTGTTAGGATTGAATCTGGTCACTAAGCTTGTGTGGAAATCACATTTAGTCACTGAGCCATTTCAATGGCCCTGGCCCAGTGATCTTGACTAAGCAGTACCAAAACATTTAAAAACTTTAGAAGAAAAGACTATCCTATCTTTCCATGTTAATGTGTTTTAATGTTTTATCCCTTTTCATAAGTAAAATATTCTTCCCTAAAATTAAGCATTTCTCCTCCTCCTGCTGCTGCTGCTTCTACTGCTTCTGCTGTTGCTGCTGCTGCTTCTTCTGCTGCTGCTGCTGCTCCTTCTTCTTCTTCTTCTTCTTCTTCTTCTTCTTCTTCTTCTTCTTCTTCTTCTTCTTCTCCTCCTCCTCCTCCTCCTCCTCCTTCTTCTTCTTCTTCTTCTTCTTCTTCTTCTTCTTCTTCTTCTTCTTTTCTTCTTCTTCTTCTTCTTCTGCTGCTGCTGCTGCTGCTGCTGCTTCTGTTTCTTTGTGTAACCCTGGCTGTCTTGGAACTCACTTTGTAGACCAGGCTGACTTTGAACTCATAGATCCCCTTTCCTTTTCCTGCTAAGTGCTGGAACTAAAAGTGTGTACTACCACACCCAGCTCATCTGTTACTTCTTAATGCCACACCTGTCCATGTAGCACTGAGAAGGAAACCCTCACATACAAATCAGCAACCACTTACGTGTGTTGCACATTAATGGCTGAGGCTTCGTTTGTCTCTTTAGCAAGGCCTCCTGTCAAGCTGTTTATGGTCCGTTTATGTATTTATTTGTCTGTTTTCTCTTACATATGTGAATGATCAGATTTCCTATTTTATGTCTTAGTAGCTTTATTTACTTGTTTGTTTAGTGTTTTTGAGACAGGGTTTTTTGGTTTTTTTGTTTTTTTTTTTTTTTTTAATGTAGCCCTGGTTGTCCTAGAACTTGCTCTACGGACCAGGCTATCCTGGAACTCAGATCCACCTGCCTCTTGCTGGGATTAAAGGCATGTGTTATTGTAGAATATTATTGTAACAGGCAAAGGTGTGTTACATTTGCTTATGCTACAGAATATTACTTCAACTTTGTAAAGATGTGTTACTTTTGTTTGTGCTTCATTGTTTAGTTATGAAAGGATGTGTTGCATCTGTTTCACCGTGCCTGGCTAAGGCACCTGACTGATCTAATAAAGAGCTGAACAGCCAATAGCTAGGCAGGAAAAGGATAAGTGGGGCTAGCAGGCAGAGAAAATAAGTAAGAGGAGAAATCTTGGGGAAAAGAACAAAGAGGATCAAGAGAAGGAGGAGAACAAGGGAGATGCCACAGACCAGACAGACAGACATAGAGAAGCAATAAAAGTAAGACATACAGTAGTAAGGGTGGTAATAAGCCCCGAGGCAAAAGGTAGATAAGAAGAAACATATTAAATTAAAAGAGCTAGCCAGAAACATGCCTAAGCTAGTCCAAGCAACCAAAGCTAATAATTCTTCTCTGTGTCATGATTTGAGAACTTGTTGGTGGCCAAAAAAGAAACAGCCTCATACATTTTGGTGCCCAACGTGAGGCTTGAACCCACAACCCTGAGATTAAGAGTCTCATGCTTTACTAATTGAGCTAGCCAGGCATTCAAAACTAATGATAAGTTCCTGTACCATGATTTGGGAGCTGATTGGTGGTCAAAAAGAAAGGGCCTGGCTTCTTGGCAGCTTTATTTAGTATAGAGTCTTACACTTAATGTATTGAAACCTGCTTTTAACATGTCTTGTTTTTTGAAAGAAGTCTAGTCCATGCTGCTCTGATTCTTGTTATGTAGCCAAATGCTGGAATTACAGAAAGGAGCCACCATGGCAACTTCTATTTCTCTTTTTATTTAGCTGTAATTATATTTACATTGTATAGTCTGCTTTTTCTGTCTCTAATGAAAACAATGTATCCCAAGTCAGCCTCTATGGGGTGCTGGTGCTTAGGTTATTTTCCTCTCAGTGGTCACTGAGGTAGGACATGCATGATGGTACACACCTGTTCTAGCCCTTGGGAGGTAAAGACAGGAGTACAGGTCCAGCCTCCGCTTCCAAGTGAAGTTGAAGCCAGCATAGGCTGCATGAAGCTTTTTCTCAAAAACAAAACAAAAAACAACAACTAGTTTCTTGAGTTCTTTGTATATTTTGGAGATCAGCCCTTTGTAGAATATAGGATTGGTGAAAATCTTTTCCCAGTCTGTGGGCTGCCATTTGGTCTTGTCCACTGTGTCCTTTACCTTACAGAAGCTTCTAAGTTTGAAGAGGTCCCATTTATTAATTGTTGCTCTCAGTGTCTAGGCCCCTGGAGTTATGTACAGGAAGCGGTTTCCTATACCAATTTGTTCAAGGGTACCTCTTACTTTCTCTTCTAAGAGGTTCAGTGTGGCTGGATTGATGTTGAGGTCTTTGATCCATTTGGACTTGAGTTTTGTGCATGGCGACAGACATGGGTCTATCTGCAGTCTTCTACACACCATCACCCAATTGTGCCAGCACCATTTGTTGAAGATGCTGTCCTTGCCCCATTGTATTCTTTTAGCTGTTTTGTCGAAAATCAGGTGTTCATAGGTGTGTGGGTTAATATCAGGATTTTCAATTTGATTCCATTGGTCTACCTGTCTATTTTTGTGCCAATACCAGGCTGTTTTCAGAACTATAGCTCTGTAGTAGAGCTTAAAGTCAGGAATGGTGATGCCTCCTGAAGTTCTTTTATTGTACAGGGTGGTTTTGGCTATCCTGGGTCTTTTGTTTTTCCATATAAAGTTGATTATTATCCTTTCAAGGTCAGTGAAGAATTGTGGTGGGATTTTAATGTGGATTGCATTGAATATGTAGATTGCTTTTGGCAAGATTGCCATTTTTACTATATTTATCCTACCTATCCAAGAGCATGGAAGATCTTTCCATTTTCTGGTATCTTCTTTAATTTCTTTCTTTAGAGCCACAAAGTTCTTATTATATAGGTCTTTCACTTGTTTGGTAAGCGTTACCCCAAGATACTTTATGTTGCTTGTGGCTATTGTAAAGGGTGATGTTTCTCTGATTTCTTTCTCTGCCTCTTGGAATCCAGCATGGGACTGACTCAACCCCCCTGAATATGGGTCTTAACTAGAAGTACTGAGCAGTGCAAGGGACCTCAGACAGTGGAACCAGGATGTAACCCTGGTGCACAAAAGGACCTTGCGAACACATCCCCCATGGAGGGATACTACCTTAACCTAGAGACAGGAGAGAAGTCCTAGTTCCTACTTCAAATGACCTTACAGATCTACATGACCCCACCTGGATGGCATTGCCCTACGTGTGGAATTGGGGTGGGGGATGGGAGGGGAGGGTGGTCAGGGTGCATGTGAGGGGGCAGAGAAGGTAAAGGGGAGGGAGGGAGAGAAGAAGGGAGAGGGAACTGGGATCGACATGTAAAATAATAAATTAAATAAAAAACAACAACAAAAAAACAATAACAAATATCCGTGAGAAGATTGTTAAAGCATTAGCTTTGTTTATTAGACACAAAGAACAACCACAGACTCTCAGGTAACATTTAACCTCAAACTCTGGAGGTATGGATTTTAATTTTCATTATCCTCTCCCTTTGCAGCAACTATAGTTTCTCAACAGATGGTTTCAGTGGTTCAGGAGGCAGTGGTGGTCACGGTTCATCTGTGGGTGTTCAGGGGGGTGTGGACTGGATGAGGAAGCTGGCCTTCCGATATCGAAAAGTAAGAGAAATCTACGACAAGCATAAAAGCAACGTAGGAGGTAAGTGTGGATAGCCAATCTGAACCTGTTTCTTAATGCTTTCCTGCATTCCTTTCTAAGAGTGTCTTAAATCCTCCTTGCAACTTCTTAGGAATTCATGCCATGTTAATTATGTATTAAAAAAAAACAAAACAAAAAGCAGTTATAATATCTACATCACTGATGGCCAGTAGAATGGGGTGTGAAGGGTTAGAAAATGACTCAGCAGTTAAGAGGGCTTGCTAATCTTGCAGAGGATCCAGGTTAAGTCTCCAGCACCCACACAGTGCTCTCAAACATCTGTAACTCCAGATCCAATGGATCTGATGCCCTCTTCTGACCTCTTTTGGCACTAGGCATGCATTTTATACATACACATACATGCAAACATACAAATAAAACAGAAAAATTTAATTTAAAAGAATGTGAGATGATAGCCGAGGCTCTGCACCATTGATGGCTATTAGAATGGGGGATTTCAGGAGAAGTTCTACATTCCTAATCCCTCTTATGTAACTTTGGACAATTATACTATTTTTTAAGACAAGTATCTTTTTAAAGAAAATGTGTTGTTAGCTTCCATTGCTGTGGCAAAATACCTGAAATGATCAGTTTAACAGGAAAAGAGATTTATTATTTATTCATTTTATTGGTCATTTGGCCCTGTTATCTTGGGCTTGTGACAAACCAGAATATCATGACAGGGAGAGTCTGATTACCTCATTGCAGCAGAGAAAGAGAGAGGGAGGAGTATGAGAAGGTAGCTTGGTTCCTAGTATCACATTAAAGCACCTTTGGTGAGGACAAGCCTTCATTACATTAGCTTTGGGGGAATAGGTAAAATCTAAACCATAGTTCCACAGATTATTGGTTAGTTGGTTGCTTGCTTGCTTGTTTGCTTGGTAGGTTGTTGAGATAGTCTTAGGAAGCCCAGCCCATCCTTGAACTTGCTCCCAAGTATTGGCTTGCTAGACATGCCCCACCATACCTACCTCAATATATTACATTTGATGCAATGTTTTTTATTATTCTTGAGATATAACCACTGTTGGTACTTATTAATAGACTGCCACAGTTTGAATAGCAGATATCTATACCCATCTTCGTAATTCAAATTAGTTACTATCTGGCTGGGAAATAGGCTAGGATTATAGGGCAGTGTCCCTGTGCTTTAATACGGAAATTTTATCTGCCCGGAAATATTGTAGGTGGTAGTGTTATTCAGAACTAATTAGTCATGGATTGTTCAAAATGGAAAAGATATTAGAAATCTACTCTAAATACCTCATTTGGTAGCTGAGAAATTAACATCCATTGTAGGGGCAGGCATAGCATAACACAGTCACATGGCAAGTGCATAAACTGGCCACACTCCTAAAGGTCAGTGCACTTTTCAGTCTTTTCAGTCCTTTACTAGTGATGTGCTCTTCTTGCTAGGCGATGATAGCCCACACCTTTAATCCCAGCAGGCAGGGGCTGGGGGCAGCCCAGAGCAGGAGGATCTCTGTGAGTTTGAGGCCAGCCTGGTTTACAGAGTGAGTTCCAGAACATCTAGGGCTCTTACGCAGAGAAACCCAATCTTGAAAAACAACCCCCCCCCAAAAAAAAAAAAGGAAAAAAAAATATTTAAAACCATGAGCCCTCACCCTCAAAAAAAGACTCTGCATCCAGTGCTGTGTGAAGTTTAGGGTTTATATAGATTATACCGGAGAGTGTCCTTCCTTGTCACCCCAGTCTGTGGCTAAAAGCAGAGACAGCTTTGAAGTTGGTCATCAGAAGGTTGTAACAGCCCTCTGGTATCAGGCAGAGTCATTGGCTTCTAGATCTCAGGAGCCTAATTTCTTTTTTCAAGTCCTCCCCTCCCCCCAAGCTATGTCTGCTCCTTTCCTGCGTACTGACTAGACCTGTTTCCTGGAGAAAATGATACAGCACATTGTGAATCTCTTGAGCCTGTTTGGGAGAATATATAAAGTGGAAGAGCCAGGCATGGGGCACATATGTTTAATGCCTAACTGTGATGTTTATGTCAGCTGACTTTGTTATGATGTACCCATAGGAAAGAAAATGTATTGCTGAGGAGTCACATTTGAGTAGCACTATTCTAAAACATGGAAATGTATAATCGCAGGGGCTCATGGGAGTTGCTTCTTTGTATGTAACACATACATTGGCTACTTGTCTCCAGCATAGTAGCTGACAAAAGCAGCTTAAGGAAGGTTTATTCTGGGCTGGTGGGATAGCTCACCCTTTAAAGGCTAGGCTCACAACCATAACTATAAGAAGTTCCAGTGGCAGGAGGAGAGGGCAGCTGGTCACATTGAGTCCACAGTGAAGAGTACTCGTACTTGGCTGCTTTCTCTTATATTCAGTCCAGGACCCCAACCCACATACATTTAGGGAGGGTCTTCCCACCCCAGTAACCTAATTTTGATGATCCCTCACAGACATGGCCAGATATTTGTTTACATGATGATTTCAGAACCCATCATGCTGAATATCAGACTGACTATCATAGCAAATTCATGTCAGATAACAAATGTGTCTGCTTTTATCTAAAAGGCCTCCTCAGCCCCCAGAGAAAGGAAGCACTGCAGAGACTAAGGGCAGAGATCGAAGTTCTAACCGATTCCTGGTTAGGAACTGCGCTAAAGTCCTTGCTTCTCATCCAGTCTAGGTAAGGAAATGTTCTTTTACATCTTATCCTCTCAAAAGACACGCTACTTCCTATCCCTGGTCAAGTTAGGCCATCCCTTAAAAATGGAGTTTAGGAACAGGGATTAGAAGGCAATAATGGCACACTTCTTTAATCCCAGCATGCAGGTGGTAAAGGCAAATGGATTTCTCAGTTTGGGACCAGCCTGGTGTACCGAGTAAGTTCCAGGACAGCCAGGGATACACAGAGAAACCCTGTCTTGAAAAAAAAAAAAAAAAAAGATGACGGTTAAGGTAGCCAGTAAGGGCTCCCATGTGCTTGCTTCCAAGCCTAATGATGTTAGTTCTGTATACACAACAAATGTAACTTTGAAAAAGTTAAGATGATTGAGGGGATTTTGCCTTGAAGCCTAGAATGGAAAATAGATGCAGCTGTAGCATGTACTCTCTCTCTCTTGTGTCTTATAACTTGAGAAACAAATCTCAGCAGGAGATTGGAGGTAAAGGATCTAGGGAATTTTTGTGTCTTCTGGAATCTCAGTGGCTGTTGTGTGATGAGCAGAGAAATTAAATCGTGTCTCATGAGAGTGGCATTTCCATTTAGTGCAACTGCAATGAAAGTTCTCCACTCTCTGCTTGTCTTCTGAAATGTGGTGACCTTAACAAGAAGACTTAGTGATAATAGCCAACAAGTGGCAGTGAAAACCAGTGGCCAAGGCTGGGAGTTGAGGATGGAGTCTCAGTGGTTGAGAGCACTCACAGCTCCAGCGGAGGACCCAGGTTCAGTTCCCAGCATACACATGTAAATGTATTAGCCATCTCACTGGTCCCTCTGACCTTTAGAAAGAAAAATCTGAATAAGAATAATCATTGAGCTGGGTGTGGTGGCCCAGCATGAAGGAGGCAAAGGCAGGTAGGTCTCTGAGTTCAAAGTCAGCCTCATCTATCTACAGAGCGAGTTCCAGGACAGCTAGTGCCAAACACAGAAACCCTGTCTGGTGTGTGTGGGGGTGGTGAGTAATATGACATTGATCAGTAGAGTCCAGCTCTTTGAGGTTTCCTCTTGCTCCTAGGTTGCTTCAGTTTCACCGTGTTCTTTTCCTCCTTACTCCCTTCTAGAAAGAATTGTGTGAATGTTCTGATCACTACCACACAGCTGGTTCCAGCCCTGGCCAAGGTTCTCCTATATGGACTAGGAGAAATATTTCCTATAGAAAACATCTACAGTGCTACCAAAATCGGTATGTTGTTTCCCCAGTGGCCTCTCGGGGAAACGTTCCCTGGGGCTTGTGTTACTGCCAGTTCTGCTATGCAATACAAATGTGTTTGTCATCCCCCAATCTTCTAAAATGATGGTTGAAGGCTTAGAAGTTATCATGTTTGCTTAAGAAATCAGAACTAGTAAGCGCCTTTCTCCTGTTTAATTTGTTTTGGCTGGCTGAAAGTCTGTTACTGAGACTAGCTACCTGGCTAGATTTGCCACCAAGTGTGATGGCCTGGGCTCAGTCCTCAGAACCAGACAGGAGGAGGAGAGAATCAAGTCCACAGGTTGTCTTGTGATCTCCACCCTCACACCGTGGGACATAGAGGTACACATATGCACAACTAATGAATAAAAATGTTTTGGCTGGAGAGATGCTAACAAGAGCACTTGTTGTTTTTGTAGAGGGCCTGAGTTCAGTTTCCAGCATCCATATGGTGGCTCCCCCATAACTCTGGGGGATCTGATGCCCTCTTTTGGCCTCTGAGAGCAGCAAACACACACATGATATACACACATATATGTAGGCAAAACACATAAAATGAATACATCTACTTTTTTTTAATTTTTAAATAAGAATTCAGAACATGAAGTTAGTAGTGGAAGTTCTGTAGTCATTTGGGTTTTATTCACCAATCCTTTCCCCATAGGTTAAATAGTCCATTGACCAGGGATTTTGGGCATTGAGAAAACAGACAGAAAGGCTCCTTCACATTCGCCTCCTCTGCTCCTGCCTTCCCATGCAGCAGACCTTCCCTTGGAGCCTCTTACACCCAAAAGCTGTATTTTCTGTAGTAATCATTGCATTAAGGCCTAGCGTCCAGAGGCTAATCAAACTAATGGGATGGCTTTATTCTCTCTGATATTAAGGGAGCTTATTTGGTGATTTTCCTCAGTCATGATTCTCAGAGCTAATGTTTGAAGCTTTGGTGTGATCTGCTACCATAGTAATCACAGTAAGAGGCCTGAGGCTTTCCTTGACAGAACTGTGAAATGGAAGCAACAATAGAAGGCTTTTTCCAGTTTCTCTGAAGTGATTTCAGCATTATGGTTTTCCTTTTTGTATATTTTTTTTGCGATGGGGGTCTCATGTAGCCCAGGCTGGCCTCAAACAGACTGTGTAGTAAAGGATGGCCTAGAAGTTCTGATCATCCTCTGGCTCCCAGGAGCTGGGATTAAAGTATATGTCACCATGCACAGCTAAAATTATGATTGTCTACTATGGAGCCACTCAGTATCCTTGGACATTGATTGAATTCTCAACATCATTTCTGAAAATACCCTAAGTGAGCTTGGGGACTTTATTTTGTTTTTTGAAATCAGGGTCTCTAGCTCAGGTTGCTCCCAACTCACAGTGATCCTTCTGCCTTAGCCTTGTTTACAGGCATTTGCTCCCCACTCAGATATCAGAGCCATTTTTCACAGAAGAAACTCCCACATCCTCCAGAACAGAAGGGTTCATATCCATAGTGTTCTGAGATAGAAACGGGAGTGTCTGTTAGAGCTGGTTCTTTGTGTGCATCTCTTCCTTCAGTAAGCTTTCTTGGGTGTGGGGGAGGCATCCCAGAGGCTATCTCATCCTTGATCAGAACATATCAGGACATTGGGAATTTCTTCATCATCCTTTGTAAAATTGCCATAGTCCTTTTTCTTGGTTTTAGGAAAATGTCTGAAACCTGAATCATTTTTTTTCATAAGCACATCACTTTTAGATATTGGCTTAATTAGAAATCTAGGCTGTCATGGAATTAAACAATTAACTTCTTAACATTTTGAACATTAGAATTCAGGGCTGGGCATATAGAAAAATAAAATATGGCATTTGTAATTGGAAATCATATATGCCAGATTCAGAAAGACACACTCAGGAGGCAGAGGCAGGTGCTTCTCTGTTAGTTCAAGGCCAGCCTGGTCTACAAAGTGAGTTCCAGGACAGCCAGGACTATGTAGAGAGACCCTGTCTCAAAAAAAGAAAGAGAGAGAAAGGTATACCACATACTTTCTCTGCTATATGAAGTTTAGGTTTAGGTGAGGTGGGGGAGAAGAGCTTTCAGAAAGGGCCATGAAAGGAAGGAAGAGATCTTAAGAGAGACAGAGGGGTTCAGTAGGATGATGCTGAGAGCAGCAGAGAGGCTGTTTGAGAGACAAAAAGAACCAGCACAAAGGGAGCAGGATGTTAACAGTGCTTCCCCAAATTCAACTCCCAGCTTCTGTATCAGGTGGCTCACACTGCCTATGACTCCAGCTCAGCTCCTCTGAGCTCTGCAGACATCTACACTCATGTGCACATAATCACCCTCACACGCACATACACATAGTTAAAAATAAACCTTAATAATGACATATATGAAAATGCCATAATGAAACCCATTACTTTGTATGCCAACATAAAAATTTTATTAAAAAGAATTTAGGGCTGATGTTGTAGCTGATTGGCAGAATGCTTGCCTAAAATTCACCCCCGGGTTTGATTGCCAGCATCATAAAACAAGAGAGCTGGGCCGTGGTAACGTTTGCCTTTAATCCCAGCACTCGGGAGTCAGAGGCAGGCAGATCTCTGTGAGTTTGAGGCCAGCCTGGTCTACAGTGGGAGTTCCAGGACAGCTAGGGCTCTTACACAGAGAAACCTTGTCTCCAAAAAAAGTGTAACATGAATAAATAAAAGACCCAGAGACTGATATTAGGGTTCACGTTTCAAGCTGAAGATCAGAAAGCAAAGCAGCCGGTCACTAGCTTTTACCTCTAGCTCAGGCTGAAAGGCAATCCTGGTTCCACCAAACCTCAAACTGAAATCCCAGACGTCTATGCTCTTCTCAACATGACTGGAGAATCCTGAGACTGAATGCCAGCTCTGAGACCTTGCTCCTGTCTTATATACCTCCCTAATGCTGGAATTAAAGGTGTGTTATCCTAGGCGCTAGGTTCAAGGGCTCTGTTACTCTTCACGCTTGTGTAAGCCATGATGGCCTTGAATAGAGAGATCCATCTACCTCTTAATCCTGAGTCCTAGGATTAAAGGTGTGTACCACCACTGCCTGATCTCTATAGCTTGAGGCTGACTTTGTTTTCTGAATCCTCAGGTAAGTTTTAATAAATCATAAATATATCCTCACAGAAAAAAATAAAAATTTCAGGGACTAGGAGAAAGCTCAGTTGGTAAAGTACTTGCCACATAAGCCCAAGAACCTGAATTTGTCCCCAGGACCCACATGTAATGGGTATGGCAGATACTTGTGATCCTAGCAGTGGGGAGGCAGAGACAGGAGAGTCCTTCAGGCTTGCTGGCCAGTCAGCCTCACATATACACATCTCTCCATACCATACACAGGTGCACACAAATAGAAAACAGTACTTTAATTATTTGACTCTAATAGTTAAACCAAATTGGGCTTGGTATATTGGCTCTGAATCATATGTAAGTTAATACACAGTGATAAGCATTCATTCAGCAACAATTGAATGTTGCAGAGAAAGCCAGGCAGGACTGCCACGGTGAAGTTAGCACGCGTGTACCCTAAAAGCCTTATCTCTAAAGGGAAAACTGTGACACAGACTGGACCAGTATCTGCACCAGGACACCACTGATGTGCCATTTGGCTAGGAGTGTCAAATTTACAGGTATTGTAATCACTTTCCTGCAGATGGCTCTCCAGTGTCTTGAGGAACATTCTTAGGTCACTGGATCTGACAGGAATTAAAATGAGGTTAATGGATAGCTTTCCGCTCTTGGTCACATAGACGGCCCTGGTTCAAACCCATGACAAAAGACATGAATTCGGGAAAGGCGCTTTGAAGGGGGTGTCATAGAGGCCAGAGTGAGATGGCAAGCAGGACAGGGCTGAGAGTAATCAGAACACACTGACATATGAAATTCTTCAAGAATAAATTTCATCAATGAAAAAATACAGAGTTTTAAAAAGAGAACATTTGCTGTAGATTGTGGCCACAGCCTGGATTTGGAGTCAAGAACGAAGCCAAATCTAGCTGCTGGCTTGTTTGTGATCTAGGGAAGCAAGTTGTTTGATAATGGCATGCTGTCAGATTCTTTGGGCAGAGGGGCTACTGAAGCTCTGGCCACACTCCTAACTCCTGAATGAGTAGTCTGCACAGGCTGCCCGTAAGGCAGATGAATGGAGCAGCAGGCCTTATGTTTGGTATTTAAATGTGTTTTTCTCTATAGGTAAGGAGAGCTGCTTTGAGAGAATTGTGTCAAGGTTTGGAAAGAAAGTCACATATGTAGTGATTGGAGATGGACGAGATGAAGAAATTGCAGCCAAGCAGGTAACGTAGAAAGGGGGAAAAAATCAGTTGTGTGATTGTGCATGAAGCAATTAGAAAAACGGTACAGTAGAGCATGTACAGTGGTGTATATCTGTAATCCCTCCTCTGGAGGCAGTGAGAGGATATGAACTGCGAGGCGTGTGGGCAGAACTACGAATAAAGGAGGGAATGAAGGCTGAGGATCTAGCCTACTTGGCAGGGTGTTGCTTCACCACATGAAACCCAGGTTCAATCCTCAGGATTGTAGAACCGGGATGGAGCATGCCTATCATCACAGCATTTGTGAAGTATGGGCAGGAGGTTGAAAGGGCATCCTTGGCTATATAGTGAGTTCACAGGATGCATGAGACTCTTGTCAGAAAGGGGTATAGGGAGAAAAATGATAAAATTGAAAAATCTTTACCACTATTGTGTATTTGTAGTGTCTTCCTTCCTCACTTTTTCCCAGGTGGAGTTTTTCCTGTAATTTGTTAGATCTTCCTCTGTCCTTTCCTCCCTGCCTAGGGATGTAGATCAGTGGATAATGCTTGCTTACATGCTCTAGGAAGCCCCAGGCTCAATTCCCAGCACCAAGTAAAAGTAGATGTGATGGTACGTGTCTGTGATTCCAGTACTCAGAAGTGGAGGCAGGGGGATCAGATGCTCAAGGTCATCCCTAGGCTATATAGCAAGTTCAGGGTCCCTCTCATTAACCCTGAAGTGGGCCTCATCTTCATCTGAGATTCTGAGGACATCAGACTGACTACAAAAAGGCAAACCATTCTGATCTTAGGCTTCAAGTCTGTTTTTAAAAGTAGGGAGGGAAACAGAAAAACAAGTACATTCAACAGGAATTGTGTTAGAGAAGTCTTTGATGCTTTTGAAAGCCCTGCAAGTTTGTTGATAAAGTTCCCCTATCACTATGCAGGCCCAAGCCATGGGTCATCCTCTCTTCATACAGAAATAGTATCTGAGTTTGGGCTATGGAACCTAAAATCAGATTAAGTTAGGAATGGTCGTGTGCACCCACAGTCCTGGCTACTTGGGAGGAGAGGAGAGATTGCTTGAGGCCAGGAGTTTGGGTCAGCTTCACCTATATAAAAAGACCCTGTCTCTTAAAGTCAGGTGAAGTGCACTGTTAGCTGTGCCGAAGTCTGTTTACCCTCTGAGTTTGTTCATCTGCTATGTGGGTGTATGAACATTCTTTCTTGGCCTTTGTTTCTTTTGTTTTTAGATTTAAACCATGCCTTACCAACTAGGGTTGCCCTGATTTTCTTCACCCAGTTCATAGAAACCACAGCAACTACTAGTTAGTGACTGACAATCAATTGGCATCATTATTTCATGATGTTTCCATGAAATACTTGCCGCTTGATAAAGCTTTTCTGTGTTAATAATTGAGGCTTTGATTCTCCAGTCCTGCTCACTCTCCCTTCGGGACAAACATCGGTGGCTTCTCAGTCTGGAGAAGAAATAGGGAAAGGAGAAGGAATAAGAAAGAGAGAAAAGAGCTTGAATATTTGTAGAGTTCCCCCCTAAGCTGAGGTCTGCAATCTACTAGGAAATGCACTCTCCAGGAGTTCAGGGTGTATTAGTCCTCAGCACTGAGACAAAAATGAAATATGCTCATTAAAATGTCTGAGTGAAGCAGGGCAGTGGTGGTGCACACCTTTAGTCCCAGCACTCGGGAGGCAGAGGCAGCAGATCTCTGTGAGTTTGAGGCTGGCCTGGTCTACAAAGTGAGTTCCAGGTCAGCCAAGGCTGTTACACAGAGAAACCCTGTCTTGAAAAAGAAAAAAAAAAAAAGGTGTGTGTGTGGGGGGGGGGGGGGTAGCAGTGCAGTAGAGAGATGGCTCAGTGGTTAAGAGCACTTGCTGCTCTTCGAGAGAATCCCAGTTCAATCTCCAGCACCTACACGGCAGGTCATAAATGTGTGTAACTCCTGTTCCAGGGGATCCAATGCCCTCCTATAGACTATACCTATAGGCAAAACACTGATGTACATAAAATAAAATTATTTTTTAAAAAGTCTGACTGCTTTATGCAATTTAGCCTGCTTCCTGTCAGTAATCTTTCTCCAGCCTTTCTGGAAGAAAACTAGTCCTTGCATGAATGTGCCTCAAGGATGAGGGAACTGATTCCCAAGCAACCTACCTATGGAGCCATTCAAGCTGTCAATGTCCTTCCTTCCATTGGACAAAATGCCATGATCCAGCACTGCTGTCTTCCTCTGCTGTCTGCTAACAACTCCACAGTTGAGCAGCCAACAAGGACAGCTAACTCTAAGCCAGAACTTTCTAAAACTCAGCATTCTGAATAACTCATAGAGGGTCAGTGAAACTCATCATCTTGCACATGGTTTCCAGCACTTACTGAGGTGCTGGAAGAACTTTGTATAGCTCTAGTGACATAACATCTGTACGTGCTGCATCTTGGATATGGGTAGTATTTGAGCCTGTTAGAGCAAAGGCTTACAGGAAACTGATCGACTACAAGGCAGTTTCCTTCCCAGTCTGTCAGTTCTTACAGTATCTCCTGTGTTGCTCAGACTGGCCTCAATCTTGTATTCCTGTCTTAGCCTCTCAAGTATTGGGATCATAGGCATTCACTACTACATTCAGAAATACTGATTTTTTTTTTTTTTTAATCACCATTTTATTTGAACCTGAAAACCTTAAAATCTAGGACAGGTACCTCGATAAAAGCATAGGTAGCATTGAAATCTCATAAAAATTCCTCACATTTCTATGTCCTGTATTGTACTGAGTTCAGACATAAGGATAGATGGTTACCAAGAGCCTCAAGGAGACATCTGTGGAGGAGGGGCTATGGTTAGGTCCCAGAAATTGGGCTAACAAGCCTTCCTTCTTCTCTTCCAGCACAACATGCCCTTCTGGAGGATCACAAACCATGGAGACCTGGTGTCCCTGCACCAGGCTTTAGAGCTTGACTTCCTCTAAGAACTGGAACGTGGAGCCTTCCCACCCTGTGAGCTTCTTTTTACCTCCAACAGGAGTCAGAGGCCAGAACCCTCTGAGACCCTTGTCTCTGTCTGTCTGTCTCTCTGTCTCAGCATCCCTCCCCTTCTCTTGTGCTCTTTCTCTCTCCATGGAATGCTGGCGAGAACACAATCAGAACCAACTGCAGTTTTTGCTGAGTGAGCCACAGCCCCATCCATAGTTAGCAGGAGGTGGCTGGGTAGGACAGCAGACTTCCTGCCGCTGCCGTGCTTTACTTCTGTTTCATTTCACAAAGAACAAGAAAGGCAATGATGGGCACATAGTTGCACTCTTGGTGCATGGACAGACTGGGAGCTGCTCCCGATCATGCTGACGGAAACTGGCCCTGTCCCATGAGAACATCTCCTGTAATCTTAGTTGTAGAACTTCTCTTCCAGTGAATGGAGATGTTATTTTTGTAGGTGAGGGCCTGGTCTCTGAAGCAAACCCCCCCCCCCCAGCCTTTTCTATGAAGAAAGTGGTGTGTAAAGTCTCCGAGATGGAAGTGTCTGAAATACCTCTCTGTGATAAGCAATGCTCTTTAGTGGCCCCAGCACTCTGCTCTCCAGGAGGTCCTGGCTGTATCAGGGCCCGGGTCACTTACTAACTTTAGACTTTGGCATCTCCCATCTTGTAAACCTCAGTCTCCTTGCCAGTCCTCCTTTGTAACCAAAAGTTACAACCCTGGAAACTCTTTCCCATAGACAATAAATCTAAGCCTTTAGCTTATGATTTAGAGGCTCTGTCCTACGAGGTTCAACCTCCAAATTGGGCTTCTTAGGAGTGTCGCCTTGGCTCCTGTGCTAAGGGTCTACTAGAGCTCCTGCAGAGCAGCACCTGTTCCCACCAGAGGCTTGCTCTGTGGCTAGCTCAGTCATCAGAATCTGGTTTCACACTCTCTGCTCGCTCTGTCTCAAATCCACCTCTCCGTACAGCTCTGGCCAGCCCCTGCCCACTCAAAAGGCAAAAAGTCTTAAGAGCAAGGTATACCTGCTTCCTTTGCCCTGCACTTACATGCAGTTATCCCAACTTACATTTACACAGATCTGTGCCTGGGAGTAGAGAGCAGATAGCTAGAATCAAAACCCAATTCCCTATGAAATACCCCATTTCTCAGATTCCATGCTGAAGTGGGAAACCAGGCCAGAAAATATATAATCCTGAGCTAGGGGCAAGAGCACCTGGCAGCTTGCCCCTAGAAGGTGTGGAGGGGAGCCTTGGCCTAGGCCTAGCCTTTCAAGCCCAGCTGTCTTTGGGGGAGGTTTGGTTTTATTTTGTTTGAAGGCATTATCCCGTTAGGACCAATGAGGTTACCTGCTTAATTGGGGTAAAGTTGCCTAGAGTTGAGGATATGTGCAGCCTTGGTTCTCAGGAGGTCCTTAACCAACCCATAGCTGTAGTCACTGTCCCCAGAGATGCTGCAGCATAAAGGCAAGGTTCCTCCTAAAGCCAGGCCGCTGGACAGCAACAAAAAGTGCAGCACACCATTTTCAGAACTGTTGGGCAAGACTTCTGAGAGCAGCGGTTAAGTAAGGGGCTCAGACAGGATACGAGATTGAGGTTCCATCTTTGGTCACCCATTTGGCTTTATTTTGAGGTAGGGGGTGGGAACAAAGAGGTGGAGTCTAAGCCAGACCTCCCTAGGCTACATTTAGCACCGCCATCCCAGCACTACCCAGCCTTTTCTTCCTGGTCCATCATAGAAACTCAAGGGAAAGTTTTACTTTCAACCCTCAAAACCTTCCCTCATTGCCAGTGTAGTTTCTTGTCCTGGACAAAGGCCACCTGTTGGTCTTCAGGCGTTTAAGGCTTCCAAGTGTGACACACAGCCCTCCCTCTACACACAGGTTAACACCATGAACACTTGAAGGGAGACTCTTCATTCCTAGAATGTATCATGGAGTCCCTGCCCACCCAATTTAGCTCTCTTTACAAAAGGAATTTGGACTTGGCCAAAAGAGGCAAGGAGACACTCTGAGCTGAGCCTCTGTTCTGGCAGGGGAAGCCAGAGTGTGTTGTTTCCACCGAAAGGAGCATCCAGGGCTGCTGCCCTTTGTACTGATTCTGCCTCCCTCCCACAAAGGCTTGGGAAGGAAAATGAGCTGGCAGCATTATAGCTGTTAGTCCTAAAAAGATGGCTCATTGGTTAATAGCACTGGCTGCTGGTACAGAGATCCAAGGTTTGAGCACCTGCAGGGGCTGCTCACAACCATCTGTAACTACAGTTCCAGAGGGTTTGATGCCCTCTGCTGGTCTCCTCAGACACCAAGCACTTACATACATGCAAGAAAACACTGATACACATAAAATCTCTTTTAAAAATTAAAAGCTGTTGGAAGTTGGAGCTGGAAAAAACTGGGTCTTTCATCAAAAAGACCCAGTCTTTACTGGAAAGAGCACCCTGAAGTAATTAGCTGGTAATCCTTCACCTGCTGGATCCAGTGCTCTCAAGGGTTAGTCTGGACATTTCATGGTGTGGGCTAATTCTAGGAGTGTCTGTGGAGTTGCAGGAATGTTCTTGGATACAAGGTGACTTTCGAATGTAAAACTGACTGTGCCTTAGCATCACCCTGTCCAGTGCCCCGGGACAGCTGGTGATGTCCAGGAGAGTGGATACCTGCTCCAGAATTCAGGTGCCTGTTTGGGCTTTTGATTTGGGAGTGTTCTGTCTTCTCTACAAGTTGAGTGTCAGAGCTAGTATCCCAAGAGACTTGGCACAGCTTGTTTGCGATTCACGCAAACTCAGCCTTCACAGCTCCAAGTAGAATCTGATTGGCATACTGCAACTGGAAGCATATGACACTTGTAGACACTACTTTGAATGGGAGTCACACAATTGACAAGAGCACCAGACAAAGCATGGTACTGTCCTCTTGGAGAGTACAGGCTAGCCCCCACGTGGCAGGCTTGGGCCCTCCTTCCACACTTCTCCCCAGGTTGCAGCTGAGGCCTTCTTGAGTAAGCTTCTGTTCCTTGCTGCTAACCTGGTCTCCATCTTCAAGAAGCTAGAAGTATTCAGACAGATTCATTATAGATGCCAAGTTGGAATTCTGAGCTCAAATACCTTAACCACAGTGGCAAAAATCTGCTTGTGTCCCAGCTCTGTCCGCAGGCCATCTGTCCTCCCTCTGCCTTGAGTCAGCAGCAAGGCTCCCTGGCTGCCTCCTAGCACACTGAGCGGAGCCATTCCATTAAGGACTTTTTCTTCTTGGATCGCCACTCTCCCTCTGGACTTCAGATGCCTCTTTAACAGGAAAAGGCATCGGTTGGGTTGGATATATTTATGTGACTGCGGGCATTTGTGGCTATAAGAGTCCTTGACCATAATGTTATATGTAATGGGAACTATCTTATAAACTTGAAAAAAATAAAATTTTTATTTTCTATATAGTTTTCTCATTTGTCTTTTCTAAATAGGGTTAACCCAGTTGCTGAGCCATGCAGGGTTCTAATCAGGGCTTCATTCAGAAAGATGTCACCTTTCAATAACTGGGTCATTAATTTCACACATACAAAAAGTGATATTTGACATACAGTGGAAAACAAGGAATTGTTTTTAATTGTTTTTAGAAGTCAATCTGTGCTGAGCATGAGCTGCAAACCATTAACACTAACAAATCCAAGTGGACCTTTTAATCTGGTCCAATTTTGTGTCACATCAGCCAGTTTTTCTCCATTCCATCACACTGGTCTGAGTGGCCTTTGTTGGCTTGGAAAACAGCCAGGAAGCCTTTTATTCCAATGAAGGAAATTAGAATTCACTTCTCATTTCCAAGGATCCAATATGTCAGACCACAAGGTGAATTTCCTCCAGCAAGTGTGACATCATCTTGTACCCTGGATAGTGGTCTTTTGAATCACAGTGCTGCTGAAGCCAACTGTTAGCTCTTGTCTGCTCCCTGCTCAGTTACAAGCAGAGGGTCCAAGTATTGATTGACTTCCAAATCCCAAGAGAAAACATCCCCATCTCCTAAAAAAAAACATTTCTCCTACAGACCCTTCAGTGAATGTAAATTTTTTTATTTTTTTTTTTATTTTCAAGACTGGGTTCCTTTGGCCCTGGCTGTCCTGGGACATGTAAATCTTACTGTAGTTTATTTTTCTAAAACAGGTTTCTTTGTGTTTAAAAGTTCTTGATCAGGGGCTGGAGAGATGGCTCAGCAGTTAAGAGTGCTGGCTTCTCTTCCAGAGGACCCAGGTTCAATTCCCAGAATATACATGGCAGCTCATAACTGCCTGTAACTCCAATTTCAGAGGATCGAACACCTTCACACAGTATATATGCCTATAAATATATGTGTAGGCAAAACATGAATGCACATGAAATAAAAATTATTTTTTTTAAAAGTTAACTGGTCAGGTGTGGTATTCCTCCTGTCTATAATCCTTAAAAGCCGAGGCAAGATTGTCAAGAGTTTGGGCTACCCTAAGTATGTGTGGGGCCTCCTCTCAAACGGCCAAAAATATATATCTCAATGTGAATCATCAAGGACATTACTAGTCTAGTTTTAAATTCTGTAAACTTTGAAAATAGACCTTTTTATGGTAGTACACAACTGTAATCCTAGCAATTAGGAGGCTGAGACAGGGTGATGACCTGTTCAAGGTCATCTCAATTAGGATAAACTGTCTAAAATCAAGGCCAGTGTAGTTACATGCAGGGTGAGGGGTGTTTTGGGGGTGGTTTTGGTTTTTTGTGTATGTGCACGCGCGTGCACACGCATGCACACACACCTGTATATGCATGTGTAAACGCCAAAGGAGGATGTTGGATCCCCTGGAGCCAGAGTTACATGCAGTTGTGAGTTCTGGGAACCAAAACTAAAGGATCTGCGAGGGCTCTGAACTGTTGAGCTGGATCTCTAGCCCCAGCCCTGACATCTGTTTACTTCCAGTACTTGATAGGTGGAAGCAGGAGGATCAGGAGTTTAGCCTCAGCTGCATGATGTGTCCCCAGCTAGGTTAGCTCTTCGTAAGCCGTTTCAAGAACACCAAGTGTGCATTAGTGTGTTAGGTAGAATATGTAGTTTTATATAGTATTTGGTTATGTGTTTTAGGTAATATAACACATTGTTTAATTTAATACACATAACCACATTTGACAACTTCATCTGGAATACAGATGAAAGCTCAGCCAAAACTGAAATTCTGAACACATCTTGTGTTTTTGTGTTGAGACAGGGTGATGTGGAATAATGTTCTTGTTCACTGTAAAGACGTGTCACTCATATTGGTTTAATAAAATGCTGACTGGCTACTTTATAGGTGGGCTACCAGGCTAAGAGAATCTGGCAGAGGAAAGGCAGAGACGTAGTCACCAGACAGACACAGGAAGGTGAGAATGCCTTATTGAGAAAAGGTACCAAGCCACTTGACTAAACATAGATAAAAAATTATGGGTTAAGTTGTAAGAGCTAGCCGGGCATTGGTGGCCTTTGATCCCAGCACTTGGAAGCAGAGGCAGGTGTATCTCTGTGAGTTCCAGGCCAGCCTGGTGTACAGAGTGAGTTGGACTGCCACCAAAGTAACAGAGAAACCCTGTCTTGAAGAGGAAAAACAAAGTTTAAGAGCTACATGGTAATAAGCCTGAGCGATAGGCCAAACAGTTTATAATTAATATAGGCCTCTGTGTGTTTACTTGGAACTAAACTACTGCAGGACCAGGTGGAACAGAAACTTCCATTTACACAGGGTTTCATGTAGTTCACAGGGGCTTCTGTCACTGAGGAGTTAGAACTCCTGATGTCCTTTCCTAGAATGTAGGTGCACCACACCAATCCAGCCCTCTTTAGACCTCACCCTTTGTATAAATGGGGATAACAGTGGTTTCAGGTGTGTACCCCTAGAGGCATCCATTTATAGAACGGTCCCTTCTGATGTACTCACATCCAGTCTTTCATGAGATGGTGGTTATTTTTCATGTTCTCTTAATATCAGCAACCACTTTGGCCCCTTTTACTGGTCTATGAAATTAAGGTCTGAAAATCACTAGGTCCTTTCTGTCCATAATACGCAGCATGTACCATTTCAGTATGAGAAGCACTGCCTTTTCCCAGAACCTCTCCCTGGCCGCCACCTGCATCTCTACAGCCTTCTTAGCTGTGAGCCAACAGCACTCCACAGTCCTCTCCCGGTGGGATTGTCCCACAGGAATTGCACTTGCAGACCCCTCTCCACCAGCATACTGTAGCATGACTCCAGGCTCTGCTTGCTTCTCAGGGGCTTCAGGATGCAGTCACTGCTAAAGTAGTTCTTCCTACACCTTAAGTGCCTTAGTTTCTCAGAGACGTTTTCACTAACAGTTCTTAAAACTGTAACTTGCCCACGACACACCCTTACATCTCTCTGTTTTACAGCGCTTGACACTATTCGATGATACATATTTTGGTCACACTTTATTTTACCCCCATGCCAACGAGTGACTGGTAGAGCTATTGTGGGTTCCCAGCACTGGGAACAAGGAGCTTTTCCTCTGCCTCTGGCATTTTCCCTGTTCCCTGTTCACCAGACTACAGACTTCCCAGAGCAGAACCCTCTCCCCAAAAAACGTCAATGGCATCCACATCCCAGGAACCACTTCCTCTTACCCACGGAGGGCTCTCAGTACTTACCTTCCACCCAGCCCCTCAAACTCACCTCCTAGTTCTAAAAATGCTACTCTTCAGGCTCAGGAGAATGCACTAGTCTGCCCAGATTTTGAGTTCTGCTGCCTGCCAGATGGGCAACCCACTCTGGCTCATCAGCTACTGCATCTTATAAAGCAAATTTAAGTCATGCCGTCAGATATTTGTACACTGTATGAAGATATATTGCTGTGATTGGTTTAATAAAGAGCTGAATGGCCAATAGCTAGTCAGGAAGTATAGGAGGGACTTCTGGCAGAGAGGAAATAGGAGATGAATCTGGGCGCCTGAGACACCAAGACACACAGGGAGTCAGACATACAGAATGAAATTTAAAAAGCCATGAGGCAAACAGATTAATATAAATGGGTTAATTTAAATTATATAAGCTAGTGGGACAAGCCCAAAATTTTATAATTAAGTCTCTGTGTTGCTTTTTGGAGCTAGCTGGTGGGAAAGAGAAAGGCTAGCTGTATTTACTGCCAAACTTGGAGCTCAAACTTATGGTTATGGGATTAAGACTCCCATGCTCTACCAACTTAAAAGGGAAACTTGAGAGAATTGTAGATATAGCCATTCCACTATGCCAGTAAAGCTACCTTGAATCAAAGGACAGAGTTGGCGATTGGCTAACTGGGATTAGCTATACAGTTCTTGAAGGACTGAAGAGGTCTGCTAGAGAGGACAGGAAGAGGGACAGGGTTTCTGGGGAGGTAATTAAGAAAAAGTGTAGAGAGAGGGTCAGCCATGGGCTCTTGTTATGAGTAGGTTTTTCCAGCAGCCTGGAGCCACTGCCGAGCCAGCCCCAAATAACACAGAGACGCTATTTTAGATATAATTCTGTTGGCCTCTTATCGGCTGGCTCTGTCTTAACTATTAACCCATTTCTATGAATCTAAGTACTTCCATGTGGTCTTATCTTATGGGAGAGAGGGGCAAGCGTTCTTCTCCCCGTGCTCCATCTTGAATCTCCCTACTCCTTCCTCCCTCCTCATCTCCTAGTCCCACCTATCTTGCTTCCCTATTGGCCAACAGTGCTTTATTCATTAACCAATAAGAGAAAAATATTTACAGAATGACATCTCCCATCAGGCTCTCTGTTGTCCTTGGGTTTTTCAGGTCTTTATCTCAACTTCTGACTCCTGAGATTTTATTATACTGGCACAATTTAGATATTCTTTACAAAGTCATACCTAACTCAGCCCACATCTGTATTCCAGGGGTCTGTACCAGTTTTAAGGGGTTCCAGGTCCCTGCCACCTGTCTGTAATAGAAAGGGTGATAGCGTGTACTTACTGGTACATACTGGTTTGGAGAATTTCATGTGGTTTTAATAATACTGTTGAACACATGTGCACATGTTCTCGTCCTTTCACAGACTGAAGTAGGAGATACATATGCTAGCTACAATGAAAAATACTCAATGGATAGTGCATGGCCTAGACCACAGGTCCATAAGGCACTTGGTTTAAAGGTGGCCTAAGTGCCAGAGTAGAGACTGCTGCATCACGACACCGGGGGGGGGGGGGGGACACGGACACGGGACTGGCAGGGTCATCACTGGCCTTTGGTCTTTGAGATCAGATTTGTTCAAGTGGGTAGGGAAAGAAGCTCAGGTGGTGGCCAGTTCAACAGTTAGGGCGATGCTCCCAGAACATAAAGTACTCTCAGCATTTGTTAACTGAAGTGGATGGGTGGGGTAGGGAAGACTTCTCGAGAACATCTCCTAGCATCCCAGGGCCTTCTAGAGCAGGCCAAGGAACCCAGGAGACAGAACATTTTCCCCAGTTACCTGAGAGGTAAGAATGGCAACGTGCGGCTTTGATGACAGCAGCTCTATTGGTTGGAAAGGAAGAGAAAATGGCTTGTATATGACTGGCCTTTGACTCTTCCAAGGCCCAGCTCTCTACATTGTCCTCACTGGCTGAGTCACACCCTGCCTCAGAGGACTCCTTCCACCTCTGAAACCTCTGGCAGAGAGGCCTTCGTTTTGTACTTGGGGAAGAAGTTCTGTGCTAACTGAGTGGCACGCCTGTTATAAAGCCTCTTAGGCTGTTTCCTAGGAAGAAGACTTAGGACCCCATCAATGCGGTCGGGCTCCCAGTGGCAGTGAGGGTGCAGCCAGAGGTAGTAGATGAGACGCAAAGCCAGTCCCAGGAGGAAGCAGGCTCCTCCTATAGTCAACCACAATGGCAAGAAGATCCCACTGGGTAGCAAGATGCTATGTGCCACCCACATGCTGACCAATAGAGTACTGTCACTGATGATGAAGATCAAGTGGATGATGGCCCGGCCTCGGGTGCGGCCCCCAGCCACATTGAACCAGGAGAAATAAAGGATGAATGCCACTGTCACCCGGTACAGCCACTCAGTCTTGGGGTTTGGCATAAATTTTGTGCCTTGAAGCCAGACCCAGAACAACAGTACCAACCACAGGCTGAGGAAATGCACGGCTACATAGTGGGGGAAGAGAGCTGAGAAGAGGGAAACAGCAAAGATTCGGGGACACAACAGCAGCAGGTTCCACAGGAAGTAGATGGCAGAGGAGCTCCAGCCTAGGCGAGGCTTAGAGGGAAGACAAGTACGCAAGGCCCGGTGGTAGTCCAGTAGTGCCCACGAGACGCCCAGGAAGGATGTGCTGATGCCAAACCCTACCAAGAACAAGAAGAAACAAGTCAACCTTGAGGGCAGCATGCCTAGCAAACCCCGGGGCTCACAGGAACGCTACCAGAAACCCAGAAGTAGGTCCTACAAGCCCCAAGTTGTTCAAGAGACAGTTGGAGAGGGAGAACATCCAGTTAAGTTCCAACCAGAGAGAGTGCTCTGCTTTCAAATGCTACCCTGGTAGCACTCATAAGGATGGGAGGGTGTGTGAATTTGGCACTCCTGGACCTTGGCTATAAGCTTCTTCTAGGTCTATAACCTTTCCATTTCCAAGGTCTGGGAATGGAATTAGTAGTCCTAGCCCCCCTTTCTCCATGTCAAAAAGTAGGCAGACGTTCTCATGGAGTAGCAGCAGACTTCCTGCAGCTGTCCTCAGGACTGGGAGTAATGGCCTGCCTCCCCACTCCTCCTCACTCTCCTCCATGTAAGCCTGGCCCATTATCCTGATTTTCCAAGATCCACTTTATGATAGGGGTTCTACCCCACTTCTGAACTGTCTAGACTCAAGAAAGATGGAGTGGCATGGGCATACTGTACAACCCTATGTGTCTTCCCTCACCTCTTCTAACTCATTCACTCAACAGAAGTGTACTGAGAGCCTGCTGTGTGCTCAGGACCACCTGGGACCTGGTATCAAATCTGCAACTAGCTCCGCCTCTTACCTACCTCTTACCTCCCTGCAAAACCCAGCTTCAGTAACTTCTGGGGTTTCCCTTCTAGACCCCACTCTGCAGCCACAGGTTCCTGTAACAACCCACCCACCCCATCAACACAGCAATTACCAGTTTTGTTTTTTTTTTTTTTTTTTCCAGACAGGGTTTATCTGTGTAGCCGTAGCTGTCCTGGAACTCACTCTGTAGACCAGGCTGGCCTTGAAATCAGAGATCCGCCTGCCTCTGCTTCCTGAGTGCTGGCATTAAAGGTGTGTGCCACCACCACCCTGTTTTCTATTTTTGAGCTCCTGGAGGGCAGAAAACTGACTTGGCTCACCTGGGGTCCCCAGATGGCCCAATATGCGGCACACATTAGTTTCCTCAATCAAAAGCTGAGAAAAACCTGTCTCCTCTTGCTCAACCAACAGTGTAGACCCTATCCACATGGCTATGATCAAGAAAATGCCATCTATCTATATATCTAGCAGATGCATCTCTCTTCTTGTTAGTGAGGGGTTCTCCCAGGTCCTAGTGTGACAGCAAGGAGGGTTCCTTGGGGAGCTGCTACAAAGCTATTTGAGGTCGAAGGGGTGGGGAACAGAAAGGGGAGCCCTAGGCTCAATCCAGTGTGAGGGAGAGTCCCAGGCTGGGCACTTGGTCTTGAGGAAGTCCCTCCCAAGACTCCTCACTGTACAGACTTCTCTGCAGGTTTATGGAGTCTTATGAGTGTCTGCCACCTGTCTCTTTTGGTAACTCAGTACACAGAGTGTAACTATTTATTTTACAGGCTGGGTGGAGGCTCTGTGTATCTTGTTCACCACTGTGTCTCTACCACAGTGACAAAGAAAAAACTTGAGTGTCTGAAGGTTCCCTGTGGGGAGCAGGAGAGGTCCTGAGTGGATGTGTGTTATTGACCATGAATGGCCATGTCAAAGACCCCAGTGCCTCAGACCATAGGAATGGTATTATCCCTGGTAATACCATTAAGAAACAGCTGGCCTTTAGCTAAAACCAGTATGTACAGAAACTTCAAATGTGCTACGCTGCTGCTTCAGGATCCAGGGTCCCAGCTTCTGTGTGTGCCTGTTGTTTCTTTAGTCAATCCCTAAGCCATGCAGGTGGAAGCAGTGCTCAATAAAACGCCCATTACCTAACAAACCTATTATGTGTCAGGTAATTTCTATATTTTATTTTATTAACATCAAAATAATAAAAAGCACATTGCTGGGGAGGCAGAAGCAAGGGAAATCTGTGAGTTTGAGGCCACTGTGGTCTACACAGTAAGTACCAGTCCATCCTGGTTTACAGAGTGAGAACCTGTCTCAAAAATAAAAGATGGGAGAGCAATTGAGAAATATACACCTGACACTGACCTCTGGCTTCTGCATATACACACATACAGTTGCAAACGCGCACACACACACACACACACACACACACACACACACACACCCATATAGTATGTACCAGGCCCTGGGCTTTGTATGCATCCCCCACATCTAACCTCAACACTTCACCAAATAGGTTCATTATTATGCCCACTGTTCAGATGAAAAAAACTGATAGTTTGAGTCACTTTTCTAACTTCATGCAGCTTGAAAATGGCTTTAGCTTTGAATCCAGGCCCACTACCCAATGCTCAGTCACCCTACCTACGATTTTGAGAACACTGTTGACACTGGAAGGGAACCAAAGGGATAGTCACTGGTCCAGCACTCACACTGGTAGTATTCAGCATGGCCACTCTTCAACACGATAGCCAGCACCAGTGTGAGCTGTGGTGTCGCCTCCAAGAAACTCTCAAAGAGCCGCAGCATGCTGATATCCAGGGAGAGGAAATCTGCATAGGCTAGGTCACTCTCAGATGGTAGCTCCTGCTTCAACAAGGACAGCCCCTGCTTTAGCCCCTGCAGGCACCTAGGCAGAACACACAGATGCCCAGGGGGCCAGGTCAGTGCTCTGTAAATTCCTCCAGGTCTACTACTGTGTACATGGAGGTAGGCTTCAGTCCTAGCTTGTCACTTAAATGCTATGGAACCTTAGGCAAGCCACCTAACCTCACAGAACCTGTTTCCTCATCTATAAAGTGGGTGGCATACAACTTCTACTCTTGCTGGTCAGGCATGGTGCCAAGTTTATCACAACTCACAAAGCCCTCTTTTAGAGATGGAAAATGGAATTAAGGAGCAAGTAAGGGGCCTGGGAGATGGCTTAAAAGTTAACTGCATTCACTGCTCTTGCAGAGGACCAGCATTCAGTTCCCAGCACACGAGGTGGCTCACCTGTAACTCCCGCTCCAGGGGATCTGCCACCTTCTCTGGCCTGTCTGTAATAACTGTCCTTCACACTCACCTGGGTTGCACTCAAGTTTGTACAATCCCTCAGGCAAAATGCAAACATTCAAAGCCCCTCCCCAGTGCTGGAAGCTGTATCCAGCT
This sequence comes from Phodopus roborovskii, assembly GCF_943737965.1. NCBI lineage: Eukaryota > Metazoa > Chordata > Mammalia > Rodentia > Cricetidae > Phodopus > Phodopus roborovskii. Next base: position 20,454,732 of record NW_026126448.1, read on the forward strand.
TTACCAAGATGAGAATTCCACAACAGATTTTGAACATCCAGCCACCCCATCCCAACCCACACCCACCAAGAAGCCCTGCCTTCATCACAAGACCCTGACCCCTTGATTTTACTTTCTCCCATCTCACCCAAGGGCTTATTCACACACACACACACACACACACACACACAAAAAAAAAAAAAAAAAAAAAAAGTCACCAGGGACTTTCTAACTGTCCTCACTTCTGTCACTCTGAGCTGAACATGGGTCCTATCCAGTTCAGAAAAAGCACACAACCCACACACATTTTTACAAGAACCAGTCTGTGTCCAGCCCTGGCCGGCTCCAGGGACACAGATGAGTCAGGCAGGACCCATCTCTGCCTTTTTCATTCCCCGATGGGGAAGCAAATGCTCACAGAGGACAGAAACAAAGGGAAGGGGGCACTGTCCTGGAAAACTTGAAGCTGTGTCAGGACAACTTACGGACATGTGCCTTTAATCTGCTCAGAACATCAGTAGCAACTATTGCCATCCACGCTAGAACAGAGTAAACTGACACCAGAGGAGTTAATGACTCACCCAAGTTCCTATTCATGATAAAAATAAAAAGTACGCCAGACAAGGTGATGCACGCCTTTAAGAGGCAGGCGGGTCTGAGTTCGAAACCAGTCTGATCTACAGAGCGAGTTTCAGGGCAACCAGGGCTATGCAGAGAAACCCTGTCTCAAAAGAAAAAAAAAACTAAATTAAAATAATAAAAAATAATAATAAAACAGTCCTTGGGCCCATATTATACCAGGGACTTTCTCACTGGACTTGGCTCTGAAGGTTGTCAACCCGCGTATCTTTTTCCTCGACGGGCCCGGCGGGCACTCACCTGTACACAAAGCCGAGCTGCAGCAAATGCAGCAGCGCCAGCGAACGACGCGAGGGCAGCGACCCGTGCAGCTCGGCGGGGTCGGAGGCCAGCCAGAACCAGCTGAAGAGCTGCAGCAGCACCGAGGCGACGCACAGCAGCGTCAGCACCAGCGCGGCCCACAGGTAACGGCCACCGAGCACGTACTGGACGACGGCCCACAGGTCAACGGCCACGTCCAACAGGAAAGCCAGGGTGCCCACCACGCCCACGACCAGGTCCAAGAACAGAGGGTTTTGTAGCGACAAAGGCATGGCCGTCCAGCCGGCCTAGCAGCCGCGGGCCTGCCGGCCAGCCGGGTCGTCGGGCAGGAAGGGGGCGGGACAGTCTTCGGAGAGGCGGGGCTGCTGGGCGGAACTTCCCCCTCTCGCCCTGCCGTGGGAGGAGCGAGGGTGCGACCCCGCCCCTCAGCCGATCCCACCGCTCAGACCCGGGCCCCAGGCTACCCTGTCCAGAGCCCAGCTGCTGCTGCTTTAGATTTTGAGTTTGGGGCTAGAGGCCGGGCCACAGCTGTGATCCCTCAAGGTTGCACGGTTGCGAAACCAAACCAGAAAACTTTTTAAAAAGTATCTAGGGTTTAGCAGACTACGTGTGTGCCCAGTTCAGGCCTTGAGCAGATCTGCAGGGCCCATCTTCCTGGTGGCTCATTTTACTGCGGCAATCAAGTGCATGGTAGTTTGATATATATGTATTAAGGGGAATAATGCACAAACACATGTACCACGAGCATGTTTTGTGGAGAAAACGTGAAACTTGGAAGAAATGTTCTTCTTCGGAACCTCTCCGATGAATCAAAAGACAGGGTAGACTGATGGTGATGTTCATCTCTCCATGAGCTGACACTGCCCAGTTTTACCGGGAGAAGGCTGAACCCAGGAAGAGGGAAGGTTGGCAGTGTTGACAGTCATAGCATCACCAATATGGGCAGGGTTGGCAGCAGAGTCAGTATGAGCAGGAAACCTGGCATCAGCCTAGAGCCAAGGCCATGCAGGCAGGTAGCATAAGTGTTGAATGCCACCTGCTGCATGGCACACACATGCTCAGTGCGGCAGATGTCCCCACAGGTTGAATGGTCATAGCTGACTGAGTTATAGATATAATAACGTTGCAGCATGCGCTGGTCACTGGCGATTCGGGTCAGTGCCGTGTGCATGGAGCTGGTGCCTGCATCCTGCACCTGGTAGGCCTCTGTCAGGCGGTACTCCAGCTCCCAGTGTGGGGTCTCTTGTGCATTCGCCTGACTCAAGTTCAAGAAGTAGGTCACCATGTCCTGGATTAGAGACACAGGGTATGCCAGGAATGAATAGTTGTTTAGTCCTACCCACAACCCAGCCTGTCCCCAGGCTCTCCAGAGCTATCATAACAGCTGGTTTGTTACTGAGCACTCAGGCAGGTATGCCTGGCAGAGAGCCTGTGCTTGGGTCTGATGAGGCAACTGCACCTATAACCCCATTCTCCTGATAAAAACACAGGCCTAAAGAGGTTGTTATGACTTGAATCAGAAGTGTACCCCATGGGTGCATTCTGAATGCTTGTCCCCCACTGGTAGCAATACTTTGGATGGCTGTAGAATTTTTAGGAAGTGGAGTCTAGCTGGCAGAAGGAGGCCTTTGAAGCTGGCTCTGGATCCATCTCTGCTTCCTGCTCAATGACAATGAGGAGTCCCTGACACTAGTAGCCACATGCCTTCCCCACCAGGATGGAATTAAACACTCTGAAACCATGGCAGCAGCCAGATGTGTGTGTGGGGGGGGGGGGACGGGGTAGGGGAGATGGAGGGGTTGGGGTAATGTGGCTGGCAGAGTTTAAGAACTGCAGCTGATGTGGCCTTCAAATTCAAACAAGACTGTAGGACTTGGTGGTGCCTTCGGAACCAGAACACACTGATTATCACAGAAAGGAGCTTCGGTGAGTGTGTGTGGCATTATTGCACCCTCTCTCTGCTGTGACTGCCACTGTACAGAGGAAGCAATGAAGTGTCCATGCAGACAACAAGACATGCTCTTAAAAGTCCTCAGGCCTGGGGCCAGCAAGATGAGTCCCCAGAAGCCACATGGAGGAAAGCAAGAACCAACTTTGGCAAGTCACACACACACACACAGACACAGACACACACACACACACACACACACACACACACATTTTTCAGTCCTCAGACCTGAGCAGGGGAGATGGCTTAGTGGTTAAGAGTACTTTTTGAAAATTTTATTTTACTTTTAATTTTGTGAGAGTATATGCACATGCATGCAGGAACCCATAGAGGCCAGAGGAAGGGATCAGAATCTCTGGAACTGGAGCTGTAGGCAGGTGTGAGCTGCCTGATGTGGGTCCTGGGAGTCAAACCTGAGTATTCCTCAAAAGCACTGAGCCATCCGTCCAGCTCCCAAGGGCACTTTCTGCACAACTATGAAGAACTGAGTTTGTATCCTTGCGCTCACATGCGCGCGCACACACATATAAACTGAGCAGGGTATGGAGGCTCACAGCTGTAATTGCAGCACTCAAGAGGAGACTAAGGCAGAAATGTTGTATCAAGGCAGGAGAGATGGCTCAGCTCACATGCTGCTCTTCCAAAGGACAGGGGTTCAGTTCCCAGCACCCACATATGGCAAAACACATACACATAAATAAATAGCCATTATAAGAAGAAGAAAGATTGCATCAAGCATGTCAGCAAACCCTGGCTCCTTGGCCTCTGAAATGCCTGTAGGATCAGATACTTCCCAGCACCCAGGGCTGGGTCACCACCCTCTGGCAGCTGCTGGTGTTTACTTCCTTACTGTGCCTGTGCCTTGATCACAGTAGACGTGGTGATTTTGTGAAACTGTGAATCAGAACAGCTCACACTTCTGTCCCCAGCTCTCCAAGTCCAGAGTTCTCGACATGACCTTGATCTGATCCACTTTTCCTTTTTTGCTCTCCGGGGTCACCCCTCCCCCTGCTCTTTCCCTAAACCTCCAAGCCCCTTCCCACCCCAGGGCATTTGCCTTGCTGTTCCCTCTACCTTCTTTACAAACCTATGGCTCGCTCAGTTTACACAGAACTCAAATTCCTCCTTACTCGAGAGCGACATTTCCCTTGTCCCATCTATGTAACACAGCCCACACACTCCAAAATCTTCAGCCCCTTTACCTTCCTCCCACCCTTCTTCAGCGTCTTCCTCCATGTTAAGCTAGCACTTTGCTGCTGAGCTATAGCCACGCCCCCATCCCCCTTTAGAGACACAGGGTCTTCTTGCTATGTTATTGTCTGGTCTTGAACTCACTATGTAGTCCAGACTGGCTTTAAATTTTAGTCCTGTGCCTCAGTCTCCCAAGTGCCTGGGATTACAGTGCTGTGTCAGCTGGTCCAGCTACCACCCTCCCTTTTCTGCCTCTCATGTTTAATTTTATTCATTTGTTTACTGTTGTCCTCCTGTAGGAATTTTGGCAAAGGAGAGCAGTTACTCTGTTGTTTGTGTCTGCATCTCCTGAGCTTTGAACAAGACTTGGCATGTGGAGGTTCTTAGTACATTTTGATGAATGAATGAATGAATAAATGAATGAATGAATGAATGAAGTAGTCTTTCTTTGTCGAAAAAGTGCTCACAATGTTAGGAGCTGGGTCCTGGTTGGTGTTTGGGAAGGGGCAATGGGCTTGAGCTCAGACTGTTGGGAGTCTTCCATATAGCTTAAGGAGAGGCAATTTTATCTTAAGGCTTGTAAGCAGCAGACAGGCAATATGCAGTTAGTATTTTAGGAAGATTAATCCCTTCTGGGTGTGGCAGCAAGTGGCAGTGACCCAGAACAAAGAAAGATGTGGGGAAGAATTGACCTGACCAGGTGGTAGGTGGCAGATTCTAACCAGCATTCCCTTCAAGGCTCAGCGCTGAGTAGCAAGTGGGTTAGCTGAGGACCAGAGAAGGTGGTGATGCGGTTAGGTTCCCACCCCAGGCCCCAGCAGACCCACGCTCCTAACCTGCGGGTTCAGTGTGACGCGATCATACTCGAAAACACGGATGCCTGGATTGTTGGCTCCGTTGACCACTCCAGGGAATGTGGTCTTCCATGGGGTGACCCCCGGTGTGAGGAACATGACGCTTATGGGGGCACCTTTAGGGGAAAAGACAACAGGCTGAAAGGGACACCACGGGGAGAGGAAAGTTGTCGGTGGCCAGTTCCCTCAGGACGCAGTACCTTCACTGTCATAGAACATTCGGAAGCTGTCAGTATGGTGGTGCCCAAAGAACTGCCCGGCTATGACACGGTGGTGCTTCTGGACCACCTTCAGGTACTCCTCATTGAATCTCTCTCGGAACCAGGCCTTGTCCTGTGTCTTCTCAAAGAACCCTGGGGGCACGTGGCCAATAATGTACACCTGCAAGAAAGGTACCAGGATTGGAGATGCTCTCTCCATCTGGTTTCCACCTCCCAAACCCTGCCCAGGTGCTCAAGGGCAGGCGGTCCGGCTCATGTGCATCTCCTCCCTCTGAGCGTAACTTAGACAAACCCTTCCTGATCCTTCCCAGAGCTGGGCTGATCCTCCACGGCTCCGTGAGAACACTCCATGTTCATGTGCATCTGTGTTTTATGTTCCCCTTGGCCACCATTTCAAAAATGTAGAATGAAAACAGAATTAGGAGTCAGGGGTGGTGGCACACACCTTCAGTCCCAGTCCTTGAGAGGAAGAGGCAGGTGGATCTCTGGGAGTTCAAGGCCAAGCCTGGGCTACAGAGTGGGAACGTGTCTTAAAAGGATAAAGAATAGTGACTGAGCTCTGGCGTCAAAGCACAGCTTGGCCACCAGCCGAATGTCATCTCCCTGAGCTTCAAGTTTCTCATCTGGAAGAGCATTCACCTGGGGGGAGCGTACTGGCTTGTTGTGTGTCAACACAGCTAGAGTCATCAGAGAGGAAGGAGCCTCAGCTGAAGAAATGCCTCCATGAGATTCAGCTGGGAGGCATTTTCCCAATTAGTGCTCAATGGGGAGGGCCCAGCCCATGGTGAGTAGAGCCATCCCTGGAGCTGGTGGCCCTGGGTTCTGTAAGAAAGCAAGCTGAGCAAGCCAAGGGAAGCAAGCCAGTGAGCAGCGCCCCTCCATGGCCTCTTCATCAGCTCCTGCCTGCAGGATCCTGTCCTGTGTGAGTTCCTGTCCCGGCTCCCTTCCATGATGGACTACAATATGGAAGTATAACCCAAAATAAACCCTTTCCTTCCCCCCCCCTTTTTTTTTTGTCATGGTGTTGCATAGCACAAATAGAAACCCTGACTGAGACATGGAGTTGCTACGAAATTTAATAACGGGTCAAGTCTAAAGCACAAAGCCATGTGCCAGCTATTAGCATAATAAGCTCTCATCAACAGCAGCCACGAAGTCCTCCTGGGATGTGATGGGTGATACATCGACCCACACATGAGTCACTGTGCTGGTCCTGGAGTAGCTGCTGGGTCAGCAGACGAGATGGACACACCCAACATCTGGGTGCCTCCTTGGGTACACAGTGTGCACTACTGCTGTGGGTATGGCAGTGATGGAAAGATGTCTGAAGTTGGAGCAAGGAGACTAGGGTTCTAGGCTTGGCTCCATTGCTTACTGTGTGATGAGACCTTTACAGCTCCTTGAGGCCCTGAGTGTCTTCACATGCAGTGGGATTCAGGTCCTCAACTCACAGGGCTGCTGTGGCTAGAAGAAACCTCCTCTGGGCCAGGCTGATACCGGACCCTCTGGGATATGAGCATCCCCCGTGAGTGTGTAAGCCTGTGCCTGGTGGAAGACTTATTTCAGGGAGTAACCCAGGGGCACAGAAAGAAGTAGGAGCACTTACCATCTCCCCATCCCGAGATGCATTGCTCAGCACATCTCCTAGCCACTGGAATTGCTGGCCGGGGTCGGCCATGCTGGCTGTCTGCTCATTGCTGCTGTAGTACAGATTGGTATTGAGGACCACAACTCGCCCTGCACTGCTGTTACCTGGCAACTTCTCGGAATAGAAGGCACCTAGGATGTCACAGAGATAGCCTGAGGTGGGTGCCTCTGCCACCCTGCACCTCACTTTCTGACTTCTTTCCCTTGGGCCCTCCCCTCCCATAGGAGAGGCATCTAGGGGTAGGAGCAAAGGTTCTGGAGCTGAGTTTTAGTTCTGGCTCTATCACTCATTAGCTGTGTCTTGGGAAAGTCACACGGTCCCTCTCTACTCTCAGTACTCCTCATCTGGATAATGGACTAACAATGATGTGTAGTCTCCATCTAGATCCATTGCTGACCATCTTCCACTCAGCTGTTTGTCCCAGGAGCTGACCTATTTAGATCAATCAGTGGGCTATGGTTTGAACAATGAGGAGTTCCAGCACAAGAGAAGAAAGCAAGGTCAGAGAAATTTGGGCTGGCCGTGTGTCTACACCAGACATTTGCAACTGAGATGTGGCCCCCAAGGAACATATGTCAATGCTCAGAGACACATTTGGTGGTCACAATGGAGATGGCATCTAGGAGACAGTGACCAGAGACACTGCTAAACATACTATTGTGGGGGAAAGAACAGCCCTGCCGGCCCACAGGCTGTAGATACCCAGGTTCAAGTTAGCTTGAGCTAAACTTCCAGAGCTGTAGTAGGGTAGCTAGCGGGCTCCAGAAGGGTGCTGAGGATAGTGCCTGGCATTCACTGCTTTACGATTATCAGTGATGCCCTAAGTTAAGTACATAGGCCTTGGAATCTGTCCCAGATCCTGTTGCATTCACTGCTTTACGATTATCAGTGATGCCCTAAGTTAAGTACATAGGCCTTGGAATCTGTCCCAGATCCTGTTCTCAACTCCTTTAGCAAGCTGTGTGACCTCTGTCTCAGCGTCTCCCTCTGAAAACTGGGGATAAAAATCTGTGCCTGCTTCAGGGCTTGTGGAAATGAAACAATCAGACCAACAGTTTGTGTCCATATGGTAATCAGCACCATGGATACCTTCTTTGAAGAGAGCGAAGGATTCGTTGCTAAGCCAGGGTCTCCACAGTTCCGCCACCTGATCGTAGATGCTGTTGCTCTCCGCTGGGAACTGGTTTTTAGGGTGAAAGTCATGATTTCCCAGAGCGGCATAGACTTTAGTATCTGAGAGAAAAAGAAGACATATTAAGGAAACACGCAAGAGCAGCCAGCCAGCCCTCAGCAGCCACTGGCCATCAAAGCCAAAGGGGAACAGAGATAACACAGATAAGGGGAAAACAGAGATAGGCAGAAAACCGCATTAGATAGCATCTGGCTGAGCTCCACCGAGGACTGGGATGGAAGAGTTGTGAGTTGCCTGGTCCCATTTCCTACCCCTGTACTCGACCAGAAAAGAGGCCCCTGGGAGGCGACGAGGAGAAGCAATTCCTTATGGAGCCCCCACTCGTGTTATTGTCAATTTCACATCATCTTGCTTCTGAGAGGAGACCTGGCTCACCTCATTCACATAAGTCAACCAATATTCTACAGCACACCAGCGTGGAGCTGGGCACCAGGCTCTCAGGCCCAGAAGCCTTGCGGTGCAGAGGATAGCAAATAATTAGCTGTGTGTGAGGGATAACAAAGGCTAGGAGGAAGGGTGGCCTGTGAATGAGATTAGGTGTGTAGGGGAGCCCAGCAGACTGCCTCCTTAAGGACAGCCTCATGCTCGCTTCTTTTGTGTTAATTGTGGGGTTTGCTTGTTTTGTTTTTCCCCAGGCACTGTGAAGCCCAGGCTGACCTTGTAACTCTGGATCCTCCCGCCTCCACTTGAGTGCTAGGATTACAGACCTGCTCCAGTACCTCAAGCTCATTTCTGCTTTTACTTAGTCTCTACGCCTGGCATGCAGTAGGTGCTTAATAAATATTCTACAATGAACAACAACAACAAAAATTCTTGGGAAAAGCCAGGCATGGTGATGTACACCATCACTCGGGAGGCAGAGGCAGGAGGATCTCTGTTGAGTTCAAGGCCAGTCTGGTCTACATAGTGAGTTCCAGGACAACCAGAGTTATATAGTGAGGCCCTGTCTCAAAGAAGACCCCATTTAAGCTGAGCCAGGTGACAGAATCTTATAGTTTCAGCTACTCAGGAGAGTAAAAGGAGAGGACTGCAGATGAGTTCAAAGCCAACCTGTTGAACTTAATGAGGCCTGGTTTCAAAATGGGCTAGAGCACCTGCCTCGCCTAGAAAGCAAGAGGCCATAGGTTCATTCCCCGTACCTCAGAAGAAGGCAGACCCATCTGAGAGAAAATGTAAATCCCCGGCAAGTGCTAATTTGAAAGGAAAAAATCGTTTATGCTATTCACAGCTACGGTGGTCCAGGTTCCACACCTAAAGGTGTAATCATCGAATGTTCACACTTTCCTCAGTAAACACCCGTTGACTGGCTGTATGAATGGCTAGACTATCTTATGTCATCCTCAAACAACCCCTGGGACAGGCATCACAATTTCCCCCTTTTCCCAGGAGGGAAACAGATGCTGGGTGACATCCCCAAGCTTATGGGGAAGTAAAATTTGGGGACTGTCTTGTTGCTGTTTTCCTGGTCTTGCTTTGTACACCTGTTCTTGGCCTCTCTTCCACACTAGAGAGTCAAGCCCAATGTGCAAAGTGAAGGTAGGAAAGAGAAACGCAGTCAAACTATAGAAGCAAACTCCCCAGGCCAGCCATGCCCTCTCCACCTCACCCCTTCCATCCCTTTGTGCAGGCGGAGGATCCAACCCTGTGCATGCCAGGAAGGCAGGCAGGCAGGTACTCTACCACTGAGCCACACAGCTGGCCCCTTACTCTTCCCGGGTGAACCCTCTGAACTCTCTGTGATGCAGCTCCGGGTTCTGCTTGGATGGTATTCTAATTCTCTCTTGTATCTTCCAGTCTCATTTTAACATCTCTCAAAATAAGGCGTGTCTGTTTACCATGGCTGTGAGGAAGCACCTTATCGTTCTTTATCGGGCAGCACTTTTTTTTTTAAATCATGGCCATATATAAAATGATTCTCTTTTCAGCCAGTGAGTGGCATCTTCAACAATAGCAATTGTAATAAATGTGACACAGACTACAGAATCTATAATTTTTACACATGTTAAGTCATGGTCAGTAAAGTGTTTTTTTTTTTTTTTTTTCTGGTTTTGTTTTTGATTTGTGTATGTGAGATATATATATATATATATATATATATATGTATGTATGTATATATATATATATATATATATATATTGCACTCACCCACATGTGGGTGTGGATGGAGGCCTGAGGTTGACAGTTTAATGTCTTCCCAGTTGCTACCTTATTTTTGAACTTTCTTACTTGTCATTTTGGCTAGAGTGGCTAGCCAGCAAGCCCCCAGGATCTGTCTGTCTCTGTCTCCCCAATGCTGGGTTTATAGATGTGTGCTGTTGACCCCAGCTTTAATGTCTGTGTGGGGATCTGAACAGATTCAGGTTTTCATGCATGGTGACAAGTGTTTCACCACCTAGCCATCCACCCAGCCCCAATAAACTGCTTTCCTATCCATTATTTCACTTTTACTCCAGAAGTCCTACGTGGACCAGAGGAAAGAGGCTCAGGGCTAGGTATGCGTCTGAATCCCTCACTAGAAAGTGACGTCTGAGGCATCAGTCCCTAACTGCATTGGGGGTAATAATACCTTTAGCTGGAGGTTGGGCGAATAGCCCATTTGGACCCTAAGAAGCAACCTCTGCCAAAAGATGTACGGAGTCTACCTTTATAGAACATACAGGGCTGGATTAGAGAAGGTGGACACAGCCAGGTGTCTCAGCAAATGTTTTCTGTCAAGGGAGGAGACTATGGGAACAAGAGCAGGACCCAGATGGGGGCATAGAGCCCCACACTTGCCAAATGACCTTGACCAGTTGACTTGATGCCAAGACTCACATTCCTCATTAGGAAAGTTAAGCTGGCAGCAGCTCCTATCTGTGGTTGTCATGACAGTGAATGTGCTAAAACCTGCCAAACTCTTAGAGTAGTAATTAGCGCTTGATCGGCACAGTTGTTGTCTATTTTATCACGATTCTGGATGTGGATCCTGGAGGGCCATGAATATGACCTTTGAAAGGAGAGGAAGGAGATGAGGTAGACACTGGCGGGAAGCTTTCTCAGGTTCCCAGCTGGCAGCCTGTGGACCTGACTCAGCCCTCAGGACCTGTTTTGTATGGCCCATTTAAAACCATCTTCAAGGGCCAATAGGTGGAACACACAGACCCTCTTTTCTCTGTCATGCCCCTCGGGGTTGCTCACTCACTCCCACTCTCTGACCACTCTGCCTGGCTTGAAAGGCTTAAGAAGCACTGATAAGAGTACTGTGGCTGGCAAGCAGCATCTCCCAGAAGTCTGACAGCTAGATGGTCTGCAGACAGCAGATGCCAGCGTCAGGGCAGGATACAAAGGCCATGTGTGAGCCTGACTGAGCTTGCCCAGGGATGCCTGTATGTAACTGACTGGCAGGTGTGAGTCTAGCATTAGATAGAGAAGAGTGTAAGATGGAGGAATGGCTGGCAATGACTTTGGTGGTCACCCGTGTTCCCACAAAGGTGAGAAATGGTTGCTGTCCGGCGCCTGAAGCTGGGGAGCAGCCACTGTTGTCAATGAAGGTCTGTATGTACTCCTACTGCTGCTGTGGCCCGTGCCAGACACGATGCGGGGGAGAGGGGGGTCATGGAACACTGCCAGTCAGACACCGAGTCCTACCTGGAAAGACCTCCCTGATGAGGTTAGTCAGGCGTTCCACAATTGCCAACACAGCTGCCTCCCCTAGCCTCTCGTTGGGGATGTGCGGTGTGTCATCTCTGTAAAACACCAGACAGACAGTGGGCACCAGACAGACAGGCACAAGAAACTGAAGGGAACAGCGGAGAGAAGAGAGCTGTAGCTATACACCCCCACCCCCGCATGTCCACATGACCAAGGAAAGACAAGCTGGAGTGCAATCAGACAGAATTAAAAACCCAGGCTCTGCCATTTAAACACCTGCCGTGAAGTCCTGGGCTGGTTGTTAGTCTGTCTGAGCCCCCATTAGCTCACGTGTAGAATAGATAATAATACCTATTCATAGTCACACACACTAAATAAAAATAAAACCATCCTGCAGAGCATTGGTGGCGTACGCCTTTAACCCCAGCACTCAGGAGGCAGAGGCAGGTGGATCTCCGTGAGTTAGAGGCCAGCCTGGTCTACGAGCAAGTTCCAGGATAGGCTCCAAAGCAATAGAGAGAAACCCTGTCTAAAAAAAAAAAAAAACTCATTTCTACAGTTCTCTTCCAAGAAACTGCAGCTGTCTCAGAAATGTGTTTTATAACTAAAGAGCTATGAAGAAAGAACCCTAGAAATTATTCCATTCTATATCATTCAGCTCTGCAAGCCCCTGGAGGTTTCTAGAAAAATGCTGCACCATGGGAAGGGCTATGGATTTCCCAGTGCCCCTCCCAGAGGGACTATTTCAGTGTTAAAGTTTTTTAATAATTTCTTTAATTTTATTTTATGTGCATTGGTATGAGGATATCAAATTCCCTGGAACTGGAGTTATACAGAAAGTTGTGGGCTGCTGTGTAGGTCCTCTGGAAGGGCAGCCAGTGCTCTTAACCACTGAGCCATCTCTCCAGCCCCAACTGTTACAGTTTTTAAGAGCCACTCCTCAGAACTATCAGAGCCCTTTCCCCGCAGCGTGACTCCTGGTAGGAGTCTATTGATTCCTGGGCCCTCCTGAGATACTGCCGTATTCCTTAAGGGCATAGCCTTTCCTCTCCCCCTGCACAGGGCCCCTGGGGTGGTCACCCCTACATCATAGGGAGGGACAGTCAAGAACATTATGGACTTCGTCCCACTTCCTATAAGTGTGCACTGAGCCTGGCAGAGGTAGCATCTGGAGCCACCCTCACCAGTTTGCTGGGTCCGTTTCTGTCCTGCCATGTGGGGTCTGGTACCCTGTGCAGGCGGCCCTCTCTCCTGGCTGTATCCTCTGCAAGGCTGAGAGCCCTCTGAAGACCAGTCCCTGACTCTGCCATCTCAGCCCCTGGTGTCTGCCCGAGGACCGAACACGCAACAATCCTGGATGTTCTGCTGAGATGAGGGTTAAAAGGGACAGAGGAGGTAAAGGGCTCACACGTGACATATGACTGCTCTTACCCCGTCCAAAAAATGAAGTCTGGCTTCGGCTCAATCTCCTTCATGGCGTAGATGGAAGAGTTGACAAGGGCCCAAGGAGAGTCACAGAGGTAGTCACCCCAGGGTCCAGCATTTAGCACAGGCTGGGAGCCAGCTGACGGGCACACCTGGAGGGGGTCCTTGGATACAGTGTAGTTGGGATCCAGATGCAGGTCAGAGATGTGCCAGAACCTTCCTGTGGAAAAAGAGAACCTCCCTCGATGCTTGGCTCTTCCCCAGGCTGGATGAGGAAGAAGCCTGGAGGTAAAAAATCAGGCTCCTCTGAACACCAAGTTTCAAGAAAGAGTTTCAGAGCCCCACTCTGCCCAGAGTAGAGAACGGGCTCGCTCTGCACCCAGCCTGTGATCTTTTGGTGAGGTTCTTATCATTGCCTATCCCAGTACCCACAGCAGCTGCAGGAGGGATGGGGCCGTGTGACCCTCAAGGCGCTGAGCAGGTGTGCGTATGCAAGCAAAAGCACAGGTTAAACATGCAGGCTCTGGATCCACCTCAGAGCTGTGTGGCCTTGGGCAAGCCTAGTCGCTCAGCAGGGCCTATCACTAGATCCAGGCCCTGGCAAACCCTGAGATATAAGCAGAAAATCTGGCCTGGGGGAGGAGGCTTACACACAAATGAGCTGGGAGAGCTTGCAAACCCTGGGAGTCAGTGTGGAAATGAAAGAGGATCAGAGCAGAGGAAGGATGTCTCAGGCTGCAGCTCCTCGCATGGGTGTGCACATCATGGTGTGGATTTGGGGCATCGGCACACGCTGTGGGTAGTGTGTTTGTTGAAGCAGTTGCCTGAATTTTTCTCCAAACTGAAACGTGTAATACAGAGAAAGGACAGACAAGAAGCAGGTGAGGTGGAGCATGGCATTGCCATGGTCTGTCTGTCTCTATCTCTCTTCCAAGACAGCATTTCTCTGTAGCTTTGGAGCCTGTCCTGGAACTAGTTCTGTAGACCAGGCTGGCCTCGAACTCACAGAGATCCGCCTGTAGCTGCCTCCTGAGTGCTGGGACTAAAGGCAATCGCCACCCCCCTCCCAGCCCAGTTTCTCTTTTTTGAGGACAGGACTGGTTTTGAACCCAGGATTGTCCTGTGTCAGCCTCTCAAACACTAGGACTGCAGAGTCACACTGCCACACCCAGCTCTCAAGGACAGCATATTGAAAGTAGGTCCAGCCTCTGCCCTCAATCTTGTGTTTCGGGCTGAAATGCCAGAGAAACCTGGGGATTACCTCACCTCCTATTGATACTTCCTACTCCATTTCCTCAAACTCAGAATCAACAGTTAACATCCTTCCCCACAGGATGCTCCGCCTGGGGTGGGACCAGGACACGAATGTGGCACCAAAACAGGTCCAGACTCTGGTTCCTACACTTTCCCTCCCAGGTGCTCTTGAGAACTTGCCTACCTCTCTTGACCTATACCTTATCTGGGGAAAGGACCTGAAACTTGCTTACATTAAGGTATAAATGACTGACTAAGCTGCCCTTCCCACAGCCTGGAAAGTTTGGATTACCCTCTCCACTCTCCTGATAAGGAAGCAAAGGATCAGAGGTCAACAGGCCTGAGACTGTGGCCAATGGCAGGGGCCTGTGGCTCAGACTCTAAGGAGATGTGGTTGCCATTTGGAGAACCAGGTACCTGTTCTAGATAGATGTTTAGATGGACAGTATGTGCCTGCATTTTGATGGTCTTACCCGAATGGAGTCTTCGTTTATACCGAAAGAAGGGATTTAATCTTTCCACACAGATTTCAGCCCCTAATATATTTGAAATTATTCCTCCAGAAACAAAACCCTAAGCCAGAGTAAAGGAATTAAGCATCCCATTCTAACCATAAGTGGACAAGCTAGTGGGCTTCCCATGTACCCAAGCACCTGCTAGCTCATGCATGTGGCCATGTTTTAGGCAAAGCTCGCCAGCCTAATGCAACAAGATGAACTTCTGTCTGGTGTCCTTGGAAGACCCAGGAGGACACTATTGCCCTGCCTCAAGGAGGAGCTTTCTCAATTAACCACAAGCACCAGCCACTTGGTCTCTCTGATGTCAGCCGCAGTGGGTATTTCTTCACTCCAGAAAAGTCCTGGCTGGGGGCAAGGCTAGGCCAATTGTCAGTTTCTAGTAAAAATGAAACTGCACTCATCCTCCCTGGCATTTGTGAGTAGGGTGTGGTGTGAATGGGTGTTGCTGTGAATCAAACTCAGGGCCTGGTGCATGCTAGGCAAGTGCTCTATTGCTAAGCCATTCCCCAGCCCTCTCCCCGGCTGCCTTGAGAAAACTGTTATGGTTCCCAGAATGACCTCAAATGCACTGAGTGCAGGTACCCCCCCCCATTCAGCTTTCCAAGTAGCCAATATAGCAGGGGTGTGTCACCACAAAGTGGTTGGAATAAGGGTTCTTTTTGGGGGTGGGGGTGGCTGAGTACCGAGACAGGGCTTCTCTGTGTCACCCTGGCTGTCCTAGAACTAACTCTATAGACTAGGCTGCCCTCAAACTCACCAAGATCTGCCTTCCTCTGCCTCTCAAGTGTTGGGATTAAAGGTGTATGCGCAGCTGCCGCCACCACCTGGAATTAATTATTATGGTTATGAGAAAACTTGGGTGCCAAGTTTAGTGAGTAGTTGAGGGCACAAACCTCAGTAGAAATTCTAGCTTTACTGCTCACTTGCTGCATAGACAAGGACATCTTTACTCTGGCCTGTCTCTGTCCAGCAGCTCATAGGTACGTGAAGATGGCATGTGGTGAGATGAGCTAACATAGCATCGGCATGCAGCAAGTGGGAAGCGTCAGCTACTCCATATTTGGTCTTTGAGAATATCTGACAGGCTTCCTCTCACTGCAGAGAGGAGATGGAAGGAAGGGAGGAATGGCCACAGCTTGTCCTGACTGCACACCTTGTCTCCTTGGGACTGTCCTCTGCAGGGCCAGGAGAGAGATTAGAAGGACAAAGTCAAGACTGAACTTGCCATCTGATGCAGGGGAATGAGTGGAGTGTTGCACCAGCTGCACGGGAGGAAAAGGAGCTGCATGCTGGTGTCATGACAGATAGCATCCCAGCTCTTGGCTAAGAATAGTAGAACCCACAGTTCCATGCAAAGCGGAGACTGGCTGCTAACTGATAGGTGACTTGGCACTTCCTTGCACATCAGAAGACCCTGAAAGTGCTTGCAGGTGTCACAGGACTCTTTTTTGTTTGTTTTTCGATACAGGGTTTTTCTGTGTAGCCTTGGCTGTCTTGGAATTCCTTCTGTAGACCAAGCTGGCCTCAAGTTCACAAAGATATGTCCACCTCTGCCTCCCGAGTGTTGGGACTAAAGGCGTGTGCCACCACAGTCTGGCTCTTTTTTCTTCTTCTTAAAGACATTTGTTGTTGTTGTTTTTAATTATGTGTAAGTGAGAGTGTGTGTACACTTGTGAGTGCAGGTGCCTGTGGAGGCCAGAGGTGTGGGATCCCCTGGAGCTGG
The DNA here is from genome assembly GCF_943737965.1 of Phodopus roborovskii. Taxonomy (NCBI): domain Eukaryota; kingdom Metazoa; phylum Chordata; class Mammalia; order Rodentia; family Cricetidae; genus Phodopus; species Phodopus roborovskii. The sequence continues at coordinate 20,471,215 of NW_026126448.1, forward strand.
AGTTATAGGCAGTGTGAGCCTCCCACATGGATGCTGGGACACACATCTGCAAGAACACATACTCATAAAATACTGAGCCATCCCAGCACTGGAAGGAGGCAGAGGCAGGCAGAGCTCTGTGAGTTCAAGACCAGCCTGGTCTACCTGACTAGTTAGTTCCAGGACAGGCTCCGAAGCTACAGAGAAACCCTGTCTAAAAAAAAAAAAAAAAAAAAAAAAAAAAAAGTCAATCTACATTTCAGGAAAAGCATAGAAGGGCAGGCATCTTAATCTCACAGCAACTTAGCAGAGTCTGTCTCATTGTGGGATCAGACAGGCACTGCCCCCCCCCTTCCCACCTCCCAGGGCCTCTCATTAAATGAATGTGGTAGTAACAGCAGCTACTAGTACAGCTACTAGAACTACCCAAGTGCAGTGAGGCCAGATGTGGTGGTGTGTGCCAGCGACTCCAGCTACGCAGGAGATGGTCAGAAAGGTCACCTGAGCTCAGGAGTTCAAGGCAAGCCTGGACAACAAAGTGAGCTTCCTGAGATTGCATAATCTTTACAGCAAGATGGCCCTGAAGGAAAGGTAACAACTGAGTTTGATCCCTAGGACCCACATGATAGAAGGAGAGAACTGACTCCTCCAAGTGTCCTCTGACCTCCACACACTGTGCGTGTGTGCATGCATGTGTGTAGGAATATATATTATATATAATTTTTTTAAATAAAGACTTTTATCCTTTTATTTTATTGAAATAAGTTTTAAAGAGAGTTTTCCAAGAGCCTAATACCAAGTCTAGGCCACTGAAAATGCTCAGCAGCCAATAAGTCTGCCTGCTGTTTTCCTTAATGGACTATTTCTGCAGAGCTTCCCATTGTAAACAGAACACAGCTGGACAGCCTGGGTTCATGTCTGGACTCAATAGCTGTGTAACTTTGGAGTTGTTTTTCTGTGTACAATGATAAGGAAAACACTTCACAGGCTAAGTTGTTGTGAAAGTATTACGTCAAAAAAAAAAAAAAATCCACACACAGGAGTGTGGTTAAGTGCACTCTCACAGAGGACCCTGGTTCAAATCCCAGCACCAACAAGGGAGCTCATAACTGTCTTTAACTCTAGTATCAGGTCATCGGATGCCCTTTTCTGGCCTGCACTGGGGCACCAGGCACACATGTGGTACACTGGCATGCATGCAAACAAAACATCCATGTACATAAAACAATGATGCTTCTTCAACAGTGGTTTGCAGATCTTCCCTGCTAAGCCTGCCTCCTTCTCTGAGCTGTAACTCAAGATGAGAAATTTTTAGCTAGTGTGGTGGTGACACCTTTAATCCCAGCACTCGGGAGACAGAGGCTGGAGGATCTCTGTGAGTTTGAAGCCAGCCTGGTCTACAGAGCGAGTTCCAGAACAGCTAGGGCTATTGTTACACAGAGAAACCCTATCTCGAAAAACAAGTAGATAGATGAGACAGAGGCCGGAGGATCTCTGTGAGAACAAAGCCAGGCTTATCTACATAACAAGTTCCAGGCCAGCAAGGAATGCACAGTGAGACCATGTCTCAAAAAAAAAAAAAAAAAAGCCTTCAAGGTCACTCTGGAATACTACTGGCATAAGCATTTGTCTTGCTCACGCTGGGTTTCTCCTTGGCTGTTGTTTATTCCAGCTGAGGGGATGGTTATTCCTTGAAGACCTGAATTTTCTTTTCTGCCTTCTTCCTGCATTCACCCAGGGTTCAGAGATCGGCTCTCCACTAATGTTTTTGTTTTTATATTTTATTTTTATTTACGTTTATCCATTGGGCAGGAACACACCACTACACTTGTGTGGGAGTCAAAAGACAACCTTTGGGAATAGGTTCTCTGCTCCCATCATGTGGGTCTTGGTGGCAAACACGTTTGCCGGCTGAGCCATCTCCCCAGCCCTTAGCCAATGTTTTCGTTTGTTGCTTTGTTCGAATCCCAGGGCTGGAACACACTGCCTTGCGCATTCAGACAATCACTGTACCACAGAGCTACTACACCTGATCCTTCCACCACAAGCGTCCCGACTGAGTTCACAAATTTTTCCAACCACCTGCTCCCTCTCCGTGGCTGGCTCTGTACCAGACCCTAAGCCAAGTCAGTGCCCAACTGGCAAAGTCAGCATCCTGCCCCTGCCTCTGGCTCAAGGGGCCCCTTTTTCTTTTCTTTTTGAAACACTGTTTCATGGATACTAGGCTGCCACCGAACTCTCTCTACCAAGAGAGCAACACCACACAGTAAGTAGCCCTGATGACTCTAAACTCTCGACTTTAACCTCTAAGCTGCTTGACCATTCTCGGCCTTGTTCTGTGAGCCATTCCCAGCAACCCAGACCCCACCCCCCAGTTCCTAGTAGGAAACAAAGACTAAGCAGGTTTTCCTGCAGCCCTACCTAGTTCAGCCCCTGCCACTCCCCAGGGGGCCAGGAGTATCAGCCACGGGAGCAGTGTCATCCTCGGGATCATTCGCGTGCGGCCGCAGTCCCTCTAGGTGTGTCCGCGTAGCAGGTTCCCACCAACTTGTGACCAGCCACGTGTCTGAGCAGAACTTCCCGTCTGGCAGTTACCTGTGTTCCAATTTATCCCTGGCGGCTGGCTGCTCTTGCTTTTCCTCGTTTGTCCAGCAGGGCGTGAACTTGATTGGAGGAGAGATGTACCAGTCAGCACTGGAGGAAGGGCTTGTAAGTCTCTGTGGAAACCACATCTATGTTGCAAGATGCTGTTAAGAGTCCCCGACTTTTAGAAACACAGAAGTACTTGGAGCAAAATAATACGATATTGGCAGTTTGCTTTAAAAATTATCTAGTAGAATTGAAGGCGTTTCAGTTCAGCCAGCCTCCTTTATTTCCAGAAAATATATGGCAAGCGCCATCCTCTCTGACTCATTGTCCTCTCCTTGCAGAACAGAAACATGAATGAATTCATTGGCTGGCTTTGGCCACCAAAGGACCGTAAATGCTAGCTGGAGATGTGAGAATACAGGAACCTAAACTTAAACCAGATGTGGTAGTGCTCACCTATGACCCCAGCATTCTGGTGTAGAGGCAGAAGGGTTAGCAGTTCAAGGCCATCCTGGGCTACCTGGTGGCTTGGAAACCAGTCTGACTTTATTACAAACCACATTTAGAGTTCTTTGTTGATCATACCAGGAGCTGGGAATGACCAGAAACTGGGCAGCAGGGAGATGGTGTTGCCTCCTAAACCTGAAATTGGACAACAGGGAGAAGGTGAGTGAATGAGTGAGGTAACCTGAGAAACCTAAGAAAGGAACGACTCATTCTGGAGATGACCAGAAATTTCTGGGAGGTGACATAGGCTTAACCGTCTTTGGGTTTTCTTTTGATTTTTTTTTTCCTTATTAGTGATGGTTTGTGTTTTGTCTTTGTGTGTGTGTGTGTGTGTGTGGTGTGTGTGTGTGTGTGGTGTGTGTGTGTGTGTGGTGTGTGTGTGTGTGTGGTGTGTGTGTGTGCGTGCGTGCGTGTGTGTGCGCGTGTGTGTGTGTGTGTATGTGTGTGTGTATGTGCGTGCGTGTGTGTATGTATGTGTGTGTGTGCGCGTGCGTGCGTGTGTGTCTTTGTGTGTGTGTGTGTGTGTGTGTGTGTGTGTGTGTGTGTGCTGTGGGGGTGGTAGTGGGATAGGAGGAGTAACATGTGGAGAGGGGACAGTGTTGCAAGGAGCCAGATGACTGGAGATCTAACAGACTTGGGACCTAAGGCTGGGAAAGCAGGCAGGGCCAGGTTATGCTCAGATGTTTGAGTCTCTGAGAGCTTTGGGGAGCCAGGAAGAGGATCAGAGGCAAAACTGGCTGGAGACATGACCCAGTAATTAAGAGCACTTGCTGGTTTTGCAGAAGACTCGGGTTTGGGTCCCATCAAACATGTGAGGCTCATGCCTGATAACTCCAGCTCTAGGGGATTCAGTCCCCTCTTCTAGCCAAACACACACACAGTGCACAAATATACAAGAAGGGGAAACAGTCATGCACATAAAATAGATAAAAATAAATTTTAAAAAAATAGACTTGGAGGTGCAGGGTTGGCAAACTCTCCAACTGTAAACTCTTGGACATTTACCTGGGTTCAAAAACTATTGGACGATGAGCCAGGCATGGTGGCATGAAAGAACAAACCCTTGGGGAGGGAGTACCTTCAGCAGGCCCTGCCAGCATAACCCCTAAGGGGATGCACCATGAGCAACAGAGTTAGAACAAGATTTTTATTGGGGGGTGGGGGAGGGGAAGAGCAAAAGAACAAGAGGCCCTCTCAGGGTGGGGACATGACATAGGCAGACAGAAAGACAGACAGGAAAGCAAGAGGAACAAGACCAAGAAAAGAGGACTGGCCTTGAACTCACAGAGATCTGCCTGCCTCTGCCTCCCGAGTGCTGGGATTAAAGGCGTGCGCCACTGACGCCCAGCTCAGATGTGCATTTTTAAGGGGTGTGCATGTTGAATAGCTAGTGGGGAAAGGAACCTGGCTGTAGCAGGTGATGATTTAACTAAGAGCTCGAGGTGATTACATGGCTGAGGCAGGCTGGCTGCTGTGGCCTGCCTGAGCACTCAGGAGGCAGAGGCGCATGGATCACTAAATTCCAGGCCAGGGCTACACAGAGAAGCCTTCTCTCAAAAAAAAAAAAAAAAATATGTATGTATGTATATCCAGGCAGTGGTGGAGCACACCTTTAATCCCAGCATTCAGGAGGCAGAGACAGGTGAATGGATCTCTGTGAGTTAGAGGCCAACCTGGTCTACAGAGCAAATTCCAGCACAGAGAGGCTGTGAAGAGAAACTCTGTCTCAAAAAGCCACACACACAAACACAAAACATACATACATACATATATATATACATATATATATATATATACATAACCAACAACCCCCTGGGGAGTTCAAGGTTAATCTCATCAACATAGAGAGTTTGAAGCCAGCCTGGACTACAGGAGATTCTGTCAAAACAAAACAGAGTAGACAGCAAGAAATGTTGCTCAGATTGCTTGCCTAGCTTGCACAAGGCCCTGGGTACCATCCTTAGCTCTGCAAAAGGGGACAGGATGGACGGAGGGAGGGGGGGGGAAAGGAAGGAAGGAAAATAACCTTTGTCCCTTGGAATGGCAGAGTACCTGCAGGGTTAAATTCTGTCCCCATTAAGAACCCTTAGTCACCCAGAGGAAGCTGGTATGGAAATAACTACCAGAAAGAATGCAGCTCAGAGACTTATTTGACTACAGTAAAGCAGAGTGACTCCTTTGAATCAGAAGTGATAGAAGGTGTTCAAGGCATGTTGAGGTCAGCTCAAAAGGGGACCCATGGGACCAGGGATGAACAGGGAGTTGGCAACCACTAACTTGGAACTGGAATGAGCATTAGAGGTAGGGAAGCCTCCTTCTAAACCAGAGTGGGACAGCCCTGGAGCCCCCCCCCCCATTTTCTGGCCTGGTGCAAGGCCTTCTCTTAAAATACTGCAGGCTTTTTATTAGTATCCCCACAGGGTCCTATTACTGTCACCACTACTAACCCATGAGGCATTTCATGCATGTAGAATAGACTATTTTTTATTTTTTAAGAGTGCTCTTAAGCCGAGCCATGGTGGCTCATGCCTTTAGTCCCAGCAGAGACAGGTGGATCTCTGTGAATTCGAGGACATCCTGGTCTACAAAGTGAGTTCCAGAGCAGCCAGGACTGTTATACAGAGAAACCCTGTCTTGAGAATCAAACAAACAGAGTGCTCTGAGAGGTTAGAGATGTGAGACAGACAGAGCTGGACTTCCACAGGGTTGTGAGCTGCCCAGTGTGGGTTCAGGGAATTAAACTCAGGTCCTCCACAAAAGCAATAACCTGTCTTCTCTGAGCCATCACCTTTATGTGAATAAAGAAAGGATGTTCCCATTCCAAACAGACACAGGTGGAGCTCAGAGTGTATCTAGGGGAGTAGGGATTCTGCCCCAACTCAGTCCTTTGGTAGAGCCTGTTACCTCAGTGGGAATGGTTTTTCCTGGGCTGGAACCAGTTGGCGATGTCTATGTTGGGTTGACTGGAAAGGTGAGTGGATAAAACATCCAAGTGGTTTAGACTTTGCTTTCTTAAGTACAACACAGCCTTCCATTAGAACCCTGGCCTGTACCTTTAGGACTGGTCCTGTAGCCTGAGTCAGGCCACACCTCCACTCAGCTCTCTGTGGGACAGGGAGTTAAGAAGTCTATCCTAGAACTTCCCAGCTCTCTTCCATGCTCCCGGTCACATGAGATATTCTGAACTAAATGATGTGATATGAAATACCCCGTCATCCCTAAAAGGTTTTTCTTTGTTCTGGGGATCAATCTAAGGCCTTTCAGAGGTTTGGTCTGAGGATGAGTGTGTGAGTATTCCCTGTAAAGAGCCTCTTCTGCCTCCCAGCTCCCTCATGGTGCCTCTCTCTTTCATTCACACACACACACACACACACACACACACACACAACTTTTTTTTTTTCTGAGACAGGGTTTCTCTGTGTAACCTGGCTGTCTTGAGACTCAGCTCTGTAGACCAGGTTGGCCTCCAACTCACAGAGATCCTCCTGCCTCTGCCTCCCAAGCGCTGGGATTAAAATCATGCACCACCACCACCCAGTTCATTCTCACTCTTAATAATGCTCCTCTCCAGGTGTTAGAGGGAAGCCTGTCCTTCCTTATGGTGACACGGGGCTTAGATCTCCAAACACTGTGTTGTTTCTGTCTAATGCTCTCCATCTCACCTCATATATCATGGTCTTGAGGCCCTTCTGTAAATAAAGTTCATTCTGAAGGGAGCTATGTGTCAGCTTTCCTTGAGGTCCAAGCTCTTGCTGCTATTTTACCTCTTTTTTTTTAAGCATCCCTTCTTCAAATGACCCCCAAGTATGTGCATGACTCTTAGCAACTGTAATTTCCACAATCCCCATCACTCTATAGGGGGAGGAAAGCATGTCAGGGCTAACAGTCAAAGAGTAAAATATGACAGCTCATACAATCCCAGCATCGGGGAGTCTACAGCGAGAGGATGGCTGTGAATTTAGGGACAGCCTGTGCTAAAATGCTGAGTTCTAGACTGACCTGTGCTACAGTGTGAGCCTGTCTCAAAAAAAAAAAAAAAAAAAAAAAGAAAGAAAGAAAGAAAGAAAGAAAAAAGAAAAAAAGGAAAAAGCAAGCAGCAGCAGCTGGGAGCCAAGTACTCACCTGGGTCCTTTCCAGCCCTCCTTTTCTGCCCCAGAACCCTAACTACACACGTAAAGCAAACACCTGGTGGCAAGGTAGGAGTGGGTACAAGGCAGCCCTCTAGTGCCAGTGACCTTTGACCACAGGTGGCCTCTGAGCCCCTGGGAGACTAGCTTGCAGTTGTGGTAGATCTGGGGTTCAAGTCCACAGAGAGCTTAGTCCAAGAAGATGAGGAATGGTGACGTTGGGAGTGAATCTGCAAGAGCTGATATCTGGCCCAGGCACGCTAACGCCCTTCTGCACTCATCTGTGAAGCTCTTCGTCCACTCGCTCATTTATCAGTGATTCAGTAAGATGCCTCTGTGTGCCAGACACTGCCTGCAGGGGCAGGGGAAATAATAACCCCAGTAGGCTTCCGGCCGACTCACACAACTGCAAGTAAAATTGTGACTGCCATGTTCCTAGTTGGGATGCTGCTATGATAGCATGATCTTGAACTTTCTCCTCTAGGACATAGGGAGGAGATGCTAGAGGTCTTAGAGCACAGAAGTCACTAAGAAGGTCATAAAATAATTGTTAGGGAGACCTCAGAGGTGGCCCCACAGTTGAGAGAGCATTGGCTGCCCTTCCATAGGACTGATTCAATTCCCACACCCATGTGATATAACCCCAATCTCAGGGAATCTGGTGCCCTCTTCTGGTCAGTATGGGCACCAGGCCCAACCACACACATATTTATTTATTTATTTGAAACAAGGTTTCTCTACATAATACTAGCAGTCTTGAAACTCCCTCTGTAGACCACAGTGGTCTTGAACCCACAAAGAGCCACCTACCTCTGCCTCCCAAGTGCTGAGATTAAAGGTGTGCTCTATTATGTCTGATTTAAATAATGGGTTTGGTTGTTATTGTTGTTTTTAAAGAATAAATATAAATATATTTTCAGCAGTGACTCACAGACCTTCCCTGCCGTCTTCCTACTTTTCTGAATTGTACCTCAAAAAGTTTAACTTTTAACTTGGCACAGTGCTGCATGCTCAGCACTTGGGGTGTAGAGGCAGACAGAGCCTGTGAGCTTGGGGCCAACCTGGTCTAAATGGGAGTTCCAACCTAGCCAGAATTACATATTGAGACCCTCCCTCTTCTAAAATGTATGTGTGTTTTTCCTCCCCTACCCCCATCCCATCTTTTCTTGTTTTTGCAAAACAGGGTTTCTCTGTATAACAGCTCTAGATATCATGGAACTCGTTCTGGTAGACCCAGTTAGCCCTCAACTCAAATCCACCTGCCTCTGCCTCCTGATTGCTGAGATTAAAGGTGTGCACCACCACTGCCCAGTTACATATGTTTTAAAATTACATTTATTTTCCAAATTCGTGTGGCATGGTGTATATGCAGAAGACAGGACAACTTTCTTTCATGAGTTGGTACTCATTGAGGCAGAGCCTCTCATTGTTTCTGCAGTTCAGTGTGCTCCAGGCTATGGAGCACCAAAACTTCTATTTCAGCCTCCTATCACAGGAGTGCTGGGATTACAGAGGAGTCACTGCATCCAGCTTTTTGTGTATGCAGTGTTAAGAGCTCAGGTTGCCAGGTTTGCTCCTCAAGCACCTTTTATCTCTTCTTCCCAATAAACATTTTTTATTTTATTTATTTTTCGAGACAGAGTTTCTATGTGTAACAGTCCTGGCTGTCCTGAAACTCACTCTGTAGCCCAGGCTGGCCTTGAACTCACAGAGATCCACCTGCTTCTGCCTCTGCCTCCCAAGTGCTAAAAGTCATACACCACCAATGCCAATCTCCCAATAAACTTTTACGAACAAGTGAACAAGTAGACTGGAGAAATGGCTTGGGGGTTAAAGAGCTGGATGATCTTGCAGATCTAAATTAGGGTTGCAGAATCAACATGGCAATTGCCTGAAGACAACTGCCTGTAACTCCAGACTCTGAAGGAAACTGAACTCATGCACATACCACCCAGGGACACATAGTTTTTAGGAAACTAAACAAGAAGTGTTATGAGTAGGTTTTCTGCCAGCCTGGCCTCACAGAGATGATGGGAGATGTCATTCTGTAAATATGTTTCTCTTATTGGTTAATGAATAAAGCACTGTTGGCCAATAGGAAAGCAAGAGAGGTGGGACTAGGAGACAAGGAGGATGCAGGAAGTAGTAGGGAGGAGTTTCAAGATGTAGGACCAACAGGGTAGAACTTCAGGCCCTCTCTAGGGTAAGATAAGACCATGTGAAAATACTTAAATTAATAGAAATGGGTTAATATTTAAGACAGAGCTAGCTAATAAGAAATTATAGAAACAGGCTAACAGCTTTATATCTAATACAATAACATCTCTGTGTGTTATTTGGGGCTGGTGCGACCTGGCTCTGGGACCAGGTTGGCAGGAAAACATACTCCTAACAAAGATGTCTTTCTAGCAGCTTTTAGACCAAGGTGTGTGATTCATGTGATTCAGGGGAAGATAAATCCCAGTTAGACTGGGAGGGACACATAGCTGGGGGAGAGAAGGCAGGACATCTCTGGATCTTTTAAAATGTAGCCATGAGATTCCTTTCTTTTGTTTTTTTCTTTTTGTTTGTTTTGTTTCTTCAAGACAGGGTTTCTCTGTGAAGACCTGACTGAACTCACAGTGTAGACCAGGCTGGCTTTGAACTCAGATTCACCTGCCTCTGCCTACTGAGAACTGGGATCAAAGGTATGTGTCATTGCTACCCAGCTTAAGTTTCTTTCTTTTAAAACACACTCATGTATGGCTGTGTGTGTGTGTGTGTGTGTGTGTGTGTGTAGGCGCAGGGGATAACTCTTGGGAGTTGTGAGGTACCAGCCTGAGTCCATTTTAACATTAGAAGCTATTCCTGTTTTCTGTAAAACTTTAAATTTTTCTAGGTCTTGACCAATTTTCTGGAATTTGACATGTTCCACACACTGATTTCCACCCTGATAAGATGTTCTGCCAAATAATTTTGGAATATTCAGACAAATTCCTATATAACCAAAGTCCCTCTGAAAATCCTCCAACCCTTAAAAACCCATTCTTGCAGCTTTTTGGGCTATATAAACCTCATCTTGTCCTATGTTCAATACTATTTTCTCAAGCCCCTCTTAGGGAGATAGCCCTGGCTGAAAACAAAGCTTGTTTAATTTGATCAAGGAATTTGGGCAATGGTCTTTACTCTCATTTAGTGGGACTAACAGTTGAGCCTGTCCTACCATGAAGGTCCCAGGGATCCACATAAGATAGTCTGGCTTGCTGAGCCATCTTGTTGGGTTCCATGAAATTTCTCACAGGCTAAATGAAGACGATCATGTGGCTGTACAGGAAAATTTTCATTTACTTTATTTAAATTAGGGCCTGGGATTCACTGTACAGACCAGGCTGGACTCAACTCACAGAGATCCTCCCACTGCAGCCTTCTGAATGCTGATAGTAAATTGCCACACCTGGTGGGGTTTCATTTCTTTTTTTTAGGGGGAGGTGATGGAAGATACAACCATGGGTGCTGGGAACTGAACTCTTGTATTTTTTTCGGTTGTAAGCCTAGCCCTTAACAGCTGAGCCATCTCTCCAGCAGAGTTTTCATTTCTTACAGAAAATAACTAAGCATTACTAGGGATCAGATAGACAGGGATGAACAGGGATTCTGGCCCTTGGGAGCCACAGAAAACTGAGTGTTACAGCTCAGTCGGAAATGTATTCTGGCAATCGGGAGCCAAGGAATACCACAGTTCACAGTAAGCATTGTAGCTTACAGCCCTGCTTCAAGGAAAGGCTTCCCCAGTTCATCAGCTCTGCTCCGGCAGGAGAGGGTTACCTCAGCTCCAGAGAATGGTTTCTCCATGTAACAGCTTGTTACAGTTCGGCTGTGGCCCTGCTCTGCTCTGCCCAGCGGAAAAAGTCCTCACCCTACATGAGAAGAGACTAGCTGGCAGCCCAACAACCAGAAGCTAAAGACACGGGGTTTATAATGGGGGAGTCTTAGCGGGCGGATTTTTTTCCAGAGAGATTTCCAGGGTGGGGATTGGTTAGATTTCAGTCCCTGAGCTCAGACTGGCCGGACCTCCTGCTCAGGGACTGGATGGTTTTCTGCCCGGTTTAGGTTCAGATATGGCTCTGGTTTCTTTGGCTGGCCCTTTTTCACTACCATACCCCACGAGATCCTGTGAGGCTAGTATTGTTGAGTTTCGCAGTTGTGCAAATTGCGTATCATAACGGAGCTCCAACGCCGAAAGCATGACCTGCCCCACAGCATCTAAAACTCAGCTTCTCTTGGGAAACGGCAGTTTGGCGGGAATAGCAGGTTAACAAATATAGGAAGTGACGTAACCAGGCACGCACTTGAGAGGGGTGGTTTTTATAAGGCCCGGAAGTACTGTTTTGACTGGTTGGCTTCTTGGAGTACTGTCCTATCGGAGCTTTGCCCTCAGTAAAGGTGGCCGCAAAGGCTTCGGTCCCTTTTCGGGGCCGTGCGTTTTTCTGAAGAGCGGCTCTGATACCGGAAAACAGCGGAAGAGTCGTGGCTTCTGATTGGCTGAAACGAGATATGTCTTGGAGGCTGATTGGCTCGCCCTTCGCGGGAAGGAGTTTGTGGCGCCAGTGTAAAGTAGATACAACACCGCCACGCCGGAGCGCCAGACCGCTCTGAGGTGTCGGGGGAGCCGTCAGGGCCGCGGCTTCTTGGGACACTCTCTCTGGAAAACAGCGACCGGGATGTGGAATAGTAATGGCGGGCGTGCGGGGGAGGAGGCGGCGAGTCGCGCGTGGAGGGTGCAGGGCGGCGCGAGAGGCCCCGAGTCCGGAGCGGCGACGTCCGAGGGGTGGGGGGAGGCGGGTGGCGTGGCCGCGGCGGGGGACACGGTGGGGAGGAGCCCGCCGGTGGTCGCGCGGACGCTAATAACTGTCGTTCGCAACCAGGCGGGTTCGAGAGCTTCGGCGGCTCCAGCTATGGCGGAGCGGGCGGCTACTCGCAGTCCCCCGGCGGCTTCGGCTCGCCCACCCCGTCGCAGGCGGAGAAGAAGTCGGTACGTTCCCTCCTGACCTGAATGAAGTCCCTGACCGGTCCGCGAGAGAACTGTGTGTTTGTGGGGGAGGGTGGCACACTCGAACTTGTTCGAAAGCTGTCCGTTAGCTATTCTGTCTCTAGAATGGAGAAGTGTGTTAAAATACATGTATTAAATTGTGTGGCAGGTGTGCCGGGCCCCCGATCTCCTGCTCGTACTCGAAAGTGGTTTTTTGTTTCTTTTTATTTTTTTATCCGAGACGGGGTTTCTCTGTGTAGCCTCGGCTGTCCTGGAACTCTCTATAGACCAGAGGTTCTTCTTTCTGTCACTGCCTCCCGAGTACTGGGATTACAATTACAGCGCCGCCGCCACCTATCTGGAGAGTATGCTTTAGCAGGATTAAATGTCTGCCACCTATCTGGAGAGTATGCTTTAGCAGGATTAAATGTCTGCCACCTATCTGGAGAGTATGCTTTAGCAGGATTAAATGTCCCCGTCGTCAGCCCTCAGGCCAGTAGGGACTACCAAATCCCGGAAGGGCAAGAGTCTGTTGTGTTCAGAACAGATTTGGGGTTATTTCCTGTTGATATCTACCTGGAAGACACTGTCTGTGCTTTGGCCTCATTGTACATAGTCCTTGTATGAGACTGTTTTTTAGGAGTTTGTTTTGTTTAGTTTTTGAGACAGGTTCACCCCCAACCCTGGCTGACTTGGAACTCAGGGTTCCCCTGACTCTGGTGCTGGGATTAAAGGTGTGCACTACCAGGCTTATCCTAACGGAGTGGAGCCGCAGTTAGTTCCTGCCGCTAACTGAATAATTATTGTCTTTTATCTGTAGTGGCTGTTCTTTACTTTTTTTTCTTGAGGTGTGTGAAATGATTCTGAGGTCCCAAATAGGGCATTTCATTCTCTAGTGTATCAGGATGAGGTTTGTTATTTATATTAGTGCTTCTGGTAAGTCAGAAATAATGTTAAGTTGAAGGAATGTGTTTTGTGATGTTTTGTTTTTTGAGACAAGTTTTCACTATCTAGCTGTGGGTGGCCTGGAACTTAGTAGGTGTAGACCATGACTTTTTGGGGATCCTATCACCTCTGTCTCTGAGTGCTGAGCGTACAGTTGCCACTATGTTCAACAAATCCTTAATTGTTATATTTAATGCAATGCAAGCTGGCTTTGAACTCACTAGGTATCTGATGATCTGCCTTCTCTTCCCAAGCGTTGAGGTTACAGACAGACATATGCCACTGCAGTTCTGTGGATTCTCAGGACTCTGTGCATGTTAAAGCACTCTACTGCCTGGGCCCCATCTCCTTTTTTCCCTTGTTCCTTATCTACCTGTCTTTCTCCTGGCAGTACTAGACAAAAATGTACTTATCGAGCAGGTGCCACACCATTTTTTACTTACTTTCTTGCTTGCTTGTTTATTATTTTGGAGGGGCAGGAAAAATGCTTCAGTGATTAAGAGCACTGGCTGCTCTTCCAGGAGACCTGGATTTGATTCTGGCATCTAGGTGGCATCTCACAGTCATCTGTAACTACAGTCCCAGGGATCTGACATTCTTTTAGCCTCTTCAGGCACCAGGCATACACATGGTATACAGACACATGTAGACAAAACACTCATGCATTGTATTAGCCTTCTGAGTAATTGGGACTGTAGGCATGTGATACCATCCCTGTCTTCACTCATCTGTATACACACCTGTGAGAGGCAAAATAAAAGTTATATTGCTATGTGGAAGTGGTGTCACACCTTTCTTTAATCTCAGAACTTGAGAGGCAGAGGCAGGTAGATCTCTGAGTTTGAGTCCAGCCTGGTCTACAGAGACTCCAAAAAAACCAAAAAGTTACATTGCTGGTAGACTGCTCTGAGAGGTTATTTGAGTCTCTTCACTAAATGCTCTTCTGCCCACTCTTGTCTTACTCTGCTCCTTCCTATAAAGATGGGCTGCAAGGCTAAACTCACCCCCATTTTCTGCAGAGACTGCAGTCCATTTTATCAGGAAACTTGGAGGATCCTAAGTTCTTTTTCTGTGTGTCATTTCTCAGGTCTTTCCCCAAAACTCTGTAGCCTCAGTGGTGCCCTGAACAGCTTGCTCTTGCTATATCTGGGATGTGCTCTTTTCACCCTAACCCCGAGACAGGGTTTCTCTGTAGCCTAGAACTCACTCTACGCTGGGCTGGCCTTGAAGTCTTAAAGGTTTGTTCTGAAGGCATGCTATCCTATGTTGTCCTGCCTCTAGTCTTACCTTTTCTTTGTGAACCCACACTATAATACAAATATCTCTTCACCTGGAGTTCTGGTATCAGATCAGTGTGGATTTGAATTTAAAGGGGTATTATTTGCAATGTGTAATGGCACACACTTTGAATCTTAGCACTTAAGAGGTAGAGACAAGGGAATCAAATGCACAATCTTAATTTCTGGCCTTGTTTTCTTTCTCTGAAGTAAAGAAAATTTGGTTTTGAACATTCAGTGTTGTGTATTTAAATGCACATAGCAAATATTAAATGAACTGTGTTATCTCCAGGGTTGACTTTATGTATACTTTTACTTTTCCTTTTCAGAGAGTCCGATCCCAGCACATTGTGCCCTGTACCATATCTCAGCTGCTTTCAGCTACTCTGACTGATGAAGTGTTCAAAATTGGGAATGTTGAGATTTCACAGGTATTTAAGATTGTTTGGAAGAAATGCTTAGTGATAAGAAATAAGGGGTTGGAAAGATGGCTGCCCAAGCATGAGGACCAGAGATCAGATCCCAATATCCATGTAGAAAGCCAGGCTTGATTATGATTACTCTTGTGCCTATAACCACAGAACTGTTTGGGGGTCCAGAAACAGGAGGATAGGAACCCTGGGACATGCTACTTCTAGGTTTAGTGAGAGACCCTGTCTCAAGGAAGGGAAGAAAGCCTACAGTGCTAGACCTGAACACCCAATGTCCTCAAGCCTTTGCAAGGGCATGGCACAGTTGTCCACTCGCTTGTACTCACATGCATTCACCAAAAAAAGTGGGGGGGGGGGTGGACAGTGATGGTGCACACCATTAATCCCAGAATTCAGGAAGGAGAGGCAGGTGGATTTCTGAATTAGAGGCCAGCCTGGTCTAAAACAAGCAAGAGCTGTTACACAGAAACCCTGTCTCAAAAAGCAAAACCCCCAGGTCCACACTCTACCCCCCCCAAAAAAAAAGCAAAGAAATAAGACTTGCTAAATTTAAAAGATATAGCCAATAACATGCTCTGGATAAAAGTGCTTGGGTTTTATGCATAGCCTGATGACTTCAGTTTGGGCTCCAGATCCTACATTGGAAAAAGGACCTCGCTCTAACATATCCTCTGATCATAGCACACATACACATGACATAATTGTAGTAACTATTTTTCTAAAAAGTTTTTTTGAAGCTGGACTTGAACTCAGCCTCCCAAATGCCCCACCACCAGCTGGCTAAAAAGTATGTTTTTATTTTTTTATTTTATTTTATTTATTTATTTTTGGTTTTTTCAAGACTGGGTTTCATCTGTGTAATAGCTCTGTCTGTCATGCTGGCCTCCATGTCTTGTTGCCTCCCCAGTGTGCTGAGATTAAAGACTTCAGCCACCGTACTCACTCCCCTCCTTTTGGGGGGGGTGCCTGCCACCTAGCTCCCAAATAAATAACACACAGAAATTTATTACTTATGAATATCCTACCTTAGTTTGGCCTGTTTCTAGCCTCTGGGCTTTTACCTTTCTCTATTTTTATGTTGCTTTTCTTTCTTATTCTATGTGGGGCTGTGTGTCTGGCTTCTTTTCTCCTTGGTTTTCCTAGATTTTTTTTCCTATTCTCTCTGCCTGCCAGCCTCACCTGTTTCTCCTGTCTAGCTATTGGCTGTTCAGTTCTTTAAGACAGGCAAAGTAACACAGCTTCATAAAATTAAATAAATACAACATAAAAGAATGGAATATATCTTTGTTAATGCTGTGTAACAAATTTAACACATCTTGATATTACACAGTGAGCTTTGTTCACTTGGATAAATAAATAAGGGTAAATTTTTGGGCTGGGTTGTCGTGGCTTACACCTAGAATCTCAGCACTCAAGAGGCAGGCAGGCAGAATTACCACAAATGTGAGGCCAGTCACATCTTTGAAACAAGTTCTAAGCCCAGCAGGGCTGTACAGTCAGATTCTTTCTCAAAGAAACAAAAAAAAAAATTTCTAATTGTTTATGTTTGTATGTATATCTTGCTTTGGTTTCCAGGAAAATCAGACCTTTTTGTTTTCTTTTTCTAATCTAGGTCACTATTGTGGGAATAATCAGACATGCAGAGAAGGCTCCGACCAATATTGTTTACAAAATAGATGATATGACTGCTGCACCCATGGATGTTCGCCAGTGGGTTGACACAGATGTAAGTGTCCTGTCTTGGATCAAGATGGAATTACTTTGGGACGTTAGATGTTCAGCTTTTTCAGTTTAACCTTTTGAAAGATTTTCTTCATATACAAATACATAAGCTAAATAACCAAAGGTAAAAATCCCAAAAATGAGAATTTAATAGATTTGAACACATAAAGATTTAAAACAATCTAAAATACTGTAAGATTTAAAGGCAAGTGACATAAAACAGTAGAAACGAACTTCTTTAAGGGAAAAAAAATTTTCTTGGTCATTACTGTCCCAATACCTTAGAATAGTGTCTATCAATAGGCTGTGGTGGTGCACGCCTTTAATCCCAGCACTTGGGAGGCAGTGGCAGGTGATCTCTGAGTTCCAGGCCAGCCTGGTCTACAAGAGCTAGTTCCAGAACAGACTCCAAAGCCACAGAGAAACCCTGTCTCGAAAAAACAAATCACGGGCCTGTGTTCTAGTACTTGGGAGATAGAGGCAAGAAATCAGAAGTTCAAAGTCATCCTTGGTTATGTATTAAGTATAAAGATAAACCTGTGTTACATGAGACCCTATCAAACATTAAAAGTAAATAAAAAACAGTGTTGTGTTTGTTTTGTCTGTTAGGATGCCAGTGGTGAAAACACTGTGGTTCCTCCGGAAACATACGTGAAAGTGGCTGGCCACCTCAGGTCTTTTCAGGTAAAGTCAAGTAAATGGTATCTTCAGAGTTGGGGTGTGGCATATATGAAGACCTGGCTTGAATCCTCATAACCAAAGTAAAGCCAGAGTCACCAGTCTTGGTAGTGCACACCTATGACCTCAGCACTCTCATGTAGAGAAAGGAGGTGGACACAGTCCCTGGAAAGCTCACAGGCAGGCCGGCTTGACATACACATTGATGAACAAGAAGAGAACCTCTCCCAAGGTAGAAGACTAAACCAGCACTCAAGATTTCCATATGTGAGCTGTGGCATGTGAATGCCTGTAGTTATGTACACACAGATATACTCATGTTTAGATTTTAAAAGATGGTTGATTTAAGATAATTTGCACAAAGCAGGTCCTTGTGGCACAGACCTTTAAACACTTGGGGGAGGTAGAAGCAAGCAGAGTTCAAGACCAGCTTGGTCCTAGATGGTGAGATCCCATGTTAATAGTAAGACCTCACCTCAAAAACAAAATCAAAAAACCCCTTTCCTGCTAGGTAGGTAGTGGTGATTTATGTCTTTAATCTCAGCACTTGTGGAGATGAGGCAGCTGGATCTCTTTTGAGTTGAAGGCCAGCCTGATCTACAGAGTGAGTTCCAGAGCAGCCAAGGCTATTACACAGAGAACCCTGTCTTACCCTCCCCGCCAAAAAAATTGGTGAAGCATTTCTGAATTTATGTCTTCATTAGAAGAATGAATAATTACCCTTAAAATCAAGTCTACATTAATATTTTGTTCTATTCATTAAGAGGATGTAAGTAGGTTTTATCTTAAAAGAGATGTTGAAGACGTGTACATACCATTATTCTCATTACCCAGGAGGCAAAGGCCGATACATTTCTGAGTTTGAGACCAACCCTGGTCTATAAAGTGAGTTCCAAACCACCAGAACTACATAGTGAGACCCTGTCTCAGTGGGGGGATTTATTAATTCTAGGCCAGTCATGGCTACATAGTAAAACCTTGCCTCAAAAAAAAAAAAAAAAAAAAAAAAAAATTCAGTAGAGCTAAGGAGATGGTTCACTGGGTAACCAGCATGTGCCATGCAAGTGTGAGGGACTTGTGTTCTTTTTGTTTGTTTTTCAAGACAGGGTTTCTCTAGCTTTGGAAGCTGTCTTGGAACTTCTCTGTAGACCAAGCTGGTCAGGAACTCACAGAGATCCACCTGCCTCTGCCTCCCAAGCGCTAGGATTAAAAGTGTATGCCACCACTGCCCAGCTGGGACCTTTGTTCTTGAGTTAAAACCACCAGGAGCCTTGTAAAAGCCCAGGTGAATAGCAGGATCCTCTGTAATGTGTGGCATGGATTATAGTTGGATAATAATAAAAACCCAGAGACAGATGTTGGGGTTAAATAAAGCTGAAGATTAGAGAAGCAAAGCAGCCAGCTACTAGAGAGTTCTCATCTCCACCAATACTCAGACCGAAGGAGCCTCAGACTGCTCCTGACTACAATGCTACTCAATCCCATGTGCTGAGATCACCTTTGTGTGAAGAACTCTTGTTTCTCTTTTAGACATATTCAATCTCATGTAGTCCAGGGTGCCTTGAACTAACAGAAATCCCTGTCTCCCAACTGATGAAAGGTGTGTGCCACCACTCCTAGCTTTTAGTGATCTTCAGGCAAATTTTACTTGGTTTGGTTTTGCGGGACAGGGTTTCTCTGTGGCTTTGAAGGCTGTCCTGGAACTAGCTCTTGTAGACCAGGCTGGTCTCGAACTCAGAGATCCTCCTGCCTCTGCCTCCAGAGTGCTGGGATTAAAGGCGTGTGCCACTACTGCCAGGCCTCAAGCTTTATTTGTTAGAACACAAAATATTCCCACAGTAATGCACCTATGGGAATTTGGAGATAGAAATAGGAGAATCCCTAGAAGCTTTGGGGCTACTTAAGCAGAAAAACAACCTCCATTTGAGGTGAGAGGTGAGAACCAATACCCAAGTCTATATTCTGACATCCCTCACATACAGTGGTACATGTGCCCACATTCACATACACATTTTTTAAAAAGTGTTTTAACAGACATTTTCCCAAAATGGAAAACATAACCAAGGAAAAGCCAGTGGTTTGCCCAGAAAGTGACTAGAATATTTTTGACTTTCACTTACTTTCCTCTTTGATAGAACAAAAAGAGCCTGGTAGCCTTTAAGATAATTCCCTTGGAAGATATGAATGAGTTCACTGCACATATTCTGGAAGTGGTCAATTCACACATGATGCTCAGCAAATCCAACAACCAGGTAAGGAGCTGCAATCAACTTTTTCCCTTTTTTGAGAAAACAAACTTGAAGATTTGTATTTACATGTGTTTATATAAATGTATGTGATATGTGAGGGTACCTTCAGAGGCCAGAAGAAAACATGGAATCCCCTGGAGGTAAGGTTATAAGTAGTTGTGTGCCACCTGGCATGCATGTTTGGAACTCAATTTGGGTTCTCTGCAAGGGCTGAAATAGCTCTGAGCTCTCTCTCTAGCCCCATAGATTGCCAGTCTATGGCTCTTATTTTTAGAGTAGAACCCTTTTACCCTCAATAGCACCCCTCCCCCAAAAACAAAAAACATTACTTAGGTCCTCAGGACATTTTCTACCCAAGCTTTGCTATTTTTTTAAGGGTCTAAATGAAACACTAATTGCTTCTCAGAGTTTTGAGTTCTTTGTCTTCCAGTACCAAGAAGGCTGAGGTGAAAATTCCCACGCCAGACAGCATTTTGCTTCCAGCCTGTACTTTTTTTTTTTTTTTTTTAGAAAAGCATCTCAACAGTGGACTTTTAATGATCATTTGTTGAGTGGGTAATCTACTGTGGAATAGACTTCTACTGTGTTTCCACACTGCTTTAAACTTTATGGAATAGATTTACTCCTCTGTCATTCAATATAGTAGATTCACCTTGCACTGCAAAGATGAAGGGACATGTATTGGGCGTAGCAATTGCTATTAGAGTTGAGGATGTGTCAAAAGCTGAAGTCAAATGATTGGCTAGTTGGTTCATTTGATATAGTGCTTAAGGACATTAATTTGAAGTTGGGGTTTTGTTATTTGTTTGTTTGTTTGTTTGTTTAAACAGGACATGGTGGCATTGCTTGTAATCCATCCCAATGTTGTGAGGCAAAGACAGGGTGTCTGGAAGCTTATTGGCCAGCCATTCTAGCCTATTTGTCAAGTTCTAGCCATTGAGAGACCATATCTCAAAAAAGGAAGAAAGGGGAATAAAAGTGGATGATGAGGCATGACAGTGTAGGTTGTCCTGTGACCTCTACATACACAACCTAAAGCCAAGAAGGAAGCAAATGACTAACTCCAGTTGGTGACAAACACAAGCCTGTAATGCTAGCACCTGAGAAGTTGATGCAGGTGGATCTTAAATGAGTGAGGTCAGCCTGAGCTATGTAGAATGTAGGAGGGAAACAGCTGGAAAAGTATAGCTTTTGACTACAAGTTTGAAATCCTGTATTCTTGGTGTTTTATACCATTTTTACAGGCAGAGACAGCCACTTACAAGTTTCCAAATGAGGATGGGAGAAATTAATGATCATAGAAAGTGAAAGAATGGAGACTCAAAGATGTATTGGTTCTGCTAATGGGAGTCCCAAGTAAGGTGAATTATAATGACAAACGGCCTTAGAGAGGAAAGAAAGAATTTAATTCATAAGTCTCTGATACGTAGGTGACTACCTGTAGTGAAGATAAGTGGCCTAGCAAGAGGTCTGGGATGGAATCCTGATAGGGAACGTGTCAGCCTTTAGAGATGGGGCAAATGAATGGTACTGAGAAGGTACGATTTGAGTAAATGGGAAACCAGAGATTATGGTTTGAAGAAGCCTAGTAGGGACACATTTGAAAGGAGTAGACAGCAGTGTCTGCTGCTGAGAGGTTAGATGTTGTGAAGACTGAGATGTGAGCTGCTGATTGAGAAGTCAGTGATGACTGGTGGAACTCTAGAGTATTTGAAATAATCCAGACAGCAATAGTAGGCAGAGAAAGAAGTTACTAAAAGGAGGATGGAGCAGCTGTGCCCCTTTATCAAGTTTAAAATTGAACCCACAACCTTATCCCTATTAGGCAGGGACCTACACCTGCGGGCAAAGCCTGCATTCTTTTGTCTCCTAATGGTGTTTCACAATAAATGCTTGTTGGAGTGATTCCCAATGAAATCATTATATCTTGCACATACAATCACAAAGCCAGAAGTATCTTTTTTCAGGAGGTTATTTTACTTCCCTCTCTGAAATTTTCATTGTTAGTTTTTCTATATAAACAATTACTAGGAAAACTGATTAAAATTGTTTCTTGCAAGCTATTTGAAGTAGGCTTGGCTTGGTGGCTTTTCTAATGATCTGAACTTGTTTTTAATTCAGCTCTCAGCAGGGAGACCATCTATCAGCAACCCAGGAATGGGTGAGCCAGGAAACTTCAGTGGGAATAACCTCATACCAGCAAATGGCCTCACTGTGGTCCAAAACCAGGTAAGATGCCTACTTCCCATGTAAAGCACAGGTAGGCCTATATTCTGTTATTTCCCAAATGATGTAATTATCTTGAGGCCTGCTTCACACCAACCCCACCCCACTTTTAATGGATGCGTGCTTGCCTGTGAGCATGTGTGTCTGTCCCTCCATTTATCCACATGGCCTGGTATCAGTGGAGGCCAGAGAGTCTACAAACACAGATTCTCTGCAAGTATTCCTCCTGGGCCATCTCTCCATCTCCTCTTTTTGCTTATGTAGGTTTATGTGAGTAAACTGATTTAATAAGAGTGGTTACTAAAGTCTTTATTTGAACTGTTAGGTGCTGAATTTGATCAAGGCTTGCCCAAGACCAGAAGGATTGAACTTTCAGGATCTCAGGAACCAGCTCCAGCACATGCCTGTACCTTCAATCAAGTAAGTGTTACTCTCCATAACCTAGAGGTCTAGAATTGTACCAGTCTGCCTGCAGTTCCCTGATTATAAGTGAGTGTAAAAGGTAAAGCTGGAGCTGGATTTGGTGGTACTAGCCTGTAATCTCACCACCTGAAAAGTAGAAGCAGAAAGATCAGCAGTTCAAAGCCAACCTGGACTGCATGAGACCCACACCAAAAGAAAAATGGAAAGTTGTCAACTGCAGTCTGTTGAGGGAAGTTGACCAGCTATGAAGCCATTTCAAAAGGACTCATAGGTGACACTCTTGACGCCACTTGCTGATTTGTTCTGGATATAAAGGCATTAGGCAGTCAGTCCTTCTTACACCTTTGACATGATTTCTGTTTTAGGCAATAGACTCCTGATTCCATTGCAGTGAACTGAGATGTGGACTATATAAGTAGATAGTGCTCATGGTTCTTGACTTCGAGGTCAGCCTGGCCATCATAGCAAGTTCCAGGACAGCCAGGACAGCCATGACTACACAAAGAGACCCTATCTCAAAAAAACAAACAGAAGCCCATTTAATAACTGTAGACCTAGCCAGTGCATGCCTTTATTCTCAGCATTCAGGAGGCAGAGACAGTGAATCTCTTGAGTTTGAGCCTGGTCTACAGAGCAAGTTTCAGGACAACCAGAACTGTTTGTTACACAAAGAAACCCTGTCTTGGGGGGGAGGGGGAATTAAAGGCCTAGATAGAAAAGAAATGCCCAGGTCAGTTTCCCATTCCTGTGCTGTAAAGTGGTGATAGATAATGCCCATCTCAAAGTCACTGGTGATGGGGTACAAAATTACTATGTAAATTCTGACTTACTAAACATGTTACAGTGTCTGAAGACCTGAGGATTTGGAGGATTCACCCTCCAAATCCTTTCACTTCCTGTTTCTCTGCTGCCTCAGGAAGAACAAAAAGCATTTCAGCATGTGATTCTAGGGCCTAAAGGGAGACTTAAGAAAGATCCCAGTGTACAGTAGGGATTTCATGTGCAAGCTGACTATGGCTTCAGGTTCTTATGTCAGCTAAATTGGCATGCTAAGTGTGGCCCTATTCCTTTTGAAATTTGAGGTAAGGATCTGAGGTAGCCCTGGTAGCCCTTGTCTGCATGGATAATCTCAGTCCTGAGGTTCAATTGGCTTTTCTCTGCAAGAGACTTCCATGAACAAAATGACTGAGTAATTAGGATAAGTGATGTTTGCTTGTTTAGTTATATTCAAAAGACACTGATTTTTAAAAAGAACCCCCCCCCTTTTTTTTTTTTCCTTCTTCTAGGCAAGCAGTGGATTTTCTGTGCAATGAGGGGCACATTTATTCTACTGTGGATGATGATCACTTCAAATCTACAGATGCAGAGTAACTAGAGCTTATTGGATACCTGGAATATTTCTAGCTGGACGTGTTTTTCCATCATCTGTTGTCTCCAGCGCTGCAGGTTTTGGCCCGAGGCTTCTAGGACAATTTTCATAGAGGTCTCAGTTTATGTCCTCTTGAAACTTGCTGCTGCTCTGTTTTGTTGTTTAGATGTTCAAAAGGAACTAAACAGTTGGAAAGGAGGTAAACCAGGGTGGCATTTCTTAAGAAATTCCAGATAAGCTAGTCAGGACTCCAGGCTGGATAGATGGGATTGAAAGAGAAACACAACCCAGAGATCAGGGCAGAACTGCATCATGCTTAGGAGCTACTGTTCTTGAAAGGCTTCCTATTGAGGTGGTAAAACTAAGGCCAAGGGCCACAAAAATAACTCACTACCTTCTGCCTAATTTTGTTTTCCCACTCTGGGTCTGTGGTGTTACTTTCAAAATTGCACTTTCCTTCCCCTTGTCTTGCCCGTGACTGAAAGTAGGTGTGAGCATGAGGTTCTGCCCTAACAGGGCAGAGAGGAAGAAATGTTACTCCATTCTTTGTAATATAAATGTCCATATGTTTAATAAAAGTTTGATTGTAATAGCTTTTGAGATGTTACTGGTTTTTCATGTTATTGTGTGGAAGTCAAAGGACAACTTGTTGGAGAATGTTTTTTTTTCTGTGGTATACACAGTCGGTCATCTTCCACTGTGTATTTCAGGGATCCAGCTCAGATCATCAGGCAGATTTCCTCAGGGATTTGTTGTAGGTGTGCAAAGCATGTGACATTGCCACGAAGGGTTATGAACAGACTTTGGGCTGGGTTATAACTCATGTTAGATTGCCTGGCATCCACAAGGCTGGTTCAGTCCCTGGCAGCACTGAAGAATGGGGCCTTTAATGTTGGAGCTGATATGTTATTGTGTAGCGGAGATGGCTGTCTGCTATGAGACTTCACAGAGGCTGTTGTGGTAGAGGAAATGAGTTCATGGAAATCAAAGTGTTGTCTTGGAGGATGGGGTTCTTAATGTGGAACATGCAAATAACTGCTCACTTCTAAATGAGCTCTCAACCCTGATTGCTGATGGTAAACATCTGACTGTTTGCTAGACAGAGTAGTTCCCTCTGAAGACTCACACCAGTTGGTAAGGGTCAGCTACCTGTTATGTTACTACTGCTGAGAACAAGAAAAAAACATGTTTCCAGTGTGGGATGTGTGATGGGGTACTTTCACAAATTTCCGATTTCCTCTAGTTATCAGGTAAACAAAGCTGTGGTTCTGGGTGGGTCTTTCCATAGAATTCAAATGACAACTTATCGATTAAATGACTTGTTTTAGGAGGCAGAGGAGTTCTTGACTTCTGAGGCCAACCTGATTAACATACCAGGTTCTAAGTAGCCATGACTACATAGTGAAATCTTGTCTCAAAAAAGGGTAGGGGGACCTAGAGATGGGGCTCAGGGATTAAGAGCATCTATTGTTTTTCTAAGGGGGTCTGAGTTCAGTTCCAAGCACCCATGTTAGGCAGGTCACAACAGTCTAATTCCTGTTATAAGGAATCTGATGCCTCTAGTCTCCTGGCACCTGTATTTGCTTGCATGCATGCGCTCACGCATGCATGAACACACACACACACACACAAGTTGTTCACTGTTTATTAGATACCAAACTGTTGGTTAGATACTAGCAATAGGAGAAATTAGCATTAGGCTGCTTGCAGTGGATTGCTGAGTTCTGGCTATTTGGCTCTCAGTGGTCATATGATTGCCAAGCTTTGGGAGTTTGAGGCAGAGCACAGACAGGACAGTGGTGTGGAATTCCAGCCCCTGGAACTGCTACTCTTCACAGGTAGAAAAGCTTGTTTCGGGGTCCAGTACGAGGTGTTCAGTACATTGGAACACCAATATGACCCACGTTCTTAGAAACTACCAGTGCCACCTGCTTGTGTGTTCAGCCTGCTCAGGAAAATTTGTAGGACTGCAGGTGGGGAAATGGGACATTGTGAAAAATAACACTTTACTAAGCTTTGACGAGAGAAAGTCCAGAGTAAGAATTAGTATTTAGTGTGGATTAATGGTTTTGTTGTTTTAGTGCAGTTGATTTCACAAGCCTAAAAGAAAAGAGTGTGGCTGGGAGAAACTTCATATTGGTAAAATGTTTGAACATGTATTCTTACTTTGTTTAGTAACTTTTATATAAGTTTACTCTATTAATATACCTGTCATTATAAAACATTCCAAAGCAGAAATGAGCCAGTTGTAGTGATCCAACACCTTAATCCCAGCACTCAGGAAGTAGAGACAAGCAGATCTCTTGAATTCAGAGCTAACCTGGTCCACATAGCCAGTTCCGAGTCAACCAAGCTACACATCAAGACCCTGTCTCAAAACAAAAAGTGCTAATACCTATTTTCTGTTCCCAAAGGAACTCATGGTGAATACATCTCTTGGAAGGCCAGCTCAAGGGGTATCCCCAGCCCCATTGTAATATCCTTCCCACTAGCCCAGCTTTTTGAGGGAAAGAAAACAAGTCCTCTGAGGGTTCCTGGAGCACCTGCCATTACTCTGAAAAATCAACTGCAGTTGTTGAACGTGCTTGGGGGGGGGGGGCACTGGTTGAGGACATCTACTCGTGTATGGCCAGAGGTTGACACCAGGCATCTCCCTCAACCATGGGTTTTTGAGATCAGGTCATTTACTAAACTTAGTGAACCCCTGGGACCTGTCTGTCTCTGGCCTCCACCTCCCAATGTTAGATTGAGGCCACTAGGCCTGTCTTTTATGTAGGTGCTGTCAATCCAAACTCAGGTCACCATTCTCAATACTGCAAGCACCTTACCCATTGGGCCATCACCCCAGTCTCTGTGGTTCCTTTAAGCACAGCTAAGACATTGCTGCCTTTCTCTGCATGGAAGCACCTGATTACTCAAATCCTTTGTCAGTTTTTATGTGTTTAAGTATTTTGCCTACAAGTATATGCACCATGTTTGTGCAGCCCACCATAGAAGCCAGAGGTCAGAATTCTAGGAACTGGGTGGGTGCTGGCACCTAAACCTTGGCCCAGTCCTCTTAACCACTGAGCCATCTCTCCAACCCTGGAAATCCTATTTCATAGGAACTGGTAGCCTCTTTTTGTGGCTTCTT
The DNA here is from genome assembly GCF_943737965.1 of Phodopus roborovskii. NCBI lineage: Eukaryota > Metazoa > Chordata > Mammalia > Rodentia > Cricetidae > Phodopus > Phodopus roborovskii. Next base: position 20,497,878 of record NW_026126448.1, read on the forward strand.
CAATTTTGTGCCAAGATTGAGCATATATTGAAAGTGAAAACTAGAGGCACTATGTATATTGGTCTGCCCTCTGGCCGTTCAGAGACAGGAAGGAACATTCCATCAAGATCTTGCTTATTGCTTCTGTCCACTGTCTGTCCCTGGGTCTTCCAGTGCAATGAACATTGGCTTTTGGAGAGAGGTGAGTAGAAACTGGTGGATAAAGTGCCCACAGTTGGGACTGGCCAGCAGCAGCCTGTAGAAATCACTTGGGAGAACTCCAAAGTCAGAGGACCTAGAGGCAGCCCAGAGAGGAGCTGACTCAGGAGCAAACACAGGAGCAATGCCAGGGATCCAGTTACACATCACCTGGAAACTCAGCATCCTTTTATCTGTCCCATCTTCTCTGGGATTCTAGGGCTAAATTCTGTGACTTTATCAGCTTGCAGTTCCTACTTTTCCCAGGATATGATGAATGCCTTCACCCATCATGCCTAGACCAACCTTGGAAGTTGCATGAACAAAGGTTTATATTTATCCTTTGCCTTTGAACAGAGTGGCTGTCTAACCACTCAAAGCACTGTCTAGTCTAGAGTCAGTCAGCTTTTTTTTTTTTTTTTTTTTTTTTTTTTAGACAGGGTTCCTCTGTAGCTTTGGAGCCTATCCTGGAACTACTTTTGTAGACCAGACTGGCCTTGAACTCAGATCTGCCTGTCTCTGCCCCTGAATGCTGGAATTAAAGGCGTGTGTGTTATTACTAGCTGATAGCATTTTTTATTTTTAATTCAGTGAATTCCATGATGAGACTGCAGGCATGAAACCAGAGACTGGAGACACAGCTGTGTGATTGTGCTAGTGTGGCTTGGTTAACAGTGACACTAACAGTGAGTGCCAAGTACAGGTACTAACTGCCTTGCACATATCTCAGGTGATCCTTAGAACAATCTAGATGTCATGAAACTAAAGTATAAAGTGAAACAAGTCACTGAAATTGACATTTGGTACATGGTATGCTGGAACCTAACCTAGACTTGCCTTTTGGAGGGAGCCCTGGCCTTAACCACTGTGCTGGTCTACCTCCTGAGACCATCAATCACTAAGCCTGTTTTCCTAATCTTTAAAATCAGGCTGCTGTTTCCCTCCAGGAGTTCAAGGTTTGGATATGGTTTCTAAAAGGTATGGTGCCCAGGTAAGACTTAATAAATTATTCATACAGAATCACATGCCATTTTTATTCTGTGGCTTCAGCATGAAATGATCTTCAGTAGTTACCTAGCAGCTTTCTTTAACAGTGTCACAATACCACTCAAAGCATGCCATGAGACTGAATAGATGGCTCAGTGGTTAAAGGCACTGACTGTTCTTCCAGAGGACCTGGGTTCAATTCCCAGCACCCACATGGCAGCTTACACCTGTCTAACTCCAGCTCTAGTGGATCTGGCACCCTCACAAAGATTTCCACAGCTTTGAGTCTCCGTAGTTTCTTGGGTTTTTGTTGTTTTCTTAATAAATATGTAGGTCAGACTGGCCTCGAACTCACAGATATGTACCTGTCTCTGCCTCCCCCAGAGTACTGAGACTAAAGTTGTGTATCACCAAACCCAGCTTTAAGTTTTTTAATTGTATATTATTTTTGTGTGTGGAGAGGGCAGGGTTGTGCACATAAGTGCAGTGCCCGCAGTGTCCAGAAGCAGGTATTAGATGCCCTGGAGCTGGAGTTACAGGCAGTTAGGAACTACCTGAAATACGTGCTGGGAACTGAACTTGGGTCCTCTGTAAGAGCAGCAAAGGGCTCTTAATATCTGAGCCATCTCTCTGGTCCTTCCATCTTTGTAAATGAGCCCTCCTAGTTCCATTATCAGATTTTAAGAACTAAAGTCCTATCTAAGATTTTGTTCTTGGAGGCAAATTCCCATATTTATTCCTACAAGCCCATTGACTGGGTGCTGCCATGAGCTGAATTCTACCAGCCCGAGAATACTCTGTCCCCAGACCCCAGAGCCTGGACTGCAGAAGTGGAGGAACAAAGGAGGTGGCAAACAATGGGTGTGCAATGAAGACTGAGTTCCCTTTACCGTGAGGCAGGCATTGCTGAAGCTGGTGGCCTTATTTGATTCTTCTCTGCGCCCAGTTGTGGGACAACTGATGCGCACAGGAGTGAACAGAACTTGAATGGCTTCTCTGGACACCAAAGCATTGGTGGGAACATCACATGCAACCCTCTGGGACCAGGCAGAGGCAAGAATCTGAAACCCAAAGGCGGTAGGGATAATGTCTCCCATTTCATTTCTGTATCTATCTGCATCTGAGACTTTGCCCCAGGTCTCCCAACTTCATGTGCAGGAGCAGCTGGGAAGTGTGGCTTCCCCACACCTCAAATCTCTTCATAGTCGTGGTCATCCACTTCTGAGTCAGGCAGGGGATATGATTCAGTGATAGAATATTTGCCTAGCATGCTCGAGGATTTGGGTTTTATGCCCAGCACTGAAGAAGAAGAAAAGAAAGCCAGGTCATTCAGATCTTTGTCTTTAGGCTAGTTCCTTCCCCTTTTCAGTTTCATCCCATGAACAGGGAAGGGCTTGGCCTAACTCTGTAGTTCAGAAACAATTCATTTTCTTTGAACACTGTAGCCATTTTACTGTTCTGTTTGTTGTAGGAGGACATTGTGTCTGGGACTGGACTCATTTCATTGCTAGGATGTGATGTCTAGAAAGAAAGACTAGAGACCTTTCCACCTGACCCTCTCCGTATAAGCTTGGCTCTCTCAGACTAAGGCCACAGTCGGGTCCCCCTGGCAGAGCTAGCAGAGGTGGGAGAGGGGTCTGATGGGCCAAACTTACCTGAATCCTGTGTTTGGGTTTTGGATTTAAGGTCTTTCTTGTGGACAGAAACCTTGCTGTACAGATTTGATTTGTCCTTAGGGAGCTTTTCCAAGGTCTTCGCCTTGGGTACAGGCTGTGGGTAGGACTGCTTTTGTTCTATAACTTGAGACTGAGAAGGAAGACAAAAACAAAACAAAAACTAGAAATCAGAAAAGGTAGAGACTGAAACTCCTCGGGACTCATCTTTTTAGTTCCCACTGTCACGTGACTACACGATAATAAATGTAGGCCTCCTGAGGTCTCAAAACAGTATGCTTGTTGTGTTCACAAAGCATGCTTCTGGTAGGTCACTCAGGCACATAGGCACTGCAGTCAGGGCTGAGTTCAAACCCAGCTCTGCCATCCTTCTAGCTGTATGAGCTCAGGTGACTTGCCTCAGCTGGAGAGAGAGGGGGGGGAGAGGGAGGGAGAGGGAGGGAGGGAGAGAGAGAGAGAGAGGAAGGGAAAGGGGAAGAAAGTGTGTGTTCAGGGGAGGGGCACTGTGAGAATAGGTGGGGTCAGCCACCAAGTAAATGTGCTATAAACAGGAAGTGGCTAACAAGGGCTTGTGGGAGTCCTCTTAGGGTTACCACTAAGAAGGATGCTCAGAGCTCAAAGGGGTAGCTGGAGCCTTGATTCCCCTTGGCTTATTCAGCAGTGCCCACCAGTCTTGGAGGTGTGGAATTTCTGCTCTCTGCCCCCCTTACCCTGCCCAACTCTCTTGTGAAGCAGAGAGATTACAATACAGTGAGTTGAAAAGGACGTGTCTCCAATCTATGAACACAACAGTAAGATGACAAAGAGAACCAGGCCAGCTCTCCCCAAGTCTGAAGGAGGAATAATGATGGCCATGGATCTAATACAGGTCTAGTATGGGTCATGTGGATTTTGTGAGCCATATTAGACCCATGTGCCAACCCAGAGCCTTTCTGAGGCTGGAGTTGGGAATACAAAGTGGTGGGAGGTGGCCCAGGGATGCCAGACTGAAATCAATTCATGAAGGACCCTGATGCCATGTGGGACCACTGAAGGTTTCAACACTGTCTAGCTGGCAACTAGAGGAAGATTCAGGAGCTATGCCAGTTAGTTTTAACTGCCAATTTGACACAACCTAGAACTACCTGGAAAGAGTCTCAGTGAGGAATTATCTAGATCAGGTTGGCCCATGGGTATGTCTATGGGGGATTATCTTGACTGCCAGTCAATGCTGAACAAACCAGCCCACTGTAGATGACACCCATTCCCAATACTGGACTCTGGAATGTATGAAAATAAGGAAAGTCATCAAGAAAGCTAGCGAGTGGTATACGTTTATCAGATTCTCTCTACTCTTGACGGCCAGCTGTCTCTAGCCCGTCTCTGTGACTTCCCTGTAACCTGGAATTGTGAACTCAAACAAACCCTCCTCCTCTATGTTGCTTTTGGTTCAGGACATTTTATCACAGCCTCATAAAACAAACCAGGACAGGAGGCCATCCTAAGAGCTTTTGTAAGGACAGATGGTGTTCCCGGGGGAGTGGAGCAGCAAAGGCACCAGGAACGTAGAATGTCCACACTCCAGTCCAGACCTTCCATTTAGTAACTCCGATTTCAGGGGCGTATCAGAGTCTCAATCCTCATGTTCTCAATCATAAAATACAGGTAATTACACCAACTTCAAGATTATGAGGCCTGAATGGGAATAATTGGTACAAAGACTAGAACTTAATGAACTGCAAGTTCAATACAATTGAAAGAGAGGATCATGGCAGACAAAAAGCAAAGAGAGTGTGCAGGGTGAGCCCCACAGATGACCCCTCCCTGCCCGTTAGGTGCTGTGCATACCTTCACACCGGCCTCCTTGCAGCTCTGTATTCTCTGCTTCTGCTCACGGACACTCTTGCTCTTTGGAGGCCTGGGTGGGGGAGCTTGACTCTCAGAGGCAGGCAGCTTCCGGAGACTGTAGTAGAAGCCTTCTGACAGTTCCTCCACCCTATCGACATAGCGTGGCTCAGCCACCTGGCCTGACTGCCCCTCAGCTTCCATCACAGTGAGGTCCAGCCACCGGGGAGGGATCTCAAAGCATATGTCTGGCTGTGAGTCCAAGCCTACCACCAAAAAGGGTTCTGTGATTTTCTCCTCTAGCCGCAAGCCAGGGAAGGAGACCAGAGGGTCAGTGGGGTGCTGAGCATCCTTGGATACCACCTTGACCTCACAGGGCAGGGAGAACTGTGCAGTGAGATCTGCTAGGCTATACCGCCGGCTGTCGTTCACCTCCTCCACAAAGGCACCAAAGAGGTAGAGGGGTAGCAGAATCTGTTCTTTGTTCTCCTCCTCCTCTTCCAAATCCTCCTTGTCCTCCCAGGCCTGCTCACCCAGCCGCTGACATATCAAGACATCAATGTCCTGGCCCTGTGTCCCACAGACCTGGCCTTGCCTCTGCACCTCCAGTCGATCACCCACGGCCAGGGAAGAAAATTCAGGATTCTCCTCTTCGTTCCCATCACAGTCTTTTGTGACCACCACCCGGAGGGGTGGGCCTGGCTGGAGAGCACCCAGAAGGTCATAGGCTGTGGGGAACTCCCTTGGCCTCCGCCTCAGCTTGCCCTGGTAGGCCCCAGAGAGAATAAAGTATCTGGGGGCTCTTCGGCTCTTGCTTGAGGCCACGACCCTCCAGGGTGGTGAAGCTGGCCCGTAGATGCAGAGCCTCTGGCCTTTGTGCAGGAAGCCCACCCACGGGTTGAGGAAGATGGGCGGGCCCTCAGGCACCTCCAGGATCTCTGTGGACATAGGGAAGGGGCCTCCCTGGGCCAGGACCTCACTCAGCAGCAATGGTTTGATGAAATGGATATGCTGGGAAGAGGCGGTGACGTCTTCTACCTCCACCTCCAGGGTGGATGGGATCTTGACGATGGTGGGGCGCACTGTGGGGAAAAGGGCAGTTCAGGGGTGCAGCACAGTACCCAGTCGTGGCCCACCCCAGCTTTGAGTCTGTTTCATCTTTTATTTCCCACAATCCATTTTCCTACTGTACTAGATTTTTTTTTTAGCCCAATTTTTTTTCAACTTTTTTTCATTTCTTAATCTTAATTTTTTAATTCAAATTTTTATATTTGTTTTAATTGCTTACAACTGTGTGTAGGTGTGTGCACGTGACCACAGAGGCCAGAGGAGTTGGATCCTGCAGAGGCTGGCATTACAGGAGATTGTGAGCTGACTGACAAGATAACTCCAGTTCCAAGTAGATCTGATGTCCCTCTCTGACCTCCACGGGCACCAGGCATGCACATACTGAACAGACATACATGCAGCCCAAACACCCATATACAGAAGATAATTTTAAGAAATCCTTATTAAAATAAAAATAAAGCCCATGAGCCAGGAGTGGTGGTACACTATTACAGTCCCAGAGTGCTGGGGATGGGAACAGGACGATCTGGAGTTCAAAGCCAGCCAGGCTACATGAGATGCTGTCTCAAAATAAAGTAACATGCTTAAACAACATGATAAATAAGGAGGTCATATTGTTGCAGAAATGTAGCATAAGGGGTGTGCTATGTTTAAGAGAGTCAAGGAAATCAGCATGTGATGTTTAAATTGAAACCTTAAGGATAAAAAGGGTGATGAGAAGCTGGGGTGGTGTGAATTCTAGCAGATAAAATGCCTGCAGTGGGAAAAAGGACGCCTAGACCTCCTCAAGTTTGTTTTCCCAAGAGGGGACTGGGAGGGCATTTCCGTTTCCTTTTCTTCTCTATAAACAAAATAAAATCAACTTTACCATGCCATGGGTATGCATCTCTTAAAAAAAAAAAAGGATAATTGTACAAGCTTTGGGGTTTGTCTCGTTTTGACCAGGTGTGGTCACATTCATATACTCCAGCACTTGACTTGGGAGGGTAGAGGTAGGAGGATTCGGAGATGGAGACTAGCCTGGACTACATGAGACTGTCTCATGTGTTAAAAATTTTTTGGTTTTATTTATTGTTGACAATGCTGGAGATCAAGTGCTAGCAAACACTGTACGAGTGAACCAAGCTCCAATCACCTCTTTTTTATTTTTTATTATTTATTTATTTATTTATTTATTTATTTATTTATTTTGGTTTTTCAAGACAGGGTTTCTCTGTGTAGCCCTGGCTATACTGGAACTTTTTCTGAAGATTAGGCTGGCCTTGAACTAAGAGATTCACCTGCCTCTGCCTCCTGAGTGCTAGGATTAAAGGCGTGTGCCACCACTACCTGGCCCCTTTCCCCTTTATTGATTTTACTATTTTAAGAAACTTTTGGTTTTTTATTCGTGTTTGTCTGTCGGTCTGTCTGTCTGTCTGTCCACCTGTGCCATGGAGTGAGTGTGGAGGTCAAAAGATAACTTGTAGAAGTCAGCTCTCTCCACCATGCAGGTCCCAGGGATGGTGGCAGCATCTTTACTTGCTGAGCCTCACGGTCCCATTCCTGCTTTTTTTTTAAAAAAAAGATTTATTTATTATGTATAGTGTTTTGTTTGCATGTATGCCCTCAGGCCAGAAGAGGGCACCAGATCTCATTACAGATGGTTGTGAGCTGCCATGTGATTGCTGGGAATTAAACTCAGGACCTCTGGAAGAGCAGTCAGTGCTCTTAACCTCCAAGCCATCTCTCCAGCCCCCCACTCCTGCATATATATATATATATATAGAGTATTGGTGTGTGTGTGTATGTATACAAATGCCAAAGCTAATATGGAGGTCGGAGGACAATTTTCACAGCAAATACTTTTATGCACTAAGCTAATTTGCTATTGCTATCCCCCCTTTTAATTAATTGTTTTGGGTTTTTTTTTTTTGTTTTGTTTTGTTTTTTTTTTTTTTTTTTTTTTTTTTGCAATTTTCATACAGCATCTATGTAGCCCTGGCTAATGTGGAATCTAACCTTGACCAACTCTAAAGCATGAGGGAACTTGGGTGTATTCATTCTATTTTCCTATCTCTTCTTATGCCATTACTTCCTATTTCCCTGGGCATCTGTATTCTGCTACATGGCAGACACTGGGTAAGCAGGCTAGAGTCCCAGACTGTGCACAGAGTCAGCATTATCTGAATCCTGCCTGCCCACCTGCCCAGATAACTCACTGTGCATCACGGCTTGGAGCATATACTGGGACTTCAGGATCACAGAGCGCCAGGGTAGGATGGGGCAGGTGAATACAAAGTCCTGCATAGCTGGGTCCTGCAGGATTTGGAGCAGGGTTTGTGGACCACCAGGCTTGCATCTCCAGAAGGGTCCCTTCTGGGAAAGGGGTAAATAATGGATGATCTCGTGGGTCTTTGAGTCCTGGACACAGCATGCATAGTGGGTCCCATGGTGTATTTCCACAGCTTCAAGCCTGAGCAGCTGGTTCGCAGGCACCACCGTGGCCTCTGTGACAATTCTTCCAGTTGATTTGAAGCAAATAGGCCACTGTGTGGAGGTCTGGGGCACGGCAGAGATGAGCTCCTCCAGGGTTGTGTAGCTCTGCAGGCTGGTGAGTGTGCTGAAGAGGCCTGTGGGAGTCAGCAGAGGGAGGGAGATTGGGAGAAGGGTTCTGCAAACAACCCAGCCAGAATCCCTCCTAGAGCCTGCATCTGGACATCTAGACCAAAGGCCTATGGATGGAGGCTGTATGACAGTGTGTGAATAGATAGTGAGGAACAGGAATGGTGACACAAGGGATGTCACCAGAGACACAGAGAAGAGAATAAGGGCACATTCTCTAACACACACACACACACACACACACACACACACACACACACACACCTACCTCCTATGCTTTCCCTCTTTTCTGATCTCTGTCTCCAACTTGGCCAACCCATCACTTTTTGTTTCAGATATGTCCCCTATAGCTCCAAGCCCACATGTCCATCTGTCTCCCCATCCTGAGGCAGCACCATTGTCTCTTTCTCCCAAATTAGAACCCCGGGAGCTACTGGCCCTCTGACACCCACACCTCAGTTGGTCTGCCAGGGCCATCTAACTGCTCTCCCACCACTCCCAAAGTCCCCAGACATTCTGCCACCAGGCTGGTCCATTGCCCAACTTCTGGAAACAATGGTTTCCTGCCCCAAACTCAACACAAACCTAATCAAGGAAATATCACAAAGCCTAGAGTGTAGGACATCCTACAAAAATATTGGTCTGGGACTAGAGATGCAGTTCAGTAATAGAGTGCTCACTTAGCATGTGAGAGGCCTGAGCTAGACCCAGTACTAAAAAGAATGTCCATATGGCCTAGTATGCTGGCTCACACCTTTAATCCCAACACTCATGAAGCAGAGGCAGACAGATCTCAGTGAGTTCCAGGCCAGCTGTTTTGGCTGATGGGCAGGCAGGAAGTATAGGCAGGGCTACCAGACTAGGAGAATTCTGGGAAGAGGAACACAGAGAGCAAGTCTTAAGAAGATACATGTAGCTGCTGAGGAAGCAGGAGGTCTGGGCATCACCGGCAAGCCAAGACCACATGGAGACACACAGGTTAATAGAAATGGGTTAATAATTAAGAGAGTGCTAGCCAATAAGAAGCCTAAGCTATTGGCCAAACAGTTTATAATTAATATAAGCCTCTGTGTGTTTATTTGGGACTAAACAGCTGCAGGACTGGGCAGGACATAAACTTTTGTTCACAAAGGAAAGACGGAAGGAAGGAAGTAGGAAGGAAGGAAAGAAGGAGAGAAGAGAAGAGAGAGGGAAGGGAAGGGAAAGAACACAAGAGATTCACCTTATTTGTGTATATGAAAAGCCCCAGGCTCCTCAGAACTTTCACAAGAGAAAGTGTGTCAGTCTAACCTAGAGAATCTACTTCTGCTCATTCCCACCACCTGCTGTAAGAGTGTGTGTGTCTGTGTGTGCACGTATGTGCACATGCAGTACGTGTCTGTGTATGTTGAGGATGTACCTCCTCTACTCTATATTTACATGTGTTACTTCTTCAAATCTAGCATCAAGTCTAAGGACTCATAATAGAGGAGGAAGCAGAGGCCGCCCAGGCAGTTCCCATCATAGACAACATACCTCCTGATCCATAACAAGCCCCTTGGGGGGGGGTATCTTTTTCTGCTTGCTTGGCTAGCTTGCTTGTTTTTGAGACAGGGTCTCTTGGATCTCAGGCTGGCCTTGAAATCCAAAAAGATATGTAATTTTTTTTTTGGTAGGGGCTGTTTGAGACAGGGTTTCTCTATGTAGCCCTAGCTGTCCTGGAACTAGCTTTTATATACCAGGGCCAGAGTTAGGCCCTCCCAAATGCTGGGACTAAAGGCATAGGCTACCAAAACACATTTAGGTTGGAGAGATGGCTCAGAGGCTGTTTTTCCAGAGGTTCAAAGTTCAACTCCCAGTAACCACATGGTGGCTCACAACCATCTGTAATGAGATCTGGTGCCCTCTTCTGGCATGCAGGCAGAACACTGCATAATAAATAAATAAATAAATAAATAAATAAATCTTTCTTTCTTTCTTTCTTTTTTTTTAATCACATTTAAGCTAGGCATGGTGGTGCATACTTTTAGTCTCAGCACTCAGGAGGCAGAGCGAGACCGTATTTGAGGCCAGCCTGGTTTTACAGAGTGAGTTCCAGGATAACTAAGGCTGTATAGCAAAACTGTGTCTCAAAACACTGAAATAAAATTTTTATTTGATGTATATATGTACGATGTGCATCTACAGCACATGCGTGGAGGTCGCACGTAGGTATGCATGGGCATGCCACAGCCCGTGTGTGTGGGTCATGGGAGGACTGCTTGTAGGAGTCACTCTCTCCTTCTACCATGGAGGTTCTGGAAATTGAACTGGAATCATCAGGGTTGGCAGCAAGTGTCTGCTGCTGATTATCTCCCAGGCATGAGACCTAGACATGAGGTCTGCTCCAGCTCTCCCTGCCTCCACCGCCTGGGGTTACAGGCTAAACCACTACCACAGCTGGCTTATACAGTGCCAGGGTTAGGAGACAGGACCACACGCACTCTAGGGAAGCATTCTATCACCTGAGGCCCTCACTCTTTTTGAGACAGTCTCTCATGCATCCTAGACTTGCTAGGTAGCCAAGGGTGCCCTCGGAATTCCTGATCTTCAGCCTCTACCTTCCCTGTGCTAGAATCCAGGAATGTGCCACCACATCTGTTTCCCTTGGGATTTCTTAGGCACCGAACAGGCACATGCCAACTCCCTTATCTGGGGACCTCTTGCTCCTGGATCTGTAGACTCTGGAGGGCAGGCCACCCCATGCTGAGCTGGTGCCCACTTCATGGACCCTTGCCTTCTCTCAATGCCACTCCAGAAGACTGAGTCCACAACCCAGCTCTCCACTGGGCCTGGCATACATGGGGTCAGCAGATGTTTGATGAATGACTATATGAGCAAACAGGGATCAAACCCTAAAGACCTGGAGGCAGATGTGGTCAGAAAGGGCAGGGACATGCCAGGCTCTGTGGTGGTATTTTGTTTTATGCTCTGACAAATAAAGCTTGCCTGAAGATCAGAGGGTGGAGCTAGCCACTGGTTAACCATAGAGGCCAGGCAATGTGCCCACACCTTTGACCCCAGCACTTGGCATCTCATGACTTTGGTACCAGTACTTGAGAGGTGGAGATAGGAATATAAGGTGGGTAGAGACGGGATCTCTGGCCCATTCAGCCTGAGGATTCGTAGAGACAGGAGCTCAACCCCTTCCATATGAGCATTCAGTAGAGTTAAGAAGTCTCTCTAGCAGATGCTCTTTTACTTCTCTGACCTTTCGGCATTTACCCCAATATCTGACTCCGGGTTTTTATTATTAAGACCAATTAGAATTCACTCTACAAGACTCAGGGCACCCTCAAGGATACACCCTGATGTGTCCTTGCCCTTGCAGCTACATAAACAGTAGATATGTCATTATAGGCAAAGCCGGAGGGATGGGAATGATACCGGAAGAGGCAAACCCACCCACAAGTGGCTGAAGATATACCTACAGGATGCCAGGCTGGGTGGGAAGGCAGAGGTGTACACCTTACCTGAGAAGTTGGGGTTCAGCTCCAACGTCTGACCCGTCTCTGGGTTTTCACAGACCACCTTCTGGAGGTGAATATGGGTAACCTTGATCAGGTCCCCTGTGGAGAGGCAACACTCATTGCCAAAAAGCTCGTAGATGGAACCTGTGGAGACACACATTCAGTTTCTAGTTTTGGCAAAGGCCAAGCCCTGGGTGGCCTGCGCCCTGTTTGTTCTTCACAAGCTCTTCTCGGTTGTCTCTGCTGCCTCAAGTCTCTCTCTCTTTCCCTCTCAGGTAACTGAGCACTGAACTAGAGGCCCATGCCTCAGTTTTCCTCCTTGCCTTTCCCTGCTAAAGGGTGTGGTTCTTTTTTCTTTCTTTCTTAGTTCTTTGCTCTTTGACGCTGGTCTTTTGAGGGCCCGCCACCCAGCTCTCAAATAAATCACACATGGTGTCTTATTGTGACTTACAAATGGCTGGCCCTAGCTTGGTTCGTTTCTTGCCAGCTTTTCTAAACTTAAATGATCCTGACTACTTTTTGCCTCTGGACTTTTTCCTTTTCTTACTTCTGTATATCTTACTGTCAGTCTTACTAGGCCTGGCCTGGGCAAGCTGTCTGGCGCCCTAGCGCCTCTCACTCAGTCTCTCCCTCCTATTTATTCTCTGCCCGCCAGCCCTGCCTATCCTTGCTCCTGCCTCGCTATTGGCCGTTCAGCTCTTTATTAGACCATCAGGTGTTTCAGACAGGCACAGTAACACAGCTTCACAGAGTTAAGCAAATGCAGCAAAAAAAAAAAAAAAAGTCAAACACCTTTACATCATTAAACAAATGCTCCAAAATGTAACACACCTCTAATATTCCACAACATCTCCCCTTTTTTGTCTAAATAAAAAGGAAGACATTAACTTTAACATAGTAAAACTATACACAACAAAAACAGTTATCAATAAGAATTACATTTACAATATTCTGCCCATTTGAAGCTAGTATATTCAGAGAAAATACTGCGTTATCTATTCTATCTTAGTGAATCCAAAGTTTTATATTTAATTTACTTTCTATCATAACAAAGAAAAGCTGAAGCTATAACTAGTCTTTAAAAGCCCTGAAGGATATAATAATACCTGAGTAAACAAGAATAAGAGCGAAAGTAGATATATAGAAGTAAGAAAAGGAGGGGGCTGGAGAGATGGCTCAGAGGTTAAGAGCACTGGTTACTCTTCCAAAGGTCCTGAGTTCAATTCCCAGCAACCACATGGTGGCTCACAGCCATCTGTAATTGGGTCTGGTGCCCTCTTCTGGTGTTGAAGCAGACATGTAAACAGAGCATTGTAAACACAATAAATAAATCTTTAAAAAAAAAAAAAAAGAAGAAGTAAGAAAAGGAAAATCCCAGGAGCAAAAGGTAGTTGGGATACTTTAAGTTTAGAAAAGCTGGCAAGAAACAAACCAAACCAAGGCCAGGCATTCACAAGCAAGAATACGACTCTGTGTGTGATTTATTTGAGAGCTGGGTGGCAGGCCCTCAAAAGACCAGAGTCAAAGAGCAAAGAACTAAGAATTTAAAAACAAACAATTAAAAAACCAAAAAACAAACAAACAAAACACCTACATTTTGGCATTCCAACTTGGGACTAGAGTAAAAGAAAATACAACAACGAAAACGTAGCTGGCTCAACCTGCCATCCTCAGACAGCTTGTGCTGTCTCCACTAACCACGGGAGGCAGCCCCGTTGACGCCCAGTCTTCCCTTTCTCCCAATTCATGCCTCCTAGAGTGAGTGCAGCCAGGACTGGTCCATTTTCAACATCACTGCAGCCTCTGAGGGTGTTTTCTACCCACGAAAGAGTAAATAGCCCAGTAAAGCCTACCTCCCCTTTATAGTTACATCAGACTTGGAGTAGGTAGACTCTATGTAGATAGAGAGGATCAGGTGGGTACTTAATTCTTCAAGCACCCTGCTTTCTACTTCAAATGCGTGAGTTGCATGCTTTCATTTATTATTGAAGCAGGCTCTCCTGTAGTTGAGGTTGGCCTGGAACTCTCTATATCACACATGACATTGAACTTCGGATCCTCCGCCTCTACCTTCCAAGTGCTTGAATAACAAGTGGTGTACTACCATGCCAAGTTCTTTGCAGCACTGGTGATCAAATCTAGAGGTTCAAGCCTGATAGGTGAGCAGTCTACCAATTGAGCCACACCCCCAGCCCAGATGAGTTGCTTTTAGCTTTTTGGGCTTTCCCCCTCCCCAAACTTTTTGGTTTATCTTGAGTATATTCCATATTCCACGGTATGGGTGTAGAAGTCAGGAAAACTCTCAGGAGCCAGTTCTCTCCTTCCAGTGAGACCCATGGATTGAATTCAGGTTGGCAGGATTGGCAGCAACCACGCTGCCCACCAGCTAGCTCTCCAGCCCAGTGAGTCCTTAGAGGAAGTGGAGGTTGAGGTTCTGAGCTACCTCCAGGTTCAACAGCCCATTTGCTAAAGCCATAGAAGACACATAGTGTGGATCTCACAGAGCGAGTGCGGGGGGGGGGGGCGCTATCCAGCTGGCAGAAGATGGGAAACAGTAGCTCACTGGGCCCTGAGGCCACCTGACAACCCTTCCCCCAGGACAGCCCCAGCAGGGGCTCACATGGCCTTGAGAAGCTAGTATAAACCCACTCTAAGCCCTCAGGGAAGTGCACATAGTTACTACAAGGGCAGGGTGTGTTCCTTCTGGTAGGGGAGACTATATATATATATATATATATATATATATATATATATATATATGTATACACACACACACACACACACACACACACACACACACACACACACGTGAACCTGAGTTAGCCACAGAGTTATATATACCTCCCCTGCCTGTAACAACTGTGGCTTATGCTTCATTGCCCTGAGATGCATGACTGCCCTTCAGGGAACGGGGCCAGCAATTTCCCTTTGCTAAATAAATAGTGACAGTTTCTCTTTCCTAAAAATGACAGCTCAGAGGGGTGTTATCAGTTCCTCCAAATAAAGAGAAAGATCAAGAACTCAGTATCATCCTGGGCTCAATGGAGAGCTTAGGCCAGCCTGGGCTACATGAAACCCTGCCTCAAAAGTACCAAAAAGGAATCAGCAAGGTATTGGCAGGTAAAGACTCTTGCATCCCCAAGTCCCACATGGTGGAAGAAAATTGAGTCCCAGAAGTTGTCCTCTGGCCTTCACATGCAAACTGTGGCACATGTGTACTCCCACCCACACAATAAACAAACAAAAGTTCATAAGACACACTGTGGAGAAACACATCAGTAACCACACCATTCGGGAAACTTGGGCAGGGGAAGTCTGAATTACACAGGAAGAGTCTTGTCTTAAATCAAAAAGGGATAAAGGATGCTAGCTCAGTGCTAGAGTCTAGGACATACATCCAGGGTCTATGTCCAGCATGGCGGGATTGTGGCAGTTGGAGGAGGGAGAGGGTGGCAGGAGGCAGAACTTAAGGTGTCAAGTCTAGGGTATTTACCTCCACAGCTGGAATTCCTAACTACATGGTCAGTTACTCCCCCATACCCCGCCCTGCCTTGCCCCTATGGTCATCTACCTTCCAGGTAACCTTATTTGCATATCCACAGCCTGTGACTTGTCTCTGGTCACATCACCCCAACTTGTGACATTTACATACCCCACATCAGACCAAATGAGGAAACTCAAATATTGTGTCAGAGGTGAGTAAGGGGTGCTGGGAGGGAGGATGTTCTAGGCAGGAGAAAGGACAAATAGACCTCAGATGACTGCTTCAGGGACCCATCAGATTCCAGTGGACCCAAGAGACCCACTCTGAGGTGGAGACCCCCCCCCCCCCCGCCTTGTGTAGAATCCACTTGGCCATCGGAACACTTTGCTGGCAGCTGCTGTGGCTGAGCTGGGTTCCCTCACTCTGGAGAGCGGGATGAGGCAGGCACCCCCAAGAGGCTTGTTCTCTGAGGAAGGAGCCTGCATCCTACCCCTACTCTCTTCTCTGCCTCCCTCTTTTCCTTGGGGGCTATGGTTCCTCCCGCCACAGAGCAGCCAAGCGGGTCTCTTCCTCCCCCTATCCAAGTGGTCCATCCCTGGCCACTTGCTGTTCTGAGCTAAAACTGCTGACTGTGTCCCTGGTATGTCCATCTCTTCTCTGCTATGAATCAGGAAATGTGTAGGCAAGAAGCAGGTGTGCACGGCAAAGAGCAAGAAGGCTTCCTGGAGTAAGGACCATTCAAACTGAGAAGTGCAGAATGATCTGACCTCTAGCAAGAGAGCAAGGGAGACAGAAGGCAAGGGGCATAGAGCCCAGTGGGAGGGCTGAGCTGGTGCTTAAATAATGAACTGGGGTTTAGCTCAGTGGTTGGAGTTCAGGGCCCTGGGTTGGATCCTCGCAGAAAGTGAGAGATTAGAGAAGAGGAAGAAACGGGAAAAGGAAAGAGAAAGAAAAAGGAGCAACAGCAACCCAGGCATGGCAATTTCAGGTAGAGGCAAAAGGGTCACTGCAAGTCTGAGGCCAGCCTGGGCTACAAAACAGATCCTCTCTCTCTTAAAAACAAAAACAAAAAAAACTATAGCGAGCGCCCTAGTGCCCGCCTAGCACAGTGGACGAGTGATCTCCATTTACTTATTTATCTATTTATTCTTATAATTGTTCTTAGTGCTTGAGACAGGGTTTCCTAGGTTGCTCAGGTTGGCCTTCCTTCGCTGCCATCCAATTTCTGTGCTAACTCACCGACTTCTCATCACCCACAGGACAAAAGCCGAGGTGCAAGGAGATGGGTTTTGGTGCGAACTCATAAAGCTCAGGCAAGAGGCAGCATCCTAATTCAGACTCCAACTTCCTCAGGGTCTCACTGTACCAGACTGACCTAGAACTCACTATATAGACCAGTAGCCTCAAATTTGTGCCAATGATCCTGCCTCAGCTCCTCAGCGTTGGGATCCACCGTGCCTGGCTGCTTCCCCCATGGTCCGCTCACCTTCAAAGTAGACTCCGGAGCAGACCCGCAGCACGCGCGGAAGGGAGGCGGGGTCCAGGCGGCTCACGAAGTCCTGCAGCGGCAGGGGCTCCATGGTCTTAGGCTAGTGCTTAGACGTCTGAGTCTGCAACTCAGTGAAGAGCCCGGAAGCCACGCCCAGTGGAGAGGCCACGCCCACGCGACTCGCCCCTCAAGTCTTGTTGGTAGGGGCCCAGCTGTGATCACTAATACCTCTGAACCCTTGGATGAAGACTGACCAGTCTCTAAAATCGAATCCTTTCTTAGTAGTTGCTACTGCTGTGATGCCACGGCCTAAAGCAACTCGGGGAGGAAAGGGTTTATTTCAGTTTACAGCTCTGCAATCACAATCCATCACTTAGGGAGGGAAGTCTGAGTGGGAACCTGGAGGCTGGGACTGATACAGAAGCCATAAAGGAACTTAAGAAACCCTTCCCTTCCTCTCTCTCTCCCCTTCCTCTCTCTCTCTCCCTTTCTTTCTTGAGATAAGGTTCCTTTGTGTGGCTTTGGAGCCTGCCTGTCCTGGAATTTACAGAGACCCTCCTGCCTCTGTCTCTGGAGCGCCAGGATTAAAGGCATGTGTCACCGCTGCCCAGCTCAGCTTGCTATCTTACACAAATCATGACCATGTTCTGAACCCATCCACATCAATCATAAGTCAAAACAATGCACTAAAAACTTGTCTACAGTCAATCTGATGGAGGCATTTCCTTAACTGAGCTTGGATCAAGTTGACAAAAAAAACCAACCATGACAATTCCTACACCTTCCTTGACTTTGGCCCCATGATGCAGATTTAAATTTAAGACTTGATAATTCAATTCCCAGAAGACTGACTTGTGTGTGTGCATGTATGTGGTATGTGTGGTGTGTGTGTGTGTGGTATATATGTGTATGGTATAGTATGTGCGTGTTGTGGTGTATGTGTGTGTTGTAGTGTGTGTGTGTGTGTGTGTGTGTGTGTGTGAGATAATGTCTCCTTAGCACAAATTGTACTCTATGTAGCTGAGGATGACCTTGAACTACTGATCTTACTGTCTCCATGTCCCACCACACTCACTGAAGATCAAATTCGAGGCTTCATGCATTCGAGGCAGAGTCTACCAAGTGAGCTACATCCTGTTTGGGGTTTTTGAGGCAGAACTTCATGTAGCCCAGACTGACCTTGAACTCACTGGATAGCTAAGGATGGCTCCTATAAGAACCTGCCTCTTCCTCCTCATCCCAGGTTCTGGGATGTACCACCACTTCAGGCCAGGAAGATGTTAAATGGATAGACAATGAGCCTCTTTCCCAGCTGTCATGTGCTCCCCCACAGTATCCAAATCCAAACAGGGTGCCACAGCTGTCTTGTGTAGTTTGGGGTCTCCTAGGAGGTACATGCCCTTACCCTTTGGGTCCGAGGAAGAAAATATATTGCCCTGCTCACCCAAGATACACTGTGGCCCTCTGCCTGGACGCTTCTAGTGATGGAGCCTGTCACCTACCTCTCTCAGACACACATAGCCTCTGAACAAGTGCAGGTCCAACCCTCCTCAGGTGCAGTGGGGTGGCACAGGCTGTGACCCTGCACTTGGGAGGGCAGGAGTGCAGGCCATCCCTGGGTTACAAATCTCATGGCCAGAATATACAACATGAGACAATGTGTCACAAACAAAACAAGACACATTTTCTCCCAACACCCTGCCTCCTGTTTTAGGAAATAAGATGGGATGGAAACTGGTTTCCTTGCAGTTGAAAAATGTGCAAATGGAGAAACAGAAGTTCTCAAAGCTTCTGGAACCCTGGTGGTGAAAGGCTAACTACTGTCTCTAAACTGTTTTCTAGAGTTTTCTATAATGGCTTGAGTATTTTCCTATTAACAGATATTGTGAACAGCCACTCAACAAGGATCATGGGACATGGAGTGCGGGAGAGGTCATCAGAAAGCCCTCCATCTTTACAGCATTAGTGCAGGGTGGAAGAAGGAAGGGAGGAGGAGAGGTGAGAAGATGAGGGAAGTAGACGGGAGAGAGGGGAGAGGGTTAGGGGGAGGGAGAGAGGGAGGGACAAGGGAGGAGGGAGGAAGGGAGGAAGGGAGGAGGGAGGAAGGGAGGACAAGGCAGAGGAGAAGGGAGGGGGGAGGAAGGGAGAGGGAGGAGGGAGAGGGAGGAGGGAGGAAGGGAGGACAAGGCAGAGGAGAAGGGAGGGGGGAGGAAGGGAGAGGGAGGGAGGGAGGAAGGGAGGAGGGAGGAGGGAGGAGGGAGGAAGGGAGAGGGAGGAGGGAGAGGGAGGAAGGGAGGAGGGAGGAAGGAGGAGGGAGGAAGAAGAAGGGAGGAAGGAGGAGGGAGGAAGGGAGGAGGGAGGAGGGAGGAAGGGAGAGGGAGGAAGAAGGAGGGAGGAAGGAGGAGGGAGGAAGGGAGGGGGAGGGGGGAGGAAGGGAGGAAGGGAGGAGGGAGGAAGGAGGAGGTAGGAAGAAGGAAGGAGGAAGGAGGAGGGAGGAAGGGAGGGGGAGGGGGGAGGAGGGAGGAGGAAGGAAGGGAAGAAGGGAGGAGGGAGGAAGGGAGGAAGGGAGGACAAGGCAGAGGAGAAGGGAGGCTCCTACAGACTCAAGGATGCTTAGGGGATGGTGAAACAGAACCACAGGTGGCTTATCCTGCCTCTCCTGTTTTTAGATTCTTTTTATTTCTTTTTAAAATTGTTTTGTATTTCATTTCATTACTTTTAAGATAAATGTTGTCTCAGGCTGCTCTGACCCTCATGATTCTCTTGCCTCAGCCTTCCACGTGCTCAGATTACAGGCATGGGGCTACCGCGCTCAGCTTCCAGCTTTACTTCAAAAGCAAACAAACAAAACCAAAGGTGGGGCTGGAAAGATGGCCCAGAGGTTAAGAGCACTGGCTTCTCTTCCTGAGGACCAGGGTTCAATTCCTAGCATCCACATTGTCAGCTTGGCTCACAGCTATCTGTAACTCCAGTTCCAAGGGATCTGACATACATGAAATAAAGTACACTCCTTTTAGATTTACTTATATGTTTTACCAGCATGTGTGTCTTGTGCCAAATGTGTGTCTGGTGCCCAGAGGTCAGAAGAGGTGTCAAATCCCCTGGAACTGGAGTTACAGGCGATTGTGAGCCATCATGGAGGTGTAAAGAACCCAGCCTGGGTCCTTTGCAAGAACAGGCAGTGCTCTTACCCACTGAGCCCATCTCTCCACCCACTGTTTATGCAAAGCAGAAGCAGGCTTTGTTAGTAATTACCACAGAAAAGTGAGAAATAGAGGAGAAGTGAGAGAAACCCTCAAGAACTAGAGATTTCCAGGTTTAAAGAATTCTTCTGGGGGGTTGGGGGGATCCTCACACATACATACATACAGGCAAAACATCAATGCACACAAAATAAAAATGAATAAAGTTTAAAAGGTACTGACATGTCTTAACCATTCCAATATAAAAACAATTATTCTTAGGGCTGGAGTGTTGACCCAGTGGTTAAGAACACTGGCTGTTCTTCAGAGGATCACAGGTCCTAGCACCCAAGTCAGTCAGCTCAGGACTTCCTGTAACTACAGCTCCAGAAGACACCATCTTCTGTCTTCTGTGGGCCCGTGTGCATGCGTGCTCGCTCTTGCTCTCTCTCTCTCTTTCTCTCTCTCTCTCTCTCTCTCTCTCTCTCACACACTACTTAAATCTTAAATCTTTAAAAAGCCAGACATGGTGATGCACACCTTTAATCTTTAATTCCAGCACTCAGGTGGCAGAGGCAGGTGGATTTCTGTGAGTTCCAGGCCAGCCTGGTCCATAGATACAGTTAAAGGCCAGCCAGAGCTATACAGAGATCTTTTCTTTCTTCTTTTTGTTTTGTTTTGGTTTTTGAGACAAGGTTTCTCTGTGTAAGGGCCCTGGCTGTCCTAGAACTCACTTTTTAGACCAAGCTGGCCTCAAATTCAGAAATCTGCTGCCTGAATGCTGAGATTAAAGTCTTGTGCCACCACTGCCAGGCTTAGACACTGTCTCTCAAAACAAACCCAACAACTCCTTTTTGAGGCTGTTGCACTTAACCCCAGAGCCTCATGCATGGCAAGCAGAGCTGGCTGGGATGCTCTTCAGAGATGGAATGCTTACTTGGCATCAGTGATCTCTTGGGTCAACTCTCCAGTACTCCAAAAATAGACAACAAAAACTACAGGTAAATCACCATCAAGTCTACTTGCTTTTAGTTGATTTTAAAAACCACCATGTTTAGGGGCTGGAGAGATGGCCCAGCAGTCAAGTGTGCATTGTTCTTGGACCGGCTTTCTGTCCCCAGCAACCATGCTAATGCCTTAAAACTGTCTGTGACTCCAGCACCAGGGGACCTGACACCCTCTTCTAGCTAAAGGGGTATGTGCACTCACAGTGAATGCACATGTACATGTGCATGCATGCATGCAGACCCATACACATATGTATAATTTAAAAATAAATCATTTTGGAAACTACCAAGTTTGGAAGCATAAAGAACACCTTTTTTGTTTTTTTTTCCTGGAGTTGGTAGCATGCGCCTTTAGTCCCAGCACTCGGGAGGCAGAGGCAGGTGGATCTCTGTGAGTCCAAGGCCAGCCTGGTCTACAGAGCTAGTTCTGGGACAGCCAAGGCTAAACTGAGAAGCCCTGTCTGGAAAAACAAACAAACAAACAAACAAACAAAAAACCACAAAAGCTCTTGGCGCAGGGGACCCGGAGAGTGGATAATGAAGTGTACCAAGCATCTTCACACTGACAGATTCCTTCCTGTCCACCAACCACCTTTCCCACCGATGTCCTGGAAGGGTCCCTGCCTGTCCTCTGTCTTCACTTGAATAAACTCTGCTCTTTTGTAAAATGTCCTTTTGTTAACTAACACTATAATGATGGTAAAATACCAGTTGGGTATTTGAATTGGGAGGTTGAGCAGGTTGAGCAGGACCAGAGGCCCTGGGGAAGGACGGAGCTGGAACTCAAAGCGAAACGCTTGACTGCGTCTGAGAAAGTGGGTAAGAGTGCAGAGGGATGTTTTTCCTTCCCTGTTTCGATGGTGTCTAATAGAATCCGGAGCACTGAGCCCTCACCCCTTCCAGAGGATTCTGTGCACCTGTCACCCCCTAAGTGGAACAGGCTGAAACCACATCCACCCTCACTATGCCAGATGCACCTCTCAGGAAGGGATTGCACCCTGCCGGTACCGGACAGGGCCTCATTCTAAGGAAGGGGTCAAATCTCATTTCCCTACCACCCCAAACCTTCCTGCATTTCTGAGGTTCAGGGAGGCAGCTGTGGTTCTGAGATTAAATAAAAAATGATAATAACTTTTGTGGCTGAAGAGATGGTCTATGGGTAAAGACTTGTCAGGCAATCTGGGTACCATCCCTGGAACCCACATACGGTAGAGGTCAAGAATGAACTCTGCGAAGCTGTCCTCTGACCGCCACATGCCACCATGGCACTAGTTAGTGTCTTCTACCCCACACCCTACACACATGCCATCATACTAAATAAAGCTGCCATTTGTCTGTAAAGATACCTCTTGGGGCAGTGGCAGCACACAACTTTAATCTCAGCATCCTGAGCATCCTGAGTTGGGGCAGGAGTGTGTGTTCCAGGTCAGTCTGGCCTGCATAGTAAAACCCTATCTTAACAACAGCCAGGTGGTGGTGGCGGGGCATCACAGCACTCAGGAGGCAAAGGCAGGAGGATCTCTGAGTTCAAGGTCAGCCTGGTCTACAAAGTGACTTCCAAGATAGCTCTCAGAAAAACCACAAAAACAAACAACAGGGGCTGGAGAGAGGGCTCTGTGGTTAAGAGCACTGGCTGCTCTTCCAGAGGTCCCGGGGTTCAATTCCTAGCACCCACATAGCAGCTAAAAAGGTCTGTAATTTCTAGGGGACCCAGCACCCATGACAAAATACTAATGCATACAAAATAAACATAAATAAAATTAACAAACAAGCAACAACAAAGCAACGACGAAGCAGTTCCACCTGAGTAGATGCCCAAAAGAATTGAAGGTAAGGACCTGGAGAGATGGCTCAGTGGTTAAGAGCATTTGCTGCTCTTGATGAGGGTAGGGAAGACCCCAGACTCAAATAGTATATAAAGACAAGGAATGCTTATTCTAGCAGTCAGAGTCACCATTTGTACCAAATGACAACCTGGGACAAAGGCCCACAGGGTCTTTTAAGCATAGCTGGGGTCAAATTCCAGGAACAGCTATGTCATTTCTAATGTGATTGGTCAAACAAGCAGCAGTTGCTTTAATACTCTTTTTTGTTTTTCCATATTTGCGCACACTTGGGCAAGTCCGGGCCTGTTTCAGGCCGTTACAGGCATTGTCCTTTTTTGATTATTGCTTTTGGAAGGTGGGGCTGACTTGTACATGCCCTCTCCCTCATCCTTGTCAGGGTGCTATTGATTAACAGCCCTGTGTTTAAGAAAGAAACTTTGAACCAGCCTGAGGACGTTTAGCCCTCTCACAGAGGACCTGGGTTCAGAGACCAGCATCCATATGGCGTTTCATAACCACCTGTAACTCCTGTTCTAGGATATCTGGCCCTGGGCACATTTATGGTACAATGTGTACATATACATACAGTACAATACAAACATGTAGACAAAACAGTCACGCACATAAAATTAGAATAAATAAATCTAAAACAAAAGAATTGAAAGTTTCACGAGACTTTTGCATACCATGTTCACAGTAGCCAAAAGGAGAAGGAGCCACAAGATGGTAGGTGAGACAATAACAGAATGTAAACTTTACATTTAGTGGGAGAAAAAAAATCAGATCTGTTGAAAGGGAGACTCAGGCGGTAGCATGGATGAGTCTCGAGACCTACAGATAACTAGCACGGGACTCCCCACTCATATGCGGAAGCTACAGTGACTCCGCAGTGGTCAAAGCCACAGAAACAGAAGCCAGGGTGAAGATAAGCTGAGGCAGGGATGGGGCAGAGCGCTGCTCAATGGGGAAGAATTTCAGTTGTGCAAGAACAGAAAGTTCTAGAGATGTATTGCAGAACACTAAATAATTTTGCACTTCCTCGTTGCAAGGCACAACTTAGCTGGGATGTCCTGAAGCCCTGGGTTTAATCTTCAGCTCTGAAAAAAACCAATTGTAAATTTTGTTATGTGTATTCTACCATTTTTTTTTTTTTTTTTTAATTTTTTTTATTTTTATTGCAATCTAAAAGTATTAATAAAACTTTATATATAAAAGCCTGGTGTGGTGGTGAGATCTTTAATCTCAGCACTCAGGAGATAGAAATTGAAGCCAACCCTGTCTACACACTGATTCTAGGTCAACCAGCTAGGCTACATAGTGAAACATGGTTTCAGGAAAGGGGGAAAAGAAGGGGGAAGGGAAGGGGGAGGGGATGGGAGGGGATGGGAGGAGGGGAGAGGAGAGGAGAGGAGAACAGAGGAGAGGAGAGGAGAGGAGAAGAGAGGAGAGGAGAGGAGAGGAGAGGAGAGGAAAGGAAAGGAAAGGAGAGGAGAGGAGAGGAAAGGAGGCTTGTGGGGCTCCGTGGTTAAGAGCACTTGCTGCTCTTGCCAAGGACTCCGGTTCAGTTCTCAGCTCTCACAATGGTTCACAATGGACCAGAACTCCAGCTCTGGGGGATCTGATGACCTGTTCTGGCCTCTGTGGTGCCTAACACGTGTTTTTAAAACATTTTCACCTCTGTTTATTTTATGTGTATGTGTCTTTTGCTGGTTTGTTGTTCGTGTGCTACCTGGCTTTGGAGGCCAGAAGACTGTTGGAGCCTGGGATGGTAGTTACATATGGCTCTGCTTCACTTGTCTGTTCGTTTGTTTTCTGAGACAGGGTTTCTCTGTGTAGCTCTGGCCGTCCTGGAACTCACTCTGTAGACCAGGCTGGCCTCAAACGCAGAGATCTGCCTGCCTCTGCCTCCCGAGTGCTGGGATTAAAGATATTTGCCACCACAAGCAATGTTTTTGTTTTTGTTTTAAGGGGTGGCGATGGGGTGGGGGTGGAGAGATGGCCCTCCAGTTAAGAGAACCTTTGTGTGTTGCCCAGGCCCCAGGTTTGGTTCCTAGCATAAGGTGATTCACAGTTACATTCGACCTTATGTTAACTTGATATTTAACTTTGTGTTATATTGACTAATGTTAATCTTGATGTAAAGATTTCTTCATGTAACTTTGTCACTTAATGTCCCCCACAAAGTTTGGTGGCCCTTACCTCCTGACTTAAGTCCTGGATCTTTGCTAACTGTTATGTTAGCACCTTGGGGTGCCATGGGTGGGCTGTCTTCTGAGGCATTCTAACCTGCTCCGCTCCCGGCCCTTCTGTCAGTCTTGAAACAGTTACTGGGTGATCAACACCACCACAAAACACCTAGAAGCAGTTTGGGTGACTTCTAAGAGGGGACTGACTGAGCCGTCGCCCTCATGCCTCCTCTTGCTACTCTGGACATTGTTTTAGGGAGTGGGCCTGAAACAGCTGCACCGAGGCCTTCCAGGCATCTGGCTCTCTCTCCTCTGACTCTCCCCTGGATCACTCTCTCCTCATTATTATGCTCATACATTTATAAATGTTTTACTTATTGAGCTTCACCCTATGCCTAACCAAACTGTTTCATTCGAACTCTCCCAACAGCTTTCACAGTGAGACCACATTGTTATGACTCCTCTGTTGTGACCACCTTGATATGACCCCTGTCTTGTGATCACATTGTTATAACCACTTGGTTATGACCACCTTACAACCATGCCTTTGTTTCAGGAGGTTGTTATGACCAACTTGCTATATTTGTATTCTGCTGCTGTAACCCCTGACTATTTGCCTGCCAAATCTCCCATCCGGATGCCCCTGACTCCTTGTGGGGAACCCCTGAACAAAGTTAGCATCTTAACAGCCATTTTTCCTACTACTCTCTTAGATACTAACACACTGGTAATTTTCCATTCCCTTATGACTGTTTTCCTGTTAAGCATATGATGCAGCCTGACCCTGAAAGAGTCCCAGCTGCAGGCCTATCGTAGAGCAACTCATCTTATAGCAGAACATCCTGCTTGTCAGGACATTCTGCCTCCCTCACATCCTCCCTTTGGCCCATTCCGACATTTCTCCACTATTTAAACCCTGTGGTTAGATTCATTAAGTCAGACTTGGTCAGAGTACTGTCTTGTCTCCATCTCTTGAGTTTCTTGTCCCTCATTCTTCCTCCCTCCCCTCCCCCCTCAGAGTTCCTGTCGACCAACACCAAGGGCCCCGGGCAACTCCTGAGCTATAAAAATTCTTATCCATGTGTGATGCTGAACCCTACCTTTAGGGACAGCGAGCCCATGCACACAAATTTTTTTAAGAAGCTTATTTTAATTAATTTGGCCATGATGATTTGGGTTGGTGGTCTTTCTCCTTCTGTCTGTGTGATTAACAAGGGCCTCACAGAGCCGGGCGGTGGTGGCGCCCACCTCTAATCCCAGCACTCAGGAGGCAGAGGCAGGCGGATGTCTGTGAGTTCAAGACCAGCCTGGTCTACAAGAGCTAGTTCCAGGACAGCCTCTAAAACCACAGGGAAACCCTGTCTCAAAAAAAAAAAAAAAAATCAAGGGCCTCCTCACAGGTTCAATCCAGAAGGTGCCCTTAACCAAGACATCTGGATGCAAATATAGTTTTCTCCAATGGAGTCTCACTGGGTATATTAATCATGGTCAGCAGTAGTTGATCAATGCAAAATGAACCCAGTAGCATTTTAAAAAACAAAACAGCCAGCTGGGCACTCGGAAGGCAGAGGCAGGTGTATCCCTGTGAGGCAGGTGGATCTCTGTGAGTTTGAGGCCAGTCTGGTCGACAGAGCTAGTTCCAGGACAGGCTCCAAAGCCACAGAGAAACCCTGTCTCGAAAAACCAAAACCCAGCCTAAGTTGAATTCCCAGAGACCACGTAGTAGGAGAGAACTGGTTCCTGCAAGCTGTCCTCTGACCCGTCCTCTGACCCCCATGCATGTGCTGTGGCCTGTGCCCCGCCCCACAAAGTAAATACGTGCATAGAGAAATATCTTTCTTGGGCTGGCAAAGTCGATGAATGGGAAGAGTTTGACAACATGAGCTTGACTCCTAGGTCCTACATGGTAAAAGGAGAAAGCTATAATATGAAATAATAAATGGCCCAGAGACAGAGATTGGGACTCAAGCTGAAGATCAGGAGAGCAAGGCAGCCTGCCACTAGCTCTCACCTCTCATTCAGCCTGATGCACTCGTGAGTTCTTCATCATCTCAAACTGCTACCCCTCCTCCGTGTGGCTGGAGAACGAAATGCATCTTACTCTACTCTCCTGTCTCTTATATGCCTCTAGTGCTTGGATTAAAGGTGTGAGCTATCATACTCTTTTAACTGACTCACTCTTGCGTCAATCTGGTGGCCTTGGACTCACAGGGATCCATCTATCTCTTAATCCTGAGTCCTAGGATTAAAGGTGTGTTTCACCACCTCCTAGCTTCTGGCTGCTGGGGTTAAAGGTGTGTATCCCCACTGCCTGATCTCTATAGCTTGAGGCTGACTTTGCTTTTCTGGATCCTCAGACAAACTTTAATAAATCATAAATAATTTAGCACTACAGAAAGCTGAATCCTGCAAGTTATCCTCCACAGGCACGTTGTGCTACCCCTGTGCACACATACACAAAATAAGCAAATGTCAACGCATTTCTGTGTATAAGGGTGTTTTCCCTGTATGTAAATGTGGGCACCTCATGTATGCCTGTTGCCCAAGGAGTCCAGAGAATTCCATGGGACTGGAGTTACAGATGGTTGTGAGCCAACATGTAGATGCTTCAAGTCAAACCCAGAACCTCTGAAAGAGTAGCCAACACTCTAAATCACTGAACCATCTCTCCAGTCATTTTTAAAAAAATCTTTTTAAAGAATATCTTCCTTGCTGGGTATCTATGGTCCGAGTTCTTGCCACCACACTTGAGCCCAATATTTTTCCTTTGATTTTGTTTGCTTGTTTATTTGAGACAGGGTTTCTCTGTAGCTTTGGAGCCTGTCCTAGAACTTGCTCTGTAGACCAGGCTTGTCTTGAATTCACAGAGATCTGCCTGCCTCTGCCTCTCGAGTGCTGGGATTAAAGACATGTGCCAACACTGCCTGGCTTCTTTGATTTGTTTTATCAGCTTGGCATTGTGGCACACACCTTCTGTCTTAGCACTCAGGAGTCAGAGGCATGTAAATCTCTTCAGCAGTTCGAAGCCAGGCTGGTCTACATAACAAGTTCCAAGACAGCTAAGGCTGAGTACAGAGATCCCCATCTCAAAACAAAACGAAACAACCAACCAAAACAACAAGAAAAAAATTTGTTTATTTTTAGTGTGTGTGTGTTTGGATATATGCATGTAAGTGTAGGTGCCCTGTTTGTCTGTTTATTTATTTATTTATTCATCTGTAATTGCAGGCTGCTTGATTTAGATGGTGGGAACCAAGCTTAGGTCCCTTGCAAGGACAGTGTAGGATCTTAACATTGAGTCATAGCTCTGCCCCAAGGCTAGAAGCTCGAGGCCAGCCTGAGCAACACAGTGAGATAATGTCTGAGAAAACAAAAAACAAAAACAAAATAAGACAGAAAGTCTCCCTAGATAGATTTTGCAGTTCCTATTTCTTGTTCTCACTTGAAGGTAGGGGTGGGGTGGGGTGAGGGTGATTTTGGAGAAAAAAGGAAATGGAAATGCCCCCCGCCCCCCAGCTAGCTCCCTCTAGAAGAGACAAACTTGAGGAGGTCTAGGTGTCCTATCTCCTGCTGCAGGGCATCTGCTTATTCGTGGTCTCTGCTGGAATTCACACCAGCCCTGACTGGACACCCTTTTCAGCCTTTAAGTTTCAATTTAAGCGTGGCACACTGACTTCCCTGACCCTGCAAACAGAGCTCACCCTTTCTTCAGCCCTGTGAGAATGATGACTGCTCTCCCAGGGGCTCCTAGTCAGCATGCACATCCGAGGCAGCTCTTCCTGCGCCGCCACTGCAAGCGCCCGAGCCCTGGACTCATTCCTTTACTCTTAGACCTACAGAGCCATGTGTTTTCTGAATAGTGGAGAGAATATTCTGGAATGTGAGTTCTCCCTCACTCCTCCATCCATCCCACATTCTTTCCTCTGAGGCTTGAGTGGGACTCCCTTGAGGGCAGAGAGATGTTACTTGGGGCTTGTAGAGCCTGAGGACCTGTCCTGTCTCCCACCCAACCCTTTCCCAGGGGACCAAACCGGACTCCAAGTAATGGTTAGGTTCAGGAACAACCACCGTTCCCTCTCAGCCTCAATTTTCCCAGCAGCAAACAAAAAGGACTGAAGCTGAAAATCAAAGGTCCCTTTCCCTCTGTCCTTTAGGAATTCCCAGTGTAAGCGAAGATGCAGCAAAACCACCACAATAGGCCACACAGGTGGAAAGATTTATGTGAGGATGTTTGGAGTCCCCAGGCGCAGGGAGAATAGCAAAGAAGGTGGGAAACCCTTGCCGCTGGTTAGAAAGGAAATGGGCTGAGATGGGAGGGAGTCTGTAAACAGGAAGAGCCTGGAAGTTGGAGTAGCAGTGGGGGAGATTGCAGGCCACAAAACCCAGAAGGCTAGCGTGGGAACCTTGATGCTTTACAGGTCAGTACTAATAGGTATGTTCCCCATTTGCCTGAGTTAGGGGAAGTGCTGCTTCTTCTTGACAGACAGACACATCCAAGAATGGCCAAGTGTAAGATTTGTCTCTCCACAGCAATCCATCTGTTTACCTGCCAGAGTCCACCCCAAGCTTAACCAGACTGTCATGTAGGATGCTGTCAGTGGGACTGGCATTTTGAGGGTTTGGGGAGGGCAATTTAGACTTAACACCCAGTACCAGGGTCCATCCCATGGGTAGCACATCAGATCAGATATCCTGTGTTCCCCACAGCAGGGTCTGTCCCAATCAGTTTAGGCCTGAGTACCACACATATTTGAATCTTCCCTTGGGGGCTCATTCTGCTTCTGGCAATCCTAGAGATCCTGCCTGAACAGGATGGGATTAGTGAAGAGACCCATAGCCTGGGAGAGGCCACACAGGATGCAGCGTGTTCTGGATGTGCCTTGTCAATTTCCCTTTTCCAAACCAGAGATTTCTCTCACAGCTCTTTTCGCTATTTCCTGATGACTCTTACTTCCCACAAGGACTTAAGTTTTGTGGAAACCAAACTTAGTTTGTCTGTATGTCCTCCAGCATATCCCGAGTCACTGGGGTCATGGCTGAGACTAAATGGATGGCACAGGTAAAAGGCTACCTGTTATCTCCAAAGGAAACTCCAATTCCCAAAACTTCAAAAGGCAGTTCAATGAGCTCAACCTGGACTAAAGGATAATTATTGGCAGTTAGATAAAAGCTAGCATTCTTCAGGAAAGTGTCACTTTCCTAACCTCTGGCAGAAGGGACATATGGCAACCCCTGGTGCCTATCAGCTTATCAAACCCCATACTGGCCTTCAGGCTCCCTCGGGATCAGTGTCAAAAGGACCTGTTACACATTTCAAAGTGCTTGCATCCTAGCCCTTCTCATCTCTTTCCATTAGGAGGTCCCAGCAAGATCAAGGCCCCAAGCCAAACTCAGAAAGTCAGAAGCTGGACCTCTCTCTAGCCCTTGAGGACTGAGGTGCTGCTCTCTAAGGTATGCACACCCTAGAGGCACCCTAAGGCCCTGCGGCATGCCTTTGGTTCAGTGGAGGGGAAACAGCAAGCACATTTTTCCTCTATTTATGGAGGCCTCCTCTGGTAAGTCATAGAAACTTTTTTGTTCGTTTTTGTTTTTTGAGACAAGGTTTCTCTGTGTATGTAGCTTTGGAGCCTGTCCTGGATCTTGCTCTGTACACCAGGCTGGCCTCGAACTCACAGAGATCTGTCTGTCTCTGCCTCCCAAGTGCTGGGATTAAAGGTGAGTTCCACCATCCCCTGCTTTTTGAAACTTTTAAACCCTTCCTGTGATGTCTGGTTCTGTGAGATCCAATTCTGGGAATGTGGTGATGCAGACCTAACAAGATCCAACATTTCTCCATCCAGGGCAACAGGAAAGATCACAAGGCCCATCTGGTTACTTGTGGTTATTTTGGAATTCAGCTGGAGCCACCACCTTTGGACCCTGGTGAGACAAGGGGCTGGGAAATCAGAGAGGTCCTTCACCTGCACATCCATTGGCAGGGTTTCAATGCCTAGGCTGTGCAACAGGGCCAAGGAACCATGGGGACTGGGTGTTCAGTGATACCAGGCAGAGCATCAGGCATCACCTGGAGCAGAGACTGAAGTCTGAAAGGTCCAACCTAACTGAACTGGGGAAACCCAACATTTAGGAAGCCTCTGGTGGGTTCTGAGTCCCTGGGCAAGGAGGCAGTTGAGAAAAAGCCCCCTATTTGTAAAAAAAAAAAAAAAAAAAAAACCAAAAATCACTTCTTTGGTCAAACTGATAAACCTCTGAATGATCCCAGCCGTTGTTGTCATTGTCCCTATTGCTTTATTAGTTTCATTTTCAATGCCTTCATCTCTAGTAAGTGTTGTGTCCTTTGAGTTTGTTTCTGCTGTCTTCATTCCTTAAATGTGTTGGGAATCAGCAATCTGCTGACCCCGCCCCTGATGATGGGCATAACAAATAAATCTTTAAAAAACCCTGGAGAGGTAGGCCTGAACCACCAGCCAGGAAGCAGCATCAGAAGCAGCATCAGAAACAGGCCTGGGACTCAGGCTCAGAGAGGCCTGAGCCTCAGTCCTGGGACAAGGGAGCAACTACTCGGTGAGATGACAGCAGCAGTTTTCAGCAGTGGCTTCTAGAAACTGTCACAAGAAGGTCCTCTGGGAAAGAGGACCTGTGTCCCAGCCACTGCCATTTCTCTGTTGGAGATACCCAGTGCTACAGCAAGCCCTGGACCCTCAGCCCCACCCACATCTAGAGGAGCAATCACTGGTGGGAGCAGCTTCCGCTGGAACTATAGCCCCACCTGCACCTCAAGAAATGAGCACCTGAGCCTTGGGCCCACTTCCACCAGGAGGACATTCACTGGAGGCTCTGCTCTGCTTGTATCTGAAGGAGAAACCAAACCAGAGCCACGGCCCCCAACTATACCAATTGGAGAGAGAGAAACCCCTGAAGCACGCGCTCCACCTGACTGATTAGAGGAAGAGATTTGTAGACAACAAGGTAAGAACACACTTCAACACTATAAAGAGCAATACGGCACCACTAGAAACTAGTGGTTCTACAACCGCAAGACCTGAATGAACATCCTTGCACAGATGAAGCAGAAGAAAGTGACTTAAAAAATAACTTAAAGAAATGGAGGAAAAGACAAACAAAAAATTGGAAGAAACTGACAAATCCCTTAAAGAAAACCAAGAAAAAGCAACCAAACAAGTGAAGGAAATTATTCAGGACCTGAAATCTGAAATAGAGACAATAAAGAAAACACAGACCAAGTGAATTCTGAAAATGGAAAATCTAGGTAAAAGATCAGGAACCACAAATGCAAGCATAAACAACAGAATACAAGAGATGGAAGAGAGAATTTCAGGCATTGAAGACACAATAGAAAAAATAGATTAACTGGTCAAAGAAAAATTTAAATCCAACAAATCCTTAACACGAAACATGCAGGAAATCTGGGACACCAGACCGAATCTAAGAATAATAGGGATAGAAGGATGAGAAGTCCAACTCAAAGGCACAGAAAATATATTCAACAAAATCATAGAAGAAAACTTCCCCAATTTAAAGAAGGATATGCCTATAAAAGTACAAGAAGCTTACTGAACACAAAATAGACTGGACCAAAAGAAAAAGTCCCCTCACAAAATAATCAAAACAATAAACATACAAAATAAAGAAAGGAAAATGACTGACAAACTGCCAATTCAGGTGGGACAGTTTCAAATTTCCTGCTTCACTGAGAAGTCTCCCAGACACACTGTGGCCTAAGAGCTGAAGATGGATGCTCCTCCAATGTTACAGGTGTAGAGATGTCTCTGTCAATTCTAGAGTTTACTACACATTATCCTTCTGAAGTCTTTAATGGAGTTTAAGAGAGATAGTCATGGTTATGGCTTTCCTTAGTTACTTATAAAACTGGCTTTCCTTAGTTATAAAACTTTAGGCTCACAAAGATAGGATAGATGATAATTTTTCTTTAAATCTTGCTAAATGTTAATGGACTAAATATTGTAGTTATAGTTCTTGCTTAATAACTATTTTGTTATATGTAATTTGATTATGTTAAAGTTTAAACCTCTTTTTATTTAGACAGAAAAGAGGAGATGATAGGAGATGTCATTCTGTAAACTATCAGTTAATGAATCAAGCACTGTTTGGCCAATGAGGCAGGAAGATAGGTAGGGCTAGGAGATGAAGAGAATTCTGGGAGATGTAGGCAGAGGAGCAATCACCTGTGACCCTGGGAAAGAGGACAGGAGTCAGGTGTTCTCCGGTAAGATAAGACAATGTAGAAAGACATAGATTAGTAGTTATGGGTTAATAATGAAAACAGAGCTAGCTAATGAGAAACCCTAGTCACCGGCCAACAGTTTAATAACTAATATGGCATCTGTGTTCATTTGGGGTAAGGCGGCTGCGGAACAAGCTGGCAGGAAGAACATATGTAACAAAAGGGTACAGATCTAAAGAGAGAATTCTCAACAGAACAATCTCAAGTGGCAGAAAGGTACTTAAGGGAGTGTTCAACATCCTTAGTTATCAGGGAAATCAAAACCACTCTGAGATTCCATCTTACACTGATCAGAATGGCTAAGAACAAAAACACCAATGACAGCTTATGCTGGAGAGAAAGGGGAACACTCCTCCATTGCTGGTGGGAGTGCAAACTTGTACAGCATCTGTGGAAATCAGTATGGTGATTTCTCAGAAAATTAGAAATCAACCTACATCCAGACCCTGCAATACCACTTTTGGGTATATACCCAAAGGAGGCACACTCACACATTTGCTCAACTATGCTCATAGCAACATTATTTGTAATAGCAAGAACTTGCAAACAACCTAGAAGCCCCTCAACCAAAGAATGGATAAAGAAAATGTGGCACATTTACACAATGGAGTACTCAGCACTAAAAAGCAATGATATCCTAAACTTGCAGGAAAACGGACAGAACTAGAAAAAAAACACCCTGACACAGAAAGACAAATATAGTATGTACTCACTTATAAGTGGATACCCGACATAAAGCAAAAGATACCCAGCCTACAAAGCTAGAGCCCTTTTCCAGAAACAGATGGAAGCAGACACAGAGATCCACAACTAACCACTGGGCCAAGCTCCTAGAGTACAATCAAAGTGAAGGAGGAGACATATGAACAAAGGAGTCAAGACCATGTTGGGGAAACCCACAGAGTCAGCTGACCCAAGCTAGTGAGAGATCACTGACTCCAGTCTAACAAATGGGGAATCTGCATAAGACTCAACTAAACTCCCTTAATATAGGACAAGGTCCCACTGCTCCTCCTCAGAGAGGGTAAGGCCTCCCCTAGAAAGTCTACTAAGTCTGTCCCATCATCTCATTGAGTCAGGACCAAGGCACCTCTCTACCATGTCTAGGCTGAGCAAGGTATTTCTCCATATAGAATGAACTCCACTAAGTCAGTCTGTGCATTAGAAACCCACCCCTCCCAAAACATGTTAATGCCTTTAACCCAAAGTCATAGCTTTTGCTATGACTCAAAGGCATGAAACTACTTCAGCTGTTTTGCAGACATCTGTTGACTGTTTTTTTCTACAGTATAAATTTTAATGCAGATTACAAACAATGATAAGTTACATGGAACTGAAAAAAACCATATAACCTGAATCCCCCTCTCACAGGTCAAATGGCTCCAGATAACCACCCCTGTCAATCAACAGCCTAAGCTTCCCTGCCTATTCCTGAGGGAGAAGCTCCAAATAAGCTCCTTTAAGTTCTTTAATTTCTGTCCCTAGTCTGTATCAGTCTTGGCAGAGTTCCACTTGGCTGGTACCACAAATTGCTCCAAAGCTGATCTACACCACGCCGGCCTCAGTCCCACAAACTGGGAAGCCCTGGCTTTGCTGAAAGCTGGTGTAAACCATGTAACCCAGTCACGTCAAAGTGATTGCTCCCTCTTTTCAGCAGGGTCAGCAACCCAGAGGCTTCTGATGAATGTCCCATTGCCTTAATCTCCTCCCGGCCTCTGGCAAATATTCCAGCCTTCCTGGGCCCTGACAACAGCATCCTAATTTAGCAGGAAGTCGTTATAGAGGAGAACGTGGCATCCCTGGTCCTCAACAAAGGGCTGGGATATTAGATCCAAAGGAAACTCCCTGGTAAGGGGGACAAATGGCTGCCTACAACACCTATTGGCATACTGGAATTATATGGCCTTAAAAAATTTGTTCTTTCTATACCAAAGAAACAGGTATGCATCTTTTGATGCATTACAAACTTTGTCTACCTCTGCCACCCAGAATAAGAATACTAAGACCCTATTAAAGATTTGGCATTGCCACAAAAGACAAGGGGGGAGTGATGAATCAGCCTGTGTCCATTTTAGGCTTAAAAGCCATCTTATAATAAAAGACAAGGGGAAGTGGGGGGGGCAGCGAATGGAGAGAGAAGTAGGAGAAAACGAGGGGGAGGAAAGGAAAACATGTGCGACCAGGAAGATTGAGCCTGGTTAGGAATAGAAGACAGGAAAGAGAGAGACAGAGACAGAGAGAGAGAGAGAGAGAGAGAGAGAGAGAGAGAGAGAGAGAGAGAGAGAGAGAGAGAACATAAAAGAGGGAGCCAATATTGGTTTGAAGATAAAAATTGAACACAAAGAAAGGTCTAGAGAACTACAAGACTGCTCCCAACTAACAATTTGAGCTTCCGTGGAAAGGCTATCATAAATGCCCTTCCCGGAGAGTGAGATCAACAAAAACTTCCCCATGGAGCCCTCAACTAATGCCTGTTGGAAACAGGATCAAACACCCATACATAAACACTGAGTCAAACTAGAACCCAGATGCAGATGGAGAGGACAAGACCATGCAGCAGAAACACATACAGA
Organism: Phodopus roborovskii; assembly: GCF_943737965.1. Lineage (NCBI taxonomy): Eukaryota > Metazoa > Chordata > Mammalia > Rodentia > Cricetidae > Phodopus > Phodopus roborovskii. The sequence continues at coordinate 20,533,709 of NW_026126448.1, forward strand.
CAGCTTACCTGAACAAGGAGGAGCTAATGGCCACTAGACTGATAGCTGGGAAGCCAGCATGGGACTGACACAGGTTCCCCTGAATATGGGTCTCAGCCAGAAGGACTGAGCAGTCTAAGGGACCTCAGACAGTGGAACCAGGACATATCCCTGGTGCACAAAAGGACTTTGCGAACATATCCCCCATGGAGGAATAACTGCCTTAACCTAGAGACAGGAGAGAAGCCCTAGTCCTACTTCACATGACCTGTCAGATCTACATGACCCCAACTGGAAGGCATTCCCCTACAAATGGAATTGGGGTGGGGGGATGGGAGGGGAGGGTGGTTAGAGTGCATGTGAGAGGGCAGAGAGGGTAAAAGGGAGGGAAGGAGGGAGGGAGGGAAGGAAATAGGCTCATTTCAGTGCATGATTAAACCTCTGTTTCTCAAAGATTCCCTGCAACATACAAATGGCCCTGTACTAACCATTCCAGGAAACAGCAACCCTGTCTTTGTTTCAAAAAGTTGTTATAATCACCTTGCAACCCTAACTGGATTTAAAAGTTGCTATGACTACCTGTTGTTGTGGCTGCCTTGTTCTGACACCTTGCAATCATATCTTTGATTCAGGAGGTCATTAAGACTAACAGTTACGCTTACACGCTTACGCTCTGCTCTTACAAACTTGCCTGTTTTGCCTGCCAAATATCCCATTTGGAAACCACCTACCCCTGAGTTGTAAAAACCTGGTCTTCCTCACGTTGAAGGCTGACCTCTCAAATCCTGCCTTAGGGGATGCAGCCCATGTACATGAATTTAAAAAGCTCGCTTTAGTTAATTGCTTGCTGTAATTAATTAGGCCATGATGGTTTGGGTTGGCCTTCTTTCTTCTTCCATCATTGGGATTGACACTACCCTAAACGTCTTCTGGCCGGCTCACAGGCTTCCCCACCCCAAGTCATTCATTTTCCTTATAACCCTGCTAATCTCTCCGTGTTCACTGTCTCTACACTCTGCTCCGGCTTCTCTTACTATGTTTTCTCTATTCTCTCTGCCCTGCTATCCCCTCCCCCCTCCCTGCAGATAGCCCTGGCCATGTCCAGTCTATTTCTTTCTCTCTGCTCTGGACTCTTCCAGATGCCTCTGGCTGTTCTCTCTCCCGTGTCTACAATAAAAATCTTTCCCTTAACCACACCATGGAGCTGTTACGTTGTCAGTATATAGGACGTTGTACACTACCAAGCTGGACTCCGGCCGCTCTTTCTGTTGGAGAAATAATCGCTTGCAGCTGCCCATTGGTGATGTAGAATCAACAGGAGAGGAAGGAGGACCCCTCCCAAAGGTCTTGTTTAGTTCCCAAAGTGTGGTTCCCAGGGAAACGGTTGTCACAGTAGACAAGACAGTTTCAGTGTGCAAAGGTTACTCAGGGCCTTGCTGCTGCAGCCTGAGGACCAGAGAAGGCTGGTCAGAGGAAGTTCCAGGGCAGCAGCAGAGGGTGAGGGGTGCCCGACAAGCGGTAAAGCAAGGAACCAAAACCAAAGAACTTTCTTTCAAGTGTGAGGCAGAGTTGGGCCTTTGTCTTAAAAAGTTTGGGTGGTGAGCCCCATCTTGACTTGAGTGTGAAGCCATGGGAAGCACATGACATTTTAAGCAGACTTTGGTCTCTGTGAAGGCAGTGGCTTGTCAGGCAGGGAGGGGCAGGATGGAGGCTGCGGTGTGCCTCAGAGGAGGCGCCATAGAGGACCGACCTGGGGGTGGGACAGGTGGGAGAGGCTTTAAGGGGCAGAATGCAGAGAAAGGAGGAAGTCCGGGGTTTGAGTTAGGTGCCCACCTCCTGTCCAGGCTGCTTTGGGTCACAGTCTGAGGGCAGGATGCTTGGGGCTGATGTGACAGGCCAGGAGACAATTGAGCTCGCAGCACAGGGACTGACGAGCTTGGGAGCTGCGGTGGACAAGCAGGGCCCCACACAGCCAGTGAGCTGCAATTGGCATGTGGTGGGTTGGCATGCAATGGAGGCGTGGGGTGCAATGGCACTGCTTGTCCCTGATCCCTGAGCGCCCGGTTGTGGCTTCATGTTATGCCGGTCAGGACCCATCTCTCCCGCAGTTTTAGCTTCTGTGTGCCTGTCTTCAAGCCTGTGTCTTCAGCCTGGAATCGGGCTCCAGGCATATGCACAGAGCCCCTCAAATGCAGCTCTTCAGGCGCTCTCCTTTGAGTGAATGACACCTCTGAATGCACAGTGAGTGTCGGGGCTGGTGAGCCCGTGTCCTGGATTCTCTCCCTCCCTGTATTTGCACAGCACATTCCTACCCGCCTGGGGCAAACTGCTGACCCACCCCCCACCTTCCCCCAACCCCCACCTCTCCACCCTCCCACCCCTGAGCTTCTTACCCATCATGGCTTCTTAAAGTACAGCTCTGGATTTGTTAAATTGTTCATGGCTCCTGATGGTCCTGGAGCTCAAGTCTGAGCCCCTGATAGTATGGATTCATGGAATCCTGGCCCATGGCAGCCTTATAGTTTCATCTCTTGCTTTTTTTTCCAGAACATCTTCTTATCCTCCTTGAAGGGCTTCCATGCTTTTAAGAGAATCTCTCTCTCTCTCTCTCTCTCTCTCTCTCTCTCTCTCTCTCCTCTCTCTCTCTCTCTCTCTCTCTCTGTGTGTGTGTGTGTGTGTGTGTGTGTGTGTGTGTGTGTGTGGTTGCAGAGGCCAGGAGGGTCAGACCCCTTTGAGCTGTAGTTGTGAGCCCCTGGTATGAATACTGAAAATCAAATTCAGGTCTTTTGACTGAGCAATATGTGTATTGCTGAACCATCTCTCTAGCCCTCTTCAATTTTTTTTTTAATTTAAAAAGCTGAATATTTATTTTGCTTTCTGACTCTGTGCTTGTGCCTTCAACACTTTAACAATTTTCTGCTCCTCAATAAGGAAAGCCCGCTTGACCCTGTCATGGACACACTTGGCGCACATGGAACCACCGTAGGCCCTGCTGACATGCTTCTGTCTTAGACAGTCTCATGAGGACTTTAGGTCTGACAGCACGAACCCCTCGAAGTCTGCCCCGGCACACACCGCATGCAGATTTAGGTGCTTTCCCAACCTTCTTGGTATAAAGGTAAACAATCCTGTTGCCAGGGGTTCAAGACAGCCTAGTTTTTGAGCACCTGTAAGCACTGTCCCCGGAAGAGGAAAAGGAAGGGGCAGGCGGGTTCAAAGGTCAAGTATCTTCACAGAGTTTTTATATTTTATTTTTTTAGCTTTATTTTACGTGCATTGTTATGAAGCTATCACATCCTCTGGATCTGGAGTTACAGACAGGTGTGAGTTGCCGTGTGGGTGCTAGGATTTGAACCAGGGTCTTCTGGAAGAGCAGCCAGTGCTCTTAACCGCTGAGCCATGTCTCCAGCCCCCTCACCCAAGTTTTTGAAACAGTTTCTCACTGAGCTAGGGCTCACTATTTGAGATAGACTAGCTGATCACTGAGTCCCTAGATCTACCTGTCTACACCACCAGGCGCTGGGACCGTAACTGTGCATTACCACCCCTGGATTTGGGCATGAACCATGGGGATCTGAACTCCATCCCTTGTGTTTGTACTACAAGTGCTTTACCCACTAATCCATTTCTTCAGCTCAAGGCACATATAATGGGGGAGGGCCTTCTGTATGCTGTGAATATGTTTCTCTTATTGGTTTAATAAAACGCTGATTGGCCAGTAGCCAGGCAGGAAGTATAGGCAAGGCTACCAGACTAGGAGAATTCTGGGAAAAGGGAGGAGAGAATGAGCCAACATAGAGATGCCATGTAGCTACCAGGAAGATAGCATGCTTGGGTATTCTCTGGTGTGTCAAGACTACGTGGAGATACACAGATGAATAGAAATGGGTTAAAAATAAGAGAGAGCTAGCCAATAAGAAGCCTGAACCACCCTGCAAACAGTTTATAATTAATATAAGCCTCTGTGTGTTCATTTGGGATTAAAGGGCTGCAGGGCCTGATGAGACAGAAACTCCGTTTAAACACATACATGCTCTTAATTCTGGAATACTTTCTTGCTTCTCTGGACCATAGGCTTATGGGACAATTTCCAAGTCCCAGCCTTAGTTGGACACAGCGCCATGCCTGGAGTCCTTCCCATTTACTCAGGAGACTGAGGAGAGAGGATTATTTGAAACTAGGTGTTTGAAGCCAGCTTAGGCAATGTAACAAAACTGTACAAACAAAATATCAACAACAACAACAAAAAACCCAACCATGAATGACAGTCTTTCTCCAAGGAAGCTGTCTGCACAATCAGGTTAGTTGTGCTGCATTCACCAGAAAAGAAAGCTCAAACATGGCTTTGAGACAACAGAGAGTACTTTTATCCCAGTACTCAGGAGGCAGAGGCAGGTGGATCTCTGTGAGTTTGACACCAGCCTGCACTACAGAGAGCGTTCCAGGACAGCCAGGGCTACACAGAAAGCCTGTCTCAAAAAACAGGATGCCAGTGTAGCTCTGAGCCTTTCTCAGGGTCAACTTTAAGGACAAAAACCATGTCCTGGGCTGACAGACTTCAGTTAGCCAGAAGCAGGACTACGGAAATCAAAGAGTTGCAGCAGGGGAGGGAATCAGGAGAGACTCATCTGATGGTAACTTCTCACACCGCACCTGCCCTCCTGTCCCCAGTGGAAGACATCCAAACTCATGCCTGGCCCAAGTGTGAGCTCAATACCTGAAGCTTCATCTACCACCAAAAGGCCCAGAGATGGAGGCAGAGGTACAGGGTAAGGAAACATCAGCAAGGGGGCTGGAGAGATGGTTCAGCTCTTCTGCTCTCCTGAAGGACATTCGTGGTCCCCAGTGTCTACACCAGGTCAGCTGACAACTCCAGCTCCAAGAAAATTCTGTGTCTGTCTCCTGTCCTGGGAATAGGGAGGGCGGAGGCAGCAACCAGGGACTGCCCTGTGCTGTGGTACCTCCTGGGCCTGTGTGCACTAAGGCTCAAGTTTTCCACAATGGGGAGACATCATCCTCATCCGTGTGGTGCTCAACAGTGAGTCCTTCCCTTTCTTCCTATGTGGTTGCCAGGCACCCTTGGAGGAAGCTCACTGCTTGCAGTAAGGCTCCAAGGGTGAAAAGGCCCCCTCCTGGTGGTGAAAGCAGGTACTGCATTCCATCCCAGTAGTGCTCCCTTCAGGACACAGGCAGGCCAGGAGACCTTCCCACCCATCATGTGGCAACCCTCATGTTTGTTCACTGCACACTGCACCCTATCATCGCTCTGCAGAGTGAGATGGCCCCTCCTTCACCTTTGTTGTTGTTTGAGACAGGGTTTCTCTGTGTAGCCTTGGCTGTCCTGGAACTCACTCTGTAGACCAGGCTGGCCTGGAACTCAGAGATCCTCCTGCCTCTGCTTCCTGAATGCTGGGATTAAAGGCATGTGCCACCACTAACCTTCCCTCTCCCACTTCTTGATGACAGCAAGTGTCACCCTCCTTGGAAGATTTCACAACTCTCTCCGCTTGGTCTCCTCCCCCTCTGCCAGACAGAATTTGAAATAATCTCAGCATTTGGATTTATATATAGATTTGCTAGACAGATGGTGGTGGGGGTGGGGATCTATCTGCCTGTCCCCTGGAAACTCAGAGGCCATGGTCATCCTTACCTGTTTCCAACTGTCACTCTAGCACAATCAGGCCCCACCTCACATCTCCCCAAGGAATTCTTCTGGTCAGGTGAGGCGACATCTTTTTCTTGATTTTCCAAACTTTTCAAGTGAGTCAGGATCTCACTATTTGGGGGACCTACAACATATTACATAGACCAGGCTGGCCTTGAACTCTTTTGGAGTTCTGCCTCCAAGCCTGACCTTAATTTTTTTTTGTGTGTGTGCACATGTATGTGTATGTGTGCCCACATGCTTTTAGCTCGGCATGCATTTGGAGGTCAGAGAACAAACTGTGTTCAGTGGGTTTCAGGGATTGAATTCACACCCCAGGCTTGGGCAACAAGTGCCTTTACCATTGATTGATCCACCTCCAGGGTATTTTATTTTATTTTATTTTTGAGACAGGGTTTCTCCCTGTAGCCCTGGTTGTCCTGGAACTTATTTTGTAGATCAGATTGCCCTTGAACTCAAACTCAGAGGAACCCCCCCCCCCCGCTTCTGCCTCCCCAATGCTGGGATTAAAGGAGTGAGCCACCACTGCCCCCACCTTTATTTATTTTTTAGGACTTATTTATTATATATAGAGTGTTCTGTCAGCATGTATGTCTGGATGCCAGAAGAGGGCACAGGATCTCATTACAGATTGAGCCACCATGTGGTTGATGGGACTTGAACTCAGGACCTCTGGGAGAGCAGCCAGTGCTCTTAACTGCAGAGCCATCTCTCCAGCCCCATTTTCTTTTTTTGTTTTTAAGGCAGTTTTGCTGTGTAGCCCAGGTTGTCCTGCCATTTGAAATCCTCACAACTCAGACTCCTATGTCATAAAGGTGTGAGCCCCACTTCCTGTTGAAGTGTGTGTGTGATCCTTTTAGTACTTTCAAATTCCTCTAACAAGGCTTGTGGTGGCCTCCTTCAATGGCTCTCACAGGGGCTCCTCCACCTGGAAACCCTTGGTTCACCCCTTTAGTGCAGCTACAGTGACCAAAGCCTCCTGTTGAGACAGTGCAGCAGTGTGGCCATTTCTTTCTGGCTTATCTGAGACAAGGCCTCACCTATCCCAAGCCAGGCCTTGAAGTCATTATGAGGATAACCTGGAGCTCATGATCCTCCTGCCTCCACCTCTCAAGTGCTGGAATTACAGGCATGTACCATTACACCTAGCTGCTTTAGTACATTTTAAGTACCTTTTGTGGGTATGTGCATCCCTGTGGATGTACGAATATACTGTTGACTCTTGAGTGTCTTCCTCCTTACTCTCCAACTCATTCCCTAGGTGGCCTCTCACTGAACCTGGGACTTTGGAATTTGGCTAGACTGGCTAGCTAATGAGTTTTGGGGATCCACCTGTCTCTGCCCCCACACCTGTCCCTATGTTAGCAGCTATATACCTATGCAATGGAGTGTGGTCCTTGGGTGCTAGGGACTTGAACTCAGACTCAAATATATCCTTGTGTGCCAGGCACTTTACCAAGGCTCTATTTTTTTTGTTGGTTTTGTTTGGTTTCTCTAGACAGGTTGGGTTTCTCTGTGTAGCCCTGGCTGTTCTAGACCTTGCTCTGTAGACCAAGCTGGCCTTGAACTCTAGGACACCCCTGCTTCTGCCTCCTGAGTTCTGGGATTAAAGGTGTGTGCCACCACACTTGCCTATACTGGACATTTTAAAACTTCAAAACAGAACAGAGACACAACCAGGCGTAACGGAGTGACAATAGACAACCTAGATCCCTTCACATCCCTTGTCCAAGCAGCCATGTAAACCTGTGCTTGGAGTTTTACTTCCCTACAGTGCTCATAGACAAGTTAGGATAGAAAACTCAAAGTGCTGTGAGTGCCCACAGCTCGTAGGAAGGACCTTGGGATGACTGCAGTCCTAAGACTTGCTTCGAAGAAGGTATCCTCACGAGACGAGGACTCACCCGAACAGACGGAGATGGCACCCCTGCACTATGGGTTTCACTATCAACAATCTGGAGGCTGCTTCTGCTGCAAGTTCAATCCCCTTTACCGTGGGTTTTGTTGTTGAAATTTGAGTTGCCCAGCCAGGCCCTGAACTCATGATGCAGCCAAGGATGACTCTGTGCCCCTGGTCCTACTGTCCTTTCTTCCCAAATGCTGAGTCAACCAGTGTGACTGGAATCTGGTCCCTTCCTGCATCTCTGCAGTGCATGAGACTCCAGGACACAGCAGCCTAGAGCCTTGTGCTGTCATGGAAGCATCTGTTCTACATTCTGACAAGGGCAACAGGCACCCTTCAACGGGTCTTAGTCTGGGGGTTATACTCTCTAATGAGAATTTTCATTCTTTGGGGGTGACTTTTATTTGTGATAATTAACAGGGCAGAGCACCAACTCCCAGAACAGCCATGCCACCCCAGCGTCCTGGCAGCAAGACACAAGACAGCACCCAAATGACAAAAGGTACATTTAATTTACAATGTAGTAAAGGTTACAGGTAAAAAGCTACACTTAAAGCAGAAAAGGCCTATTACACAAATGTACAAATCTGTACAAAGCTCATATAATGGTTTCTACCTCGTCTCCTGTTAGCCAGGTCTAGCCTGGAGCTCTGAATAACCTGAACTCTCCACTGGGGGTGGGTGAGTGGGGGGTTGAGGGAGCCTCCAAACCAACAGCTGGGCATGCCCCCCTGACTGGTCCCTGGTCAACGAGAGTCACCCTAACTGGTCAGTCTTAGAAACTGCCTCATGGCACGCACAAAAGGTGGCACCATAGGGAGGGCAGCACCGGAACTAAATGAGAACTCAGCAAGTGGAGTGTTCAGTATGGACAAGGAAAACAGGCCAAGTCCAACAATACCACACAACCCATAAACCTGTGTCTGTGACTCTGGCCACAGACAATGGGAACTCAACATGGTCTCACTCCAGCAGAAAGACAGAGGAGAAAGGCCTAACTCCTGGACCCCAAAAACACTTGTGCAGGCCTTGGTTAAAATGAATGCCAACCAACCCGGGATCCATGGTGACCATTTTGCTACCTGGGACTCACAAGGGAAATGAATTTAAATGAGGCTACCACCTCCTCCATGGCTCTGGATTCCACCTGTGTGGGACTTCACATAGAAACAGTCCTAGGAGGTGGCGGCACACGTAGGGCGCCAGGGCAGTCTGCTCAGAAGGGCCTGGGAAGCCTCTCGCCACACTTCAAGTGTTCTGACTTGGGTCTCTAACCGGTACTTTAGCCCCACCCCTAGTCTCAATAGAACATGGTCAGGCCCCCAGGAGACTTTCTGAAAGACGATACCGCACACATGGAAGTTTCTCCCTAGTTCATTAGCTCCTTTTGTAACCCTCCACCCAGTCCCACCCATCCCCACCCTCTCCACAGCCCAAATATCAAATCAGTAAGGAAGGTGTGGGCTTCTTGCCCGGCCAAGCCTCCTTTGCGTACTTCTTCTTCTTGGGTTCATTTACAGCTTCAGGGTTATAGACTGCAGGGTTTGGTGTGGGGTTTATGGTCACTGCTGATGGCACAACAGGAGTCAAGTCCACGTCAGGGGCGAGGTTCGGGTATGGCATGGGCAAGCCACCGATGAGCGCTGTCCCATGGATGCCATGCGGTTGGGAGCCTGTCTCATTATGTGTGGGGGGCAGGCCCCCGTAGAGTCCTCCGCTGAAGGCAAAGTTCTGCATACGCCTGTTCCCTGTCTCCTCCAGGCCCAGAGAGCCAGAGCCCTCCATCCGCTTCTTCTGTGGTTTGCCAGAGGAGAGGAGAAAAAACAGAGAGGAAATGTAAGGTGAAGCCCTCATTTCTTTCCACTCTAGCCTTAGAAAGCTAACACCTGGGAAAAGACCACTGTGTAGCCCATTGTTTCTGTACTCTCAGAGTCTGACGCCATCTGAGTAATGGCTCTTTTTCTTTTTTTCCTTTTTCAAAGATTTATTATTTGTTATATATGCAGTGTATAGAATGTTCTGCCTGCACTGCACACCACAACAGGGCACTGGAACGCATTATAGATGGTTGTGAGCCACCATGTGGGTGCTCAGAATTGAACTCAGGATCTCTGAAGAGCAGCCAGGGTTCTTAACCTCTGAGCCATCTCTCCAGCCCCCTCTTTTTATTTCTTTTGAGACAGAGTCTCTTACACAGCCCTGGCTGTCCTGGAAGCACTCCACAGACCAGGCTGGCCTTTCAAGTGCTGGAATTAAAGGCATGCATTACCACTACCAGTTAACAATGTTGCACAGTAATACCTGTCCACCTCAAGTTGAGAAAAACAGGACACTGCTGTGTTACCAAAGCCACCTCTAAGATTGCCAAGGGTGCATTCCTACTCATGTGCACATTCCCACATACAGATACATACACTTAACTAACAATAAAATGAGCAAACACATTCTTTTTTCTTTTCAGTTTTTCAAGACAGGGTTTCTCTGTGTAATCTTGGATGTCCTGGAACTCAGAGAATCACCCACCTCGGCCTTTTGAATAATAGGATTAAAGATATGCACCACCACTCTTCCCTGGCCTTGAGTGCCCAATTTTAAACAGTCCAAGAGTAATCAAATTTGGGTCAAGATGTGTGTGGTTCACTAGGGGCCTAGAGCCAAAGAGGTAGGGAGTACCCTATCTCGACTGGGGTGATGGTTAAACACAAGCTTCCAATTGTCAATGTTCAAACTACAGATAAACTTTATGCTTATACAAGCATATCCTATGCCACAGTAAAACTGACATAAAGTCACCTGCTGGCTTTGCATGTTGACAACATGCAAATATGGGAAAATGGAGAAAGAAAAGCTCAAGAGAGTCAGGGTTACGGCATCCTGCAAAAGAAGTCGCATGCTCTGCTCTATCACACTGCACCACACACGGGAAACAGCCGCCCTGTCCAAGACTCTTGGTTGTTGCAAGTGGGAGAGCTCTTGTCTAGAGTACACAGGCTCTGGGCTCCATCCTCGGCACCAGAGCGTGCATGGGAAAAAGTGTGCAGGGTACCAGCAAATACACATTTTATGTAACTCATCTGGGCATCTGTGGATTTGGTACCTGGCTTGAGAGTGTGGGTAGTCTAGGATCTGTTCCTTACAGGTATCAAAAATGACTGCCTTCTAAAGACTAAACTCAACTTTCTGCAGCATTGCTGCTTAGCCTCTCGCAACCACTTTGGGCTCCTCTGCAACAGGTGTCTTTTCACTGTAAGGGGCAATGCGCATCCTTTCAGGCTGCTCTACCCACCAGGGAACTCAGTATGCTGAAAATCAGGGTATTTTGGTGACTTCTATTTGTCCATTTCTAAACACACCTGACCTTTACCCTGAGATGTAGACAGGATCACAATGGGCCCACTCCTTTGATAGAGGCATGGCTGGGGTTGAAGAGAGTGCAGTAGTTAAGAGCACCTATTGCTTTTCTAAAGGACCCAGTTTCAATTCTCAGCACCCACATGGCAGTTCATAATCATCCGTAACAATTCCTAAAGGCACCAGGCACACACATCATACGTGGACACGCATGTAGGGAAACACTCATGTACATAAAACAGTAAGTAAATAAACCTTTTCAAAGGCACAACAATAACTGTTTTGTTTTGAGACAGGGTTTCTCTGTCCTTGAACTCACAGAGATCTGTCTGCCTCTGCCTCTCTCATGTGCTGTGAAATTAAAAATCATTCGCCACCACTGCCCTGCAAACTAATTTTTAAAAGGACAAGGCAAAAGCCCCACGTTAAGGCTTCTCTTTCACTAAGTCAGCAGAGAAGACAAGAGGAAGGTAAACCGGAGGCAGCCTTAAGGAAGATGACTACACTTCCACAGTAAATTGTTAGTACACTGTATTCTGGCTGGCCACCTGAAGCTCTTCTGTGGGGACCACGGGATTTCTGAGACACAGGGTGAGGGTAAGGGTATGCCCAAAGAAAGAAAGATGGGAGAGGAGGGCTGGAGAAATGGCTCAGCACTGGCTGCTCTTCTTGAGGACACAGGTTCAGTTCCCAGCATTGACATAGTGCCTCACAACTGTCTCTAACTCCAGTTCTAGGGAATCCAATGCTCCCTCGGGTTTTCTAGGGAACTAGGCATGTATGTGGTGCACATACATACATACATACACTCATACATGTAAAAGAAAAAGAATTTTTTAAAGGGAGAGAAGCACAGGATGTATTTTAAAACTAGACACATAAGCATTCATCTATACAAAACAAAGCAGTTTTTTTTCTCTGTTTCTTTCTTTTTTGGTTGTTGTTCTGTGCTGAGGATCAGAGTCAGGACTTTGCTAAGCACATGTACTACAACTGAGATAAACCCAACGGTGGCTTTTGAGCCCAGACTATTTACATTTCAAACCCTCTCCAAAGGAGCCTCCTACCTTGACTGGAACCACTGCAGTCTGCACCATGTTCCGGAAGCGACCGACAGAGGGATCCACGTCCTCTGCAAAAGGAGATGAGAGCAGGGTTGGGAGAATGAGGGATTCCGCCGCACACCAAACAACCAGATAATACTAAACATGTTGTGTGCTATGTCTTCCAATAATCCTATGAGGCAGGGATGGCTGAACTGCGCCGCGTAGAGGAGAAACAGACCATGGCTTGCAAGAGACAAAGTGCTAGGCCAGTCTAGCTGTCCGAGAGGAGAGGAGCCAGGACTTTAACTCAAGAACTCAGAAACAGGCCTGTGCTTTAGATCATGATGCATTGCCTTCCCAGAGTTTTCTTTTCTATGTATTTCTCTTTTGAGGGCAGATAAAACAACAGACTATTTTAGTGATAAGATAAAATGACAAGTGTCTGTTCATCAGCAAAGAACAGACTTAGAAATCAAAGCAGGGTTTCATGTTCACAACTTTCACTAGAGGGCCTGAGCAGCCCATCAAAACAGCTCCTTCTCAGCTTTGACGAACCCACAGTACTAAATCAGACAGGTTATAACATATCACAGGTGGACCCTGAGTTCAAGGCTGGCCTACATACAGCTCCAAGCCAGCTGGGGTACAAACAAAACAAAACAAAACAAAACCTCTAGAACTTTAGTTATGTAAAAGTGTGGGTAAGTACAAAGTGTGAGTGCATGTGTCCAATGTTAGATCCCCTGGAGCTGGAGTTACAGGTGGTTTTGACCTGCCCAACATAGGTGCAAGGAATAAAACTTGGGTCCTTGCTGAGCCACCTCTCCAGCTCCAACACCAAAGTGTCAAATACTCTCCAAGCAGAAAGGTGGCTGGGCTGCTCCACAATGAATTTAAGAGTCACAGCACCAAGGGCCCAGTGAGTAGAGACCACATAAAAAACTTTAAGCAGCCAAGTGGTGGTGGTGCACACATTTGGGAGGCAGAGGCAAGCAGACCTGTCTACAGAGCAAGTTCCAGAACAGGCTCCAAAGCTACACAGAAAATGCTATTTTGAGTTAAGGTAACAAAAGCCATATCTCACTTACACCTTCACATAACACAACATCCTGGGTCAGTAGAAGAGAAGCAGCTTTTCTCTATACACTATATTGTCCAGGGCCCATCCTTTACCCCTTCTTTTATATGGTAACTAGAGAATACCTGAATGTCCACAGCACTTTGCTGGTGACCTGTAGAGAACACCTCTCCTCAGTGTAGCACTTTCTATCTCTCTAACTTCTGTCAGGAACATGCCCAGTGGCCCATAGATTGTGTTTGCTACTTACTTTTTCCATCAAAAGAAACTAGGGGGCTGCAGAGATGGCTCAGTGGTTAAGAGCACTGGCTGATCTTCCAGAGGACCAGGGTTTCAATTCCTAGCACTCATATGGCAGCTCATAACTGTCTATACCTCCAATTTCAGGTAACATGACACGTTCACATAGAGATACACACAGGCAAAACAGGAATGAACATAAAATAAGAATAAATCGTTGTTTTTAAAAGGAGAAACTACGGAGAACACTTACCCGGGTTGATGATCTCATCATCCTCACTGAAAGTCACCCGTGAATTCTTCCTCTTCCTCTTTGGTCTCTGAATGTCCAGATTCCCCTCCTCAATAGTGAGGGTTGAAATGCGTTTGTTGTGGGCAGTGTTGAACTCTGTCAGGTTCTAAGTCAAGGTTCACAAAGGAAAGAATAAATTAGGACATAGGGAGCTTGAAAGAGAAAACACTAAATAAAGGCAAGAAGGCACTTGGGCTTCCTCTGGCCTCCCAAGGCCAGTGAGACTGCTTTCTGCAGCAGAGGGTTCCTCCTGTCCTAATTAAGACTATTAATAGAGAACAAGAGCCATCCTCACTGACCACAAGAGTGCTATGGAAGTAGGTGAAAGGCTGTCAGTGAACAGGTCACCCTTGAAATGGGGGATGGTTGTTCACTTCCCTGGTTCTGAAAGAATGATACCACAACTTTATGACAAGAATTAAAGGGAATTTGCCTGGGAGGAATACTAAAATTTGTTTTAAATTAACAAGACAGATGAAAAAGACAACTAAATCTTCTCAGTAGCTAGTCTTTAAAATCTCCCTTTTTCGTCTGTCTGTGGTAGGGGGTAGAGGCAGGCAGACATGATCTATGTAGACTAGGTCATTCTTAAATTTATAACACTTCCTTCTTTGTGTGCTGATGTTCTGAAACCCTGAAAATGAAACAGCACACCTCCTTCAAAATATGTTTTTGAGACAGGGTTTCTCTGTGTAGCTTTGGAGTCTGTCCTGGAACTCGATCTGTAGACCAAGCTGGCCTCAAACTCACAGAGATCAGTCTGTCTCTGCCTCCTGAGTGCTGGGATTAAAGATGTGTGCTACTGCCTCTAGGCTTTTTCTTTAAAATTCTTAATGACAATGGCAGTACATTTCTGGCATTTAAGATCTTGTTACTCGCAGGGTGCAGCCTTTAATCCCAGCACTCAGGAGGCAGAAGCAAGCAGATCTCTGAGTTCGAGACCAGCCTACTCTACAGAGCTAGTTCCAGGACAGCCTCCACAGCCACAGAGAAACTGCACCTGGTCCCAGATCCAATGACTGGTCCATGTCTCTCATGATTACTTTGGCCTTAGCACTGCTTCCTGCTTTTCTACTTCAAGGACTTAACTCCAACTGCAGCCTGAGATAGGCCAGAAACCCAGAGGACCTAACATACTCAACTGAAAGACAGGGAAGCAGACTAGCCTGGAGAGGGGCGGACAATGACAACCACCAAGAAAGGCCCTTAGGCTTCCAGTGAGGTTACTTCAGAAGGAAATGACTTCTACACTATTAACTACTATTGTTTATCTTCTGGAAGCCTAGGAAGCTGCTGTAGTGTACAGCAATAGCACATGCACAGGATTAATTAAGAACATTTGCATTTGGTCTATGTGAACCACACCACTGTAGTAACAGACATATGAAATCACAAATTACTGGGGTCAGACTCTTGACAACAGGCTAGAGATTCAGGATGGTTGTAGAGTGAGTGTTTAGCACGTACATGACCCTGAATGCAATCCCCAACACCAAAATAAAGTGAAATATTAAAAGAACAACACTTTTACCACTTTGAAATTAAACTTTGTAAAATGCATGGCTATATAGACACCTAAATCTAAAAGAACAAAAGTAGCCTAGACCTTATTTGTTTTATTTTTATCTTATTGTTTATTTTATATTTTATGTATGTGGATGTTTGCCTGCAGGCATGTTTGTGTACCACGTGTATGCCCATAACTCCACATATGGAATTATAGATGGTTGTTAGCCACTATGTGGGTGCTGAAAATCAACCAGAGTACTCTGGAACAATAGCCTGTGAACCTAACCATTGAGCTATCTCTCTAGCCCAAAAGCAGACTATATTTTTAAAAAAGATTCCTGGGCTGTCAGGCCATTACCAAAAAGTCCAAATGACTGAAAATGTTGGCTTTGCTAAGGTAGTGTTAGCCAACAGAACTTTCTGTGAAGACAGAAATTACAGTCTTCCATGGGTATCTAAGCTGTGTGTATTCATTCAAGGACTTTCCCTGGATAGCAAAAAATGCAGCTCTCAGGTGTCTATCTATGCAGGCTCCCACAAATTTTGTATCAACTCTAGATCATTCTTAATGAGAACACCTATACCTTCAACAATGTCAATGTTGTATAAAGTTTTATTGTTTACAGAGACTCTCATGACAGAGTTGGCTTAATTCTCAATATGTTACCCACTAGATATGTGAAGATGTTCACATGAAATATGATTAGCAACTGGACCATAAGTCGTAAGAACAGAAAAATCCACGGGTTGCAGATATAGCTCAGCAATTAACAGCACTGGCAGCACGCTCTTCCAGAGGACCCGTGTTTGATTCCCAGCACCCACATGGTAGCTCACAACTGTCTGTAATTCCAGTTCCTGGGGATCCAACTCCATATTCAGAACTCAGTGGTATGCACATACATTTATGCAGTCAAAACACCAAACACATAAAATAAATAACATCTAGAAAACTCACAAAGACTAAAACAGAAAAACGTCAACTCTGGTCTCAGCCTCTAATAGCCAGTGAAGAAACACATAGTCCCATGTGCAGGGAAACCTGGTCACAGCCGGCCACATACATTGTCAAGGGCTCTTTACCATATTGAAAAGAGCCTCCTGTCATTCCGAACTAGGAGGAACGGCTACATACTGTGAACACAAGGGTCCCAAAAGAAAAAAAAAATGCCAAAGAATTACATCAAGCTCGGTTTCCTCTTCGGGAAGTCCCAGCAAGCCCTTGAGTTCATCATCCTCTCCACCCATCTTCTCATCTCCTTTCACAGCTGATGGCAATGTCTGCGGCTTCTCTCTAAGAGTGTATGCCCTTGTGGATGCACCAAACGAGACCGTAGAATCGATGGGAATCTGTTGAGGCTTGTGAGGTTCCAACCGAATGTGACCCAAGAAAGTGCCATGAGCTGGGAATAAGCAAATCAGTAATGTCAGGAGAGGAATCAAAAGCAGCCAGGGAAAGCATCACCTTTGACTCTCAGCTTCCACAGCACATCACTTTTGCTGTTCTGATCTGATAATTAATGTCAGATTCAGGACTATATTCATTAAAGCAACTTTTTTTGTTTATTTTTCCAGTACTAGGGTCAAACCTAGGGTCTTAGCTATCCTAGGCAAGCACTCTACCATTGAGTTACAACCCCTTTGGTTTTTGAGACAGGGTCTCACCAGTTAGGGCTGATTTTCAACTTACTATGTAGCCAGTTTGGACTCAAACAAACTATGTCAACCAGACTAACTCATGATTTTCCTGCCTCATCCTCCTGAGTGCAGGCAATGTAGAGACACGTGAAACTGTGTCTGCAGAAAAGATGAAAATGTCACTGGGTTCACTTCGTCCTGTCTTGTGTTACAGCAAGGTGCTTTGAATCTCTTCAGTGGGTCTCTTACACACCTTTAAATCTGCTGATATCCAACGGACACCATTGCCTGTTCTCTGCTGCCAGAAAGGCTCGCATCCATTCTGGGTCCAGTAGGAATGGCTCCAATTGAGCAGAAGCCATGCTCCACTCTCCAAGGCACAAGGCAAGCATAGGTGTGGTCTGCCCTCTCTAGCTCCAGCTCTAAGAACATGAAAACTGCTGGTCTGGTGGTATTATGCTTTAGCTTTTCCCCAGAAGAGGAGAGATTGGTCAACACAGATGCAATGTCAATGCCAAGGCAAGCCAAAATCCTATCAGGGTCTGAAATTTTCCATGTCAGCGTTTCTGCATGTTATGAAATGGGCAGAAAGAGAACCTGTAAGACAAGGCTCAGAGGGTCCTTATGGAAACAGACTGGGGAGGTGTGTGTCTGGGTGTGCTTGGGTGGGTGGGAGGGTCAAATACAATGAGCAGAGGGAGTACAACTTTGTACATTTTACTCTGTTTGTCATGGCAAACAAGCAAACTTTAATGGTCCACACCATCCAGTCTCAACTGCATTTCTCTAGACCATTTTAAGCAAAGTTTAAAATCTTACTAATTGCAGTGTACTTATGAAATTAAAATCGTTGTAATTCAGTTAAAGCAAAGTGTATCTGGAATAAATAACTTACTGTAAATAATGCAAATGTTGCTCAAAACAAGTGTTTTTGAAACATCATGTATTGCTGCATACCAGTGACACCATTCATGATTTCAACTTAAACTGGGAACAGAGTAGCCTTACAAGTACTTGAACATCAATAACCCGTGTTCCTTCATGACATTTTTATTCTCTCCACAAACAAACGTGTCCCAGGAGAGTCTCCCAAACTATCTTTTCTCTTTAGTCAATTATTTCAAGAAAATAAGAGCTAAATAAAGAAGAGCTGGTTAAAATAAAATCTCCCAGCCTCCAACACCATCTCGGTCCCCAGGGGAGCAGGGACGGGGTAGACACTTACTGCTGTTGAGATCTATCAAAAAAACTCTCTTCAGATGCTTGTGGTAAACCAGTGCCGCATGGACTCGAGAGCAAGACTGATGGTCGATGGTAAAGTCACACAAATCAGGGTTTCTCCCAAATAAGTAGTACTTCTTCTCATCAATGATCAGTTTCTAAATAAATATGAAATTGCATTATTCTTCCAACAATTGAGAAAAGCATCTCCCACTGTTAAGTTCTAGGTTCTGGTAAGATCGGCGCAGGGCTTTCCAGCCTGTGTCTCCCATGCAAGCTTCTGACCATCATAAGATGCACCATGGGAATATCTTCCACGTGTGATGCACACTAGATCCCAAATGGCCACCATGCATTCTTCTTACTTCTAGCCAAGATAAAAAACATATATATTGTTCCATTAGTTCACCCTGGCTCCTGGGGGACATTACTCAAGCCTGTTCCATGCATGCCACTAAAATTCCAAATGACAGACCTCTTCCCCAGGGCAATAAACTCATCGAAGTTCAGCAAAAATGCCCTCAAGGCAGGACTGTCAGCTGAAGAACAGGGATCTGGGCTACTGAGCAGGAAAGAAATGTTTTTACCTATTTCTAAGTACTTCTTTCAAGTCAGTTGCACAAACTTACCTCAAGAATGCTCTATGAGCCAGGCAGTGGTGGCACACTCATTTAATATCAGCACTCAGGAGGCAGAGGCAGATGGATCTCTATGAGTTGCAGGCCAGCCTGATCTACAGAGGGAGTTCCAGGGCAGCCAAGGCTACAGAGAAACCCTGTCTTGAAAACCTCCCCAACAAATGCTCTATCTACAGGCCTACCTCTATGTTCTCAAATAACAGTTTACCAAGCTAAAACTTTTTGATGGAGGATTACATTTCATCTCTCTCCAAATAAAACCCTCCATTGTGTAGAGCTTATATGAAAAACAAAACTGTTCTTAATTCTATTAAATGTAAGTGGCCTAACCCTGTGAGATAAATTCTTGTATTCTTTTTTAAATGTAATTCTGGGAGCTGAAGAGATGGCTCAGTGGTTAAGAGCACTGACTACTCTTCCATAGGACCTGGGTTCAATTCCTAGTACCCAGCTGTCTGTAACTCCATGCAGGCAGATATACATGCAGGCAAAACACTAATGCTCATAAAATAAAAATTTAATAAATGTAACCCTGGCTAGCCTAGAATGCTATCTAGACTAGGTTAGCCTCAAACTCAGAGAGATCCTCTTACCTCCTAAGTGTTGGGATTAAAGGTGTAAGCCACCATACATGCTGAAATAAATATTTTGTTAAGAGCTGGAGTTGTAGCTGAATGCCTTTAATGCCGGCAATCAGGGAGCAGAGATGGGAGATCTCAGAGTTGGAGGCCAGCCTGGTCTATATAGTGAGCTCCAGGACAGCCAAAGCTATTACACTGTAAAACCCTGTTTCAAAGGAAAAAGAAAGAAGGCTGAAAAGACGGTACAGGGGTTAAGAACACTGGCTGCTTTTCCAGGACCCTGGTTTGGATCCCCAGAATCCACATGATGGCTCATCTCTAACTCTAGTTCTAGGGAATGTGACTTCTGGCCTCCATAGGCATCAGGCATGCACACAGTGCACATAAATGCAGACAACATATACCTAAAGTAAAAACATCCTTTTTCTTAAAAAAAAAAAAAAGACCATTTGATTAGCAAGTGAGTAGGAAGGGCAGGAAAAGAAAAGTGCATTCTTTGAGCTGAATCACATGTCCAACTGTGTCACAGATGGTTATAAACTACAGCCATACAATTAAGGACACTAAGGAATTATTACTGACAAGGTCTTATATCCAGCCTGATGCTGGTGGTCTAGTGTGAGCCCCTGATGAACATCATTTAACATGCTGTCTTGTTCCTTAAATACAAGGTCTCACTGAGCTCTGGTTCACATTCTACCCAACATTCCTAAAATGAAGAGAAGCCAGGAATAGTAACTAACACCTATTATCTTAAATCTTCAAGCCACACATGGTGGTGCACACTTTTAATCCCAGCACTGGGGAGGCAGAGGCAGGGGGATCCCCAAATTCAAGGCCAGACTAGTCTATAGAGACATACCCCCCTAATTTTTTTAAAAAGTAAAATAAAGGAGCTGGAGAGACAGCTCAGTAGTTAAGAGCACTAAATGTTCCTCCATCGGACTAGGGCTCAATTCCCAACACCTACACGGTAGCTTACAACTGGCTGTAACGCCAATGCCCCCATACAGGCATACATACAGGCAAAATACCAATGCACATAAAATAAATTATTAAAGAGTAAATAAGCAAAATTCAAATTTATTTGATTTTACAGTTTAATATTTTTCCTTTCATCTTTTGAAAACAAGATTTCATATATTCCAAGCTGGCCTCAAACCTGCTATACAGCTCAGGATGACCTTAAACTTCTGACCCTCCTACTTCTGCCTCTTAGGAGCTTAAATTTGAGCATCTAAAAATGCAAGCCCCGGTGGTGAATGCCTTTAGTTCTAGGCAGAGGCGAGCAGGTCTCTGTGAATTCAAAGCTACAAAGGGCTATAGACTGAGTTCCAGACCAGAGCTACATAATGGGACCTCGCCTAAAACAAAAGTTTATTTTCACTTTATGTGTTCGTGTACAATGTATGTCATGTATACAGGTACCTATGGAGGCCAGAAGAGGGCATCTGATCCCCAGGATGGAGTTACAGATGGTTGAGCTTCAGGCAAGTAACTGAACTCAGGTCCTCTGGAAGAGCAGGGATTCTCAACTGCTGAGCCATCTCTCCAGATCCCCCAGTTTGAACATTTTATACCTCTAAGTTATACAATTTCTTTAATCCACTGGTACTGAGGGTAAACCAACTAGAAATGAATATTTTAAAGAGCAAATAAGTATGTAACATGGGTCATATTCTAAAAAAAAAAAATTCAAAGAATGCTTTTCCTTTAGGCAGCTACTCAGTTTCTCCTGAGCTTAGCTTTATGATTCAATCAATTCAAGCAGCTTGGATCTGTGGGTCACCTCTGGGGAATCTAATCAGCAGTGCCCACTACAGCTCATCTCAGGGACATACTACGCTGCACCAGGTTTGGTAATGACCTGACAGCCACTCACTTACCCAGTGCTACACATTATAAAACACTGTGATTGTGTACACCTGTACCCCAGCACTCAGGAAGCACAGGTAAAAAAAGGATAACAATAAACTGAGGGCCAGCATGGTCTACACAGTTCAATCCAGGACAGTAATAGGGTAGCTTCTAGGACTTTGACTCAAAAACACATTGCCCTCCCCCAAAATAAAACAGAGAAAAAGACTCATATTACTAATAAGACTTGGGAAGCCTGGTGTAGTGGCTCCTGCCATAGAGTCAAGGCCTGCCTGGGCTACATAGTAAATTCTATTTAACTGTCTAAAGACTATCTCAAAATGGTGATTGGGGAATGCATTCAGTATTCAGGAGACAGAAGTAGAGCTCCAAGAGTGTGAGGCTAGCCTGATCTACATGGTGAGTTACAGGCTCTAACAGGGAGCTCTGAAACATTAACAGCACCTTCCAAGGAGCATTTATACAGGTTGAATCTCATTGTATTTCTCATTCATTTTTACTTATAAAGATGCTGTCCTCACTAACTTGTTTGCTAATAACCAGTGTTCATAGTGGGTCAAAAGCAGTAATTCTAGGGTGCAGGCATATTAGAGATTGAGATGAGAGATGAGGGACGAGGGGGGGGGTCCTCACAGGCACACATTCACTATCAACAACATCCTAACCACAGAAATTTAAAAGGGAATTTTTTTTAATGGAAAATACCTCTTAGAATTAGTTAAAAGGTGAATGAGTCATGCATTACTCTTTCTGGTTAAATTTCTGGTTAGCTATGGCTGTTCACTATCCAGATGTGCCTCTGAGTTATAACTCAGAATGTGTCTTTACACACTGGGCCTAAAAGACTCATGGCTTTTACTTTAATATCGCACTTCTTCAACCCAACTATCACGACATATCACAAGCCTTGGGAACAAGACTATGATATAGATAGCTCGGTTAGTATCAAGTGCTGATCAAATCTAAATCCTTAATATAAATACATCTAGACTAAGCGATATAGTTAAGCAGTAGAACACTTGCCCAGAATGCATGAGACCCTTGATCACTAGCATAGCAAAACACACCCGCCCACATCCCCAGGCCTATTCTTTTAAGAGCCATACAGTGATATGTATGAATTATAATTTGACAATGGTATGCAACTCAGCAAATGTAGAAGAACGAAAAGATAAAGACACTATCAGCAGGCAGAAACCAATAATCACAGGCTGCTGAATCAAGGAAAGGTACTTTGGAAATATATATCTTCCACAAAGGAATGTGATGTTATCACTGAGTCTTTCTGCCTGTTTATTCTTGTTGCAAACTAAAGATTTACTAAACTATAATAACAAAATAGATTTTGTCTTTTAATATATTATATTATTATTTCTCTGTATGTCTGTGTATATTGGAGGAACAGGCACTGTAGGGGTCAGAGGACAACTTTGTGTAGTTGGTTCTTTTCGTCTATGTTTATATGAGTTCCAGGGATCCAACTCAAGTTGTTAGGCTTGTATAGCAAGCCTTTTACATGTTCAGACATCTCTTCAAGCCCACAAAGAGATTTCTATATATCTTTAGATTTCATACTATTCTATGTAGCAACAAAATTTGTTTTCCTATGAAGCCACCCACCTGGAGTAAAAGAGGTTTCCAGATATTTTCAATTAAATTATTTCTTAGAATAACCATTTGAACTCTATTTCATAAACCTCCATAAAGAACCCAGGAAAGTGCTTTTCCAAAAAGGAACTCAAAGGGGCTGTGTGAGACTGTCCAGTTCTGCTACCCCACACTACCCCCAAAAGCCACCACTTTTCAAATATGTCATGCTTTTTATTATATACACCAAGGAAAAATAATTAAACTTAATAACAGAGCTTTGAACCTAAAATCTACCTATGACACCAGTGGATTTATCCTCTATTTCTTAGCAAATAACTACATATCTTAACATAAATAAGGCAGATATGGTGATTCACACAATCCCAGCACTTGGGAACCTGAGGTAGGACTACCAAAGACTCTGAAAACAGACAGAGTTACATAGTGAGTTCCAAGCCAGTATGGACTAGAGTGGAACTCTATCTCAAATATAAAAGAACATCCCTGCCCTGAGAGGCAGAGGCAGATGGCTGTCTGTAAGTTTCAGATCAGCCAGAACTTCATAGTGAGATCTTGTCTCAACACCAATCAGAACAAAACCTTATTATACTTTAAAATTGGATGTGACACAGACTCTAGAAACCTGTGCAGAAGTTTTAATTCCACTAAACTTTTCCTTTACAACATTTAACTATATTTTTATGCATGATTCTTTCTCTGTCATTAGTTTTTTTTTTTTTTTTTTTTTTTTTTTTTTTCCAGGCAGGGACCCAATGTATAGTTCTTCTGGCCTCCAACTCACATACACCTGCCTGCTTCTGTCTGAGTGCTGGGACTAAAGGTGTGTGGCACCATACCTTACTTCCCCTTTAGTTTTAACTGAATGGACTTTAGCTCCATTTCCTTTTCTATTTTGACAAGTACCCTACCTAACCATACAAGCCGAAAGGAACTAAACCTTAATCTCTTAGAAACAGCTTAAATGTTAAACTCAAATTATATCATGATCTTCCTCAGTTATTGTAAACCATGTGTTCCAGTTGTCTGGGCCCTGCAGACCATGACCTGTTAAAAGTTATCTTCATTTATAAGGTGAGAGAAATAATAAAAAAACTGTGTTTGTGGGAGAGAAGAGTGTTGAGTGCAGGACCAAAAGGGTTGTCTGAATGCTACATCCCCAGTTCCTAAGAACTTTTAACAGGGGGATGACAAATAAATAAATAAATAGGTAAGAACAAGCCAGTGTGGAGGCACACACCTTTAATCACATCACCAGGCGGCAGAGGCAAGCAGATCTCTGTGAATTCAAGACCAGCCTGACCTACATAGGGAGTGCCAGGGCAGCCAGGACTATAGAGAAACCCTGTCTTAAAGCAAACAAACACCCCCCCAAACAAAACCAAAAACAAAACCCAAACATAACATTGCTGAAGACAAAGCAAAGGAGAAAAATGGAAAAGTGAGTCACTAGCAAACAAACTTTAGAATGGGGGAGCATTTCAATACCTCGATTAGCTTGTCTCCTTTCACTACATCCAGATGTAAGCCAGGTGGGGGTTTACCTGCCCTGGAAAAGAAGAGTGGGGGGGAAAAGCATTTTTCTGGATGAGTCCACAAATGTCTTTCACAATCCCTACCCTGTTCAACATCGAGGCTCTCCTGCCAGCCTATAATTAGTTCGTGTTCAAACAGAAATGTCATGTACTTCAGTGTGAGATCTTCTTTCTACCTTTGACGCTTTCTTCCCAAGTGATTCAATTGTTCCAGAGGAGATTCTGGTGGATCTGTATTTAGAGCAGCTCAAAAAACATTTTAACACTGGCTATGTAAGCACTGCAGAGAGAAAGCAGCTCAGTGTCTAAGTATGTCTCCTCACCTGGAGAGGTTCATTCTTTCTGCCTGTTTTTTGAGACAGGGTCTCATATATCCCAGGCTAGCCTCAAACCCTAATGATCTGAGGATGACCTTGAACGTCTCTGGGCTTCCCACCTCCACCTTCTCTGTACTGGGGTTACAGGTGTACACTACCATGCCTGGTTTAACCTGAGGTCTTAATCTAAGATTTACTAGTCCTGACAGAACATAAAGATGGAATAAATCAGTTGTTTTGCTGGGTATAGAAGCACACATCTGAATTTCCAGTTATCACTCCAAGTTCAAGGCCATCCTAGTTTATACAGCAAGTTCCACATTAGTCTGGATTACATATGCAGATCTTGCCCTTAAACAAATGAACAAAAGTAAAACCAACCAAACAATAACAAAAATTAGTTGTTTGGGGACTGATCAATATTAGCCTCAACACAAGATCAGCAGAAACTATTACCCAAATGAACTCTTGACCCAAATCAGAGATGTGTGATTAGGGAACTGGGTTAGAAAAACATTCATGCCCATGAAACCAAGTACCCCAAACAGGTCTTTCTGCAAAAATAGAATTCTCTGTTCTTTATCATTCAAGGGGGATGTACGCATTACAAGTCACCTGCCATTTAATGACAGGTGATCTCAAAAAAGTCTCTTTATATTTGGCCGGCCCAAATTTGAAATCAGTGCAGCCAGGGCCCATTGTGGATAAAGAATTTGTAGGCAGAAGTAAATGGCTGGTTTTTGGTTTTGTTTTTTAAAGGATAAAGAAATCCAGAAAACAGCCACTCATTTGCTTCCTGGGCTTCCTTATTTGAACCTTCAGGGCCCTTACTTCTGCACAGAAGAAATGTACCTTGTCTGTCTAATTGAAGATTCAACACAGTCACCTCTTGTTCTGCTCCAACATTTTACGGTAGTAGCTAAAAGGACACTCACTGCCTTGGACAGAAGCCCATTTTGTTCGAGAAACAGATTAAAATGAGCATTAAAGCCAAAATATATTTTCTGAATATCCTATCATGTGCGTGACTCGGGCCTAGGAGCTGAGAATGATGCATATGTTTTTGCCCTTGAAAGTCTCAGTGTAACAGAAGACCGAGAAGTAGCATGTTAACACCGTGAGGAGCAGAAAAGGACTCTAACTCGGATGCATCCTCGTGCAAAGCAATGCGTTATTTATTCATCCTGAACCCTACTCAAAGCTTAAACCAGCTCCTCTGGACTTCCCAAGGGATGAAAAGGATGTATTCTAACAACTTCTGGTGTCTTTTGTACCGGGCTTCGTGCAGGTCCGGCCACTGAGAACAAGGGGGATAGGTCCGCGCCATCCCTGCCCGCAGGGAGCTCCCAGTCCGCGGGAACAGGGGAGGCGCCGCTTGGAGGATGCAGCAGCCACGGAGGGCTGCAGCATCAGGTTGGCTGGGGTAGGGAAGCCAGCTCGTGCGCGCTCGGGACGTTCAACACCGGGGCCAGGTATGATGCTCCCCGAGAGCACCAGGCACTCAATGAGGAGTTGGGGCAAGTTAGGGGCCAAGGCCTGAAGCACCTCTACGAGCGGCTGACCTCCCAAGGGCTGTCTAAAGTGAACGGCTTCGAGCTCCCAAACCTCGGGTTTCCTCGGAGGCTGGGCCCCGGTTCCTCCACACGTCGCCCGGCCCCTCACAGCGGACAGTTTCCCCTCAATCATTCCAGGCTCTCTTTGAGCCGTTCGTTTCGCTTCAAAAAAAAAAAGAAAAGAAAAAAACCCCAGCCTCCCTTCCTGCCCCGGCTAGCCCACGCCAGGCCGCTCCAGCCCCAGAAGCCCCGGCACTCACCAGGTCGGGCAGTCGAACAGCGGGAGGCTAGAGCCGGAGTTCGCGGCTGCCGCCATCTTGCGTCTCCCCCTCCCATTTGGCGGGCCCGAAGCACGCCGGGAAACTGGGAGGTCGAGAGGGAAGAGGCGGCATCCCAGCAGCCTGTGCGCTCGCACGCACGCACGACGCGAGCACGCTCTCGGGGGCGCCTCTGGTGGTGATTAGTTTTATTTTTGAAGTCTGCGGTGTTTGCGGTGTTTGCTGGAAATCTCGAGCCTAGGGCTTCTCTTTGGTCTCAGGGTCTGAAGCGGCTTCTACCGTCCCTCTCGGTTCTCCTCCAAAAGCTCTTGAGCTCTGTAATCTGCATTAACTCCCAGCCTTTCGCGCTTCATCTAGGGATAAGCAAGTGATCGCTACAGATAAAAAGTGATTGCTCATCCCGTTTTTCTTCCAGCCCTCCTCCGGAAAGCTGCATCCAAAAGCCGCATCCTTACTCATTTGTCCTTTCTAATCCAAGCCAATGGTAGTGAGTGCTCAATATGCACGAATGAGGCCACTGGTTCAATCTCCAGCACCAGTAATTTTTTTTGAGGCTTGAGGGCATCTTGGGAGTCTTGTGTCAGAGATCATTAAGTCTACTTATGAAAACTTTGGACAAATGCAGCTAGGCGCAGGCCTAAACAGAGAAAGGCATTCAAATTTTCACTGGGCATAGGTCAAATGGTTAATAAAAGCCCCTTAGGATTTTTCTACTTAGTTCATAGTGACTATACTGTACAAGAAAGCTTTAGGGTTGCCATCTTCGGCTAATTCCCAGGTTGATGGTTGTAATGGCTTTGTCTATTGAGTACTTACTGGGAAGTATTTTATATGTATGAATCATCTCACATGGTATTCCTAATATTTAAGATGGACTGATTCCAGAAGAGAGGCTCAGAGTGTTGTTCAGCCTCACCCTAAAACAAGGAGTGGGATTCAAACCTGAGTCTATAAAGCCAAAGGCCATGCTGTCACAAATCTCATAGGTTTCTGCCATACTCTTACTAGTATGCAGCTGATGCCCCTTTTACACTTTTACAGAAAACCTGGGGTGATGATCTGACAGTTTTCTATTTTAAGAAACAGGTTGTGGAAAGGTGCCTGAAATCCTAGCACTAGGGAGGTAGAGGTAGGAGGATCAGGAATTCCAGAAGGCAGCCTCAGCTACCACAGTCTAGGCTCCTTGAGATCCTATCTCAAAAATTCTTTAGAATCATTCATTAAGGGCACTATTCAGCCCAGCAGTGGTGGCGCACGCTTTAATTCCAGCATTTAGGAGGCAGAGGCGGGTGGATTTCTGGGAGTTTGAGGCCAGCCTGATCTCCAGAGATAGTTCCAGGACAGCCAGAGCTGTTACACAGAGAAACCCTATTTTTGAACTCACAAGAAACCCACCTGCCTCTGCTTTTTGAGATTTGGGATTAAAGGCATGCAACACCATGCCCTGCCAGAAAGTTAAAAAAAAAAAAAAATCAAATAAGCCTATTTAAAAGACTTCTCTGGATGAGTCTCCAGGTTTCAAGATGTAACTGCAATATAACTAAGCAGATCCTACTATAAATGGTTGTGAGTCACCATGTGGTTGCTGGGAATGGAACTCAGGACATCTGGAAGGCCAATGCTTTTAAACTTTGAGCCATCTCTCCAGGACTCAGGTCAGGATAGTCAGGGTTATGTAGAGAGACCTAGTCTCAAAAAGTAAAGTAAAATAAAACAAAATATACAAAAGGACTATTAATGCCCCCTTTCAACTTTGTGATCCCAAAGACCAAGCTGATAGGGGGAAAAAAAAAATCTGAATTCTAAATTTTACTTCAGGCAAGCATATAATCCTATGACTCCTTATTGAATATACAGGATATGATTTCTGAGAAGAAATTAAAGAGTTGCAAAAATGTTTTGAATGAAGCATAGTAATAAACACACATATATCAAACTATATATATGTATACACACACATATATATATACATCCATACATACATATTTGGAGCCTGTCCTGAAAAAAACACTCTATAGAACAGGCTGGCCTTGAACTCACAGAGATCTTGTGCCTCTGCCTCCCTAATGCTGGGATTAAGGCCTGTGCCACCACTGCCTGGCCAGTAAACTTCATTTTAAAAGACTGTTTTAAAATGTTCTGAGCTGGGTATGGTGGCTCACACCTTTGAATCCAGCACTAGAGGAGCAGATGCAGGTGGATCTCTGTGAATTTGAGGCCATCTTGTATTTCTGTGGACCACATGCATGTCTGGCACCCTCAGAGGCCAGAAGAGGATATCAGATTCCCTGGAACTGGAACTATAGACAATTATGATCTGCCATGTGGATGCTAGGACCCAAACCTGGGTTGAATGCAAGATCAACAAATGTTCTTAACCATGGAGGCAGCTCTCTAAGCTCTATGAAATAAAAGACTTCTGACTAACAGTATGGTTGGTTGTGGTAGACTGTTCACCTAGCTTGGGCAAGGCTTCCACAGCACCACACACACACACACAGATACTTTTATCTGGCAACTTGTGTGAGCTTTTGAGTTTTGAATCCCTTTTCAGGCATGAGGTAATGTTGAAGTTATTTCTAGCTATCAATAACTGGACAAAATCTTAGCTAAAGGTCAACTTTCAATTTCTTAATCTTTGTGCAGTCTACCTACTGTCATCCACAAGAAACCCAAGTGGTGTATTCTTACCCTTACAATTCTCTACTCCACTGCCGTGCCCCCATCCCAGTCTCTGACAGACTTCTCTAGATTTGAATTTAAAGACATTAACATTTTAAGACTCTGACAGGTTTCTCTAGAATAAAATATAGAGACATTAAAAGTTGTCAAAAGCAAAAAACAAAAACAACAAAAAACCCTTACAAAGGTCAGACGTGGTGACACATTACTTGTACTCTTAGCACCTGAGAGGTAGAGGAAGAAGAATCAAGTGCTCTGCTCCACATGAGATCCCATGACCAAAGAGAAAAAACGTATCAAGCAGTGCACAACCACTCATGACTCTAGCTTCAGGGGATCTAACACTCTCTTCTGGCCTTTATTTGTACACACACATGTGGCATACACAGACACAAACATATTCATATAAGTAAAAGTAAATCTTAAAACATCTTTGGTATGATCAAATGAAGACAATGCAAAGTTGTATGGTTAGACATTGTAAGAGGCAAGCTTCGTTAGCAGGTGAGAGATGAAAAGTGCAGTAGGTATAATGGAGGAGATGATGCTAGTTTCGGTTCTCCAGATCTGTCTGAGAGGAAGCACTCTGAAGAGGTGGTGGGCAGGATGGCTCCTCTCAGTGATGCAGACTATAGTGCTATACAATGGTGATCTAAAGTATAGTACTCAAGATGACCACGCTTACAAGCTGCCTGATCATGGCAGGTTACCTTTGTCTCCACTTCTTGAATCATTAAGAGTACACAATGGCTAACAAGATGGCTCAGCAGGTAAATGTGCTTGCCTCCAACCTGAGTTCAGTCCCTTGAACCATATCGTGGAAAGAGAGAACAGACTCCTGCAAATTGTTCTCTGACTCCTACATGCATTCTGTGACAGGCTATGCCCTTCCCAAATAAATAAATATAATAAAAAATTTAAGGAGGTCTATTGATGGAAGCTTGTACAGAAGACCTAGGTTTGATTCCCAGCACTTACATTGCAGCTCACAATCTGTAACTCCAAGGGGATCCAACTCCCACTTCCAAGACTCCCCAAGCACCAGGCATGTATGTAGAGCACAGACATGCAAAATAACCATATATATCAGAAAGGGGCTGAAATAAATCGCTTTATAGATACAATACATATGTGAAAAAGAATCTAGCATAGTAGCTTGCTGGCACTAATGGATCAAATATTCCACAAATGACATTTACATGCAAAGTACCTCAAGTCTTTAAATTCCTGTTCAGTCAGTAAAGCACCTGCCTTGTTAAGTGAACTTAAGTTTAGGTCCTCAAAAACCCAAGTAAAAAGTCAGCATGTCTGTAATTTCAATGATGTAAGGATGGGAAGCACAGATAGGCAAAGCTCTGGAAGCCCACTGGCCAGCTGGTATCACTTACTTGGCAAAGTTTGCAAGAGACCCTGTCTCAAACAAAAGATAACAGACACCTGAGGAACAACTCTCAAGGTTCTCCCATGATCCATATAAGTATGTATGCATGCATATACCTCTACACATGCAATATACACACCTACACATACATATGAGCTTCCCTCAGTTCCTCCTACACACAAAAAATATAGAAATAATATTTTCTCAGATACAATATTCTCACTACAGCATTATTCTCATTTCTCCACAGGTAAAAACTTGGTCTTTAATCATAATCTACTTCTAAAGCTTGTATCATTATCAGTCTATTACTCTTGTTACACCAGGCGTCCAAACAGATGTCTTTATCTACTAAGCTGTTTTGACAGCTCACAAATTTATTCTTTCCTTTCTTGTTTTGAAACAGGGTTTCAGTATGGTGACCAGGCTGGCCTCATACTCAGAGATCCACCTATCTCTGGCTCACAAGTGCTAGGATTAGTAAGGTGTGTGCCACCATGCCCAACCTAAGTTTATTCTTTAAGAATTAAACGTTCAACTGGAGAGATGGCTCAGCAGTGTTTTGCAGAGGACCCCAATTTGATTCCTAGCATCCACACAGTGGCTCACAACAGTCTATAACTCCAGTTTCAGGGAACCTGATGCCCTCTTCTGACCTCCTTGGGCACCAGGTACACACACACACACGTGAAGCAAACATTCATACACATACACACACCCATACACAGACACACTCACTCACACACACACACGTGAAGCAAACATTCATACACATACACACACCCATACACAGACACACTCACTCACACACACACACAAACACACACACACAAACCTTCTAAATTATGTCTTAGCTAGCTGGCGACTTTAAAGTAGTTGTACTTTGCAGTGCTAATACTGGAAAGACTCCTTGGAAGGCTAGGGCTGTACTACTCATGTCTGGACAAGCAGGAAAGAAAGTAGAGGATTCCCTGCCCTAGGACACAGAATGGACTGAGATGTGACTTGAGTTGTGCAGTCTTTACTAAGTGACCAAAAGCAAAAGCTTCATTTCCATGATAAGACAGTCTCTGAAGAGAAAAAAGAAAAAAAAAAAAAACCCAAAAACACAAAACAAAACACCAAAACAAAAAAGAACCCCCCAAAACAAACAAAACCCCAAAACAAACAGTGGAATATGGGGGGGCTTTTGGTTTATTATTCACAGGTTGACTGGTAATTTATCTTTTCCTTCCTTAAAAGAAAAAGAAAAAAACCAAAACAAAACTGACAGACCAAAAATAAATTAAATAAATAAATAAATAAACAAAACCAACAAAAACAGGGTTTTACCTACATAGCCCTGGATAGTTGGACGGCCTTGAGTTCATGGAGATCTATCTGTCTCTATGTCCTGAATGCTAAGATTCATGGTGTGTATTACCATGCTTGCCTGGTAATTTCCCTTTAATGTCTCTGCCCAATGGTACACAAAGCAGTATGAGTTTATTGCAGACTGCACAATGAGTGGGAAGGCACTCCCTTAGTAAAAACGAAAAGTGTTATGTGTGTGCGGGTATGCACACATGAACACTTATGAACACATCTGGTCCTGAGAGCACCAATTTAATATTTATCATATTCTTAGTGTGAAACATTACCAATGAAGTGGCCAGATTGCTCTTATTTACTCTACATAGCACTAACTCATTTTAAGAGACTGCTAGAGGGGCTGGAAAAAAAATGACTCATCAGTTAAGAGTGTTTGTTACTCATGCAGAGAATCAAAGTTCAGTTCCCAGCACCCATATGGTGGCTCACAATGGCCTCTACCAACAGACCCAGGGATCTGACACTTGCTCTCAACTCTGAGGGCACCAGGCATGTTACATGGTACACAGCCACACATGCAGGCAAAGTATTCATATACATAAAAACGACAATTAAAAATCTATTACTTTTCTCTTTAAATAGAGTGCTAGATAGTACCCAGTACTCCTAGAACATTTCAATTTCAATTCAGGAAGCTGAACAGTAAGTGCAAAATGAAAGGAATACAGAAATACATTTACAATTTGTATGTTCAGACTATACATCTGTTGCCTTAGGGATTTTATAGTTAAAAAAAGGAGGAGGAGGAAAAAGAAGAAGGGAGGAGGAAGGAGGAGGAGGGAAAGGAGGAGGAAGAAGAGGAAAGGCTTGACCAATTCAGCTACCACCCAGGCCCATATCCAGTGCTTTGAGTTGACCCACCCCAACATCTACCCCATCTATGACCTGCTGGAACTCATGCAGGGACTGATCCTGTGGAACCAGAGCCACAGGATCTCCATGACTTTGGGCAATAGCAGGATATCTGAGAGGAGTTTGGGAGAGGGTCCAATATTGATGGAGTACCAGAGGTCAGAGGCCTTGAACCAGACAACAGCTCATTACAATGAACACTTGCAAGTAAAGCTGTTTAGACAAAAGGGTACACTGCATGACACACTGCAGCTTCCAGTGCCACCAAGGTGAACAAAGGGATGATGGAGAGGCAGCAAAGACATAGGAGTGAAGTATTTTGTTGTTGCTGTTTGTTGGCTTTAAATTAATATTTTTACTTTTTAAATTTTTCTTTTGGGTATCGACATTGCAAGGGTGAAGGATAGATATAGAGGGACTAGGAAATGAGTGGAATTGGGTGCATGTTGTGAAATTCCAAAGAATCAATAAAAGAATTAGTTTTTTTTTTTTTTTTTTTTTTTTTAAGCAATTGAGAAAAAACACGGGGCACATGGGCTAAGCTACTTGTCTAAATACCCTCAACAAGTTACTGGTGCGCTAGGAGTCTTCAGGCCTTTCATACTGCAGTCTAGTTTTAGACCTGCACACAATGGTTCTCAGCGCTGGCTACACATAGTACACATGTGGGGTTTTAACAGATTCCTATGTCTGGGAAACAGACCAAACTAACGAACGCTGGGTAAGGGGACCACAGCTTTATCACACATTTTTAATATGAAGAAGGCTTGAGCCACTGTCTCAAACCATGGTGCCTCCAAAGATAATCAGGCACAAGGCAGGGTTCTAGGAACAGCTTCTTGAGAACTGCTACAAACTCTAGACCAAGTTCCCACTTGTTCCCATAGCCATCATGACAGCCACCACTCAGTGACACAGTATTATGGAATTACAGCCATTTTGTTGTTCCCAATAGTTTGCCAAAACATATTGCTTCTTTATTTATTTCTTGGACTGTCATAGATGACGTATCCAAGTCCAGCTGCAACTGAGAACAGGGGCTTCTCTGAAGCTGCCAAGCGGGCTACTGTGTCATATAGACAGCTATCTTCTCTTCCTCTCCCTCTCCTTCTTAAACACAGAGCCTAATCTCAAATCTTTTATGTATCCCAGCCTGGCCTTGAACTCACAACCTTCCTGTCTTGTCTCCTCAGGAACTAGGATTAGAAGTACGTACACACCAGTTTTCTCTCCGTCCTGTTTTTCAAAGAAAGGAGCAATGCCTACTGCACTCTCAAGTCAATCCTTACCTGTTCTCCAGTCTTCTTGCTGGTCTGTTTTCCTCATGGCAGCACATTACCCAACACCTACATCATGAGGATTTTAACTCATAAAAATAACTACAAAAGCTTTTAAATGTTTATTTGTATTAAGTAGGTGGGATGGTGCAAAAGTGCAAAGAGACGTATGCATTTGGGCCCTTATTTCCCTACCGGTCACATTAGTACAGAACAAGATTAACAGTAAGAGGAATAGAAGAAATAAACATAAATATACCAACAGTAGCCAAATCCTCCAATTCAGTGAAGGAAGAGCTGACATTTTGGGCCTCGATTCACATTTATCTGAATGCCTAAACCAATTACACTCTATCTGCTCCAGGCCTGTGAAAAAGGGCAGTGAACAACGCTTATATTACAAGACAGCAATCTCTTATTAAAACTGTTTGTCTAACACTATGTGTGTTTGATCTCTTGTTCATAAATTAGGCTAAGTCTAACATCACTAAACCAGTATTATTTACAAAAAGGAACCTTTTCTTTGCTTTATCAATAGGTTCACAGACTTAAGTTTTAAACCCCACCTCAGTCTAAATTTTAAAATCTTGCCGTCAAAGCCAGGCAATGCTCATAAGGCCTTTGACAGCAACACTTATCATTCACCAGGAATATAAGCCACAAGTGAACGACAAGAGAACCATTCCGAACGATCCCTATTTGCTTTCCAGAATCATGCTGTGTTTTAGTCTCCCTTTCTATGAAAACAGGTGGACGAGGGGCCCATATGATTGTAACATTTCAATGAAACAACCTCTTTAAAACAGGAGTGGGACTTAGTGTGCGGGGACGGACTCTGTAAACACCAGCAGACAGTGAAGTCAACTTAACTTAAACCCAGACTTCCACACCCTGGCAAAGGGCCCACTCTCAGAGACAGGCCATTCTCATTTCAGCTAAAGCCACAGGTTCTTATTCCCCCACTTACATACAGTGTCAAAATTTTGCAAAACAGAGAACAGACCCCTTGGAAACTCAAATCAAAATGTTTAAATAAAAATTGCTGGCATATTGTACAGTTTCTCAGACTTCAACAGGCTGGCTCCAGAAGGAAATTTATCTCAGATGCTTATAAAAAGGTAAAGTTTGTGTATATACAAAAAAAAAAAATATTATGAGACTGTAGTGTTACCTGTCAAAAAGAATATCCACAATGGAACCAATAAACACTTGGGATAAAGGGCAATCAAAATACAAGAGAAAGGAAAACACATGTAAGTTAATTCCTTATCTGAGAAATCAACAGAATGTATGCATAAATTGATAAATACTGTCTCCATGGGTCACTAATTCCAAGGACTAGTTAGTAGTTAGTTTCTAGCTAAATTATCACAGGACTCTCTGGTACACGCTCTCTTCTGTGGTCAGTTTGTTCTGGCAAGACTCCATCGAGCACTTGCCCTTGAAAACACCTCAGCAGGAGAAGGCTCTGAGGCAAGCACACCTCATTTAGAAGCAAACCAGATAACCACTCCCAAGACTGTAAGAATCACTGACAGGACAAGGGCGAGGATACACATCTTCTTGCGAGATTTTTTCTGAGGAAAGAAATATTTAAAGACACTCATGAAACAAGTGAAAATGTTTATACCTAAGAGCCCAAGAGTGCATCATAATCTGCCTCCTTGAACTCAAAATAACACTTCTGTATTTCCCTGCTGGGATTGAACCCAGGTCCTTGTACACACTAGGAACATGCTCTACTACAGAGGCACATATCCAGCCTATAATTAACTCTTACCATGCACAAACATGCAAACTCTTAAAAATCCAAAGCCACCAGTTCTAAATAGTAGTGCCTGTTAAGTGTTCACAAATATACTCCTACAAAGGACCCCACCTTTGTTGTAGGTGTCATCTGCTAATATGACTTGTCTCACACCTGGATCCCCCTCTGCCATCCATGGCTGGAGTTACACAGGTCTGAGGCTGTGAAGGCTAGGCCTCTTATTTACTTTAACCACTGAGCCTAGGTCTTGTGTATTTTAATAACTACTTTATACTTAGCACAAAGAGTACATTCACTGGAAAACATACAGGCAGCAGAAAGAAAGCAATCACCCATAGATAAGATTGTTACCGTATCATTCTATTTCTTTCTGTTCTCTGGAGTTTGTTTGTTTGTTTGTTTGTTTTTTGTATGTTTGTTTTTGAGATAGGGTCTTACTAAGTTGGCTTGGCTGGCCTGGAGCTCTCTATAGATCAGGTTAACAATCTACGAGATCTATTTCCTCTGCCTCCTGATACTGGATTGAAAGCCTGTGTTCCTTCTGCTTGCTCATCTATGCACACTGCTGGTTTGTTATATGATTGCTATAACTGGATCATGCTATATGTCTGATGTTT
The DNA here is from genome assembly GCF_943737965.1 of Phodopus roborovskii. Lineage (NCBI taxonomy): Eukaryota > Metazoa > Chordata > Mammalia > Rodentia > Cricetidae > Phodopus > Phodopus roborovskii. The sequence continues at coordinate 20,569,967 of NW_026126448.1, forward strand.
TTCTCATTTAATATTTAGCACAAAATTTTCAAGGAAATATTACAAAACACAATTTCCTCAAGCATATTCAGCTCAAGTAAAATACAGCTACCCCAGGAATACAGAAAATTACTAAAATGCAAGATACTTCAAAAGAGCTATGCAACACTAAATGAGGGGAAATGAGGACTTTGTTTTCAATATGTAAAATCTGAGTTACAGACTCAGAGAAAGATCTGGATGCAGTGGCACATGCCTTTAATCCAGCACATGGGAGGCTGAGACAGGAGGATCTCTGTGAGGTCCAGGCCAGTCAGGAATACACAGTGAGACCCAATCTCATAAAACAAAACAAAATAAAGCAAAAAAGACTCATAAAAGCCATAAAGCCAGAGGAATCCCCTTCATGGGCACAGCTCCACAATGATTAAGCCCTGTTTATAGAGCTGTTACAGTAGATTCTAGGACACCCATGCTCTGACCCAGTCAGGATAGGTGCCTCTGAAGCTTCACTCTCCCTGCAGATCTTACTCTCGATATGACAACTCAGCCGTTTAGGGTGTAAGGTTAGCATCATGCTAGATTTAGGCATCAGGCTAGCTCATGAAGATTAGTTTTTAGTCCACATAGCTTCTGTTTAAGATTTGATGTTTCAAGATTTGATGATGATGTTGGTGATCTGGCTGCAAAGATAAAAACTAAAAATGGGACTGGAGCTGCAAATTATAACTGCCTGCCTCCAGCTTAAACCCAGGCAAAAGGCTGCAACTGCCTGCAGTGTCAACACAGCCTCACTGTTCACTGAATCTAAAGCACATCACAGAGAGATTTTACCTGATAATAAGCAGCTCTTTGCAGCTGATCAGTGGCTCTTTCCACGTGCACCTCTGAGCTCTCCACATTGGCCTCTATGCTATCTGTAAAGAAATGCATGCACATTTCAACACATTCAGGAATTTCAATACTGCAAACAAAACAATTTCTTTTTTAAAAAATAATACGGATATTTTATCTGCATGTATGACTATGTACCATGTGCATTCCTGGAGCCCAGAAGAGGGAGTTGGATTCCCTTAGAACTGGACTTATAGATGATTGTGAGCTGCTGTTTAGGTGCTTGGAATCAAACCTGAGTATTCTGGAAGAGCAACCACTGTTCTTAGTTGCGGCATCATCTCTCCAGCCCCTCTGAACAGATTTGATGCCAAAGCCTTAGTTTCACTATTACCATCCAGCCATAAAATCAAAATTTACTTTTCATTTAATTTTTTGAGACAGGGTATCATGTAGCCTAAGATGGCCTCAACATTCTAACATGCCACGTAGCTGACACTAGCCTTGAACTCCTGACTCTTATGCCTCCACCTGAGTGCCAAGGTTACAGGTACCACTATCACTCCCAGCTACAAGTTCCTAACTTCTTAAGTTAGAACAGCCTTATTCTTCAGAAATACTGGAATATTTACTAGCAAGAGGTTACTAAGAATGCAATTCATCTATACAGGGTTCAAGAGAAAAAAAAAACTTGTATGGGGGCATGCATACATGTACACACACATGGGGTATATCACCAAGTATGTGGAGTAAAATGTTATTAACCAGGAAAATCCTGGGTAGGGATATAAAAGATTCCTAGAGTTGGTTTTATTTTGCAACTTTGTTTGTTTGGTTGGTTGTTTTTTCAAGACAGGGTTTCTCTGTATTGCTTTGGAGCCTGTCCTGGAACTTGCTCTATAGACCAGGCTGGCCTCGAACTCACAGAGATCCACCTGCCTCTGCGTCTAGAATGCTGGGATTGAAGGCGTGTGCCACCACTGCATGGCTTATTTCGTAACTTTTTATAAACTTGATACTAATTCCACATTAAAAAGCTTTTAAAAGTTATGAACCCCACAATCCTACAACAGTCTGAAGCTGAAAACCGGGGCACCAACAGTTCTTTCTCTAATAGATTCATGGGCTATAACAAGTGAACAGGGGTACAGAGTGTGCCCTTTGACCTCTACAGTTGACTATAAGAAAATGAATTCAGTACCTTAAAAAAAAAAAAAAAAGGTTTTACTAAATTTTAAGTCTATAGGTGACCCATCTTACTGATCTTTGTGTTCACTCCAAGGTATGAATTAGTACATACCTATCAAGTCACCTTGGTCATGGATCATCATGGCTAAATCTTTAAATATCTGATTGACATCCAAAATGTCAGCCTAAGGAAGACAAAAAAAAAAAAAAAAAAGAAAAGAAAAGAAAAGAAAAAAACCAGTTAAGTCACATTAAACAACATGTTAGAAGATTGCTTTCCTTTCCTTCCCTAAAGGTTAATATTAGCACACTTGCTTTGCAGCTCTTCCCATGGACAGAAAACTATCTACTGCTGTTTACTTAATATTGTAGAACAGATGGCATGAAACTCACCCATCAAAAAAATACTAATTGCACATATTACCCGAGACTAGTAAGATCCGTCTAGCCTAAACTGGAGTGTTGGAGTGGACACAATCTCAGTGTGACAGCTCTACGTGGAGCAGAACAATGTCAGTGCCACTAGAACTCTGGACTAGAGAATTCAATGGCTTCTATAGGACTGTGCTGCCTGGGGAACAACTGAAAGACAAACAACCAAGGAGCTGGTTTCCCCCAGGAACTATTGGATTCTATTGTCACCTGCATGATGCCCCATATAAACAGTTTTCAACTGACTGACAAAGAGCTTAGATTATAGAGAAAAGTTGGCAGAGTCAAAGGACAACAGCATTTGGAAACCTGCAGTTCTGACTGAAAAAGTTTAATGACAAGTCAGCTTGGTGAGCTAACCTGCACAGTTTTCCTGGCAGTGATGTATATAAGATTCTCCAGGTTCAGGATTTTGAATACTCATAGGTAATAAGCCATGGCCTGCCACATGTCAGGTAGAAGAGCAAGGAATTAGCCTGTCATGGGGTGTATGTTTTGAATGAGTACTGTCCCAGTTGGTGGACTATTTAGGAAGGGTCAGGAGGTGTAGCCTTGTTAAAGGAGGTATTTCACTGGAGGTGAGCTTTGAAGTTCCAAGAGCCCACACCAGGCCTAGTCTCATTCTCTTTGCCTCCAACTTGTGGATCAGATGTAAGCTCTCAGTTACTGCTGCATATTGCCATGTTTCCCACCATGACGGTTATGGACTCACCATCTGACACTGTAAGCAAGCTCCCCATTAAATGCTTTCTTTTAGAGTCTGGTGACATGAATCAGCAGTTAAGAGCATTTGTTGCTCTTGCAAAGGACCCAAGTTCAGTTCCAAACACACACACAGCAGCTCACAACCAGCCAAAACTCTAATCCCAAGGGATCTGACCCCTTCTTCTGATCCTTAAGAGCAATCATAAACAAAAATAAATAAATTTAAAAAGTTTTAAAGTTTAAAGCACACCTCCCAAACAGGCCACCAACTGGGACAATACTCATTCAAACCACCGCTCCATATGAGCATACCTTCAACAGCATTTTAAAAAATGTTTTTATATGTTGCCTTGATCAAGATAGAGCTCTATCTTGTCTACAAAACTCTCCCTCAATCCCACATTAAAAATAGCTCCAACTCTGACCCACTGAGGTGACAAGAGCTATATTTGGAATTGGACACTATACTATTTATTAAATGTGCTGGGGTTGTGCCTGTATGAATGTCTGTATAAGAGTGTTGGGTTCCCTGGAACTGGAGTTATAGACAGTTAGGAGCTGCCATGTGGGTGCTGGGATCTGAACTCAGTCCTCTTGGAAGAACAACCAGTGGTTATGAACACTGCTTGTTCTCTCCAGCCCCAGAATTGGGCCTTATAATGTACAAAAATAGAGCAAGAACTTTGGCCTACCTATTGAAAGAAGCTTTCCACAGAACCCTGATTAGCCTGAAGATTGCTATTGAGATGGGGAAAGTTCTAGGAAGCAACACAGTATGATCTGCCTTGCTATTTTCCATGCATGTGTCTCTCCTGGAGACCATGTGCTAAGTAGAGTTTGAGGAAGATTTAGGTTCTCCCGAGCACACAGGCCAGCAGCACATAACAGTCACTTATTTTTGCTGTGACGAAACTGATAGATATATAAAGTACTCAAAGACCCAATCCAGCCCTTTTTATATTAATCCAGCAAAGATACTCCAAATATCCGCAGACACCCAAGCCAAGCAACAGCCACAGGCTGCCTCTTACCTCCAGCTGCCGAATCGCCGTTTCCCTCTCTTTAATAAGTTCCAGGTCTTGCTCGGTGATGGCCGCCTCATCCTCCTGGCTCTGCATCTGGTTCCACTCCTCATGGCTACAGGGAGACAAGCACTCCAGTTGATTCCTTCTCTCTAAGGTATGAGGAGACATAACTACATCTCTGCTGACAGCAGGACCTACACAGACATTACCCAGGACCCAACTGTTCTGCTAGCAACACAAAATCCCCGGGGGCCACATTTCCTCTCCAGAGACAAGGATGTGATACTAAGAAAATAAAATTTCAGCCATTGGCAAAACTGAGATGAGGCAGATTTATGGAAGACAGGCTCCTTGCTCTTTTCCACTTAGGAGTAATTTTTCCAGACAAGGGAAGTATCCAGAATTTCAAACTCAATGAAGTGCACTGACCCAGCTCTCAAGGGCACTCTCAAAGTACAAGCTGTGTACAGGAGCAGTAAATGAATGGAGGAAAACAGACTCAGCTACCAAACAAGGTTCCACCAACACATCAGTGAGAACCACATCTGGTTCTAGGAAGTTCCTTGAGATTGTTTTGGGATAGATCCCACTTAACAGAAAACCAAACTAAAGGCTAATAAAGTTTTTGCAACTTGATTTTTGCAGGTACTTAGAAGTAAAGTCTGTTATTTATTAAATTGAAAAAAAAATACTTGGAAAATTCAATGTTATATTACGTAGTTTCTGACTCTTTAAAAAAAAATTATTACAGACTGGAGAGTTGGCTCAGCAGTTAGGAGCACTGGCTGCTCTTCCAGAAGACACAGGTTCAATTGCCAGCATCCACATGGCAACTCAAAAATGTCTGAAACAGTCACACATACATACATACACACAAAACACCAAGGTGCATACAATAAATTTTAAAAATTTATTACATGTATAGGCTGGGTGTGGTGGTGTACTTCTTTAATCCCAACACTCAGGAGGCAGAGTCAGGTGGATCTCTTTGAGTTGAAGGCCAGCCTGGTCTGCAAAGCAAGTTTCAGGCCAGCCAGGGCTACACAGTAATCTGTCTCCAGAAACAGGGGGGGAAGTTACATAGGCTCATTATGTAGACCCTATTCTTGAACTCAGAGATCCACCTGTCTCTGCCTCCCTAAAGGCATGTGCCACTAAGCCCAGTACATTTATTTTAATTGTATGTGCACATGCATGTACAAGTAAGTGGAAGTCAGAGGACCTCTAAGAGTCAGTTCTTCCCTTTTACCATGTGGTGTCCAGGGTGTCAGCCTTGGCAGCATGTGCGTTTACCCACTGAGCCATCTTTCTAGCCCTTATGCATTTTCTCAACAGTATGTATAAATCATACTTCACCTATATACTATTTAATGCATGTCCTTTGGGCTTTGAGTTGCTCACAGTGTAGTGGGAGAGATGACTACATATCTATAATAAGCCACTTAAGTTCCAAACTAATGGACATGGTCTACATAGTGAGTTCTTAGGTAATTAATTCTTTTCCCCATTTTTGGAGACAGGTCACTATATAGACCTCTCTGGCTAGTCTGAAGCTTACTTCAGGTACCATGCCCAAGGAGGCCAGAAAAGGTCCACAGTTCTAGACCTAAAGGTGCAGAGGATTGTGAGTCACTATATGAGTACTGGGAACTAAACCCTGGTCCTCTGCAAAAGTAGACAGTGCTCTTAACTACTGAGTCATCTCTCCAACTCTATTTATTTATTCATTTACTTAAGTGTTAAGCCCTGTAGTTGGCTATCCTCCAACTCTTTTGGTACTCCTGCCTCATCCCCAAGGGTCTCACTATGTAGATCAGGATGGCCTTAAACTCAAACCTCTGCCTTTCAAGTGCTGGGATTAAAGGAGTGTGCACCACTACACCAAACCCTGATTTTAAAAAAAAAAAAAGAAAGAAAAAAAAAGTAAAAATATTCACAAAGAGACTGGAGAGATGGTTCAACTTTCAAGAGCACTAATTGCTCTTGCTGAGGATCCAGGCTTGATTCCCAGCACCCATATAGGAGCTCACAACCACCTGCAACTCCAGTTCCAAAGGATTCGAAGCTCTCTTTGGGCCTCTGTGGGCACCAGGCATTCACATGGTGCATAGAATTACATGTAAGCAAAACCCCCATAAGCATAACAAAGAATGATAATAATAATAGACACAAAGATGTGGATTCACAATAACTACCCAGCAAACTGGATGAGCAATGCTTTACCTGTCAAACGAGACGAGCTGCTCCTCTCTTTGCCTGTCTTCTACCTAGAAAACAGATGGCATTATCGCTGCTGTTATCCAAAAACCATGCCAGAGACACACACAGAACAAGAGCTGCCTTAGCTAAAGGACCAAGGAGTGACATCCCTCCACTCTAACAGCATCTATAAGATGACACAGGACTCTGAACATGAAGCATTCTGCATTGCATGAGGTTAGTGGCAGTTACTTGGTGGAGAGAGAACAAGGCAGTGGGGGGGGGGGGACATGTCTGGGGTAGACTCTGGGCTTGCTAAAGGCCTTCTCTTGAGAATGAACTTACAGACAGACGAGACCCAGCTCTTGCTCTGGCGATACTTTCTTTCTCCTTCTCTGACACCTTTCTCTGCACAGCCTGGAAGTTGTTCAAGGCTGACGAGAAGTCATTCATGAGGCGCTCCTTCTGAAGCCTCTGCTGGCGCTGAAGAAATCAAGCAAAAACTTGAAATTTCAAACAAACTTGGAATTACTTGGTTTTAATACCAGTTTAAAAGCACAATTATATATCTAAGAGATTTCAAAGTATAAAAACAATTACAAAATAGGCTCTTCCTCAAGTTGGTTAACCAAACCGCAGGTTAACACTATGGACCAGAGGTCAAAGTACATTGATGAACCCGAGACCAAAATGTCACTTACCTCGTAACTCAAAAGGAATTGCAATGTGTTATACTTGTTCGATGGAGAATCTAAATGCATAGTAAAGGCCTTTTGAGTTACTGGCTTTCCTGGAAACTATCCTTATTTTCCTTGACAGTTTTTCTTTTTGAGTTTTAAAATTTTCAAGAACTTAGAAACCATTTTATTTACCTGTAGGCTGCCTTACTAAGCTTACTACTCATATCTCTCAAAAACTGCAAACTGAGAGAACCTGTGCTGGACTAGACAGGACGGGGAACATCATCCCAGTCTCAACAGCTCCCTCCACTGGTGCATAAGGACCAGTGACATAAGGAAGCTATGACAGTGCCACAGCGCTCGGGTTAAAGCCGCACCAGCATGCCTGACTGAAATATTGTTTTTGAAAATAGTTTATTTTTTTAAATGGCAAAAAATAGCTTATTTTTCCACATCACAAAGACAGAAAATTATCAACATTTAAAAAAAGAAAAAAAAAAAAACCAAGGTAGTTTGGTTGGATCCAAAGGTGTATAAGTAAGAAAAAACTGGAAAAGCAGGGAAGGTTCTACATGTCAAACCAGTGCATTCAGGGGTCACCTCTAGGGAACAGAGCAATGGCAATTGAGCAGGAAACACAACCTACTAACTTGGAGAAATTAGACTGTGACAGCATGCCAGCTGGAACAGGAAGAAAAAAAAAAAAAAACAAAAAATTGCAACAATCTAGGTTTAATGGGTAGGAGGATATAATGGCAGTAATTGGATCACAAAAAGGAATTTAAGAAACATTATGACTTAGTAACTAGAGATGAAGGAAGAGGGGTAAAATCAAGAATGACTCAGAAACTGATGGCTATACTAGAAAGCAAGTTTGGGTGAGAATTTTTTTTCTTCCTTCTAGAATTTTAATCTTTGCATTAAAAACAATGTAACAGACTAGCATAGTGGCACACACCTTTAATCCCAGCACTTGGGAGGCAGAGGCAGGTGAACCTTTGTGAGTACAAGGCCAGCCTGGTCTACAAAGTCAGTTCTAGGACAGCCAGAGTTACACAGTGAGGCTGTGTCACAAACAAACAAACAAACAAGCACTCACTCCATTGCTGTGGTGGTATATTATTTATGATTTATTAAAGTTTGCCCAAGGGTATAGAAAGCAAAGCTAGCCACAAGCCATAGAGCCAGGCAATGGTGATACACACCTTTAATCACAGCAGCCATACTAGCTAGCCACAGTGCCAGGCAGTGGTGGCACATACCTTTATTTAATCCCAGGACTCAAGAGACAAGTAGATGGATCTCTGTTAGTTCAAGGCCACATTGAACTACATGAAATTGATCCAGTCCTAAAGAGAAACAGCTCACACAAAGGAGATCTCAGCACTTGGGATTACATGCCTTTAATCCCAGCTCTAGGGAGGTATAAAAAGAAGGACCAAAGGTCTCACGGAAGATTTATTCTCCAGCTACATTAAGGAGAGGCAGAAGTCCCCCAACCTTGCCATCTAAAATTACTGATGCTGGGTGTGATGGTATATGCCTCAGATTCCAGCACTCAGGAAGAAGAGGAAAGATGATCTCTGTGAGTTCAAGGCCAGCCTGGTCTACACAGTGCGTTCCAGGACACCCAGGAATACACACAGAGACCAATAAACAAACAAGTAAAAACTACTAACTGGGTCAAATTCAGAGCCTTATATATACGTCAAGCAAGCACCCTACCATTGAGTTACCCTCAGCCCCAAAACACTATTTTAAAAATAAATCATGAGCACCTTCTGCTTTACTATACTCGTTACAATTATGAACTTTATTACATCCATTTTATGAGCCTGTTGTTAGTACATTTTATGTAAACATTCCTTCCACTGTTGCCAGTTTTAAAATCACTATAAATAAGTCCCATTGTAATAGCAATTTACACTTGACTCCAAAATAGATACATTTATTCACCCTTCACATTTTTTCCCTTAGGGATTAGATCAAAAGGCACAATTTTTTTCTTTCCTGTGCTGGGGATGGAACCAAAACCTTGAACATGACAGCTAAGTGCTCTACCATTGAGCTATATGCACCCAGCACTTATGTGTAAATTAAATTTTCTATGATGATAGGAATAGTCAAGTCAACTTATATCATAGTTTGAATGAGGAATTCAGAAGATCATTACTATACTATATTGGGAGGTAGGATATTCAAGAGGACATGCCGGGGCCTGGATAAACACTTCAATGGTAGACCAGATATGCAGCACATGCAAGGCTCTGGATTCCATTCCCAGCACCACAAATAAGTTGGAGAGAACAGATCAGGTATTGGCAACAGCAGCTAGCAACACAATCACACCTGAAGACTTCAGAGCTAAATTTGGGGAGATACCTGGATGCCCTCATTAGAAAGGCAGCACTGACGTCTTTAAGTGAGGCTCCTGAGGAAGAAAGGGTGTGTGAGGAAATCAGAGGGTCAATAGCAGAACTTTGGGGTATGCCAACTTCGAGGAAGAAACAGTGAAGAAGGCTGGAACTCATCTTGGGTACCATCAGGGTTGGGGGACGGGACTGAACAGCATCATGGGAGAGTAAATTTCAGAAGACAGGTCAAGTGAGCAGATCAAGGAAAACAAAAAAACCAGGTGCTAGAAATCAGCAATGAGAAGGAGAGGTGGAAGATTGCCACAAATTCTAGAGCAAACTGAGCTACATAGTGAAATACTCTCTTGAAACAAAGGGGCTCAAAAAAAAAAAAGGTCAGAGGAATTGGCCAGTGACAGAAAGCAGAATGCACTGGCTAAGATACAGGGTAGTATTGAAAAGATGGGGGAGGGGGACACATTAGGTATGGAAAAGGCAAAGGACAGTCAGCACAACAGAGAAGAGACAGAATTATATTTCACTGAGGAGTGCATGTTTGCAGCTCTATTTTGTATTCTTAATGATTCAGGCTAATGGAAGGGAGTAAGGGCATTTATAGTCCAAAAATATACTTGTCTTTGGAACACATTAGTTGAAGTTTTTTGGTAGCAGGCCTAACTTTCTATTTATACTTTGCTTGGGCTACTATTTAATTCTTAAGCACTTTATAATGCTCTGCCTGCATTAGGCCTTTAGATTCCCTTTTCATTACCAGGAAAACTATCAGCACTGGCAAATGCATACTTCAGTGTGCAGCTGGAAAAGGAAAGGGACGATGTGGAAGCAAGCTGGAGAAGATGGATGGAAGGGAGACGGGCCCGTCTGCCACTGACGTATCAGCATAAATAAACACTGAGGCAGCCACATAGTGATGACCACAGGACACTTGTGTGATATTTTCATTGTGTCTGACTAACAACGCTTGCTTGGCGTCAGAGGGCAGAGCTAGCCACTAGCTGCCCATGGAGGTTTGGAGGACTGAGGACAGACAGAATATAGGAAGTAGTAAGGCAGGGCTGAGATGGGATCGCGGCCCTTTTGGATGGAGGAAGCGATTGCGGCTGCTCCCCTGCTTCTCTGGCCGTTCAGGTTTTTGCCCCAATTTCTGACTACTGATTTTTTTATTGATAAGATTAATTAGTTTTACACTTCAGACACTCACTAAGATGCTTTTTGTCAGTGATGCTGGGGATCAAACCCAAGGCTATATGCAGGCCACTCAACTACCGAGGATCTCCCGCCAGGCATCCTTTACTCTAAGACCTAAGGGTGACCTTTGGTGAGATACAGAAATGATTGCAAAATATGAAAGATGTTTAATTGAAAATATAGATGAGGCACAAAACAATCTAGGAACTCAGCCTGCAAGCACAGCTGATACCAAACCTCAGAGAGTTGCAAACGCTGAGATTCCTCTTTGGCTAAATACATTGTAATATATTATTAATAACAGCAATAGCCATTATACACGCAGTACATGCTGAGTGCCAGACACTTTGCTACACCTGGTACATACACTTTTTCCACAACAATCATGCTGCCTCTCTGTATCGACAGTGTTAACTTCAATGGTCATCATTACAGAACTTGTAATTACTTGAGACTGTTTACAATGGGTTGGCCTGTCAACATCTATGGGAGACTGCCTTAATTGATTAGTGTAGGAAGACCCAACCAATTGTAGGCAGCATCATTCCCTAGGCAGGAGATCATGAACTGTGCTGAGCACACATGCCAAAAAAAACAAGCATGCACACATTGATTTCTCTCTCCTTTGACTGTGGATGAGATGTGACTAGTGGCTTTCTGCTACCTTGATTTTCCCACAATAATAAGACTGTAACCAGGGCCTGGAGAGATGGCTCAGAAGTTAAGAACACTGGCTGCTCTTTCAGAGGTCCTGAGTTCAATTCCCAGCAACCACATGCACCTCACAACCATCTATAATGAGATCTGGTGCCCTCTTCTGGCCTGCAAGAACACATGCAGGCAGACCACTGTATAAATAAATAAATAAACCTTAAAAAAAAAAAAAGACTGTAACTTGGAATTGTGAACTAAAAAACAAACAAACTAAAAACCCTCTCCTCTAAGTTGCTTTTTGTTGTATTCCATCGAAACTATAACACGTGGTAAGGGAATTATAGTTCCAAGAAATCTACAAGACTAGAGCTCTCCTAGAGCTTTTGTTCCACATACTCCTATCATAATAAAGCCCTTTTCTATTAATAAACAAAACATAAAATACCAACCTGCTCTGATGCAGACAAGGGTAGGGGCAAGGACCCCAATTCCTTCAGCAACTCATTTGTTTCCTTGGCGAGTTGATTTGTGGAGTGCTGTAACTGTTGCCTAAGAGAGAAAAGACAAGTGTCAGGATGCCATGGCCTCTTGAGAGCTCTCACACTATTACTTCATGCCCAAGACTCCCAGTGCAAGGGATGAAGGGCCATTCAACAGGCTCTTCAATGCCTGCGCTCACAAACCCTCTTTGGGGCCTTCCTCATTACTGAAACAGTTCCACTGAGCAGGAAAATGCTCAATGACACCTGCTGAAGGAAACACAGACCAGGAATTTCAACTGTTTGGGAAGAAAAGCATATAGGCATTCTGACAGAAACATAGGAGTAATTACTACCTACACCCAATCCTAATGGCTTTAACACACTGAACTCACTTAAATTTTTCACTATTTCCCAGGACTCTGTATGGTCAGTTCCTACCACAGTCCACTGACTAGGGTTAGATGAAACATATATTAAAAGTATAGCTTCCTATGTACCTAGAAAAAAACTCCCAAGATCTATTCCCAATCTCTTGCTCAAAGATAGATTCTTTTATGGATTTATCCTTTGTTTCCCCGCCTTGCTCCTTATGCCTGACTTTCTAGCTCTTCCCTCCCAAACAAAGGCTTATGCCATTTAGAGCAAGATACTGGGTTCCAAAAAAAAAAAAAAAAAAAGAATAAAAATCACAAGCAGGGTGCTGGGCCTTCACCACTAGTCCCAGCACCTCTGAGGCTGGTATAGAAGGAACATTTGAATCCAACAGTTTGAGGCCAGCCTCGGCAACATAGTGGGTGGGATGGATGGATGGATGGAAGGAGGGAGGGAGGGAGAAAGGGAAGGAGGAAGGCAGGCAGGCAGGCAGGCAGGAAGGAAGGATAAGGAAATTCAATAGGGAAGAACATGAAATATAAAAGTAATGCTATGGATCCAGGCATTGGTGGCGCATGCTTTTAATCCCAGCACTCAGGAGACAGAGGCATGCAGATCTCTGTGAGTTCGAGGCCAGCCTGATCTACACAGTGAGTTCCAGGACAGGCTCCAAAGCCACAGAGAAATCCTGTCTCAAAACAAAACAAAACAAACAAAACAAATCAGTGATGCTATGCAAATAATAAATACATAAATAAGTTTTTCCTATCATGGTTTCCTCTACACTCTGGCCATTTCTACGAAGGTTTTAAGGGGTGACAGAAAAGCCATATGTTAAAATCCTAGCCCCCAATGTTATTAGGAGGTGATGTTATTAAGAGGTAGTAGAAAGTGATTAATGCCCCCTGCGAGGCACCAGAGAACTAACTGCTTTACCTCCTCCACCCAGTGAGGACACAGCAAGAAAGCATCAACTGCCTAGCACAAAGACATGTTCATTTAATCCCAGCACTCAGGTGACAGAGGCAGATGGATCCCAGCATAGTGAGACCATTTCAAAAGAAACAAAAACCAAATGTTATCTATGAAAAAGAGGGCCCTCATTAGACACTGTATTTGCCAGAATCTTGAGAACTATGAGAAATAAATGTTGCTTGCTTATGCACTATCTAGTCTATGATCTATTACTGCTGTAGCAGCCTTGATGGCTAGGACGCCACATCATTTTTTCACTGCAGGTAGACATCTAGGACTAGAAAACAAGCAAGACAACAGAGGAAGGCAATCAGAAGTGAGACCACCCCAGAAACACTAACATACGCAGACATGTCGCCTCTCCCTAGAATAGCTCCCTGTGACAGCAGTCACTTCACAGCACCCAAGAGAGGAAACAAGGAATGCTGCTCAATAGACTTTCAAGACAGAAAACCGCACGTTTTGATCCCAGCACTAGGGAGGAGAGGCAGGCGGGTCTCTGTGAGCTTGAGGCCAGTTGAGACCTTGTCTCAGGGGATAAAATAAATGTGTGTGTGTGTGTATGTGTGTGTACATTTGTGTGTGTGTATGCATGTGGGCACAGGAGGACCATAATGCACGTGGAACATGCTACTGACATTAGAGAACAACTGTTCAGAGTTAGATTGCTCCTTCTACTATGTAAGTTACAAAAATCAAACTCAAATCCCCAGCTTGATGGCAAGCACTTTACTTGCTGAACCATCCTGCTGGCCCCAAAGAATTTAATTTATTATTTTATGTATATGGATGATTTCCCTGCATGTATGCCTGTGCACTACATGTGAGCAGCACCCATAGAGGGCAGAAAAGAGAGAGCCGGATACCATGGAAATGAAGCTATAGACAGTTGTGAACCACCATGTCAGTCCTGGGAATTGAACCCGTGTCTTCAAAAGAGCAATGAGTACTCTTAATTGTAGTGAGATAGTCCTTCTGTGGCACTGACCACGCCCATTGGGGGTGGAGTCATGGGCGGAAGTGACCTGTGGAAGGAGGTCGGAGGGGGCCAGGAAAGGCGCTCTCTTTCTGGCGTGACTCGGACAGGAGAGGATTGGGTTGAATTTCCTGGTGTTCATCTGTCTAGGTTGTAAGTTATTTCTCCCTGAATAAACATCTATTCGGCCTATTTGTTTATCCTGATCCTTATTTACCGCAATACTTAATCACTGAACTATCTCTCCAGCCCCAAGAATAGAACTTTGAAAGCAAAAATAAAGTCAAGAAAAATGTGATTAAAAAAAAAAAATCAGTTCTCCCATTGGACCATTTATTCTCTCATTTACGGTCCCTTTGCATCACTGAGAATGAATTTGTCTTTCTTAGAGTTAGAAATCCAACTAGACTAAACTGTCAGGAGTCCTGTGTCAACAGGAGGGTCATCAACACAGGGAAACATTGGTAAAGCTCCTTGAAACAACTGAAGAGTGGAGGGAGTTTCTTCTTTACTTCCCTAAATTACTATGCAAACCTGACCAAGGGAAGAAAAGAAATATTTCAAGGCAGCAGAAATCTGGACCCATTAATACACTTTGCTCCCCTCTTCCAGGCCCAGCTATTACCACCTGACCCACTGTCTCCTGTTCTGACATCACAGATCCAAAGTGGAAGGACACTATGTCCTCAAAGGGCCCTCACAGAACTCAACTGTGTTAGGAAGCTACTCACAAATTTTCCTGGAGCTTGCTTGAGTCTTGCTTAGTTCCAAGTTGGCTCATCAAATTCTTTATCTGAGCAGCTAGAAAGAAGGAGGAAAGGTTTATGTAAAAAACAACACATTCATCATGAGCACCTTCACCCCTTCACCTTTTTCTTTTCTCTTTTTTTTTTTTTTTTTTTGGTTTTTCAAGACAGGATTTCCCTGTGAAACAGTCTTGACTGTCCTGGAACTCACTCTGTAGACCAGGCTGGCCTCAAACTCACAGACATGTAACTCCCAAGAGCAGACATTGAAGATATGTGCCGCCACCACCTGGCTAAGACCAGAATCTTGACAGACACATTCTCCAACAGTGCTTTCCAGGTTCACCCTTCTCCTACAAGTGTGTCACTAAACAAAAGGTGGTTTTGTGTTGTCAGCTCCAAAGAACTGACCAATTCTTCTAGATGTCCCACGACACTAAACATTTCACCCCCGTTAGGACTGGGAAGGTAGTAGATTGGTAGTGTATATACCCAACACCAGGGTTCCATCCCAGTATCACAAAAAAGGGAAGGAAACACTCCCCACCTTTGGAAAAGTTTCAAAGCTACAACAATCTGCAACATCTTCTGACTTGATTTTTTGAGAGAGTCTCAATCTGTAGCCTAGGCTGGCCTCCATCTCCTATCTATCCTCCTGCTGTAAGTTAGACTTCTAATGATTTAGTCTAGTTGGATTTCCAACCATAAACCATTAAAAATTATTCTCAGTGACCCAAAGGGATTTAATCACATTTTTTGATGGGTGTTGGTGGCTCACACCTTTAATCCCAGCACTTGGGAGGCAGAGGCAGGTGGATCTCTGGTCTACAGAGTGAGTTCCAGGACAGGCTCCAAAGCTACACAGAGAAACCCTGTTTGGGGAGGGAATCACATTTTTCTTGACACTGTAAGTATGAGTCGATACACCAGCATGCAATAAACAATTGGCTGGGGATATAGTTTACTTGGTAGGGAGCTCGTCTAGCATGCATGAAGCCCTGGGTTCAATCCTCAGCACTGCATTAAAAAACAAAGTAGTGCATGCCTTTAAGTTCAAAGGTATCCTTGGGTATATAGGAAGTTCAAAGCTAGCCTGATACATCAGATCCTGTCTCAAAAACAATCACAATGAATATTTACCCACCAATACAAACTAGCTTTTTTTTTTTTTTTTTTTTTTTTTACAGAAAATGCTTTTAGAAAGACAATGAACATTTACTTTTAGTTTAGCAACAGGTGAACACTTACTAAGTACTTCTAATGTCAAGTACTCTATTGATTTGTATACACACCCTCTAACTTTCGTAGCAATGGTCTGAAATAGATATGAGGCAACACATCTTATCTGTGCACACCCAGTTATAGGCATTTTTGTACCTTCCACACTCTCTCTGCCTCACTTAACTAGTAGGAGAGGGGAAAACAAAGAAAACACATATTTTCAAGTTGCAGCAGAATTTCAATAGACAAAAGACAGCTCCTCTGTGACAAGCGCCTTTCCTATTCCCTCTGGATTAGCAAGCATCAAAGCTTCATTCATGCTCTCTGACTACAAAAGGACAGGGTTAGTGAAGCCAGTGAGGACGCCAGTGCTGTTCTCTGTCAATATCATACAGATGGCACACATACAGTGCTTCCAGAGCTAACCAAAAAGGATTTCCACTCACTCCAAGTTTGAAGTTTAAGACTCAATGGTTCTAGGTCTAGTTGGACGGCCCCTGTTATAAATTCTGACACCACCGAACAAGGAACCCAAGTGGGAGAAAGAAACAACTTCCATCCTCCAAACTGGTAGCACACATGCACCCCCCCCCCACAAAAGTGAATATCTTAAAAACAAAACAAACAAACAAATAAAAACCACTTAGCTGGTCTTACTGGCACATGCCTTTAATCCCACCACTTTGGTGGCAGAGGAAAGTGGATTCTCTCAGTTCAAGGTCAGCCTAATCTACAGAGTGAGTTCCAGGATAGCCAGAGCCACATAATAAGGCTCTGTCAAATAGATAGATAGATGGATTAGATAGACAGATAGACGGATAGATAGACAGACAGATAGATAGATAGATGGATGCCCCAAATTCACATTTCAGTAATGATGCCTTTTAAAATACCAAAATGTTAAGCCAAGTGTGGTGAAAATGCTTATCCCAACAGTCAAGAGGCTAAGTCATTAAGACTACTATGAACTCAAGGCCAGTCTGGTCTATATACTGAGGGTAAGGATAGCCTTGGTCTATACAGGAACCCTTTCTCAAAAAAATCAAGTTGAGCTGGTGGCACATGCCTAGATGCAGGAGGATCATGAGTTCAAGACCAGCTATGACTATCGTGGTGTCCTGAATGGCACTATTAAGGGGTGTGGCCTTGTTGAAGGAAGTGTGTCACTGTAGAGGAGGGCTTTGAGGTCTCACTTTTGCTCAAGCCACACCCAGTATCTTAGACCACTTCCTGTTGCCTGCAGGTCAAAATGTACAATGCTCAGCTCCTTTTCCAGCACCATGTCTGCCTGCAAGCTGCCACGTCCCACCATGATGATTATGGACTGAACTTAATGAAACTGTAAGCCACCCAATTAAATGCTTTTCTTAATAAGATTTGACATAGTTATGGTGTCTCTTCACAGCAATAGAAGTCCTAAGATAGGTATATATCAAGTTTGAGGTCATTCTGAGCTACATGAAATCCTGTCCCCAACAAACATGACCAAGCAATTTACTTTTTTGACAAAACTAAGATATTTCAAATCTATTTTCTTTAGTAGAGGTTACTTATATCTCAATAATTCCAGAGGAAAACATCAACACTATAATTGCTATATTTTACTAAAATACAAATAACCATTTTTCTTCATCACTAACATATAGATGGTCCTTATCCAAATTAAATGAGAATTTGATTAACACTGAAGCTATCAACTGGATGCTGTAACAATGATGTATGAAAGGCAGGCATTAGGAATGGAGATGTACTCAGTTGGGTAGAGTTGCTGAGTATGCTTGAAGCCCTGAGTTCAATCACCAGTACCATATAAAACAAGGCAAAGTGGTACACTCTTGAAATGCCAAGTGCTTGAGAATCCGAAGCAGGAGTTTAGAGGGGAGGGACAGACATGAACACTATTTGGTATTTTCTTATTTGAACCTAACCAATGCTATATTGTTAGCATCCTCCTGCGAGTGTGAGCAAAAGACACTCAGGACTGACTTGTTCATCTAGAGGACAGCACCTACTCCACACTGTCCTAGACCCCAGATAGCACTTGCTTCAGGAAGCTTAGTTCTCAAGGGTGGATAATAAACACACACCAGGAGGTGAGAGTCCTACCAAAAAATAAATTCAAGTGAGGGGGAAGGAGTGGGGGGGGGGGTAGTCACTCACACCTGGTGGCCAGTGGCCGGATAAGGAAACAATGAGCACAGATCTAAAGAAAATGCAAGAGGAAGCAAAGCGCCTAGGGGAAGAGGTATTTCAGGCAAAGAGAGTACTTAATTAGGGCAAAGTCCTCAAAACAAAAGGAGTGGTGTGTGGTATGGCCAGAGTGCTAGAGCTGAGTGCGCAAAAGATAAGTGTTGGCCAAAGAAGTAGTGGGAAGCCAGGGTATAGAGGACCTTGTGCAATTATAATGAGATTTTAATAGCAAGTCCCCGGTTGGTTATGAATAGCATGCCATAACTAGAATTCAAACGCAGGGCTGACTCCAAAGGCTATACAATTTGAGTCACACAGTGTTGCTCTCAAAGGGCTGACTCTTAAGGGAAACAGAATGCAGTCGCACAGGGTTGGTCTGGATTTTCCAGGGCTCCACTTTGCCCCACCCTGTTTTTCTGACAGTGCCTTAACCTGACTCCACACAGGCTGGTGCCCCTGCTCTAACCTGCTCCCTTCCCCAGTGCCCTCCCACTTCTGGGAATATGCCTGTGTACTCCCTGGAGTCCAGCAGGGGACCAGGCACTCAGTGTATACAAGGATACCGGCTGAGTCAGCCTCTCCCTTCCACTTTATGGCATTCACATTAAGGAAAAGGTGTGAATTAAGGTAAATCAGGAATAAGGAAAGTTAACATAGAAGCCAGACTTAACCATTAACTAATGCACACAACTGGCTATGATGGTTTGTTTTGCTGGGCCTCCTTTTCACCACTGGCAGATTATATCCAGATTTAATTAATTCTATTGAATATGTACTACATGTGGAGTTTCACTTTTTCCTCATTAAATCTTGTAGTGTGTTCTACTTAGCCAATGCTGGCCTCCATACATAACTGAGGATGACCTTGAATTTTGATCTTCCTGCCTTCACCTCTGGAGCGCTGGGGTCCTCTTTGAGTTGCTAGAGATTAAACCTGAGCATTTGTGCTTGTTGGGCAAGTACTGTGCCAAGTGAGTTACATCCCCAACTTTCCCATTAGACATCACTACTATTGAGGACTAAATGATCTCCAAGTACTCCCACACTGCTGAATCCCAAAGTAGGTAACAATGAAACCGCTTTAGTCCCAGAAGGATGGTGGGTAACTATGGAGCTTTTCTGCAACCCAAATGTGTGGCTCAGAGATGGCCTACCTGTGCTTTTTCTGTTTGTCTGTCTGTCTAAGACAGGGTTTCTCTGTATAGTCTTGATTGTCCCGGAACTTGCTCTATAGACCAGGCTGGCCTTGACTCCCAAGTGCTGAGACTAAAGCTGTGTGCCACCACCACCAAGCCCTGTGACTTTCCTAATCTTGTAAATGCAAGATGCAAACTGGGCATACTGGCACTTGCTTAAATCCCAGCACTCAGGAGGCAGAGGCAGGAGGATCTGAGTTCAAGGCCAGCCTGGTCTATAGAGCGAGTTCCAGGACAGTCAGGGCTACACAGAGAACCCTGACTTGAGGGGAAAAAAAATAAGCCGAGAATATCTAAAAGTGTACAAAGTATGTAGCTAGTTATCCATTACTTATCAAAATATTAATTACTTTTGGAAGCTGTGGACATTTCATTGACTATGGAAAAAGTCAATAAACAGTTGTTTTCTGTGTACTTCTGATGACAGAACTTTTTTTTTCATCTAGACTTTTCTGATTTCCGTTGTTGAAATCATCTGGACTTCCGAGTTAAGAAGTTTGGGGAAGTAGGGCTGGGAACTTTGTAATCATTTGCTTAGTAAGCACCTGAATGAATGTAAGCCTTTGCTGGCTGTGTCTGTGTTTCTGAACATTAAGATATCTTCCTACAAGCTTCCATCCAGCCTCATCAAATATCCTAAAATCCAAACCATAAGTATGACAGGTTCTTACAGTCACCTGCCACTAAGGCAGAGTTCTTGCAGACTGCCCTCTGTAAGCACAGCATGAGGAATTGTGACTGACGAGCAACAATTGGACCACATAGCTTACACCAAGAGCTGTAGCCTTCCCAAAACTTAAAGCACAAAACAAGAACATTTACAGCATTTATTTCCACTTGAGTGTGCTTAACATATCAAAATGAGTTAAATCTGAAAGGATCTTCTGTCCACTTGGTTAACATGAACATTCCCTCTCTTTAATATATTTTTTTAAAATTTTATGTGAATGTGTGTTTTGCCTGCATGTATGTCTGCTTGGTGTCTGAGGAGACCAGAAGAAGGCATCAATCTCCTGGAACTGGAGTCAAGGGTGGTTGTGAGCCACCATGTGAGTTCTGGGAATTGAACCCAGATCTTCTAGAAGATCAGCAAATGCTCTTAACCCTTGAGATAACTCTCTAGACCTGAACATGCCTTTTCTTTTCTTTTTTGATTTTTCAAGACAGGGTTTCTCTTTGTAGCTTTATAGACCAGGTTGGCCTTGAACTCACAGAGATCCACCTACCTCTACCTCTGAAGTCCTGGGATTAAAAGTGTGTGCCACCACTGCCCAGCTTCCTTTTCTAGGAAATCTAGCAAATGAAAGTTTTACTTTTGTGGAGAAGGCAGAATGGTGTGGGAGTGTGTGGGCCAGAGGATGCCTTGGGTGTCATTATTCTGGCACCACACACCTTGGCTGGCCCTTGATCTCCAAGGATCCACCTGTGTCTCCCTGGCACTTGAATTACCGTATCTGGGTTCTGGAGATCAAACTCAGATCCTCAAATAAGCTAACTCTTCAGCCCCTTTAACTGACATGTTATTGCTAGGAATATGGTTCAGTGGTAGAATGCACATTGGTAAAGCCTTGGGCTCAGTCCCCAGCACATGAAGTAGATAGACACTTATAATGTTTTATAATATGACTTTGCATGGGTACATCAGCTGGGGAGTGAGCAAGGATCTTACTAGCTAGGCATGTGCTTTACCACTGAGCTACATCCCCAACCAACACTTATTAAAATACTCTAGGATGGGCTGGAGAGATGGCTCAGTAGGATATAGCATTTGCTGCTCTTTGGAGGACCCAGGTTCGATTCTCAGCACCCACATGGCAGCTCATAACTGTCTACAACTCCAGTTCCAGGTGGCCCAATACCCTACTCTCCTTGGTCTCTTCAGGCACCAGGCATGCACATAGTAAATATACATACAGACAAATGTTCATACACATAAAATAAATTAAAAAATATTTTGGATAAAGACAATCGAATACCTCCTATGAAATACTACCTAATGCAAGAAACTAGATGTTTATGCCAAATGTTATGTAAACAATTTTGTCAATTTTATAATGACACTTAGGTCTAGTATTGTAACACAGCACTTGGGACATAAAAGCAGAAGGATCAGTCCAAAGCCAATCTCAGATATCTATAGAATGGAGTGGGGGACACTAGACCTTAACCTCTCCTATCTCTGACCTCTCATTTTTAAAATTGCGTCCCAGCTAAAACTCTTTAACAAAAAAAAAAAAAAAAAAAAAAAAAAAAAAAGGAATAAAGTAAACCAATTTATTATACATTATCACTAACATCAACCCAAAAATTATTCTAATTTGAACACTCCTTATGCACTTATTAGCAGATATGAGCAGAATATAAATGCCCCCACAAACCACAATCCAAATCTATTTAATCATATTGAAAGCAACTTTCCATCACACAGATGGGACAAGATTCTTCTTATCTGAGACAATCTAATGTTCTAACTCAATATACTAAAAAGCATTTAGAAGATGGAGATGACTCATCAGTTAAGAACATTTGTTGTTTTTTTTTGTTTGTTTGTTTGTTTGTTTTTTTCTTTTTTGGTGAGGGGGGGCAGGGGGAACATAACTTGAGGCTGGATTTCTCTGTGAAGCCTTGGCTGTCCTGAAACTCACTTTGTAGACTAGCCTGCCCTTGAACTCAGAGATCTACCTGCTTCTGCCTCTGGTATGCTGCGATTAAAAGCTTATGCCACCACTGCCTGGCACATTTGTTCTTGCACTTGCAGAGAACATGGATTAGGTTCCTAGCACACACATGTAATTTTACAACCATCTGTAACTCTGGTTCCAGGGGAACCTGACTCAGCTCTTCTGACCTATGAGGGTACCAGGCATGCACATGGAACACATAAACACACACAGGCAAACACTCATAAACAAACATATTCAATGAAAAAAGCATTACTTATACTAAAACATAAAACAAGGCCAGGTGTGATGTCACGTGTTTAATCCCAGCATTCAAGAGGCAGAGGCAGGCAGAACTCTATGAGTTCCAGGCCAACCAAAGATACATAGTAAAATTCTGTTTCATTTTATAAAATAAATTGAAAATAAAACAAAAGAAATCCATAAACTCAAGAAACTACCTATACCAAACATGAAAATGCTTTTGTACTGATTATGACAGTGAAGCCAACTCAGTGTTCTATGCACGAAATTAGGTGAAAATGGAGGTTTCTATCCTGCCTGGTCCCACAGCTGCTCTACAAATGGAACAAGTTATTTATTCTCAGGCCAGCTGCAAACTTCTGATCCTCCTGCCTCAGCTTCTTGAAGGCTGGGATTTACCTTTTAAAAAACAAAACAACAACAACAAAACAGCTTGTCAGGGGTGGTGGTGCATACCTACAATTAGGAGTTAAAGGCTAGCCTGGGCTACATGATATCACTGCTCCCCCACACAAACAAACAAAACAAAAATCCAGTCACTAAACTAAACAGTAAATCTCTAAACTACACTGAAAATGAGTACTAACAATTAAAGGCATAATATTCCATTTCATACAAGAGTGACAACACATGTGATTGCTAAGAGCCCAGGCTCTGAATTAAGACTGTTCTTGTTCTAAAGACAGGCTCTTGAAATGTAGCCCTGCTTAGCCTGGAACCAGCTATGTAGCACTGGGTACCCCAGAACTTGCTATTTAGCACAGGATGGCCTTGAACTCAATGTGGTGATCCTCCTGACTGCCTCGAAAGTGACTGAGTAACAGGTGTGGACCACTAGGTTCCACCACTTCTAGTTGAGTGATGTAGAGGAAATGACGACGGTCTTCTGTGCCTGTTTCCTCACCTAAGAGGTGGGAGTACCAAGAGAAGCTGCATATGGCTGATGTGAGGATGAAACAGGCAGCTAACTTTAGAATGCTGTCTGGCACATAAAAGCACTCAACTAAGGACAGCTATTATTATCAAACTCAAGACCAAGAAAAATGTACTTAGCAATGATAAAAATCAATTAAGTACACACTGAATGCCAACACACCCACTGCTGAGCCTGGCACTGTCTAAAGAGAATTGTATAACGCATGGTCCTTCATCCCACAAAAGTAGTACTGCTCTAGTGACAAGGTCAAAAGCTTGGCTTAGATTAAGGGACATGGACTATAAGTGAGGGAAAATTGCTTATGTTTAAGGAAAAGGAACCAAATAATAGCTAACATGTTTTACATAATCACCAGGTAGGTAGTAGGTTCTGTTTGTCTTTTTGAGACAGGATATCATGTAGCCAGGCTGGTCTCAAATGTGCTATGTAGCTGAGGCTGGCCTTGAACTCCTGACTCCTGCCCCCACCTCCCAAGGGTGAAGATTACAGACACCCACTTCGTAGCAGGCACTGTTTTAGCACTTCATGTAAGTTATCTCAGTCCTCAAAACCCTATGAAATAAATATGAACACAGATGAGGAAACTGAGCAGGAAAAGTAAAGCAAAACTCTCCAGAACACTTATGAAACTGCTAAGAAGCTGAGGGAAAATCCAAATTTAGTTCACGAGCATTTAAAAGCTCAACAGTTTCCTAGTTCTCCAGTAAGCAAAGCAGAGCCTGGTGTGGTAGAGCACCCCTTTACCCACTACTACAGGGGCTGAGGCAAGCGGGCCTCTGTAAGTTCCAGACCAGTCTAGTCTCATAGCCAATTCTAGACCAGCCAGAGCTACATACAATGTCTCAAGAAACAAAAAGCACCAGGGAATGGCACTCACCTTTAATCCTAGCACTCAGGAGGCAGAAGCATGTGAATCTGAGTTCAAGGCCAGCCTGCTCTACAGATCAAGTGCCAGGAAAGTCAGGGCTACAGAGATAAATTGTCTTGAAAAACCAAACCAAAACAAAACAAAATAAAAAAAGCATGTTAGAGTCGGGGCTAGTACCTCACACCTATAATCCTTGGTCTCAGGAAGCTAAAGCTGGAAGACTTCCAGGAGTTCAAGGATAACATGAGCTACAAGTGATATGTTGTCGCAAATGGTAATATTTTTCTTTATAATTTCCTGTTTTTAAAAAAAGATTTATCTATTTATTTTATATATATGAGTGCCTACAGGCCAGAAGAGGGAATCAGATCCCATATAGAAGGCTATGAGTCACCATGTGGTTGCTGGGAATTAAACTCAGGACCTCTGGAAGAGCAGTCAGTGCTTTTAACTGCTGAGCCATCTCTCCAGCCCTACAATTTCCTTTTTTTATTATTTTAACTATATGAGTATTTTGCTTACATGAATGTCTATGTACCACCTGTGTGTTTGGTGTCTGTGGGTACTGGAAACATAAGATAAATCAGCCATGTAAGGAAAGAAATGCTGTTCTCTGATTGAGAGTTAACTGTGAAGCTCTTCGGGATTTTCCCCCTACACTAGCGCCAGAAACACCTGGATAAACTCTTCAGTACACAGTAGGTGGAGGCAAGAATTCCCCCATCTGCACCCCACATGCATTGTAGAACTGTCCGTACTAGGCAGCCAAGCTACACCTCCAACCCACCAAGTAGGTTGCCCTGTTTCAGGCTGATATGCTCCATAACTCCAATCCCAAATCTGTGGTTGAACAGTTCAGAAAAAAAAGGAACAGGCACTCTCAGATTTTCATGGGTGGGTGCATATGTGTTTTTGAGCAGTCATTCTCACAGAATACTCGGGTGTGTTGGCCATGACTTGTAGAAGCTTGGTCGAGGGTACTAGACAGTAGACACATACCACCTACCAATTTCAAATTCCAAATTCCCACCCAGAAATCCCAAGAGAAGACATTTAAGTTACACTGTCTAGGATGTATGATATGGTATATAACAGCATTCAAGGAGAAAGACACAGAGAGAGGCCTCACTCATGCACTCACAAGTAGTAAGCTCTAAAAGTCTATGTGGCCTGACCCCCACCCCCACCCCTCAGTCTATCTCTCTGACTTCTACTTTGCTCCCTATCTTTAACCCAGCCACACCTGCCTTCCTCCCATTCTTTGTCACATCAAAGTCCTTAGACTTGCCCTCAGCACACACTACCTTTCTCCACTGCTCACAAAGATCCTTCCATTTTGGTATCAGCTCACTCAAGTCTTACCATCCCCTCAGAGAGGCCTTCCTTGGCAGCTTATCCTCCATCCCTTCTCCCTTCCCTCTACACACTTACCCTGCTTTCTTTTCCGTCAAGCACCTGCTACTACTTGATATTACTAGTATGTACACAAGCAAATGCATGCAAACAAACACACGGCACCAGACAGCAGCACGTAAAGAATGCCTGCTACACCCTGAATGGATAAACTCATCATACATGCTCGGGGCTGAGGGAAACAGTACAAAAATAACGATGAATAAGCCACATTTCCTAGCTAAACAGAGCTAACAAATCTAGCAGGGAAGATGAACATATTACAAGAAAAGAAACCACAGCGTCCAGCACACACATACAGACATATACACATTCAGCTAGGCAATTCTTTAACCTTTCTCAGTCTGTCTCCTAACCCATAGGCTAGGGATATTTGTGATTATTTCACAGGATTGTTGTGAATTAAAATTGGGAGGAGGGCAAGGCAGTAGTATTGAAAGCCTTTAATCTCATCACTAGGAGACAGAGGCAAGGGGATCTCTGAGTTTGTGGCCAGCCTGGTCTACAGAGTGAGTTCCAAGACAGGGTTACACAAAGAAACTTTGTCTTAAAAAAAAAAAAAAGATATCACACATAAAGTACTTTTCATACTGCCTAGCACACTATGTACTTAAACAGTAGCTAGTAACATATTAATTGTCAGCTCTAATGGTCCCCTTGAGTCCAGTGCCTGGTCAACAGCTAAACCAATGTCTATCACCAAGAAAACTGCTTTTATTCCCCCACCCCACAGCTTTTCTTGCTTGGTTTTAAATCTCACTCTACAGCTGAGGCTGGCCTTGAACTCATGGAAATTGTCTTGCCACAGCCTCCTCAGAGCTGGGATTACAGCCCTGACTCATCACATCTAGGGTTTGGCTTTCCCCGGTTCCCCCTTCCCTCTCTCCCTTTTTCCTTTTGAAAAGGGTCTCATGTGGCCCAGGCTTGCTTTGAGCTCACTAGGCAGTTTAGATTTGCCTAAATCATGTCAATCCTCCATACTAACCTTCTCAAACACTACAATTACACTATACCCGGGCTTCAAACTAATCTAAGTAAACACAAATTTGCTGTTAAAAGAACCTATGCCAGGATGTTAGGGTGACCTGTCACCCCATTGATCAACAGGGTTGATCCAGCTCATCTGGCTGGCTAGGCTGCTGTCCCCTTCCTCCTTACCACTCCACGTGCGTCCCTCCCGAAGCTGAAGCTGCCTGCTGGGTGGAAGAGGATGACCTTCCTCAAATAGACTGGTCTTTGGTCAAGGGTATACGAGTAGCAATGCTCCCCTGTTAGAACCTCCAAACAAGCTCTCAAGAATCTATGCCAGTTCCTACGCTTACTGTACAGCTTAATACTCAACAGACTATTCCACAGAAAGACATTCATATTAGGTTTAATCTTAATGAGAAAACTTCAGCCTTGA
Organism: Phodopus roborovskii; assembly: GCF_943737965.1. Classification (NCBI taxonomy): domain Eukaryota; kingdom Metazoa; phylum Chordata; class Mammalia; order Rodentia; family Cricetidae; genus Phodopus; species Phodopus roborovskii. The sequence continues at coordinate 20,596,931 of NW_026126448.1, forward strand.
AACAAAATTCTCTTTCTTTCTTTTCTTTTTTCTGTTTTTGTTTTTTTGTTTGTTTGTTTTTCAGGACGAGATTTCTCTGTGTATCCCTGGCTGTCATGGAACTCACCCTGGAGACCAGGCTGGCCTCAAACTCACAGAGATCTGCCTGCCTCTGCCTCCCAAGTGCTGGGATTAAAGGGTACCCAGCACAAAATTTTCTTTAAGAATTTTTTGTTTACTATTATTATTGTGTGTGTATGTGGAACATACCTACAAACTAATGCAAACACACACAGTGCACATCTAGGGAAGAGACTGTGGAGGTCAGAGTACAACTTTGTGGAGTTAATTTGTCCCTTCCATCTTTACATGGGCTCTGGGTGAAAAGCAGGTTGTCAGGCTGCAAGCACTTTACCTGAGCCAGGATTGCCTCTTGCCTGCCCCTTGAGCCAGGATCTTCTGATCTAACATGTATCACAGCTCCTTGACAAAGGAGAACTGGAACACAAAGTACCATACTCTCTAAGCACTGATCTGAGTTTCACAAGCTGAATATTCTTCCTGCCACCAAACATCCAGTCCTAACCCTCCCCACCAGAAATCTACCTCTCAAATTGTACAATTTACATTGAGATTTAAAAGCAAAGTGGCAAGCTGGATAGGGCAGTGCATGACTTTAATCCTAGCACTTGGGAGGCAGCTGCTGGTGCATCTCTGAGTTCAAGGCCAGCCTGGTCTACAAAATGAGCTCCAGGACAGCCAGAGCTACAAAGAAATTCTGTCTCAAAAATAAAATAAAAGCAAAGCAAAGCAAAGCAAAGTGATAGCTTATGCTTTAAAGTTTAGCCCATAATTGTAATCTGGAACTGACTCTACCTATTGACAGTACAGCTAAGCTCACAATAACAACACAGATGGTCGTCACCATTTTTAAAATAAAGCTGCTTCTGAACCTCTAGAAGCAGCCTGCATTTGACTCTCAGCTACAGTCTTAGACTCTAATGGTGAGGAGTGAGTTTTAAGACAGGCAGTTACAGACCACTGTAGCCACGAGTCTCTGTGTATCAGATTTATACAAGAGTAACTCAACAGAGACAGAAAATGAAAATGAAATCATCATGCTTGAATTAAAAAAAACAAACCAACAAAAAACAAAAAAACTTCTTTGCTACAAAAGACAATGTAAATTAAAATGTTCCCCGTCATTCTCTGTAATAAAACAGGAGTCCTCCCATCCTTAAATACCAGCCATTGACTCTGATTTCCAAATTAATTACAGGAAGCACAGTGTATTTAAGTCATCCAAACACATGCATTCGCCACTTCCCTTAATTGAAAGTTGCTGATGCCCCAGGACCCAACCACTAAGCAGAATGTGAACCCCAAAGCCCTCAGCCAGCAAGCAACCCCTGATCCAAACTGTGGAAAGCAAGGTGGGTGGAGAGACGTCGATGACAGGAAAAATTCGGCTGACCACTGCGTCAAGTCAAGACTGTTGCTCACAGTCCTGGAGATGACACACACTCCCTCCCACCCTCGGGCTGTCAAGACGGCTCTGTTGACCCAACACCATGAACTCACAATGCCTAACACAGGGGTGTGGACCTGAAGGGCCCGAGCCTGACCGACCCGCACAAGGCAGCTCGCCGCGCCCCGAGTGAAGGCTCACGACGGCCTCAGGTGTGGCCTTGGCTGCGACCCCGACCGGGCTCCGCGTCTTGGGAACCTCACCCAGGCCTGTCCCTCGGGTCGCCCCCCGCTCCCAGCTGGGTCCCCTCGCTCACTGGCTTGACTGATCCGCTGGATGTTGCCACTGCACGTCTGGATGATGCTGTTGAAGTCCCGGAGCTGGGGCCCCGAGGGCCCGGGATTCCGATACATGTCTAAGGGACCGTAGGACATTGACAACCAGCAGAAACCGGGTCCTGCTTCACGGCACTCCTACCGGAAGCTGCCAGTAGCCAGACTCCGCAGCTGAGAGGAAAACCGGGAAGAGAAAGGGCGGGGTAGGGAGCCGTGAATGCGTGCGCACTGACCCCGCCCACCGACAATGCGCACGCGCACGCTCTGCCCCCCCCATTCCCGTGGTGCGCCTGCGCCGCTGTCACTTGAGAGTTTTTCAAATTGCTAGCAGAGAGCGTCGCTGCAGAACCGAACTCGTCCAGCTGCGCAACTGGCATCCTGCAGACCATGCACCCCGCGCTCGGCCACGTGATGCCCACCAACATGCTAGTCCGCATCCTGCTGCTCGGCGCAGCATTGGCGCTTAGCCACGGTGCAAATCTTTGCTTTTCTAACCCATGTCAAAAACCGAGGTGGGGATCGGACCAGTACAAACCCAATTGTACCTGGACAGGATTCTATGGTGAAAACTGTCCAACACCTGAATTTCAAACAAGAATAAAATTACTGATGAAGCATACCGCCAACACAGTGTAACTTCATGCTTACCTACTTCGTGGGACACCGTCAATAACATTCCCTTCCTGCAGAATTCAGTCATGAGATATGTGTTGCCAGCCAGATGGCATTTGATTGACAGCCCAACTTACAAGGTGCACACCACACCTACAAAAAAACAAAAACTGGGAAGCCTTCTCTAACGTCTCCTACTACACCAGAGCCCCTCCCGCTGTAGCAGATAGCTGCCCAACTCCCATCCCGCTGTAGCAGATAGCTGCCCAACTCCCATGGTGTGAAAAGGGGAAAGGGGCTTCCTGATTCAAAAGGTTACGGGAAAAGTTGTAAGGAAAAAGGTCATCCCTGATCCCCAAGGCACGAATATTCCTTTCCATAGCACTTCACCCACCACTACTTCAACACAGACTAGAAATGAGGGCTTACGTTCACCAGAGGAATTAAGCCTTATTTATGGTGAAACTCTAAATAGACAGTAAAAACTGCGCTTTTTCAAGGATGGAAAGTTGAAGTATCAGGTAACTGATGGAGATGTCTATCCTCCCATCAGAGAGGCCAGAAATACTCAGGTGGGGATGATCTACCCACTTCACACCCCTGAACCTGTAGTCCGCTGTGGGGTGGGAGATCTTTGGCTTGCCGCCTAGTCTGCTTGTGTGCACTACATTATGGCCGTGGAAACATAACAGGAGTGTTTGATGATGTGCACAAAGAAGGAGCTCCTGGAGTGGGTTGATGAGTGGCTCTCCAGACAAGCAGGTTCATACTGATAGGAGAGACCATCAAAATTGTGATCGAAGCCTATGTACAGCCCTTGAGTGGCTATTACTTCAAACTGAAGTTTGACCCAGCTTGAATCAACAGTCCCAGTATCAGAACCGTGTCGCTGCTGAGTTCAAACACACTGTGATATCTGCACCCTCTGTTGCCTGGCACTTTTCAAGTTAGAGACCAGAAGTGTACCTTTGATCAGTTTCTCTACAACAACCATACTATCTACTGGCAGAGTTGCCAGCAGTAGGAATGTTCTTCTCAGTACAACAAGCCACCTCAGTTAACCACAGCAGACAGGTGAAATACCAATTTCTGAACGGCACGGCAACCACTTTTGTAATTACTAAAGCCCTACAATCGTTTCAAGAACTAGAAGAGACAAAGAGACTGCTGAGTTGGAAGTTCTCTGTGGTGACATCAATGCCATGGAGCCATTGCTCTGCTGACAGAAAAGTCTTGTCCAGATGGTGTTTTGGGGACATCCTAGTGAAAACTGGGGGCACCATTCTCCTTAGAAGGACTTACATTTGACCTTGTCTGTTTTCCTTACAACTGGGAGCCAAGCACTTTTGGAGAAGTAGGTTTTAAGATCATCAGCATCATATAGTGGGAGATCCCGTTGAATGAGTTTTCCCAGCCATGTTGTGTCTCCCCAGAGTCGGCTGACAACATGGAAGAATTATAGATTTGCATAAAAGTGTATGAGATTACATCAACCTTACTTCCTATTCTGTTCTAATCTGAGAACCAGGCTCAAATACAGAAGAATTAAGCAACCTTGAGATTCAGATTTGTAGCCAATAGGGCAACTCTTATGGGTTGCAAACTACTTTTATTCCCCCCTCCACCCCTAATCTAAGCAATAACCTAATAACATTGTTGGGCACCTGCTGTGTGTGAATCCTCACTTTAGGCCAGTGGCTCATAAGCACTTCACAGCAAGGGAGCTTCCCATTTTTATCTTTAAAGTAGATTTTAAAAATTAATTTTTGTTTTATGTGCATCAGTGTTTTGCCTGCCACTGCCTCCTAGATCCCAAACAAGAATTTCTTAGATAACTCCTGAAATTTTGAGCACTTTGGAATCTAGATGCAAAATGATTTCATAGAACATTCCATTATGCTGGGCATTGGTGGTGCACGTCTAATGCCAGCACTCTGGAGGCAGAGGCAGGTGGATCTTTGTGAGTTTGAGGCCAGCCTGGTCTACAGAGCGAGTTCCAGAACAGCCTCCAAAGCTACAGAGAAATTCTTTCTCAAAAAAACAAACAAATACAAGAACATTGCATTTTGTGCGTGGCATGTGGTAAAAGGGGAAACATGGATGGGCCTTTGCACTGGAGGGATACTGAGAACCAGACAAGAAGGGGGCTGTAGTTGCCTGTATCCTCCACCCCACTAATTCCAGCCTTCTTTAGTCTCAGAAAGGAGAAGAGAGGAAGCAGCTTGTAGTAGCAGCAGGAATTCCAAATGTGAGAATGAGCCTGTGTTTTTTAAAAAATAATTTTTAAAAAATTATTTTTAAATTAAAAAAATATTTTTAAAAAATAATTTAACTTTATGTTATGTGCATTAGATGTGAAGGTGTCAGATCCCTTGGGACTTGAGTTATAGACAGTTATGAGCTGCCAGGTGGGTGCTGGGAATTGAACCTGGGTTCTCTGGAAGAACAGCCAGTGCTCTTAACTGCTGAGCCATCTCTCCAGCCCCCACCTTTAGAGATTGTAAAGCAAAACTATCTTTATTTTTGGTTGGAATTCATTTATGACAGTATTTTTCCCTTTATACAAAGGGGCAGATTAGGGCTCTGAATGCTAATTCAGTGGTAGAGCACCCACCTAGCATGTACAAGACCTTGTATTTGCTGAGCATGGAAGAACAAACCTATAAGCCCAGCCCTTTGGAGGTACAGAGTTCTAGGCCAACCAGGAATGCATAGCAAGACAATGTCTTTAAAGATGGGGGCACATGGAGGCTGGAGGAAAGGAGGGAGGGAGGGAAGGAGGGAGGGAGGGAAGGAAGGAGGGAGGGAAGGAAGGAGGGAGGGAAGGAAGGAGGGAGGGAAGGAGGGAGGGAGGGAAGGAGGGAGGGAAACCCTGAGTTCAATTCCTAGCATCGCAAAAACAAATATGGCATGGTGGTACATGCCAGTCATCCCACCACTTGGAGGATAAAGGCAGGAAGATCAGGAGTTCAAAGTCACCCTAAGTTATACAGCACGTTAAATACTCTTCCACTGAAATATATATCCAGCCCTATTCTGAGTCTATCTGTCCCACCTGCCGCCCCAAATCATAGCATGGAGGCTTCCTATTATCAAAGCTCAGCCAGTAGCTTAGGCTTGTTTCCAATGGGCTTTTATAACTTAAATTAATCCGTTTCTATTGTTTTCTGCCTCTGTGGCTTTACCGCATCTCTGTAGCACTCATCCAGCTTGCTCTTTGTATCATGACATTTCTGCCTTCTTCCCAGTGTCCTCTCTGCCCTGAAAATCCTACCTGGCCAATTAGCTTCTTATTAAACCAGTCACAGTGACATATCTTCACACAGTGCAACAGAGTATCCCACAACATAGCCCCTCCCCAACCCTGGTGAGACATGTTCTCAATAAACTGCCCAGGATGGCTTTGAACTCACTCAGCTCAGGCAGGCCTTGAACTTTTCATCTTCATGCCTCAGTTTCTTGAGTGCTGGGATTACATGTATGCACCACTATGTCTGGCCTACTGCTGGTTATTAATTTCTAATAAAATCTGGATGTGGTGACATGTGCTTTTAATTCCAGCACTTAGGAAGCAGAGGCAGGTAGATTGCTGTGGGTTCAAGGACAAGGCCAACTGGATCTACATAGCAAGTTCTGAGCCAGCCAGGAATACACAAAAAAAGGAAAAACGAAACATAGTAAGGGCTCAGTTGGTAAGAGCCCTTGCTCTGCAAGCATGAAAATCTGAGTTTGAATCCCAGTAGGACCCAGGTAAAAAGCCAAACATAGTGGCTGGAAAGATAGCCTAGCTAGCAGTCAAGATTGAGGTCCTTGCAGATGACATGGGTTTGGTTGGTTCCCAGTACCCATGTGGTAGTTCACAACTATCTGCAACTCTAGTTTCAGACAATCTGATGCCTCCCTCTTCAAGCACCAGGCATACACGTACATGCATGTAGGTCAAACACTCATATACATAAAATGAATAAATCTTAAAAAAAAAAAAAAGCTGTCTGGGTGATGATGGTACACACCTTCAATCTCATCACTAAGGAGGCAAAGGCAGGTGGATCTCTGTGAGTTTGAGGACAGCCTAGTCTACAGTCTACAGAGCTAGTTCTAGGACAGTCAGGGATACACACACACACACACACACACACACACACACACACACACACACACCACACCACACACCAACCTGGCCTCAAAATAAAAAATTTAAGAGAAAAGAAAAGCTTGGCACAGTTGCCCATGCCTGTTACAAGGCATTGGGGAACAGATACACATGGTCCTCAGAGTTCAGGACTCAGCCAGCCTAGGCAAAGGAGAGAGTCTAGTTCAGTGAGAGAGCTTGTCTCAAGGCATTAATGCAGAGAGCAAGAGGAGAAATCCTACATTCTCTGCATGTGCACACATGAGCTCATGCACATCTGTATTTATGTGTACACAACACACAACACAACGACACAGAGAGAAGACATCTAGTCATTCTTATGATTCATAGTTTTATGACATCGTATGTTTTATTGCACAGCTGTAACACATTGGAGATTTCTAACAAAGCGCTAAAATGTATCCGTTTGAGTGCATTAATAAACTCAGTCACCAATAATTACGGATGTCACATTAAGGACAGAAGGGGAACACTTCCCCTTTTGTGTCGTTTCGCCTAGAGCAGGCTGAGGCTGAATTCTCCACTAGGCTCTCCCTGTGTTTCCCATCATCTGTCACAAAGGGCTTCTGCTCTGTATTTACCAAACAGCACAGCAAGCAGGGGGCAAGGAATGTGGGACAGAAACCTTTAAAGAGTTTCCACAGGGGCTTAAGTCACTGACTCCAGCTGACCCCAACTGACCAGATGATAAACACCCTCAAGCAATGTCCGATGCCGCTTCCATGGTTAATGGTGGATAATCATTTTCTAAGGCCACTTTCAGCTTATTTTCTGTTCCCAGCTAATGATTATCATGACACACATGCATTACTCTGGGCCAGGGGCTTGGGAGAGTCTATAACTAACATTGCAGCTATACATTAGCTTAGGTTGGAAAAGATGATTATATGGAAAATCCACGATGAATAAGGTTGGTTGTTACTTTGCTCTCTTAGAGATGGGTTAAACAAATAGGCTGAATACACAGTGGCTAGGACTCTTAAGTGTTTTTTTTTAATTATTTATTTATTTATTTATTATTTTTGAGACAGGTTCTCACTATGTAGCCCTGGCTGTCCTGGAACTCACTATGTAGACCAGGCTAGCCTGAAACTCACAGAGATCCACCTGCCACTGCTTCCCAAGTGCAGGTGTGATGGCCAAAAGCACACTTTGTTTTATGCTAGGCATCCATCTAGGTACCCATTAGCCATGCATCTCTGACTCCGGTCCCTAGAAAATAAGTTTGCAGTAACCCTGACTCAGTGACCGCACCCACCAACCTAGAAATGTACATCTCCTTGTTCTGTTTTTGACTAACTGCTTTTTGGTTCTGTAACCTGCTTTTATGCAGACATTCGGGTTGCCTTGGCTACCTAATCTTGGCAGAGCCGAACAGCTCTTGGCTTGTTTGTACAGGTACTCAAGGGCTCCTTGTGGTTTTTCCCTTTAAAAATTCTTCCCTCACAGTGACCTTCTCACAGCAGTCTCAAGTCTGGCTCAGAGATTGTGGCCCTACTAGCAGTAACCGGGAAACCTTTGAATTATAATTGGATTGAGTCTATGCTTTTTCCCCAGGGATCAGGAACTCCAAAACACTGGAATCCAAGGCATATACAACTATGACAGTAGCACTGTTACACCTTTTTTGTTGTTGTTTGAGACAGTTTTTTGTTTTTTGTCATGGGTTCTCTGTGCAACAGTCCTGAAAATAGCCCTGGCTGTCCCGGGACTCATTCTGTAGACCAGGGTGGGATCTGTCTGCCTCTGCTTCCTGATTGCTGGGATTAAAGGGTGTGCCACGACCGCCTGTCCCACAGAGTTGTCTCATCAAACCCAGAACTTGATGTTGGGATTCTCTGTCTCCACATCACAGGCTGGAATTGCAGGTGGATGGGCCACCATGCTCATCAGTGTATTTCAGAGGATCCAAATGCCACTCCTCACTCTTGCAAGACAAGCTGTTTAACAACCACTGAGCCACCTCTCCAGGCTCCTAATTTGTACTTTGTTTTTTAACCTCTAAAAAAGCCTTGAGCTGGGGTTGAAGAGATTGCTCAGCAATTAAGAACACTGGCTATTCTTCCAGAGGACCCAGGTTCCATTCCCAGTACCACTCACATAGTAGCTTACAACTGTCTGTAGCTCCCGTTTTAGGGGAACTGACACCTTCCACTAATACACATAAAATACAGTTAAATAAATTATTAAAATGTATAAAAAATAAAAGAATTTAGAAAATTTTAAAGCCTTGAGTCTTTTTTCATTTATATTAGACACTAAACTGAAACCCAGTAAAAGTTTCTTTCTCTCAGAAATTGAAGATGTAGTTGCTGCTTTCCTCACTCCATGTAAAGGTAAAGTGGTTTCCACCTTTGCGTCTCCAACAGAAGCAAATCTGCCCCTAGCAAACACTAAATATCCAATAAACGTTGATCTTATGGATGCATGAGGAGGGGAGGACATGGTTCCAAGCTTAGACCCCTTCTCACAGCAGGTATGAGGTCTAGAAGATGTCCCGAGGTCCTCCTGTGATGCCCTCATCCTAGAGGATACCTGCTTGTTGAGAATCAGCTCTAGTCTCCTGGAGCTCTGGATCTATCCAGAGAACACCCTGAACAAGCTTCAAAATAATGATAAAAAAGACAGAACCAGAGGCATGCAGAATGTACCAAGTCCCTGACCGGATCCTAGAACAAGAGGTAAAGAATTCAGATAAAACAGCCTTCCCAGGCAGGGCGGGGAAGGAGAGATGGCTTCGGGGCTAATGGTACTGACTGCTCTTCCCAAGGACCCCAGGTTTGATTCCCAGCACCACATAGTGGTTAACAACAGTCTATAACTCAACTTCCAGGGAGTCTGATGTCCTCTAGTCTCCAAGGGAACCAGACACACACACAGTGCAGAGATATACATGCAGGCAACATACACACACCCTTCAAAAAAGAAAAAAAAATACAAGAAGAGGAGGAGGAGAAGAAATAATCCTTCCAAACTCATCTGCCATATACTAGCCTTGCTGGAGAAGCTGCACCATAAGTAGCAAAAGATGACAGTAACCTCAGCCTGCATAGTGTCAGTGACTTCCTGTAGCTCAGTCTAAGGGCTATTTAGAAAGTCTACCTAAGGTCATCATTGCACAGGCATGCATGCCTTCCTGGGGTCAGAGAATACCTGCTCTCAGCTGGGTGCACTTAGGAGCAGGAAGTTCACAAGTTCCAAATGTGCCTAGGCTCAATAGTGGGTTCCAGGCCAGCTCTTGCAAAGGACCCAGGTTCAATTCCCAGCACCCGCATGGTGGCTCACAACCATTTATAATTTCAATTCCAGCGGATCCAATGCTGGCTCCTGAGAACACTAAGCACACTGGTGGGGCACAGATGTAGAGGAAGACAAAATACTCACATAAATAAAACACTAAAGTTAACCTTAAAGCAGGCTTGGTGGAGCATGGTAATCCCATCACTCCTGAAGTAGAGGATGCAGGAAGAGGACCAGAGACTCTCAAGGTCATCCTTGGTTATGGGGCAAATTCAAGGTTACTCTGAGCTGTATAGGACTGTCTCAAAAAAGAATGAGAAGAGAACTCAGTGGTATAGCATTTGCCTGGCCAAAAAAAGGAAAGAGTAAATTAACATGTGATTGGATACTTCCTTATATTGTTCTTTACCAAAAACTGGAAGTTTGTGTTGGGGAATATTTGTATACTGTGTGAAGATATATTGTTGTGATTGGTTTAATAAAAAGATGAATGGCCAATAGCTAGGCAGGGAGAGGTTAGGCAGGATTTCTAGGAACGAGAGAGGACTCTGGGAAGAAGAGAGGCAGAGACTCAGCAATGAGACTCTAAAGAAGTCGAACATACAGTACACATCACAGGTAATCGGGCCAGGAGGCAAAAATGTAGATTAAAAAATATGGGCTAATTAAATTATAAGAGCTACTTGGGGAAAAGCCTAAGCTAAGGCAAAGGTTCCATAATAATAAGTCTCCATATTGTTGTTTGTGAGCTGGAGGCCCAAAGAAAAATCTGTCTACAAATATGATTTTGAATACTTATTATTGATTTTTTGAGATTTTAATGTGAAATTTTAATTAGTGTGTTTTAAAATGTTTGTGTTTTAAAGATTTGTTTTTATTCTAAATTATGTGATTATATGTGTCTGTCTGTGTGTCTGTCTGTCTGTGGATACGTGCACATGAGTACAACTGCCTCAGAGTCCAGAAGATCCTCTGGAACTGGAGTTATCGGCAGTGTGAGTTGTGTGTGGGTGCTAGGAACTGAACCCAGGTCCTCTGCAAGAGTAGTGCTTGATCTTAACCACTGAGTTCTCTCTCCAGTCCCATATGTGTGCTTTATACTTGCAATTGTATGGTGTTCCATTTGAAATATTATATCTAATTCCTTTGAAATGATAAAAAGTCTAAGGAGTTTGTTCTGAGTCAGGATTTTTTCATCAGAGACTGCCTGGAACTTGCCAAGTAGACTAGGCTGTCTGTCTGGTCAGCCCCAGGTATCTGCCTGTCTGCCTCCCCACCTCTAGGGTTATAAGTATTTGCGAGTACACCTCCTGGCTTTTTGTTTTGTTTTGTTTGGGGGAGCAGGGTTTCTCTGTGAAGCCCTGTCACCTGGCATTTTAAATGACGGTGCTGAGGCTCAAACTCCTCCAGTCCTCTTACTTCCAGACAAACACTTTACCTACTGAATTATTCTCCCGCCAGGGCCCTAATTTTATCATTTCTTAAATGCTTTTTAGATGCCACACACTAGAAGCACATTTTATATACACAATCAGAGATCCCCAAGATAATGTGTACCTAATGAAGACTCCCAATGCTCTGACAAAGGTACATTAATGGACTTGATGTTGCAAAGGACACCACACACTGGAGGAACCATGAGCTGTATGTGTCACTAGACACCAGATGAAGGAAAGTTACCTATGTTTGCGGGAGCGGGGGGGGGAGGGGGGGGGAACAGTGAAGGGCTTCTCACTCTTTGTTTTGGCTTAGTTTCTGCAATACTGTGGATCAGCCCTTAGGGTGAGCCTGCCAGGTGAGCACTCTGCCACATCTCCTGTCCAGAGGCAGTGTTTTGATTGCTTAAAAGCACACTGGGCTGTGTAAAGGGATTATCAGCAGGCCTGAGCTATCAAGAGGGCTCAGGAGCCTGTTTCCTTGGAAACTACCATGTGAAGATAGATGTGGGATGCTGCCACTGGAAACCTTATCTGGAGCTCTGCACATGTCTTAGATTCTCAGGATGCTCTTCTCTCTCCAAATAACCCAAACCTTCCAGTAAAAGTTCCATCCCTGCAGATATTTCAAACAGCACAATTTCTGACAGTCTAGGACTTTAGAGAGTAAGAGTCCTTTTGTTAATTAACAAAAAACAATCTCCCCAGTATTCCATTAAAATGTGATTTGTTTTGTACAGATGAGAATTGAAAAAAAAAATCATCAAGAAAAAGTAAAATAAGATTGTTGAGAGAGAGAGAGAGAGAGAGAGAGAGAGAGAGAGAGAGAGAGAGAAATGGTATGCTCTGAGATTCTGGGTACGTGCCCAGAGTCATAGACCTGTTAAATGGCAGCCAGGATTCATACATCTCCTGTACCCAAGGATTACCAGTCCTGCTGCAAAAGATATGCACACATGTGTTCTTAAGCCAGCTGTGGCTCACAGCAGCATCTACTAGGACTAAATAGCATTTCTTGGTGCTTTGTCTTTGCAACGGAATGCAGATAGAAAGTATTCAGTGCAATATGTCTATCTGTTCGCTCCTGTAAATACCAGTCAAACCGATACAGAATCCTCACCACCCCAGGAAGTTTCAGCTTATGCTGCTTCCAACCAATTGTCCTCCACCACCAGATGTCACTTTCTGATTTTTTATAGCTTCGTGTTGCCATTATGACAATACATCTGGTGGCTCCCTCCAAGCAATTTTTTTCTTTGACAATTTTTATTTTTTTGAGACAGCATCTCCCTATGTAGCCCTGGAACCTGCTATGCAGGCAAGGCTCAAGGGTGGCCCCAAACTCACAGAGATCTTCAGACTCCTACTTCCGGAGTGCTGAGAATGCCACCACAGCCCAATTTTTTGGACATTCTTTCATAGTTCTTTGTTGTGGGAAAACACTTGTGATGTTATATTCAGTTTAGTGAGCACTAGCTAATATCAAAATAGTGATCATGACTGGGGTAGAGCTCGGTGATAAAGCATGGGAGGAAGAGGAAGGAAGGCGAGGAGAGAGAGCAGGAAAGAGACCAAACTGTCAGGGAGGATAAATTATAAAATCCTGGAAAAGAGAAGAAATATAAGTCTGGGTGTGGGCATAGTGGGCATTCTTTCAAGACAGGGTTTCTCTGTAGACCAGGCTGGCCTCTGCCTCCCAAATGCTGGGATTAAAAAAAGCATGTGCCACCATTTCCAGTTTAGATTTTTAACTTTTAACAAGAAAGTTGTACTGAATTTTTTTTTTTTTTTTTTTTTTTTTTTTTTTGAGTCAGGGACTCACTATGTAGTCCTGGCTATCCTAGAACTTGTAATATAGAGCAGCCTGACCTGGAGTTCACCTGCCTCTGCTGGTAATAGACATGCCAGCCTGAAAGTCTCAAATGTCACCTAGTCATACCTTAGGCACCCAAGAGCTGGGATTACAGCCATGAGCCACCTTGCTTGGCTAGAGGTAAAAATTTAATTTACTAGAAGTAAAAAAGTGGCCAGAACTGGAGATTGGTCTTGATGGTAGAGCAATGGCCTAGTATACACACAATCCAGCGGGGAGGAGAGAGTCGGGAAGGAGGGAGGAGATGGGAAGGATAAGGCTCATTCTAATTTATCTTTTTACCACCTTCCCTCTCAAGTAACAGAAAGATGGCTCAGCTATTAAGACCACTGGCTGCTCTTCACTAAGACCCAGGTTTGAGTCTTAGTACCACAGAGCCTGTAACTCCAGTTCTGGGGGATCTGATGCCCCCTTCCGGCCACTCTGGGCACCACACACACATGTGATGCATAGATACACAGGCAAAACTCCACATATATTAAATAAGGTTTTTTTGTTTTTGTTTTTGTTTTGTTTTTTTTTTTTAAAGAAACAGAAGATGGGGTGTGGTGTGCTAGCACACCCCTTTAATTCAGCACATGGCAAGCAGAGGTGGGGGAAGCTTTGAGTTCCAAAACAGCCAGGGCTACACAGTGGGAGCCTGAACAGGAACTGTTGGTTCTGTGGAAGCACGAATACTTACAGCTTATACAACTGTACAAACACTGTGTAGAAGAGTGTTGTTCTAAGGTGTCTATGTTATTTCATCCTTACTACAACCCTAAGACAGAGAGACAAGTTTGAAGCTTGGCAATCTAACTTTGTAGCACAGCACAATCTTAGTTTTACTGTTGTTGGTAGTGGAGGTGTATGTAGCCCAGACCGGCCTTTAACTCGTAATCCTCCTACTTTAGTCTCCTGAGTGCTGAGATTACTAGCATGTGCCTCCACACCCAGCATGACCTCACTTTTCAAGCAAGACTAAAAATATGCAGGGACAGCCCCCTCTAATGGCTAAGAAACAGAGAAGTCATCAATTCCAGTGATATGTTAAAAAAAAAAAAAAGGACTACTTTTGAAACTGTCAATCAATTTTAGAACTTAATCTTACAAGATCACTGTGGGAGCCATCTCCAGCAGTTCTCTTTTTAAATACTGTGTATGTGTACCTGAGTGTGTGTATGTATGTGTACCATGTGTGGGCAGGAGGCTGCAGAAATCAAGAGAGTCAAAAATCACCTGAAACTGTTCCAGACAGGTGATAGCTGCCATGTTAAGATGCTGGGAAAATTTGTATTGGCTGGGCAGTGGTGGCACACATCTTTAATCCCAGCACTCAGGAGGCAGAGATGCCCTTAGAGGTCAAATCCCCTGAGACTGGAGTTATGGATGCTACTGAACTACCATGTGGGTGCTGGGAAGTGAACCTGGGTCCTCTGCAAGAGGAGCCCATGCTCTTAACCACTGAGCCATCTCTCTACCTCAACCTCAGTGCTTCTTGCTCCTGGGGTGAACACATGTGGATCCTCCCTTCTCACGCTGGAATGCTGGTAATTTTGCCGCTCAGATGGTAGAGAAATCATGGCAATGTCTGAAGTCAGGACATAAAACACTGCAGCCACTGCCTTGCTCTTGGGTGTTTAACAGTTCTAGAAGCGATTCCACGCAGCAGATCCTATTCCTAGTCATGGCAGCTCCCAGCCCACACGGACTGCTACTGTGTCATTTAAACACCAGGATTAATGATCTGTGTCCTCTCCTTAAGTCTGCATGGGTTTCTGACTACTGTAACAGTGAGCATACAATAGCCATAAGGGCATGTGACCTCCGGAGCAGATAAGATGGAACACAGCTACTGCCTTATTCCCTATAACATCTGGAGTCTTCAGGTGCCTATGTGATTACCTAAGGCCCCCATATACCAGGGAAGGCTACACTATACAGAAGGGACACAAGTGACTGGTTAGCACTGTTCTATTTCTACCATGCCCAGCCCAAGTGTAGGTAAATGAGCACTGGATGGACCAACTCCAGCCTAATGATCCCTCAATCTTCCTACTGAAAACCTAGATGTGGGACAGAAACTAATTCTTGTCCTTGCCCCGTTGAAATGATCCAACTGGGCCTGCAGGCATTCCAAAATTGCTAAATCGTTAAAATCTGATCATTTGCCTTACAGTAATAGTAACAAGAACCTCCCTGTTACTCCTGACAGGTTTTAAATTCCCCATTAGTCTATAGGATAAACGACGTTCAGGGTGCCAAGAGTATAATGTCTACGGGTGAAATGAGCAAGAAACAAACACACGGGCCAAGTACAGCTCAGTGGCTCAGTATTTGCCTAGCCTGAGCAAGACCCTGGGTTCTACCAGAGCACAGAAAAGAAAATAGGGAGGGAGAGCACGGGAGAGGGGAAGGGAGGAAGACAGAACCCAGCAATTGAATCAAAATATTCATCTGAGTCAATATGAATTTTATTAACACACATTTGTCAAAGTCTGTACAAACCAAAACATTCCTATGTTTTAAAATGTCCATTATTACAAACATACAAAGAAACGGAAGGTGTTACCAAAAGTTACTCAATTTCATGGTAAAATGCTGTCATGATTTAAAAAACAAACAAACAAACAAACAAAAAAATATCAACATTTCAAGACTGAGATTTACTCTTTACCATTCAGGAGCTCATGGTAGTTTAGAAAATGTGTAGGTTTGCTGAGTATTAAATGCTAAGACCTTAAAAAAAAGAATTAGTACAAAACTAAATGAGCGTTTGTGTACTTTCACAATTCACATTCACAATTTCTCAGTCTTAGTTTTAAGAAACCGTGACTCATTCTTTTTCTACCTTCTTTTCCCCACAGCCGAAGCAAATGCATCTGAAATATAGTGTATGACAGTTATCTTTACCTAAAAGTTTCTCATTCAAAAAGTTACAAAATGATTCAGCACAGCACCCTTCCAAGCAGGGAAAACTGTATTCCCTACCATGGTGACATCTAAATACATGGCCCTTCCAGTCTCCTGTCAGAAAGAGCACTCACGTCAACATCTGTCCCTCCGTGTGCATGAGTCTCTTCTGACAATGCAATCACTAACTTCAGAGCACCTGCTGGGAACAGTGACCTTTGCTGTCCAATGCTGGTGGATGTGGTCCAAACGTCACCTGTCTTCACCATCGGCTCTAACTCTGGTACCGTTTGCACCGATTCCAGGGTTTGTTGTGTGTCATGGCACATACTGCCCGTCTCTAGTTGCTTTCACAAACATAGAGGAGTGAGGCTCCACATGAACCTATCCCTTCCCACCCGTCTACTGGGTCAAAATAAGGAGAAGGGCACACTCAGGGAGGCCCAGCTGCTCCCAGGACAGGATGAGGACAGGGGGTAAGGCGCAGTGAGATGTCTCCCCACCACACAGCCCACACTGAGCCCTGAAAACACAGTAGTTCAAATCTTATCCCACTTGACTCTGCTCATGTTAAAAGAAAAAAAAAAAGTGTTCTGTTAACAGCCTAGTATGACACTGACACAAGCAAGAAACAGGTATGCTTTTAAAAAAGAAGTGGCAACGTGGGAATTTACAATTATGTAAAAGGAGGGGGGTAGGTAGAGGGGAAGTGTCCAGTACAACCTGGACAACCGTTCTTTCTGCCCTTACTTAAAGACAGACTGGTCAATCTCTGCACCCTTAAGCATCTCCTCAATGCTCTCCCAGAGTCCTCCGAAGGCACTTAGCTCCACACTTACGCCTCCAGCATTTACCTTTACTCTAAGGTAACGAGAAAGAAAAGATCGGATTCTCTTACTAAAAGCTAGCAAACAAGACTGCATTTTTTTCTTTTTTCCAAAGAGGCATTGCTTTTACAAGAACTAGCTAGGCTACCATCATTCCTTTATCAAGAAAAGGTTTCCTTTTTAAAAAATAAATAAAACTCTGTCTATACATAGTACAAAGGTCATACATAATATACCTGGAAAAAACCCAAGAGTATACCCTGAAGCAAAAGGTTTATTGGCGAGAGAAAGCCTCTCTCACCGCACGAAGTCTCAAGGTGGCAGTTTTCAAGGTTCAGAGGGTGGCAGTGATGGTGGCAGTGATGCACAGTGGACGACAGGTGTGACAGTGGACAGAAACTCTGCACATAACACTGAGCAGTGACCACTATGGAAAACATCAAGTACTAAAGTGGGGAGCGCACAGGGGAGCGGAGGAGGAGCAGGTCTGAAACCCCAAACGCTCAGCATGCAGGCATAACGGCACAAACCAGGTGTTTCCATTCAGCCCACTACATTCGCACAAAGAAGGGTAACGGTTAAGAAAATAGAGATTTTGTAAGAAAGCACAATTCCCAGAGAACAGCCAGGTTGCCAACCCTGACCCAGGAGCACTGGCTGTTGTTGCTGGGAGCCTTCTCAGGGTCTTCATGGAGATGTTATGGTGCCCGACTTCTCAGACTTCTTGCTCTTGGACAAAGCAGCTGCCTGTTTCAGAAGCTCTCTGTTTTTGGCCTAAAAACCATAAAAATAAGTCAGTGCAAGAGCAGCTTTCCCAGGACAGTCTGTGCTTTCTGCGCAGAATGAGTTTAATGGGTAATGATAATAACGGTAAGGTCTGTGTGGATGTAAGGGGGTGAGGGAGCACTCTGAGAGGCAGGCACTGGTCCAGAGAAGGGAAATCAACAGGAAGTTCTGGGGCTTGACACCTGGTTAAGTAAAAAAGTATCTGGTAGATGTGCACTGGTGAGTTTGATCTACAAAAAGATGGTGTGTACAACACACACCAGCCAGGGAGCCCTACTGAGCAAGATAAGTAGGATTATAGTTCAGATATCTGGACTCACATCTGGTGAATTAAAGAAATAAAAGGGTACATTTGTTAATTCCAGTTCTTGAGAGAAGAAGATGAAAACACAGGGCTGGAGAGATGTCTCAGAGGTTAAGAGCACTGGTTGTTCTTCCAGAGGTCCTGAGTTCAATTCCCAGTACCCACATGGTGGCTCACAACCATCTGCAATGAGATCCGGTGCCCTTTTCTGGCCTGCGGGCATACATTCGGGCAGAACACTATACATAATAAATAAATCAAAAAAAAAAAGACAAAAAAAAAAAAAAAAAAGACAAAAACACACCTAGCTTAAATAAAACAATGAAAGCTGTCTGAAGGGGTTTGTGCACTTTGTAAACACCCAGAGAGAGAAAGCAATGTAAGGGATGGTTATCAAACAAAACCCT
Source organism: Phodopus roborovskii (assembly GCF_943737965.1). Lineage (NCBI taxonomy): Eukaryota > Metazoa > Chordata > Mammalia > Rodentia > Cricetidae > Phodopus > Phodopus roborovskii. The sequence continues at coordinate 20,615,243 of NW_026126448.1, forward strand.
CAGCACACCAGGTCACCACATACCTGCAACTGCTCTGTGACTTCCTTGTGGGTTTTCTCCATTTGATTCATTTTGGCCCGAGTCTGAGACTCCTGATACTGAAAATCAGCCTTCAGCTCTGTAATCTGAAGGAAAAAAATCAGAGTGACTCAAACAACTTGATAATGGTAAATGTTTTGGTATCAGACATCTAAACAGACAGTCGTCCAATTTAATGGAATCACCATCCATTGAGGACATACAGTATCCTTTTCCTTAAGGCTTTTCTGAAGATTCACAAACTCCCAAGCTCTTCCTTGCCCCCTCTCTTCTATTCTTCCTTTTTGGGTTTCATTCCCCGGGCTATCTTCAAAGTCCTAGGGTCAAGAATTCTCCTGGCTCAGCCTCCCAAGTGGCTGTGGTTACAGCTGCATACCGCCTCCCCCAACTCTGAGTAAACATTTCTGGCTGGCCATGATGGTTGTGCATACATGTAATCTAAGCACTCAAGAGGCCAAGGCAGTGCGGCAGGGCTACCTCAAGGACAGCCTAGGCTCTACAGTGAAACTGTCTCAAAAACAAACACACCCACCCAAACAACAACAGCAAAGAACTTTGGGTACTTAAACTACTAATCCTTTTAAGATTTGACAGCTCCAACAATTCTCCGAATGCTCAACTACAAATAAAAGTTGACAGGGTTTGAGAAGAGTAGAGAGTAATCATTGCTCTCATTTCCAAGAACACTGATGTATTATTTTATTCAATCTTTATTATTTTATTTAGATTTTTTTTAAAAATTCTATTATTTATGTATGACACGTGGGCACAAAAGTGACACAGCACATACTTGGAGGTCAGAGGACAACTCTGTGGAGTTTCAGTCTCTAGGGATCCGGTTCAGGTTGTCAGGCCTTGGCAGCTAGCAACTGAGCCACTGAGCCATCTCAGCACACCTACTGTGTTTACAAAAACATTTCTAAGTTACATTTGCTTATCTACTTACATGTGAGTGTGTGTGCCACAGTGTGCATGTGGAGGCAGGGAACTTGAAGGAGTCTGCTCTCTCTTTCTATGGTGTAGACCCTGGGGATCGAACTCAGGTCACTGGCTTTGGTGGCAAGCACCTGAGACTGTTGAACCACCTCACTGGCCCTATTGTTTTTTAAAATTAACTCATACTTTGTCTGAGGTCTAAAGGTTAAAGTATGCCACAAGGACCAGCAGTGTCAATGTGCTGATTTCCAACTCTACACACCAGACTCACGTCTATTGCTGCATATGAATTTAGTCCCAGCGCTTGGGAAGCAAAAGCAGGTGGATCTCTGAGTTCAAGGCCAGCCCAGTCTACGAATGAGTTCCAGAACAACCATGGCTACACAAAGCAACTCTATCTCAAAAAACAAAACTAAAACAGTTTGGGTCATGGTGGCACACATCTTTAATCCCAGTATTTGGAAGGCAGAGGCAGAATGAGCTCTGTGAGTTCAAGGTCAGCCTGGTCTACAAAGTGAGCTCCAGGACAGTCAGGACTACATAGAGAAACCCTGTCTTGAAAACAAAACAAAACAAAACAAAACAAAAAACAAGCAAGAGACCAATGAGCTGGCTCAGTGGGGAAAATGCCACCAAGTCTATGACCAGGTTGCAAACCCCTGGACACATGCCTCCACATACACACTGTGAAATGTGTCCACCCCATAAATAAATAAAATGTTTAAAAGAAACTTTAAAGCATGAAGACATAATATCAATACTAAAGATGTTAAGGTATTCAGTATTTATGGCAGTTCAGTTAGTACGGCAACTATCATCAATGAAACAGCTCTGTAAAAATCAAGGAGCCAGGCATGTTTCTTGTAACCCTAACACTTGGGATGTGAAAGCAGAAGTTTTGCTGTAAATTGGAGGTTAACTTGGTCCACAGAGCACATTCCAGACCAGTCAGGCCTACATATCAAGATCCTATCTCAAAAATCAAAACTGGGGCTGGAGAGTTGCCTCACCTGTTACTCCAGAGCCAGTGGCTCTAATGCCCTCATTCAACCTCCAAGGACACCATGCACACTTGTGGTACATGTACACACATGCAGGCAAATACTCAGACACTTAAGAAATAAATCTAAGGCTGGGTATTGGTGGCTCATGATGCCTTTAATCCCACTGCTCAGGAGACAAGCAGGCAAATCGGAGTTTGAGGCCAGCCTGATCTATAGAGCAAGTACCAGGCCAGGGCCAAAAATAAAATAAAAGTCTATAAAGAGTCATCAAATCATCCAGGAAGAAATGACACATAGGCATCAGGTTGTTATAGCCTGAGAGTATTTATATCCCAATTCTATACCCACTCCCCACTCAGCACCTTCTCCCCTCCCCCCTTTTTTCCTTTTCTTAGACAGAGCCCAGGCTGGTCTAGAACTCATCATTCTGCATTGCTTCCTAACTCCTGGGATTATAGGTTTGTGCCAGCATGCCTGGCTTTTATTCAATACCTTGAGATGGCAACCTTTTACGACAGCTCACACTAAGTAGTTTATTACTAGAAATGTAGCTCAGTGACACAACACTTCCTAGCACCTCCTCACCACACCCGTGTACACACAGACACACACAGAAATACATTGTTATATGCTCCCTGCTGGAGACTGAACTCTAGGCCTGCCTGGAGCATACTAGACAAGCACTTGGCACTGAGCTTCACCTTCGGCTTTACACATAGTTTTTTAAACTGTTAGACTCATTATCTAATGTCCTGCTGAGAAGTGGAAGCTCCTCGGAAATGCTGAGAAAGATCAGCTTTCTGAACCCCTAGGCTGAATGTCATCCCAGGAATCAACTTGGCAAACAGACACCTCTTCTCCAGGAGTCTGTACCCAACAGAGGAAGCATCATCTCCCACTGCACTCATACCTTCTTCTCTTTCTCTAATATCATCTGATCCTTCTGATGCAGCATCTTCTTCAGAGTGGCCACCTCTTCCTTCAGCTGGGCAATGATGACAAAGTGATCAGTGCCGGGGGAATCCAGAGCCAGGTCTGGGGAAAAGCTGAGCAGTAAACGAAGACAGAAATTTCATAACTTGAATGGAAAACTTTTCTCTACCTAGGACACACTCCAGGTCACCTGGCGGTGACCTTAGGGTCAGTAACTATTTGAATTCTGGCCAACAAAGTACATTGGTCAGTGCACTTCAGACTCACCAGTATCTGCTGGACTTGAACCAAGCACAGGAAAGGTGGGCATCAGAAAACGATGCTAATCCAACTACAACTCCATAACCTCTCAAAAGTGAGACCAAAATAAACATGACATCCCAAAAGCTAAGGTTACTACTTCAGGCTTGGTGAAGATCTCCAGGTGTTACTGGTCATACAGCCATGTTTGTGATTAGAGATCTTTCCTAGAATCCTGGATAGACTATCAATTATGAGCGCAAGCCCCTAAGAAACTGAGGTACCTGGTGGCACACACCTTTAATCCCAGCACTCAGGAGGCAGAGGCAGGTGTATTTCTGTGAGTTTGAGGCCAGCCTGGTCTACAGACTGAGTTCCAGAATAGTCAGGGCTACACAGAGAAACCTTGTCTGGAAAAACCAAAACAAGAGAAAGAAGAAAAGAAACTGCAGCCCCAACCATCCAGTCTCCCCTAAAAAGATGGGGTGTACAGGAAGACTAGCTTCTGTGCTACACTGGCAGCCTATAACCTTAATATTCAGCAGGACGAGGCAACAAGACTGCTGTAGTCTGAGGCAGGCCTAGGCTATATATATAGTGAATTTCAGGACAGTCTGAGCTATCATATGAGACATGGCCTCAAAAAACAACAAAAACAATTTGTGATGCTTGGTGGAGAAAGGGCCAAAGGCACCAAACTCCAGTCATGTCACATGCTTTCTACAACGCACTACTTTGTGCTGGTGGCTCTCATGTCCTTTTAGCAGACCCTCCTAACCTCTCCCACTTCAGGTATCTGTAAGGCCCTGAAATTACTTCAAAATCTTTTCTGGGTGAGGATCCAAAGTCTTCCGTATATCAGAGGTGCCTCAGACTAAACAAGGAATCACTGAAGGTCACTTCCTGTTTTTCTTCAGGGAATTCCCACAGGAAGTTCTGTACTCTTCTTGACAATCTTTAAAGCAACACACAAATGTGGATACTGATCTCAATCCTCTGTCACAGCCCCTTGAGTTTGCTCCTTCCTGAACCTTACATGGCAGCTAAAATGCAGCCTTTCTACTGCACATGCTCCCTCAGTTTCCAGTCAGACACTCCTAAGGCTGGGGCTGGAAGACAGCAGGCAACTACTGACCACAGCATTACCCTCACTCAACCCATCCACTTGAGGCATCTGGGACAGAGCCCTGGAGGGGACTAAACTGATGCTCTCCTAAATGACCAATATGCACAAGTGTAAGTTCAGGATGAGCAATAGCCAATCAAAATAATAAACCAGGCATTCAGGATAAGGGCCATCAGTCTTCTTTCTCCAAGTTCAATTCTGGAAGTTTCCTTGTATCTATTTCAATATCCAACAAAACATGTCTTTCCTCAACCCGACAGCCTATTTAAACTCACAACTAGAGCAGGTAAGGGCAGAGTACATGCTGACCTAGTGTAAATTTTCACTGTCTCCTACGCTCCAAACACTCTGCTCTACTTGCTTCTTAGGAGACAATCTCTGCTGTTGGCAGTGCTGAGGATTGAAGCTAGGGCCTCGTGCACGAGAGGAGAGCATTCAACCACAGGGCTTAGATGCAGGCCATAGCAATCACTCTTGTACCAATCAATTGTGGCAAAATCAGCCCAGTCTATCCTGCATTAGGGCCTGATCCCTCTGACTCTAGGACTGCCTACAGCGCACTTAGCAGTATGACTGAAGACTAAGGGGTGGATTTTTCTCAAGAAAGGAACACTGGCTAACTCATATCCCTTTGATGGGAGATGTCATTTTGTAAATATGTTTCTCCATATTAACCCAATTTATATGTTTTTAAAATGCTTTAACTTCAAAATTTAAGTCTAAGGACAGGTTACTAGGGAAAAGAATTCTAATTCCCAAATACTGTCTATAAATATTTATTTTCATTTAAATGGGCTTGGTTATAAATGGTTAATAATCACAACCAATCTCTTTTTAAGGTAAAAAGGGGATTATGATATAGAAATGAATACTTTGTTTTGGAATGAATTTTCATTTATCGATACAAATTTAAGGTCAATTTTGTGATAAGTATTATCTCTCTTGTTTAGGTATTGTGTTTATATAGCTCATTTGAAAATGTAATATATAACTAAGTATAGATTGTAGTTACCTATGATAGTTAAAACTTATAGTTAAGTTAGTTAAGTTTTCTAGATATACAGAAATATATTTCAAATGGATAGGCATTCTTCAAACCTTTCAAAGACCTACAAAATATGGCATTTAAAATGGTTTAGGGTTTTTCTTAATAGTGAGGCACAACTGCTCCTGGCAACATCACCTTCATCAGAAAGGAAGATGGACATCGAAGAAATTCCTAAGGAAGCTTACTTCCAATATGGCAAGACTAGCCATTTGGGCAAGATACTGCTCTTGTCTAAACTGTTCGACTTTATGCTGTATAAACTGGACATGCATGACCAACAGGAAAATGACTGCTAAAACAAGATGGACAGTGCTATATAGGGTTTCTGATTCATGGAAGAGTCTTCCAGACATTCTACAAGACACAGAGAAAAGTAACTGACAAACTGCCAATACAGGTGGACAGTTTAAACTTTCCTGCTTTTCTAAGGTGTCTGCCAGACACACCATGGCCTATAGGTTAAAGATGGAACATTACAGAAGAACTTCAGGTGACTGAACAGGTAGTGAGATGTCTCTGTCGTTTCTAGAGTTTATATACTATCTTTCTATGGTCTTTGATGTAGTTGAAGGCAGATAGTGATGGTTATAATTTTCCTTAATTAGGATTAAAGATAAGTAACATATAAGACTAGACTCACAAAGATAGGATATTTTCTTTAAATCTTGCTAAATGTTAATGGACTAAACATTATTAACTATAGTTCTTGCTTAATAACTGTTTTGTTATATATTTTACTATGTTAAAGTTAAAACCCTTCTTTTTAAACAGAAAAGAGGAGATGATGGGAGATGTCATTCTGTAAATATGTTTCTCTTATAGGTTAATGAATAAAGCCCTGTTGGCAAATAGGAAGGCAAGATAGGCATGACTAGGACACAAGGAGGATTCTGGTAGATGTAAAAGGGGAGATTCAAGATATAGAGACTTGAGAAGAAGGTCCAGACTCTCTCTCTGGTAAGATAAGGCCACGTGGAAATACTTAGATTAATAGAAATGGGTTAATATTTAAGACAAGAGCTAGACAATAAGAAACAATAGTAATAAGCCAAGAGCTTTATATTTAATACAGCATCTCTATGTGTTATCTGGGGCTGACACAGCTATGGGTCCAGGCTGGTGGGAAAACTGCTCATAACATTCCTCAAATCAGAAAGTTTTGGTCACAACTTTAACTAGCAAATTAGAAATATTGAGTGGAGGCTGTGAATTTTGTAGGCTACTGAAAAACAAATAGACTAAGATACCTTCTAGGTTTCAGAACATCACAGAAAACTAAGATAATGTGTTCTGTCTACAACATGAAAAGCTAAGGGACAATGAATAAGGCAATGAATAATGGCTAGGCACGGTGGTGCATGCCATTAATTCTATCACTTGGGAGGGGGAGGGGAGGTGGATGCAGGCAGATCCCTGAGTTCCAAACCAGCCTAGATATGAATAGAAAGTTCCAGGATTGCTTCTTAGTCTTTTGACTAAGACGAAGTCTTTATATAGTAATATTCATATCAATTTAATAGAAAATTCCAGGCCAGCCAGGTCTACATAGTGAGACCCTGTGTCAAACAAAGAGACAGAGAGAGAGAAAGAGAGAGAGAGAAGAGAGAGAATGTAACTCAAACATGCCTCAATATTAAATAAGGGAATATGGCAATATAAGATCAACACAGAACTGCCATGAAGGAACATACAGAAGACATAAGGAATAAAGTTTAAGGACTAAAAGCATAAATTAAAAAAAAAAATAGTGTTGAAGATTGAAAACTAAGGGCCCTCTGCTAAGGAAGCACTCACCAGTTACTCAACAGCTGCTCCCATCCCCCAGTGCATGAATATATATACCATACTTCAGGGATAAGGAAGAACCTTAGTTGACAATGTTTGTGCACTATGCACAAGGCCCTGGGTTGGTTCTCTAGTAAAACATAAACCTGGCAAGAGTGGCCCATGCTTGTAATTCCAGGTCTCAGGAGGTAGAGATGGGACAATCAGAAGTTCAAGGTCATCCTCCATTACACAGAGAATGAGATTAGCCTGGGATACACTGTCCCATTTACACACACACACACACACACACACACACACACACACACACACACACAATGAAGTGCTTGCTTTGGCAGAACATATACTAAAATGGGAAGATTTTGTATTGAAAAATACAAAGATCACCATGGCCCCTGTGTAAGGAGGATATGCTAATCCCTGAAGCATTTCATATTTATAAATAAAATATTGTTTGAATATTTAAAAAGGAGCATCAAAATTTGTAAAAATAGCCAGGCATTGGTGGTGCACGCCTTTAATCTCAGTACTCAAGAGACAAGTGGATCTCTGTGAGTGAAGAGTCCAGCCTGGTCTTCAGAGCTAATCCCAGGACAAGCTCCAAAGCCACAGAGAAACCCTGTATCAAACAACAACAAGAAAAAAATTTGTAAAAATGCCTTTGCATTGTTTCTGTAAAGTGTCCGTGCACTCCAGGCTGGTCTGGGGCTCCCTATGTAGCTGAGAATGACCTTGAACCCTTGACTCTCCTGTCTCTACCTCCTGAGTGCTGAGATGAGAAGTAGGTGACACTAGCCCCTCCTTTTTTGGTTCAAAACAAAGAAAAAGCAGGAAAAAAAAAAAAAACCCACAAAAAGTATAACAAAATTTAACTTATGTTGTGTTATGAAAACTTAAAAGAAAAAATGTAAACAAGCAACTAAATTATTAAAAGGACTAATGTGTGAACATTCAAAAGGAATATGTTATGGATGAACATTTCTGTGACAGCAGAAAAATAAATCACCTAAATTTTCAAATTGTAAGATAAACATGGTGGCACATCCTGCAATCAGTGGCTGGGGTAAGAGGATCATCTAAAGTCTGAGGTCAGCCTGGATTACCACCAAGTTCCAGGAGAACCAAAATTGCAGTGAGACTATCTCCAACCCTGCACTCCCCAGACAGAAAAATAAAAATAACAACCTTTTAAATCTATGAGGCTAGGGATGCAGCCTGGTGGTAGAGTACTTTCCTAAAGGGAGAAAGCCCTGGAATTCCCAATATCACATACACACAAAAACAGTATGGAGAAAAATGATCTTTTAATGTCTTCTCTGGAGGACATAATCATGTACCTAGCATCCCACCCAGCAAAACCATCCTTACTTGTGGCTGGGATATGATTCAACAATCTGCAGGGCCAGTCTAGGTTTTAGCTTGGTGCATCCAAGGTAACAGAGTGTAAGATTAAAGGCAAATACCTCAAGACAAACAAGCTGGCAAGAGGTGAAGCTGCTAAAGACTGGGCTGACAGAACCTCAGCTATCAATGAGCTTCCCAGGACCACCAGCACAGCCTGGGGATAAGGATAAGTAAGCTGATAGGAATGGAGGACCTGAAAGTACAGGGCTGGGCTTTAGTGGCCCTGCATTCTAGGGCTTCAAAAAAAGTGTTCCTTGAAGCAGTTCACAGGATCATGCAAAGATGATGGCACATCTGTTTTCTTCACAACAACCCAACTAGCTGCTGAAAAGAATGGGCGAAGAGACTAGACAGTTGGTCTGCATGGTTCTTTCCCACATACAACCTGAAAAACTTATGCATTTCCCAAAGGTTCAAGAAGTTGAAAACCGATGGGCAATGGTGGCATGCCTTTAATCCCAGCCCTCAAAAGGCAGAGACAGGCAGATCTCTGTTTTCAAGGCCAGTCTGGTCTACAGAACAAGTTCCAGGACAGCCAGAGCTGTTACACAGAGAAACTGTCTCCAAAAAAAAAAAGTTGAAAACCAATTAAACTAGTGTCAACAGACACTACTACCTCAGTAGGACCTAAAATCAAGGAAATAAAAACTGCAACAGGAAGAGGAGACTCCACAGACAGTTACACTCTGTGAGACAAAGCAACAGGCAGGGAGAGCGACAAATGTGAGCTCTCAGGATGGAGAAACTTCCAAAGACTTTGGGGAAGTGTCAGTGATCTCAATTCAGAATGCCTGAGCCCGGAGGAACAGGAAATGATGTCTCCACAACTCTGTTGGGAAGAGGCCCACTGCACCAACACAGACGGGCTCTAGGTACTAGGACAAAGCAGCTCATGAGAGGAAGCATCGATGAGAAGGAGAAAACATGCACTTAGGCCAAAACTGAAACAGAAACACTGAACTGTATCTCTCTCGCTTGTCCTGGCATCTATACAAGTAGACACTGAAGAAGTGTGGAGTACCCTGGCAGACATACAGCTCTGCCTTCACCCCTCTTCTACGCTCTCTAAACCAGCTCTTCCTGGAGACTACAGGCACACAACACAGAAGACCACCCATCTCCTCACTTCAGACTTCCTTAGTGGACTACAGAATTTAACTATAGTTAATCTGGTTGCTAGTTCTAAATGTGTATTTTTTATTTTTGAACTGGGTTTCACTATGTAGCCCTGGCTGACCTTGAACTCAAAGATCTATCTGCCTCTGCTGGGATTAAAAGAGTGTGCCATCACAACCAACTATATGGCCAACTATATGGACTGCCCTTGAACTCAAGGTCACTCATCTAACTCAACCTTCCAAATTCTGAGACTATGAGCATGAGCCAACACGCCCACTAAGTTCTTATATCCAACTGATATACAACTATCAGTAGCGCTTATATATAATTATAAGGTGACTAGCATAGGACCCACAACAGGTCCACTCAGGACCCTGGCTAGCTCCAAGGTACTCCCTCAAGTGTAGTCAAGAACTACGTAAGTGCTTCAAGTGTGCGTACACTCATACTCCAACTGGCTCACCTGTCTCCGTTAGTTGTGATTGACTCAAACTTGGATTTTTTCTTTGGGATTTCATTTTGAATTGAAGATGTAGAAAGTGTTTTCTGGCTTTTGATGGCAAAAAGAGAGAGACACAGATTAGAAATCAAGGATTAATAAAATACTCCAAGGAAAGTCTGTCAAATGGACCAACAATGTTCTGGGCAACAGCTTTATAATTTTTTTTATTTTTATTTATTTATTTATTTATTTATTTTTTGGTTTTTCGAGGCCGAGTTTCTCTGTATTGTTTTGGAGGCTGTCCTGGAACTAGCTGTGTAGACCAGGCTGGCCTCAAACTCACAAAGATTCGCCTGCCTCTGCCTCCCAAGTCCTGGGATTAAAGGCATGCACCACAGCCTGACCAAAAAATTATTTTTGATTAGTGAAATCTACTAAGGTGATTTAGAGGTTTGGATGCTCAGATGCATAGGCAGCCAGTTTCTATTGTATCAAAAACCATTACTTACTTACTACCTAATTATTAGGTATGAAAATAGCCCTAGTCAAACTTTAAGAAGTATGTTTTCTGTTTTAGGAAGTCTTTCCCATTTCCTATCCCCCAAGCATCTTCCATCTCATAGCTCTGGGAAGTACAGACAAGCTATTCTCTGACAAGCCTGGCCCAAGGACATCCAGCATGAAAGTTGTAACAAGAGCCAAGCAGACACATCTGAACTCCTGGTCTTCCTCATCACATCTCTGTGAATTCACTCAAGACCTCAGTCCCACAATAAAGCTAGCTTTAAGTCTAATACAGTCACCCAAAACTGACTGAAACACCAAGATGGGAGTCTGTTGATGGGATGAAGTCCCTTTATACTGACAGATGTCCCAATGCTATACCCAAGCGAGGTGTGTGCTATTTTTTTTTATCTTGTGTGTGGGTATTTTGTCTGTATGTGCAATCTGCACACTGTGTGCATTGCCTATTGTCCTTAGAGGCCAGAAGCAGATATCAGATCCCCTGGAACTGGAGTTACAGATGGCTGGGAGTCACCATGAGGGTGCTGGGAAAAGAACCCAGGACCTCTCAAAGAGCAATGAGTGAGTGCTCTTAACCACTAAGCCACACTTCCCCCAAGTATGTGATTCCAGTGATTGCTGACCTCTCCTCAGTATGTGATTCCAGTGACTGCTCTATCCTTGGAACTCTTGACCACTGGAACTTCCTATTTTGAGGCTATTTTATTCTTGACTCTTGAATAATGAATGTTTCCAAATGCTTCTGTTCTCAGACTCCACTTTGAGTTGTACCATCCACACACACAGTTCTAACAGTGGCTTGTATGTAGTGGGGGTGAGAGTGGGAGTAGCTGGGGTATGTGAGAATGAGGTAGGATTTCATGTAGCTCACACTGGCCTAGAACTCCCTATGTAACTGCGGCTGGCCTTCCTGATCCTTCTGCTTCACCTCCAGAGTGCTGGGATTACAGGTGTGCATCACCATCTCCAGGCTGAGATGAAGTTCCTGTAACATTTCTTAGCTTACCTATACTTGCACAAAAAGAGTAGCCCCAATGGGAAGAGCTATAAACCCAAGCTTTGCAAACATTAGGCAACACTACACTGAGTTATATTCCCAGTCCTCAGTTCCCATTTCTTTCAGTGTCTTCTCTACTAGTCAGGGAAATTACTGCCAACACGGATGGGTCCTTCCCTTGCACAGGTCCCTTGCTGGCCGCCCATAAGACCAACCATGTGAGTAGTGCCCTTTCCTCCTCCTCCTCCAGTTTCCAACTATACAAATGGGCTGATGTTCTCCCAGGTTCTGTGTGGTCTCATGCCCTCTGGTCCCCTGGAAGCCTAGTCCCTCTACTAGGATACCTGCCCTGTCCTCTTCCGACAAGTCCAATCCACCCCAGGGGTAGTTACAGGAGGCTCTTCCCAAGCCAGCCTTCCTGACTTCCTAGGAAGTTAATTAGAACTGCTTCTCCTACCTGATTTGGACAAGTTTTCAAAGTGTGCCCATCCCATTAGACTGTGATGACTTGATTACAAGTCTGTCTTCTCTACCAGAAGGCATACTATTGAGAGCAGCATGGCTTTTATTCATCTCTGTATTCCCAGCAGAGTCTCTGGCCCACGAGAGTACTTAATAATGCCTAGTGAACAAACAAACCCATAATGACAGTAATAACAAAAACCAGCTAAAACCCATTGAATACCGTCATTAGAAAACAAACTGCTATTCATGTACTATATAATTTGCCTTCACAACAACCCCATGAGGAAACATTATTCTCTTTCTCATTGTCGATGAGAAAATTTGCTAGAGACAGGATTAAACCTAAGGCCCAATTCTCAACATCATTGCACATACTCTAAAAGGAAGATTCAGCCATCAACAAAAGGACATCTTTCAACTGGCTCCCACCCTGAAAAAGTCTAGAATACCTATCAACTATTTGTCCAAATATATATTTAAATGCAGTCAGTCCCTAGTCAGGAAACAAAACATCCAAACCCCACGAGATTATGCACAATTAAAGAAGAGAATTCCACCTAGAAGTTCTATACACCTAAAGACACAATACAGAAACCCCCCCCCCGCCCCCCGCCCCCCCCCCCGGCACTTGGAGACATACGAATTATAAATATGGAAAGCAAGAGACTTCCTAAAGCCTCATAACAATAGGAAACTTCTGAGATGGCGCCCTCCTGGACTGCCCGCGGAGTGAGGAGTGAGGCACTTGGCCTGCTGGCTCCTGCAGTCCCTCATGAACCTGGGGTTACCTGTTGTAATGGCTGCCACTACTCAGGCGACTGTACTGCTCCTTCTCCTGATGGCTGGCTCGAGAAGAGCTGCTCAGATGTTTCCTCTGCTCTTTGGTCTTCTGAAGGACACGCTTGTATGACAGTGTGCACAGCCAACACAGCAGCTTCCCATCTACCTAAAAACGAGACAAAATTAAGAGGTGAGATCAGTGCTCAACCATGAACACTAAGACGATGAGCACTGGCAGCTAGAACCACTGGGTTAAGCTTGCCAAGTGCAAGCTGTGTAAGCATGAGGCAAGTCACAGGATATACGTAAATTACCTAATATGGTGCCAAACACATAAAAATTGATTGTTTTATAGTGTATATCTTTACTCCAACACTCCACAGACAGAGGCGGGTGGACCTCTGAGTTTGAGGCCAGCCTGATCTACAGAGTGAGTTCCAGGACAGCCAGGGCTACAAAGAGAAACTGGTTTTCTTTTGAGACAGGGTCTCACCAAGTATCCTTGGCTCTCCTGGAACTCACTATGTAGTCCACAGATATCCATCTGCCTTTTCCTCCGAAGTGCTGGGATTAAAGATACACGGTATCATATGCGGGCCAACATCTTAAAAACAATGTTTTAGAATTATCTTATGTGTATAGGTGTGTTCTGCCTGAGTAGGTATCTGTGTACCACTCAAATGCCTGCTGTTTCTAGACGTCAGAAGAGTGCATCTAACTTCTGGAACTGGAGTTACAGATGGTTCAGGCTATCACATGGGTTCTGGGACCTGAATGCAGATCTATAAAAGCAAACCAAGTGCTTAACCCAAGACATCTCTCCAGGGTCCAACACCTTTCTTATTAAAGTCTAACTCTGCTTTAAGAAAAAAAAAAAAAAAAATCCAACTCAGGTATGGTAGCTCATAAGTCTGAGGCCAGCCTGGGTTACAAAGTGAGACTTTTGATCCCAGCACTTGGAAGGCTGAGGCTGGTGGATCTCTGGATCTCTAAGTTTGAGGTCAGCCTGGTATACAGATGAGTTCCAGAACAGCAAGTCCCAAACATATTTGGTCTTGAAAAACCAAATAAATAAATTTATCTTGCTGCCCCAGGGATGATGTCCCTAACTGGTTATCCAATACCAAGTGGTCAGTTCGAAAATCATATACATACAAACAGCACTAAATGGGCTGAGCAGGTTGTATTCACACATTTATGTGTTTATAAATATGTATGTAACAACAACAAAGAAAAAGAGGGCCTGAAATTTCAGAAGGAGGAAAAGATCAGGGAATATGGGAGAGTTGAAGGGAGAAAAAGGAAGGGACATAATTTTAAATTTTTTTGTTTTTTTCTGAAACAGAGTTTCTCTATGTAGCTCAGACTGGCCTCAAACTCAAGATGTGTCTGCCTTTGACTCCCAAGTGCTGGAATTAAAGGTGCGTGCCACCACTACCTAGCCTAATTTAAAATATTTTTAAATAAAAAATAAAATTTGAAGTAAAAAAAAATTATCTCAGTGTGGTGACACATGCCTACAATGCCAACACTCAGGAATGCAGGCAAGTGGATCAGGAGTGATGGGAGCCAATCTTACTACACACTGAGTGCAAAGCTGGCTGGGTTACATGAAACCTTATTTCAAAAAATAAAAAAGAAAGCCAAGTGTGGTGGTACAAATCTTTAAGATTAGCATTTGGGAGGCAGAAACAGGCAAACAGCCATTTGTTCAAGGCCTCCCTGAGCTACAGAGTTCCAGGACATCCAGGGCTACACAGTGAGAGCCTAATTCAAACAAAAAACAAACAAGCTATTTTCTGTAACTACCTCATTCAGTCTCCCTCTGTTTCTCTATCAGAAAACAATGAGAACAAATTGTCCAAAATTATTCAGCTAGCCCCAGGAATGAGACAGGACTCAGGTCTAAGGTATTGCAAAGCCCAAACTGTCCCCTATCCCTAGAGATGGACAGAACACTATTTTTTCCTCTTTATTTCTATTTATGTGTATTGGTGTTTTGCCAGCATGTGTGTCTATGTGCCATTTATGTAGAGTGCACTCGGAGGCCATAGAGGGTCTTGGATCTCTGGGACTGGAGTTTAAGAGGCTGTTGTGAGCTGCCACATGGGAGCTGGGACTCAATCCAGGGTCCTCTGGAAGAGCAGTGCTCTTAACCACTGAGCCACTTCTGCAGCCCAGGGAAGAGCATTACTCCCTACCTCCAGCTTTTCCAACATCTTTAGGGAAAGGTGTCCCAACTGACAGGCAGGAATATTTTCATCAATGAAAGTTATATCCCTCCACTAAAAATTAATCTGATTAGCAAGAGTCAGCCTTGAGGAGGTAGAGAGAGACAGATCCCTGTGAGTTTGTGGTCAGCCTGGTCTACAGAGTCAATGCTAGGACAGCCAGGGCTATGAAGAGAAACCCTTTCTCAAAAAACCAAAAGGAAACAAAAAGGAAGTCACTAGAGGGTTAAGCATAGAGAGAATAGCAAGACCAAACTCCAAACCATTTTGATCCATCAAGACACAGCAACTCCACATGCACATTCTATGTGATGTCATGCTGTGGTCTTTAACTTCAACAGATTTTTGCCAATTACCACTCATATGGAATATTGCTCACTATAATTTGAATTATTTAAAATTCTGTTGCACTGTTATTCATTCATGTGGAGAAGACTTTTTTATGCAGGTGGAGTGCAGAAGACAACTTACAGATGCCAATGTTCTCCTTCCACCATACGCACTCTGGACATGAACTCAGGTCATCAGGCTTGGAAACAAGAACCTTTATCCACTGAGCACTCTCACAGGCCCTAACCTGAATTATTAAGAAATGTTAAGAGAAGATGGGTGGTGATGCATACCTTTAGCTCCAGCACCTGTGAAGCAGGGGTGGATCTCTGAGTTTGAGGCCAGCCTAGTCTACAAAGCAAGCTCCAGGACAGTCAGGCCTATACAGAGAAACCCTGTCTCAAAAAACCAAAACAGGCTGGGTGGTAGTGGTATATACTTTTAATCTCAATATTCAGGAGGGAGAGGCAGGTGGATCTCTGGTAGTTCAAGGCCAGCCTGGTCTACAGAGTGAGTCCAAAACAGGCTCCAAAACTACAGAGAAACCCTGTCTCAAAACAAACAAATAAATAAATGAATACTGTTAGGGGCCAGCAAGACTGCTCAGCAGATAAACGCAAACCTAATGACCTCAGTTTAATACCTGAAATCCATATGATAAGAGAGAACGCTGAACTCTAAGGTGTACCTATGGTACAAAGGTGAGCACACACATGAACACAGAAGTAAACATATAAAATCTAACTGTAATGGGAAGAAATGGACAGGGCATGGTGGCACACAATTCTGATCTTAACAGTTAAAGCTAAATTGGTCTATACAGTGGTTTTCAAGCTAACCAGATACAAAGCAATCTTGTCTTAAAAAGCAAGCAGTGGTTAAGAGCCCTTGTTGTCCTTGTACAGAACCCAGATTTGATTTCCAGCATGCATGTGGTAACTTTCGACCACAACTAGCTCCACGTCCAGGGATATGATGCCCACTCCTGACCCTGTCCAGCACGCGCACACAAATACACACGTGCACACAAATACATACACACACACACACACACACACACACACACACACACACACACTATATATATATATATATGCAGGCCAAACACAAAGTAAGACAAATAATCCTAAGAAACACCATTTTTTGTTTTAAAGAAAAAAATGTGACTGCTAAGATGGTCCAGTAGGAAAGGCACTTGCAACCAAGCCTGTCCACCTGCGTTGGCTCCCTGGGACAGACATGGTGGAAACAAAGAACCTATCCCTGCAATCCCCCCCCCCCCACGCATACACACAAAGATGTTTACACTGTGGCAAGCATCCCTCTCATTGACACACAATAAATAAATGTAACAACAATAACAACAACAAAAAAAAACTACTTAAAGAAATGCTAAAATATAATGGTCTAGATTTGATAAATGAAGAAAGCAGTCTAACTCTCTGAGGTCAGTAACAGAAGGACAGAATTATGCCCTCCTGATTTGGCTCAATATAATTCAAAAAACCAAAAGACAAAGAAGAAAAGCCTAGCAATTTACCTTCTTTCGATCATCTCTCCTGTCAAACGCACACTGCTGCTTGCACTGTTCACAAGAATAAGGAGGTCCATACTTCTTCTCTGAATTTGTGCAGCGTTGGCATTTATTGCCAATAAATGCTGCAATTATGTTGCAATACTGACAAGGCTTAGGCTTAAAGGAGAGAAAAAGAAAGTATGAAGTAAGTATCATTTTTTTATAGTAGTAATTCCTACTCTGTAGCCTATGACACATGGTGAACACTATTCCCAACATCATGCATTTGTCTCTACATGTTCAAACAAAGACCAATTCTTTTTTGGGGGGCGGAGGGGCAGGGATTCTCTGTATTGCTTTGAAGCCTGTCCTGGAACTTGATCTGTAGACCAGGCTGGCCTCGAACTCAAGAGATCCACCTGCCTCTGCCTCTTGAGTGCTGGGATTAAAGGCATGTTCCACCAACGCCCAGCAAAGACCAATTCTTAGCATCATTAAAAAAATGATTGACTTTATTTTGGTTTATTGTTTTGTTTTGTTTTGTTTTGTTTTTTTGAGACAGGGTTTCTCTGTAGCTTTGGAGGCTGGCTTGGAACTCCTTCTGTAGACTAGGCTAGTCTTGAACTCATAGAAACATGCCTGCCTCTGCCTCCTGAGTAGTGCTGGGATTAAAGGTGTATGCCACCACTACCTGATGGATTATTCATTTTTTAAAATAAAATAGCAAATAGCCAAAGTTCATTAGTGTCCATGATGAAACTTCAACAAAAAAAATCCAGTAGAACACAGTTGAGTTTGAGCCAGCGTGGGATACATGAGACATTATCCCCAAAAAACAAACAGGCCAAGCATGGTGGTAAACACCTTTCTTTGATTCCAGCACTTTTGAGGCCAGCCAGAGCTACACAGTAAAAGTATGTCACACACACACACACACAGGCTAACCTTTTATATAAAAGAATGTTTGATGGATAAAGACATATTAAATGGTCCAAGACCAAAATAAAAATTGAGTCCACTTTGTGATTTTGCCATACCATTTCTATGGTGGGACCATAACGATAGACCAGAAAACAACAAGGTGGGTGGGCATGGTTGTGCTCAATGGGCAAAGGTGCTTGCCAATCCCAGAACTCACAAAGGTAGAGGAGAACAAACTCCAAAACTAACATTTACATACATGCTATGTCAACAAACAAATATCCAGGAGGGAAGGCAGGAAAGAAGGGAGAAGGAGGGGAAGACGGTGGAAAAAAGGAAGGTAAAGTTTATATATGATTTTTAAGCTTTTTATGTGCATGGGCATTTGCATATACATATGTGCAGTGCATGGGTACATTGTATTCAGAGGCCAAAAAGGGGCATCACATCCCCTGGAAATGGAGTCAACATGGTTGTGAGCCACCATGTGGGTGCCAGGAACTGAGCCATCGCTCCAGCCCTAGAGGTTGAGCTCTACGTGATCTGAGTACTCACTCCTGTTGGGATTTTGGTTCAGAGAAATCCTACTCACCGTTCCATACAGCTGCACGTTCTGAGCACACTTCTTGCATATTGTATTGGTTTTACTGTTGAAGAAAACAATGAAACAAGACTTCTCTTAGAACATCTGTAACCCATTCCTCTGAAATCCAAGGCACTTGTCATTGCTGAGGTGCTAGCGGTAGGGGGTGTATAGCCTGCACATTTGATAAACTAGTAATAAAACCCTAGTTTAAGGAGAGAATGAGTTTCTTCAGTTTGTGCCTCTCGCCCCCACCCCAGTTTGGTACTTTACTCATACAGCCCATTATGGTATAGATATGAATACTTTGTTTTGGAATGGATTTTCATTTATTGATACAATTTAAGGTAAATTTTGTGATATGTATATTTCTCCTCTTGTTTAGGTATTGTGTTTATATAGCTCAGTTAGAAATGTAATGTATAATGTAGTACAGATTATAGATAATTACCTATGATAGTCAAAGCTTATAGTTAAGTTAGGTTTTCAAGATACACAGAGATGTATTTGAGATAGATAGAAATTCTTCAAACCTTTCAAAGACCTACAGAATATGGCATTTAAAATGGTTTAGGGTTTTTCTTGAAAATGAGACATAATTGTTCCTGGCAACACCACCTGCGTCAGAAAGGAAGATGGACATTGAAGAAACTCATTATGGAGTTTACTTCCAATATGGCAAGACTAGCCATTTGGACAAGATACTGCTCTTGTCTGGACTGTTTGACTTTATGCTATATAATATAAGCTGGACATGCAGGACACAACGGAAAGTAACTGCTGATTCAAGATGGACATTGCTACAGAGATCCTGCTTCATGGAAGAGTCTGCCAGACAGTCTGCAGGACACAGAGAAAAGTGACTGACAAACTGCCAATACAAGAAGACAGTTTAAACTTTCCTGCTTTGCTAAAGAGTCTGCCAGACACACTATGGCCTGTGGGCTGAAGATGGAAGATTACAGAAGAACTTCAGGTGACTGACAAGGCAAGATGTCTCTGTCATTTCTAGAGTTTATATACTATCCTTCTGTGGTCTTTAAAGGAGTTGAAGACAGATAGTTATGGTTATAGTTCATTAGTTAGGATTAAAGATACGTTACTTAGACTTTAGACACACAAAGAATGATGGAATATTTTCTTCAAATCTTGCTAAATGTTAATGGACTAAATATTGTTAACTGTGATTCTTACTTGATAACTGTTGTATAATATATTTTGCTATGATAAGGTTAAAACCCTTCTTTTTATTTAGACAGAAAAGAGGAAATGATGGGAGATGTCATTCTGTATATGTTTCTCATACTGGTTAATAATAAAGCACCATTGGTCAAAAGGAAAGGAAGATAAGAGAGACAAGGAGGAAATAGGAAGTAGTAAGGAGGAGTCAAGATGGAGAATCTGGAGAGATCTGGACGCCAGCCGCCTCCCCGGTAAGAGAAGGCCATATGAAAATACATAGACAGCAAAAATGGGTTAATACTTAAGACAAAGCTAGCCAATAAGAAACCAGTACCTGGCCAACAGTATAATATCAAATACAGAGTCTCTGTGTATTATTTGGGGCTGGCGCGGCAGCAGGACAAGACCAGCTGCGGCAGGCGGAAAAAACGTACTCGTTACAGCCCATGCTGACTGCAAACTCACTATGTAGTTGAGAACACCTTTAACCTCCTGCATGCTAAAACTTCAGATGTGGGACCACCATGCCCAGCTTTAATTATGACATCTTTAAGTATCCAAAGTGGAAAATATGGTGTTCACCGAAACAAAATACCAGAAAAGAGGTTAATTCTCTCGGCTTCTGATGCATATTTGAGAAATTCCAGGTGAGGAATAAATGTGTGTCTGGAATATGAACTCCAGACTACACTCTGCTTTGTAAGGAAGACTAAAAATCAGACTCAGGGAAACAGATGCTATCCAGGACAAATACTTAGTATCTGTGATTTCTCGAAGTTTGCCACTGACCAGAATTAACACTTCCTTTGCCTTGTGAAGATTTAAAAGTCATGGTATGGGGGCTGGAGAGATGGCTCAGAGGTTAAGAGCACTGGCTGTTTCTACCAGAGGACCTGAGTTCAATTCCAAACAACCACATGGTGGCTCACAACCATCTATAATGAGATCTGGTGCCCTCTTCTGGTGTACAAGCATGCATACAGATAATTGTATACATCATAAATAAATAAAATCTTTAAAAAAAAAAAAAAGTCATGGTATGACCTAAGTGCCTGAACTAAGCAATCTGCTTACAGAAACCCCATCTTCAGATAAAGACAAATTAGCCAGCCATAGTGGCACATGCCTTTACATCCAGAGCAAGTTCCAGGCCAGCTAGGGCTACACAGTAAAAGTATGTCACACATACACATAAGCTAACACTTTACACAAAAGAATGTCTGATGGATAAAGACATATTAAATGGCCCGAGACCAAAATAAAAATTGAGTCCATTTTGTGATTATTTTGCCATACCATTTCTACAGAGGGACCATAACATTAGAACAGAAAACAATGTGGGCATGATGCTGTACATCTTTAATCCCATCGCTCGGAAGGCAGAGGCAGGTGGATCTCTGAGTTTGAGGTCAGCCTAGTTTACAAAGCGAGTTCTACGACAGCTAGGACTACACAGAGAAACCCTGTCTTAAAGAAAGAAAGGAAAGAGAAAGAATGAAAGGGAAGGAAGGAAGATAAATTAGACACCTCAAAATGGAGAACATTTTAACTGAAATTCAGGATATAGCTGATAGAGTTACTTGTCTGTCAGATGGAAGGCCCTGAGTTTAATTCCAAGCACTCACAAAAGAAAAACAGAAAAGTATGCAAAGCAAATATTTACCAGGGCAATTTTTAATTATCTGTATGTATGCATGCCTGCCTATTGGCAATCCCTGTGGGAGCAGGTGGTGCCCTCAGGGGCTCTCATTCCCTGGAGTTATAGTTTTGTTTGTTTTATACAGAGTCTTACTACGTAGCTTTGGTAGTTGACCTGTAGTTCACTATGTAGACCAATGCTGCAATTAAAGGACTGCTAGTATTTTATTGTGGGGGAAGAGCGGTGTTGCTGTTTTTCTGAGACAGGGTCTCTGAGTGCTGGGATTAAAGATATGTGCTCGACCAGCCAGCTTGTTTAAAGTCATGTGTCATTCACTCTCCAGATCCATGATCACTGTATATGGTATTTACCTGAGGCAAGGTCTCACCAGACCCTGGGATTGCAGGTTGGCACCACTGAGTGCTCAAAGGGGCAGAAAACTGAACTAGTAAAATAAAAATCTAATTGGACAATGGGTAATAATATACAGGAAATAACATGCATACTATATGCCAGTGAATATACAGGAAACCACATAACTGTGTATAATGTAACTGACTACAAATCTGTATGTTCTAGCTGGGTAGTGGTGAATGCCCTGAGCTCACTGCTATGGAGGCAGAGGTAAGCAGATCTCTATACATAAGACTATCCTGGGTTTGAGGCCAGCCTGGTCTACAGAATGAGTTCCAGGACAGCCTTCAAAGCCACAAAGAAACCTTGTCTCCAAGAAAACAAAACAAAACAAAAAGACTATTCTGGGACTGGAGAGCTGGGTTCTGGTTAAGAGCACTTTAGAGATTTCCAGAGGACCTGAGTTCAGCTCCCAGTACCCATGTAGGTATCTCATGCCACCTTTAACTCCAGCTCCAGGGACACCTGATACCTCTAGCTTCTACCAGAACTTGTACACACAAACACACTTAACAATAAGAATAAAACTTAAAAAAAAAAAAAAAAAAAGGTTGCTACAATACAACTAATTACAGCCCTATGTGTACATGCAAGCAGAATTTTTTGTTTGGTTGTTTTTTAGAGACAGGGTTTCTCTGTGTATAGTCCTGACTGTCCTGTATACCAGGCTGGACTTGAACTCACTGAGTTTTGCCTGTCTGCCCCCCTGAGTGCTGGGATTAAAAGCCATAAGCCACCAGCAGCAGCAAGCAAAAACCTTAAGAAATAAGTCTATTTACGTTTCTATTTGTTTTGGTTTGGTTTTCTTGAGATAGGGTTCTTCTGTGTAACCCTGATCATCCTGGAACTCACTCTGTAGACCAGGCTAGCCTTGAACTTGAAGATCCACCTGCCTCTGCCTCCGGAGTGTGTGTGCTACTATCCTTGGCATATATTTTTTAATGTTACTATTTTTCAAAAAAAAAAAAAATGTATGTTCTGGCCAGGCAATGATGACACATGGCTTTAATCCCAGACCTAGAGAAGCTAAAGATAAAGACCATTTCAAACTGAAAGCTAGCATGGACTACTGTCTCGAAAAGAAACCTAAAAACAGCAAGAAAACCTCTTTCAAAGTCAACCAGAACTCTACCTCTCCTGCTGGTACTCAGTCCTGCAGTAGGTGCACTTCACAACAGGGTGAGCAATCCGGCATTCCTGAAAAGAGAGGAGGCGATCATTTGAAAAGGCCCTGGGAGTGGAAACAGGCTTCGGCAGGAAGCAGCAGAGCTGGGGGCTAACTATTCCTAGCACAGCCACTACGCTTGAAGTGAGTCATGTAACTCCCTGAACCTTATTTTCCTCCTCTGTAATATCCTCATCACTTCCCTGCTGTTGGTGTGGAAATGGGAAACTGTATGAACTACTCATAGATTGAAAAGCAAATGTATGCATGAATAAAGCAGACTCCAGATTCCACGGCTGACTATCTGCCATTGTTGAATACCAAGGATGACTTGAAAATAAAGGCAACAGATTCAAGCCACTTTGTTTACAGAACTTCCTTTAAAAAAAAAAAAAAAAACAGCAGGTGGATCTCTGTGAGTTCCAGGCCAGCCTGGTATACAAAGTTCCAAGTCAGGCTCCAAAGCTACACAGAGAAACCCTGTCTCAAAAAACAAACAAATCAAAACCAAAAAAAAAATCATTCTTGGGCTGGGTTTAGGGGGCACACGACTTTCTGAAGAGACAATCGGATCTCTATGAGTTCCAGGACAGCCAGAGCTTCCCTGTCTCAAAAACAAACAAAAAGAAAATCTCAAATCTGTTTTTATATCAAAAGGGACACTGAAACACTCTCTCAGACTCAGTAAACATGAGTAGCTAAAGGAAAGAGGTAAAGATAAGAGCTTTTTTTTTCCTCGTGAGCTAGAAACATTCTGAAATATCTGAGAATTCATAAACAGTCATTTCATAGGAGTTTGGTGATTTAATTGCTGTTGCTCTATTCACCTGAACAAAGTGGGATGAAGAAACAAAACCGCTGGCATTTCAGGAGTTCAAAAATGGTTAGGGCAAGGCATAAGGCTACCAACAAGGTGCTAAAAAGTCATCTGATTTGTGCGTTCCAAGGCTACATTGAAAACTTTTTTCATTTTCCCTAATAAAGCCTTGCCACCTCCAACTTTTGAGATTGGCTGAAAAGTGCCCATGAAGTGTCCGAGTTCGAGACACTCCTCACAGGCTGCACCCAACTCCGGGATTCAATCTCAGGCGGGACAGGAGGGTCCCCGGGCCCTCATTCTGCACCCAGGGCGATCACAGCAAGAGGCGGTCCAATGAGATCCTGCCGGGGGAGCCAGTCGGGGACAAACAAGAGACTCGTCGTCCCCTCCCGCGACCTCACCGGGTCCGAGAAAACCCCGCCGTTGCTAAGCACCGGGAACGCCGGCTATCAGGGCCCGAACTCGGCCCCGGGCTCCCCCACGTGCCCCGCAGTCCCCGGCCTGCCCGGCGCCGTTTCTCGGCGAAGCGGACCGGCCACACCCTGCCCGAGGGGACCCCGGCGGGCGTCCTCGTAAGACCGAGAATTCCGAGCCGCGCCCGGAGCGTCCCCCGCTCCCGGCCGCCGCCCCAGCCCGCGCACCTTGCACAGCTGCTGCCCCTGAGACAGCGCCTCGAAGGGGAAGCGCTGGTGGCACTTGGTGCAGGCGTAGAGCGCCGCCATGTCCGGCCCGGGCCGTGCTCACCGCCGCCCCGCCCGCCGGCCCGCCGCTTTATCTGACAGTCTCAGGCACAACCTGGCGGCGGCGGCCGGCCGCGGGCTACGGAGGGCGGGCGAGCGGGCGGGCGAGGGCGGGCCGCCGGCGCGGGGGCGGGCTCTCCGGTGCTGAGCGGCCGTTCGCTGGTTCGCCTGGACGTCGATCAAACCGGAGGGGGCGGAACGTAAAGGTCCCAACGGCTCTGATTCGGTCTAGATTGGACTACGCCACTATGACGCTCGAGGCCGCGATTATGTAAAGCGCAGTCACGCGGGGGCGCCGCCTGAAGAGAGCGTCTTCCGACCGGGGATCGCGGAAGCTCTCTCGCTCCGCCCACTTTCCCGCCGTGTCCACGCCTTCGCCCCGCCTCTCCTGGGCCGCGGGCTCATAAATGCTTCTCGCGATACTCCGTGAAGTTGTGATGTTTTGGGTTGCCATGGAGCTTCCTGCTAGCCGGAAGAGGGCGGGATCGGGGTGACAGTGCTGCTACGTCGGATTCGAACTCCGAGGCGACCCTGAGTTTGAACCAGGTGGTCAGCCAAGAAGGAAACTCTATCCTCGGAGTCGGCGAGTCTGCTCAGCCCTCTAAGAGGGAAACAGGATATTAAGACGAGTGTCCTCTATAGGCTGGAGAGATGGCTCCAAGTGTCTTGTCTGCTACTGCTCTTACAGAGGAGTTTGATTCCCAGCACCCACATCTAGTGGCTCAAATGGTCTGTAACTCCAGCAGCAAGGGTTCCCGATGCCTCTGAACTCTGCAGGCATCTGCACTTGCGTGCATTTACAGATATTCACCACCAAATAAAATGTAATAGAAAAGAAAAGATTTTTAACCAATTAAACATGGCCTCCTTTCTCCCAGGGTTATGTATGTGCTTGCTCAGATGCCAGCCTTTGTGCTCCTGTTGCCTCTGATTCTAGCGCCAGATCTGTACTGTTTGGCCATTTTACAGTTCTCACCCTTTTCATCAGAATATACCTTTCATGGTATATTCTGTGTGAGCCCTGTCTACAAAGGAAGTTCCAGGACAGCCAGGGCTATTACACAGAGAAATCCTGTCTCAAAAAAAGCAAAACAATATCAAAAGATGACCTGTGATCCTCCTGCCTCTACCTTCCAAGTACCAAAACCACAGGCCTTAGTCATTATGCTCAGTTTATTTGGTGCCTGGGATCAAACCTAGGACTTCGTGTCTGTTAGATAAGCATTCCTCCACTGAGCTACATTCCCAGTCTTTGTTTTAATGTGTATGAGTGCTTTGCCTGCATATATGCATGCCTATAACACCATCTGTTTGACTGGCATGCCTATACACCTTATGATTGCCTGGTACCCTTGGGGACCAGAAGAGGATCTTGGCCCCCCTGAACTTACAGACAATTGTGAGCCACCATATTCATGCCATAACTCAATCCTGGATCCTTTATAAGGACAAGTGCTCTAAACTTCCCAGCCATCTCTCTAGCTCCTGAAAGATAGAGTTTTGAGGGAATTATCAATCTGCATGTGGAATTTAGTGTCCTGAGCCTGGATGTGACCTTGAAATCATGTAAGACCTTTGTGAGGCAAAAGAAAACAGAGATCCGGCTAGAGAGGAGACATCCATAGAGGAGCCATATGTAAGAAGATGCAGAAAGGAGATGGAGAGATGGCTCAGTGGTTAAGAGCACTGGCTGCTCTTCCAGAGGACATCAGTTCAATTCCCAGCACCCACATGGCAGCTCACAACTGCCTGTAACTCTAGTTCCAGAGCATCTGACACTTTCACACCAATATACACAAGATAAATTTTGAAATATAAAGATGCAGAAAGAGAGGGTGTTGCATTACAGAATCCAAGAGACATTGGATCCTGCCTCAGAACAACAAAACAAAAGTTAGATCTGAGTCCAGGAAAAGAGCAAGAGACACCAGTCAACCTTGTTAACAGCTACTTGATGGCTGAACCAGCCTTGCCTGTATTTGCTAAATGTCTAGGCTGAAAAACCTAGAGCTTATCTATCATGTTTTCCTTTGTGTCTTGTTTTGTCTTGAGGCTGGGACTCATTGGCTGGCCTGGAACTTGCTCTATAAACCAGGCTGGCCTCTAACACAGCCTGCCTCCTCCTTTTCCTGTATGGTGGGACTCGAGGCACGCACCATCATACCCAGCCTCTCTGTGACGTTAGCAGCAATGGCTGGCTGGGTGTACCTTGGAGGAAACTGAGAAAAAAAGTTCTTATGGGTTTTGTTCAGAGAGGCAAAATACAAGAATAAAGAAAGCAAATACCAAGCCAGATGTGGTGATTTCTGTTTTTTTTTTTTTTTTCAATTTATTTATTTTTATATGCATTGATGTTTCGCCATATGTGTCAGGTCCCCTGAAACTGGAGTTACAGACAGTTGTGAGCTGTCATGTGGGTGTGCTGGGACTTGAACTCAGGTCCTCTGGAAGAGCAACCAGTGATCTTAACCACTGAGCCATCTCTCCAGCCCTAAAAATGAAATTTCTTTTCTTTTTTGTTTTTTTCGAGACAGGGTTTCTCTGTGGCTTAGGGGACTATCCTGGAACTAGCTCTTGTAGATCAGGCTGGTCTTGAACTCACAGAAATCTGCCTGCCTCTGCCTCCTGAGTGCTGGGATTAAAGGTGTAAGCCACTACCTCCCAGCCATGATTCCTGTTCGTAATTCCAGTGCTCAGGAGGCTAAAGCAGGATCATGGTGAGTTTGGTGCCATGATGGGCTATTTATCAAGACCCTGTCCAAAAAAAAAAAAAAACAAAACAAGATACAGCTGGGTGGTGGTGGCATATGCCTTTAATGCTAGTACTTGGGAGGCAGAGGCAGGGAGATCTTTGTGATTTTGAGGTCTACAAAGCAAGTTCAAGGGCAGCCAGGACTACACAAAGAAACTGTCTCAAAAACAAAAACAAAACCAGATAAATAATATGGCTCCATTGACAGAGTGCCTGCCGAGCATGAAACCCTACATTTGATCCCCAGCACCTAATACACTGGGAGTCATCACAGTACTCTGGAAGTGGAGGCAGGAGGCAGAAGTTTAAAATCATCCTTGGGTGAGAGTTCAAAGAGCCTGATCTAGGCATCATATCTCTAAATAAATACCTATCCAGTGAAAGATCAATGAGTGAGTAACCTGTTTTGGGTCCAGGTGGAGCCATAGAAATGGCTCCACATCATCTTTAGAGAGTTCAAACCCTCTATTGCCCTTTCAAGGTCAAACCACAGGATCTTTGCCCCAAGAAGTAACTAATGGGTGTCTAACTTTAACAACAGGGCATTTGGCCTATGGCATGGCTATTATGTGTCTTGCCTTGAAGACAGGATACTTGGTTTGGGTGTGGTTTCTTGACGTTTGTATTGAGAAGGTAATCATGCTTGTTTGTTCTTTGTATCTTGGCAAGGAAGTCTCTTTGCCCCCCCCCACTTTTGATGGAGATGTATAAGGACTGTGTTTAATAATCTTGGGGCTTTCCCCAGTATTCACTGGAGATTTCCCTCCCAAGTCTATCCTATGTCTGTCTTTTCTTTTGTATCTATAATTTTTCTACCTGCCATTTCTTTTTCATTTATTTATTTTTATCTTATCTACATTGGTGTTTTGCCTGCAGGTATGTCTGTTTGAGAGGGTTGAACCCCCGGAACTCCATTTACAGACAGTTGCCAGCTGCCATGTGGTTGCTGGGAATTGAACCTGGGTCCTCTGGTAGAGCAGCCAATGCTCTTAACCACTGAGCCATCTCTCCAGTCCCTGTGTCTTAAAGTTAAATATGAAACAAACACCCTAGTGTGGTAGTGCATGCCCAGAACCCCACCTACCAGGAGTCAGAGACACTTGGATCCCTGTATATGTTGGAAGTCATCCTTGGCTACACAGCAAGTTCCTGGTGTCAAAATAGATGCTCCAACTATAGAGGGGATCAGCCACCCCTTATATCCTATCTGGCACCTTCCTTAAATGTGCTAAATTCAGAAACCCCTCTCTTCTAAAGTGTATGAAAGTACGGGATTCTTGGTGCTCTGTGGTTGCTTTTAGATCTCCTTCCCCCACTCCAGGTTCTCCAGCCCTGGATCCCAGACATTACTAAATAATATTTTGCCTGAACTCCATCGCAGTGCATCTCTCTACTGATCCTGAAAAAAAAAAAAAAAAAAAAAAATCTGAATTACTTTAAAGGCCCAAGCCACCCAGGACTACATTGCAAGTTCCAGGCCAGCCAGAACTGTAAACCCAGATGAGGAGGTGCCATGGTGTCCAGACAGACTTGGTCACCAATGCCTGTATTTCTCACAATCTACAAGATCACAATCTGTGGAAACCGAGGAATCTTACCGCCATGTTGGAGAAGCGCATCATCCAGGGTACCCTCAAGTGGCCACGAGAGAAGCAGTGGCTATACGAAGGCAACCAGCTCCTCAATGACAAACACTGGGTGAGCATGGCCTCAGTCAGACAGCCGGTATCTATGCTCTGGCCACAGCAAGCCTGGCCCTCCAGGAAAATGCCTTCAGGACTTCAGAGTCTGAACTCTTGCGCTCCTGGACAGAGTTTCCGTGAGACTGCTTAGTGAATGAACAAATGGCAGGAGTCTGAGCCCCTACACCTCAGGATGAAAGGAGAGAACCAACCCCTGCCCTGCACATGCTCTGTGGCACCCCTGCCCCCACCCCTGCCCTGCACCCATCTGGTCTTAAACATATGTTTAAAAAGTTTTGTTTTGGTGTCTGTCTGGTTGCTGCCTCTTTTTCGGCGTGGTCCCAGCCACTCCAGGCCATGTCCTCCCTGGAAGGGTGTTGCTCTGGCCCTGTCTCACCAGGCTGCCTGCTGTACTGTCCAACTGGGAACTTGGTCTAACTGCCTATCACGAGTACCTTGGGGATGGATGTGGGCCGCCCTGAGGGCCAGGCAATCCTCAGTCGCGGGGGGGGGGGGGGGGACGGGGGACGGGGGACGGGGGACGGGACGGGACGGGACGGGACGGGACCGGGGACGAGACCAGACCAGCCTGTCAGGCAAGGGACAAAAGAGACCATCCCTACAGAGTCAGACCCAGGTGACATCTGCCCTGCTCCGTGCTCCTTACTTTCCTGGTGGAAGGGCAAAGCCGGAAGGCACAGAAAAGGTTTTTGTGACACCTCCATGAGTCCCACCTAAATCCCACGTGGACTCTTGTCCTTGTGGTTAGAGGTCAAAGACAGCTCCTCCGCCAAGCATCTGTGGAGCTCTGGGAGCCACCGATAGATGGAGGAAAGCAGAACAGAAGGTACAGCTCAGTGCCTGGCCTACCACGAGAAACACCCAGGTTTAATCCCCAGCACTGCCTGTCCCCCAGATTTAAAAATAATTCTGGTGGTTTAAGTGACATGTAAAGGCTTGGGCTCTGCTCTCCTCAACATCAAGAGTGTATGTGCACAATGGCACGCATGCACACACACACACACACACACACACACACACACACACAAAGGTAACTGACTTCTATAGCTTGAATTCTCAGGCACAACTTAGCAAAAATCTTCTTCTAGGCTGGGTATAGGTGGTACACACCTTTAGTCCCAGCACTTGGGAGGCAGAGACTTCAGCTGAGTATGGGAGCACAGCCCTTAATCTCAACACTTGAGAGGTTCATGTAAGTTAATATAGCTACAGATACTGAATTCCAGAACAGCCAGAGCTATGTACTAAGACCCTGACTCAGAAACAAGGTTTTTAAAAGCAGATATGAAAATAGAAATTTGTTGGAAAGAAGATAAGATTCAGTGAGTGCGGGAGGGGGGACAAGAGAGGAGTGTGTGAGAATGTGTGTGTGAGTGTGTGTGTGTGTATGTGTGTGAGTGTGTGTGTGTGAGTATGTGTGTGAGTATGTGTGTGAGTATATGAGTATGTGTGTATGTGTGTGTGTGAGAGTATGTGTGTGAGTATATGTGTGAGTATGTGTGTATGTGTGTGTGAGTATGTGTGTGTGAGAGTGTGTGTATGTGTGAGTGTGTGTATGTGTGTGTGAGTATATGTGTGTGAGTGTGTGTGAGTATGTGAGTGTGTGAGTATGTGTGTGTATGTGTGTATGTGTGTGTGAGAATGTGTATGTGTGTGTATGTGTGTGTGTATGGGTGTGAGTATGTGTGTGTGAGTATACGTGTGAGTATGTGTGTATGTGTGTGTGAGTGTGTGAGTATATGTGTGTATGTGTGTGTGAGTGTGTGTGTATATGTGTGTTTGAGTATGTGTGTATGTGTGTGTGAGAGTATGTGTGTGTGTGAGTATTGTGTGTGAGTATGTGTGTGTGAGTATATATGTGAGTATATGTGTGTATATGTGTGTGAGTGTGTGTGTATGTGTGTGTGAGTATGTGTGTGTATTTGTGTATGTGTGTAAGTATGTGTGTAAGAGTATGTGTGTGAGTATATGTGTGTGTATGTGTGTGTGTGAGAGTATATGTGTAAGTATGTGTGTGTGAGTATGTGTGTATGTGTAAGTATGTGTGTAAGAGTATATGTGTGAGTATGTGTGTGAGTATATGTGTGTGTATGTGTGTGTGTGTGTATGTGTAAGTATGTGTGTGAGAGTATGTGTGGGAGTATATGTGTGAGTATGTGTGTGAGTATGTGTGTGTGTATGTGAGTATGTGTGTATGTGTGTGTGTGTGTGAGTGTGTGTCCACTTTGTGCTGCTACAACAAATCATCCAAGACTGGGCAGTTCATTTAAAACAAGCAAACAAACAAACAAACAGCCCCAGAATTTTATTAAATGAAACTCAAAATTAAGTCAAAAGAAATCATAAAATTTTTACTATAAAAATTTCCTTGGAATTAAAATGTGCTATCTTCTCCTTTTGGGGGAAAAGGCATTTTATTACAAAGGAAAACTCTAGCACAAATTATATAAATCACATCCACTAACGATAATGTCATTTACTTTGCATTTATCTCATAATGAAACTGGAAAAAAAGGGCAGGTTTTCCAATAATTACCAATTCGTGGAAATATTGTGTTTAAATAGATTTTGAGATTATAATTTCTCAAAGGAAAAAAAACCAAACAAACAGAAATTTGGCTGGTGCATACCTTTAATCCCAGCACTCGGGAGGCAGAGGCAGGCGGATCTCTGAGTTTGAGGCCAGCCTGGTCCACAGAGTGAGTTCCAGGACAGCCAGGGCTACACAGGGAAATGCTGTCTTCGAAAACAAACAACAGAAATCTGTTCCACCAAAGATAAAGGCGCTACAGTTTTGGTTCTCTGAGGGCTGTGCTCCCTGTTGACTCTTTAGAGAGGAGGAATACTGTGTCATCTCACAGCAGAAGAGGGTCAAGGGGCACGGAGAGATGAAACCTCTTTCATGAGATCCTTAATTCAGCTGAAGAGAAGGGGGCCCTCAGGACCATCCTGGTAGATGGTTTCACCCAACTCCTGACTTTTGGAAGGAACACATTTGGCGACAGCACCACCTTCTGGTGTCTGTGAGTAATGCGGCTATGCTGTGTTAAAAAGTCTCTGAAAACCTTTCCATTTTATTTATATATTTGTTTGCTTGTTTATTTATTTGAGACATGGTCAGACTATAGAACTCTGGCTGGCCTGAAACATGCTGTGTAGACCAGGCTGGCCTCAAAATCACAGAGATCCACTTGCCTCTGCCTCCTGACTGTGAGCCAATACATCCAACCTTCAATTTTGTTGTTGTTTTTGTTGTTTTGTTTTTCAAGGCAGAGTTTCCCTGTGTAGCTTTGGAGCCTGCCTTGGAACTAGCTCTTGTAGGCCAGGCTGGTCTCAAACTCACAGAGATCTGCCTGTCTCTGCCTCCCAAGGGCCGTGATTAAAGGTGTGTGCCACCACCTGGTAGCTTTGTTCTTTTTTTTTTTTTTTTTTTTTTTTTGGCTTCTTTTTCTTTCTTTTCTTTCTTTCCTTTTCTTTCTTTTTTTGAGGCAGGGTCTCAAAAGTTCTAGAACTTCCTGTGTCTCTATGTAGACCAAACTCACAGAAATCCACCTGTGTTTGCCTCTGCCTCCACCACCAGACACTGTGTGTCCTTTGGTCTTCACTGTTGGGTTGTAGCGCTCCTTTATGGGATCTGGAGAAGGTGTGTTCATGTCACTGGGGGTAGGCTTTGAGGTTTCCAAAGCCCATGCCATTTCTGGTGTCTCTACTTCCTGTCTGTAGATCAAGACGTGAGCTCTAACACCACGCCTGCCTGCCTGCTGCCGTGCCCTCCACCATGATGGCCAAGGACTTACCTTCTGAAACTGTAAGCCCCCAATGAATAGTTGACTTTGATAGTTTTTGAGAAGAGCCCTTCCTGAACCTGGAGCTCATGGTTAGTCCAGTCTTGGCTGGACAGCGAGCCCAGGGACCTTCCTGTCTCTGTCTGACACCCGCAGTGCAGGAGTTCAGGTATGTCACCATGCCCAGCTTTTCACACGGGCACTGAAGACCTGAACTCATGACCTCATGCTTTCTCAGCAAACACTTTACTGACTGAGGCATCTCCCTGGCTCCCATTCTCTATCTACCATATTGTAAGTAAATGTCCAAGTCGCTCCCTACAATAGGCAGACTTGGGTTTGTTTTTGTTGTTTGTTTGAGACTGGGTCTGACTATGGGGATTCCAGGTTGGCCTAAATTTACTGTGGAGACCAGGCTATCCTCAAACTCTTAGCAATCCTCCTGTCTCAGCCTTCCTAGTGTTGGGATTATAGACAAGCAGCACACATTTGGCTCCAACCAAGGATAGTTATGTCTCAGTCCAAGGCCTCAGCATCCAGCATTGCACCTTGGTGCCGAGCGTCACAGGCTGTCTCAAGCTTCACCAGGAGTCAAGTGTTAGAGCTTTGTCAAGAACTCCATTAAGCCTGTGATAATGGGGACTGAAGCAGCTCCCACAGTGGAGTTTGAACCAGCTAAGCCTTCGAGGCTCCAGCTTCCCCAGCGACAGTGTGGTGGAATAAGGTAATAGTCCCAAAGTGTAAACTTTTGCTACCTAAGGATTGCAGCTTCCATAAAAGCATCCAGCTGTACCTTTCTTCTCAGGGTCTGTTTCCTAGGGAACCTAGGCTGACATTTAGCATCAAAGCAGACCTTCAAGGTGTGATTTCAGGATTGTGAAAAGTAACCTGGAAGCAAATAATGGTAGAAATGAGAATAGCTCTGACCTTCAGTGGATGTCCCCCCTACTTTTTTTTTTTTTTTTTTTTTTTTTTTTTTTTTTTGAGAAGGGTCTCTTTATGTAGCCCTGGCTGTCCTGGGACTGCCTTTGCAGACCAGGCTGGCCTTGAACTCACAGAAACCACCTGCCTCTGCCTCCTAAGTGCTGGGACTAAAAGCATGCTCTACCACCACCCAGCTAGGCATCCTAATTATTGAATCTTTTGCTGATAAAGGATCCTAAAGGGTATCATCACAGAGGGCTCTAAATAGACTTTCTATGCAGTTTTCCATTTCCAGGCAACATTTTAGTAGAGAATGAACAGGACCCTGCGGTCAGGGATAAGAACACTGACACGGGCAAACTTAACTCTCTCAGGCTCCTGGTTTCCAGGTGGTGGAGATATCTCCTCCCCTATATGCAGGGAAAAGCAGTTTCCTCTTACCTGAGAGTACACAATGGTCTTGTGCAAAGTAGAGGCCGATTTGTCTTTCTTCAGATCTATTTCTGTCACACTCAAATAACTGGGTTCCTAGCAACTCAGAGTGGAGCAGTCATGACCTGGGAAAGGTAAACTGCATGTCAGAGGGCTTGGAAGAGGTACCTAACAATTTTGGAGACTTGGAGGTGGCAGTGGGGGGGGGGCAGTCAGAACACATGATGAGATTAAGATAAGGTCTGAAGGAATTTGTCTACTGGGACCACTCCAGTGACACAACCTTCTTGCAAATATGCCTACTGTAATTCTCTTTCCTGCCAGCTCCAAAATAACAACCCAGAGACTTGTTATTAATTATGAAAGCTTCACCTTAGCTTAGGCTTGTCCCATTAGCTCTTATGACTTAAATTAACCCATTTATTTTAATCTACATTCTGTCAAGTGGCTCATTACCTCATCTCTCCATACTGATCATGTTGCTTTCTCCTTGTCTGGCTGGTGGCCCCTCCTTTCTTCCTTTCTGTCCCCAGAAGTCCCACCTAAACTCGTCCTGTCTAGCTATCGGTCCTGTCTAGCTATCGGTCATTCAGTTCTTTGTTAAACCTGTCTCAGTGACACGTCTTCACACGGTGTAAAGGAATATTCCACAACAGCCTTGAGCTGGCCTCTCCAGGTACTTTCCAAAGATGGTCAAGTCCTTCTCTTTTGTGCACTGGCCACACCTCACACCAAGAGATGCTCTCTAGGGGCAGGATGTAGCTCAGTGGTCTGGTACTTGGCTAGCACGTATGAAATCCTAGGTTCAGTGCCCAGTATGCCACTCTACCTGTAAAACAAAAGAGAAATCTCACCATGAACCTTTGACTTCCATGTATGCCTAGATAAGCACACCCAAATGTAGTGAGATAGTTCTGTGGCACTGACCACGCCCATTGGGGGGGTGGAGCCATGGGCGGAGTGACCTGTGGAAGGAGGTCGGAGGGGGCGAGGAAAGGCACTCTCTTGCTGGCATGACTGGGACAGGAGAAGATCGGGTTGAATTTCCTGGTGTTCATCTGTCTAGGTTGTAAGTTATTTCTCCCTGAATAAACATCTATTCGGCCTATTTGTTTATCCTGATCCTTATTTTACCGCGATACCCATATGCATAAATACACACACATGCGTACACAGATGTATAATATTTGAAGTTTGTTTCTCCTTGTCCTTGTATCGACATTGATTGGCCTTGTGACTTGCCCTCACCAAGAAAAGGCGATAGAAACAAAACGGCTCCAGCTCCAGGCTAGCTGTTAGGAAAACTAGCACCACAGGAAAACTAGCACCACGGAGGAAATCCGATCCAGCCGGGCCCCTACCACACAAGGAGGTAGGAGCTGGCCATGTGGAGACATCTCGGTGTCCTATTCAAGGAATAGGACATCTTAGACACTTTAGCTCCCCCAACACCAAACTAAGCCTCACTCAGACAGCAGACTTTGTGGGGCCAATGAACTAAGCCCCAAGGATCTCTGTTGTTTTTTGGTTGGTTGGGTTTTTTTTTTTTTTTTTTTTGCTTCTTTGTTTTTGGTTCAAGAGAGGGTTTCTCTGTGTATGTAGCCCTGGCTGTCCTGGAATTCACTCTGTAGACCAGGCTGGCCTTGAACTAAGAGAAATCCTCCTGCCTCTGCCACACATGCTGGAATTAAAGGTTTGTGTCACCATGCTCAGCTCTAGTTTTTTGTTTTGTTTTTGTTTTGGTTTTTTGAAGCAGGGTTTCTCTGTAGTGCTTTGGAGCCTGTCCTGGGACTAGCTCTGTAGACCAGGCTGGCCTTGAACTCACAGAGATTTGTCTGCCTCTGCCTCCCAAGTTCTGGGACTACAGGTATGCACCACCAACGCTGGGCTTCAGCTCTAGTTTTTAAAAAAAAATAGGATTTCTGGGGGAAAAAAAAAAAAAAAAAAAAAAAAAGGATTTCTAGCCTAAGCTGGCCTCAAACACCTTATGAATCAGAAGATAACCTCAAGTTCTAATCCTCAGTTTACACCTCCTGGGTGCTGGGATCATGGGCTTGTGTACCACACCCGCTTTATTTTCTGCTGAGGATCAAATCCAGGGCTTCCTGCTTGTGCTTCGTAGATGTACTCTATTAATTGAGCTACTTCTTCCCACCCCACCCCCTTGTTTGGACAGGTGCTCCTTATATCACAGAGGCCATCCTCAGTTTTTAATTCCTCCTACTTATGTCTCCCAAGTGCTAGGATAGTAAACCTAAGCCACCATGCACAGTGCCGCCACGTTTATGGGTAATAAACATCTGCCTGTTCCTGACGGGATGGCTGCTGAGTGCTGGGGTGGACTGATTGGAAAAGGACATTCAGAATTGTCACTGTCTGTGAAAGACACAGAAGCTGCGTTATGGATGAGAATGCCCTCCTCCCATATATTTGAATGCTTGGTCCCTAGTTGGTGAACTATTTAGGAAAGTTTAGGAGGTGTGGTCTTCTTGGTGGAGGTGTGTCAGTGGTTCTGGGGTTTCAAAAACCTGCACAATTCCCAGTTAGCTAGAATATCTCCAGGGCTGGAGAGATGGCTCAGCAGTTAAGAACACTGAATGCTCTTCCAGAAGTCCTGAGTTCAATTCCCAACACTCACATGCGCACACACACTCACACACTTGCGTATGGTGGCTCACAACATGTATGTATAGTGGGATCTGATGCCCTCTTCTGGCATAAAGTTGATAGATCATTCATATACATAAATACATAAACGAGTCTTTAGACTATCTCTGCCTTGTGCTTATGGATTAAAAGGTAAATTCTCAGGCTGGGTGGTGGTGGCTCATGCCTTTAATTCCAGCTCTCTCGGGAGGCAGAGACAAGTGGCAGTCTGTGAGTTCGAGGTCAGCCTGGTCTACTGAATGAGTTTCATTCGGGACAGCTAAGGCTATACAGGAAAACCCTGTCTGGGAGGGGGGGGAAGCACCAAGTGTTAGGCCCTGTGTTCGTACCTCATCCTTGGAGGATACAGCATGGCAGCACATGCCTTTAATCACAGAACATCTGAGGCTCTGATGTTCAGCCATGCTCACTGTGGTCCTTTGGACAGAGTGGGCAGATGTGTCGCTGGGCCCCAGGTGTGACTAAGCATCTATGGTTACATGCCAGATAGGCACATGTCCAAGCAAGATATCAGCATACAGGCACTGCAGCATTCTAATGCTTGATAGCCGTGGTACATCCACAGCTGAGTCAGTCAGCCCCAGAAGGTGTGTGTGAAATTAAGTGTGTGTGTGTGTGTGTGTGTGTGTGCATGTGTGTGTAATGTGTGTGAAATTAAATGCCAGCAGGCTCAGGCTCTCTAGCATCTGTGTGGATTTGACAACTCACCTTTGACCTGCCCTGGTGGCTTTAAGGAGGCTTTTTGGCAAGCCACTGGTAAAGGAGGGGGAAAGCTGAGTCCAGAACAGGACTGGAAGGCTGGTAGTGTGGGTGGGTGCATATATATATGAATCCACAAAATGGGCACACATCATGTGACCCTCTGTCCCACAAGAATACTGGCCAGGAGGAGGTTGCACAGCCAGTCCCCACCTATGGATGCCTGCTAGCCCCTTCATTTCACTCCTCTAGCTTTGCAGTAGACTTTGTCAGGAGTATCAATGGAGACAATGATGGGGCTATGAATCAGCTAGACAACTTAGGCTCCACCTTGTGGAGACTGACCTAGCAACCACCAACCAAATACCAACCTTCCAGCAACAGGAAGTGCAGCTGAATTTGCTCAGAGACAACAGCCAGCCACCTGGTGGCTACATCAGACCCTTTCTATTTTGGGGGTCAGTAATAATTCTGACCTTCAGGAATTGCAATGTTAGCCAAAAAAAATTATTCACAGGGCTTCTGTAAGTAGCACCATTCAAAGGCTTCCAAGAGTGCTCTATCTGAATCAGAGAGATAACTCAGTGGATAAAAGTATTTGCCACCAAGCCGAGTTCAGTCCTTCAGAACTCCCATGATGGAAGAAACCAGGCATAGTGTGCACACCTGTAATCTCAATATTCAGAAAGCAGAGGCAAGAGGAGCAGAAGTTCAAGGTCATCCTCGGCTACAAAAGGAGTTCAAGGCCTGGCATGCAAGGGGAAAGTGTATACATTTGTGTGTGTGTGTATGTGTATACACATGCATATATTATGTAAGATACATATATAAATGTGACAATAGCCATATGCACATGCTCTTGCCATTTTTACCATGCACCCATCACACAGAAGTAGACAGCCTGAGGGAACAATGGAAGGGAGTGACTTCATCCCCCAAAGCTTTGCAAGGGTTATAACAGTCTATGGAGCTTCATGAGATCATTGTGGAACAGGAGCGGCCTCATACACACAGAGCACTCTGTGCAGGCCCTGTCATGCAGCAAGTGCTCAATAAATGTTTTCAGTGTTAACTGGGTTGGCTTTTGAAAGATCTCTGTGCCCTAAGGGAAGCTGGTGGTCAGCTCCACTAAGCCTGACAGGGCGGTGGCTCCCACAGTGGCGTGACATGCTTTGAATACTCTTGGCTGTTCCCAAGGTCCCTGGCTTGAATTACAATCTTCTGCCAGCAGGCAGGGCACAGATGCTGGGAGAGAGGAGACCAGAAAACTCTGCATAGTGCAGGAAATGGAAACTCTGATGGGGATTGGCTGCCTGGGGCAGGGTGGAGGGGATCCAACATGATTATAAAAAGCCAGCCTTCAGCCAGCCAGAAAGTAGCTTCCTCCTGCGGCACCCATCTATCAGCAGGCTCTGGGCAGCAACACGGCTTTTCTTCTCTCCTCCAAGGTAAAACCAGGAGGCAGGAAGTGTGGGTGCAAAGCTGCCCCCCCCATGAGCTGCCTGCCGGTGAGCCTCCTATTAGGGAGGCAGAATCCTTGGGTTCCTTTCATGCCCTGGGCTGTGACTAATATGAAGATAGGGCTTTTAGCAGATGGATTGGGAAGCTGTGAGAACCACAAAACCTAGCTTAGAGATGCCATTTCAACTCTCTATGCCCTGAACCCTATCACTTCACTGCACCTTGGTTCCTTCCAAGGTGCAAGATGCCTCAGATAGTTAAAGGGGTAGCAGCAATCACCTTAACTATCAGAGGCAGCTGCTACCCCTGACAACCTGAGTTCAGTCCGTACCCAGAGCACACACAGTGGAAAGAGAACCTACTCCTGCAATCTGGCCTCTAACCTCTATATATGCGACATGGCAAATGCTCCCCTCCACACCCCAAAGCAAACACACAAACAAAGCAATGAATAAATAAAGGACTTTTAATGGAGATTAGGCCACCCTTCCTAAGGTCTGTGACTTTGAGTTCTCCTCTGAGGACAGATGAAGTCATCTGAAATGGTTGTCGCAAGTGTAGCCATGAATAGCAGTGAGCTGTGAGTTTAAACCCTGACTCTTCATCTTGTTGGCTGTGAAGTCTTGGGGCTATTACTTACTATCTCCAAGTTCCACTCTTCTTATCTGTAATGCATGGTTGGTAATAATGGCACCATGGGGTTTTGTTTGTTTTATTACATTTTATTCATTTATTTATTAGATTTATTTCACTTTTATGTGCATGAGTGTTTTGCCTGAACACATATATGTATGCTATGTGCATGCCTGGTGCCTGAGGAGGTCAGAAGAAGGTGCTGGATCCCCTGGAGCTGGAGTTATTTATAGAAGGCTGTGAACCACCATATAAGTGCTGGGAATTGAACCTCGATCCTCTACAAGGGCAGCAAATGCTCTTAATCACTGAGCGATCTTTCCAGCTCCTATTATTTATTATTACTACTCCTCCTGCTGCTGCTGCTATCATCATCATCATCACCCCACCATCACCATCATCATCATCTAAGGTCTCACTTTGTAGTCCAGGCTGGCCTGGAAGTCACTCGGTAGCCTAAACTGTCCTGGAACTCTCGGCAATCCTCCTGCCTCTTAAGTGTGGAGATGACAGGCATACGCCACCCCACCCTGCTAACAGACCCAAGTAACTGCGTGACAGCTACCTGTACGCATGGCCACCAGATGGAGCAGAATTAAAAAAAAAAAAACAGGGCCTTGCCGCGACTCCGGAGTCAAGGGTTCTAGTCTCCATGAGACACTAGCCTAAGTGGCTAAAAGCGGGTTTCTGAATGATGCTGACTGCATTCGAATGCTGCACCTGGTTCTGAGTGGTTTCAAGAACTAAGTAAAACCATGCTACAGTACTGACCCCTGTGAGTCCCAGCCACGAGCCCTGAGGCCGGACAGCTCAGAGAGAAGGAATGAGATCAGGGGCAAAAGTACCTGAAGTCTGCACCCTCTCACCCACCTCTTTTGTGCCCCCCGCGCTGTAACATCCTGCTTTCTTCGTCGTCGTCGTCCTTCCCCCCCACCCCGCACCAACCCACCACCAAATCGGAAGGAGAAATGATAGACCAAAAAGCGTCTGAAGGTCCCCATGTCTCTCCCTCTCATTTTGCAGTTATGGGCCTAGGTTCATGAGAGGCGCCCCCGTGCGGGAAAGGGAGGTATCGTCCTTGTACTATCTGCCACTTAAAGTGGATAACTGGAGGCAGGTAAGGCTCCAAAGGGATGGAAGGGCTGCAGGACAAAAAAGGCGAGCAGAGCTCGGGGCAGAGCTTCTGGATCCTTATGAGAGAGATTCTGACATGTTTCTGCAATTGGGAGGGGGCAGCACAAACAAGAGGCAGCATAAGAGTTAGCCAGGGTCCCAGGGACGAACTCCTGCTAGATCAGTTCCAGTGTTTTTTACAATGATAATTATATTACCGAAGCATCATTGCCAGTGAAGTCCCATGACCACCAAAGCTTAGTGCCTGGAGAAAGAACCTTTCCTTCTGTGAGATGCTGAACACTAGACACAAAGTAGATGACCCCTGATTTCCTCCAACACTCATGCTTTCAGCTTTGTTAGTGCCCTTCAGGCAGAAATAAAACACAGGAGCTCTGAAGACAGTGCTTTGGGGTTCTGGGGCGCGGGGGGCACAGAAGAGGTGGGTGAGAGGGTGCAGACTTCAGGTACTTTTGCCCCTGATCTCATTCCTTCTCTCTGAGCTGTCCGGCCTCAGGGCTCGTGGCTGGGACTCACAGGGGTCAGTACTGTAGCATGGTTTTACTTAGTTCTTGAAACCACTCAGAACCAGGTGCAGCATTCGAATGCAGTCAGCATCATTCAGAAACCCGCTTTTAGCCACTTAGGCTAGTGTCTCACGGAGGCATTGGCCAAGTCACACCAAGCCTTAGTGTCCTCGTCTGACAAGAAGGATGACCATTCTCAGCTTCGTTGGGCGTGGCAGTCCCACAACTACAATGCTAGCCAGAGCTTGGAAGCAGAAGCAATCAGATTTCTGTGAGTTCGAGGCCTTATCTATATAGTGGCCAGGGCTACAAAGTGAGACACTGTCTTAAAAAACAAACAAATATCAAAACAAACAAACTGAACCCCTGAAAGGGAAGATGGAGATGTCTTGGCTGGGGATTGGATTGGACAAGGTTGCAAATACCCTAGTGCTGTGAGACGGTGACCACTCTCAGGTCACAGGGCTGTGAGGAGATGAGGTGATGCTGTGTTTTTGAACCCTCCAGCACCACACAAGGGGATCTCCACAGAGGCAGCTGACACAAGCATTCATTATTAGTAACATAATAACATGCATTAGGAAAGCCAGGCATGGTGGCACATGCCTTTAATCCCAGCACTCGGGAGGCAGAAGGATCTCTGTGAGTGTGAGGCCAGCCTGGTGTATAGATTGAGTTCCAGGACAGGCTCCAAAGTCACAGAGAAACCCTGTCTCAAAAACAAAAGTAATAATAATAACACACATTAGGGCTCGGGACGTAGCTCAGAGGCAGAACACTTGTCTATAATGCAAGTGTGTCTATATACGATGATGGTGGCGGTGGCGACAGTACATGGCATTTTTGCTGCAGACATAAAGTCAAGAAGCCACTGTTTTTGTTTGGATCATCTCTCTCACACCATCTTGGTTTTGGAATGGAAACATGGTGGGAATGAGATCACTTCACAGAAGCCCCCTCTCTGAGCGTTGACTACTCCATCTGGATTTCAGACCATTGGCTTTCAGACATTTGGATTCCCTGGTCCTGTTCTATGGCCCTGGAGGCCTGTCTCAGGTGTCCATGGCAGCAGCGCCCTCTGGGACTACACTGTCTCCAAGCACCTCAAAAGCAAAAGGGGTGGTCACAAGAAAGAACAGCCAGTGGTCCCTAAGAACCCTCTCCTCCTCCCTCTTCCAGCTGCAGCCCAGAACTTTCTGTCACTCCCCAGTGACCTAGATGAGAAGACTGTGTCCTGTGAGTCACCCATGCAATGAGATGCCCTGGAAGCCCTGCTCGCTCGGGCCTGCCTCAGCCACACGCCCCCACCCTCATTTTCCCCTCAAGTCAACCACAGTCCTGGAACAAAACCAGGTGATTTTGTTTCTGGCCCAGAGCACGAGCCGTCCTTTGCCTGGAGTCTCCTTCTAAAGTTCACCTGCCTGCAGAAGTCTTCCTTTCTGTTCTGAGATCTAACTTCCCTGGAGGTTCCTCCTCAATGGGGCCTGTTTGGCCGCAGTGCTCCTGTCCAGGGTCCTGGGGTGGGGGAGGCAGGGACTTTGTACAGACAGACTGACTGGCTATTTACTCTTGGCTTAGGCAGAGGTGGATAAGCCAGGTCTCCAGTCTCTAGAGAAACATGTTGGTGACTCCATTGGATGGAGAATACAAACTGCAGTCAGTGTGTGTGTGTGTGTGTGTGTGTGTGTGTGTGTGTGTGTGTATGAGATACTTTGTAAAGGCTTGGCAAGATCTCCCTGTCCTCACAGAGCTCCAGTGGAGGAGGAGGTTTGTACATGGAACCCACAGACCTCTTGAGTGGTAATTGGAAGAGAAACATTACCCAAGCTATGCTGGGTGAATTTAATGTTTGTCTGTGTTGGGGAGGAGTGTCCAGGGACAATACAGTACCCAGGTCAAGGCAGGAGAAGGTCAAAAAAGACCCAATAATCAAATGGCAACAGCAAATCCAGGCGTGGTGGTGCATGCCTGTAATCTCAGTAGCAAGAAGGCTGAGGCAGGAGGATCCAGAGTTCAAGGCCATCCTGAACTACATATCAAGACTGTCTCAAAAGATACAACAAAATAGCCAAGAGGGCAGGGGTATGGTTTCCAACCCTAAAGAGGAAGGACCATGTTATGGTTTTCATCTAATTGGGTACACCATTGAGTGGGGTCATTGCATGCCAAGTCTGCTGGGAGATCTGGCCCTCCAGAAGTTGCTGCTTCCCCAAGAACTGCAATTTCAGGATGTCTGGGGCCCTCGGACAGCAGGAGTGAAGAGGGACTTCATGATTCCCATCTCCTACCCATCCTGATCGCTTCCACCTTCATTCCAGGGACAGCTTTGCAGATGGCAATTGTTTGCCACCACTGGCTTGTCCCCAGAGAAGTATGCCTGGCAGGAAGCATAAGAGGCTGAGGCACAACATAGAAAGGCTCGAGCACCGTACCTGGCACACAGCAAGCCCACGGAAAATGTCAGCTGCTGCCACAGTAAGGGAGTGCAGGGAATAAATGAAATAGCCAAAGAACAAGCTGGGAATCAGAAAACCTAACTGTGCAGCTGGGCTTTGCTGTTAGGCACTCAGAGTTCTTCCTTTCTCCCAAAGATGAGCATCAAATTTGGTCCCCTCTCTCCTGGAGTGCCCCCTATCCACTTATTCCCTTGGACATATCAAAGATGGGCAGTTCTGCTCTTCTGCTGGCCTCAAACTCAAGAGATCTGCCTACCTCTGCCTCCCAAGTGCTGGGATAAAGGTGTGCACCATCACTGCCTGGCTATAATTAATACATTTTTAAAAATATTTATTTTATTTTATTTTATTTTATGTGTGGGGGTGTTTTTGCTTGCATGTATATCTGTGCACCATGTGTGTACCTAGTGGCTGAAGAGG
Organism: Phodopus roborovskii; assembly: GCF_943737965.1. Taxonomy (NCBI): domain Eukaryota; kingdom Metazoa; phylum Chordata; class Mammalia; order Rodentia; family Cricetidae; genus Phodopus; species Phodopus roborovskii. Next base: position 20,659,199 of record NW_026126448.1, read on the forward strand.
CCAGAAGAGGCTTGTGGTCCCCTGGAACTGGAGTTACAGACAGCTGGAAGCTGACATGTGGGTTCTGGGGACTGAACCCAGGTCTTCAGAGTGTACAGCAAGTGCTCTTAACCTCTGAGGAATCTCTCCCACCTCATAATTAATTCATCTTGCCAGTCTTCCCAGGCTGGTTACAAACTCGTGGCTGTCCTCCTCCCTCGGCCTTCTGAGGATCAGGGTTGCTGGTATATGTCTCTAAGTATTCTAAAGCCCAACCCCCAGCAATCCTCAGGTTGAATTACACTGAAAATGGCCGGCCTGTTCTTCATCCTCACAGCATTCTCCCAGAATGCAACTTAATTCTTCACCTTCATCCCACAGGCATTTACCGAGTAATCAATCTATGCCAGGCACTGTGCCAGGTGCTAAGGACCCCACAGCAAACGAGATCCACTTCCTGGCTACTCGGAGCTCACAATGAATCCATGAGGCTTCCTTTCCCTTCCTGTTCATCTCCTTTTCACCCGATTTCTTTCCCAACTCGAACCCTCGTCAGTCTTCACAGACTTCAGTTACTGCATCCACACAGTACCAGACAGCATGATGACACACAGCAGGAGGGACATGGAACATGTATGCATTTTTGACTTCTCTCTGGAGGTGGCCTTCAGACAAGGCACAGCTGAGTCCTGGCCCGGCTGCAGGATTGGGGTCTGACAAGTTACTAGCATTCTTGAAGTCCCAATTCCCTTTCCTTTAAAACCAGTGAATTTCTTCCACTAAAATAGTTGGGGTTTTGTTGTTGTTGTTAATAAGATTTAAATTTTTTTTAATTTTTATTTTTAAGTATGTGTGCGTGTGTGCATGTGTGGAGTCCAGAAGAAGGTTTTGGATCCCCTGAAACTAAAATTACAGGCAATTATTAGTCCCTGATGTGGGTTCTAGCAACCTAACAGGTTCTCTGGGAGAGCGGAAAGCTCTTGTGACCCGAGTCATCTCTCCAGCCCTGTGGGTTTCCCCTTCTAAAGTTCTGCTGAGCCGGAAGCACACACTCCATAACCCCAAGCCTTCTCAGAGCCTCATGTCTCGGAGTGGAGTTTATTTTTGGGAAAAGCCACCTTGTAGTGCCAACTTTGGTGACTAAAGTGGCGATGGTGCCGGGCAATGCCATGTTTGGTCACAAACAGGGGTGAGTAGGAACTAACAGAGGGCGCTCTTCACTCTAGAGCCACATCCTCAGATGAGCCCCAAATTGAGTCTCTGGACTCAATCCCAAGTATAAATACATAAATAAAGTCTGACCCCTATTTCTGACTGCCTTGCTGTAAGACAATGCCAAGCTCATTTCTGGTCCCCTGTTTCCTAGATTGTCAAATGGGGTCAGAGGAATCTCCTCTAGACCAAAGATGTCCTTCCCAGGTGTTGGATGACTTTAGAGGTGGTGTCTCTGTTATCTTAAAGATTTAAAAAATGTGTGTGTCCGTGGAGGCCTGAAGAGGGAGGAGCTGGAGTTGCGAGTCACTAACGGAACCTTCATCTTCTGGAGGAGTGCAGCTGCTGAGCCATCTCTAGCTAGCTTGCTTGCTTGCTTGCTTGCTTGCTTGCTTGCTTGCTTGCTTGCTTGCTTGCTTGCTTGCTTGCTTGCTTGCTTGCTTCCTTCCTTCCTTGAGTCAATATCTTGCTGGCTGGTGGCCCATGTCTTTAGTCCCAGCACTCAGGAGGCAGAGGCAGGATCTCTGCGAGTTCAAGACCAGCCTGGTCTACAAGAGCTTGTTCCAAGATAGCCTCCAAAGCCACAGAGAAACCCTGTCTCGAAAAACCAAAGGGGAGCTCTTGATGGGCTGTCCAGGCTGGCCTTGAACTCCTTGGCTCAACAATTTTCAACAATTCTGCCCCTCGGACGCTGGACTACAGTTTTGGCTGACTTATAGGAGTCCTGACCTTTCATAAAATCCTTTATCTAGGAATTTCCTCTTTCTTTAAGGGTCTTCCAGGCCCTAGTACCCTTCAACAGCCTCAAAAGGCTCCCACAATTTCGTGGTGCTGTGTGTGACCATGACCACCAGGTGGCAATATAGTCCCGGGCTAGACTCTTCCTCAACCCTCATTATCCTTGAGCTGCTCCGCAATTACTAAAAGCCTTCCCTGGGGCAGTCTCCACCACTGTCTTCCGAGACTGGAATGAATGGACTCTGCTTCTGCTCTGCAGCAGGAACCCTGGACGCTGGAGTGATCATCCTCAGGATTTCTGAAGGACCTTTCTCCTGCTTTCAGTCCCACAATTCAGGACCCTCTGCCATCAGGTCTATCTTTCAGGTCCACAGCCTATGCCCCAGACATAATTATTTAAAAGAAAAACATGCCACACAGGCTTCTTGGCTGGCGGTTGAGGGAGATGCTAGGAACTGGGCGTCACTAGGCCGGCCTGGAAAGTGGCCTGGGCCAGCAGCAGCTGGAGGTTGCTGAAGCAGAAGAGGCCTGTGGCTTCCTGTGAAGAACTAAGGAGCCACTTCCTTCAAGCAGATGGCTGGGGGGAGGGGTGGAAGACTAGGAAATTCAGGCCTCCTGGTCAAGAGAGAAAGGATTTCCAGAAAGGCATGTAAAGAGGCTGGGCAGAGCTTTCTCTTGCCTTTCAGCCTCTGCCATCTCCAAAGATAGACAGGCAAGACAAACAGTGTCATATGTGAAGTCATGCGCTATGACAGCCACAGAGAAGTCAGGGGAGGAAACAGGTTTGCTCACCCAGATAGCAAGTCCAAGCACCTAGCCACAAGTACCCAGGTTTCAGTGCCCAACCTCAGAAACTCAGACTGAGAAACTCAACCCCAAGTACTTGACCTCAAAAACCCAACTGATTCCCAGTTCCCAACTGCAGGTACCGCCTTGCCAGCAGGGGATCTAGTGCCCTGTTAGAGGTTGGACACTCAGAGGTTCTTTATCAGTATGAACAAACGGTCCCAGAAGAAAGCTTGGCCCCAATCATTCTTACAGGGTCTATTTACTGGACTGACTTGTCCCCGTAACCAACACCAAGGAAATGCCAGTCCAGCCATGCAAATAACCACACACCCCAAACTGGAGCAAGGTCACTGCCTTTGTCCTATACATATACCTTATTTGTCCGGGGTTGGGTCTTACCTCATCCTCTCATACCACAGCCATGGAGAAGCCAATGTACCTGACAAGGTCAGGGGCCGGGAACACTGCTTGAACCTTCCCTGTCTATCTCCTGTGCTGGTCAGATGACAACTTAGAGAAGATCATCCTCTCCTTCCATGGTATGAGACCTGAAGATAGAACCCAGGTCGTCAGGCTTAATAGGTATCTTTATCTGCTGAGCCATCCTGCCTGCCTGAGCATTAACTCTTTATGAACTGGTAGGGCTCCCTTTTCAGCACTCACAGATCCCAGAAGCACCCCAGATTCTGACCCACGCCTTTAGTCCCAGCTCTCGGGAGGCAGAGACAGGCGGATCTCTGTGAGTTCAAGACCAGCCTGGTCTATAGAGCTAGTTCCAGGACAGGCTCCAAAGCAATAGAGAAACTCTGTCTCAAAAAACAAAACAAAGAACAAAAAAAAAAAAAAAAAGGAAAAGAGCAGTGTTTTCACTTAGCAGTGCATCCATAGCCATTCTCTGGGAACCCATCCCAAGCCGGGGCAGACAGGTGCCCAGACCACACACCTTTGCAAGGCTATGTTTCTCACTACCACCGTAGTCTCCACTTTTCTCTGTACCTGGAACCGCTTGGGGGCATCAAATATACTGGAGAGGCATCTTACTGGAGAGATTGTTGTCTAATTGGCCTTGGGTACAGCTTGGGCTTTGGAATTAAAAACAAGGCAGACAAAGCAACTCTGTGTGCCGATAGGTATTTCAATTCCTGCTTTACCATATCACTGTTTTTATGCATATGAGCAGTAAGGACATAGCAGCCCCGGTAACACCAAGAAGCAGGCCTAAGCACCCAGCCCTGAATACCAAGTCCAAGCCTCTAACCTTAGAACCTGTCTCCAAATCTGCACATCCAGCATCCTGTACATGGTAGCCCTTAGAGTAGAGGTTCTCAACCTATGGGTCACCACCCCCTTGGCAAACCTCTATCTCCAAAAAATATGTACATTATGACTCATAACAAGAGCAATATGACAGTTGTAAAGTAGCAGCAAAACAAAAATAATTTTATGATGGGGGGTTCACCACAATCTGAGGAACTGCATTAAAGGGCCGTAACATTAGGAAGGTTGAGGACCACTGTGTTACAGCAATGGTCTGGGATATTTTTAAGAGTCCCAGTTCACAGGTGAGGACATGGAAGTGTAGAGAGGGGACTAACTCTCCTAAGCAGCACATTTTCCTAAGCAGCTTGTGATCTCAGAGGGCCTGCCTAGAACAGCTCTTTGTGACTGAAGGGTGTTATAAGTCATGGCCAGTACCTGGCAATAGTAACTTCCCTCTGACTTACCCACCTCCTCATCAACCCATCCACCATTCAGCTTGTAGACTGTGTCTTCTAGTCATACATTGTTGTTGTTATTTTGTAGTGCAGGAGATGAAAGCCAGAGTTTTGTGTGTGCTAGACATGCCTGCTACCACAGTTAACCTGAGTCCTAGTATTTTTACAAATCCATTCACATCTCTCCACCCATGTTTTCCTGTTATATAACTTGCTACCCTCCAGCATGGGAAATGTTTGAAAGGTCCTCCTAATAGGTTCCCAGTGTCCACTCTTGGTAGAAAGATCTGGATGGGATGTAGTGGCACACCTCTGCAACTTCAGCACTAATGATCCTAAGAGTACGGTTCAGAGTTTAAAGCCAGACCACGCTACACATAAAAGCCAGGAGCTGGGTAGATGACTCAGCCAGCAAAGTACTTGCCACACAGAGATGAGAATGTGAGCTCGATTTCCCAGAACCCCATGTGACCTGGTATACCTATAATCCCAGGACTAGGGAGGCACACACAGAACCCCTGGGGCTGGATGACCAACTGGGCTAGCCAGGCTCAGTGAGAGACCCTGTGGCAAAAATTAAAGTGGTGAGTGTTTGAGGAGGACACCCAATGTCACCTTCTGGCTTCCTTATGCACATAGACACTCACATACACACAGAGCTGGGTCTGGTGATTGAGGCCAGTAATCCCAGTAACTTGGAGGCTGAAGCAAGAAGATCACAAGTTCAAGTCTACTGGGAGCTTTAGATTGAGACCCTCTCTTAAACAAAAACAAAATAAAGCAAAAAGACAACTGGAGGTACAACTCAGAAGTTGAGCATTTATATGTGCAGGGCCCTGGACTCAACCTCTTATGCTCTGAAGAAATAAAACCAGGAATCTATTTGCTTTGCTTATATTTCTTAGGGCAGTTCTTTTTCATGAGATTTTTTAAAATAATTTATTTTGTGTACACTGGTATGGAAGAGTCAGGTTTCCTGGAACTGGAGTTATAGACATCTGTGAGCTGCCATGTGGGTGCTGGGAACTGACCCCAGGTTCTCTGGAAGAGCAGCCCGTGCTCTTAATCACTGAGCCATGTCTTCAACCCCTTATTTTATTTTATTTTTGAGACAGGGTCTCACTACTTAGCTCTGGATGGCCTGGAGCTCCCTATATATCCAAATCTGGCTTTGAACACAGAGATCCGCCTGCCTCTGCCTCCCAAGTGCTCAGATTAAAGGCGTGTGCCACCATAGCTGACATCAGGCGGTTACTGTTTTAAATTTGTTTTTGTTATTCTATTCTATTTTGTTATTCTATTTATTTTTTTATATATGGGTGTTTTGCCTGTGTGTATATGCCCCACATGTGTGTCTGGTACCCTTAGGTATCAGGTGCCAGGAGAGAGCACCAGACCCCAAGATAGTTGTGGGATAACATGTTTGTGCTGGGAATCAAGCCTGGATCCTTCCGAACTCATTGAACCATCTCTCCAGTCACCTTTTATATTACTCCTTTTTTACTTCTTTTTTTGTTTTGTTTTGTTTTGTTTTTGTTTCTGGGTTTTTATTTTGTTTTTCAAGACAGCCTTGGCTGTGCTGGAACTCGCTCTGTAGACCAGGCTGGCCTCAAACTCACATAGATCTTCCTGCCTTTGCCTCGCAAGTGCTGGGATTAAATGTGTGTGCCACCACCTGGCTGTGTTATCCTTAGCTATGCACATGCTTGTTCATTGTTCTTAACTATGTGTATGTTTGTAAGTATATGCATGTTGTGGGTGATGGGAATCCAACTCCGGACCTCTGCAAAAGTGAATGCTTTTAAGGCTTGAGTCATCTCTCCAGCCCAGGGCAATTATGATGATGTGCATGATACACATGGGAATTTTCACCCTTTGGAAGCCCACAGCCATTGTCCCACAAGTGCCCTCCTTAGGCAAGGTATGGCTTCAGGGACTACCGAGTCACATCAGGTCAGGGGCGTGGCCAGAACGAACCTTTGCTTCTTGATTGGGGGGACAGCTTCGCGAAGCTCGCGCCAGGGGCAGTGGACCAGCCACAGCAGAGGCCTCCCACGAACGCCCTAGTATCTCCAAGGCACAGGCTCAGATAGTTACTGCAGGGGAAGTGACAGCTGAGGGGACAAATGCTGTGGTGGGACCGCTCCCTGCAGCAGGCGGGGCAAGAGGGTATGACCAACGCCTGTGCTCACTCAGGGCAGCTATTTCGGGGAGGCTGATCTCAGTAAGGAAAGTCCCAGAGGCAGCCACACCTATCCCCTCCTCTCCTTTTACATGTGTCTCCTCTCCCCCCACCCCAAACTTGGAGTTAAAGTTGCTGCCGGAGCAGGAGATCACAGGCCGCCGGGTCGCCCTTACTTTGTCACTCTGAGCAAGAGTCCTGCCTTCCGGACCTGTTTGCTTGTCTGTACCTGGCTGATTGGCAGGATGCATGAAGCTCCCAGAATCCCAACACTTGAAAGGCAGGAGAGTCTGACCTACACAGAAAGATTCTATCTGAAAGACAAAAATGAAAACGAAACAAACAAAAATTAGGACTAGGGGTGTAGCTCAGTTACAACATGAGACCCTGCCTGGGTTGGATCCCCCAGCAATGCATAAAATTCCGTGTACTGATGCCCAACTGTAATCTCGGACTCCAGCACTCCAAAGGTGCAGTCAGGAGGATCAGAAGTTCAAAACCATCCAGGGCTACATAAGAAAGAAAGGGGGGGAGGAGGGAGGGAGGAAGGAAGGAAGAAAGAAAGCGACCCCTTCATAGATACACTACTTTCCCCCCTGAACTTGATCACACCACAGATTTGCCCGTGGCAGAGCAGTTTCACTTCAGCTCCATGGACCGCCCACTGCTGTAGGATGAGAAGATGCCCAGGTTCAGTGAGTGAGACTTCATGAGTCATTGAGCCAGCAAGGACTCCCTGAGCTGTGTCTGGGTGCGGTCTGGGGTGGGAACCACAGACTCACTCCCTTCAGGACCCTCACTCTTCCTTCTCCACAAGCTCCCCAAACCCCATCTCTACCCCTTTGGCCTGTCACTTGATTTCCCTGTGGTTCCTCTGACAAAGGAGTTTCCTAATCTTCCTGTGATGACACTAAAGCCTTGGTATGAAAGAGGGCTGGGCTCCCCAAGGGCATTTTGTGATGGCCTCTGTGTGTGTGATGACAACCAGAGAGCGGTGACCAGTGTGTGATGATGGCCACTGTATATGTGATGATCATGTGTGATGATGATCAATGTGTGATGATGACCTCTGTGATGACCTCTGTGTGATGATGACCTTTGTGTGATAATGACCTCTGTGTGATGATGATACTGTGTGATGATGACCTCTGTTGATGATGACCTCTGTGATGATGATTTCTGTGTGATGATGATCAATGTGTGATGATGACCTCTGTGTGATGATGACCTCTGTGTGATGATGATCACATGTGATGATGATCAATGTGTGATGATGACCTCTGTGTGATGATGACCTCTGTGTGATGATGACCTCTGTGTGATGATGATCAATGTGTGATGATGACTTCTGTGTGATGATGACCTCTGTGTGATGATGATCAATGTGTGATGATGACTTCTGTGTGATGATGACCTCTGTGATGACCTCTGTGTGATGATGACTTCTGTGTGATGATGACCTCTGTGATGACCTCTGTGTGATGATGACCACGTGTGATGGCCACAGTGCAATGTTTTGGTTTGTTTGGAGAGAACACTGGGGACTGAATCTGGCCCTCCCTAATCCCTTCTCGGAGGTTCTTTGAGGTACTAGGGACCTTCAAGAACATCCTAGGGCATGTTTTTCTATGTTGCAACTGAGAGTGGCTCATTCCTCTATATAAAAATCCCATATGGCTCCCTATGGGCACTCACTTCCCGAGTCACTCAGCAAGACCCATAAGGCTGTGCCCTGGGTGTCTATTTCTAGCCATGCCCCACCCTTTCCCTCTCCCTCTCTCCCATCCTCCCTCTCTCCCTCTCTGTCTCTCCATCTCTGTGTGCCTCTGTCTCTGTCTCTCTGTCTGTCTCTCTCTACCAGGCTCTAGCCAAAGTGAGTTCCTCAGCTTTTCCCTCTCCCTGGGATTTTTGTTTGTTTGTTTCTCTGTCTAGCCTTGCTGTACATTGGCTCCCCTCTTCTGGGACAATCTTCCTTGCTTCACCCCTTTACCTCTTTACCTTTCTGCAGGCTAAGCCTTTACCCTTGAGCATGTAGGAGGGGGTATAGGTCCCTGGTCAGCTGAGGGCTAGGAAGTGACTCAGCCTTCCCTCTTCTTAAGACAGATTTCCTTTCTAACTAGCCTGGTCTGAAACTCACCATGTAGACTAGAATGCCCTGATGTTTGTAATTATCATTCTTCCTCTATCTCTGGAGTCCTGAGATTGTATGAGCCCCTACTCGAACTTTCTTGGCAACCTTTAGCCGGTTTCTTTCTTATTCAAATATAGGTTACAGGAAGCTAAGGGTGCCCTGTTGCCCTACCCTCCTGTGATAATTATTGGGATAGGATCTGACCCAAAGTTAGTTCTCAATAAGAATTTATTGAATGAATGGGTGAGTTCTACCTGATATTTCTGCAGGTCAGCGAGCCCACTATTTGGGGGGGGGGGGGAAATTAACTTATTTTTATTCTCAAAGTTGTTTTTGAGGCAGGGTTTCACTATGTAGCCTTGGCTGGCCTGGGATTGACTGTGTGGACCAGGCTGGTCTTAAACCCACAGAGATCATTCTGCCTGCCCCCGTGCACCAATACCACGACCCTTCTTATTTTTATTCTTTTTTAAACTATGTGTATATTATTGCAGGCCAGAGGCTTTGGACCCTCTGGAGGTGGAATCGCCTTACATGAGTTTGGAGTGTGGAACTCAGGTCCCTTAAAAAGCAGTGCAGTTCAGGCTCCTAACTACTGAGCCCCTTCTCCAGCCCTAAGCCCACTACTTCTGAAGCAGCTCACTCCCATTCGCCAGTGAGAAGGTCTCTAATTCCTGTCCACCCCAGCCAGGGCCAAGAGATTCCCTGGAGCTGAGGTTCAAAGGAAGCCATTTTGCTGGCCCTCTTTTCTTAAATTGTGTGTGTGTGTGTGTGTGTGTGTGTGTTTATGTATGTGTACACATTTGTATGTGTTTATGTATGTGTTTGCACTCCCTCATAGACCAGAGGTCAACGTCAAGTGTCTCCTCTGCCACTCTCCACCTTAGCATTTTTGAGACAGGCTCCTTCACTGAACCTGGAGCTCACCATTCAGGCTAGACAAGCTAGCTAATAAGATCCCCAGGGACACGCTTGTCTCTGCTCCTGCAACACCAGGGTCACAGAGAAGCCACCAAACCAGCTTTCTGACCTTAGATTTCTGATGTGCTGTGCTTTCCCCTCCTGCTGGGATGGCAGGCATGTGCCACCACAATGGTTTTATGTGGCACTGGGGGCCAAACCCAGAGCTTCATGCATGCTAGAGAGGCCCTCTACCATCTGAACTACGTCCCCAGGCCTGTTTGTTACTTTTGGTGTGTGTACAAATAGGATCATACTATGTAACCCAGGCTGGCCCCAAACTCATCACCCTCCTGTCTTAGCTTCCTAAGTTGCAAGTATGAACAGATTCAGATCCTGAAGGCAGCCACAGCTTTTAAGTTGGCTGGGACATATGGAACCCTGGTACAGAAGAGACTCTCTTGGGTTTTGCCCCCTTTGCTTCCTATAGCTTTTGGAGAGGCATCCTCCAACCACTCTGCTTGTGCCTCATCCATTTCCCAGCTTCCCTTTCCTCCTCCTCCATGCCCCCTCTGTGCCCTGGGCTCCCAGCGCCCGATGAGTGCCCAGCACAGAGACTGAGCTCACTGAGAACCCTGCCTATCGCCCTCTCAGTTGCCACCACTCTGGGCAGCAGCTAGAGCCATCCTGCAGAGAGAGAGGTCAGAATTTGTAGCTAATGCCATTCAACCAACTGTCCTTCTGGCTCCAGGTGTCAGAAGAGAAGCCAGTGTCCTTGCTGTGACCTATAAGCTTCTGCCACCACCTCATTGTCCTCCATCCCTAGGCAGCACAAGCCCCCTCTCCAAGCCAAAGCTGCTGGTTACAAGCAAGCTGCTGCCTCGGGCTTCTGCTTCTGCCCTCCAGGGAACCACAGGGCCTTCTTCCCACTTCCATGCTTCCCCTGGCTGTCTGAGAGCTGTCCCCAAAAGCCTCTGGCTCCTCCTCAGCCTCCCAGCCCCTTCACCTGCTCTATTATCGCTTCTCTGCAGAGCAACCAAATGGCATGCAATTACTTGTTTGTTCTCTGTTCGCCTACTGGACTGTAAGACCCAGGAGAGTTCAGGAGGGAGGGGGGGGGGTGGAGGGGAAGAGAATATGAATTATGGAAAAGAAGGAAGGGAAGTAGAGGAAAAAGAAAGGGAGTGGGGAGGAGGGAAGGGAGGGAGGGAAAGTGGATGATCTGGGTGTGATGTCTGTAATCCCAACACTTTAGGACTGAAGACAAGTGGTCGGGTGTCTGACATTGGCTATCCTCCAGCCTAGGCTATGTGAACCCTGTCTGTGGGGTGGGGGTGGGGTAGGTGGCAAACTAGGCATGGCCTATATAATCCCTGTTCTCTGGAGGCTGGGGAAGGCTGTTGCTACTAGGATGTCTGAACTAGCAAGAGCCTGATCCCTACCTCCACACCTCAAGAAGGAGGAGGAGGAGGAGGAGAAAGTTAGTAGGAGAAGTCAACACCAACCTTTTTGTTTTTTTAATTTTCTTTTGAGACAGGGTTTCTCTGTGTAGCCCTGGCTATCCTGGAACTCATTCTGTAGATCAGGCTCATAGAGATCTGCCTGCCACTGCCTCTTGAGTGCTGGGGTTAAAGGTGTGGGTCATCACCACCTGACTAACACTAATGACTACTAGATGATTGTATTTTAAGCCTCCCACTCAAGTAGTTCATTAGTAAGGAACTTGTGGATGAGGCCCAGGGTTCAATCCCAAGTACCACAAACAAAAAGCCTCAACACTTGGTTTTGTTTTGGTTTTCCTTTTTCCCAGACAGGGTTTCTCTGTGTAGCTTTGGAGCCTGTTCTGGCACTCACTGTGTAGACCAGGCTAGCCTAGAAGTCACATAGATCCACCAGCTTCTGCCTCCTGAGTGCTGGGATTAAAGGGGTTCACCACCACCACCCAGCAAGCCTCAGCAATTGGAACAAGCTAGTTAGGGTCCAGGAAGAGAGCAACAGACAAATGGACAGAAATAGAAAGTCTAGAAATAGACTGTGGGGCACACGGGAATCCAGAAGTTGATAAAGGTGGCCTGTCCAAGTGGACAGGGTGTCTTTAACATCAGGTTGGGATAGCCAGGTGGCCAGCTGGGGGACGGAACAGATCTGTGCTCTCAGGTAACACCAGGATGCGCCCCAAAGGATCAAAGATTCAAGTACTAGAAAAGTCCAAAAGAAAACCATAAAAGCGCAGGGGAAAACTCTGGAGGCTTTATAATCTCATAGTGGAAAAAGTCTAATGATGACTGAAAACGCAATAAAAAAAGAAGATTGATAAAGGCAACACATGAAAACCCCAAACTCCTGCATGGGGAAACTCTATAAATCAAGTCATAAGATGAACGACAAATGGAGAGGGGAGGGTGGTATTGACAGCTCAGATCACCAAAGGCTGTTTTTCTAACTTATAATGAGTTCTTAGAGACTAATGGGAATGACCAACAGCCTAGCAGAGACCCAGGTACAGTCTGCAACCTGCCGGTTTCTAGAAGCACAAACACAAGCAGCTTTAGACATGGAAACAGCACTTGCCTGGCAGCCGCAAAGCCCTGGGTTCAATCCCCAGCACCAGGTAAACAGGACAAAGTGGTCACACCCCTGAACTACATAGTGAGTTTAAGACCAGCCTGGGTTACATGAGAAAGGCAGGTATTGGGGTTAACAGACTGGCACCTACCGGAAGCTCACTACCAACTATCTGTAACTGCAGTTCCAAGGGCTCCAACAACCGCTTTTGGTCTCTGTGGGCATGGAACACAGGGCACTTGTACGTGCTTGCAGGCAGTACTCATGCCTGTTAAAAAACAGACTAATTTTTGTTAAGAAGAGACAAAAATCCTGTCATTCGTGTGTACATAAACTGGCAAAGGCTTCAACAGGACACTTAGGAAGAATCCATCAAATTTGCAAAAATGTCCAAATATCCCTATTTCTGGGAATGTTTATCCTTCAGATTTTCTTGAGGGAGTGAGAAGTGACATAGGTAGGAAATTGCTCTCCACCATACTATCTGCAAAGGGAATGAGAAGAGACTAGAAACAGCCCACATGTCTGTGTGTAAGAGGGTGGGGTTCACGGATCACAGACTTCCCAGGCAATGGAATATTATGAAGTAACCAAAAAGAATGAGGAAGATGGCCAGTGATAGTGGTGCACACCTTTAATCCCAGTCCTTGGGAGGCAGAGGCAGGTGGATCTCTTCGAGTTCAAAGGACAGCTTGGTCTACAGAGTGAGTCCCAGGACAGCCAGGGCTGTTACACAGAGAAACCCTGCCTCAAAAAAAAAAAAAAAAAAAAAAAAAAAAACAGAATGAGGAAGATGGGCATGGCAACATATGTATGTCATTCCACAATTTGAGATGCTGCAACAGCCTGAGCTACGAAGAGAGAAATTTCCCCTTGCCCTCAAAAGAGGAGGTTGCCTAGGATGGAGCTAAGTGATAGAACATTTGCTTGGAATGTGCAAGGCGCTGGGTTCAAGCCAAACATAATAAATAAATAAATAAAGTGAACGAGACCCATATGTCCCGAGAGGGCTGTGGATGAAGTTTAGTTGGTAGAGAGCTTGCCTAGCATGGACAAAACCTTGGATTCTGTTCTCAGCTCCACATAAAACCGGGGGCAGTGGCATACCCCTATAAGCCCAATGCTCAGGAGTAGTGGTAGGATGAATAGAAGCTCAAGGTCATCATCGTTGACCTAGACATTGAGTTCAAGGTCAAAACAAAATCACAGATCTCATTATAGCCTTAGACGCTCCCGGGTGGCTGCCTATCACCTTCATAGCCCCAGCATTCCTCCAGATATCTCCCTCAACAGCTGTTAGCTCATTACCTGCCTTTCCCAACTCTCTCCTAGGCATGCCTCACTCCAGGGTCTTTGCACTGCCTCCCCCCCCCCCCCATTTGAACACTGCTGAATCTCTACAGGGAGGCTTCCATTCACCTAAGAGTTTGTTTTCCAAAAAACAGTGTTTGCTGACAATTTCCAGCCCCAGCCCTGCTTTCCTTTCTTCTTCAAAGCCTGCACCTCCCCCGACAGTGTGTTATCTGTCCATTGTCTCCTCCCACAGCGATGGTCCAGAAGGGGAGGAGCCCTGTTCACAGCAGAACCTCACGCGGTAAATATCTAAACTGAGGAGCCAAGACACCATCTGCAAAGCACTCATCACAGTGCAGGCCCACAGTAGATGTTCCTGTAAATGGGATTCCCCTGGGATGCTGTCACCCTCTCCTCACCCCTGTTTGTCCAGGAATGCCTCTCACATGACCACACAGGCTCCTTCTCTGGGACCACCCCCTTTCTCCCTCCCAGCTCTCCTCTCTCCTTTCCAAGTGACCTTCACATTTGGCTGTTGACCTAAGGGTGTGACATGTCTCCTCCAGGAGACAATGGCTCCCCTGTGCAGGAACTGTGGGAACTGTGCCTGCACCTCTCTGGCTCCCTCCTTTCCCAGAGCTCTGCCTAAGGAGCTGTCTGCAGGGACCATTCTGTCATTTCCTGACTCTGCTGAGGAATTCCCCTGCCGCCTAGTTCCTCTCTTGTCAGTAAGTCCCTTCTGCCATCTAACTGGAATCACTTCTGCAACCATGAAGAATTAATTTCCTCTTTGTTTCCTGAGGGCTTCTCAGAGCAAGTGGGCCAGGGGTTTTTCATGTGTCAAATGTTGTTGGCTGTCAGGGGCTGGGAAGTGACCCCCTCCCTGTAGAGCCTCCGATCTGAGAACTCAGGCAGAGCCAAAAGAGCTATCTACTGTTTTCACCCCTGCATTAAATCAAAATAGACCACAAGAAAAGCACTGCCTCTGTGTGTAGCACACAGCTTTCTCTCCTCCAAGTCTGGCTTTCTGTCTTTAACATGGAGATAAGAACAATATATACGTGTGTACATGTATGTGTGCGAGCATGTGTAAAGGGCAGAGGAGAGTCATTGGTGTCATCCTCAGGAATGTCTGGTCTTTGGGACATGTTTCCCTTCAGCCTGGAGCTCACCAGTTAGGCTAGATTGACTGGCCAGAGAATCAGGATCTTCCTGCCTCCACCTCCGCAGTGCTAGGATTCCAATCATGCACCACTACACAGCTTCTTATTTGGGTTCTAGGGATGTGGAACACAGGTCTTCACCCTTGTGCAGCCAGGCTGAGCCCTCTCCCCACCCCAAGACTACAGGTTCATAAGCCAAGGCTTAAAATGGGAGTGGGGCTGAACCTCTAAAGTGCCAATTCCCAGACAGATCTCTGTGAGTTCAAGGCCAGCCTGATAATCTACAGAGCTGTTCCAGGACAGCTAATTACACATAGAAACCCTGTCTCAGGAAAAAAAAAAAATCATTGTAATTGTATGGGGGCTGGAGAGATGGCTCAGAGGTTAAGAACCCTGTCTACTCTTCCAAAGGACCCAGGTTCAATTTTCAGCCTCCACATGACAGCTCACAACTGTTTGTAATTCCAGTTACAGGGGACCTGACAGCCATAGTAAAACACCTAAAGTGCCAGTTCCAAGCTTTGGTGTTATCTGATGGTCGCTGTGCCTTACCTGGCCCCTCACAGGCGTCATCTCATTTCATTATGTAGTTTAGCATTGTTAGCATGTGCACTCCACAGATGAGGAAGCGGAGGCTTACACGCTCTGTTTGACTTGTTCATGCTCACACTGACAGGAGGAAGAGTGAGGGTGTGTTCGTAGGCCTACTTCAGGGTATGAAAGACGAGCAGCCTCACTCCCTGTCTCACACAGTTGCTAGCTGTGATCGTGAGCAAGCTTCCATGGCTCTGCAATCTCAGGGCTGCCGAATCTCAGGGCCCATGGAAACTGAGGCTGGTGGGCTGAGGAGGTGGGCAGGGACTCTGTCCCCCTCATCAGGGAAATGCAGTAGTTCAGCAGACAGCAGCTGCAGGACTTGGCACATTTTAACAGGCACTTGCCAAAGGGGGTCCAACACCACTGACATCTTTGCTAGCACAGATCCAGTACTCCTGGCAGCAGATCTCACAGGATGTAGAACGTCTCAGGGGCAGTGGAAACAAATAGGCAACCTCAGTTCAACAGGGCTCCATGATTCAAGAATGGCACCAACTCCATTAACACGAGAACTAGCTGGGTGTGGTGGTATGTAAGGATTCAGGCATTTTGCTGGCCTGCCTCTGTTTCCTGGCAGAATGCACTGGAGCAGAGTTGCATAGTCTGCACGCAGGTGCAAAGGACCCTTTAAGAGACAGACAGACAGACAGACCCCCCCCCAAGCCCACTTTTACTCTCTTTGCACTCACTCTCTCCTGCTGTTCCCCTGGGGCAGACAGGACTTTTCCTGTCCCCCTCTTCTCTTCTGTCCTCTCTCTGTCTCTGTGTCTCTTTACCTCTCTTCTCTTTCCTCCCTGGGACTTGGATAGTAACAGCAGCTCTGGTCCCCAAGGCTGTGGTCACAGCTCTTCCCTATTGTCTATGCTGAAGGACTGCTATGGCTGGAGTAGTCCTGACCTCTCCCTATCCCGGGAGACAAGATAAAACACACTATTGGCCTCCCAAAGACACCTGCCCCTGCCCCTGCCCAGTCTTCCGATCTTTGCAAGCTCAGGGGTGAAGGAGGGACCCTTTGGCTGCAGTCTCCAAGGCCACACACAACGCCCACTCCCACTCTCACACCTCAAAATCCCACCCTTCCCCATAGAAGTTTGCACTGCCCACCAAAACACCCCTTTCCCTTCTGAAGAGGTTCAGGTTCCCCTGGAGGGAGTCAACCTTTTTTGTCCTCTTAGGTCCTCTTGGTCTTCTCCAAATATTCTAGAACCTTCTTTGATAACTCAGTCTCAGAGGAATTCTTTTTTCCGAAACGCATTACACACATTTATTGGGCGCAGGTGGGTGCTCATCCGCTCGTCACTGCATGCATGGAGAAGTTAGAAGGAGGGCAACTTTCAGCAGTAGGCTCCCTTCTCCCGCGTGAGGCTTGGTGGGAGGTGCCTTTTTACCCTTCCAGCAGCCATCTCGCCGACCCAGTCTGAGGAATTCTTTAGACCCAGCTGTATGACAATCAGTCATCTCTGACAGCCTCCAGCCCTAACAGCATACTCCTCTCTGTTAAATACTAGCCTCACCAGAGTGTCCCTGATAGTACCAGTCCTCCTGGCCTCCTGCACATGGCATTGAGACAGTAAACATATTGGTGGGAGGAAGCTGGGCAAAAGATACACAGAGTCCCTGTTCCCATGCCAAAAGCCCCAGGGAACAGAAATATGATATAAGGGGCTGCTTGCTTTTGACCTGCATGACAACATGTCATGAGCTATATGAGCTGGGTCAGCGCCATAGATACCATCCCAACACTGGCCCGGGTTCCTTATCGCGTGGCTTTAAGATAGCATGCATGAGTCTGTTGATAAGGCAACTAGAAACCAGATGTGCTGGCTCATGTTCGCAATCCTAGCACTTAGGAGGCTGGGGCAGTGGGATAGTCACGAGTTTGGGGACAACCTAGGTTACACAATGCTAGGCCACCCTAGGCTACAGAGTAAGACCCTGTCTGTAAAAACCAAAACGCCTTTAATCCCAGCACTCGGGAGGCAGAGGCAAGCAGATCTCTTTGAGGTTAGCCAGAGATTTTTGTTTTGTTTTTTATGCATTGGTGTTTGGCCTGCATGTATGTCTTTGTGAGGGAATCAGATCCCCTGGCTCTGGAGTTACAGGCAGTGGTGAACTGCCATGTGGTTGCTGAGAATTGAACCAGAGTCCTCTGAAGAGCAGCCAATACTCTCAACTGCTGAGCCATTCTCTCCCTTGTCTCAAAGAAACCAAAAACAAATAGATAAACAAAACAGAAAAACCCCTGTGCACCTTTCCAAAAATATCACAGCAAGCCAATGTGTCCCTGTTGGTACAGGCAAGAAGTGTTCACAGATCTGGTGGCTCAGCCTATAACTCTGGCATTCAAGAGGCTGTAAGGCCAGCATGGACTGCATAGCAAGACCCCGTCTCAGAAAAAGGAAAAAAAAAAAAAAAAAAAAAAAAAAAAAAGGAGGGTGTTAGAAAAGGAACAAAATACTGCCTGCCTAGAATTGCTGAGCCTGGGGCACAAAAGGCCAGAGCCCAGCAGGTGGGTAAAGGCTTGGCGGTAGGATCACCATGGAGACCCATCTTCTTCCCATCTATGGGGGCAGCCCCTATGTTGGCTCGCCCTGTCTCCTCCTGACACCAACCACCCTGCTGCTAAGCTGTTGTGACGAACTGCTGATTTGCTCCCAAGATGAAAGCTGGCCTGTTCAAACCGCTGTATCTGGTCAGAGCTTTGCTGTCTGGAGCTCAGTGTCATCGCTGGCATTATAGCCCCTGAGAGAAAGATCCCCCATGAGTCACCTAGAGGGTGGGGATGTAGCTCAGGGATAGTATGCTAAGGTTCTGGGGGTGAGCTCCAGCCTGGTCTACAGAGCAAGTTCCAAGACAGGCTCCCAAATAATACAGAGAAATCCTGTCTCAAAAAACCAAAAGAAATAAAAAAAAAAAAAAAAAGGGAATCAACTTGAAGATGGCTCTGCTGGGAATGCATGCCCCTACACCAGCCCACCAAAAATGTGTTCCTTCTTCATCCCTGTTTCCAGCCAGCATCTAGTGGATATCAGCCTCTCATAAGACCTAAGTGAAAGTGGAGCTTAGAGTCTGGGAAGGAAAGAGGAAATCACAGCAAACAGGGTAACATGTGTATGTACATGTGTTGTATGTGTATACACATGTATACGTGTGCTGGGTGTATATATGTATGTGTGTTGGTTAGCTTTGGTTTGATTTGAGACAGGATCTCACTGTGTAGCTTGCTAGGTCTACTAGATTGGCTTCAAACCTACAGAGACCGGCTTGCCTCTGTGTCCCAAGTGCTAGTTTTTGTTAGTTTGTTTGTGGTGTTGGTGTTTTGTTTTTTGATGTGTTTTCTCCCCACTATGTGGTTCTGGCTGACCTAGATCTCACTATGTAGATCAGGTTGGTCTTGAACTCACAGAGATCCTCCTGCCTCCATTTCTCACATGCTGGGATTACGCACATTCACTGCCATTCCTGTCCTCACTGGCTCTTTTTTCCAAAAGAACTCAATTCATATGTTGCATGTGGTAACATATGACTCCTTATGATACAAAGCTGTCACCCCTTGACTGCTTCCTTTTGACAACTACTTTTTTCTTCCTGTTTTAAAATCTGTGTGTGTTCACCTTGGTGTTTGGGAATATGGGTGCATACATGCTACAGTGCATTTGTAGGGGTTGGGTGACAGCTTCACTTCCCACCTTGTCTAAGACAGAGTCTCCTGCTGCTCTTGCCATGTACACCAGGCTAGTTGGCTCTCGAGTTTCTAGGGATTCCCATCCCCATCCTCTACCTCACTGTAGCAATGCTGAGATTACAGACAAGTTGCCTGCCCAGAGTTAATGTGGATTCCAGGGACTTGAACTTATGTCTTCAAATTTGTACAGCAGCCATTTAACCACTGAATCATTGCCCCAGACTCCATCACTATCTTTTGTTTTTGAGACATGCTCTCATATATTCCAGGCTGGTCCTTTTGTTTGTTTGTTTGTTTTTTCTTCAAGACAGGGTTTCTCTGTGTAGTCCTGGCTGTCCTGGAACTAGCTCTGAGGCCAAGTTGGCCTCGAACTCAGAGATCCTCCTGTGTCTGCCTCCCAAGTGCTGGGATTAAAGGCCTGTGCCACCACCACCTGGAATCAGGCTGACCTTACTAAACTCGCTATGTAGCTGAGGAGTGACCACTACTTCTTAAAGTGTGCTGGCCATTGGTCTCCACACTGCAGACTGGCCAGGGAGCTCGCTTGTGCTGGTGGTTACCCCAGTCCTCTCTTGAAATTGGAAGTGGTGTGGAGCAGAGCTTGGCCAACTGTTTCTGTAAAGGACCAGAGTATAAATATTTTTGGTTTTGCTGGCCATCCGGTCTCGGTTGCAGCTACTCAGCTCTGTCATGGTAACATGAAAGCTGCCGCGCTCAGGATACATAAATGGAGCCTGGCTGTGTTCCCAACTTTGTTTGTGCACAGTGCAAATTGGTTTTAACTTAATTTTCAAATCCCCTGAAATATTATTCTCTTTTTTTTTTTTTTTTTTTTTTTTTTTTGTCTTTTTTTTTCCAAAGTCATTTAAAAATGTAAAAACCTTTGATAAGGAGCCACTGAGATGGCTCAGCAGGTAAAGGCACTTGCTGTCAGCGCTCAGGACCTGGGTTCTATGTCTTAGACCTGCAGGGTTAAAGAAGAGCACTGGCTCCCTCAAACTGTCCTCTGACCTCACGCACCCCCAAACTAATTAATGAATTAATTAATGTAATGAGAAACTTAAAATATATTCCTAAAGCTGGAAGTGGTGGACTGTACCTGCAGGTCCAGTGTTCAGGGAGCTGAAGTAGGAGAATCTTTGAACCCAGGGATTTAAAGCCAGTCTGAGCAATATAAAAACAACCTGGCTGTCTCTTCCTTTTCTTAGCTCACTGGCTACACAGAACCAGGTGGAGGGCCATGGTTGGCTTGATCAGGTGATTGGATTTTTGCCAAGCATCCTTGGAGATAAAGAATGATTTCAGTCTGGATGGACTGTAGTGGTGCACACCTTTGATTCCTGCACTCATGAGGCAGAGGCAGGCAGATCTCTGTGAGTTTGAAGCTGCCTGGTGGAAAGATAAGACAGCCAAGACTACACAGAGAAACCCTGTCTCCTCAAAAAGACAAAAAATAAAGACAGAATGCTTCACAGTGACATATCTCCTTTACTGTCATGAGCAACTGCTGACCACCAGACCAGTTCAGCACCCCAGGCATCCGGATCCACAGTGGAAAGAGAAGCTCACTCTTGGCCAATACCATAGTGTCCACAGTCGCCCTCACACTGTGTGAACAGGCTGCTCTTTAAACTTTACCACCATCACCCTTGGTGGTTTTAGCACCTTCCTCCCTCCTCTGTGTGACAATATTTCAAAGTGGACCTCCCCAGAACAGTTAAAGCTTGAATGAAGTCATCAGATACCACCTTAACCTAAAGGACTAAGGATTAGGGCATTTACCAGGCAAAACTACACCTTACCATGTGAGGTAAGTAGAGTAGAAGGCAGCTATGTGCGATTCAAGCATCATGCCCTCACCAGAAACCACCCCCGCTGAGCCTTGATCTGAGACTCGAAGACTCCAGAACTGTAAGAAAGCTCTTGTATGTTGCTTAAGGTATGTAGTTATGAGGTTTTGTTACAGTCCAAAATGAGTAAGATAGCATCATTGGCAATTCTTTTTGTATGTTTATTTGTTCTTTGCCTTATTTATTTACTTACTTCTTATTTTGAGACAGGGTTTCACTGTTTTGCCCTAGAACTTGCTCTGTAGACCAGGCTGGCTTTGAACTCAGAGATCCTACTGTCTCTGCTTCCTGAGTGCTAGGATTAAAAGTGTACATTACTATTGCAAGGCTTTGTTCTTTGTTGTTTTTTAAATATTATTTTTTAAAAGTTTGAAGTGTGTGTGTATATCTGTGTGTATGTGTCTGTGTGTGTGTCTGTGTGCATCCATGTGTGTACAAGCTGCTGAAGTTAGTTTTCTCCTTCCATTATGTGGGTTCTGGGGATTGAATTTAGGTCATCAGGCTTGGTGACAGTCACCTTTATCCACTGAGCCATCTCACCAGCCCTATTTTTTATTTGTTTGTTTGTTTGTTGTTACTAGTTTTTGAGAAAGGACCAGGCATAGACTCACATTCATCGCAATTTCACCTCCCAAAAGCTAGAATTACAAATAGGAGTCAATATGCCTGGTAACAGTTCTTTTTGTTTGTTTTGATAGAGAGTCTTATGTAGGCTGGTGTCTAACTTGCTAGGAAGCCAAGGCTGTCGTTGAACTCCTGATCCTTGATTTCTGATCCCAGATCTTCCTGCCTTCTAGGATGACGGGCTTGTGCCACCATGCCCAGCCTGAGGACAGCTCTTTATATGAGTGACTGCCAGTGCTGAGACTCAAATCCCCCTGCCTCACCTCATTTATGTTAGGCAAATGTTCCACCACTTTCTACATCTTATCTCTAAGTCAGATGTACAATTGGGGTTGCAAAATGGAGCTTATTCTTTGGGGGGGGGGATTAGACAGGGTTTCTCTGTGTATCCCTGGCCGTCCTGGAACTAGCTCTGTAGACCAGGCTGACCTCGAACTCATGGAGATCCGCCTGCCTCTGTCTCCCAAGTGCTGGGATTAAAGGCCTACACCACCACCGCCTGACTCTTTTATTCTTCTCTTTTCTATTTTTTCATAAACAACAAAAACATTCTGGAGACTGAGCAGTCCCCAGATATGGAGTCTCAGGGTATGGTTCATGCTACAGCCTCTTCTTTTGGCCTATTGACAGCCCACTGCCTGGCCTGGGCTGGGCTCACACTTAGCTGGAATTTTTCTCCAAAGAACTTTTCCTCATCCATAAAAAATGGACCATGGGGGCTGGAGAGACAGCTCAGTGGTTAAGAGCACTGACTGTTCTTCCAAAGGACCTGGTTTCAATTCCCAGCACCCACATGGCAGCTTACAACTGTCTGTAACTCCAGGATCCAACATCTACACACAAACATATATGCAGGCAAAACACCAATGCACAACAAAATAAAAAAATAATATATTATAAAAAAGTGGATCATGGTTCCTCAATAAAATAAGATGTAAAAAGTCAGAATATGGGCCAGTGAGATGACTCTGTAGTATGCCCCTTGCTGCCAGGTTTGACAGTCTGGGTCCCATCTCGGGGAGCCCCATGCTAGAAGAACCAACTCTTAAATGTTTCCCTCTGCTGGGAGGTTGTGCACGCCTTTAATACCAGCACTAGGGAGACAGAGGCAGGCAGATCTCTGATTTCAAGGCCAGCCTGGTCTACAGAGCCCAGTTCCCAGACAGCCAGGGCTACACAAGGAAACCTTGTCTCAAGAAACCAGGAAAAAAAAAGGGGGGGGGCTTGTATCCAGAATATATAGCCAGACATTAATCCCAGCATTTGGCAGGATCTATGGGAGTTTGAGGCCAGCCTGGTCTACAGAGTGAGTTCCAGGACAGTCAGGACTACACAGTGAAAAACCCTGTCTTGAAAGCAAACAAACAAACAACAGAAAAAGTTGTCCTCTGACCTCCATACTCACACACCCTCCTCTGCCACCAATAGGTAAGCAGGGGTTCAAGAGGCAGCTCAACAGGTAAAGGCCAAGCCCAAGAATCTAAATCCAATCTCTGGAACTCACAGGGTAGAAATAGAGAAATGACTCTCTTAAGCTGCCCTCTGACCTCCACACACACACGTGCACACACATGTATACACATGTAAACACACGTACACACATGTACACATAAAACATACACACATGTAAACACACATACACAGATATACACATACACACATGTAAACACACACACACCCATTTGTGCAAAGTGCAAATATACATATAGGTATAAACAAATGAGTATGACTTTAGGTTCCTTTTTGGAAGCAGATTCTAGTCTGAGAAGATAAGTGTGACAGGGAGAGATGGTTGGTGCAGGAGAAGGAATCGCAGAAGATCGGAGACCCCAGAAAGTTAAGCAGAGTGAGAATCTGCTTGACAGTCTCTCTCTGGCCAGGCGCAGGGCGCTTCTTTCTGGAGTCATGTGGTCTTAGCCCTGGTGGAGTAGTCTGTGGCTTCACCCTCCTCCTCAGGGAAGGTGGGTGCTTGGATCCTTGTAGGCAGGGCTCCAAGACAAGCACTGGATCTTTGGGACTTTGCCAAGACGACTACAGGACCAAGGACAGGAGAACCCAAGCTGGCTGAAAACAGAAGTGGTGACAGGAGATGGAGCACAGGCTGGCTTTGACTTTTGCTTTTGGTATCAGTTTTTGGAATTGTTTTAAAGGAACATAAACCCAGGGCAGTGAGGGACTCAGCCTCCACGGGAGAATTAGCAGTCTCAGCAGACTCATCCTGTGGCTTCTTGTTTTGCTCTGTGTGGCCATACTGTGGTAGAATCCCTACCAGAGCCCCAGTGCCCAGCCCAGAGCAAAGCGGCAACGCTTGAGTTTGACTGAAGGCAAAAGTTGAAGTTTGACTGAAGGCAAAAGTATTTACCATGTGGTGAGCACTTGGTGTGACAGCTACTGGACTTCCCCCAAGGATTCTGTGAGGTGGGGTCTACCACGGCTCTTGTTTTACAGATGAGGAACTGAGGCGCAGGAAGCAAGTACAACACCTTGTCCAAGGGAAACAGATCGTGGAAGAGGTAGAGTCCATCTACCAGATAAGGGTGGGCGGGAAGTCTGTGATCAGGAAGGCTTCTCTGAGAAGGGATCATGCACAGTAACCAACCGGAAGGAGCCGATTCCAGACTGGCAGAGTGCTCCAGGCAGGAGTTATGAGTGCTCTTCTGGGAAGGGGTGAACATCAGGGAAGGCTGCTAAGGAGAAAACCAGGAGCTGGATTTGGAAGAATTAAAGAAATCTTTTTTTGTTTGTTTCTTTTGTTTTTTGTTTTTCAAGACAGGATTTTTCTGTGTAGCTCTGACTGTTCTGGAACTCATTCTGTAGACCAGGCTGGTCTCAAACTCACAGAGATCTGCCTGCCTCTGCCTCCTGAGTGCTGGGATTAAAGCCATGTGCCACCACCACTCAGCTGAAATAATCCTGATGGTTGGAAGATTCCCCCAAGTTCAGTGTGTGCCCTTCTGTCTTCCCCTTAGTCCCTCCTCTCTCCCTTTCTTCTCTCCTGTCTTTTCCTTCCCTGTCTCTCTCCTCTTCCTTCTTATTTCCTTTCCCAGTCTTCCCTCTTGTCTTTTTCTCCCCTCCTCCTCGCCTGTCTTCTTCTCTTCCTTTCTTCCCTATCCTGTGTCTCCTGTCCTGTCTCCCCTGCCTCCCCGCCCCCACTCCTCCCTGCCTTACTTTTCACCCCCTTCTGAGGTAGAGAATCACTACATTGCCCATAGGGCTCCAATGATTCTCCTGAGTAGTCTGGAGTGCAGATGGTGTGACCATCCCTTCTGTGTCTGGGCTCCCTAGGGCTGGCATCCCATGGACCATGATAAACATTTATTTGTTAATTGAACACTTGGACCAATGGTCAAGGCCAACACAGAGGTAATAAAGCTACCCAGGCAGGATGAAGCCACCCTCCCAAAGTCCCTGAATCTCCACTAGCTCTCCTTTCTTCGTTCCTTTCTTCCCCCTCACCCTGTTGTAGACCAGGTCGGCCTTGAATTCAGAGATTCACCGAGCACACCGCCACCAGAGCCCATCGAGAGAAGCATTCTTATCTGGCTATCACTTGCTGTCACCGGTTCCAGGGGCACTCCAGCATTGCTTGCTCACACACCCCTGCCTATACATAGAAACACACCTGATGTGTAGTGTGTCCGAATGGTTGATTTTAAAACTGGTCATCATCTCATTGCTTCCAATCAGCAAGGCCCCACATCCATCTGAACATCCTCCATGTAGGTCTCCAGCCCTCGATACCATCTCTCTCTCTCCCCAGACAGGGAGGTTTCCTGGGTTTCCCTGCACTTTGGCTTATGACTGAAGAGGTAATACCAGGGTGAGAGACATCAAGTTGGGGTGGGTTCAGGGAGGGACCCCTAAGAGACACTGTGATTAAGGACTCCTTGCTTTTTCTAAAACTTGCTGTGTGGCTGTCTCCTGATGGGTACTCATTCCCTGAAAAGCAGTTACCCAAAGGTAAGGTCCCTATCGCCACCACCCAATCCCTAAAGGTGGAGTAGCAGAGTATGGTGACAGGTGACAAGATCCACGACAGATGTGGTGGCAGCAGTGTAAGGGTAACAGATTCTGTGAACTTGGGCCAGGCTGGCCTGGCTTGGTTGAGTTTTTCCACCTAGGAGATGAGTGGGCAGTGGGAGCCTCAGCGATGGCCCAAATCTCCCTGTATCCCACTCTAGTGACTCTGAAGGAGCAGGTGCCTCTGGTGATGAGGAGCCTGTCCCTTCCGAGGGACCTTTGTGGTGCACTGACATGGCGGTGTAAGCCCATCCGCAGTAACCTTGAAAAGCTAGCAAGCCGACCTGGGATCTGAGGGTCCCTCCTGGCTTTGGGCAGCTGACTTGGCTGAGGCGGGACTGTGAATTCTCCTGCCGCCGCCTCCTCCGCAGCCACCAAAATAAGAGAAGTCCGAACCGGCTTCCTCCTCCCTACCCAGAGTAGGTGGTAGGGACAGTAGCGGGCAGCATACTCTACCTCGTCTTTCCTGGCTGCTGTGAGCTAGGGTTGGCTCGCCCAAGATCGGGTCACTGGCAGCTGACTCCCCTGGGACCAGGTAGGCGCCAAACCTGGTGGCAGCGAGCAGGGCAGGTGTTTCCCCGCCCCCGCCCGCCCTCACCCTGGAGGAGGGAAGACTTGGAGGTAAACCTGAACTTTCAGAGCAGAGCAAGTTGAGAGCAGGGTGGGGAGGGAGGGGGCATCCAAAAAAGAATTAAGGAGAAAAACTAAAGGAGCTTGGGAAAGACTGATAAAACCTGAGGGAGTGTGGAGAAGGCAGGCCAGAAGTTCCCCCAAAAAGCCTAAAACGGGAAATGGAGGGAACTTATGGAGCGAAATTGATAGAATTTGAGAAGAGGGCTGAAAGAGTCGCGGGAAGGTGCTGTGTGCACCCCCAAAAGGGTCTAGGGAGAGCAGTCAGAGGCTCTGAGGGTGAGAAAAAGGGGAGAAGCTGAGGGGTTTGAAAGGGGGTCGTTGTAGGTGGGGATACTGTGAGGATCAGGAGGGGATACTGAGGGAATCTGGTGTTCCAGTTCCCGTGGAGTCAGAGTGATTTCCCAGAACGCGGAGTCCAGAGTACAGTTCTGGGGTCTCGGATACCGCAGAGGTGAGGGGAAGTGGGGTGTCTGCAGCCCCCAGACCCACTTGCTGCATCACTGGGGAGGGGGCCGGGTTCCGGACGCCCTGGGGATTCCTTCTAGGTGCGGAGGCATGGGTCCTGGTGTCCTTATGTCCTGGGGAAGTCCTCACCCTGGGCACCGACAGACCTCCCTGGGTGCCTCTCCCTATCCGCGGTGGCGGTCTGAGTCCATGTCGGGATCCGGGAATTGCTGGCAGCCCCGACGGAAATCCTGCTTTTGACCGCCAAGGCCCGCAGGGGCTGTTTCTATGGTAACAAAGGGCCGGCAGGCATTTTGGCCCTGGGCCCCTGCGGACTCATGCATGGCTGGCAGCCACCTTTGGTCCCTGCCTTCGTCCCCATTTTTTTTTTTTTTTTTTTTTTAGTCCTTGGTCCGGGTGTCTTGCACAACGGAATGAGAGGGTGCTGCTTGGTGTTCAGGGATTTGCTGTCTCAGAGACCTGGGCCTTTGAGAAGACTGGGCTCTTAATTGCCATGTAGAACTCAGGAGAGTTAGGAGGCATCTCTGGATTCTTGTTTTCCTCATTGGAACTTTGGGGAGAAACTAGCTCTCCCTCAAGCCAAAGCCATGCCTAGTGGCACATGCCTATAATAATCCCAGCACTCAGAAAACCAGGTAGGATTGTCACTAGTTTGAGGCCAACTTGAGCTACATGGGGGGGGGGGTGTAAATGGAGAGGATAAGAAAGGGGAGGAGGGAGAAGAAAGGGGAGGGGAACGGAAAGGAGAGAAGAGGGGAGGGGAGGGGAGAGACTAGAAGCGGAGGCAGATTAATCTCTATGAGAACCAGGCCAGCCTGATCTACAGAGTGAGTTCTTTGCCTTCTCAAAACAAGGGGGCGATGCATGCTTCTAATCCCAGCACTCCAGGGCAGAGGCAAATGGCTGTCTGTGAGTTCGAGGCCAACCCGGTCTACAGAGTGAGTTCTAGGACAGTTAAGGCTACACAGAGAAATCCTGTCTCAAGAAACCAAAACAAAACAAAAAACCAAACCAAAACAACAAAATACCCAAAAACAAACAAACAAAAAACACAGAAGACAAAAAAGCTTTTGGGTTTTTCTTTGGGTTAGCATCTACTAAATGTCTCTGAATCTGAGGCGAGCCCATTCTGAGGAGAGCCATAGGGCTCAGATCTGTACCCTACTCTCCACACCAGGTGTCCACTCTACAAGCATGCTATAGTCTAGAACTTGATGCTGTGTGCACCCTTCCATCTGTGGTGGGGAAGTGGATGGATTAGGTTAGCAGGAGTGGGCAGAAGTCCAGAGCATCTGGAAAGGCAGAGGAGGTAGCCAAGCTGAAGGGCTGAGTCTACCATCATTCTTAGTTAAGTTTATGTGGATCAGAGAGAGAGAGAGAGAGAGAGAGAGAGAGAGAGAGAGAGAGAGAGAATGGAGTGTGGCTCGTGGCTGCACGGTCAGCTCCTGCACCCCAGGGCCCTGTGGGCTTGAAGTGGATGAATGTATTCAAGCTTGGGTGCTTATTTGTGGGTATTCTTGCAGTCCCCTGAGGCTGAAGTGACAAGGAGCCAAGGTCCCTTCCACAGGGCACACTAGGCTGGCCCATGGTGAAAGAGGGCAGGCTGCCCCCAGCCACCCGCACAGGACTAAAGGGTACTTCCCATCACTGGAATTCACACTCAGTCTCCAGCTCCTACTCATGGCTGGAAACCCCAAGTCCCAGGCTAGATAACCCATCGACTCTTGTTTTAGAGGCTGATGGGTAATTTTCTGAGACATATGGAACTATCTTTTCTATTTTTTTTTCCCACTATGTGGCCTTGAACTCACAGAGGCCCACCTGCCTCTGCCTCCTGAGTGCCGAGATGAAATGTTTGGGCTGTCACATCAGCCCTCTTACCCTCTCTGTTCCTTTTTAAGACAGGGTCTCACTATGTAACTCTGGCTAGCCTGGAACTCATTATATAGTCGAGGATGGTCTCGAACTCACAAAGATCCACCTGGTCTCTGCCTCCTGAGTGCTGAGATTAAAGGTTCCTACTGCTATGCCCAGCCAGATAGAACCACTTTTACCAACAAGTGGGGAAAACTCAGTTGATGTCCTAAGATCCATGTGAGGGGAAGAGCTAGGACAGTGTAGAGGTGGTGGCATGTCTAGAATCTGACTGTCAGGACTGGACCGATGTAGGTCTCAGGAAACGATGGGAAGTTAGTGAAAAGATGAGGTCCTAGTAGGGTATCAGTGCTTAGTGGGAGGGCTCCGAGGCCGGTGAGGGATGGCAACGCCTGCACATCGCAAACGCGTATTTGCCCCTCCAGCCCAGTCTGTAATTACCCTAAGCTCTGAGAAGAAACCGGAACTCTTGCAGGATGGTGGTTTCCTGCCACTGCCCAGAGTCTTGGTTCCTTTTTGGTGAAGTCCTCAGGGTTTACTGCCCTTGCTTGGCCCTCCCCCCCTTCTCTGGGAACTTCTCTTTCTTCTCAGCCCTGGCCAGCCCTGCAGCTCGGTCTACCTCCCCCAGCCTCAGAGAGACCTTTGCAAAGAGAGGGAAGGAAATGAAAGTTCACTGGGCACCTATCCGCTTTGTGGCAGATGCCCCGGGGACTTGGCTGCATTTGATGAGCCAGAGCGTCAGGGAGATCTCTGTCTCCTTCAGCCTCAGGGAGATGAACTGACTTGCCCGGTGCCTCAAGCCAGTTGTTGCACAGGGACAGAATTTGAACCTAGACCCATCTCTGGTTCTCCTTCATACAAGAGGAGGTTGTAGATTCCCAAGTCTACATCATCATCTTGACATGCTTTGAGAAATAGGACTCTTGGGAAAGGATGAGAAGCTTGGGGTTCTTGTGTCCAGAGATACAAATGTGTGGGAGGCAGACTTGCTGTTGAGTGTTTAGACAGATTTAGTTGGCCATTGGCAGTGTGGAAAGAATGACATTTACCAGTCAGGGACAGCACGATCCTGCCGGTGCTTTGGAGAGCCCAGCCGCAATGCCAGGAATAGAATAGAACTATGGACTGGCTTTCACAGTCATTTGAATCTCCAGTTGGCCTGTGTGACCTCAAGAAAGTCGATTTTCTGGTATATGCGAGAGGCAGGTAGACCAAGTGCCCTGCAGCCTCTCTGCTGCTGTTCTCAGCCTGGCTTGGCCACTGTATACTGAGCTAGAGCCCTCATCTCATAAAATCCTCACAGCTGCTCTGCACAGAGGGTGCAGGTGAGAAAACGGATGCTCAGACGTGTTGTTTTCCATCCAAGGCTGCAGCCTGCTGAAAAACACAGAGCTGGAGGCTGAGCGCTCAATCCTAGCCCTGTGGCAGAAAGATCACAGGTTCAAGGGGAGGGTTACACAGAGAGATCCTGTATGTCTTCCAGGGAGGAAGCCAGGGAGGGAGGGAAGAATGAGGAGGCAGGAGAGGGAGGGAAAGAAGTCGCTCACCACACAGGGAAGTAGGCAGCATTGTGGTTCAGGGTTAGACTTTAGTTGTGATACCCATAACCTGATTCCAACCTTGATAGAGCTCGTGAATTAATTGATTCCTTTCAACCTGACTAAACTTGGGGTTGGAGTTCAACCTAGTGGTGTGCAACTGACGTGCGTACAAAGTCCTGGGTTCAAACCCTAGCACCAGAACAGAACTAACACCCTTATACATAAACAAACCGAAGCCCCTGACTTGCCCGGAATGCTGGTGGTCACTTCTTGTGCTGTTCTTTTTCTGATGTTAACAAGCAGCCAAAGTTCACAAAGAGACAGGAGAGCCAGGGAGATGTGTTGTCTTTCACACAAGATGTCTGAGAAGTTAATGCTGACAGGCCTGATAAATCTGAGTTTGATCCATGGCACTCATGGCGAAAGGAGGGAACAGATTTCTACAAGTTGTTCTCTGATTTACAGACACACACACACACATCACACACACACACCACACACACACACCACACACACACACCACACACACACACACCACACACACCACACACACACACACCATATACACACACCACACATACCCACACACACCCATATACACACACACCACACACACACCACACACACCACACACACACACCATATACACACACACCACACACACATACACCATATACACACACACCACACACACACCATATACACACACCACACATACCCACACACACCCATATACACACACACCACACACACACACCACACACACGTACACACACCACACACACGTACACACACCACACACACGTACACACACCACACACACGTACACACACCACACACACATATACACACACCACACACACACACCATATACACACACCACACACACACACCATATACACACACCACACACACACACCACACACATGTACACACACACGTACACACCACACACACACACCACACACAACACACACACATACATTCACACACCACACACACACATACCACACACACATATACATACACACACCACACACACACACCATATACACACACACATACACACACGTACACACACCACACACACACACCACACACACACACACCACACACACACATATACACACACCACACACACACACCATATACACACACCACACACACACCCATATACATACATACACACACACCACACCACACACATGTACACACACACGTACACACCACACACAACACACACACATACATTCACACACCACACACACACACATACCACACACACATATACATACACACACCACACACACACACCATATACACACATAACACACCACACACACACCACACACACACACCACACACACACATACATACACACACACACCACAGCACACACATGTACACACACATACCACACACACATATACATACATATACATACACACACCACACACACATATACACACATACACACACTACACACATACACCACACACACATATACACACACCACACACACACATACACACACATACACACACCACACACACACCACTAAAAAAGCAAGTATGCAAAGAAGAAAAGGGAGAGAGGACAGATCACTTCCGCTCCACGCTGTGTTATAAGGGCTGGCACACAGTGGGCATTCAGAGAAGTCTGTGTCCATGCTCCTCCAAAGATTGCAAAGTACAGAAGGTGACCAAACTGGCTGGTATTGTTTCACTTCCCAAGTTACTTAACGTCGCTGTGCCTCAGTGTCCTAATCCAATAAGGGTTAAAACTAAAACCTGCCTCAGGAGGTCACTAAAGGGAGCATGTGTGGAAAGGTGCCCGTCGCTGGGTAAATGTTTGATAAATTAGCACATTTCCCCTAATAGTTAACTACTGCCTAGACTTCTGGAGAGACCAATGGCTCCCTAAAGAGACAGCACTTGGTGTGAAAGCAAAGGAGAAGAGGCTAGCCGGCTCTGGCTGTTTCATGCCAGTGCCTGAGAGGACAGAGCCACTCCCTCTTCCTGTCTCTGACTCTCTTCACCTCTGCCATTCTCTCTCTCTCTGTCCTCTGTCACTTTCTTTCTCTTCTTCTCTCTTTTTGTTGGAGGGGATATGCATGTATGTACATGTCATGTGTGGGTGTGTCTGTATATGAATGTGAAGGCCAGGGGGTGATGTTCATGTCTTCTTAAATTGCTCCCCAGTTTTTGTTTAAATGTGTTGGTTCGTTTTGGTTTTTTGAGACAGAGTTTCTCTGTGTAGCCCTGACTGTCCTTGAGCTCACTCTGTAGACCAGGCTGGATTCAAACTCACAGAGATCCGCCTGCCTCTGCCTCCCAAGTGTTGGGATTAAAGGCATGGGTCACCATTGCCTGACTTAAAATTTTTTAATTTAGAAAAATTTATAGTGTATGGGACTGGAGAGATGGCTTAATGGCTTATTGGTTAAGAGCACTGTTTTTCTAGAGGACCTGGCTTCAATTCCCACCATCCATATGGCAGCTCACAACTGTCTGTAACTCCAGTTCCAGGTGATCTGGCACACAGAGATACATGCAGGCAAAACACCAATGCACAACTGAAATTAAATAAATAAATCATTTTCTAAAGTGGTAAAAACAATTAGAGTATGTGTATGGGTATGTTACCTTGTATGGATGTTTGTACAACCTATGCATGTCTGGTACCAACGGAAGCCAGAAGATGTCGGACCCCTGGAACTGGGGTTGCAAATATTATGAGTCACATGTGGTGCTCTTTTTATTTTATTTTATTTTTGTTACTTATTTGTTATGTGTACAGTATTCTGTCAGTATGTATGACTGCACACCACAAGAGGGCGCCAGATACTAGATCTCATCATAGACACTTGTGTGCCATCATGTGGTTGCTAGGAATTGAACTAAGGACCTCTGGAAGAGCAGCTTAACCTCTTGACCATCTCTCCAGCCCTTCTTTTCCCACTGAACCTAGCGGTAGAGTAACTAGCCATTGAGTCCCAGGGATCATCTCACTTGCCCACACTACAAGGCTTTACATGGGTGCTAGGGATCAAATCCTCAATGCTTGTGTGGCTATCACTTTACTGATAGAACTATCTCCCTTATCTTCCCCAGTCTTTCTATCCCTCCCACCCCCCAACTCCTCCACCCCTGCCCTTCAGTGTAGGGGCTTGAGTTTATGGCCTCAGGCATGCTAGGTGAATGCTGAATCGTTAAACTATAACCTCAGTGCGCTCTCTCTCTCTCTCTCTCTCTCTCTCTCTCTCTCTGCTACTAGAGATTAAATTCTGGAACCTAGGACCGTGTGCATGCTAGGCAAGCACTCTATATCCTTAGCTCTTGATTTGGAGGCACCAAGCCCTGCTAATTAGCCTACACCAGCTTCCATCTTGCTATCTTCCTGCCCCATCCTCTTGAGTAGCTAGTATTATGGGGGTACACTACTACACTGGTCTTCTGGTACTCTTTTATCTGGAATTTCTGTCTCTTTGTCTCTGTCTCGGTTCTCTCTGGCAGCAATGTGTTGGCTCACTAACACTGACTCAGGGGAACTCATTCTCTGCATCCCTTCTCAGGCCAAGCCATCAGGTAGTTGCTCCAGGAGCTTTAAATCAGTCACAGTGGGAATATTTACACCATGGAAATTAGCAAATGCTACAAATCCAGGTTTGGGGTTTGTTGTTGTTCCCCCTCCCCCAAAATCACCACGCTGTCTTTGTCTTTTCATCTTCACACCTCCCTAGTTGCCAGTGTCTTTCACTGTCTCTCTGTTTCTCTCAGTCTCTGCCTCTCCCTGAGAGACATCTTCCTACCCACTTTCCTCTGATGCACACTGTCATACCATTACATTCAATGTGGTTCTTCCCTTTGCCTGGCCTTGAATATGCCTTGTGTCATCATCCCTGAGCCCTTCAGTGTACTCATGTCAGAAAGCCAGGTCCACTAGGACCACAGTCCCCTCAAAATCTGGGGGTGACAGAACCCTGAGGGCTGTCCAATTCTGCCCGCCGGCTACACTGTCAACCCTGCCAGGATTCACACTCAGCCGGTAGAGATTCTATTTGAATCTTCCTCACAGGCAGGCAGATTTTAAGAGGTCCATGGTGGGGGGATATGCCCTAGGGATAGGCACTTGGGTATATTGCAAGTGGCAACATTGTCCCAACTGAGGGCCCCTGGGCTGTGTAAGTTTGTATCTCGTAGAGGAGCCTTCTGAGTAGGGCTGAGTCTCTGGGGGAGTGCCGTGTACATGCCAGTCCTACCCAGGCAACGCATTTGCATATGATTTCAGGAAGGGCTACAAGTCTTTCTTCATGACAAGCAATGCAGGGAAATGGCTCACATGTTGTCTCAAATGATGGGATTTCTCATGTGTGTGACCTTAGGCAAATAGCTAAGCAGCTTCATGCCTCAGTTACTTCATCAATAATCATAATATTTAAAACTGGGTTTTTAGTAAGAATAAAAGGAAGTGGTACAGGCAAAGTGTTTAAGGCAGTGGTAGGCACACAGTAAGGACTAGAAATGTTTTGTTCTCTTGTGAAGAGGGTACATGGTATGTGTATGCGCACATGTAATGTGTGAGCACACATGAACACATGCACAATGGATGAGGGCTGTAGGGTGTTGTTTGTGAATATGATACAATCACAGATGTGTGTGTCTGGAAACGAGTATAGATGGACTTGGAGTCTGGATGACCTGCGTGTTTCTCAGAAGATATGTATGTCCGAGGCTGTGTTATAAATCTTACCTGGCTCGGTACAGGTTTGTGTCGTGTCTGTTTCTGTGAGGGGGGCTTCATCCTCACCTGTTGGCTTCGCTTTCCTATCACCCCATCTGTTCTCTCTCCTTCCCTCTTCTTGAAACCCCTTCAGTTTGGCTGGGGGAGGGGAGGCAGCCCTCCACATCTATCCCCCCCCCCATCTCCATCCTGAACCAGCCTGGAATGCTAGGCCTTTTCAGACATTCTAGTCCTTCACTCTCTGGCGTTGGGGCACCCTGTGGTGAAGATCTCAGTAAAGCTAAGTGAATAGAAGCTGTTTTGGGGCAGGCCTATTGCCGTAGCTTGCCTCAGCAGCTTACCACATATTGTTACCCCTTCACCTCAACTCGCATATAATGGTTTTGGTGAAGGGTGCAGAGGAACCACGATGTAGTTTGGGACTCTCAGGTGACTGAACCAGACACCAGCAACCAGACCTATTAGATCCAGGAAGGAAGGCTTCCTGGAAGAGGTGAGTGTTCTGATAAAAACAGCAGGAGCTGCCACCACGGGGAACCCTGAATGGGAGCTTCAATCTTTTTTGTCCTCAGTGGAGGACACTGGCAGGCCCCAGGCTGCCCCCTCCCCCCTCCCAACAAGCGCTCTTCTTAGGGAACCAGCATTCTCCCCGGGCACTTCCTCTGTGACTGTTGCAACAGTGGAGTTTTTCAGCAGGGGGTGGGGTGGCGACCCCTTGCTCAATGACCTTCCTGTGGAGTTTCTCAGAGGACTTAGTGGCTGGGGAAAGTTTGGCCTGTTCCAAGCTCTTCAAGAGACTATTGTGGTCCCAGCTTCAGACTGGGACCTCTCCCTGATCCTGGTCTACAGGTAACTGTCATTTTTGTTCTGGCACCAGAATGACAGTCTGCTGGGACTTGCCCAGGTTGAGGGAAGAGATAGGGTTCTTGGGAAAGACTCATTTTTAGGCGAGCATAACAGAGGTCCTGTGAGCCAAGAACAATTGATTTGACAGTGCTCGAGTTTGAAAGATGAGTCTGGGTACACCTCCTATGATTATATAAGTCTGCTAACCTACATGTTCATATATGTGTGTGCCCATATACACGCATGTGGGACAGGCGGTGGTGGCGAATACCTTTAGTCCCAACACTTAGGAGGTAGAGGTAGGTGTATCTCCATGAATTCAAGGCCAGCCTGGTCTACAGAGCAAGTTCCAGGACAACTGGAGCTACACAGAGAGACCCTATTTCAAAAAGCAAATAATAATAATAATAATAATAATACACATATGTGTAGGTACAGATGTGTGTTATTGAGCACCAGCTCTCATTTGAGAGTGAGGGTGTGCAGTGATGTTGGCAAGGACCCTCAAGCATATGCTGTGATGATGTATGGCTGTGCCTGTATGTGTCTTTTTGCCATGGCTTAGGTGGGCTGAGTGTGCAGGAGTTGGCACAGGTGGTGTGTCCTATGTGGAGATGGATATGCTTGTGTTCCAGGAGTGGTGGGAGAGAAAACAAAGGTAGCAGTCATGATGGGACAGAACACAGGCCTTCTGGCTTCCTGAAAAGGGTAGGATCTGGGCAGCAGGCTGGCAGAAATACTGGCAAGGCCTTCTTCATCTTCCACGTTCTTCTGTCTCACCCCCAGGTTTCCTGCATCTTCCAGGGACCATGCATCAGTCTTACTGACCCAGGAGTACGGGCCTGTGGGGTGAGTAGGGTGTGAAGTGTGCTGAAGCTTTCAGGGTCAGGGAACAGGGTGGGGTCGCTTTCCTGGGCCCCACAAAGCCTGCCTCGCAGCCCCTTCCTCCTACAAGGGCCCTGTTGCTAGGAAACCGATAGAGGAGCCAGAATGAGGCAGCTTGAGAGGCTGGAGGCTGGACTCATGACAGGAAATGGCCTTGATCCCCCTCTGCAGGGAATCTCCAGGTGCAGGCACACTGCCCTTGCGCGTTCACAAACAAGGGCAGCTTTACAGATGTGAATTACAAAGCATACACATGCAGGCGTGCACGCGCGCGCGCACACACACACACCGAGAGGGGCACATATACTTACATACAGGCCTGCCTGTATACACACACACACACACACACACACACACACAGAGAGAGAGAGAGAGAGA
Organism: Phodopus roborovskii; assembly: GCF_943737965.1. Classification (NCBI taxonomy): domain Eukaryota; kingdom Metazoa; phylum Chordata; class Mammalia; order Rodentia; family Cricetidae; genus Phodopus; species Phodopus roborovskii. Next base: position 20,696,008 of record NW_026126448.1, read on the forward strand.
GAGAGAGAGAGAGAGAGAGAGAGAGAGAGAGAGAAGCACATATACTTCCACACATAGGAGCAAATTGCCAGGCTGAGTCTATGCAGCACTGGGGATCAAATCCAAGGCTTCATACATGCTAGGCAAGCACTCTACCAACTGAGCTATGTCCCAAGATCAGCACATTCTTCTAGACACAGAGACATTCCCCAAGACCTGCATACATGCATGACACTTTTGTTTAGAGACCCACAAAGACACATAGGGAAAAAGAAACACCATAAAGGAGTCACAGAAACATAATGTGTCAAAGCAACAGGAGTCAAAAGTGCATAAACTGAGCTCTTCCCAAGACTGGAGAGGGGTTAAGAGCATTGGCTGCTCTTCCACAGGACCCAGGTTCAATTCCCAGCACCCACATGGCAGCTCACAACTGTCTGTGACTCCAAGATCTGACACCCTCACACAGACATACACACAGGCAAAACACCAAATCACATAAAGTAAAAAGAAATAAACTTAAGAAAGAGAGAGAGAGAGAGAGAGAGAGAGAGAGAGAGAGAGAGAGAAGAAAGGAGCTAGGAGGCAGACCAAAGGTGGCCCTTACTTAGGAAGACCTCAATTTGTGGGAAGGAGCATACATGCAACACCTGTGTGCTGTGGGTGGTACACCAGCCAGGTCATTCTGAATTAAGCCTGCCCCCATTCTGCAGCAGAGCACCTGGAATGGGCTGTGTGTTCTGCAAGAAGTTGGAGCCTGCATCCAAGGAGGATGTTGGCATGGAAGGGGACTTCAGGAGCCAAGCGCCTGAAGAACGATATTATCCTGACCCAACTCAAGGCCAAGGCCGGTCGAAGACCTTCTCTCTTCAGCCTACCAGCCCAGCTTTTCTTAATGCTGCTGGCACCACCAGGAGCATCTCAGGTGGGTCTCTGGGGCCGGAGACAGATGCTGCCTGGGTTCTAAGAAAAACTACAGAAAGACTCAGACTCGTCCTTAGAAGCCCCTATTCTCTAAGCTCACAACAGCTAAGTCAGTGTGTGTAAATGTATAAATGTACCCTAGGAATCCAGTTTGGGTGTTTTTCTGTTCCCATCACAGAGGGACCCCAGTGTTAATTTCAAGTAGCAAAGAGAACCCTTCCATTTGGAAGACAGAGGCAGGAGCATCATGAGTTTCAGGGGCTCCATCTCAAAAGCAACACACACACACACACACACACACACACACACACACTTCTATCCTCTTAAGTGCTGCTTCATAAGGTGAGACATGTTCTTAGTGAGGAAGAGGAAGGAGCAACTTAGGAACTTTCCAGGGTGAGAAGGACATGAGGTTATTTGTCCTGGACCTCGTGGGGCAAACTGTGAAGCCCCACTGGTTCCTGAACTCCTTTGGGAACCTAGACTTTGTGATGGTGGGGGACCTAGGATGCAAGAGTGGCACCTCCTTGGCCTCCTTAGTCCCCCACTCTATGTGGTGCTCTGCTGAGCAGCTCCGATTCTGCAGGGCCTGGAGTGACCATGTTCATCGCCCTGTATGACTATGAGGCCAGGACAAGGGATGACTTATCCTTCACCAAAGGCGAGAAGTTCCACATCCTGAACAATACGTAAGTGACTGGGCTGCCTAGGGGAGGGTGGGCCTGGGCTGGATGCAAGTTTTCTAGAGGAATAAACTCTGACCGGTGTCTAGAAAGCTCCCGCTTGGGAGGGGACACATAGGCATACTGATAAAAGTCCCGGATGAGGGCTGCGAGTATAACTCACAGTAGAGGACTTGCCTAGCATGTGAGCCCTGAGTTCTATCTAAATGACTGCAAACAAATGACAATAACAAGGAAGCACTAAGTGATTGCTGCCTGCCATGCAGGGAGAGGGAAGTCAAAGGACTTGGGATACAAGCAGAATGCTAAACTTGGTCCCCAGGGTAGTGGTGATTGAGGCAGGCTTCCTAGAGATTTTTAAGTAGGACTAGAAAAAATGGGTAGACAATGAAGGGAGAGGTGAGAAAAGAGAGAATAAGACTAGACAATTATTTTTAGAAAGTCCCAAGAGGTGTGTGTGGGTAAATTATCATAGATGAGGTGCAGGGCTGGGCAGATGACTCAGCTGGTAAGGGTTGCCTGCCACCAAGCCTGACCACGTGGTGAGTTTGACCCCTAGACTCCCACATGGTGGAAGGAGAAAATTGGCTCATATAATTGGCCTCCACATACACTAAATACATGTAAATACTAAAATTAAAAAAAAAGAAAAAGAAAAAGTTGCTGAGCAGCGTGGTGCACACCTTTAATCCCAGCACTAGGAAAGCAGAGTCACGCAGAACTCTGAGTTCCAGGCCAGCCTGGGCTACAAAGCAAGTTCTAGGATGCTAGAAGAAAAAAAGAAAGGGAGGGAGGGAGGGATGGGAGGAGGGCGAACAGTAGGGCTGCAAGAGTGGCTCAGTGATAGAATGTAGGAACCTATGAATGTTTGTCCAAGGAGGCACGAAATCATGGCCAAGAACAATCCAGGGAACAAAATGCTCTTGAGGCAAAAGGTCCTCTGCCTTTTTTTTTCCTGGAGCCGCTCTCACAGTTCCCCAAGGCATTGTTCACCATGTGTCATCCCTTTGACCGTGTTCCCGACTACAGAGCAAGGCTTTGGGTTTGATTCCCAGTGAAGTAGAGGAGGGAGAGGGGGAGGAGGAGAAATACAATTTAGAATAGAAAGCAGAAGTTGGAGACACAGGCAAGTCAGGATCCATAAGCCTTTAAAGCTGGATGATGATGCCTGAATTTTATCCAGAAGGAAATCTGTAGCCATGGGGAGTTCCCAGTGGGGAGCATCCTGGTTAGCATCCATTGTACCTGCTCAAAGGAAGAACTCAGGGAAGAACCTAGGAATGGGCAAACAGTCCTCACCCCCCTACATTCCCCACATCCCCCCCACTCCCCACCCTTCCCCACTCCCCACCCCACCCCCACTCCCCACCCCTACCCCCGTGAAAACAGCTAGGGCAGCTGCAGTGCCTGGAAGATAAGCTGACTAAAACTCTCTGAGCAGGGAGGGTCAAAGGTGAGGATTGGCAGGGCCGCTCTCCAGCTAATGTGTCCCTGCCTGGACCCGGTGTGCGGCTTACTACCCCTGTGTTCTGTGTTTACAGCGAAGGTGACTGGTGGGAGGCTCGGTCCCTGAGCTCGGGACACACTGGCTACATTCCCAGCAACTATGTGGCTCCTGTGGATTCCATCCAGGCTGAAGAGTGAGTGGGGCTGGGGCCAGCCCTGTGGAGGAAAGCCTAGTATCTAAGTCCAAGGCCAGCTCTTAGGAAATGGCTGCCTCACTCTCAGCCTGCCTTCTCATCTACAATGTTATAAGGTTATTGTAGAGCTAAAAGCAGATGGCAGCCAGCCGGCTGGGGTAACACATGCCTTTAATCCCAGCACTTGGGCAGCAAAGGCAGGAGGATCTCTGAGATGGAGACCAACCTGGTCTACAGAGTGAATTCCAGAACAGTCAAGGCTACATAGAGAAACACCCCAACCGTGCCCCCCACTGCCCATATTGAAAAAAAGACGTGGATGATGATGATGATGGTAACCTTAGATAATGCCATATAGCAGGTGCTGTGTTCTGTAACTGTGGAGTTTCTGTGTTATCAAGTGTAGAAACTATTGTTTATTTTACAAATGAGGAACCTAGCCAGGTGTGGAGGTGCACATCTTTAATCCTACCATGTGGGAGGGAGAGGCAGGTGGGCCTGAGTTTGAGGTTCACCTAGTCTATAAGGTGAGTTCCAGGCCGTAATGAGACTTTTTTTTTTTTTTTTAATTGAGAAAAAGAGGAAGCTGAGGGACAGAGACAATGAATATCCTATCCAAATTTTCATAACTGTTAAGATGTGGAGCTGGTGTGTGAACCTAGCTAAACATACACTATGTTCAAGCCAGTATATACCTCACCTATTTGTAACAGTAGCATTATGTCAGAATTTATCTGTCTGCTTAGCTATCTAGATATCTATCTTAGCAGAGAGTATGTAGATTTAAAGGAAACGTGTCAAAGAATTTCAGAGAGTAGGAGGGATGCCCAGGGATGCCTACCCATGAGCTTTCAACGCTGTAAGGGGTAGGAACTAGAGAGATGGCCCAGTGGTACACAGTGCTTGCTGTCCTTCCAGGGTCTGGAGTTTGGTTCCCAGCATCCAGGGCAGGCAGCTTACAACCACTGATAACTTCAACTCTAGGGCATCTGACATTGTCTTCTGCTTTTGCACACACACACACACACACACTGGTGCAGTAAATGCTCACACAGATGTACATACATACAATAAATAAACCTAAAAAGTGGGACTGGGTACTGGCAATGTGCCTTTGGTACAGTGTCTAGCAGGCATGAGGCGCTGGATCTGATTTCCCATATTTCCCATACAGAATCAACCATGATGGCATTTGTCTGTAATCCCAGACTTTGGGAAGCAAAGGCAGGAGAATCAGAAGTTCAAGGTCATCCTTGATGTAGTAAGTTTGAGGCCAGCCTGTAAGAAATGAGTTCCTGTCTCAAACAAAACAAATAACTCACAAAAACAAAAGCAAAACAGGATCTGAGAAATGGCTCAGCAGTTAAGTGCACTGGACCCAGATTTAATTTCCAGCATCCTAATGGTGACTTACAGCTATAACTTCAGTGCCAGGGGATCTGACAGCCTCTTCTGGCCTCTACAGGCACCAGGCATGAATGTGGCCCATGGACATACATGCAGGCAAAACACACACATAAAATTAAATTAAGAAAAAAGCTGGTAGAACTGGGGGTATAGTTCAGTGGCACAGTATGTATTTAGTATGAAGAAAGCTTGCAAGGGAACAATTCTTAAAGATAATTTTACTAAGTAGACAGAGAGGGGCTGGAGTGTACTGTAACATATACAAGGCCCTAGATTCCATCTTTAGTACTCTCTCCCCACCCACCTAAAAAAAAAAAAAAAAAAAAAAAAAAAAAGCTATCCTTACAATGTGTCCCATACATTTGTGGGGGGGAAATGACGAAAGAGGCCTTGAAGAACTGGGCTGGGCATGGTGGCCCATGCCTGTAATCCCAGCATTTGTACTGAATTTGAGGGATAGCCTGGGCTACTTAAGACTCTGTCTCCAAAAGATCCAAAACAAAACCAGAATGGGAGTCCTAAGGACTTGGCGATTGGTTTGTAGTTGGACTGGGGAGCGAGAGGAATTGGGGATGATCCAGTATCTTTTGAAGAAGCAAGCTAAGTGTGGCGCCAGTTACTAAAATGGGGGACACCAGAGCAGGTGGAGGTACAGGTGGGCTCCACGGGGGAACTGTTGTTCTGAGGTTTGTAGAGAGCAACACCCAGGTGAAGGAAGCTGCTAGAAGCTAGACCGGGCTGTGCTGAGCATGCGATGCCATGCTGCCACATTATCTCAGAGCAAGGGACACCTGTTCCTCATTGTCATGAGACTGTCACTTGTTCCCTGTAGCCATGGCAAACGGCACACCTGTGCTGGTTGGAACTGGGACTCACCTGGATAGAGATGACAATTATGTGCTCAGTAGGATAAAGGGGGGGGGGGGCGGGCAGGCAGGCAGACAGACAGACAGAGTAGTCCTAGGGTCTGGCTCTGGCAGTGACGACATGGAGAAGAAAGAGTCCCTGGAGAAGCAAGGGGCTCAGACAAGGCCTGAAAAAAGGGCTGTATGAGACTGCCCTCGTCCTTGGGGACAGGGTGACCTTCATAAGGAATCTTGTCTCATGGGAGGTAAAAGCAAGCCAGACAGCAGAGTCCAGGAAGGAGGGAGAGGGAGAAAATTGACCCAAGAGGGGAAATATGGTCTAAGCAAAGGCAAGGTGAGAAGTCAGGGCCAAACATGCGGCTTAGCAGGAAAAGGCCCTTGCTGTCAAGCCTGACAACCTGAGTTTGATCTCCAGAAAACCCATGTGGTGAAAAGAGAAAGCCAACATGCGCAGATTTTCCTCTGACCTTCACTCCTTTGTTATAGCATGAATACATGTGTGCGCACACACAAAATAAATACATAAAATGCAATAAGTGTTTGTTAAAAGAAAGAAAAAGAGAGAGCGAGAGAGAGAAAGTAGGAGGCTGGAGAGATGGCTCAGCAGTTACTCTTCCAGAGCGCCGGGGTTAGATTCCGGGGTTAGATTCCTAGCACCCACAGGGTGGCAACCCTCATTAACTCCAATTCTAGGGATTCTGATGCTTCCTTCTGGCCTCCATGGACACTTGCACCAACACACATGTGCACATGCAGTAATTAAAAATAAACAAATATTTAAAACACAGCAACAATGTAGCATCAGAACTTCCCTCTAGCAAGGAAGAAGGCCTATGTGTTTAGAATTTGATGGATGGACAGTTTCAGGGGTTGTTCATGGGGTGAGGTGGGGTTTCTTGAGCAGAGGGACATGGGCAAGTCCAGCACATAAGTGGGATAAGGCCATGTTGTGAAGAGAGTGGCAGGAAGCATGAAGGAGGGGCAATAGGGTAACGATGCCAAGGACAAGGGGGCTGGGGTGCATGCTGACATCTAAAGTGCTCGGCACCGTGTCAAGATGGAGAGTAGACAATTGGGTTCCTGTTCTGGAGTCACAGAATGGCCTCCGGCAAGTTGCTTAACCACTAAGTAGTTAGTTCAATTTCCTTCTCTGTCTTATGAGTTGGAACGTGGCACCTCCCTCTGAACGTTATTAGGGAGTACATGTATGTACTGGACCCATGTCCATCACAGAAAGAGTGCCCAGCCTATTAAGGTTTGGTTTTTATTTTGGAGCAGGTCTTGCTATGTAGCTCAGGCTGCCTCACACTCAGGATCTCATCCTCCTGAGTGTGGACTTACTTTGTTGACCCTTAAGGAAGTTACTGACATCATGGCTGGGGGAGAAGGGGCTTTTGGAAAACTCCATCAGTGAATCTGCTACAGAGTCCTTTGGATGCTTCTCCTTGCTGCTAGGCACACCATTTGCCAAGGGCTCTTCCTGTCTCCCAGATTTGCCTAGTAGCCAGGTACAAACTGACCATGCCAGAGTTCCCAGATGTTTCCATCTCCCTTCATTTGAAAGCTGTGTTCCTTCCTCTGAGCCCATGTGGCACAATCGCTTTAACCACCAGATGAGATGACACCGGAATCTTCTACCGCATGTGGGGTCACTTCAGCCCCCCACCCCCATGTACTTGCACAGTTGGGTTGGGGCTACAGTTCATCCATGTCAGCTGTCCTGGTGGCTAAGTCAGTTCCCTTTGGAGCCTTGAGTTCCTCCTCTGTAAAATGGGTTGTGGAGATTTCTAGTGGGATGAGTTAAGGGCCCTGTGGCAATGACCACGAGGTCATTGGTGACCAGGTTCTACAGTTTGGTTGCTTGAGACAGGGTCTCACTGTGCAGCCTTGACTGGTTTGGAGCATCGGCCTGTCTGCCTGTGCCTCTCAAGTCCTGGGATTACACACTATTTATTTACTTGTCTGTTTGTTTTTAAGGTAGGGTCTCACTATGTAGCCCTGACTGACTAGAACTTGCTGTTTTAATTTTAATTCAAGAGACACCAGTGGGTAGAAAGGAGGACCCTGGTCTTTCAAGGCACCTACTTACTACATGTGACAGACACTTTTCCATCTCCCTTCTCTGAGATCCTTACACCATCACACAGACTGTAACAGCCCATTTCTCAGGTCAGGAAACTGAGGCTTGTGAGGTGACTTCCCAGGAAGACAGACTGGGGTTTGAGGAGAATGTGCCTGACTCTGCCTGCCTCCCCTCACAGGTGGTACTTTGGAAAGATCAGCAGGAAGGATGCAGAGAGGCAGCTTCTCTCAGCGGGCAACTCTCAGGGAGCCTTTCTCATTCGCGAGAGTGAGACAACCAAAGGTGCATTGAAAACCCATGCCTTCTGCCACTAAGGTCGGGGGGGGGGGGCGTTGCTTGGGGTCAGTACTAAGGGGTGGAGGTAAAGTGGGCCTGGGAATTGCCTTTGGGGCCTCTTCCTGTTCTTAGTCTGAGGGACAGGAGAAATAAGTGACCCTTCCCACACAGGTGCCTACTCCCTGTCCATCCGTGACTGGGACCAGAACAGAGGCGATCACATAAAGCATTATAAGATCCGAAAGCTGGACATGGGTGGCTACTACATCACCACACGGGCCCAGTTCGAATCCGTGCAAGACCTGGTGCGGCACTACATGGGTGAGCTGCTCAACGCGGGCATGTGTTGTCATGATGGAGAGACTGGCGCCTAGAGAATGAAGTGATCTCCTAAAGCAGTACTGACTGGGCCAAATGTGCATGTCTCCAGGCCAGGATCCTGCTCTGTGTGGATTCTGAGGGGACTGAGGCCCCAAGTGGCAGGCACAAAGCAGTTGCCTTCTAATGTTTCAATAGGGAATCGGCTAATTTCTTGCTTCCAGATCTAAGCTGGTGGGAACTTTTTTGTTTTGTTTTGTTTTGTTTTTCCTTCAAGATAGGGTTTCTCTATATTGTTTGGGAGCCTGACCTGGAACTAGCTCTGTAGACCAGGCTAGGCTCAAACTCACAGAGATCCACCTGCCTCTGCCTCCTGAATGCTAGGATTAAAGGTGTGCACCATCAGCCAGGCCTCCTTCCTCAACCTACTGAGTGCTGGAATTACAGACGCGAACCCCCATGTTCCACTAGGGCCCCGTTATTTATAGCCAGGTTTGAGGTCTGAAGCTGGGTTGTGTTAGGATGTCGGGGGGAGTTGTCACAGCCTCCGTCTGTGACCCCTTCCATCTGCCCCTTCCTCCAGAAGTGAATGATGGTCTGTGCTACCTGCTCACGGTGCCCTGTACCACCATGAAACCCCAGACGCTGGGTCTGGCCAAGGACGCCTGGGAGATCGATCGTAGCTCCATAGCGCTTGAACGCAGGCTGGGCACTGGCTGCTTTGGAGACGTGTGGCTGGGTAGGAAGGTCTCAGGGGCTGGGGGGTGGCGCAAGGGGCAGGGCTGGCAGAGAGCCAGTCTTGATGAAATGCGGCCTCCGAGCAGGCACATGGAACTGCAGCACAAAGGTGGCCGTGAAGACGCTGAAGCCGGGCACCATGTCCCCAAAGGCCTTCCTGGAGGAGGCACAGATCATGAAGCTGCTGAGGCATGATAAGCTGGTGCAGCTGTACGCCGTGGTGTCAGAGGAACCCATTTATATTGTGACAGAGTTTATGTGCCACGGTGAGGAGCAAGTAGGAGGCGGGGCGTGGGTGGGTGGGGCCCGAGCTGCCACCTGTGAAGGTCCTAGTAGGTCTATTTCCAGCGAGAGGCGGGGCCTGTGGCGGGGGCGGAGCCTCCTCTTGCCAGAAAGTGGTTAGCCAACTAGTGGATTCGTTTGAGCAAACCAGAGCAGGATCAGGGCCGCGGGCGGGCCTGGGGAGGAGCCTAAGAGGGGCATGTCCAGGGTTCGGAGTTGGAAACAGAACTGGAGGATTGATGTAGGAGAGAAAGCAGGATGGGAGGCAGAGTGAGGCTAGGTCAGCAGGATAGGGGCAAGACCAATGCAGAGAAGGCATGTTGGGAGTAGGGGCCTGCTGCTGATTTCTGGCTGCTTCTCCCTAGGTAGCTTGCTGGATTTCCTAAAGGATCGAGGATGCCAGAACTTGAGGCTGCCCCATCTAGTGGACATGGCCGCCCAGGTAAACTGGGCCAGCAGGCCTCATCTCCCAGAACTCTATCCTTTTATCCTTTCATAAACCCCATGCGCCTTCATACACCTAAAACTGCAGCCTAGCCCACCTTGTGAGCTCTGAGACCTAAGGCAGGGGAATGCTGTCGAATCTCCCCATGTGTACCGAGCTGTGGTGGGATGGGGGAGGGGTCCCATCAGGAGAGTGGACTCCCACACACCCCTGAGGTCCAATTATGGTGAGTCCGTATTAGCTCCTGCCTGTCACTTCCTTTCCTCCTTCGTAGGTAGCTGAGGGCATGGCCTACATGGAACGTATGAACTACATCCACCGAGACTTGAGAGCAGCCAACATCCTGGTGGGGGAACAGCTAATATGCAAGATCGCTGACTTTGGGCTGGCACGACTCATTGAGGATAACGAGTACAACCCCCGCCAAGGTGACCAACCTCACCCTCCCTCCCTAGAGATCAAAATCAAAGGGGTTGCCATGTACCCCACATAGTCACCCTTTACCACCCCTGCTGATACTGGACAGCCCCAGCCTATTATAAATCAAATGTAATTCCGAGTTTGCTACCTACCACACATCTTCAGTAACCTAAATTCTGTGGTTTGCCATTTTTGATAAAATGAACATACTTAGGCAACAGCAAGTCAATACGTATTTACCAGCTACTGACTAAGTACCAGGCATGGCTATAAGTCTTAAACAGAAGACAATAGAGTGTAACAGCGCCTCGTGTGGCTCTCAGACACTTGCTGGTTGTGTGAACTGGGGAAAGAACTTATTTGGCATCTTCTTTTCCTCACTAGTAAGATGAGGTCAATGATAGTGAGGACTCAATGTGTTAACCATGCAGGCATATTGCCTAAAACAATACCTGGGCCGAAGGGGTGGGGGAGTATAATTCAGTGGGAGAATGCTTGCTTAGTGGAAGTGGGGCTGAATTTTCTTCCAGCACCACAGAACCCAAACAAAGGCACACAAAACTGAGGAAAGGCTAGAGATATCCTAACACCCTGTCACAAGAAGTGTGACTGCGTGTGGCCGGTACCGTACTAGACACACAGTAGGTGCTGACTACATAGCAGTTTTGTTTTGTTTTGTTTTTTTTCTGCTATGCCCAGGGTCTCCAAGAGGCCTAATCCTAAAGTCCTCATTCTCTTAATCTAGCAGTTTCCATGAACTCCCCCTTGCTAACCTTGCCTTCCCCAATCTCTCTAGGGACCAAGTTCCCCATCAAGTGGACAGCTCCGGAAGCCGCCCTCTTTGGCAGATTCACTGTCAAATCAGATGTGTGGTCCTTTGGGATTCTGCTCACTGAACTGATCACCAAGGGCCGAGTTCCTTACCCAGGTGAGCTGGGGGTGGGGTGTGGTCATGGAGGAGGGCCTTCTCCACCCCTGTTCCTTGCACTGGCTGACAGAGCTCCCCCCTTCAGGCATGAACAACCGAGAAGTTCTGGAACAGGTAGAACATGGCTACCACATGCCATGCCCTCCAGGCTGCCCAACGTCCCTGTATGAAGTTATGGAACAGACCTGGCGTCTGGACCCAGAGGAGAGGCCCACCTTTGAGTACCTACAGTCTTTCCTGGAAGACTATTTTACCTCCACAGAACCACAGTACCAACCTGGAGACCAGACATAACCTGGCCCGGCATCAATGACCTTCTGGGAGTGTCTACTTGCCCTTGCCAACCCCCAGGGCTCTCTGATCCCAGTGCCCCAGACTTGGAACTCTGAAGCCATTTTATAGGTGGGGCAAATGGATGCTAGAATATCATCTCTTACCTTCTCTGACCCCAAACACTCTCTCTTCCCTTCCAAAAATCTAGGGCATCCACTCATGTTACAGATGGAGTAAATGGATGTTCAGAACTCATCTCTCATACTCTGACCCCAGACACCATTTTTCCTGTCCTACTAGGCTCCTATATGTTAGCCTCTTTCTTCCATCGCCTAAAAATACTCACACTTTGTCTAGTTATTTATAAAATTATATTTCCCTTCCTTCCCTTATCTCTTATTCCTGCTCTCCTACCTCCTGGCAACCTGCTCCAGTCCAGGCCCTAAGAATTTAATTACTGTTCTCAGTTCTCTTGGATTTCTCCAAGTTACAATGGCAGGGAACGCCTTTGCTTGATTCCCTTCCTGCAGACCGGCTGCCTGGTCCAGGCCCAGGTCTGAGGGAGAGAGCTGTGAAAGGCTCACCACCTCTCTGAACATAATGTGTGTGTGTTATTCATTATGTAAGGAAGAGCAATGATGATGTGAACATCGAGCTGTGAACATTCCCTGAGCCATCTTTGGAAATGAATGGTAGTCTACAGGAAGTGAGCAGGATAGATTTGGAGGCCAGTGAGGAATTCCCTCTTGTCTACTAAGTTCAAGGTACCCAGTGCATGGAGTTTCAGAACACCCCAGAGTCCCACTGATCATTCACATGTCAGTTTACCATGAGTTGAGAAACACAGAAAACCAGTGATCGGAAATAGATGAATGTGGCTTTGAATCTGTGTACAGTTAATTCCTTAATTCATGTCAGCCATTTCCTACCATCACAGGCACACTGGGACAGTGTCTCAGTTAGGGTTTTTATTGCTGTGAAAAGACACCATGACCACAGCAACTCTTTGTTGTTGTTGTTATTGTTGTTCTCTGTGTAGCTTTAGAGCCTATCCTGGCACTCACTCTGTAGACCATGCTGGCCTCGAACTCACAGAGATCCACCTGCCTCTGCCTCCTGAGTGCTGGGATTAAAGGTGTGCGCCACCACTGCCAGGCTGACCACAGCAACTCTTATAAATGAAAATATTTAATTGGATTGGCTCACTTACAGTTTCAGAGGTTCAGTCCATCATTGTCATGGAAGGGAGTATGACAGCTTGCAGGCAGACATGGTACTGGAGAAAGCTGAGAGTTCTACATCTTGCAGGCAACAGGAAGTCGACTGAGACACTGGGCAGTATCTGAGCATAAGAAACCTCAAAGCCCCCACAGTGTCACACTTCCTCCAACAAGGCCATCCCTACTCTAGCAAAGCCACACCTACTAATAGTGCCACTCCCTGTGAGATTATGGAGACCTTCAAACTACCATAGACAGTCTTAGGCCTCCCACAGCAGAGCATGGAGAAGAATACAATAGACCCTCTGTAGCTATTAGGTTCTGCAAAACAGGGCATGGGAAGAGGGGAGAGGACTCACTGGGAGACAAGGTTTCTCTGTGTAGCTTTAGAGACTGTCCTAAAACTCACTTCCTAGACCAGGCTACCAGGCTAGGCTTCAACTCACAGAGATTTACCTGCCTTTGCCTCCTGAATGTTGGGACTGAAGGTGTGCGCCACCAATGCCCAGCTTTTTTTTTTTTCCTTGAGACAAGGTTTCAGATGGAGTAAATGGATTTGGATGGAGTAAAAACAGGCTTCACTGTGTAGCCCTGGCTGTCCTGGAACTCTGTAGACCAGGCTGGCCTTGAACTCAGAGATCCACCTGCCTCTGCCTCCCAAGTGCTGGGGTTAGCAGTGTGCCACCACCACCAGGCCACAATCTTTAATGCACTTCTGCAATAGCAAAGAATGGTCCCACCCCCTAGGTCCTCCTGGAGAACCTGGTAGCTGGCATGCCTCTGTCTGGAAAGTGAGAAAGCAGGAAATATGGGCTCCCAGCTCTCCTATCAGGCAATGTTTATTGATTCTGACTTATGAGTGGGGTGGAAAAGGAAAGAGTCCAGAAGCTGGGAGCCACTGCTGCACTAGGCAATTACTAAGAGTTGACTCTGATGGACCTTCACTGAGCAGGACCCAGGGCACATAAAAATGAGAAAGATCTATCCCTATCCTGGAGCTCCCTCAGGCTGAAGAAATAAATAAATAAATAACTTACCTTTCACGCAAAGAAAAAAAAAAAAAAAAAAAAAAAAAAGCTATGGTCTCATGTACCCCAGGCTGGCCTCAAACTCTCCACATAGCCAACAGTGAACTTGAACTCCTGGCTTCCTGCTTCCACCTTCCAAATGCTGGGATCACAGATGTGCACCACCATGCCCAGTTTAACCTATTAAACTGACTTGGTGCATGCTGAATAGCAGATGTGCTGGCTCTAACCCCCCCCCTACAATCTAATGCTGAGACTGTTTGCTAAGATTAGTTCCCCTGGATAAGAAAACGGAGGTCCCAGGGTTACATGATATGCCCGCATACTGCAGAGCTGATCTTACACAAAACCCATGGTCCCTTCACCAGACTGTGTTACCACTGGGCTTTTGAAAGGGTGTGTATTGTGTATGTGTGTTCTCCAGTTATTGGCAGAAAGTGTCCCTAGAAACCTCAGTCAACTGAGGAGTCTAAAGGGGGCATCTACTGAGAGGTTCCCTGTGATGGGGGTTGTTGAATGGAATCCAAATGGCCGCTCAGAGACATTGTCACTGGATGGTAGCCTTAACTCTGCAGACAAACTCTCAGGCACCGGGGCTTCTTGGGGCGACAGTCTCCTAACCAATGGATTGCACAGGAACCTGACATACAAGCCAGAAGTAAACAGTTAAGAGTGGATCTGGAGAGATGGCTCAGTGGTTAAGAGCACTGGCTGTTCTTCCAGAGGACCCAGGTTCAATCCCCACATGGCAACTCATAACTATTTGTAACTCTAGTTCCAGAGGACCTGGCACCCTCACACAGACATATATGCAGGCAAAACTCCAATGCATATAAAATAAGGATAGATAAATTTAAAAACAAAAACAGTTAAGAGCACAGCTCTGGAGATGTTCCTGTTGTGACGCCTGTCTCTACCACTCTCTGGCTGTGGGGTTCTATGCAAGTTTTTAATTTTGTTAAATCATAAAATGTTTAAAATGTTTAATACAATGTCCATCACTGCCATTTACACAATGTCGACTGCATGCCAGGTGTCCTGCTAAGGGTTTGCTGCCATTTCAACCTCCCATACCCTGGGAAAACAGAAGCCTGTTCTGATAAACTGAGGCACTGTAAGGGAAACCATACCCTGCACCCGATTTTGAGATAGGCTTTCTCTATATTGCTCAGATTTCCTAGTGCTGGGATGATAGGCATATACTGTCATGCCCTGCCTAAGTCAAATTTTTTGAAGATGTCCAGCACATAAGCCATAGATCAGGGGCTGAGACCAAGTCTCTGGCCCCAGATTCAGTGCTCAGCCTCCACAGCCTTTTCCTGGAACCAGGATATTCTTGTCTGCCTCCTGGGGCTCTGCCTGCTGCCTGCTGCCCATGTGGTTTCAGTAAAGGCCCAGCAGTGCAGCGAACCATCTGGAGTTCTCCAGGCCCCTAGCTGCTCTTCAACAGACCAGAGCATCCCTGTGTCTACAGGTTCCCCATCGCTCCCTCCAGAGCAGCTGGATGAACCTCCTCGGCACCCCCATTTTAGTACCGCCTTCTGTTCCCTCCAGATAGAGCACAATGCAATTGATTAGACCATTGCTCTCTCCATTTCAATCACATCCTCTCGCCCTGCCTCCCTAAGATTACAGGCGGGTCACCTTGATTGCAGCTTGCACCGTTCACAAAACTCTCCAGTCATTTACAAAACCATCTCTCGCCTCATTCACTCCCCCACCTGGCTCTTCTCCTCCTTGGTGATGTGTGGATTTTACTGGCTTGAGACTAGGAGGGCAATTTTATTTCCAAGTTCATGCTGGGGGAGGGCACCTAATTGACTGATGCAGCGTGTTTCACTTGCATGGTCTAATTTGATCCTCGACACGAGGCTCTGCAGCAATGTGAGATTATAACCGGTTACAAAAATAAAGGAAATGAAGGCCCCGACCCTCACCCAAGGTCATACAGTGAGCTGATGGAGCCCGGGTTTGAACTCTAATACTCACACATCCCACTGTCACATCCCTTTAGTAGAGCTTCATGGCAAATCTAATACTGGCCCAGGGAGGTAATGAGTATTGATATATATGGACCCAGAGCATCTCCGTACACACTCACCTGGGACTACAGAAAGGGCTGAGTGGTTGCCAATGCTGGCTGCTCTGTGGAGGGCCTGGGTTCAGGTCCCAGCACCTACATCTGGAGTCTCACAACTGGCTGGAGCTCCAGTTTCAGGGGATTCAATACCCTGCACTCTGGCACCTGCACTAACATGTGTACATTAACTCATGCAGGTGTACATGTATACACATAAGTGTACATTAACTCATGCAGGTGTACATGTATACACCCAAGTAAAAAAATAAACTCTACAACCTAGCCATTTGTTAATTTTATATAACCTGTCTTTGTGTTGTTTTGTGTGTAGCTTTTGATGGGTTTGGTTCTCTCTTTGTTATTGGTATTTTGAGGTTGACATGGTCTGGGTAGTCCGGGCTGGCCTTGAATCCTCCTGTTGCTGTTTCTCAAGTGCTGGGCTTACAGGCATCTGCCACCCTGTTTGGCTATTTTGCATTCATTTCGTGTGTTCTCCATTAGGCTGGTCTTGTCCAGGAGGCATGACAGCAAACCATTTCAACACATGGCAGCAAGGCCAGTGTAAATGTCCAGGGAGATTTCTTGGAGTATGTGAAATAAATTGGCCTGATGAAATAATAGGACAATGAGGTAATCCTGGCTGGAAGAATAACATGTGCAAAGGCCCAGAAGTATGGCAGAGGGAGACTCATTCAGGCAAACCCAAATAACACATATGAGATGGCTGAGGGTGTAGATGCAGCGGGCAGAGGACAGCAGGTCAGAAGAAGCAGGAAATCAAGGGTCATGGCTCCTGAATGTAAGAAAGAAATCATCTGGGAGTCCAAGGCACATTAGAGGAGGCTTTCCCGAGTACCCGTGCCCCAAGAGCTGGGTGACTCCTCTGTCCACTCCCAAAGGTGCTTTCCTGGTATAGTTAGGAATCTTCCTTCTCTCTGTCCCACCCACCCCACGCACATGGCCAGGATGGCCCTGCAGTGATGCTTGTCCTCCACCTAGTGGAAGCTCTGAGAACTACACTGAAAAAATGAAGGAATTTTTTTTTTTTTCCTGGGTGGGATGGTGGAGTGTCAGGTCCCATTCCCAAGACACACAAAGTTTAATGGCAACAGGGTTCAAAGGCCAGACAAAGAAAATGACAGTCTAGGGTGTGTTGGAGAACAGGGGAGGAGTCATACTCAATTGGGTAGGAATTTTCCTCTCTTTTTCCAAGACAGGCTTTCACGAGGACTGTCCCAGAACTCACTCTGTAGACCAGGCTGGCCTGGAAGCCACAGACATCCACCTGCCTTGCTGGAATTAAAGGTGCCACCATGGTAGGCTTGGGCAGGAACTTTCCAGAGAAGACAAGAGTACAAAACCAGCTGGGTGGAGTGTACTAAGTCTAGCGCTGTGACACAGAGGCAAGCTGCTCTCTGTGAGTTCCAGGCTAACCTGGAACCACATAAACCACATAGTTAGACTGTCTAAAAACACCAAGAAAACAGAAACCAAAGACAAAGGACAGGGGCTGGAGAGGCGGCTCAGCAGTTAAGGCGCTCTTCCAGAGGACGGGGGCTGGACTCCTAGACTCCACATGGAGTCCACAAGCATGTGTTATTCCAGTTCCAGGGGACCCAGTGCCCCGTTCTGACTTCCAGGACACCAGGCATGCACACGGGGCACATGTATACAGGCAAACACTCCTATACATAAAGTTTTTGAAATGCAGGTAAAAGGGGAGATGACTAGGCAAGGTGAGGCATTCTAGTGTGAATCTGAGGTGAACAAGAGACTTTGTCTCAAAGAAGAAAGAGATGAGAGAAGGAAAGGAGGGGGAGGGGCAGTCTGCTGCAGCAAGCTTGTGGTTCCAGCACTTGGGAGGTGGAGGCAGGGGAATTGAGCATCCAAGATGAGCCTCAGCTACACAGTGAGTTCTGGGCCAGCCTGGACTATCTGAAACCCTGTATCACAGTAACCCACTTCAAAACATTTTTCCTTTCTTTTTTAAAGGAGCAAGAGACAGGATTAAGTGAACCCAGAGGCAGGAAATGAAACTGCTGGGAAGTACATTACCTACATTAGGTTGACAGGAGGGGCTGCACTTTCCATGGGGTTAGTACCTAAAAATGAAGATGGTGAGATAGGGCTCTAGTCAGCCGTACACTTGGCTGGGGTTCTAACCCTTGGACAACAGGGAGCCAAAGTAGGGTTTTGTGAGTTGTTGGTGGTTGGTGGTGTGTGTGTGTGCGCTTGAGTGCACACATGCACACGTATGGGTGTGTACACATACACCGAGTGCTTGAGAATGCCAAAGGCACAGGCAGGACACCCCCTGAAGCTGCAGTTGCAGGTGGTGGCGAACTGCCTGAGGTGGGTGCTGGGAATCGAACTCTGGTCTTTAGAAGAGCAGCCATAAACCTGTGAGCCATCCCTCCAGCCCCCTGTTTTGTTTTGCTTTTGAAACAGTCTCACACTATAGGTCAGGTTGGTTTGGAAGTGTATAAGTCCAGGTTAGCCTCAAATCCACCTCCACCCTCCTGAGTGCAGGGGTACAGGCATGAACCACTCTATGGAGCCACTGTAGAATTTTGAGCATGGGAATAAACAAGGCTAAGTCCGTTTTTCAGAAGAAAATCCCTGGTGGCCAGTGAGGAGGAAAGCTGACAGAAGAGGCAAGAGGACATGCTTTCTGAATGCACAGCGTGATGCTAGGGCACACTCATAGGACGTGCAGCTTTGAACAGGCTGTGAACCCGGCACATTGATGTACTTGATAACACCTACAGATTTATCAGTGATGTCCTAGGCTAAGTACTGAAGGACTGACAACAACGAGCTGACCTACAGTCAGAGAGATAACTGAAAACAAACCAAGTATACACATTGACCCCTAGGTGCAGGACCTCATACACCCTGACGGGCACAGGAATTTACACTGTTCAGTGTAGTTGTCAAGGGCTCTACCCTGCCCCCTCTGTCTTCTCCAGGTCCCTCACCACCTCTGGCAGGAACAAAGCTGACCTTTGCCCTGTGGCCTCTGGCCTCTCCTCCCACACCCCCTGCCCCAGAGGGAGGAGCTGTTTGAAGTCTGGGCTGCAGCTGGGGTTTCCTGTTGCCTGGAGGAATGTGGGAGGACTTGAACAGGGGAGGGGAGAGGGGCTGGGCTCAGAAGGAGGGCTAATGGGGAGCTTGGGGGGGCTGAGTCTCCACTGTGAGGGGGGCTTCCTGCTTTCCTGATCTCCTGGGCTCCAGTTCTGGCTGTTCCATCCGAAGGAGGAGTAAAGGGGAGACCTAATGGCTCTGGTCCAATAGGCTTCTTGTTCTTGGATCTGCAGCTCAGTGGCTCTGGAAAGTTCAGGGAAGCTTGTTAGGTCCAAGTTTCTTCTTGTATGGACTAGGCTGAATTATTCTCTTGCAATCCAGACCTCTCCTGAAGAAGTTTCAGAACCTCTGTATTTATGTGGGGACACCCACCTCTTTTTCCCTTTGAATGAATCCCAAGGACTTGTCAGTTATTATCATGCTTTTTAGGACTCTCCTGTACCTTGTGTTTTCAAAGCACTTTATTTTCAAGAGAGGGTCTGGGGACAAGGTCAACCTTGTCTATCTACAGCTGAAGATGACCTTGAACTTCTGATCTTCCTTCTTCCACGGTCCGTGTGCTGGGATTATAGGCATACACTACGGCTCCAAGTGTAGTTTGCAAATTACTTAGGCCTCTATGTTAAGTCCATCTCAACGTGACTCTATTTTATTCATGGGGGAACCCAAGCCTCCTACAAGAACCCACAATAAATACAAGCAAGATCAGGTGTGCCTGGGCCCCAGTGTACAGGGCCTTTAAAACCTTTGATCCCCATAGCTTTATCTGGAATTTCAGCAGTATTTCCTGGAGACTTAATATAGCAGGTTTTCTTCCACTGAAACAGAAGTGGTTGAAGGAAGCTGAGACCAGAAAGAGATGGAGACTCTCAGAAACTCAGTTCTTTTCAGCTTGTTACTGACACAGATATGTAGATTGGACACTAGGTGGCAGCAGCATCCCACAAAATATTTCAAGTGTGGCGTTTGGGGAACCCCCAACATACTTTGGAGTGGTTCCATTAAAAAAATAAATAAATAAAAAATGTTCCCAAATTCCAGGAAGACTCTGTTGTGCTTTATTCCCAGTAATCTGCAACACTTTGGGGATACCACTATGTCAGAGGGACACACCTGAAGCAGCTTGGAGTGGAGAGGGCATACTTGGAAAATTCTGTTTCCCTTTGACCACCCAACTAGCCTTCTTTCTCTCTCCTTCCATGCTCACCTGAACTCCAATTAGTCCCATCTTTGCCGTGTTCTCTACCTTCTGTATCACTCCACCCCTGGGCTTCTCTTACTCTTGAAGCAGTGTTAAAGTCTGCATGGTATTTGCACTGGGTGGGGTGGGGTGGGGGGAACTATGACAAGACACCAAAAATGTCATTTATTTGTGATAACCTCAGAGTTGGGATTTGAAGCTACAAAAGGGCCTCCAAAAGTACCTACTGCTTTTATTAATACCTGACCTTATTATAATCAATTCCCAGGGTTACTTTGTAAGGGAAGCTGCCCCTAGATTGAGGCCTCCCCAACAGGTCACATGATGCCACATAATGGGTATACTTTAAAAGTGGGTATACTCTAAAGAGCCTTTCACCTCTCGTATTACTTGTCTTCTAGGAAAGTTCCAGTTGCTCTATAGGAGGGTTTGGCAGTAGAGGTATGGGGAGGGCGATGAGAATGTGCTTGGTCAGCATAATGTCACCACCTACATTTGACACATGTTGACTAGCCATGACCTCGAAAAACCAAAGAAGGCTCAGAAGCAGGGGGACTACGGAGTAAGGACATTGCCAGAGAAGATCCTGACATGGGGCAAGATGGACTTAAGCTAGCAGCCACTGGGCAAAGGAAGGTCAGACACAGATTGAAGTTGGGATGGGCTCAGGAGCAGTCACTAGACATATAGAGAGCGGTGATTGTGCATTATTCATCTGCTCCTTCTGCAAATCTCAGCTAACACTTGTTCACTGAAGTGCCAAGGGAGGACACACAGACACACGGAAAGGTCATCCAGAAAGGGGGATAGTGGGGATCACCCCTCTCTGTCACTGCCCAAGGGTTAAGTAAGTGAGCTTTGGAATTAGCCAGACCCTGGACCCACCACTTTCTAATAGGGACACCTGGGCCTCAGAATTCCTGTATCTATAATTGAAATAAGGTCTTCTAGGGTTGTTGAGATGGATGCTCAAGGGCTCCGTGGTGCTTGGGTGCTCAGTAAGTGGCAGCCGAGGCCATTTTCCTTTCAGGGCTGTCCAGCCACTTCCCTGGGGTAACAAAGCCTTCCTCAGCGGCGCACATTCCCATCTGTGGGGTAGACAAGGCAGGGGGCCCAGAGCCAAGGGCTGGAGAACAGATGTGACCTGATGAGGAGGTAGGTGAAAGTGCTGAGCCCAGCCCCCACGCCGCAGCAGGAGCTAGAGAACTGTTGAATTCGGCTTACAGACAATTGTTCAAATTCGGGAAGAGGCATGGTATCTATGAATTGTCCAGGAATTTTGCGCCCTCGCCGCCCTTGAACAACAAAAAGTAGGCTCTGGAGGAATTAAATTCAGGGCTGAGTTTGAGGGGAAGGGACACCAAGTGCGGAGGAGGCTTTGACGTTTCCAGAGCGGCTTTCTCGCCAGAAGCCTCTTCTGAAAGGAAAAACGTCCCCAAATTGAGAGTGTCGGTGCTCACTTCTCTCCATGGCCCCTCTCAACGCCTTTGGGACACCCCAGAAAGTCGCAGCTCTCTTGGCTCATCCTCTGATGCCCTATTCCACTCATTCCATTCTCAGACCCCGCCCCTGCGCTACCACCCGCAACCTCAGCGCAGCCAGAGCCCGGGGTAGAGGCCTCGGAACGCCGGGAATGTTCCTAACCCTGGAGGAGGATCAACAGTTCTAGACAAACCGGGACTCATCCCAGCCAGGGAGACTCAGGCACAGGGTCCGCTTTGGGCCGCCCCGTCGGAGCAGCGGGAGCGACCCCGCCCGCCCAGTGCGCGGAGCGGCCGAGTGAAGACTACAAGTCCCGGCGTGCCCTGCGCGCGCTCCCCCCTGGGGTTCCGGATGGTGAGCAGCGAAGGTAAGGCGAGCTCGCAGAGGCAGCGGCGGCGGCGGTGGAGACGGAGAGAAGCAGGCAGGCAGGCAGGCAGGCAGGGCGAGGGCGAGAGACGGAGGGAGGGAGCGAGCGAGCGAGGCAGACCAGACAGACAGACAGGCGGGCGGGCGGGCAGAGCGAGCCACCCGCCAGGCTGCGCTCAGCCCCGCTCGCAGCGGAGAGAGCAGAAGGCAGGAGGAGGGAGGGGAGGAGGGAGGAGGGAGGGAGAGAGGGAATCCAGCTACCACCACCCAAAGCCAGCGTCTGCTTTCTGTCCTCATTTCCTTTTCCCACCCAGCTCGGAGAGCAGAGAAAGGCAGAGAGAGCGAGAAATAGAGACAGGCAGACAAACAGACAGACAGACAGAGCGGGAGGGAGGAGGGCGGCGGAGGAGGAGCAGGAGGACTACGCGGGGCGCCTTCCCTCCCAGGTTTGCAATTGGGGGGGTTGGGGGCGGGGGTGTCCAGGGCTGTGAGAGTGTGTGCGCGGCTGGGGGAGCGAGTGGGGCTCAGATAGCGAAGGAGTGATCGTGGTGGGGGGGCGCCGCGGGAGCGGGGGGCCGTGTCCAGCAGAGTTAGCGGCGGAGAATGTGAGCCGAGGCGCGAGCCATGCTGTCAGCGACGGCAGGCGACTCAGGGCTCCTCTACGACTCCTCTTCCCAGCAGCCGGGCGCCCGCGTCGCTGCCGCTGGCAGAAGATAGACGCCCCCTGAAACCCCTCGCCTGGCTCGGACCCACGGAGCCGGCAGCCCAGCACTCCGGTAAGTAGCGCCTCCTGCCCAGCTCTAGACGCCGCTGGGGACCGGCCGGTCAGGCTCTTTTGTGCAGCGCACTGAGGGGGGGCCCAGCGCCCCCAGTCCGGTCCGCCGGACCCCGTGGCTGCGGTGCCCGCGGTGCGATCGGTCTTTGTTTCCACCGGGGCCCGCGGCTCGGCTGGGCTCGGCTCGAAGCCTGGCAGGCAGCGCCGGGAAGGGGGAGGGGGAGGTGGACGGGGAGGGGGGGCGGGGAGGGGGGGTTCTCGGGTTTCCTGGCCGCCCCGCGGCTCCCCCGGCTCGGGGGCGAGGTGCGCGCCCAGCGCTGCCGCGCACCCCCTCCTCCTTCCCCCTCCCTCCGCCTTTGGATTTAAAACTGCAATTTGCTCTCCAGCTTGCTGAGAATGTGGGGGGGTGGGATGTAGGGGGACCGTGGGAGCGGAGAACAAGGCTGGATTTTAGGATAGGCGCTGGGAAAAGGGGAGACTGCGGAGGGAGGAGCCCCTCCCCTCCAGCCCCCAAATCCCAAGGTTCCGCTGGCGCTCTGGGAGTTGAGGGGCGGGGACCTAATGACCTGGAGGGGGTGTGGGGTGGAGGAGGGATTTGGGGGCTGCCTGACCAGAGGGGTTGGGCCGCGTGCCCGGTTACCTGGCGAACAAAGTCGGCTCACTTTTGCATAAATAAATAAATAATCGCCTATCAATACGTTTCCTCTAGGGCTCTGATTGTATGGGCCCCCTCTTCCCCAGGGGGTGGGGTGCTGAGTGACAGCTGTCAGCCCCCTAGGTCGGGAGCTGGGGTGAGCTGCTGAATCTCTGCTTTCTGGCTGAGGGCTCCTTTCCCGGCTGGGTCTGGGTCCTCGGGCAGAGCCAGAGGGGCAGGGGGCTGGCTCTGAGACTAGGAAATAACCTTGTTTCCTGTTCTACAGGAAAAGGGACAGCAACCCAGAGTTTGGGGGCTGGGGATGAGAACTGATGGGAGCTGGGGGGAGGGTTCCCCAGCAGCCTGACCCCCCAGCCTCCTGCCAGGCAAAGGGGCCAGCTGAGGGAGGAAGGATGTGGGCCTTGCTGGCCGGAGGCGGGAGCTGGGGCTGTCCCTGAGGCGGGCAGCGGGCACAGATCGCACAGAGCAGGAGGAGGGAGAGCAGCGGGGGCGGGAATTCTCTACCGCAGACCCTAGGGGCCAGGGCCAGATGTGGAGGGGTGGGGAGTCTCCCCTCCCTTCCAGCTTGGGGGCCCTGGGGCTGGGCTGGGAGGGGCTGAGCCTGGTGCCCTCGGTTCTGCACCAGTGCCTGACTGGCAGGGCCAGCTGAATTTGGGCCCAGGCGTCACCCTGGGAGGCAGGGCTGGGCTGCACCAGCCTGGTCCCTGAGCACAAGGAGGGACCCTTGGGGGGCCTGTGCCTGTCTGGCTGGGCAGGCGTTTCCCGCTGGACCAGTTGGTGTCAGGCGGGACTTGGCCCCAGCTCCCTGGGCTGAGCTCAGGGTGTGAGGACAAGCTTTGCCTCCGGGTCAGGGTGGCCACATTCTGTCCGCTCTTGCTGTTGCCGCTGGCAGGGCAGGGGCATGAGCCCAGGCCTGGGCAGAGTCCTGCCAGGGGCATTTGGGGTGTTTCTATTGTTGACTTGTTCCTGTTCAGCGTGGCCCGGTGTGTATGGCTGTGTGAGCCAGGGCTGTAAGTGAAAGATTACCAGCCTGTCCACCCTGCTCCCAGTGCGGGAGGAGCAGGCAGGCTCGGTTGTGGTGGTCAGCTGTGGAGGGACCCTCGAGGGCACATGCATGCCACTTGTAATTGCCGCCCTCTGAGCAGATGTGTATTTATTTTTATAGTAATGGAAAATCAAACCGGATAGTAAGTTGGATTCATTTCCCCCTGTGTATCAATAGTCGGAGTAACCCCAGAGACTGATGAACTTATGGCCCCAGAGCTCCCACCCTTCAGGGGTGGTAGTGACTAGTGAGGGTGTAAGCTTTGGGAGTCTGTGGGCATCAGCCCAAACCAGTGACTCATCTCCCACTTGGTCTGGCACTGGAGCAGGTGCCCAGGTAGGGCAGCCCCTGCCCCCTCCCTAGGCATCCCCAGGGTGAGTTTGGCCATTCAGTCACCTGCCTGCCCAGAGCCTGAGTTGTGCCTAAGCCCTCAGGGACATTCCCCTGGTGGGCTTTCTTCTCTGCCTGGGCTCCAGGCCCACGTGCTGATATTTATTTTCTGTACTAAAATCCATTTTTAATGCCGTTACTTTTGAAATAATATAGAGAGAAACAAATGTGATGTGTTTAAGTTGCCCTCTGTGAGTTTTTAATGTGATCTATGGCTGAGGTAGTGATGGAAAGAGCTGTTGGGCTTGGAGAAATCTGTTGTCAGAGAGAAAGAGAGTTTGCTGTTTATTATAGTTGTTGGATTGGGGGGGTCTGCAACAAGATTGTGGGGTCAGGGAGCCCCTGACCCCCCCCCCCAGGTGGGCAAACAGTTTAGCTTCTCAGTTTTAATGTGTGAGGCATACCAGATTATATTATATTGTTCCCAGCTCAACTGATGGGGCCTTTGGTGATGGGGGCTGCCCCCCCCCACTGCCATGTGCTTGGATATTGGCAGGAGATGTGCTGCTTGCTGAGTTTACTAGAAGTATACAGTAGGAGGGTTAGGCTTGGATTCTGAAAGACATTAAGGGGTAGGGGTTCTACCTCATTGTGAGTTTGGGGCAGACTGTTGGTGGGGTGGGTGCACTGGTAGAACCCTAGGGGAATGCCACCCTGAAGCATGCATGCCTCTGTTCCCCATTGGACAGGGCTGTCCTTCTAGCAAACCTTGATTTTGGTTATTTCCCCTCCTTGCTCTATATCACCCCCAGGTCTATTTGTGTGCCTGTGCTTGTGTGCAAATGTGTGTGCGCGTGCGTGTGCGTGTGTGCGCGTGCGTGTGTGTGTGTGTGTGTGTGTGTATGCATGTGTGTGAGAGAAGGGGGGTAGGGAGCTTAAGCAAGCCCCGTGTCTTCTGCCAGGCTCCCAAGACCAGGGGGTGCCATGCCTGTGTACCAGATGCCCTGGCCCTTCTGGTCTGGCTGGGTGAGGTCAAGCAGATGCACTATTATGGGATGGAGCCAAGCTCTGTCTCTGGTGGCTGGGATCTCTTGGGACCCAGAGAAGGGGCAAAGCTTAGGTGTGGTGGAGCTGGGGACCGCTAGTTGAAGGGAGGGTAATGTTGTTGCTAATGCCAGCAGATGGGCCCCCCCAGGGAGAGAGTGGAGT
The DNA here is from genome assembly GCF_943737965.1 of Phodopus roborovskii. Lineage (NCBI taxonomy): Eukaryota > Metazoa > Chordata > Mammalia > Rodentia > Cricetidae > Phodopus > Phodopus roborovskii. The sequence continues at coordinate 20,721,745 of NW_026126448.1, forward strand.
GGAGGAGGAGACCCAGACAGCCACATGCTGCTGAAGAGAGGGAAAGATAGGGGCCATAGCCATTGAAGAGAGTGAGAGAGAAAACCGCCAAGGAATGCCAGGATCTTGGGGCTCAGAGGTGGGCCCCGGGAACCTCAGAGGGCCTAGGCACGTCCCACCGCCTAGATGTAGCCAAACTCAAGGAGGCACTGAGGGCTTTGCTGTCATGACTGAGTGCTAGCATTGTTTTTTGATTTTTGATTTTTGATTTATTTATTTTTTTTGGTGGAAAGACAAGCACGCTGTCTCGGGAAGTGGAGAGGACAGGTGGGGAAAAGAGGAGGGAAGAAGCCACAGGATGAGCCAGAGAGGGGGACTGCAGGGTTCTTGACTAATGCTTCCAGCCAGAACAGCTTTTCTTCTCTGTTCTTCTCAGGTATCTGGGAACCAGGCTAAGTTCTTGGGACCTGCGGGTGGGGCCTGGGCTCAGTGGAACACTCCACAGGTTGGCAGGTACCCTGGGCTAGGAGACACCCATGTTATAAAAGTGGGGGGGACCTTAGCACCCCTAAGGTGTGTGTCATCATTCATTGGGCTCCTGTCCTTTTCCCACTTGACAGAAGGAATCCACATCCAGAGAGGGAGCCCAGGGCCACAGACACTGTGGCAACCCCGGTGCTTTGTGCACTACATCACTGTAGCTGGAGAACTAGATGAGCTGCAGGGGGGCCTCCTCAGCACAGAGGGGGCCTGGGGCCTGGGGAGAAGAGCAAGCAGGCACCCTTGTGGCCAGAGCCCCCTCCGGGGAGGGGGAGGCAAGGCTGCCAGGGGAGGGAGGGAGGGAGGGAGGGAAACTGTGAGTCAGGCTTCCAAGAGCTGAGGATGTGAGAGCCAGAGCTTGGAGGGAGAGGGCAGGGAGGGCTGCTCTGGAGGGGGAGAGGGAGAGCGCCCAGCCAGGGGCCAGGGGAGTTGCAGAGGGAAGCAGCTGGCCCCTGCCCCAGCCCAGTGGCACCACAGGGTGCAGCCAATATGGACTTTGCCCGCCCGGGGTGGGTTAGGAAGGAGCCTCATGGTGTCCCTTCTGCATCAGTCTCTTTGCTGATCTGACCCCTGGGTCTCCAGAGGATGCTGGTGTCTTCCCATCCCTTCCCTCTTGTGCCTCATTTTCTCTGTCCGTTGTGGAACTTGAACTCTGAGCTATTGGGGAGGGAGTGAACACTTCAGGCTGGAAGAATGTTGGGAGGTGCAGCCGGCCGGTCGGAAGATGATGGCTGGGTGCTGGGGAACTGTTGGAGCCTGCTGGGAATGCAAGGTAGGCTGCAGCTCTCTGGGTGTGTGCCACTGCAGTAGGACTGGGCAGTGATACTAAGGTACTGTGTCTGTATGTGTGTGTGGTAGGGTAGCTTCTGGCTTGGCAGTGGTGAGTGGTGGGTAAGTCCCTTTGTGCCTCTCAGGACGCCTTGACTGGACAAGGTCCACACAAGGTCCAAACCATCCTGTTTGTTTCTGGGTGAGATACTGGTGTGTTCCTCCCACCCCAATATCCCTGTGGGTAGATAGGAGGTAGAAATGGCCTCTTGGAGCTGACTGGACCTGCCAGTATAGCCCCCAGTGCCTGGAGTTGGGAGGGGTCCCCAGAGACTGCCTGGAAAGCAGGAGGGAAAGAGCCCCTCCTGCCCAGCTGACAGGAAGCCCAGGCTCCCAGCCCCTCCTTCCCTTAAGCCTAGCCTTTCCCTCTCCCAGGATCCCTGTGTCTCTTCCTGTTGGCTAGGACATAAGGAAGGTGGGCACTGAGGAGCCTTCTCCTACAGGGCCTGTTTTTGGAGAGAATAGGGCAGGAAGGATAAAGTAAGCCCCCTGCTAAGCCATGTATGAGGGCAGCTTGTAGGTAAAGCTTTGCTTCCTGCTCTGGGGTCCTTGGCCTGGGAGCCTAGGGGAGGGGCTGCTTCTGCAGCTGGCTGGCCTCAACTCCCAGAGTCTCCCAGATGCTGTTGAAGCCAGAAGCTGCAGGTCTTGACCGACCCCCTCCTGTCCTGAGGCAGGAGAGGCCTTTGCTGACCTAAGGGTGGTTAAAAGGAGAGTAGGGCTACCTTTAGAAGGACTAGCACAGACAGATGGGTGGTAGAACAGATGGACAGAGACACCCACGCGCAGACAGACCAAGAGAGATGGACAGATGGACTGGGATGGGGAGAGACGGACAGACAGAGGTGCTGGCAGAGAGAGGAGTCAGGAAAATGGAAAGGCTGAGGAGACATGGCGTGTAAGTGAAGAGAAAGATGGGGAGAGACTGAGAAACAGGAAGAGATAAAGAAAGGGGGAAACCCGGCGGGGGGGGGGGAACACTGAGAGAGTGACTGACTGACTGACTGACTGACTGACTGACTGGAGGCTACAAACCACAAACAGGAATTTGATGAGAATCTGGAAGGTGTTTTCTGCCTGGTCCCTCCCCAAACCCCCAGGCCAGCCAGCCAAGTCTCCATTCCTTCCACCCCCGGCTCAGTTTCCAGCTGCTAAAAGAGGTCAGGGAGAGAGAGAGGGAGGGAGGGAGGGAGAGCAAGGCCTTTCGGAGCCCCTTCTCTGCTCTTCTGTTGGAAAGGGGGACTGCTGAGAGGACTCTTCTGGCCCATACTCCAGCATAGAAATGTTTGGCTTGCTCATCTCAGGAAAGGTCCCTTGGTGCTCCCCACTCACTGGAGGGTGGTTCCTCTGTGTAAATGTGCCCCTTGACTCACATTCACCTGTACACACATTCACCTGCACACACATTCACCTGCACACACATTCACCTGCACACACATTCACCTGTACACACACATTCACCTGTACACACACATTCACCTGTACACACACATTTACCAGTACACACACATTCACCTGTACACACATTCACCTGTACACACACATTTACCAGTACACACATTCACCTGTACACACACATTCACCTGTACACACACATTCACCTGTACAGACATTCACCTGTACACACACATTCACCTGTACACACACATTCACCTGTACAGACACATTCACCTGTACAGACACATTCACCTGTACACACACATTTACCTGTACACACACATTTACCAGTACACACATTCACCTGTATACACACATTCACCTGTACACACACATTCACCTGTACACACACATTCACCTGTACACACACATTCACCTGTACACACACATTCACCTGTACAGACACATTCACCTGTACACACACATTTACCTGTACACACACATTCACCTGTACACACACATTCACCTGTACACACACATTCACCTGTACACACACATTTACCAGTACACACATTCACCTGTACACACACATTCACCAGTACACACACATTTACCAGTATACACATTTATCTGTACACACATTGACCTGTACACACACATTGACCTGTACACACACATTTACCTGTATACACACATTCACCTGTACACACACATTGACCTGTACACACACATTCACCTGTATACACACATTCACCTGTACACACACATTCACCTGTACACACACATTTACCAGTACACACACATTCACCTGTATACGCACATTTACCTGTACACACATTTACCCTTCCTTCAATTCCTTCCTCCCTCCCTTCCTTTCTAAACCTCTAGCTTTTTATTCACTCATTTATTTTTATTTTATTGGTGTTTTTGCCTATGTGTATGTCTGTGTGAGGGTGCAGGATCCTGGGATTACAGGCAGTTGTGAGCTGCTATATGGGTGCTAGGAACTGAACCCAAGACCTCTGGAAGAGCAGCCCGTTCTTTTAACCGCTGAGCTGTCTCTCTACCATCTCTCCATCCCCTCCATTAGGTTTTTTTTTTTTTTCCTTTTTGAGACAGGGTTTCTCTGTGGCTTTGGAGCCTGTCCTGGAACTCGCTCTGTAGACCAGGCTGAACTTGAACTCACAGAGATCTGCCTGCCTCCTTCTCCTGAGTGGCGGGACTAAAGGCGTGCGCCACCAGGGCCTGGCTCAGTTTCTTACATGTAACAGATAACATGCTTGTGCTTCCTTAGCTATCTAGGTGGTGACACACAGGCCTACTGTGAGGTCTCAGATGTGTTGTCACAAACTCAAACTCTGACACATCATACAGTGAGAGTCATACCTGAGCAGAGAAGGCCCTGTTCTGACCCAGCTGGTAGAGGACCTCCTCAATGGGTAGAAGCTCTCCAAGGAAGGCAAGGCAGGGCCTGGACACAAAGGTGCTATGGATGATTAGATAGTGGGAAAAGGCTACTGAGAAGGGGTAAGGGTGTGCGTGTATACAGACATGAACATACATGAGTCTGTCATGGAGTATGTGAGAAAGACTGAGCACCTGTGAGATGGGGCATGTGGCAGAGAGAAAGAGAGAGACAGAGAGTCAGAGGGAGAAAAGAGTATGTGTGAGAGAGGGCCCAGAGAGAGGCAGAGAGACAGAGAGAAAGAGAGTGAACTGCTTGGCAGGTATCAGTGTGGATGCATGTCTGTAAGTTAAGGGTGTATAAAGAGGGACTGGGACTATAGCTCAGTGATGGAGCACTTTCTAAACATTTACAAGACCTCGGGTTCAAGCTCTGGTATTACCAGAGGAAGAAAGAAAGAAAGAAACCTTGACTCTAGGTTGCCTTGAAGATGGTGGGTGGCTATACTGGGTTTTACAGAGATGAGTAGCTAGATACAATGTGTGTGTGTGTGTGTGTGTGTGTGTGTGTGTGTGTGTTTGGGGGGTTAGCCACATGTATGAGGGTGCACCTTGTGTGCGGAAGTGTGTGGGTGTTTGTCTGGATTTAGGGGGTGTGTATAGGTGAGCATAGCTCCAGGTACCAGGCTGTACCTGTTGTCCTGGCTTAGATGGGTGTTTTTCAAGGCCTTGCCGCCTGAATAGGACCATCAGCATAAACACATGACAAGGGCTACCAGGGGCCTTGCAGCTGGGGACTGACCCACACAGACAGCCCAAGGACAGACATGCCTGCCCCTGTCCTTCTGCTTCTTCTTGCCTGGCGGCAGTGGCTTTCAAAGGAGCCTCGGTGAGGATTGTTTCTCCCCACCCCCAACCAGCCTCTTCAAACACGGAAGCTTCTGCCTGGACCATCTGAAGGCAGGTGGGTGGGTTGAGAGTCACTGTTGCTCCCCAGGGACAGAGGAGGTAGCTCTACTCCTGGGGCCCAGGCACAACTGGAGACAGATGGACCTGTCTATCTCAACAGTGTGGTCCCAGTACATGTACCCCACAGCAGAGAGCTTGGGGGGGGGCAGTCCCCAGGTGTGCCCCTGAGCAAAGGCTAGGAATCTGCCTTTCATCTTCCTAGAAGTCTGTCCCCTTCCTCTCCCCATACAGCCCCCTGTGACAGCTCTCCAAGCCCCCTAACTCCTCCAGTACCTCCAAAATATACAAGTGCCCGCTTATATGCTCACAGCTCCAACAACTCCAAATAATCGCTAAACATACCTACACACAGCCCCAACACTTCTACACACAACCACCCAACACCAACACCTCCTTGATATCCAACTGTCTCACAAGCACATAGCCACACACCCCCAAATACAAACACCCCACAGCTACCCGTGTAAGCTGCAACACCTCCCCGAACACCAGAGCCCTGGTTTATGATCCTGGTACCCTCCCACACATGTGCTTTATAACCCAGCATCTCTGATATCGAGGACGCATACTTGCCCTCTCAGCACCTAGTTCTCAGACCTCTGGCACCTCCGCAGATACAGCCTCCCTGTCCTAATACAGCTCCTGCCACGCTCTCAGACTCACAGTCCCTCTTTAGTCCCAGCACCACCGCATTCATTCCCAGTTAAATTCACTGTAACCTGTCCAGAAACATCGCCTCATCTTCTTTCCAAACACAGTGCAGTCCCAGCACTTAACCAGACCCTGATTTCTATGACTCCTAGATACCCCAACACATATACACACACACACACACACACACACACACACACACACACACACACACAGAGCTTCTACCACATTCCCAAGTACATTGGGGCCTTCTCCAAGCCCAACAGCCCTCATACCTTCCCACATGCATAGATGTCATATTCAACATCTCACACAAGCATTTACCCCCAGCTAGAGCCTGGCAGCCTGCACCCCCCCCACCTTTTCAAATAAGCCCCTACCCAAACACACACATGCATGTGTGCACGCACACACAATTGAGGCTCCTTATTTCCACCTTTATTTCAAAGTCACACACAAAGCTTGCTGTAGCATATCTCCAAAGGTCCTCATAGCTTCAATACCTACCTCCCCAGCACGCATGTGCATGCATTCACACTCCTCGGAGTCCCACACTTCCATAGGCAACCCTGCCTGCACCCTAGCAGCTCCCCAGACATAGCCAGCTCTGATTCTAGGCTCAACTCTGGAAAAGCACAAGGACACTCCTACACCTTTCTCCAAACACTCAGCTTGCCTATAACATGCACAGCCTTGCCTAGTCACCGCCCTGACCCATTCGCCCCTTTGAGCTCACATGTAGCTTTTCAGCCTCCCCGGCACCCCATGACACCCTGTCACACACCCCGCCTCAGCCCCGTTTCTTCTGTAGCCCTCACTCCCACCAGCCACACATTCCAGCAACCCTCCCCCACTCAGCTTCTTACCCCCAGACAGCTTCGCCTTTTCACACGGATTGCTCTCTGTCTACTGCCCAAGCCTCCTCCGCTTCCCAGAGCCTCCTCTGCCTGGGGAGCCATCTCCACCCCTCACTGCCCCAGGCCTTTCATTCTTGGACAGTGAAGCTGGACATCTGGTTCAAAGCAGCCCCCCAGATCCTGGGCTGTGGACACTCTGGCCTAAGCTTGGGGGGGGCGGGGAGCATTGAGTCCCTTTTGGGAATAGGCAGAGCCACTTGGCACCTGGTCACCCTGGACTCTCAGCCAAGAACTCTTTGAGTACCTAGCTTTGCCTGAGCTCTGGCATGCTTGTTGGGGGTAGGGGAGGGTTACTCCTACATCCCAACCCTGCCAGACCCCTCCCCCCCATACCTGAGAGGGACAGGGTTTTGGGAAAGAGATGGGGAGGGTGCTGGCTTGATGAGCCCCCACAGATCTAGGCTGTGGGGCTTGGCCTCCCTGGGAGTTAGTTCCTTTACTGGATGCATGATTTTAAACGGGATCTCCACCATCTGTTCCACCCCCTAATTACAGATGCACAGAATCCGCCTCAGAGGGCAGTATGAGGGGAGTGATTTAGAGTCCGAGCTGCTCCATCCCGCCTGCTTTAGGGATGGAGAGATGGGGTGGGGGGGTATTACAGTCCCCCCCCACTCATTTCTGTCCTGAGGGTCCCTGGTGAGAAGGCTCACAGAGGGCTCCCTTGACCCTCGAGTCCTAAAAGAGGAAGCAGGTATATTGCTGTGGGAGGAAGGGGTCCCCAAAACATTGCCTGGGTCCCAGGTTAGCAAGTCCTAGGTTGCAGGCTACATTAGGCCTTTAAAGATGTCCAGAGGATGTACCTCCTGTCTTTGTGCCCTTGGGAGCACACAGGCACTAGCTTGACCAAGCTGTCTGCCCACCCTGGGGGTAGCAGGGGTTGGTGAGATAGGGAAGGGGGTCATAATAACAGGGATGGAGCAGCCAGGGTCTGGCACTCCAGACACGGGCAGGCACTCCAAGTGCCATCAGGTGTGTTTGTATATAGTGCCCATCCATCCAAGTTGTACTGTTGGTATGTCTGACCCTAGCTGCAACTGTGGACTGTGGGACTGGGTCAGCATCAAAAGCGAGAGGGTCTGAGGGCTGCGGGACTGCACCATGAGGATGGGCTCATCTTTGTCCTTGGGCACAAGGGACCTGGGCCCCTGCTTGCTTGGTAGGGGTGCTGGTGGCGGCAGTAGCACAGCAGTAGGTACACTGCGGTAGACTCCAGAGCATTCACTGCAGGGAGAAAGGGAGAGAGGTTGGGCTGGAGGAATTTTAAAGATTGCTGCAGGCAGGAGGGTCTCGGAACCCTGTGGAGCGGGCAGTCATGCAGAAGTAATCCTATCGCGGCCTGCCTGGGGGAGTGGAGAGGAATGGGGGGGCGAGGTTGGGAGGGAGGACAGGCTGTTGCCCCTCTGAACCCTGCCCTAGCCAGCCCTGGAGGGAACCAGGGACTCCAAGCCCTTTCCCGAGGAACCACCTTGTGTTCGCCCTCCCACTATGGCATGAGCCCCCAGAGGGCCAGTGTCACAGCTGCTGCTCTGCGCTCACCTCGGCGTTTCATAAATAATGCAGCTCAGTGGTGGGGGCCAAGCCTGCCCCCAGTCACCTTGGGTCACACAGTGTGGTACTTCTAGCTAGCAGACCTGTGGCAGAGCCCCTCTCCCTTCGACCCTGCTTCTTTCCTGCTGTGTGAGCCTGAGTCAGAGACCTAGCCACTCTGGGCTGGGACCCTAGCCGAGGAGGAGTATGGAAGAGCCCAGAACCCCCCCCCCCCACACACACACCGTCCTTTTGTCCCACCTCCTCGCTTTCACAGGCTAACTGGCAGCCAGCTCAGCCAATCCAGACCAGAGAAGGCTGGCCTGCTCTAAGGCCTCACCTTCTGGCCCCTCCATTTTGCAGATGGAGTAACCGAGTCCAAGGGCGGAAAGGATGGTCAAGGCCAGCCCGCCGATGAACCCCCTCCTTCCTGCCCCATTCTGCTGTCACTCAGGCTCTTCCCAGCCTCAGCTCAGCTAAGAGCAGGGCCTGGGGGGGGGGCAGGCGGGGGATGTTTGGGAAAGTGGTTGCGGCTGAGAGGTTGCCATGGCGATACTGCAGGATGCCGAGCAGAAGTGGGGGTCCCACAGGGTCTCTGGGGCCCCCAGCTCTACACCTCTGTGGGCTTCTCTTCCCATCTCCTGTCCTCCACCCAGATGCCTGTCAGGCGGCTTCAGTGACAGGCTGGGTGGGTGACAGGTGGTGCAGGTGATGGGCTGGGTGGGTGACAAGCCTGGGTGGGTGACAGGTGGTGCGGGTGTGAGGCAGGCAGGTGACAAGCTGGGTGGTGACGGGCTCTGTGGATGACAGGCAGGGGGTGTGGTTGGCGAGGGTGCCGTCTCCTGGCTGGTGGCCTGTTGCGGCCCCCACCTTCATGCATGTGCACACGTATAGACACTAGGCTCAGAGCTTGGGGCTAAGATACTAATGAGGCTTATTACGCATGGAGGGGCAGGTGCCCAGGCTCACTAATGAGAGGCCTTTAACAAATAGGGAAGACAGCTGGGGGGCTTCCAGGAAATTTGGCTGGGCCTCCTGGTCTGAGGCTCTAGGGGTCCCAACCTGGCCCAAGGAGATTGGTTTCCTCCTCCAGCCACATCTGGATCCCTCCTCACCTTCACCTCTGAACACTTGGATTTATGTTAATATAGTATAAAGCAGTGAGGAGAGCAGCCACTGTGTATTAGGCACTGTGCCAAGCTGTTTTCCTGCATTGACTCTGCTGGATTCAACAATCCTATGAGGGCTACAACCCCATTTTATAGATGCAAAGTCCAAGACAGAGAAGGTATGGAAATTCACACAGCCTGTTGGTGGTCCAGCCCATACTTTAATTGAGGTCCCTGTAGTTTTGTCCTGACTGACTTTCTCTCTTGGAGTCTTGGTTTTACTGATCCACAAAGTGGATATAGGAGGGAGAATAATGATGGGTTTTTAGCTCTGACTTGGGTGACTTCAGTTGCTTTCAGTTGCATGGGCCACCTCAGCCCGTGTGGCCCAGTTTCTGTTGACTCCCTTGCACCGGAGAGAGAGCAGGGTTTAGGGTTGAAGAGGCTGAGCTGAATGGAGACTACCTGGTCTATCAGAGCCACTTCCTGTAGAGTGTGGTGGGGCCCAGAGAGGAGCAGAAGCCACCCAAGGTCACACACCCTGGTGAGCTGTAGGGCCCCTCCGGATCCCAGGTCTTTGGGCCTGTTGAAAGGGTGGGGCTTGGAATGGTGATGGGACTGGGAGGCACCTCCTCTTGGGCCCCACCCTGCAGCCTTGTTTCTTCCCTGGAGGTTTTGAGCACCCCCAGCTCTTAAGAGGGTGCAGGGTTGTTGGCTGACTCTTTAGGGCCATACCCCCTCCCATCCCTCTGAGTCCCTACTGTCGGTTAAGCCCCTCCCTCTGGTACCCGCTGGGCGGAAACTCCCTGGCAACAGCTGATGGATGGGTTGGGGCCTTGACATTGGCCTGGGGCCACAGCATAACCCTGGAGGGACCAGGCTGGGACTAGGGGACTTGGAGGGGAATTTGAGGGAGAAGGATGAGGCTCATAAATCTTGGAGTCCTGGTTCCTCTTCAACCTTAATCTCTCACCAAACCAGCTTTCCAGCTGCTCACTCCATGTTGCTGGAGGTTGAGAGAGCCCACCTGCCCATTCTCTTCTCCCTCTGATGGAGGCTCACCCCTCTGACATTGCACTTCATGGGAAAGAGAGGCATTGCAGCAGCACTGATGGGCAAAACTAAGAGGCTTCTGGATGGGTGGGCAGAGGACTTGTGATGGGTAACAGAGGGCTTCATTCCCTTAGTTTCCCCAGCTAGGGCTGCTCAGTTCAGTCCAGAAGGAGAGCGGAGACCAAGAGGATTTCACAGATGCAAGACTCAGAGTCTTGGTCTGAGAATCCCCCCAAGCTTTAAGAAGAGAAGCACAACCCTGTCCTGCAAGCCCCGAGACCTGGAGGTGAGCCTTAGAGCCCAAGGCAGGGTGTGTGCTGAGGTCAGGCTAGGGCGGTGCTTGGTAGCTGGCCTGGGAAAGCAGGCTTCAAGGAGGCCAGAGGAAGGGTGGTGGTTTGCCTGGGGGGTGGGGGCTGGGGAGCCATCTTTGGTTGGAAGGCAGGGGTCTGGCTTTCCCACAGGCCCAGGCAACTGTAGGCTGGAGTGCTGGGGCCCTCCCAGCTCCCCAGGGAACCCATTGCTGCTGGGCCTTGGGGACTCAGGAGTCCTGGCGGGTGAGGGCGGGTCTCCAGCAGGCACCCAGCCAAACCCCGCAGCCTGCTCACCAGGAATCTTGTTGCTGAGAGATGGAAAATCCCGGCTGGGCCTGCAGCTCATCCCTCCCCTCCGGGAGGAGGAGGGGCTCAAAGATTCCTTCCTGCACCCCCTCCATCTGGGGCAGAGCCCTCCTTGGCAGTGGGTGGGGCTGGGGGCCCAGGACAGGCCTCTAAGGCCCAGTCACATGTCCTGGAGCCTTGCCCAGTCCACAGTGGGCACCAGGGCACTCTGGAGGCCGAATGAGCCTGTTGCAGCAGATGAGGGATAGAGGTGCCAAGGGCCAGAAGGGGCCTGAGTGGGGGCTGGAGTCTGGCCCTGGCCCCACTGGCTCCCCCAGGGTGGAGGGTGAAGAGTTGGTTCTCTCCTTGGACAGGAAGACGAATGATCCTATTATGGGAGCGTGATTTTATTCCACGTGTCAGGGAGTCTGAGATTAACTTGCTCACCAGTCTGTGACAAACCCCTCACACCCAACACACACAGACACACACACACACGCAGAGGTAGAGAGACACACGCATCCACAGTGTCACAGATAAGCACTGCTGTGCTACAGTCCATGGCATGGCTTACACAGTGCCACACTCATAGCACACACTCAGATATACTAAGGCTTCAGACCCACAGTTTCAGAATAGTGTGTCTGCCACCCAGGTCTGCAGATGCAGACAAGCCGTCCTAGAGGTCTCTGCATTCACCCCTTCAACATGCAGAGTCAAGGACACATGGTACCCCATGGACACAGATAAACTCAGACACACAAAACCAGACAGTGCCACCCAGACAGGCATAGCCTAACAGCCATACTCAGACAAAGGCCCTGGATACATACAAAGACAAGCGCAGACACACGGCTGGCAGAGCTGACACAAGCACAGGCGTGCACACCCGGACATAGACAAAGACGAATAAATGCCCAGAGGTTTTGCTGTGGACAGATGTGGAGGCACACGCACATCTGGGCCTCCTTCTCAGTCTCCCTGCTTGGGAACATGGTGATCTGATACCTGAGAGGCTCTGAGGAATCTTCTGCTCCGTGAGCATCAACCCTTGGCCCCCACCTGGCACCAGGCCTGTGGCAGAGGCCATCCCAGCCACACCCTCAGCAGAGCCCTGACACCTCTTAACTTTTATGTTGGTCACGCTCACAGGGACCATCTTCCCCTGTGCAATCATCTTACAACAATCGCGATGTGCCCCTTCCCCTTGTCTTTCTCAGCCATCCCTCCTTTCAGTAGACATGTGCAGCTTCAGTCAGGTATAGACAGTACCCTGTGTGTGTGCACACATGCATAGTCTTCTTCACGAGACGCCTGTGCAGGCCCACAGCCTTCACGGCTTTCTTGCAAAGAGTCATCCCCCACAACTTCCTTGCACGCTCACACACAGGTTAATTCACAAATGCAGCACACATGCGTCCTCACCTCTTACACACGCATGCATGCACACACACACTTCCTGAGCCTCCCTTCGCTTTCCTTCCTCTGCCTCTCACAAACACTCCAGCTGCCAGGAGTGGAGCCTTGCTGCGGATCTGGTCCTCATGGCATTTGTCATTTCATTATGTCCTTGGCCTTCCCAGCCTCAGTCTCTCCTCCACCTCCGGCCCTGCATATGTGACCTTGTATTCTTTTGTCTTTTTTTTTTTTTTTTTTTTTTTTTTTTTGTCTAGTCAACAAGTGTAGATAGAGCACTCATTCCATTAACTTGTATCAGTTGTTTATGGGCGAAGCCCCAGGGAGACTGATGACAAAGACAGGCATAGGCTCTTTTCTCATTCCAAGTTTTGTGACCAACCTGGCTATTTGTTGCTTTTCCTTTTCTACTAGATTGGAAGGTAAGCCTTGATCTTGGCTATCAGGGGATGTGTGTGAAGTCATAATAGGGACACTGTGGGAAGGGTGTTCTAGCCAGAGGGAACAGCATGTACAAAGCCTGAAGGCAATCAAAATTTGATGTGCTGAGAGACTGTAGCACAGTTCAAAGAGCAGAGGAGCACTTGGAAGAGGGCAGAAGCCAGGGGTAGAGAATGGTTGCTCTGCTCAGGAACGTGAGTTTTGTCCAGTGAGCCACAGGAAGAAACAGGAAGTCTTTTATTTCATTTCATTTTATTTATTTATTTATTTTTGGGTTTTTGAGACAGGGTTTCTCTGTGGGAGGATATCCTGGAACTAGCTCTTATAGACCAGAGCTGGTCTCGAACTCACAGAGATCTGACTGCCTCTGCCTCCCGAGTGCTGGGATTAAAGGCGTGCGCCACCATTGCCCAGCTTATTTTATTTTTTTAAATAACTTACTAACTTTTATTTTATGAGCACTGGTTTGCAGGTGCCAGATACCCTGGAACCGGAGTTAAGGACAATTGTGAGCCAACATGTGAGTGTTGGGAATTGAACCCAGGTTCTCTTGAAGAACAGCCAGTGCTCTTAACCACTCCAGCCTTGACACAGCAAGTCTTTAGCATCAGAATCTGGATTAGATTAGATCATTAGAATGGAAACAAGTATTTGGAAAAGTTTGGGTTGTTTGTTTTGAGACAGGGTCTTACTGCATAGTCCTGGCTGGTCTGGAACTCACTAGGTAGATCAGGCTGGCCTTGAGCTCACAGAGCTCCTCTTGCCTCTGTGTGAGGCACCACACTTGGCCTTTTTGTTTTGAGACAAGGTCTCACCCTGTAGTTCAGGCTAGCCCCAGACTTCATTGTGTAGCTCGGGAAGTTGCTGTTCTGCCTCAGCCTTCAGGGGACAGTACCATGGGATAACATTGTCAGACAGTGGAAAGTGCTCTGTCAGGGGTGGAGGTGGAGCATCCTGATTGCTTAAAGGAGGCAAGTGTCAGGACCCTGGCTTGGCCTATGGAGCTAGGGGTAAACTGGTAGAATCTGGGGAGGCCATCAGCAGCTGGAGAGCAGGGACTAAGAAGCTGGTGTCCTTCATCCATTGTTGGGTAGGCCAGCCACAAGGTGATGGAGCTATAGCATGAGGTTATGGGGGAGTGGGGGTCAGAGTAGAGCTGGGTTTTACTCAAACTCTGAATGTTTGATGGTAACATGAAATGTGGCCATTGAGATTCAGCTTTGAGCGCTGCAACATGCTTGTCCTGGCCTCAAGTTTCCTCATCTGTGAAATGAGCTGTTATCTGGTGTGGGAGGAAACTCTGGCATCATGTTAGGGTTGAGTAGGGCTTTCTTCCTGGGTGTACTGAGAAAATGAAGTGAGGGTCTCCAGAGAGGGGCCAGAGCCCAGCACCAAAGACAAAGTCTTTCTAGAGTCTGACTCCAAGCCCTAGAAGGGACCCAAAAGAGAGGGCCTATGTCCCTCTTGCGTCCTGCCCTAGCTTGTGTAGCAGTGGATATGGGCCATGTGCCCAGGAGGACACAGTGTCTAATCTCTGACCTGGGCTGTGTCAGGGCCCTTCCTCCCATCGATGGAGGAGCAAGGTTCAGGAATACAGTTCATGGACTCCTCTGAGAGTAAAGAGCCAGGAGGCCAATTGGGGTATCAGCTAGGTGAATTCCTTCATGGAGATATGTTCTGTTGTGATCTTTAGGATGGCCTGGGGTTGTAGTGGGAGGCAAGTGATCTGGCATGCATTCCCTCAGCTGCCCTGGGATCCGGGATGTGAGGGGCCCTTTAAGTAGCTCACCTGTGAGGTGGGGCTGGTAGAGAATTAATTTCCTGTGCTATTTTAATTTTGCTGTATTTAATTTGCTGTTTATTTTAATTAATTAACAGAGTTAATCTCTTATTCTACTTTGCTGCCACTCGTTCCTCTTGCCTTTCAGAGGGGTAGAAGGCCTGGCCAGGTGATGCTGGGTTAGCTGTGGGAGAAAAGGAGGGCTCTGGGAGCAGCTCTCTCTCCCTTTACCTTTCCCATCATAGGGTTTCCTCCACAGTCCCTGCTTCTTCCTGGGGGAAAACTTCCCACCCTGTTTCTCTCCCAGATTGGCTTCAGGCTTTTGGCTGTAGTGGTTGAATCGTTGAAAGCCTGACTTGAACCCCTGCCTGTTTCAGTGTTCTGGGGTTGTGAGAGGGAACTTGTTTTGGATGGTACTTCCAGGCTGTTGGAGGATGTTTGAGATGGGAGGATGTTGGGCTTTTACTGCCAGCTCTCTGCCCTGCACTGATGATGCACTTGTGTGGTCAGGCCTCTAAGTTACCAGCATGACAGAGCACCTGTGACACATCCATGGATGACCTCAGTTGTCTCTGGTAGGGGATAGGATTACCCACTGCTCAGTATTAAGAAGGTGAGGCCTCTGAGAGGCTGTGACTTGCCTGAGGTCACACAGCAACTAAGAGAAGCAAGGACTGGATTCAGGCAGTGACCCGTCTTGGGTGCAAAGGGTTAACAGTTGGAGAAATCTCAGAGACTAGAGTGGGAGTATTAGGCCACATGTCTGATGAGGCTAGGAAATGGGGTCCACTGGCTTGGGAGGATGTGAGGTTAGGGAGTAGGTCCCTGTCACAGTGGCTCTCCCAAGGGTAAGTTTTCTGCTACCTGAGCTCTTCACTTGGAGATTTGGAACTGAAATGCTCAGTGGCTGACTGCCTTCCATGGCAGGGTGGAACCCTCCTACTTTCATTAGTCCTTTTCCTTTTTATCTGGAGCTAAGAATTGAACCAGATCCTCATGCACACTGGGCACATGCTGTTCCATGTATAGCTGTATAGCCCTGGCTGTTCTGCAACTCACTCTATAGATCAGGCTGGCCTCATACTCACAGAGATCTGCCTGCCTCTGCCTTCCAAGTGCTGGAATAAGAGGTGTGTCTGTAAGACTGCTGGGTCCTCTGGAACTGGAGTTATAGACAGTTGTGAGCTGCTATGTGGGTACTGGGAATTGAACCCCATGTTCTCTGGAAGAGTAGCCAGGGCTCTTAACCAATAAGCTATCTCTCTAACCCCTTGTTTTACTTCTTTCAGTTAATTGTGGTCATCTGGAGTCCAAAACTATTAACCTGAAGATCCCATAAGAAATAAACAATCCATAAGTTTTAAGTACTTTGTTACAGTTATTATATTGTAAGCATTCCACTATATTGTTATTAAACTCTTAGGGTGAGAGATTGATAAACTAAACTTGAAAACATAGTATCTATAGGGGTTGGTGTTTGACAGTCTCATGCATTCACCTGGGCAAGTAAGTCTTGTTAACTTTCCTCCCAGATAATCGGGCTGCTATATCACAGAAGCAGGGCGTAGAGAACTACAGATATTGCCCGATGTCCTACAAAGCCAGTACTTTTGCACTTGTGATGCTGGGATCAAAAATCTCTTTGTGAAGCGTGTTATGTCCACCCTCACCACCCCCAACCCATGGTGCTTTAAGTTAGGGGATAGACACCCTGAATTCATGAGGAAAGGTATCTTTGGGAAGCCTCCTGTTTAGGTCACCAACTCAAATGTTTGAAAGGGCAGAGAAAGCCTACAAATCAAGGGGGGGGGAGGTGGAGTGACAGATGCAGGTCTAGATAGCACCAGGTGTCCCTGGCTAGGGATACTTTGTAGACTTGGCTCCATTGCTGCAGGCATGGCTACTGGAAGGGGCCATGGGAGAATTGGTTGGCTGTAGAAAGCTCCTGGGCCTCCTGGAGGAATAAAGGTGATGTGTGTGAATGGTTCTCGAGGGTTGTGCCACACCTTAAGAGGAAAAAAAAACTAAGAACTCAAATGCTATGATGTAATTGAGATTTTGGATTTGGATCCAGTATCTTCAGTTACTTGGCTCCTCTTTGAGCCTCAGTTTCCTCATTTGTCAAGAGAAAGTGACTACAGCACCAATGTTTTAGGGTTTTATTTGGCTCAGTGAGATCAAATACAAAGGGTTTGAGCTCCAAAGCACAGAGGTCATCGAGTGTCCGATGTTCAGGTCCAACTCTGGGGAGTCCCACCCCAGAGCACAGTAGGTGGGAATAGTGAGGGGATTGTGTGTGGGGAGTGAGGATGGGGCTTTGGCAGACCTGGTTTTAAATCACATTCATGTGGCTAAAGAGATAGCTCAGGGGTCCTCTTCCAGAGGACCCACATTCAGTTCACAGTCCCCATGTCGGGCAGCTCAGTCATCTATAACACCAGATCCGGAGGATCCAACACCACCTTCTGGCCTCTGAAGGCATCCACACATATGGCACATACACATAGGACACACACAGAAATAAAAACAAAATCGTTAAATCCTATTCATGATGCCTGGCCTTGATTGTCAGTAAAATGGACGTGATAGTAGCTCTCCCCATCTTATAGGGTATGGTGAGGATTTAGTTAATTAATTTAATGAGTAACAGAGAGCCTGCTGGGTACCAGACAAGTTTCCAACCACTACAGATAGTAAGGGACTGAACGTTTTAGCAGTCTTTCCATCATAATCTGGAAAGAAGTGTGTGTAGGGGGGGTTGTTCAGAAAGGAAGAATTGAGCAGGCTGAGGCTCTTCCGATGGAGATGAGCAACACAATAAAATGTCATAATGTGGGCTGGTATTCACTGAGCGCTTAGTGTCAGCCACTGTGCTCAGAAGGCAGAGCATATATTATCCTCATTTATAGGTAGAAATGGGTTCCGAGAGGTATAGTGACATCTCCAAGAAACAGCTAGTCAGAATCTCTCTCTCTCTCTCTCTCTCACACACACACACAGATACAGAAAAATGGAAAAAGAGAATGATAGGTAGTAGGGATGGGGCTGTCCTTCCTTCCTTCCTTCTTTCCTTCCTTTCTTTGAGACAAGTCTTTCTACATAGCCCTGGCTGTCCTGGAATTCACTATGTAGACCAAGCTGGCCTTGAACTCATAGAAACCTGCTTGTCTTCTGCCTCCTGAGTGCTTCGATTAAAGGTGTGTGTCACCATGTTGGGCTTGGGGCTACATTTCCTCCTCCCTCCCTCAGGGACAGGGTTTCTCTGTGAAACAGTCCTGGCTAACCTGGAACTCGCTCTGTAGACCAAGCTGACTTCAAACTCAGAGATCTGCCTGCCTCTGCCTCCCGAGTGCTGGGATTAAAGGCGTGCGCCAATGCTGCTGCCCCCACTCAGTGGGGCTACATTTCATAATCAAAAAGATTCAAACTAGTTGTCGGCTGGGGTGGGGGTTGATCCAGCAGATGAAGGAGGAAGCCCTGGATAGGAGAGGGACAGGGATAGCAAAGAAGGGACAAAAGAGGGTAAGGTGGGCGTGCATGTGCGCATGCATGCGTGTGTGTGCCTGTGTGCATACGTCTGCACACACATGAGAGCACAGGCATGCTCATGCTCAAACACATAAGAGAAAAAGGGGAGTAGGGAAAGAGACAGAGTGACTTGTGTAGTCCAGGCTGGTGTCAAATTTGAGTCTGCTGCAGGTAAAGGGAAGTAGAGTCTTACAAGAATGTTCCCATGACACATGGGTCTTGAAAGATAGGTGAGCTGTGAAGAGATGGGGACCCAGAACATTCTAGGCAGGCCTGAGCACTGGCCCCAAGGGAAGAATGAGTAGTATAGCTTACGTAGTGCTGAGAAATGGAAGGAAGTGGCCCAGTGAAGAAGGGTTGGGAGACTGGTAGCCTCAGGGGCATGTGATGGGTGACAGTAAGAGGCTTAGCTAATCACAGGAAAGGAAGGACAGCACAGTCATTAACAGGGTAGACACTGGAGTCACAGCCTAACCAAGCTGTTTCCTCCCCACTGGTTTAAGCACCTGACCGGAGGATGAGATGACCTGTGAGCAGTACTGTGCCTGGAACATAGTCCAGATGTGACTCGCACGTTCACTCCAACTAACAACGCATATTTGGTGTTAGACTGTTCTAGGACACAAAACAGTGAACAGAACTAAGGTATTAAACACAAAAACAAAACTCTACTCCCAAGCAAACCTATACAAAGTGAAATAATTCACACAAAGTCAGAATG
This sequence comes from Phodopus roborovskii, assembly GCF_943737965.1. Lineage (NCBI taxonomy): Eukaryota > Metazoa > Chordata > Mammalia > Rodentia > Cricetidae > Phodopus > Phodopus roborovskii. The sequence goes on from NW_026126448.1 coordinate 20,740,581, forward strand.
TATGGTTTACTAGCTGGCTAGGCATGGTGGCATATGTCTGTAATCCTAAAAAGGCTAAGGCAAGAGAGTCATGAGTTCAAGTACAACCTGAGCTACTACACAGTGTGATCTTGTCTCTAAAATAAATGAGAACAAATGTGTATGTGTGTGGTTTCTTAGATGGTTATTAGAAGTACCAAGTAGGAAAATGAAGCTGGGCGGGGCTTAGAGAGTACAAGATTGCAAGGGTGCCCTGGATGTAGGTTTTTTGTTTTTTCAAGCAAGGGTCTTACTGTGTTGGCCAGGCTGCTGTGAACTACTGGTCACCCTCCCGACTCAGCCTCTTGAGTACTCAGAATTCCAGGTAAATAGCATCACTCTTGGTGTGGGTGAGAATTTGAAGTAAACCTACAGATAGAGGCTGTGGTGACTATTTGGAATGTTTGTAAATTTTAGTAGAGTATACACACACACACACACACACAGAGTTTACAAGCAATTTAGCCTTTATGAAGATCATGTGAGGTGCAGATGGAGACACTGGCTCAAAGGGAATAGGCAGACTTACAGAATTAGTTCTGCCTTTTAGGGTAGTGCTGTGCCCTTGACTCCCTTAGAGTTCCTGTGGCAAGGGGACAGAGTGAGAGTGAGTGGAAAGGACATGTGAAATCTAAAGTAAGCCAGTATCCAGACTTGGAGCCAAGCTGCATAGTTAGGACAGTGGCCTACTTCCTGGAGCCAACAGTGTGGTCAGTACGCCTCGGCCTGGTCTGCTCAGGGTGATTTGAGAGTGGCTGGACCCAGGACTAACCCCAAGGGCAGAATGGGGGCAACCGGCTAGGCCAGAGGCACTGGGTGATAGGCCAGCAGGGCAGGATCTGTCTGTCCTGAACTGAGTGGGCCTGTGGGTGGTATTCAGACAGTTGGAGAGGAAGAGATCAGCCCACTGACCAGATGAGAGGGAAGGGTGACCAGTGGGGCCCAGCAGGCTGTGAAGGCCACTGAATGTCAGCCTGGAGACACTGGTCTTGATGGGATCTGAGTAAGATATCTGGAATGAGGTAGAGGTGGTTCCTTGAAGGTGATGGGATGGGATGCCCGCTGAGGAAACTGATCACACGTGAGGAGTGATGAGGTCAGGCCAGGCAAGCAGATTGGTAGAAGGAACGAGACCTGAGATTTGATACTCTTGGACATTGGCCTTGGGTCCTTCCTAGTGCTGGCCACTTCTTTCCTTCTATGTACCTCTGTTTTCTCATTTAGATTTTTAACTTTTGGGGCTAAGGATCCATTCTGAGAAGATGACAGAGCTAGGGTCTTCTCTCCAGATAAATATAAGAATGATTTGGTCAGTTGGGCGGTGGTGACACACACCTTTGATCACAGCACTGGAGAGGCAGAAGCAGGTGAGTTCGAGGCCAGCCTGGTCTACAGAATGAGTTCCAGGACAGGCTCCAAAGCTACACAGAGAAACCCTGTCTCAAAAAAAAAAAAAAAAAGATTTGGTTAACAGTTTGTTAGGCTGACAAAATCCATTCACTGGAGGGCCAGTGTAACTAGCACTAAATGCTCACTCTGGACCAGGTGCTGCATGAAGGGGTCTATCCTACAGTCTTGCTAAAGCATCAAGTATACTTGCTAAAGTATCAAGAAATGGATACCATTGTATTTGTTCAGTGTTACAGGTGAGGAGACCTAGGAGGTCTAGAATGACTGACTGACTGGCTCAGAGTCACAGCTTGAAAGGCTGTTTGTCAGCTGGGACCTTAAGGCCAGCCCAGCATTCTAAGATCAAGGGGACAGGCCTGGGAGGATTTTTAAAGAAAGCCACGAAGAAGTAGAAACTAGAGATAGGGAAAAGGGCCTGCTTAGCCCTGAGGTGTGCAAGGCATCAGGTAATCCAAGGTGAGGGCAGAGAATGAGGATTTCATTTAGAGCTCCCTGGCCTGGCTTCCAGAATCTGCCTTATAGGATCTGATGGACCTGCTCTGGAGTCTGCCGGAAAAGGGTGGTGTGTAGGCTACTCTAACTTCATGACCTGATTATGTTTAGTGCCTGGCACAGAAGGGCTTATCTCTGACCCTTTGACTCAGCTGTCACTGGAATCTGTCCTCCCTCCCTGTCCCAAGGCCACAGAGAAGGGCCAATGGGCCTTGAACTCTCCAGGGGAATGCCAAAATGGAGAGTCCTTCCATTCCAGAGAAGAGGCCTGGGTTCCATCTGATGAGATTACAGTAGAATCTGGGACCCAAGCTGCCTGAGACCCATGTTAGGTTCTCATCAGGTTCCCTCCAGAAGCACAGCAAGAAGTGACAGGGATTGGACGAGGCCACTGGCTCAGGCTGAAACCTAGATGTATGAGAAATTGAACTTGGTTGTCTAGAAACAATTTTAAGGCTTTGTAGGCCTTTCATTCTCTGCTGTGATACCTTGAAAGTAGTCTTAGATAATGCATAAACAGACAACCTGACTATGTTCCAATCAGTCTTCAATGATGAAACAGACAACAGGCTGGATTTGTTTGGCCCATGGGCTGGAATCTGACAACTCCTGGTGAAAAGCCTTATTCTTTCTGAAGGGTGTGCAGATTTTAAACTAATATTAGTGATCTGTAGGCAAATAAGTTTGGTATATTAGGCAGGTTGACTTAGAATGTGATCTAACCATTTGGAATTGGTGAGTATAAAATGGACTAGAGCCACCAGGCAGTGCTGTCATTCACCTTTAATCCCAGCGCCTGGGAGGCAGATGCAGGTGGATCTCCATGAATTTGAGGCCAGCCTGGTCTACAGAGAGAGTGCCAGGAGAGGCTCCAAAGCTACAGAGAAACCCTGTCTCAAAGCACCAAATAATAAATAAAAATAAAAAAGGACTAGAGTCAAGTGTGAGCACATCCCAGCACCAGGGAAGTCAAGGCAGGAGGATGCTGAGTTTGAGGCCAACCCAGGCTACATAGTTCCACACCAGCCTGGGCTACAGAGCTAGTTCCAAGGCAGCTAGGCCTACACAGAGAAAACCCTGTCATGAAAACAAAATACAACAAAAGTCTCCAGCTTTGCCTAAATTCACAGAAAGCTGAGGTGGGGGAGTATGGGGCATTGAGATTTAGACACATGTGTAAAGCTGTGTGGTCTGGATATGGGGAAGTGGGTGAGGACAGTCACAGATACTGATCTGGAGTTGGCAGAGTTTTGGTCGTAAGCCAGAGCACCATCTGATCAGGAGCAGAATGGTGTAATAAGGCACAATGGAAGTAATGTATGTAATTAAGATTTTTCTAATACCTACTTTATTTATTTTGAGACAGGGTCTTACTACACAGCTCTGGTTGGTCTGGAACAAACAGAGATCCCCCTGCCTCTGCCTCCCTGGTGTTAGGATTAAAGACATGTGCTACCATGCCTAACCTAATACACACATTTTATTTATTTATTTGTTTGTTTGTTTATTTGAAGACAAGGTGTCTTTGAGGCAAAGGAGACTTGGAACTCACTATGTAGCCCAAGCTTGCCTCATCTCAAACTCAAGACCTTTTCTTAGACTCCCCCATCCTAGAATTACAGGCATGTGCCACAGGCTGGGGCTAGTACATTCAACAAAGAAAAAAAAGCAGCAAAATCCATTTAATAGCATTCGTATCTTATCTAACTCAGCATATCAAAGATAGGATCCTCTCAGTATATAATCATTATAAAACTACTGAGATATTTTCCCTTTTATTTTAGTCAGACTTAAGTATCTGCTGTGTGTTTACACTTACTAACATTTCCCACTCAGACTAACAGTGTTCTCAATGCCCAGAAGCCACATGTGGCAAGCAGCTAACACGGCAGCATGGATTTAGAAGCAGCCTTTTCTTTGGGACTAGGGTCCAGGAGTCATGAGCCAGAATAATCTGGAATAAATAGGGTTGAAGTGCTAGGTTACACCCTTGACCAACTTGAACTGGTATAGACTGGCCCAGCAGGAGACAGCACCTGGGCTGTGGGTTGAGAAGAAAGGGTTCCCTCCCTCAGAATTCTGACCAGCTGGCCCCAGGTGGAAACCTCTGTTGGGGCTCCAGGCCTCTTAGGACATTTGGCAACCTCTGAGCACCGTTCTTAGTTCATCCCAATGTCACCTCTGACTCTGGAGTCTGGTCTGGCCTGGCAGGTGGGGGAGGGCAGGGCGGCAGCTGGACCCTTGGAGCAGAAGCTCTGCCCCTCCAAGCCAGCTGCTGCCAGCCTTCCTGGACTGACTCTATGGAAACTGGGGACCCGGAGACAGAAATAAACTGCCAGGTTTCCGGGGCGGAGGGGGGGGTTATGTGACTGCCAACCTTTGTGTTCCCTTGCCGGGGGTGTGTGTGGAGGGAGCAGGAAGCAGCTCTAGACTCTACCACAGGATACCCCCTGTATCATCTCCCTTCACATCTCTACACCCCTTACCTCTGAGGCTGGGTTGAATCTAGAATTTGATAGATTAGTCAACTATGAGGGTCTAGTAGTCTGACATGCACATTTGAGAGCAGTGTGTATTCTTTGGGCTGTTGGACAGTTTGGTACCCATTTTTAAACACTATCCTGAGGACCCCCTAGCTGTCCCTTACCAGTTGTTGACTAGATTCAGAGGGCTGTATCAGGGTGCTAAAGAGCTGGAAGATTGTTTTGGGTACCTACCCTTCCACTAGTCAAAGGCGACTTTGAGTGACACATTAGGCCTTAAGTTTCCACTTCTGTTTCAGGGTTTGTCTTGTGTCAGAAATTACCTCATACTTTGAAGACAGTTTGTCTGACTTTGGGCTGAGCCACTGTCTGAACTTTAGCAGGTCACTTAACTCTACTGAGCCTCAGTTTCCTCCGAAGGAAAAACACTGTATCTTTATTGGGACCTCACTGGAGTTAATTCATCCTGAGAATGCAAAACCAGTATGTATGCCTCTGGCCACTAACATGAGTAGGCGCTAGATGCAAATGTATTGTATGAAAATACATTGTTTTGGTGTGGGTAACTTCCCCTGAAAAGGGGGCTTTTTGATCCCTCTCACTTTATAAATGTTAAAACTAAGCCTCCCACCCCCACCCACGCAAGAAAAGTGATAATTGTTTTGCCCAGGGAAAAGCGCACAGCAAAGGGAATATGGTACTCTCCAATTAAAGCCAGGTAGCTCATCCCAACTTACAGGTAAGGAAATCGAGGCCGGTGATTGGCCACTGGTGCTCGGTGGCGCTATCCAGTGAGGCCTGAGTCCGCCGCTGGGGAGGGAGTGCCCGGGCCGCCGGCGCTCACCGGAGGAGGGGCGTGCAGGTAGCGGGCGCCCTGGAGACACCGCCCGTGCTAGGCGCTATTAGTAAATCCCGTCGCTCGGCCGCACAGCAAGCAAGTCAGGCCGGTTGTCTCCCGGGCCCTCCCCAGTCCGGAGCCGGATCGAGGCTGTCCTTCCCTCCCCTTCCACGTGTCCCTCCTCCGCGGGGCAGTCGAGGGCCTGGGCTAGCGGGCCGGGGGCCAGGAAAAAGCTGCAAACACCGCGGCTGGGCCGCTCCCCTCTAGCTCAAAATAGTCCCCGGCCGGGGCTGCCACGCATTCCGCCGGCCCCCGGGGCGCGGGAAGGGTTGGCGGCCCGGGCTACGTGGCCGCCCGGTCGAGTGGGACAGGGTGGGGGCGAGGGCGGGCCGCGCGGTCGGCCGGCCGGCCGGCATGTGGCTCTCCTTCGGGGAGCCTTGGCAGCCTGGGCTGCGCGCTGCGCCGGGATGATGGAGAGCTTCTGGAATTTCCTGCAGCTGGAGAGCGCAGCCGGCCGGGGGAGCCGGCCCAGCGCAGCTCGGGAAGGGGCACCGAGCCGCCCGACCCCCGGACGCGTCTCCGCCGCTCCGGTGGGGTGGGAGGTTTCCCCGCCCGGTCCCGGACCTCCCCCGGGCGGGCGGGCGAGGCGGGCGGGCGAGGCGGGCGGCTCCCCTCCCCCGCCGCTCCTTCGGGGCTGGCGGGGGTCCAGGCCCGCCCTTCCCGGCCTGGGCGGCGGACAGGGGCCAGGTGCAGGCAACGCCCCTCCCCCAGCCGCCTGGTTTCCCTCTCGGCCCGTCACCTCTGCGAGTCAGAAGCCCTGCGGCCTCCTGGGGAGGGGGCGGGGGCGCAGGCGCAGGCACCGGGGCGGCCAGGTAGCTCGAGGGGCGGCGGCGGCGGGAAAAGTCGGGAGCGGATTCCTTCGGCCCCGCAGACCTGCTCGCCTCCTGCTCGAGCTGAGGCGTCGAAGGGCTTCTCTGGAGGAGGGAGACGAGCCAGTCCTCACCCAGGCCCCCCTCTTCTCGCAACTACCGAGCCAGCAGGCGGCAGACCTCTAGAAAAATCCTGGATAATTTCCCCAACTCCGGCGGCAGCTTGCTTTGGGGCGACTGACTCTGCACCTTGCAGGTCAAAGAGTCTTCAGAAACGGGACCCGGGAGGGAGGGCCTCCCTTTTCTCGGATCTCTGAAATCCAGGGGAGTCGGTAAGTGACCTCTCAGGGCTCACTCTTGGCGCTGTTGGGTGGGGGTGGGAGTGTTCCGAGATCGCTTTCCCACAACTTTGCCCAATTCCAGCACCGTTTGGTTGAGCCGTGCAGATGGAGACGGATGGACCGTTTGGCCACTCCCAGCCAAAGGCCCCAGTTCAGTTATAATGCCCGCCCCCACCGAGCTCTCCGCGTTAAACCAGAGCAGTGGTGGTAGGCCTGCTTGGGTCCCTTCCCTGTCGAGAACGTGGACAAGTTTCTTTACTCCTAAGTTTTCCTTCCCCCTTTATGAAAAACTAGATGATAGTAAGCAGGCCTGGGCCTTGAGGAGCTTCAAAGTTGCTTTTGTAAAGCAGTTAGTGTGATGCCTACCATAGGACACCTGAGTAGCATGCAGTCCCATTCTGGAGAGTAAAGCATTAATCCCATCCTACCTTCCACCGGACCTGTGAAATGTGGCTTCCCAAGGTAAGCAGTGCCTCTTGGGAAAGTTGGAAAGGGAAAGCCATTGGCTTTATTGAGTGTTCATTTATTCATTAAACTCATGCTTGCCATTGTTAGTCTCAGCTCGCTCTGCACTGGAGCAAGAGACCTTTAAAATGCTAGGAGCTGGGAACCAGCTCAGGTCACAATGCATAAAATTAAAGTCCTTCCTCCCGGGCCTGCTCTAAGTATGGACTGGAAGCTGATGCCCTAGGAGGGGGCTGGTCTCCTCCGGATGCTCCCACTGTTCCGCTGGGGGGTGGGGTGGCAGAGCACAAAGCTTGGCCTCTCCAGGTGTGCGGCCCAGGCAGGCTTAAGGTCAGTAGGATTCTTCCTTTGGGGCTCCTCGATCACTTTCCACTGTGCCGCTGCCAGATGCGCAGATTCAAATTCAAATTCCCCTAGGCTCCACTTGAGCCCAGGAAGTACACCTGGGCCTGTGTTGTTCTCACCCTCTCCCCACCCCTGCTGTCCCTAGTTCTGTTTTCTGTTTGATTGGCCTTCCTTGTGCACGGGAGGAAACTAGTATGCTGGAGGATTCATTTCAGTAGGCCTTGATGTTGTATGACTTTAATCCTAGCGCTGGGGAGGCAGAGACGGGTGACTCTCTGTAAGTTTGAAGCCAGCCTCGGCTACACAGAGTGAGACCCTGTCTCAAACTAAGAACAGCAAAAAAAAAAAAAAAAAAAAAAAAAAAGTCCCATTTTACTGTAAAACTGAGGCCTACCTCTGTGAACCCTAGTTTGCCTTTCTGCAGAATGGAATTGAAATAAACTACTTAGGAAGGGGCTAGAGATGGAGTGGATGTGTAAGATGCTGGTCTATCAGGCCCAAGGCCTTCCTTGCATTTTAATCCCTAACACCACCAGATAGTGTATATGGATATATAAGACTACCTTGAACACTACGTATTCACGCATCTTCCTAGAGGCAGCCTGGCACTAAAGGGATTTGCTTTGAAGGCTGGGTGTAGGGAATACAGAATAGAGACAGCTTCTTTGGGTTCCCGGAACCAGAGTTCAGGAAGTTGCCTGATGGCTAGACTAAGTCCAGCACAGCCCACTCTGAACCACCACACAGAGCAGCCTGTTTTACAGAAGCAGAAAGTGTTGCAGCCCATGTTAAGGAGTAAGCAGCAAGGTTGTAAAACAGGTCTCGTTGGAAGGCAGCATACAGATATCTGGCTAGTTTCTCTCATACCCGTAGAGGGCTCACAGTAATGGACTTGGAGGGGGGGCTGCAACCAGCATTTAGGCTGTGTGACTTCGAGCAGGTGATTTCTCCTCTGAGTCTCTGTTCCCTTCTGCCTGACACGGAGGCTGGATTAGTGACTCCCTCAGGCACCTTCTAGCTCTGACAGGCTCCAAGCCCGTGTTGACTGATGTCTCCTAGGAGATAGCACACAGAGAATCAAGTTGGCTGGGAGATCCCTGTCAAGGTATCCCCCACCCCCCAGAAAGCCAGAGCGCCTTCCTTACTGAAACACACCCTTCAGGGATCCTGACAAAAATCCTGGTGGGTGGAGGGGGTATGTCACCCAAGTGAGCAGTGTTGCTGACTCCCAGGGTTCCTGTTATCTGAAGAGAGGCCTGTGCTCAAGAATGAGTGCTTGTGTCAGGCAGGGCTGTGAGGCTGCTTCTAGAGGGAAGGAATGTGTGTGTCAGGGACCAGTCAGCCTCTGGGGATGGGGTGCTGGGCATGGGACTAACTGTGGGATGTGTGCCCAGCAGTGGACTGGGGTGTGCTCTAGACAGAGAGGCTGGCTGTGGGGAGGAGGAAAAACAAGCTAGAGGAGCTGGCTTTGAGTCAGTGCAGGATAAGCCTAGAGGGCAGAAGACCTTAACCTGTGCCTAGGTTTGTCCACTTGGTGATGGGAGTTGAGCTGAAGGGCACTATTCTGTTCTGAATTGCGGTTGTTATGTTCTATTGTGAGGGTTTCTGTGTGGGGTGGGGTCGTTGTCAAGGTTTCCTGAACAGTGAGTATCTGGAAGGTGTGCCACTGGAGATGTGTGCCCGAAGGTAGTAGTAGGCAGCTACTGGTGTTTTGAGATGCTGTCTGTATGGAGCTATTGATTGGTATTTTCAGGCTGCCAATCAACACTGGTCATGTTTTGGGTGCTTCCCTTCTAGCCCCTACACACAGGGAGCCTCCAAAGCTGGGTGAAGAGAGGAGGGAAGTTTGCCTGTTACAGTGCTTGTGCAGGTAACAGAGGGCCCGCTAGGCCACTCACTCACGGTAATTTTACCACGGTGCCTAAATCAGGAACAGGCGTGAATTGACCTTTTAACCCCTTCCCCACCACGGGATTAGATTCTGTTTCCTGTTCAATCTCCTCCAGAACCAGTTCCATCCCGGCTCACCTCCCACCCCAACAGTGAGTGGATAAGCAACCCCATCCATCGCCTTTTCTCCCTCTACCCTTATCAGGCCTTGGGGGGGCCTGAGGACCAGGCTGGTGCAGGGTCTGGCAGGAGCTGTGGGCCCAGGCGGGAGTGATAAATATTGAAGAGGAGGGATTTCGGTGTGGGCTGGAGCAGCTGCAGTGGTTCGAGTGTCACACTATCTCTCCCCAGGTTTACTGACCCATTTCCATTCACGCGGCTGCCGGTTTCCTAGCAACGGCAACAGTCCCCCCAGAACAGGCGGAGTGTGTGTCTGCCATTAGCGACTGCTGCAACTGTGTCAAGGTTACCCCGCTCCCTGCAAACCCACCCCGGCGGGTTTGTTTTCTGCCAGCGCCTGGCACACACCATGCCAGCCCAGGCAGGGGGAGAGAAGAGGGCTGGGGGCCAGCCTTAGGGGTTGGGTGGGGGTGGGGGCAAGGAGGAGCTGCAATTCCCAATCCAATGGGAGCCAACTTGGACAGAGTCCGAAGCCCCCCCCCCCATTTGCTGGTGGAATTCCTGAGCCTGAGGGGAGCAGGGGGTGGAGCTGTCCCTCAGCCCTGACCCCCGAGATTCCAGAGCCTGGGGGGAGGGGAGTAAGGCCAGGGGCCTCCGGGAACCCTGCCTGGCCTGACCCCACCTGGCTTGCTCTTCTGCACTGGCTTCCTCCTGCTTGTGTAACAGCTCAGGGCCCAGTGTTGCTCTCAGCTCTTTGTCCCAGCCTCTGTGCCTGGTCTCCCCCACCAGACTCCCCAGGGCAGGGTTGTATTTCTCCCATCAGACTGGGGACTCCTGAGGTTGGGGTTCATGAAGCCTCCTCTCTGCCCTCGAACCAGTTCTTGGCTGTTTTCCCATGTTATGGGAGATGAGATAAAACATTTAGAGTGTCGAGGGATTTCTTAGTAAAGACTAGCCAGGCAGGCAGATATCCCATCCTATTGGGAAAGGAGGTTGTACATGAACACATTCTGCCCTTCATGAAGCCATTATATATATACATGGGATTGGCCAAAGGAAGTAGAGTACCCATCTTTTCTTCTTGAAAACCAGGCTGTAAAGGGTTAAACTGTCCCCCACCTTAGTATGTGAGCTCCTCCTAGGTAGGGGGGGATAAGACTATGGGGGGGTCGGCCACCTTATAACCACTTATGGTCAGCTGAGACCTGACCAGTCACATTCCTTCCCAGGGGGGTTGAAGCTTACCACAGAAAGAGGGCAGGGGCAGAGGTCTGGAGGGCGTTGAGATGATGGGAATGGGGGTGGGGGACACTCCACCAAGAAGCTGGGACAGGGGCTGGGACTGTCTGAATCCAAGTCTCATTTTCCAGGGCTCAGTCTTTTCCACAGTATACACCCGCAAACCTTCCAGGTGGGCCCACGTGTCTGTGCCATAGGTGTACACACCTGATGGCAATTCTGAACAAAGAGAAGAGCATGGCAGAGGTAGTTTCTGACATGTGGAGTGGCCCAGGGGCTTGTGGGTAGCCTCCAATGTGACTCTCGGGTTCTTGGGGGAGGTTGGCTGGGTCAGAGGCTCTGGCATCTAGGGTACAGAGCAGGCTGTTAGAGCGAGACCTGGGCGGGAACTCAGGGAGCCTGGTACTCTGCCCAGGCCCATGACCGGCTCCTCGCGGGCTCAGTGATGAAGAGCTTAGGCCAGTTAAGAGCCCTCCTGTCCTGTTAGTCAGTGATTATGGGTGAGAGATGAGTGAGGGTAGGCAGGAAGGTCTGGAGAGGTGTGGGAAGCAGCCAGCTCAAGGGGGAGTTGCAACATGATACTGTAGCGAAAATAGCCCTGGTCATTTTCAGCTGCTTGGGCCAAGGCATCTGATCCCAGCAGGGTAGCATGGGCAGGGGGCAGGGATGTGCCTTCCTTAAAGCTCCTTGGAAAGCCAGATAGGATGGGAAGCTAGAGAAAGGTTGACATGCCTGGCTAGGCTCCTTCAGATCTAGTAGGCCCTGGCAAAAACCCAGGAATCAAATAAGGAATGCAGAGGGTTAACTGGAGGTGAGGCCTGGGCTCCCCCTTTGGGTCCAGGCCTGGATGAGGTGAAAGGTCAACCCCAAGGCGTCCAGGGCACAGATGGGGTGGGGGTAACCTGATCCTTCTCCCTAGCTAGGCTCGAGGATCACAGCACCACCTCCCCTAGGAAAGGTTCTTTGACATCCCCAGGAAGGAGTTTGTTTAGACTTGTTCTCATCAGGAGTTGTGGGCTAGGGGAGGGTCTGGGCCCAAGGGGTCAGGCACCCCAGCCAGTGTAGAGTGTTTTGTCATCCTGGGGTTAGGGGAATTAGAGGTGGCCCTACTGGAAAAGTTAAAGATAACCTCTTCAGGCCCCACTCAAACCCTGGCCCTCTGTAATCTGAGGGACAGCATAGACACTGATGAGTTAGAATTGCCAGCTTGGTGCTAGACTGGCATTGAGATGTGGGACGGAGAATTATACCTCCATTCAGACATGTCTCTGCTGTCTGGTCATATATGTGGTAGGGTGCTGGGGTGTAAGATGGTGTGATGGCAAGCAGAGATAACACATGCAAGAACTTGGCCTCTTAAACCAAGCTTGGCTTTGGTTCAGATCTTCGCCTCTGTCTCAGTGCTGAGATCAAGACTCCTGACACTAAAGCAAGCCTTTAACCTAAACATGTTTACATGTCTATAGAGTAGGACAGAGCAGGTACTCAGGAAAGAGTAATGTGAGCAGGGCTGGGGGTGTATTAGCAGCTCAGGATTAGGGCGCTTACTCAACATGCTTGAAGCCCTGGGTTCAAGTCCAAGCACTAACAACAATAAAAATAAATAAAAAGGGTGGTAGCAAATCTCACTAGCTGCCAAGCCAACTCTAGAGGGAAGTTGATAAGCTCTAAACAGTATTAAGGAGAGAGCTTGAGACTGGCTGGTCCTCAGTCAGGCATCTTGGGCTGTGGGGCTATCTTTAACTGACTTGGGTAGAGTATGTCAAGGTGAATGGTGTTCTGTGTGAGGCAAGGGTTGGTTTAATTTAGGACTACACCTATTGTTGACCTCTGGGGCTAGCTGCTGCAATCCCCCCCCTCCACACTCCACCCCAGCAGGCTTTGTGTGGCTCTGTGGGTGTAACTGTCCCCAGACTGCTGCTGTAGGTATGTTTGAGAAGGCGCAGGCATCCTGAGAACAAGTAGCCTTTTGTCTGCTTTCAGCCCCCAACTGGGCCGGGCTCTCTCTGGGGGATCCCCTGTTTCTGAGCCCAGATCCCAGCCCACAGACTTTGTCTCTGCCCACAGGTATCCATCTAAAGGGTGCAGATGTTCTGAGCCCCCTTCCTGGGCAGGGGGAGACTAGCACTGAAGTCCAGCAAAGAGGCTCAGGCAGGGACTGAAGTTGTGCCCACCCTAACTCCCTTGGGTGTCACTCTAGGTGCAACCTTGCCTGCTCCTTGAGTTCTGAAGCTGGTGGGGGAGTCAGCAGGAGCAGGCTGAGCTGACATTGTGTGTGGGGGGGAGTGGAGGGACATCAAAGGCCTCACCTGACTGAACAGGGATCCTGAGACCATGGGCTGGCTTCCCTTGAAATCTGAACAAGACATCTTCTGGGGGCTTCTATTTTTTCCAGTTCCTGTCCACATTTTGCCAGATACGACTTTCCGCAGACAACCTTCCCACAATCGATCCTCACCTCCAGTAAACGCACCCCCTCCCCATTTACTCTTAATGCTATGCTTACAGAGGGAGAGACAATAAGGTACTAACAACCCCAGCTATCTGTGAAGCAGTTGACTGTGTACTAGACACTGACCCCTTCCTTGTGATTCAACAGGATTGGGAACTCTTGAACAAGGGTTACAGACATGGCAGGAATCAGAAAAGGCACCACTAAATATTTAGGTTGGGACAGAGGAGGAGACAAGCTTATATGGAAGGAAAACTGCAGAAGCCACATAGCAAACAAAACAGAAAAGCTAGAAGCCAGGCTTTTGGCTCCCCTCACACCTTTGGCTCTGGGTGTGACTGGGAAGGGAGATACAGGAGAATTGCTAGAGGCCTTCCCCTTCCTCAGCAGAGAGGCTGTAAAGCCCCATCGCGCTACACAAAGCACTAGGTGTATCTTTCTTTGCCTTCCACACATCTGTACTAGACCCTCTGATTTAGGGGAAATAAAGATGATTGGGGAAGCTAAGGGCATTTACTAGCCACAGGAAGCAATTCTGGACTTCTTGGAGTATTGTGAGCCCAGTGATTGGGGGTTACTGGTTCTGGGGACATAAAGATTTAGCTTGCAGGTGGGAGGTTCCAAGTTGGGCAAAGAGGAGTGTTGAGAGCCAAAGTATGTGGGGGTTCAGTGCAAGGGAGGCAGAGATTATGCTGGCCCAGCACTCTTCCCCCTACACACACCCACAGGCTGGCCTAGTGGAATGCTGGGAAGCCCCAGGGATGAGGCCAAGCAGCCAAGGTGTCTCTGGTGGCACGCAAGCAGTTAAGAGCTGCCTCAGCCCGTTCCTTCAGACAATTAGTGACATCTCGCTTGACAACACCACACTGAGCCCAAGCAGACCTCACCCCCCCCTCGGGCCCCCCCACAACCGCTTCAGCTGTTTATTCTTGGGCTTTAACAATTGGGATTCTGACTTGGAGGAACGGGCGCCCTGCACTGCCCTCTGACCCACCGTCGCCTTGGCAACTGGAGCCCGGTAGGCCTGGGCTCTGCGTTAGGATTACAGATCCTGAATTCACAATCTTGCTTCGCTGCAAGTAGAAGCAGCAGCAGCAGCAGCATGTGGGGTACTGAGGGGGGCAGAGGAGGAAAATCCCCAGGGGACATCCTGAGACACAGGTGGAACCCTGGGAGGGCACATGTGACCTGGGGAAGAGTGCCTCCCTGGGGTTGGGAGAAGCCCAAGAGTCCTGTTTCACTCCAGCATCTTCCATTTGCTCTCTGGAAACTTCCTGATAGAGCCCTGAGGGCAGGGGCGAAGCTTCTTCATCACACATCCCCCTCCCTCCTTAGGCAGCCCCCTACCATGCCCAGAGCTCCAAGTGCCAGCAGACTATGCCCCTGCAGTGCCCGCCGCCATGGCAACAAGCCCCCCCTTCGAAGCCCCCCCCCCCAGCAGCCAACTGCCCCAGCTGAAACCAGAGCCGGTGCATCTGTGAGCCTCATGCCCAGACCCACATTCCGTTTCTGTCCTCTGTCGTCCCCCCCAGTTCTGGCGACATCTCCCCTCCTGCTTGTGCCCCTCCCTCCAGCCCTGCCTGCTCCTGCTGTTCCCCCACACTCTATCCATCACTTAATGGCTCCCCCTTCTCTCCGCCCGTCCCTGAGTGTATCTCACCCTCTAGTCTCTGGGTGTGTCAGTCCCTGTCTCCTGCTGCCTGGGTCGCTGTGCCTAGGCCTGTCTGTGGCAAGCTCCTCCATCTCCCTCGCGCTCCCTCTGTGTGTCTTTGTCTGTGCATCATCCTGCTTCTCTCTCTCTCTCTCTCTCTCTCTCTCTTTGTCTTCTTCCTCCTCTTCACACTCTTCCTGAGTCTTTTTCTTGCTGTTTCTCCTGGCATGTTCTCCCTACCTCTCCCCAGCTCCGTTTCCTATCCCCTCCTTCCTTTCTCCTTAGGCTGTTTTTCTTGCACCCAAGATCTTCCTTTCTCTACCTTGATCTCTCCCTCCTCTTTCTGTCCTCACTGGTTCTCTAAAATTCAGATTTCTTTCAAGACTCCTCCTCTGTTCCCTATTTGGCCATCTCCCTTATAACCACTGGCCAAGGAGCTGAGGGTAGCCCTATAGAGTCACCCCAAAGAAATGTCCCTTTCTAGTAGGTCCTCTGCTCTGAGAGCCCCACTGGGCATGTGTGGTTGAACTTGTAATGGGCAGAGTCTAAAAGTAAAGAGCCTTCAGAAAATAGGGCACTAGATGAAGAACTTGAGGCCTCCTTTGCAGTTTGAGAGGCTGGACATTCCCTATTTGGTCACCC
The DNA here is from genome assembly GCF_943737965.1 of Phodopus roborovskii. Classification (NCBI taxonomy): domain Eukaryota; kingdom Metazoa; phylum Chordata; class Mammalia; order Rodentia; family Cricetidae; genus Phodopus; species Phodopus roborovskii. Next base: position 20,755,836 of record NW_026126448.1, read on the forward strand.
TTCCGCCAGCCCAAGTGGTATGAAGGAGCACTCCCAGGAGCTAAGCTTGACAAAAGCCCTGCCTAGGCCTCACTGATCCTTTCCCCCTGATAGGATGACTATCTCAGGCTATGCCTCAGTTTCCAAACCTGATAACTCTCCAGGTTCTTCAAAGCACTGTGAGTTCTGGGACAAAGTCAGGGTTATGAGGGACAAGAGCTCCAGTAACTGCCCTGCTCACTGGCTCCAGGAGCACTGCTGCCCTTACCAAGAATCTTGGTGGAATCAGGGTCCTGTCTCCTTCAGTGCCAAGTGGAGGGCAGTGCCCACCTCTCCTCAAGACTGGCAGCCACTGTTGTCCATCCCTCTCAGTCTAGACAATGGCCTCTGGCCTTCCTCCTGTCCTCCTCCTTCAAGGGGTGAGCTTTGAGTCATGGGCAAATAGGCCCTAGGGTGGTGAGCCAGCCTCTTGGTATGGTGAGGCCTCATCAGGCAGACAGTTCTGGAACCCTGGGTCTGGACACTACTCACCAAGGGGGTCAGGTAGGGGTTTGCCAGGGGGGCGGGTTGCACGCAAAACATGCTGTGCCCCCTTGGTGGGTGGGTGGGGGAACAAAGCTGGCATCGAGGCCTCAGCTAAAATTAGCTGCTTCCCTGCGCGGGAGCGAGCATGCCTGCCAGCCGCCCAGATCGCCGCTGCCTCGGCAGGCCATCTGTCGCCACGTTTTTTTTGTTTTTTTTTTTTTTTTTTTTTTTTTGCTAAGTCCCCCAGAGCCCCCTAGCTCTAGCCACCCCCCAGGGGCTAGAAGGACTCTTCTCTGAGAATGTTGCTGAAGAGAATTCTGGCCTTTGCTGCAGTCCAGCTGTGTGACCTCAGGCTAGGTCTGTCCCTCTCTGGACTTCCGTACTGTAAGGGGTCCTTGGACACTGCCATCTTAGGTCCCTTAATCCTGTGCAGCAAGTGCTCTTGTGGGTCATGGGGGCAGCAGGGCCATAGGGTGTTTTCCACTTCCTTCCTTTGAGCTGTTGCCCTAATCCGGGGTTCTAAGGTAGTCCAAGTGAAGTTGAGGGTAAAGGTGAGAGGTAGGACAAACTTACATCTGACTCCTTGGTGTTGCTTAAAGCAACCTGTCCTATATCCAATAACACCTCAACACTCCCACCCCACATCTCCAAGTTGCCTTAAAGAAACAGTCCTTGCGGGAGACCAGGCAATGGAGGCAGGGTTCAGCTGACACTGGTCTAGCCTGTCTTTAGGGGGTGTCCAGCTCCTTAGTTATTTCCCTCCCTTCCCCTTCTGCATATACCATGTGATCTTTTTAGGGCAGCTTTATGGGGGTTGGGTGAGATGCAAAGATGAGGGTCCTTGAGGAAGCAGCAGAGAGGAGCCCACTGCCCTCCCCTTCTCTACAGCTGTTTCTGGCCCCAGTACTTCCTTGGCCCCTTCTCTCTCCTTTAAGCCTAAGGCTGAGCTGCTGCTCCAAGGTCACACAGCTTGGCTTGGGAGGTGCGTAGACTTGAACCTGGGCCTCTTGGCTTCTGGCCTCCCTCACCACTCTGGCCAGCAAGCTGGGCCTGTTCCCCAAGTGAGTCATGCTCCTGGACTTTGGCTTCCTTGTCCCTATCCCTAGTTCTGTGGCCTGAAGTTTGGAGAGGGGGCCTTTATAAGGAAGAGGGACAACCTTCATAGCAAAGGGAGTTCAAGCTGCTATCCTCCCTCCTTGAGTGCATTTGAAATGGAATGGGAGCTTGGGAAGGTGAAATTTCCTAGTTGTCTACGTGCCCAGGCAACTTCCTCCCCAGTGCTCCTCTCCCTGCAGCCTGGCTGCTGGGTTACCCCGGCAGGAGGCCACAGTACCTCCCCTCCTGTTGTCCAGGGAGCAAGGTCACACCCAGAGCCCTGTGTGCTTCCACCTCCTCCTGGGGCCAGTAGCGTTTGTCACTGGGGCAACGTGTGGCTGTGCCCGAATCTAGCATTGCTGGGGTGACATTCATGCCCTGTGAGCTGTGACGCTTCTGCAGGCAGAGGACAGACAGTACCACCCAGGCTGGCGACAATGCTGGAGGAGGGATGTGGGTGGGCTGTCACCTGTCTAAAGCAGGCAGAAGTGGTACGTCATATCTAGATGGGGAGAGGGGGGACCTCAGAGGACAAAGTTGTGTCCTGTGATGAGGCTGTTTCGGTGCACGGTATGCGATAGGTTTTCTGTACATTGCACATCCAGTCAGTGGGTAAGAAATACCTGGATAGGTAGGTGGTAATTACACTGTTGTGCAGGGTGACAACTGGACACCTTCCTTGTACCATCTGGGGGTGTCGGATATGACCATCTCATACTTTCAAGGAAGCAACAGGTTATGTGCTTAGTTGCTCCTGTGGGGAAGGTTGTCGGTGACTGTACACCTGCCTCTCTGGCTGTCTTGGGGAGTGGCGTGTATGATTATCTCATGTTGTTGGGATGGTCGGTGAGTTAGGAGCTCATCTCTCACCCTAAAGAGACAACATACTGCCCCGTGCCATGGGGCTGGCAGTTTGTGGGGCTTCCCCATGTAGACCACAAGGCCCCCAAAAGGAACTAAGTAAGCACAATATGAGGTGGGTGTCTTTGTGTCACATGACCTACCTTCTGACCCAAGCGCCAGCCCTTGGGACTGTGCCCCAGGAGAAAGGACCCAGTGTTTTCCAAATGGTGTGGGAGGGGCCTCTGGGGACAGAGAAGGGAGCACTAGACAGGGTTTGCATGAGGGCTGTGTCCCCATAGGCCTAGGGACCCTGTTGCCTGCCTCTTCTGCCCCTGAAACTGTTAAACTAATTAAGGCTGTGGAGCCGCAGGATTAATCGGGGCAGCTCACGCGGGCTGGGGCTCAGGTAGTCGATTAGTGCGCTGCGGAGGATATTGGATTTCTGAACCGCAAGTCAGCACTATTCGGGTCTGTTATCTCCGAGGCTTGAGGGTCAGCAGGCGGGAGGCTCAGGCACTGGCCGCCCCCGCCCACCCGCCACCCGCCTGGGCATCCACTTCCCTGCCTGTGAGGCCCTCACCTCACCTTCCTGCTCTGTCCACCCCACCATCCCCTCCTGGTCTCTCCACTCTCACCTCTCGGGCTGCTTCCTCTCTGACTCTCTCCTTCTTGGCCTGAACTCAGTATCTGTCTGGGACCTAGCCCAGCCTGCCTCTTTGTCCCTGTCCCCCACTGTCTCTGTTCACCTTTCTCATGACCAGCCTCTGTCTTCTGTCCTTGCCTCTCTTCCTTGCTGCCTCTGGTGCTTGCTAGAGAACCCCCCTCCTCTCTCTTGTGTGGTCTCTTCTGGTGTCTGCAACCAGAACAAATCTCCCCCAGCCAACACCCCCGAACAAGGAGGCCAAAGCAGCTAATGGGAAACATGTGATTCTGCCTTGCGCCTGGAGCACCGTGAAGGGAGCCTTAGTCCCAGCCCAACCCTGCTCCCCCTTGCCACATTCCCTCACCACACCCGCCCCCCAGCCTGAATGGGCACAGTTGCGTGTTCCCTAGTTATTTATTGGGGGGGTGGCATTTGTCAACTAGGGAATATCAGGATATAGAGGCTTTGAGGACTGTTGCTCCTTGTCTCCTCAGCCCTCGGCCAGCAGACCCCATGTAGACTTCTCTCACTCACCCACCACATGTAGAAGAGGGCCAAGATTAACTGAGCTATGGGGGGGGGCCTGGGTGGGGGCCAGTTAGTTGATGGGATCAGGGGGCTCAGGCCACCCAGAGTCCCACATTTCCATCTTCCTGGGCCTCCGGGGAACTGTGGAGGTTGGGGCTCCCTGAGGGCTCGGAACTGCTAGGCTGCATTTCTATGCCCACCCAACCACAAGGAAGGGGGGACGGATCAGAGGGAGGCTCTGGCAGGTTGGAATTCTTCTCTGCCTGTGGATAAATTGTCCCTAATCCAGGCTTGGGGAGTTGTCTGGCTCCTACAGAGAGAGAGAGAGAGAGAGAGAGAGAGAGAGAGAGAGAGAGAGAGAGAGGCTCAGGCACTCAGGAGATAGGGAAGAAGGGAGGCAAGCCAGCACATACAACAAACAGTGAACACACACAGAGCCCCACAAAGGTACCACACAAACGCTGAGGCACCATTGTGCTGAGAGGCACATAGACCCTCTCACACGTGATGGCACTGGCACAGATATATAGTGGGGTAACACAGGGACCCAGCAACACACAAATATGCACAGACTCACAATGATAAGGTCATACACATCCACACATGGGAAGATACACCCGCAAGCACACACTGACCATGGCAAAACAAACACACGGGGACACTGTGACCAGTCACGCTGTCACACTATGACCCTGAAAGCCCACAGGAAGGAGAGGCAGAGGTAGGAGGTAGGCATTGCTGATCCGCAGTGACACCAATGCCTGCAGTCACAGGCCTGGAGATTGGAAACCTGCAGGGACAGCAGAGGATCAGCCGCCCGCCCCCACCCTGCTGCCAAACACATACCCAAAGAGCTCTGAGACAGACAGGAGCTGGCCTGGCTCCTGACACAGTGAGATTCAGCAAGCCAGGCACAGTGTGTACATACACAGGCACACTCACAGCTGGGCACACCTGTCCCAGGCTCAGCTAAATACACACACACAGCTGAACGGAATAGAAATCTAGATGGTGCACATATCCAGTATAACTGAAGACAGTTGATTCTTCTAGACTCAGCTTCTAGACTCTAGACATAGACTCAGCTGATACACCAGCCATTACTGATCTAACACATGATCCCAGGTGTGAACTTTACTGTGGTGCTGGGAGTAGAACCCAGGTCTTGCTAGGCAAGTGCTCTACCTCTGGGCTACACCTGAACCCTCTCACATGCATAGTCTTAAGCATGCTGGTGCCAACATTGGCATACAGAGAGGCATGGTAGACAGAGTAAAACCCGGCAACCTCTCACAGGTGTGTGTGTACTCATGGACTGACAGGCATAGTTGTGCATTTATACAGGCAGGGTCTCATATGCACATTCCCAGGCAACCAGAACCTATAAACTTTCCTGAGGCTTGTTTCTTAAACACACATGCAAACATACATACACACACACACCCTTCCCCAGCTTCAGTGCAGACCTCAGGGGACCAACCAATAAGCAGGAAGCAGGGGAGTGGTGAGGAAGGCCATGGTTATTAAGGAAAACAAGAGGTATAACCAGTTGACGCTGGAGATGGGCAAGTGCCGGCCGCATATGCACCTTTATGAAGACTGGCATCCTACCACTCAGAACAGCATCTCACACCTGCACAACTAACAGGCCTCAGCTTCCCTAGAGCTATCTTTCTCTCTGGTTCAGAAGATGTAACCCCTATTCTAGGGATGAGAAAATGGAGAACCATAAAGGATGCTGGATAAGGGAATTTTGCCAAGGCGCGGTTCCCTCCTCTGCCTCTCCTGTCTGCAGTTTGTGCACACATTTGGATACCTAGACATGTGAAGACACCTCTTCCAGATAGGAGCCCAGGGTAGTAAGAGACAGGGACTCAGTGCTGGAGAGATGGCTCAGAGGTTAAGAGCACTTGTTGCTCTTGCCAAGACCTGGGTTCCATTCACAGTACCTATATAGTGGTTCACCGCCATCTGTAACTCCACTTCCAGGGGATCCAGCTTACTCTTGGACCTGTGGGCACAAGGCATGCAAGACACACAAAATATAATTAAATCTTTGAAGAATTAGAGGGTGGGGAGGTACTCGTTTCTGCAGTGGGATAAAGTCAGAGCTGGACTGGTATTCATGAAGCATTCCCTCCTGGTTCGCTGGCCTCTGCCCTCTGCCTGCCTCAGCCTGCTTCCATGCTTATCTTTGGTGTGCTGTGTTTGCATCTACAGATGGGAGCTTGCCTGATCGTCTGCTCATCGGCCTGGACTCCAGAGCCAACCCAGCTGAGTGTGTGCAGAGGGTCCCAGGTGAGGGGCACCGCTCAGGACTCTGCAGAAACCACCTTGGAGAAGCTGATGCTGGTGGAGACAGACCTGTCCTGCTGAGCCAGGCCTCTGCAAAGCCTGCTCAGGTAACTGAGGAAGCCAGCCAGGCCTAGGCCAGCATATCAGGGATCTTCTCTTAGCTTAGCAGAGAGAGACCCTTTAAGCCAAGAAACATTTTGTTTATTGGTCCTTCTCATTATCCAGAAAGGGGAATGGAGACTTGTGGATAGACAGTGAGTCCTTTAGAGTCCTGCCTCTTAGCCCGAGGACTGTCCCTGTTCCTTGATGACCTCAGAGAACTGGGAGGAGAAATGGGTTATGACAGTAACCAGGATTCAGGGCAGAGGTGGAAACCAAGAGTGCCTGATAGTTGCAACTGACCCCCCCCCCCCAGGACACCTCTTTACTGAAGTCTTTGGAAGCACAGAGCTTGGAGGCTAAGATGGGAGGGTATGGTAGTCCAGGTGTGATTGCGTCCGGCTAGGGGCCTGAGCAGTAGGCTCCATCTTTCTCATGGCCCAGGTTAGCCCACCCAGGCTCCCAGCCACAGAGGCCAGGTGGGGCTGCCCTGCCCTATAGAGGCAACTCCCTGAACTGACACATGAAAGCCTCAGGCTCCAGGAAGCTCCTTAGAGTTTAGCCTGCTGGGAACCCCACCCAGCTTCCAAAGGAGCATTCCTGAGGTCTGTAAGGGGGTTGGGCCTCCAGGGATAGGAAGGGTGGGGAGGCAGGGCTGTGGGAGGATGTGAGGCTGTAAATGTTCTGGTACTGGGTTTGTGTGCAAGCAGGTGTGGAGGGCTCTCTGTCCTTAGTGCATAAGGTTGTGTATACAAGAGTTATTATGTAAGTGGGCCTAGGTTGGGAGGATAGGTAAGAGCTTCACATGTGGCACTCTGTAGGGGGGACTGAACTGAATATGTGGCCTGTGCAGATGTGGGTGTGCTAGGTCGTTTCTACCACACAGGGTGCTACTGGAGAGGTGTGTGTGGTCAAGACTCAAACGCTCTCAGGTGGGTTGGTGTGTACTTAGGGTTTTCGGTGCTAGGGAAGGTGGCCTGTGCACATGGCTTCCTTCGTACTTTGGAGGTGGGCTGGGCCAGGCAGGCTGATCTGGGCTCAGCAGTGCCCAGCCTTGTGGCCAAATTGCTGAAGTCACTTCCTTTCCTACAGTGACTTTCCAGGGGGAGGAGTTCTTCCGACCTGGTCGGCAGCAAGGGGCGGGGCAGGACTGGCTTTCTCTGGGGAGGGACGTGGGCGGGGGCGGGAGAGAGGTGGGAGGAGGTGCTAGTGGTACTGGAGGAGGGAGTCCTCTGGGAGACAGAAGGAAAGACAAGGACAGGAGTCTGGAAGGGCCAAGGGCAGGAGGGGATGGGGGTGGAGTGGGGCGGGAAGCGCAGTCCCTGGGTGACCTCGGAGGGAGGAAGGGAGGGCTGCCAGTGGGGTGACCCTCAGGTCCAGTGAGAGCTGGCAGTGGTGCCTACACCTGGTGCCCAGGGCAAGGGGATGGCAGGGGCGGTACAGGGACAGACCTGCTTGCCAGGTGCCCCACTCTGGACAGGAAGAGGGTGGGCGGGGGCTGCACAAAGGAGCTCTGTGTGGCTGGGGATAGGGTAAGGTGGGTTATGCAGTGCTGGACTGTGCTGGGGTCAGGGGAGCTGATGCCTCGGGGGCGGGGCAGGACCAACTCCCCTTGGGGCATCAGTGGCTCCAAGGGGACACCTAGTGGCTAGGGAAGGTAGTGCATCTTGATGACCCGTGAGAAGCTAGGAGAAAGGTTAGAGAACTGATAGTTGAGATAGTTAGGGGAAGCCAGCTAGGCTGAACCTCTGAGTGGTGAAGCAAGAGAATTCCCAACAAAACCAAATTTACATAACAGCAAAACTGAGTGGCATGGCTGTGTGTCCTTAATGGTATGACTAAGCCGCTCTGCTCACATTTAAATCTAAAATAAGTGACTGGTTCATTGTTTTGCTGTGACCTGAGGCTGGAATCTGCTTGCTAGAAGATCTGTATGTTGGGTGGGACTGGATGCTAAAAGGAAGGGAAGACGGAGTTCTTGAGAAGGGAGCATGGCTGATCCTGGGAGGTAAAGCCTCAGTGGAGAAGAGAGGTCCTGAGGAAGGTTTCAGAACAGCAGGGTTTCCCACTGCTAGGAGGCCTGGGCCATCCTTGGGCCTCCCAGCTGAGGGAGATGGGGGGGTGCATGCAGGCTGCAGGGAGGGTCATGAGGCCGGAAGTAAGAGCTGGGGCTGGCAGCTTGGCTCCCCTGGGGAGGTTAGGGGTGGGTGAGGGGAGGAGGGCTGGGGAAGGGGTGGGGTGGTCACGGCCACAGCGGGGGAGGGTGGGGCTGGGGATCAAGGATGTGGGCTGGTGCTTCCCGGCACTGTGCTCTGCAGGTTGGGGCCCCCCCTTCTAGCCAGCTGGTGTCCCTGTGGGCAAGCTCAGACACTGACCCTGGAGCAGAAGAGCAGACAGAGGGCCCTTTTGACTTTTCATTCACAGACTTGGGCTAGGTGGTACCTTTGAGAACAGGCCAAGAGAGTGGCTGCCTGTTGGGGTGTGGTGGGAAACGGAGCCAACGGCTTCCCTCAGATCCTGAAGGCTGCAGAAGAGCAGTGGACAGTCAGGAGGATGTGGCCAAAGGTCTTCATGGGTGGGTGGAGCAGAAGCAACCACTGGGGAGGTTTGTCTCTTCTGCCAAGATCACACCCTCAGGCCCCAAGTGGGAGGCCTCTAGAGCAGGAAGGGCTGCTGAGCCCTGCCCACAGCAAGGGAGGAATGGTGGCTGCTGGTAGGTAGCCCTGAAAGCCAGGTCAAGCTTATTGATGGAAGATTGACCTGATGATTACAGAGTCTGAGCTGTTTCCACACTTTGAGGCAGGGTCTTATTCTGTAGCCCTAACTGTCCTAGAACTGGTTTTGAACTCAGAGATCTGCCTGCCTCTGCCTCCTGAGAGCTGAATTTAAAAGTGTGCCTTTGCCATGCTTTTCCTATACTCTAAAGGCGTGATGTTCTCTTTTCAAAAACAGCAGTACTAGCTAAACTCACTGGGCATGGTGGTACACGTTTGTGTTTTCAACACTGGCAGAGCAGGAGGGTAGCTGCAAGTCTGAGGTCAGCTATGTCTACTTGGTAATTTCTAGGCCAGCCACGACTCTAAGTCAATCCAGAAAGAAAGGGGGTGGGGTGGGCTTGAAAATGTAGCTAAGTTGGTAGAGTATCTGCCTACCATGCACAGAGCCCTGGGTTCAATCTCCAGCACCCACAGAAACTGGGTGTGGTGGTGTACCCTGTGATCTCATTAAGGAGGTGGAGTCAGGAGGTTTTCCTTGGTTGCACAGCTGCCTGTTAGGCCAGCGTGATGTACATAGAGAGTTCCAGGTTACATTGTGAGAGGGTATGTGTAGAGAGAGGGGAGGTGAGAGAGAGAGAAGCAGTCCTGAGCTTAAAGGGGTTACAGGTCCATAGCTAGGAGAGATCAGAGCCTTGAGTTAGCAGGTACGGGGAAGGCAGAAGGATGAGGCCTGGACAGTGGACAGAAATGGAGACTGACCTGGATGAACAACAGAAGGGTCCTTCATGTCCCATTTGTGGCCTCAAGCGAAGTCTCCTAAGCTTTTCCCATTTGGGTCTCCTCTTGGGTAAAATGGCACTGGCGCACAGGATACCCACTGAGGGAGCAGATCATAACACAGCTTCCCAGATGTCCCTCAGATGTGTGAGTCAGGCCCTCCTGGACTAGGGCCTGGGTATCTGGAGTGTTACACAGCTCCTTCGCTCCCCCAGCTCAGGGTTTGGAAGCCAATGGCTTAGATAATTTCAGTGTTCCTCCCAGCCTTAAATTAGACCACAGCTCGAGAAAGAGCCTTTCTAGAAGTGGCTGAAGGGTTGTTGCAGGAGCTAAGAGTGGGAGAGAGACTTTGGCCTTAAGAGCTTCAGGAACTCTGCCTCGGAACAGCTGTGAGGCTTCAGGCGAGTTTCACAAGGGCTCTGGGCCTGTTTGCTCTGTAGCTCCAGGATAATAAGCCATGCATGCCGCTTGGGTTGCTGTGAGGACTTGGTGGGTCATGTATATGGATTGCAAAGTTCTTTCTGCCCACTACTCCTATGGGCTGCATTCCTTTCCAGATGTGGAGAGATGTAGTGAGAGGAACAGAGAGCCTTACCCTGGTGATACTTAGAATGTCAGTGAATTACATAGCACTGTCTACCTCAGGGGCTCACAAGAATGTCTTTTCCTACAGTGTCCTCTCCCTGAGTCAGCCCTACGTTCTCCCTGTGGGCCAGCACTAGGCAATATGGCAACCTGTCCTTAGAGCATAAACCGATGATCCAGGACCAAACACTAGGCAGGGGTCGGAGGCTACTCTCTGAGACCATTCAGCAGTTAGTGCTCATGTGGCTGAGGTCCTGTTTCCTGTTCAGCTCTGAGTCTTCAGGCTCCTTTGGGACTCAAACAGGCCTAGCTCTAAGTCCCAGCTCTGCCCTGACCAGCTCAGAGTCACTCCGTAAATATTTATGTAGCATCCATAGCTCAGGCTCTGGGGTCAGAGGATACAGCAGTAAACAAGACTGTGTGATCCCTGCCCCTAAAGAACCCACAGTCTCAAGGGAGACACACTAAATAGCCAGTCACACAAGTAGTTGATTACACTTGTGATAAGTACTATGAAGGTGAAATAGATAGACTCCAAGAAGACAGACAGGGACTGGACTGAAGGCTGCACGTGACATAGAACTTCAGAGACTCTCTGAAGGTCTACCTTTTTTGGGGGGGGGGTCAAGACAGGGTTTTTCTGTGTAGCCCTGGCTGACCTGGAACTCACTCTGTAGATCAAGCTAGCCTTGAACTCAGAGACTGCCTGCCTCTGCCTCCTAAGCACTGAGATTAAAGGCTTGCGCCACCCGCCGCCGGGCTACTTTCTACCTTCTTGCCACTGATCTTCCTTCAGCATCTTTGTTGGGTTTAGAAAAGAATAAGAAAAAAACTTCATGAGAGCCAGATATGGTAATGCACATCTGTAATACTCCCTGTCCACTGCTCTGTCCTGAAAAACAGGGCTGCTAAGATGGCTCAGTGTCTAAAAGCTCTTGTCATTTGCCCTAACAATGTGAATTTAGTTCATGGGACCCACAAGGAGAGAACTGACTTCTGCAAGTTGTCCTTTGACCTCCATACATATACAAGCATGTACGTGCACATGCGTGCGCGCTCACACACACTTAAAATGTAACAAAATAATAGCTGAAGAGATAGCTTAGCAGTTAAGAGCATTGGCTGCTTGCAGAAGGTCCTGGTTCAGGGTCCAATACCCACATGGTGGCTCACAACCATCTATAACTCCAGTTTGGTGGTCTGATGCCCTCTTCTCACCTGGGGACCAGGGCACACACATGTTTTATGTATATACACACACATCTGTGCAGGCAAAACAAACATATAAAGTAAAAATAACGTTTTTGTTTTGTTTTTAATGTAATACTTGTGAACTGTGTCTTGGAGAGCTTCATGTGTCAGGAGATGAACCTTTACTGAATGGTTTCTTTAAAAATGGGCAGGATAATAATTGATTTCTGTATGGTAGGGAGGTTAGAGGAGGTAATCCATTAAAGTGCTTAGCCTAGTGTTGGTAATAGAGAAAGTGTCCCCAAAGTACAGGCCTTTGTTGTCAGCTTCCTGGAGGCGGCTGGGCTCTTGATGCTAGGTTCTCTCTTCACTTTTCTTTGTAGCTCTTAGTCCACTAATTACTAAGTCAGTTATGATTGTTCAGTGTCTGACCACCCAGGCCTTGTGCAAAGTAGATGTTTTATAAATAATGAACATGTGAATGGATGGATGGGTGAATATTACTTCATGTCTGAGCCACCACTTCTTCATCTGCAAAATGGGGTTATTAATAGCCCCTACCTCACAGGGCTGGTATGAAGAATTAAATGAAGCAATGCCTGGACAGCTTCCAGCCCAGTGCCTGGCGTGCAGTAGGTGCTCACTAAACCTGAGCTGCGGTGGTCCTTTCCAGGCGCTGTCTGCATTGCAAGGCCTGGGCTCAGGCCGAAGTTGCTCCACAACACCCCCAGCTGACAGCCAGCGACTGGCAGAGTCCCCAAGCACGGGGTCCCTCTGTTTACCAGGTCAGGCACGAGGGAGCACTGAGGGGCCTGGGGTGGCATCTGGAAAGGGCTGGGGTTGTGTGCGGGTGAGTAGCTGGGGTTGAGTGTGGACCCTAAATCATGTGGAGAGTTTGGATCTGTTACATGTCTTGTTGCCCACAGAGATAACCAGTGTGACAGCCCAGGCGGCAGAGCCGAGGGTGAGTGCACCCTGGGGAATGGGGATGAGAAGGAAAGGTGCTTTGGCCAAATAGTCAGTTTTATGTGGTGTGGTCATCTTGTCCTGCTGCTGGGCCTCTTTCTCCAAGACAGTGAAGCTATCCTCTGGGCCTCTATAGACTATAGGAGGGGGTGGGTGATGAGGGGTTCACTGTATATACCTGATTGAAGACCTGTAAGCAATCTGGGCTTGGGCCAGGGGCTGGAACACAGGAACAGTGGAACCGTAGAGAAAGGTACACGGGCTCATTAGGACATGAGAAACTGAAGACCTCCCACCTCTCCTTCTCTGGCAGGTTCTGGTCCCGGCTTCTCGCACCCTCATGTCATCCCTGGCCCCGCCCGGCGGCCCTCGGAGGACAAGGTCAGGATGCGTGTGAAGCCCCAGGGCCTTGTGGTGACTTCCAGTGCCGTGTGCAGCTCTCCTGACTACCTCCGAGAGCCCAAGTACTACCCCGGTGGTCCCCCAACCCCCAGGCCCTTGCTTCCTACCCGGCCTCCTGCCAGCCCACCTGACAAGGCCTTTTCTACCCACACTTTCTCTGAGAATCCACGCCCACCCCCACGCCGGGACCCTAGCACCCGGCGTCCACCAGTCCTTGCCAAGGGAGACGACCTGCTACCCCCTCGGGCAGCCCGGCCTGTCTCCCAGGCCCACTGTCCCACACCGGCCCCAGACAGCAATTCCCTCCATCATTGGGACAACGGCCGTGTGAATCTGCGTCCAGTGGTGCAGCTGATTGACATCATGAAGGACCTGACAAGGCTGTCGCAGGATCTGCAGCACAGCGGTGTGCATCTGGACTGTGGTGGGCTGAGACTGAGCCGCCCACCCGCTCCACCACCCGGTGACTTGCAGTACAGTTTCTTCTCCTCACCTAGCCTGGCCAACAGCATCCGAAGCCCTGAGGAGCGCGTCACACCTCACGCCAAGTCAGAGCGGCCCAGCCACCCCCTCTATGAACCTGAGCCTGAGCCCAGGGATAGTCCCCAGCCTGGCCAAGGCCATGGTCCTGGAGCGGCAGCCACGGCCACTGGTCTGCCCCCAGAGCCTGAGCCAGATGGGCCTGATTACTCTGAGCTAGCAGATGCCGATATCCTCAGTGAACTGGCCTCCCTTACTTGCCCTGAGGCCCAGCTCCTGGAGGCTCAGGCCCTTGAGCCGCCATCACCACAGCCTGAACCACAGCTCCTGGACACCCAGCCCCGCTTCCTAGACCCACAGGCACTAGAGCCTTTAGGTGAAGGTTTGGAGCTACCACCCCTGCAGCCTCTTGCTGATCCTCTGGGGCTGCCGAGCCTGACTCTGCAGGCCCTAGATACCCTACCTGACTCCTTAGAGTCCCAGCTCCTTGACCCCCAAGCCCTCGACCCCCTGCCCAAGTTGCTGGATGTCCCTGGTCGACGTCTAGAGCCCCAGCAGCCCCTGGGGCACTGCCAGTTGGCTGAGCCCTTACGCCTTGACTTGTGCTCACCTCATGGTCCCCCTGGGCCCGAGGGCCACCCCAAGTATGCCTTGAGGCGTACCGATAGGCCAAAGATCCTGTGTCGACGGAGGAAAGCTGGAAGGGGACGAAAGGCAGACTCAGGACCTGAAGGCCGCCTCCTTCCCCTGCCCATGCCTACGGGGCTAGCAGCTGCCCTGGCTGAGCCCCCACCGCTGCCACCACCTCCACCATCTCCTGCTCTGTCAGGCCCGGGGCCAGTTTCTGAGCTGGAGCCAGAGTCTTCTCAGACCCCAGTGGTCCCCACCCGCAAAGGCAAGTGCAGGGGTGTTCGGCGCATGGTGGTGAAGATGGCCAAGATCCCTGTGTCACTGGGGCGGAGGAATAAGACCACATACAAAGTTTCATCCTTGAGCAGCAGTCTGAGTGTGGAAGGCAAGGAGCTGGGCTTGCGGGTGTCCGCAGAGCCCACCCCATTGCTGAAGATGAAAAATAATGGCCGGAATGTGGTGGTGGTCTTCCCGCCAGGTGAGATGCCTATTATTCTCAAGCGTAAGCGTGGCCGCCCTCCCAAGAACCTGTTGCTGGGTCCTGGCAAGCCCAAAGAGCCAGCAGTGGTGGCCGCTGAGGCCGCCACTGTGGCAGCAGCTACCTTGGCCATGCCCGAGGCAAAGAAACGGAGGCGGCGAAAACAAAAACTGGCATCTCCTCAGCCATCGTACGCAGCAGACGCCAATGACAGTAAGGCGGAGTACTCCGATGTCCTTGCCAAGCTGGCCTTTTTGAACCGCCAGAGCCAGTGTGCTGGGAGGTGCTCCCCACCCCGCTGCTGGACACCCAGTGAGCCTGAGTCAGTGCACCAGGCCCCAGACACCCAGAGCATCTCCCACTTCCTGCATCGTGTACAGGGCTTCCGGAGGCGAGGAGGCAAGACAGGGGGCTTTGGAGGCAGGGGTGGAGGTCATGCAGCCAAGGCAGCCCGCTGTTCCTTTAGTGACTTCTTTGAGGGCATTGGCAAGAAAAAGAAAGTGGTGGCAGTGACAGCTGCTGGGGTTGTGGGTCCTGGTCTCACAGAGTTGGGGCACCCACGCAAAAGGGGCCGGGGGGAGATAGATGCTGTGACTGGGAAGCCCAAGCGCAAGAGGCGGTCCCGAAAGAACGGGACTCTGTTCCCAGAGCAGGTGCCCAGTGGCCCAGGCTTTGGGGAGGCAGGTGCTGAATGGGCTGGGGATAAGGGTGGTGGCTGGGCCCCTCACCATGGGCATCCAGGAGGGCAAGCTGGCCGAAACTGTGGGTTCCAAGGGACTGAGGCCCGGGCTTTTGCTTCCACTGGACTGGAGAGTGGGGCTTCAGGCCGTGGCAGCTACTATGCTGGTGCACCCTCAGGCCAGACGGAGCTGAGCCAGGAGCGCCAAAACCTCTTCACTGGCTACTTTCGCTCCCTGCTTGACTCGGATGACTCCTCTGACCTCTTGGACTTTGCCCTCTCAGCCTCTCGCCCAGAGTCCCGGAAGGCATCAGGCACCTATGCAGGGCCTCCCTCCAGTGGGCTGCCTGCTCAGCGGGGGCTTACCACCTTCCCGAGCCGGGGAGCCAAGGCTAGCCCAGTGGCGGTGGGCGGCAGTGGAGGTGGGGCAGACCCCTCCTTCCAGCCAGTCCTGCCCTCCCGTCAGACCTTCCCACCAGGACGGGCAACAAGCTATGGGATAACCCCAGCCGCCACTTCAGACTGCCGGGCAGCTGAGACCTTCCCGAAGCTGGCTCCCCCGCCTTCCGCTGTGGCCCGTTCACCTACAACCCACCCGCCTGCCAACACCTACCCACCTCAGTATGGTGGCTATGGGACAGGACAAAGTGTTTTTGCCCCAGCAAAGCCCTTTTCAGGCCAGGACTGTGCTAACAGCAAGGACTGCAGCTTTGCCTATGGCAGCGGTAACAGCCTTCCTGCCTCACCCAGCAGCGCCCACAGTGCTGGCTATGCTCCACCACCTACTGGGGGTCCCTGCCTGCCACCCAGCAAGACATCCTTCTTCAACAGCTCTGAGGGCGGTCCCTTCTCTGGGTCAGCTCCCACACCCTTACGCTGTGACAGTCGAGCCAGCACTGTCTCACCTGGTGGCTATATGGTACCCAAGGGCACCACAGCTTCTGCAGCCTCCGCCACCTCCTCCTCTTCCTCCTCTTTTCAGCCCTCACCCGAGAACTGTCGGCAGTTTGTGGGGGCTTCTCAGTGGCCTTTCCGGCAGGGGTATGGAGGCCTGGACTGGGCCTCGGAGGCCTTTAGTCAGCTCTACAATCCCAATTTTGACTGCCATGTCAGTGAGCCCAACGTGATCTTGGACATCTCGAACTACACGCCGCAGAAGGTAAAGCAGCAGACTGCCGTTTCTGAGACCTTCTCCGAGTCATCCTCTGACAGCACCCAGTTCAATCAGCCAGTTGGTGGTGGTGGTGGTTTTCGTCGTGCCAACAGTGAAGCCTCAAGCAGTGAGGGCCAGTCGAGCTTGTCTAGCCTGGAGAAGCTCATGATGGACTGGAATGAAGCATCATCTGCTCCCGGCTACAACTGGAACCAGAGCGTCCTCTTTCAGAGTAGCTCCAAGCCTGGCCGTGGACGGCGGAAGAAGGTGGACCTGTTTGAGGCCTCACATCTGGGCTTTTCAACATCTGCCTCGGCCACTGCCTCCGGCTACCCGTCCAAACGGAGCACCGGTCCCCGGCAGCCTCGGGGTGGCCGGGGTAGTGGGGCCTGCTCAGCCAAGAAGGAGCGAGGTGGTACAGCTGCTAAGGCCAAGTTCATCCCCAAGCCACAGCCAGTTAATCCACTGTTCCAGGACAGCCCAGACCTTGGCCTAGACTACTATAGCGGGGACAGCAGCATGTCACCACTGCCCTCCCAGTCAAGAGCCTTTGGTGTGGGAGAACGTGACCCCTGTGACTTCATGGGACCCTACTCCATGAATCCATCTACACCTTCTGATGGCACATTTGGTCAAGGGTTCCACTGTGACTCTCCTAGCCTCGGTGCTCCCGAGCTTGATGGCAAACATTTCCCGCCACTGGCCCACCCACCCACAGTGTTCGATGCTGGCCTGCAGAAGGCATATTCACCCACCTGTTCGCCTACACTCGGCTTCAAGGAAGAACTGCGGCCACCGCCTACAAAGCTGACTGCCTGTGAGCCCCTCAAGCATGGTCTTCAGGGGGCTAGCCTGAGCCATGCAGCTGCAGCCCAGGCTCACCTGAGCTGCCGGGACCTGCCGCTGGGCCAGCCTCATTATGATTCCCCTAGTTGCAAGGGTACAGCCTATTGGTACCCACCGGGTTCAGCTGCTCGTAGCCCACCCTATGAAGGCAAGGTGGGTTCAGGGCTGCTGGCTGACTTCCTGGGCAGGACGGAGGCTGTATGCCTCAGTGCCCCTCACCTGGCTAGCCCACCAGCCACCCCCAAGGCCGACAAGGAGCCCCTGGAGATGGCCCGGCCGCCGGGTCCACCCCGTGGCCCTGCTGCAGCCACTGCTGGCTATGGCTGCCCACTCCTTAGTGACTTAACTCTGTCCCCTGTGCCAAGGGACTCGCTGCTGCCCCTGCAGGACACTGCCTACAGGTATCCAGGCTTTATGCCACAGGCACATCCTGGCCTGGGTGGGGGCCCTAAGAGTGGCTTCCTGGGGCCCATGGCGGAACCTCACCCTGAGGACACATTCACCGTCACCTCCCTGTAGTACCAACTGAAGTGCCGACTGGACCACGAGGTTTTGTTCCTGGGTGAGTCTGGGGGTGTGGGTGCAAAGGGCGGAAACCTGAGGGCTAGGGAGGGAGGGTGAGGGTTCTTGGTTGGGGAGGGCTGTTTGAGGAGAGGAGGGTGGGATGGTAGGGCTTGCCAGCAGGAAAGAAGGACTCAGGATTGTAGAGCCTGAGGTGCTTTGTGGGGAACCCAACAGAATATTCAGAGGTCTGATCAATGAGTGGTAGAATCATAAATTGTGTAAGACCAAGCATTCATTCCCCTCATACTTGCCTGGGTAAGAAATACCACTTACCGATTAGGAAGGAGGGCATTTGCCTCCCTTCAGATGAAGAAAAGAGTGGACCAGTCATCCACTCAGCGCTCCATAGGCCTCTTTGGTGTAGCTAATTGGCCTTGGCACTGCTTCGCAAGAACTTTACAAAATGGCCTCTAGGATTCTCGCTCTTGTCCTCAAAGGCTTCTTTAAAAATCAAGACAGGGACCTACTGACCTTGCGCTCACAGATAGCCACCTGCCATGCCCCCTGAGTGCTGGGATTAAAGGTGTCGGCCGCCACGCCCAATCCCTCAAAGCTTTCTAAAACCATCTTGGGCTTGGTGTTGGTCAGGCCCCTGTGGGGCAGAGACAGAGACGTGAAGAGGAGCAGTGCCATCTCTTCCCCAGGAAGCTGCAGCCAATAGGTCTGTCCAGGGAGGGAAACAGTCCCTTTCCTCAAGCCAAATGCTTTTCCAGAGTTCAACTAAATATTTGCAGGCACTTTGCCATTATTTCTTTCAGATACTGTGCCTTCATGGTTGAAGTCTGTTTTAATATTTTTCAGGAAAATAAAAGGCAGAAAGAAAAGGGTCCCAGTAACTGAAGAGAATAGTGGAGTTAGAGGAATTATCTTCCTGAATACAGTCACAACTAGACCCACTTTGGGGCAAGAGGTCTGTCACAGAATGGGCCAGATGTGGCCATTACCAGTGGAGTAGCTGAGAGCTTGACTCATCTTACCGTCCCAAAGCCTCCTGGGTCTTTTGCCTCCTCATGGACAAGCCTGTCGTCCCTGCTCTGGAGAGGCCCCTGCTCTGGAGAGGCCGTTCCAGTCCCAGGGCGACTCAGGGTCCCAAAGTAGAGTCAGTGGGAACTTATGGCCCCACTGCTAGACCCCAGCTGCCCTGGTACCTGAGGGTGGCAAAGAGCCAAGAGGTCCCTGGGAACACCAGTCCTTGGTTGGCCAACAGTTTGCTACGTATGTAAGCTTTTGCCCTTTTCTGACCTTGGTTCCCCATCTTTTTGAGAAACTTGATTTCAATAACCTCTTAGGCTTTCACGGGTCTGTATGGCAGAGACAATAGCTCGATTTGGGCGTGGGGGACAGTGTTTTTTCCTTCCTAATGAAGCCAGGCTAAGATTGAAATGGTCTTCCTGCAAGCCACAGGGCTGCAGATCTGTAGCAGGCCACAGAGAAGCTGCTTAGGGTTTAAAATGTCAAACTCTTGATCCTTCTCACCGGAGGGGAGATGTCTCATGGATAATCCAGAAATGTGAAATAATCCCAAAACCGTTCCTCCCAGACTCTGGGATGGAAAATGAATGTGTGGGGGCTGGGTGTTTGGGCAGGTCACAGCTCAGTGCAGTGTATAATGGAACCACCCAGTGAAGCCCGAAGGCAGGAGGAGCTGGGATGCCATCCAGCCCCACATTCTAGCCTGTTCCCCACCCAGCACTGGGAGACAGCAGCACTGTCCTCACAGGGACACGTGCAGTTCCAGAGACATCGGTGCAGCCCTTCCAATGTATCTGGCATTGGAAGCACTGCAGACAAGGTGCTTGATCCTCAGAGGGCCTCCAGTTCAGAGGGAAAGGTACTAAGCACAGAGCACTTGGTGGTTAGAGCCACAGGGAAGGGTGATGAAAGGCCAGCTAGGAGGTTGTGAGAGCCTGCAATAGGGTACCCAGAACTTACAGCTGCTACCAGCAAGATGCAGGGGCTAGATGGTAATGAGGAAGAATGAACAGCAAGTGGTGTATACAATCTTGAAGAGTAGGAGAAGGGATTTGGTTCTGAAGTACTGATGGATGAGAAGGCAGTAAAGCTAAGCACGGGCCAGGCAGGCAGAGCCAGACCCTGTAAGACACTGCAAGGAATTCGAGGCTTCCCAAGATACACAGGGAGCCACTGAAGACAGTCACATTGAAACCAGGCAAATGCTGAAAGGAAGGAGACCAGACTAGCCAGCAGTGATGTGACTTGGACTAAAGTGGTCTGGGGTAGTTTCCCTTCCTTAGTTAGGATGGCATACAAGCCCCTCTGTGTAGGACAGCCCTCCTGTGTTTAGAGTGAGAAAAGGTTGGAGGGTACAGAGAGGAGAGTCACATTGTCCACTGAAGGCTTTAGCAGAGAAGACAGTGATGCACACTCACCCAACAGGTAGTGGGCAGTTTTAACGCTGGGCACTGGGGAAGCAGAACTGTAGCTCAGCTTGTCATCTTGAAGCCTTTCAGGCTAACTCTGACAGACTGGGGAGACAAAGCAGACATGGCCACTGTCTGGAGATCAGCATGTGTCCCAGGAAGTTAAAACAATCACACAGAGAATCTGGAAGCTCTGGGTAGGAAACCGTGGGTGCCTAGAAGCAGGGAAGAACAAAAAATGCACACCAGGCAGTGGGTGCTGTGTTCAGAAGTCACTCCTCTGTGCACATAGTGTTGTCCCTTTATGTGACACTGCTCCAGGGACTCCTCGCAACATCTTGACTTTCATTGGTGAGGTAAGGAAAGAGGCCCAACCAAGACTTCCCAGCAACCTGTAGTTTGTAAAACATGGAGCCATCCCTGACTTTCAAAGCTTACCATGCGACTGCATCTCCACCTCCTTGGCTCCTTGGCTCCTCCGCTCCCTGGTTCCCTGGCTGCAAAATAATAGGTCACATTAGGTATGGGGGCTGAGTTTTGTTTTGGGGGGAGGGTTGTTCAGGGGTTTGTTTTTGTGAGACCAGGTCTTGCTCTGTTATACCCCTGGGTAACCTGGAAGTAACTCACTATAGATCACGCTGACCTAGAACTTGCCTCTTCCCACCTCAGTCCTCTGAGTGCTGGAATTACAGGCATGTACCTCTGGATCCAGAAGGTCTAGCATTTTAAATGAATTTTGTGGCTTTGCGGTAAGAAGCTGCACTTCGGCTTGAAGAAGAAAGAGACAAGATGTGGAGCCAGGGAGGGGCAAAGGGCAGTGGGAACCAAGGGCAAAGGCAGGCTTCATCCCAGTGAGAGCTGGGAGATGCACGGTCAGAGGCGCCAGCCGGGGATGTGTGTCCTTACTCTCCTGAGTGCTATAGCTGATAGGGATGGGTCAGAGGAGGGCTGGGGACCCTGGGCCCATACAGGCATCTTCTCAGGTCCCCTAAATGAAAGCAGAGCCAGACAAACTGGCTCCATATTGGGACCCTTGAACCAAAAAGCAACCACACCAGACCCCAGGAGTAGAGGTGGAAGGGCCCACATATATTCAGGAATCTCTAATCCTTCCCCGCTCCCTACTAGCTCTTGGCTCTAAAACTGAGGCCAAGAGAAATGTCACAGGTCCTACCAGGTTACACCAGCTGGGGCCTGACGGGAACAGTTTCCAAGGCCGCCAACCAGCCAGGGTCAGCAGGCATGCCCTGGCCTGGGCCAGGCCCGGCTGCTCTGGGCTTTGTCTCTCTGAGTCTTGAATCCTGAAGAGGTCACTTGATCTTGCTTCTGGCTCTGAGCAAGAGGCCTCATGTCAGGGCTCAGCCAGTCCTGCCCTGCTTCCTCTGAGCTCCATGTTGTCTCCCTTTCTGAGGTCGTCCTCCAGTTCTGCTTGCCTTCCCTGTAGCCATATTTAGGCCAGGCCTTCTTGTTCAGAGCCCCCGCTTCTTGAAAATTCCATCTCTCTATGAACATACCTTCTGCTGTTCCTCCTCCCTGCACCCCACAGAGCACCTAAACTGGCAGGCAGTGGCTAGGAGTGCATGTCTGTGGTCACACGTGGGCTCCTGAGGTGGTTCCGTCCCTTAGCAGCTAGGTGATCTGGTGATTCACATAACCTGGTGAGTCACCTTGTCTCTATGTCTTGTACCAATGAAGGGGACTGGCATGTAAAGCCCTTAGCCCTGGCCTGGCCCTCAGAAAAGCACCTAGTTGGTGGCTGGTAGGCAGAAGGATGAATACCTTCCCACAGTCTGAATTCTGGGTCCCCAGTTCAAGCTGTGTGAGTCACTCATCTCCAACCCTTGTTCCTGACCTTTGCTTGACCAAAGGTAACCCCCCTGCATCATTCCCTGCTGCCCTCCTACAAGGGACTTGTATTCTGCAGTGAACCTGGAACATTTGGAAACCTTGAAGTTTCTCTGGGGCTGGGGATGTAGCAGAGTGTGGAGTGCTTGTGTGCTGTGCACAAGACCCTGGATTCTATCGCCATTCCTAGGGGGAATGAGGAAAAGGGTAATCACAGTGTTCTTTATGTTAGCCACTGGACCAAGTCCTCCCAGAGAGGGTTGGACACAGGATGAAGTAGTCTCTACTCCAAGGGACTTTGGAAAATCACCCGGGTCAGCTAGAACCCTGTCCTCACAATCCAGTCTCCTCCCCAAACACAAAGCATCCAGGGAACCTTCCTTGTAACTGTATAGTGTGTTGTAACTTTCCCTGGATAGCTCGGTCTGCCTTGTCACTGTCATCTTTGGTGCCATAGTGCCTGTGATGGGGGCTGGGGACATAGATGAAGTCTGTCCAGTCCATGTGAACTAGCAGCCTGCTC
This sequence comes from Phodopus roborovskii, assembly GCF_943737965.1. Lineage (NCBI taxonomy): Eukaryota > Metazoa > Chordata > Mammalia > Rodentia > Cricetidae > Phodopus > Phodopus roborovskii. Next base: position 20,778,060 of record NW_026126448.1, read on the forward strand.
TGCACTGGCTTGTAGCCCATGCCCAAGGCACCAGTGACCCACAGGCCCAAAGGGCTTGTTTCGCACATCTACTTGAGTACCATGTCTAGGGGAGGTACCACAGCTCCTCCAGCAGGAGGGAGGCTCCTCGATGCCCTCTCTGAGCTACATAAGGAGGGCAGCAGGGCCTTCCTGAAGCTGGAAACATTCCTAACAAATTAGAGACTTCAGCAGCTCGAGCCCTACTCAGCCACCTGGGTTTCTGGCTCACCCACACCCCCCCCCCAGCCCATTCTGCCCGTGGTGGCCGCCAAAGTGCTTGGTGTTCAGCATTTTTAGATGCACGGTGTCTGGAGCCCCTAAAATATTTATTGGATGAATTGATTAAAGTGCATCTGCTCTCACAAGTCCTTGCTTCACACCTTTTGATTGTGTCCTTCCTCTCCAGCCTTCTTGTCTACAGAATACAAGCCTGACTGCCCGGCATGGTGCAGAAGATATTACGGCTTCTGTCCCGGCATCCCCATCTCTCTCTCTCTCTCTCTCTCTCTCTCTCTCTCTCACACACACACACACACACACACACACACACACACACACACACACACACACACCCTTCCTCACCGGCATCCCCATCTCTCTCTCTCTCTCTCTCTCTCTCTCTCTCTCTCTCTCTTTCTCTCTCTCTCTCACACACACACACACACACACAAACACACACACCCTTCCTCACCGGCATCCCCATCTCTCTCTCTCTCTCTCTCTCACACACACACCCTTCCTCACCAGGCAGAGTCAGGAGGGAGCATCAGAGAGGTCCTCACAGAATGTGTCCTTTGCTTTGCCCTCTCCTGTCCACTGTGGTCCCCCACCTGTCACTGCCAGTCTTTCACTCAAGCATCACCTCCTCCAAGAAGTGTTCCATGATCCTTCCCAGGCACAATTAATCTCCAGCTCTTTATGCAGCCTTGACAGCCCTTCCGGGAATGTCTCCAGCATACCATCGGTTCCTCTAGGCTAGTCACTCATCTTTGCGTTGTCTCTTCCACTCCAGTGTCTCACCATTCTGCAGGTATCTCAGGTGTGTGTGGAGGTCAGAGGACAGTTATTAGGAATCCTTTCTCTTCTTTCACCATGTGGGTTCTGGGAATCAAATTCAGCCATCGGGTTTAGCGGTGGTCGTCGTACCTTGTCGTCTCCTCCCCCCCCCCCCAGCCTGTGGGTGTGTAACAGGATAATATGCTAGAAGAACTAAGAGAGGAAAGGTCAGCTGAGTATGCTAGAGGGAGAAGCATGTGGACTCTGAGTCCCAAATGAGCCAAGGGTACTTAGAGAAACCTTGTCTACAAAAGAACAGGAGGAGGAGTGAAGGTTCTCGAGTCTTCAGGAAGTAATCCTAAAAGCAGTGCATAGAAGGGTGTGTCAGTGAACTATCAACTCTCGGGACCAGGCAGGCGGCTTTCAGAGGGAGGCCTCCTCCCAGGAGCCACAGAAACACGGAGTGACAGAACACCCAACTCCGTCACCCCTGCCTTTGGCGTCCACTTTGGTTGCATGTCTACAGCATCAGTGAAGCCTGTCCTTACATAGGACGTTGCCTGCAGGGTGGAGAGCTGTGTGTGTGTGTGTGTAAAAGTGTACAAATATGTGTATGAGCAGATTGGTGGGTGTTTGCAGGTAAGCCCATCTGGTCCCACTAGCAAGTATTATAGGTCTCTGAGTCCAGCAGCAGAGGAAGCTCCCAGAAAAGTGGAGAAGCTGTCCCACTGGCCTCTTTGGTCCCAATTGGGAACTTCCTGTGACCCTTCAATGAACCCCCTGGTGGTATTTCTGCCCATCGGGTGTATTTTAAGCCCCGCAGAAATAACTTGTACATTGAGGCACCTACCTCATAGGCCTGATGACCTGAAAATGCCAGAGAACTAACAGTCTTCATGCAGTTGATTTGTCCTTTGACCCCTCATACCTGGGACACCTAAAGAGCTCTCTTGCCATCTGTTCAAACCCTTTACTCTGCAGAAAGAAGCCTAGAGAGAGGAGGGCCCCACCTCTGTCTTCTCCTTTATCTGACATTGAGATCCTCTGCTGGAGGCAGGCTAGGGAGTAGAGGTCAAGCCTGAGCACACACCCTAGCAGGAAGTGGGTGTGATACATGGTTGCTTAGGTGGAGCCATGAGTGTATGCTCTGTTTATGAGGAGAATGGTTCTCTCTGGGCAGCCTGGTGTCTGTACAATCTCTAGCACTTTGAATCTCTGCCCAGGCAAAAAACCATTGAAGCCCCTGGCAGCTCAGTTGCTAAAACTGTTGGAGCATGAGGGTCCTCGTGGAGCCACCGAAAGGTTCAGTCTTTGTTGGGTGCGTACTGGGACTCTGGCTTCGGAGGTGCCACACACAGGTCTGCTCTACAAGAGCATAGTGTAGAATGGAAGCACACAGGTAGCTATGGTAACAGGGCCTTCTAAGGAGGCATCCTAGAGGTGTGAGAGAAAGAGCTGAGCTGGATACCCTGGCATGCTGACCAGCCTTAGATCAGTCCACATGCATGCTCCATCCCTGCATGATGAGCTCTGTACTCAGTGGTAAATTTAGAGCAGCAGCCTTCCTCCCCAGATTGGACTGAGTGCTCCTTTTCCAGAACCCCACAGGATGAGCTCTGTACTCAGTGGTAAATTTAGAGCAGCAGCCTTCCTCCCCAGATTGGACTGAGTGCTCCTCCTTTTCCAGAACCTTACAGGACTTCCCTTGGCACAACCATCTACCTGTATGGAGATTGCCTGATTAGGGTCTGTCTGCCTTGCTCTCTCCCTCCACTCCAGGAAGCTTTTAGAGCGGATCCAGAGATAAAACGTTCTCTGCCTTGTTCCCAGTCCCTGAACTGGGCTGGCTGCCTGGCACCTTAGTATTTGGTTCAGTTTTCTAGAGTTTAGCCTAGCTAGGTCTGTGTTCTATTCAGCATAGCATTCTCCCTTCACCAAGAACACCCCCAGCCTGTGATTCTTCCCCACCCACCACCCTCCCCAGAGTCTTCCTGAGCCCCTGGCTGGCCAAGGCCCGGAAGCTGGGGGGTGGGTGGGGTAAGGTGCTCTGGGCAGCCTAGCCAAGGGTGAGAAACCTTCCTGCTGCCTGGCCTCAGGCACCATGGGAAGGTTCTGGCAGGAACTGCCTGCTGGGCTGAGATCACCATGGAGACCTGGCTTGCAGAGGGTCACTGGCAGTGGCTAGGGGCTGGTAGGGGTGGGAGTGAAGGGGATTTATGCAGAATTTGTGCTGTGGGCCTTTGAGGGGAGCAGGCAAATCTGGGGTTCATCACTGTCAGCGTGCCAAGTAGTTTGCAGCAGCCCACCCTCCCTCTCCAGTAGTTCCCCAGCAGATTCATCGTCTTGGCAACTGTCCTTCAACTGCAGTGAAGCCAGCTTCTGGATTGAGGCTTCTCCAGTGCTTGCTAAAGCTGGCACCCCACACATCATAGTCCTTTCCCTGCGTCTCTGCCATTGGTCCTCCTGCTTGTCGCCCTAACCGTAGAAAGATGACATTGTTCCTTGCAGCACCCCACTCCTTTTCTGCTTACTACCCCTATTGTGACACATCTGTCACCTCACAAGCACACTAGCTTACCTTCCCCCAGTACCCCTTACCTGTGGTACAGGTCTGGTGCTCTGTTCCCTCAGCCCTCACCCTCCCTCCCTCATGCTTCTGGCCTAATCACCAAGGTGGGTGCTTCCCTTTCCCTGCAGGAACCCCACCTGGTGTCCCTGGCTCTCCAGGGTGTCCTGGCAAGTCCAACCAGAGGACAAAAGTCATCCCTGGGGCTGATTGCCCAGTAGACAGCAGCTGAGGCTGAGTGGAATGCCAATGTGGCCCTGTTGGAGAGGAAAGCTAAGAAAGTACAAGGGAAGGCTTCCTGGCTCGTGTGGCTGTTGGGGGGGGGGGACAGGTAGCTCTGGGCAGAGGAGACCTAGGAGGCAGCTTAGCACCCTTGATTCTGGAGGAAATAGTCTCACACTTGGGGGTGGGGAGCCAGAGTCCCAGACCTCTGAGAGGCAGGCAATCTAATAGCCCAAGGTTCTGGGAATGGCCTAAGCCAAACCTGTCTTGTCTCGGTTCTCTCATCCCTTACAGCAACAGAGCTGTAGATGGAGGGGGTGGGCTGGTGGTCTGGATAGAGAAGATAAGTTCCACACACATGATCCCACACAAGATCAAAACTGTCTAGCAAAAGGAGGTACCTTAGTGGCTGTGGGGACTTGGGAATTTCCGAGCTTCAGGAAGGCAGTGTTTCTACCAAACACAGATGGTATTGTGCTGGGTGATTTCTTCATTCCTTCATTGAGGCTGACTTCCTCATCACCTCATCTCTCCTAGGAGCACAAGGGATGACTGGGGCAGTGAAGGGGGGTGGATTCAAAGGAAATAGAAGCAGTGTTTCACACCTGTGCGGTGCTGTGCCCAGACTCTGCCCTGGTCCCTCTTTCCAACCATGGAGGTTAAAAGTATTACCAAGCAATGCCATAATTGCAACATTTGGAAACTGAGGTTTAGAGAGCCCAGGAACTTAATAAAAGGGATTATTAATTTTAATGTATTACACATTGTGTTTAGCCTTTCCCTGTCTTAAACACTGGGTCCAGCAACAGTCCTAGAACGGCAGGGCCTGTTACCCCCCCTTTGACTTTCGTTTGTTATGTTTTTAAAACAGGATCTTCTGTCTCCTTCCTCTACCTCATGAGTAGTAGGGTGACAGGCTACAACCACACCTGGTTTATACCATGATGGGAATCAAACCCAGGGCTTCAATAGATGTTAGGCAAGAACTAAGTTCAAGACCAGCAACAGTTCTATGGTGAGGTCCTGTCTCTCACACACAAAGACCTTCCAATGAGTAAACAGGCTTCAGCTCCTACCCAAAGTCATGTAATTTTTAAATGGTGGCACTGGCATTCAAGCTCAGCTATCTCCAATCCAGCTTTGAGACCCTGATGACCCTTCTAGCCTGTCTCTCTCTCTCTCTCTCTCTCTCTCTCTCTCTTCCCTTTCCCCTCTCCCTCCCTCCCTTCTTTGCTCTTGCTTTTGCTTTTTTTGTTTGGTTTTTGGTTTGGGGGCAGGTTTTCCTCTGTAGCTCAGGCTATCCTGGAACTCATTCTGTAGACCAGGCCAGCCTTGAACTCACAGAGATCTACCTGCTTCTCTGGCCCATCTTTCACTATTGGTATGATCTTGGGCATTTACAAATGGACAAACTGCACCTGTAATTACAGTCCTCAGGAGGCTAAGACAGAATCAGGAGCTCAAGCTAGCCTTGGCACACAAGCGAGTTTGAGGCTAACCTAGACTACATGAGCACCACCAAATTAGGAAACTGAGCCAGGAGAAGAGCCCCAAAGTCACATGGGGTCCTGCCTGGAGAAGGAACAATGTTAGCTTCTCCAGAATTTTGGTGGGAACTGAGCCAAGCCTGTTTTTTATCCCCCTAGTCTTGGAAGTTAGTTCAGTATCTGTCTGCTGCTGACTTCTGCCTCTTCTTTTGTGTTTCTTTACAGCTTTCAGAAAACCAATGCCAAGACCCCTCCCAGCGTCCACATTGTCCTCTGGCAGGAGCGCCTGCCCCTCTGCCTCCCACCTGCCCTTTGCACCCCCTGCAGCCCCATATCCCACCTCCCACCCCTCCCTGCCCATGTCCTCCACGCAGAAGCCGAAGGTGAGCCCTTTCTGCACAAAACCAGCAATTGTAAATACTTTTTAAAATGTACAAACCTTAAAAACAAAACACAGTTTTAGAAAAAGACAAAAAAAAGAGAGAGAGAGAGAGAGAGCGCGTGTGCAAGAGGTTGCGAGCAGGGGCTTCGAGGTGTCCAGAGACCCTGCAAGTGTGCACTGAGAAATTTATCTACAGGTCGTTTGACAAATGAACAATATCCTATTTATTGTATATACTGTTTTATTATAAATTGTGGATTGTATATTGCATTCTGTAAACCTGCTGTGGTCCCGTGGTGTGCAAATTCGCATGGGGGGGAGGGAGAACCTCTGGGAGCTTTTTTTTTTTTTTTTTTTTTTTTTTCTTTTTTTTTTTTTTTTTTTTTTTTCTTTTTCACTTTTTTGGGTTTTATCTTCTGTTGTTGTTGTTGTTTTCTGTTGGCAGGACACACCCAAAGATCCAAGTTTGTATTAAAAAGAAATGAAAAAAAGCAAAAAAAAAAAAAAAAAAAAAACACACACACCTTGTGTCTTGTAAAAACACAGTATGTGAGGGTGGATGGACTGGAAAGGTTCACGGTTCACAGCTGGGCTTTGTCTCCAGCCATTGGTCCCCAGAGGAGTTGAAATACCAGGTGTGTTCCTGTGTTTCCTACCTCTGAGTCCTCCCATTCGCCTGATATCTAGGTGTGGCTCACCCCACTCCACCCGGACTCTGTGCCTCTCCTACCTCTTAAGCACCTTCATCCTAACCCCCCCCCCAAACTTTAAAGATGTTTTTGTTTTATTTATGTATATGAGTGTTTGGCTGCATGTATGTATGTGCACAACATGTGTCTTTGGTGCCCTTGAAGGTCAGAAAAGGGCATGGAATCCAGAGCTACAGGCAATTCTAACCTGCCTGTGTGGGTGCTGGGACTCAAACCCAGGTCCTCTGCAAGAACAGTAAGTGTTCTTAACTTTCAATCCATTGTTCAATATCCCCCTATTTCTGTCCCAAAGCCTGGTTTGCTCTCCCTGAGGAACCCCTCTATAGATTCCCTCATACCACCTCAGGTCCCAGGGCCGTACCCAAGTCTGTTCATTGGTCCTGTCTCCTAGGCTGTTGGCCCTCAGGATTCTGTGGTGGTTCCGAGATACTAATATTGAAGTAGAATGTCTCTGTGTAGCCCCAGCTGTCCTGGAACCAGGCTGGGATTGCAGGCATGTGCCACCCTACCCAGCAATATCAATCTTTAAAACCCTCTAGAGTGAGCCCACAACCCTGCAGGCCTAGAGTACGTTACTTTCTTGCATGACTGGAGTAGCCCCTGCTATGTATCTTCTATCCACCCCAGTTCCTAAGTTCCCCATATTCCTGACTCCATTTCCTATGACCTACCTAAGGTCCCTTCATGTTCCTCTTTCTTCCATCCTAAACTCTAAATGCTATCCATGTATTTCCTCCCAGCTTTGGTTAACAGAGCTATTAACCAGATTACTTCTTCCTCCCTGACAATGGCATCCCTGGCTCTCCAGTTCCTTAACTCCACAATGTCCACTTTGGCCTGGTCCTTAGGGTTTTCAGGAGCATGTTTTCCCATGACCCACTTGACCGTGAAACTCTGCTGAGTGTGACTTCCCTGTCCCTCTTCCTCAGTGATACTCAGAGTGATTCCAGGCCAAGTTCCTGGTGACTTAGCCTCCCTGACACTAGCAGCAAGACCCATCTCTTGGGGTCGTCAGGGAACTTGCTGAGAGGCAAACATGCCCCCACCTTCCTGGTACTCATGCCTGGAAGAGGCAGGAGGATTCACAGGTCACAGTGTCTGAAAACTGCATCCTCTGCTGGATGTAAAAGCCATCTGCTACACAGCCCCCTCCACACATCTTCAAGATGCAGACCTTGGCCGACCCTTCCTGCCTGCTGTGGAGAGACAACACTATTCTCAAGCTGACAGTCCCCTGTGGAGCTGGAAGTGGGGGCAGGGAGCAGTAAGATATGCTGAGAGGTCAGGTCAGGGAAGGGGCTTTCCAAAGGAGAGAGCTTTTTAAAAGCCACACCTAGGGCGCTAACAGAAAAATGAGTGATTTCCGAAGCAAGAACTATGAGCAAAGGCCAGAGGTGGAAGAGGATGGCAGGGGGCAGGAGCCCCAGGTAGACATAACTTCAGTAGCTAGGACATGTGCTTGGGAGAGTCCAGTGGAGCTCCTGGCAAGGTCACTCTACAGTGGAGAGGAAAATGGTAGAAAGGTATTGGGCATCAGAAAATCCAGTTACAGAATGCTTGCCTAGCAGGCTCAATTCCCCACTCCGAAACAAAAAAATAAAGTCACCCCAGGACTGCTGGGATAGACCAACACCAAAGAAACCTGTTTGCTGCCTGAAGAGAGAATGCATGTATTTAATGGCCAGGTGGAGCTGGCAGGTGAGGGGGGCTGGGCTGAACTGGCATCTCTGGCAGTCAGGGTTCAGTTAGAGGGTAAGGCCTGCTGGGGGCTCAGAGGGGAGGTGCTGGTTGGGATTACGCAGTGGAAGGAGTTGTAGCTCAGCACAAGTTGGATCTCAAGGGAAGAAATGGTAGTGAAAGGTGTGTATACAGTAACAAAAGGAACTGGAGTGGGAGACCCATGAAGGAAATGGGAATTTAGAGCAGAGAGGAGGCTCCTTGGCTTGGGGAAAGGGGGCACTGGGAAAGGGCTTGGTGAGACCCTGGTGCTCCATGAGAGATGAAAGAAGACAAGATGCCAAGAGGGAAAGAGGTGTCAGGCTGAGGGTGTAGCTCAGTGCTAGAACTCTTACCTGGCGTGCATGAGCCCTGGTCACCAGTACAACAAAAAGAAGTGTCTGGGAGGAAGAAGGAGATAACTAGCCTGGGTAGGTCCCGCTGCATAGCAGGGGATGCCAACTCCAAGGTGTGTTGTTGGAAACCAGACTTTGTAGCTCTGGGGATGGGAAGTTTTTCAGACCCTAGAATCCCTGAGGAGAGGGCAGCAAGAGACCCTGCCAGGTAAGTGAGGCAGTGATGGAGGTCACCCTGTTTTCTATTAGAGGTCGGGCGGGGCTTCACCACAGCCAGGGTACCACGCCCAATTCCAGAATGCATCAAAACACATGGTTTCTGCTTGACATAGTGGTGCAGACCTTTAATCCCAACTACTTGGGAGAATGAGGCAGTAGGATCTCAGGTCCAAGACCTAGGCTATAAAGTGAATTCAAAGCTAAATGGACAGTTTAGCAATACTGGAAGGAAGGAGGTGGTGGGGTGCTGGCAAGATGACTTTGCAGGTAAAGAGGTGTTTGGTGTAAGTGTGACCAACTGAATTCTGTCCCTGGAACCCATGTGGTAAAAGGAGACTTATTCCCAAAAGTTGTTCTCTGGCTTCCACAGACACACCATGATATAGATAGGAGCTGGGGACGTAACTCAGTCTAAAATGTTTACCGCATAAGCATGAAGACCCAAGTTTTTTCCCCAGAACACATTTTAGAGAGGGAGGGAAAGCTAGGAATAAGGGCACATGCTTGTTATCCTAGCACTGGGGAGATGGAGACAAGGACATTCTTGGGACTTGTTGGCCATTGAGAGATCCTGTCTCAAAAAACCAAGATGGATAGCACCTGAGGAGAAAGACCTGAAGTTGGTACCTGACCTCTAGAAGCATATTCACAAATGTGTGCCCACAAAAACACACAAAGTTAGAAGAGGGTTGGGGATATAATATATAGAGTGCCTAGCAAGACAGCCTGCATTCAGGAACCAGCACCAAATAAAAAGATAAAGGTGGTGGTTTGGATTTGGCTACCATTGCTAACACTTCTCTGGGGTGTCCATTTTTCAAGGGAACCTGTAGTAGAGAAAAGATCCATCATTTATAGATGACAAGACAGGTTCTCAGTGACTTGCTCTCAGAGTGACTTGTCCAAGGTCATATGGAAAATGGACAGCCTGCAGACTGACTCAAAGCCTTTTGGGTTGTTTGTTTGTTTGTTTTTATTTATTTTTTACAGACTTAATGAAAGACCAAATCTGTTTAGCTCAGGGGACATGGAGGAAAACAACGTCTAGCATGCATGTGACAGGGTCAGGAGTTGATCCACTTATAAAACCTACAAATTAGTTCATTCTATAGTAAAAAGGTTTTAGGCTGAGATACAGCTCAGTGATGTGCAAGTGTGCCTAGCAAGCTCGAGGCCCTGGGTTCATTCTCCATCACAAAATAATGATAAAATAAGTGTATGTGTGTACCAGCTTTTCTAAGCACTTTACACATATACACAGTTTCCACAACAGTGCCATAAAGTTTCACTGTAACAGTATTCATCTTACAGGAAACTCAAATACAGAGTGGGGTATACTTGATCCATAGAGCACTTGCCTAGTGCCTAGTGGCTTGCACAAGGCCATGGGTTTGATAACTATCATTTGAGAACTACTGTTAGGATTAAACATGTATCTCAGCATAGTACTTCACTTGCACAACGGAGCCCTAGAACAATTGCCAACACCACATAAGCAAGGTGTGGTGGCACAAGCTTGAAATGTCAGCAGTCAGAAGGCTGAGGCAATGATCCCGAGATGATCCTTAGCTGCATAGGGAGTTCGAGGTCAGCCCAGGCAATGTGGTCATGGAAAGGAAAAAACAAACCCAAGCCAGGGAGATGGCTGTGTGTAGAGGCTTCTGCCGCCAAGGCTGACAGCCTACGCTTGGTCCCCAGGATGCACATGGAGGAAGGAAAGCTGACGCCTGCAAGTTGTCCTCTAACACCTTGGCAAAGAACTTACATATACAAGAAACCCTCAAGTGCAGAGATGTAGTTTGCCAAGGCCAACCAGTAAACGGAGACACCAGAATTGAGCAATCCGGGGTTCAGGAGTCTACAACTCACTGTACTGTTAAAAGTGAAAACCCAGAAGCTGGGGTCTTACTCATTAGAAGAGTGCTTGCCTAACATAAACAGGCCCTGAGTTCAGTTTCCAGCACTGAAGAAGAGGCCCCCAAACTGCTCCAATCGGACCTCTGGAGCCTGTACCACAGTTCTCCAGTTTACTCACTCAGATCAGCCACCTAGAGAACATCAGAATGCTAATGCCTGTGCTCCTTGCTGTTGGGGCTGGTTTGTAACACTAGCACTGAGGAAGTCAAAGGCAGGATGATATCAAGTTCAAGCCTGCCCTGGGCTGTGTGTGAGACCCTGATTTTATGTCTTGTTTTTTTTTTTTTTTTTAATAAATAACAAAAAATGTGGGTGGTGGTCAAAACTAAGGACACTCGATTTATTTGCCCAGGGTGGGGTCTGGGCATGGGTTTTCTTTTTTAAATAAGCTCCTCCAGTATTTTCAGTGTGCAGCCAGAGTTGATAGCCTCTTATCTGGGTATTGTATTAACATTTGCACAAGCATCCATCCATCTGTGCACATACACCCATACTTAAAATGTATTCCTATGTGTATCTACGGTGCTTTCCTGTGTGTACACTGCAGTGGTCCAGAGCATCCTTCACTCTTGAGTTCCCAGATGCTGGCCCAGGCCAGCACTTGGGAACTCAATGTGCAACAGCCAATGAGACAAATGGAGTTTTCCCCTTTAAACATACAATCTGATGGAATCATATTTGGTGCTGTCTCTTCCTATGAATGATGGGTTTTGAACCCCATGAGAGATATGCTCTTGTGGCTGTGTCCGGCCTATTGTACAGATGTGAAGAGCAGGATGTTGTACAGAAGCAGGTGGGTCTATCTCTGTGAGTTGGAGGCCAACCTGTTCTATATAGCGAGCTCCAGGCCACCCAATGCTACAAAGTAAGACCCTGTCACAAAGCAAACAACAGATATGATAGAGAGAGGCACTCTCATAGTGTGTGCCTGGTGTGTGAAGGTGAAGGTGTATATAATCGGGACCCTGTAAAATGTGGATAGTGCAGAGGGAGGAGTGGTGATAGGAAAGGGCTATGCACAAGGCAAGCACCAGCCCAGAGTACCACAGGTCTCACACACACAGAGAGAGAGAGAGATGTGAGCTGTAAGGAGGCTGGGTTCCAGTGAGAACCAGGAAAGCTAAGCTTTGGGTATGCGGGGGAGGCATAGCCGGGGCTGGAAACTGGAGAGTGGGAGGACGGGAGGGAAGGAGGGGAGCCACAGCCTTGATCTTTGTTCTGTTTCAGTAGTTCTGGACTTGGTGCTCTGGGTCTCTGGTGTGGCTCTGGTGTCCCTCTCTATAATGTCAGGATCTTGGCATCTGTTTCTCTTCTGGGTCTTGGGCTAAGAGGCTGACCACGTGACCCTGGGTCTCCACCTCTCCAGTCTACTTGGCTCTGTGTCCCTCTCTATGTCTCTGTCTCTGCCTCCACGTCTGCCTCTGTCCTTCCTTGTCCTTGCCAGGTGGGGGGAGGGGCCCAGTACTCAGAGAGCAGGTGTGGGCTCACTCAGGCAGCAGGGAGTGAAGCCCAGGAGGGCCGAGAGCCAGCAGCCCCTGGACACAAGCACACTCCAGGATACACAATCTGAGCGCTCACGGGGTACACACAATGACCTGTAAGTACAAGGATGGTTGCTGAGGACTTTCACAGGAACGCACACAGGTACAAAACTAAACAGTCACTTCCCGAAGCACACAGGGATGCCAGACACAGTGGGTCACATGCAGACATCAACGGCTCACACAGAACAGACATACTTCGTGAAAAATCCTCAGACAAATCCTCATCCAGACAGAAAACCCCAGCGCCACCGACATGCACAGGGACACAAACAGACACAAAGACACAAATAGAGAAGATAGAGGCACATGGGTTCACTCAACACACTCAGAATCACACATTCAGGAATAAGGAGGGAAAATCACAGAGGCATAAACCCTCAAGGGCAATCAGAGACAGAGGGACCCACGAGGGGCCCAGACAGAACAGTCTCAGCTACACACTCCTCCCTCAGGGCTCACTTTGGAGTACTTGGGGACACGCCCATAGGTGACTGGGTGACAAGGGCCCAAGCGCACCTGGCGCCCTCGGCGCGCCCCCAGGCGCCGGGCGACCCGAGCGTGCGTGCCCGTGCATCTGCGTGAGTGCGCGCCCGTGCGCGCCACCACCTGTGGGAGGAGAGGTGCTCACTGCGCCCCAGGCTGCGGTGGGGGGAGCGGTTGCCATGGCGCGCCGAGCGCGGCCGCATACTAATGGGCGGCCGCGGGCACGGCCCCCACAGCTGCCCCCCCACTGGCCGCTCTCTCCTCCCACTCCTTCCTCCAGCTTCCGCTGTCACTCAGGCCCTCGGCCCACGCGCTCCACACGGATCCTGAGTCCTTGGTCCCAAGCCACTATCGCCTCATCTCTCCGTCATTGAGTCCAGCCAGGCCCACGGGCTACGGCTGGCCCTGTAGGTTTACCTGCCTGGGCTGGTGTAGGCACCAAGCAGACTTTGCAACAGGAGGAAGCGCAGGTCGGCCTTGGAAATAAAGCGACCACCTTTAGGGAAGGCAGGACAGGGTAAAAGAAAGGGAGACCCAGGCCCTGCAGTCTGTCTTCCCATGCGACCTAGTCAAAGGCCAACAAACATAGTGACACCCTTCCCCTGCTTCTAGCTGCTCTCCAGGTCACACAGGACTTTGGGGTTGGGGGTAGTTGGTTACCACCACACCTAGGTAGATCTTCCATCTCTCAGAACCTGCTCCTTGGCCCTCCCGGCCCTCCTGCTAAGCCCTAACAGGGTGAGGTGGGAACTGAAGTGTGCTGAGGTAGAAAGCACCTGGAAGGAGTCACACCTCCTGCTGGATTCCAGTCCCTGACTCTCTGTACCACGTGTTAACTGCTCTGGGGATGACCAGAGGCGCTGTGGGGTGAGTGCCAGCAAAGAGTTTGCAGGTAGAGGCAGTGAGAGGGGCTGATTGGGGCTGGGGGGTGGAGGGGGGTGAGGAGCCAGGCGGTTGCCTAGCAACCACACAGCTGTCTGTTGACCTAGAAGAAGCTGTGCTGTCTTGACACAGCTGGTGTTTACATGTAACCGAGGCTCTCTGGCTTAGCGCTTACTTGGAGCAAAGCTGAGGCAGGGCCCTCGTGGCAGCCTGGCCCCAACCCTGCCTGTCGTGGGCTCCATGGCTGCCTGCCTGTTTGCTTCTCTCCCATCTCAGGTCTCAAGACACACAGAGAAAGAGCCGAAGAAATCTCAGGGCGGGAAGCACAGGGCAGAGGTAGTGCACACTCACAACCCTGCAGCCTTCAACCCAGAACAAGGAGACTAAGAAAAACAGACTGGGGCTTGAGGTATTAGCAGCAGTGGCAAAGAGTACGTGGTGCTCTCCCAGCGGACCCAGGAGGTATGGTTGCCAGCACCCCACGCGGTAGCTCACTACTGCCCGTAATTTCGGTTCCAGGAGATCTGACGCCCTCTTCTGGTATGTTTTCTCGTGACAGAACTAATAAATGCAAGTGTACACACACTGTACAGATATGCACATGGTGCACATACGCACAAGCAGGAAACACACACACACACATTTAAAAACATGTATCTTTAGAAAAACAGAAGGAAGCCACATGCCAGCGCCACAGAGAACACCAACATACACAGGGACACCTGGTCACAGCCTCTCCAAACCAAAGTGATACAGGCATATGCCAAGAGGAGCTGTATGCCTGTAAATCCTGGCATTGAGGAGGTGGAGGGTGTCAGATCAGGAGTCCATGGTCAGCCTTTGCTATATGAGGATTCAAGGCCAGCCTGAACTACATGAGACCCTGTCACAAAACAAAATGAAAAAAGAGTAACAGAGGATTACAGCCCTTCACAGAGATGCCCATAGGCATGAAGACAAACACACAAATACAGGAACACATCAAGTGATTGAGACATGGACACAGATATGCCTGCAAATATCTTTTTTTTTTTTTTTTTTTTTTTTTTGACAGGGTTTCTCTATGTATCAGCCCCTAGCTGTCCTAGAACTAGCATTGTAGACCAGGTTGGCTTCGAACTCAGAGAGCTCTGCCTGCCTCTGCCTCCCAAGTGCTGGGATTAAAGGCATGCGCCATCACCACTACCTGGCACCTGCAGATATCTTGACACCAAAGATAATGGGCACTGACCATCCAGGTGACACACAAAAGCCAGGGACACACAAATAGAAGCTATCTCATGCTAATACCAGCAGCTTCCACATGCACAAAGCTCATAGTGTTTGCAGGTCCTGTGTGATGAAAGACAAAAGCCCGTATATGTGATCACCCACATGCACACACTAGCACCCAGGCAAACACAGCCCACCAAACTTTTACTGATTGTCCACAGTACCCAAGACAGACAGTGGCTGATACCACTGACACAGGAAGACACACCCAGGGGCCCAACATATGAAAAGACATGGTTCCCAAAGGACCACAGGTCTTTACATGTCCCACCTGCACCCACACAAGTACTCAAGGCACGAACATGTGCCAGCATAGGGTGTGGTGTGGACAAAGTTGAGGCCCCTCCTTGTCCCTAGCTCTCTGTAACAGCACATCTGCCTCAAAGGCAGAAGGTTCTGGTCCCAGGAACAGGGCTGAATGAACTCATGGCCCCTAATCCTTGGCCTCAGGGAGCAGACAGTGTCATCAGTTCCCTTGGGGACCCCCTATCTGGATGAGGAGGCACAACCCTATCATCTGAAGTCCCAGGACTGACAAAGAAGACAAGGTCCTGCCCCGGAAACCTGGAGTCTGATGGAACCATATCTCCCTCCTGCATAGCTTGGGATACCACACACACACACACACACACACACACACACACACACACACACACCACACACACATGATCAGTACTGGGGACCCAGGAGGGCTTCCTGAAAGAAGTAATCTTGGGGGTCTGGCTTTGGAGCCTAGGAAGAGAAGGGAAGGATGAGTATTGTATTGAAAAGAACCTCCTTTCCTTCCATGCCCCAACCCCTCATCCAGCAGTTCCTCCCCCCCCCCCCAGGGCCCAAGGGGCCGGCTGGGGCCCCACAGTCCCATCAGCCCAAGCAGTGAGCAGAAGGAGGAGAGAGGATATTTTTAGCTTCTCTGCCACTGACATTTCGCAGCAGGCGACCTGGGGTGAAGCTGAGTGAGTGCTGAAGGCTGGGAGAAGCCGACAGCGAGTTCCCGCCCCCACACACATGCACACAGAACTGTGCACACACAGCCACATCCCCAACACTAGCAATGCTCACATCGTGGCCCAGCCTCAGGTATACAGTCCCATTTTCACACACACACACACACACACACACACACATGCATCTGAGCACAGATTTGGTTCACACATCACACATGTCAGAAACCTCACATATCTGGACACATACAATGAAGTGTCAACTCACACACCCAGACACACAGTGAGAATCTATTTCTCATGCCTAGCCAAGCACGTGCTCAATCATCATCCATTCAAGAAGTATGTCCTCAGTGCCTACTATGAACTGGGTTCTATTTATTAGATTCATTGAAGAGACTGAGTGAAACATTAAAATTGCAGTCCTCATAGTCTGAGTCCAAGATAGTGGGAGGTTGACAATAAAAAATAAATAAATAAGGTGGACGGTAGTGGTGCACACCTTTAATCCCAGCACTTGGGAGGCAAAGGCAGGTGGATCTCTGTGAATTCGAGGCCAGCCTGGTCTGTAAAGTGAGTTCTAGGACAGCCAAGACTGTTACACAGAGAAATCCTGTCTCAGAGAACAAAAACAAAGAGCCATACATATGTCTGACCTAGCAATTCAGAGCCGTAACCCCAGCTCCTTGGAAACCTGAGGCAAGAAGATTGCAAGCTGAAGGCCTGCCTAGGCTACAGAATGTGCTCCCCAGTAGCCTAGGCAATTTAGTGAGACCTTGTCTCAAAATAAAAGCCACAGAGTGCTGGGGAGCTAGTGAGATGACTCAGCAGGTAAAGGCTCTTACCACCAAGTCTGATGACTGAATCGGATTCCCAGAACCCACATAGTGAAAGGAGAGAACTGACGCCCAAAATTGTCCTCTGACCTCCCCTGATGTCCAAGAGCATATGCACACACACATGCATGCAAGCATGCACACACACACCCACACACACACTCACTTTACTTTCCCAGACAGGTAGCCCTGGTTGTCCTGGAACTTGCTCTTGTGGACCAGGCTGGCCTCAGACTCACACAGATCTCTTACCTCTGCCTCCTGAGTGTTGGGATTAAAGGGGTGGGCCACCATGCCCTGGCTACATTAATAAAAGAAAGCCTGCCATGGTATACTCAGTGACTCAGTGATCGAGTGCTTGCTTAGAATGTCCATAGTGCTATAGTGAATCCACAGAACTCCAAAAGAAAGGAAGGTCCACATAGTCACATATGACTCAGACCTCCAAAATATACAGCCAGGTGTGTAAACAACACCTTCCTATTCAGTACCCCACAAATGTGTATGATACATTCATAAGCCATAGTCAGGAATTATAGAGGACTAGTGGGTAAAAGCACTTCTGAAAAGTCTGAATACCTGAGTGGGACCATCATATCCCAGGGAAGGAGGGGAGAAGCAGCTCCCAAAGTTATCCTCTGACCTCCATATGGTACGCAGTGGCATAGGCACAGCCCCAACACACACAATAATAAATAACATACTTGAAAAATATGTAATGACTCACATAGACAGCACATATGTACCTCAGACTCATGTACACCACCATGCACAACTGCACACTTCACATGTACTCTATGTACTCAGAAGACATGTAGACCCAGCCATGCACACACCTTTGTAGATAGCGTTCCAAATTACTCATCTACACACAATGTACAGCTCGAAAACAAAGATTCACAACCCTCCACACACAGCAATTTCTTGCCTGTCACAGACATTCCCAAAGTCTTCCTCCCTCCTTTGCAATCCCAACCTGTTTGTCACATGCTCACACACAAGCACAGAGTCCTTTCAAAGTCACCACCTCACATACCTACGACCAGATTCCAAAAGGCCACACCCCTAATCAGCACATGCCCACCACAGCCCTACCCTTTTCTCAGGGCAAGTGTGGTCAACATACTGCATAGGTGTATACCTGGAGTGCTGCCCTAAGATTCCAGACCTTCAGCCCCTAGGACTTAGGGATTGGGCCTAGGGGAACCAACCCCTCCTCACCAAACAGGATACTTTGCAAATACAGTGTGATCTGGTGGCTGATGGCAGAGTGGGAGACCCTGCTGCTCAGGTCAGGCCCCTGCTCCTCTATTCTACCCTCCTCCCTCTCCTTGAATTACTCCATCTCCTTATTCCACACCCCCCCCCAACCTTGGTACAGAACCCAAGCTCTCTGCTCCAGAGTGTTAGAGCCCCTGAAATCAGCCGATGGACTTACAGCAGATAAACAGACTCATCACTTGAGACAACAACAACAAAGCCATTGTCATAACCTGAAGACCTGAGTAGGAGAAAGAACTAAATGAACCATGAGACGAGCCAGACGACTGGCCCGGGGCCAATCCTGCTCCTGTCATGTGACCTGAGATCAGTTGTTGACCTTCCCTAGTCCTCTTCTGCTTCAGTAAAACAGACAGTACCAGACTGATTCCTGAGGCTCTGGTGTTCTGAGACACTGCAGCAGTTGTATAAGCAGGGGGCAGGGCTGGGAGCTTGAGCCATAAAAGCCCCCTCCCCAGAGGCTTTCCCTAGCAGCCACCCCCCCCCCAGGCCTGCTGGTTTAGGTTAAAGCACCACAGGCCAACAGCACCCCCTGTTCCCCAATACACATAAACATATGTACTCTTCCAAGATTTAGCCACTTCCTCTGCTCTCCCTGGACCTCCATATCCAGGCTTGTGTATTTAGGGGCTCGGGTTTGGGCTCTGTGCCATGGAGCCAGTCTATGTGTGCACTGTCTGTCTGTCTGTCCGTCTGCCAACAGCCTTCAGGCGCCAGGAGGGGAGGCAGCAGCAAAGAGGTGGGGGCAGGGAAGGAGGTAGCGTTGACAAGTTCCAATGTCTGGCTTTCCCTCCTGGAAACCCCAAGCTGGGCTGCTCCCCCTTCCCTTCCTGTCTCTCTCGCTCAAGCACGTCCCTTCTAAGCCCCTCTCTGCAGACACCCCCAGTGGAACCAAGCCCAGATCTGCTTGCCAAGAAGGCCGACATTTCTTAGACTTGCCACGTTAAAGGGGACCGCACAGGCACACACTCAAGTCCTCCCACCATGTCCCCCTTCTGTGCACATTCAGGCAACCTGAAACACACAAAGACATGGTTGGACACAGCAGCCACCTGTGCACACAGGAGGCAGGAGCGAATCTGACCTGGGGCGCACAGACAAATACAAACCCAGGCATGGACTCCCTCCCTTTCCAAGCTCAGCTCACTCCAGACCCACGTGGTTTCCATCACACAGTACAGAGAGAGTCACACACATAGGCACATACGGGCCCTGCCATACAAAGAAACAAGTGCAAAAACCTGAGTAGTGTTGGCCTGCACAGAACCACCAGCCATCATTGCCACCACTGCCATCACTACTGTCCTATCTCCCGATCTCTCATACACACAACCAAATATACACAGACGCATAATGTTCCCCTATGCCACCATCAATAGCCACAGAGATGCTGCATGCCTACCCCTGGACATTTGGTCCAGCCCACACAGCTACACAGCATTTTCCCAGACACAGATTACCAAACCACAGCCTCACACAGCATCTCTGAAGGCTCACATCCCCACTATGTCTTGTTCATAATTGCCTCATTATTCTCTTGTCAACTGTAACGAGTTCATAGGAACGCCTGACACACCTTGACATGGCATACGTAAAGTCAGGCACATGTACTGACCCTTTTGTGTACGTCTGGGTTCCTTGTCAGTGACGTCTTGTGCACTGGTTTTGAGGTGCATGCACTGCTACACATAGCATTTCTTTGCACGCAGCCTGAATTCAAACGCAGGACACACAAGACTTTTTCTTGCGCTTATACAAACACACAGTGGGTCTCTGAGCAGCACAAATGTACACGCAGCAGCAGAATTTGCACACATGAAGCAAATAAATTCACCCACAGCTTTTTCAGGCCTGAGTGTATGTGGTGTGTGTGTGTGTGTGTGTGTGTGTGTGTGTGTGTGTGTGTGTGTGTGTGTGTGTGTGTGTGTGTACATGCTCCGGAGGGGACAGACCCAGCTGTCTGAACCTCTTGGTCAGATATTCCAGCCTCCTAGTCCCCAACCGCAGTCTTTCTCTCCCTCCCTCCCTCCCTCCCTTGGCCGGTGAGAGCAGAGGGCTCAGCTCTAGTTCCCTCCCTCCACTGGCTGCCTAGCTCCCTCCCATCTGGCAGAATCAGCCAGCCCTGCCCCAGCTCAGGCTCAGGCAGCCCTGGCTGCTCTGGGCAAACTCTCGGCTGGTTGGTCTCGGCTGATGCCGCATCAGCAGCAGCAGCAGCAGCAGCAGGGGCGAGAAGGCTCCAGGCGGCTGCCAACGTGGCAGACGGCGGGCAGGGCGGCAGGAAGGAAGCTGGGCCCATTTTGCGCCCACTCACTGGGGGAGACAAAACCAAGGGGCTGAATGAGCAAGCAAGGCAGCTGGGCAGGGAACCTTGTGCACAGCTTGGGCTCTAGGCCCACATTGGTCCCACAATGGCTGTGTGACCTTGAGCAACTTGTTCCCCATCTCTGGTCTCGTTTCCTCCTTTAGCAAATGAACAGTCTGGACTGGACAAATCTTTGTCTTCAATTCTGCAAAGGCAACTCACAGGATAGAGATACAGGCTCACTCTGTGGCTTCCAGCTCTTTCAGCCCCCAAATAAAAATCCCTTACCTTCATATGGCTGCCTCCATTGACAAATCCTTTTCATCCTCCATTGGTAATACCATTTCATTAATAAGAAGACAGGTTCAAGGCTGGGCAGTGGTGGCACATGCCTTTAAATCCAGCATTTGGGAGGCCAAGGCAGGTGGATCTCTGTGAGTTCAAGACCAGTCTGGTCTACAAAGCTAGTTCCAGGACAGCCAGGGCTATAAAGAGAACCCCTGTCTGGAAAAACCAAAAAAGGAAGGAAGGAAAAAAGAAAGAAACTCTGGTCTACAGAGTGAGTTTCAGGACAGGCTCCAAAGCAATACACAGAAACCCTGTCTCAAAAAACAAAACAAAAAAAAAAAAAAAAAAAAAAAAAAAAAAGGAAGGAAGGAAGAAACAGGTTCAAGCAGGCACAGTAACTCATACCTGTAATCCCCAGGACGTGAGAGCCTGATGCAGGAGGATTGCCATGAGTTTAAGACCCATTCTATCTCAAATAAGAACGAAAGAGGGGTGCTAGAAAAATGACTCAGAGGTTGAGAGTACCCACTGTCCTTGTAGGGGACTGCCATTCAGTTCCTGGCACTGATATGGCAGTTCACAATCATCTATAACTCCAGTTCCTGGGCACCCCATGCTCTCTCCTAACCTCTGGGGGAGCACAAGGCATGCACATGGTGCACAGACATACATGTAGGAAAAACTTATACACATAATATAAATCTTTTTTTAAAAGGGGGTTTAAAGAAAAAAGGGAGGAAAACCAAGTTTATCCTGCCAGCGCTCGGCAGAGCTGAGATAGGATCTCAGAGCCCGACTCGGTCTTCAGGATCAACACTGTGTCCCTTATCTTCCAGCTGTCCCATGCCCTCACTCACAGTCACCCCCTTAGCCCACCTCTTCACCCTGGGCTCCAACAGAACCACCTGGTTCTGCCCTGGGGAGTCAGGGTGCAAAGGTCAGACAGGCCTCTCACCCCGGCATTCCAGCTGCCACTGGGAAAGCGAAACAAGTCACCTCCCAAGCAGGCCCACATTGTCAGCTTCAGAATGGAGCTGCTGTGGGATCATCTCCATGGCTTCCCACAGATAGGACTAGATGAGTTCCCAGGACTCTCATCTCGGAATGAGCAAGGAGAACCAGGGAATAAGGACATAGCTGTACCCAGCCCCCCCCCCCGGCCGCCCACTGTGGGATGCCTGGTATCTGGGAACCTGGCTCTTGTATCATCTGAGGCTAAAGTGGTATCTGCCCCTTTGAGGCCCCCATATAGAGGAGGGGTTTGGTCCTTGTTTGTGGGCGGGATGGGTAGACAGATGGACAGCAGTATGAAGGGGA
Source organism: Phodopus roborovskii (assembly GCF_943737965.1). Lineage (NCBI taxonomy): Eukaryota > Metazoa > Chordata > Mammalia > Rodentia > Cricetidae > Phodopus > Phodopus roborovskii. Next base: position 20,799,801 of record NW_026126448.1, read on the forward strand.
GAGGGAAAAGAGGCCTCCGTGGAGTGCTTAGCAGGAAAAAGGAAGACCAAAAACCAGAGAGAGACAGAGAGAGAGCCCTCCGCCTTGTTTATTTCACCAGTTTTGTCCCTGATGCTCACTCTACCCAGCCCAGTCTATGGGGACCACAAATGTGGGACAGTTACAGGAGGGTGGAGCATCTGTGGGATCGTCCTGGGAAGTGTAGAAGAGGACCCAGATGGTCTGTGGTGGCAAAGAAAGGCCTGGAGTTGCCAGACGTGGCAGCACATGCCTGCAATCCCAGCACTTAAGAAATAAAGTATATGAGTTCAAGGTCATTCTTCGCTAGTTCAGGATCGGCCTGGGCAACACACCCTGTCTCAAAAACATAGAAGAAGAGAGAAGGCACAGGTATTGAGACCTGGTCTCCAGGGAATATCTGTAGCACTTCCTGAGATTATCGTCCCCATCCTACAGATGGAGAAATCAATGTTCAATGGTAGGGACAGAGCCAGGGTTTTATACCCAGGCTGGGCTGGCCTGACTGCAAAGCCAGTGTTTTGTGTGCTAAGCCATGCTGCCTCCTGATGGAACGAATTGCTAATGGTGGCATTTCCGTTGTAGCAACAGTGCTCTGGGAAGAGGCTCTGGACAGATGGTTCCCAATTGGGCCCCTGCCTCAGGCTAGCAGAGCAGAGAGGGTTGTTGGTGCAGGAAAAGCTCATCCCCCTCCGTTCTGCTGTGTGTGGGATGCAGGCAGATCCCCTCCGGACTCCTCACCATCCCCCGCCAGCCCTTTGGCCTTGCCTGGGTGACCTGCATGAGCTCAGCTTCCCAGCAGCCCTGCGGAGGAGTCAGCCAGGGCAGAGACTGCCTCTGCCCTCGCTGCTTGGCAGTGCCAAGGGAGGCGGGGCCGCAGAGGGGTGCAGCATCTCCCAGACACCAGACCTCCTTCCTGTGCCCCAACTCCGGCACCCCTGGGGTCTTCTGCAGAGGCCCAAGCTGGGATGAATGGTGCGGAGCTGGGCACACTGGTCAGGCCCGTCCCCATTGCTGCAGCCTTGTTGAGTTGCCATTAACAAGTGGCCGGAGGTTGCCGTGTCTCCATGGAGACCAGACAGTCAGTGCGGCTCTGGGGTGAGGGCCGTGATTAGTGAGTGTCAGTTTTGCCAGCCCTGTCCTTCCCACTGCTGCTCAAGACAACAGGCCTGGGGGGTGGAGGGGAGGGTTGAGGGGAGGACTGGGAGGGGGGTTCAGAGCTTCACAGGCAGGGGGCATTCAGGCCCAGCCTCAGGTGCTGTGTCTTTGTCCCCCCCAGTGGCTCCTCAGTTCCCCCTCCTCTTGTCGCCTGCCTCCCCTCCGCAATCCATAATCCATCTTACACACAGCCACCAGGGTGAGTTTTCTAAAACACGAGCTGAATCCTGACACTGTCTTGCTTAAGAGCATTCCATGGCTCCTGACACCCTGGAGGCTGAGTACAGTGCCTCCCCCAACCCCTCTTTCTTTTTCTCAAAAGCAGGGTCTCTCACATGTCCCAGAGTATCCCATGATGATACTGAGCTGATCCTCTTTCCTCCACCTCCCCTGTGCCTAGAGTCTAGTGCGCAAGCACTCCTGGTTTATGCCGTTCCCGGGACTGAATTCAGGGCTTGTGCATGGCAGCGGGCCTCTATTAACTGAGCTACAAATCACCAACAAACAGTCTGGAGCCTGCCAGGTGTACAAGGTCACGGGGCAAGCAAGTTCTCTGCTTTCGTGGAAGAAGGCAACCTGCTAATCTTGTGAGGAAGTTACATTATAAATAAAATACAGGGCTGGAGAGATAGCTAGGTGATTAAGAGCTCTTCCAAAGGACCCCAGGTTCAATCCCCAGCACCCACTGGCAGCTCACAACTGTCTGTAACTCCAGGATCCAACACCCTCACTTAGACATACACACAGCAAAACCACCAATGCTCATGAAAATAAAGAATAAATCAATTATAAATAAAATACAAATCAAGAGCATTTTACCAGGCCGATCCCCATGAGTTTGAGGCCAGCCTGGTCTACAGAGTAAGTTCCAGGACAGCCAAGGCTACACAGAGACACCCTGTCTTGAAATCTTCCTCTCCCAGGCCCTCCAAAGAGAGAGCTTTAGGCAAGGTGGCACAAGCCTATAATCTCAACATTTGGGAAGCTGGGGCAGAAGGATTATGAATTTAAGACTAGTCTGGGTTATATAGTGAGATCTTCCCCGGAACAAAAGAAAATAACAAGTCAGCCTGTGTCAGGAGACCAACATTAAGGAGGCAGATCTGTATTTGAGTGTATGCATATCATATGTGTAGTCATGCATACATCCACATGTGTGGAGGCCAGAGCTTGATCTTTAAGTGTCTTTCTCAATCACTCTCCACCTTATCATTTTCCCCCCTTATGGGGTGCTTCGAGAGAACATGAGTGTCAACCTTTCCCAGGGGCCATGCTAATCTCCTTATCATTCCAATTTTTAGTGTGCTGCTGAAGCTAACACCACCTTATTTTTTGACACAGGGTTTCTCAGAGTCTGGAGTTTACCAGTTCTCCTGTCTTTGTTCCCCTGGGATTATAGATTCCTGTTGATCCTTGTGTGGCAAGCATTTTATCAACTGAGCCATCTCCTCACATCCCATTTTTAAATTCTTTATCTATGTGTGTGTGTGTGTCTGTGTGAGTTTATGTGCAGCACATGAACAGAGGTGCCCACAGAGGCCAGAGGAGGGTGGAGGGCATCAGAGCCCTTGTAGCTAGAGATAGAATAAGTTGTGAAGTGTATGCTGGGAACTGAACTGGGACCTTTGCAAGATCACTAAGTGTTCCTACCTGTTAATTTATTTAGACATATTCTCACTACGTAGCCCTGGCTGGCCTACTACTGCCTGGTTGCCTCAGATGCAGACATCCGCCTTGCCTCTGCCTCCCAGACACTGGAATTAAAGGTGTATGCTACCACATCTGTCATGGCTTTCTTTTCTTTTATTTACTTATTTGAGACGGGGTATAGACCAGGCTGGCCTTGAACTCACAGATCCACCTGCCTCTGCCTCCTCAGTAATGGGGCTAAAGGGGCACAACACCATGTCTGGCTTGGCAAGTTTTTTGTTTGCTTGTCTTAAATTTATTTTGTGTGTGTGTGTGTGGGGAGGGGTCACACCTGTGCAGGTACCCAGGGAGAACAGAAAAAGATATCAGATTCCCCTGGAACTGAAGTTACATTCAGTTGGGTGATGCATGATATGAGTGCTAGGAACTGCACTCAAGTCCTCTGGAAGAGTACAGGGCAGCTCTTAACCACTGGTGCTGTGTGTTCCCTTTTGGCCTTTAACTGCACATGTAGCTGAGGCTGCCCTTCAACTTCTCATCCTCCTGCTTCCATCTCTTAAGTGTCAGAATTATAGGTGTACACCACTACACTCAATTTAATGAGGTGCTGGGGATCAAATCCAGGGCTTCACATTTGCTAGGGAAGCATGCCACCAATTGACTATATCCATAATGCGGAAGACATTCTCATAGAGTGACAGGTCCTGACATGGTTCCATTCGAGGGAGCACATGCCAGGGCCCCAGCCTCCCTCCCTGACCTCCTCTGTTCCCTCTCCCTGTTGCCAGCTCTTCCTTCATGCTTCCTATCTTGGTTAAAGGCAGGGCTTATCCAAATGAGTGTGCCTGGAGACTACGGGACTACGGAGACAACCCAAAGCTCTGAGTCATCATCCACTCTTATCCTCACTGTGCTCGCCTCTCCTCAGCCCTTGCTCCTGTCCATCCTACCCCATCTCTTTTCACTGTCACTGCTGACCCCCTCAAGTACACTCCCACTATCACACCTGTCCCAACAGGCTCAAACCGCTCATTTCTTGAACCGTAGACAGGGTACTCTGGGTGCCAGGCACTGAGCCACAGCACACCTTGTGGATACAACAAAGGGCAAGGGCATAGTCCTTGCCCTAGGTCGGAGTCCAGTCAGGAAGGCCACAGGTCTATAAGTGCGTGCGGAGGACCTAACCTAGATGGCGGTGTCTAGCAGCATTCCAGGAGGACCAGCTGCTGGGACCTGAAGGGCGAGGAGTGAGCCAGGCAAAGGGAGGAGAAAGATGTTCCAGGCAGAGGAACAAGTACACACTTGGAAAGGCAGGAAGTAGGAGAGGTCAGAGCTGAACCAGAGGTGAGGGGGGCCTCCCAGCGGGAGTATGCTCAGATCTCCTCCCCAGCATGACCTCCAGCCTCTCCCTTCCGGTTCCCTCTCCACACCACAGTTAGCAGGGTCTCTCTAAAACAGCCAGAGTCCTGCTCTGCATCCACAGTTCAAGCACTGGCAACATGGTCCTTGAAGCACCCCAAAGGCTCTTCCAGCTGATTTTCTACTTGCTCCTCCCAGCCAACCACACCCAAACAGGGCATTTCCTTTGTCTCCCAAAATACCCTCTCTCACTCACCCCTAAAGATCCAACATGGATGTTTCTCCTCCAGGAAGCCTTCCACACCCTAGTTCTCCTACCCAATAAGTTCTCCTCTCTGCCTTCATACAAATTGGAGTTATGTGTGCAGAACAGTGGACAGCTGATGCTTATTGGCTGCTTTTCGGGAGACTCTATAGATGTGTTCCATGGTGACGGGGCTGGAGACCCTTCGTGTTGACATGAAATGGGTGGGGCACCATGCCCAGCTTATTTCCTTTCATTTGTTTAACTGTGTGTGTTTATGTGTGTCCTTGCGTGGGCATGTGCATCTGTGAGCGCAGGTACTCATGGAGGCTGGGAGAGGGCATCAGATTGCCTGGGGCTGAAGCTACAGGGAAGTTGTGAGCCTCCTGACATGGGTCCTGGGAACTGAACTCAGGTCCTCCACAAGAGCTGTGCAAGCTCTCCACTGCTGAGCCACCTTTCCAGCCTTGCCGTTGACTTCTCTAAACAAAAATTTTAGGTTTATTAATTTGTATGTGTGTGGATGTTTTGCCTTCATGTGTATGTGTACTACATGTGTGCCTGGTGCCACAAGTTCAAGAGAGATAGTTGCAGCTCCTGTAACTGGAATTGCAGATGCTTGTGAGCCATCATGTGGGTATTGGGAATTGAACCTGGGTCTTCTGGAAGAGCAGTCTGAGCCATCTCTCCAGCCCTGATTTATTCTTTTTTTTTTTTTTTTTTTGTTTTGAGACAGGGTTTCTTTGTATATTGTTGGCTGTCCTAGAACTAGCTCTGTAGACCAGGCTGAGCTCCAATTCACAAAGATCCACCCGTCTCTGCCTCCCAATTGCTGGGATTAAAGATATGTGCAGGACACCACTGCCCCAGCTGTTTGGGTTTTTTTTTTGTTTGTTTTTAGAGACACAGTTTCTTTGTGTAACCCTGGCTTCTGATTTATTCTTAACTGCTACCACCCTGAAGTCCAGGCAATCAAGGACATGGGGCCTCAATACTCCAAAAGGTCACCTTAGCCCTTTTCTACTGGTCCTTCCCGCACAGAATGAAGAATCAGAGAGGCTAGGAGGGCATGCCCAGCAAGAGTCCACCCTCAATCCCTTCCAAAACAGCTCTGGCGTGACCAAGAATCCTAGAATCCCTGAGCCAGCCGACAGGGCGTGGGCATGGCCCTCCCTAGTCTAAACCACACTGACAGTAGATTCCTGGGCCTGAGGGGTAGCCAAGGGCAGCTGTTCACCAGGAATGGGTGCTGAGGAAAGCAACCAACGGGGCAGGGAGGCAGGGCCTAGGTGAAGGGTCTCCAGCGTGTTCTTGAAAGGAACAGTTTGTCCGTCTGAATAAGAAGGGCCTCAGAAGGCAGGAAGGACCAGCTCCATTTTAGAAATAAAGGAACTTGTGCTGACACTTGAGTGACTCGGGTGTCTGTTATCTGAGCTGCCTGTCAACCGGGTGTGCTTCTGAAGATCCCAGTGTTACACACCCAGCTCCCAATTTAACTCTCACAATGCCCCGGAAGTAATATTAGCATCCCACTTCTCAGGTGAGGAAACCGAGGGACAGCAAGGTTTGAGAGACTTGCCTGAGGTTGCGCAGCTTATAAGTAACAAAGTCAAGCCCTGACAGTCATGCTTTTGACTCCAGCTCTGGCATCCATTATCATATCTTAGACTGTCCCCTAAGCTGGCTAGCAGCCACTGGCCTCAGTCATCTGCCTGAGGAATGAGACACAGACATGCTCTGTGTGGCCTCTGTTTGGAATGCCAGAAAGGGCCTGTCATCCAAACTGAAGGGTCTTGATGGCCCCTATAGAAGGAGCTAGGAGGGGCTGGGAGCCGAGCTTAACTGCTTCTCGCCTTCATCCGCAGTGCTAGAACAGCCAGACAGGGCCCTGGGGCTGTCCGGAGTGCAGCCCCTCCAGTTTGAACCTGTGCCTGTGGCCTAAGAAGATGGTGTTTCACAGAGTGGAGGCCAGGCCCTCCCCCTTTCCCTCTGTGGCCCAGCTGTGGCTGCTGTCCAAGCTCCCACAGGCGAGCCCCACCTCTCCTACACCAGGCCAAGCTGCTGCTCTGTGGTCACCTGGACCCAATTTCCTTCTTCCTGCCTCCTCCCATCTCTGGGAAGCACCACTGGACTGACTTCATTGCCAATTTCAAAAGTCTTCTCCCCCAGGGAGCCATTTCTGCCTCCCCCACAACCACCCCTGGGGTCTCCTATACCCCCACTGAGAGCTCCCCAATACATCTCCCTCTAGCCGCTCCCCCACACTGAGAATCACTTGGATCATCAGTCCATTTTCCATTTGGTTCCTGGCTGAACACTGGGTCCCTGGCCAGACCGTGAGTTCCCTTCCCCTGGGCGGTATCACACCATGTGTTTCTCTCCCTCCCCACTCCCAGTTGCCTGGCAGAGTTGAACCCAGAGCCAGAAAACTGCCCTTCCCCAGGAACTAAACCTTAGTGTTTAGAGGCCTGGAGCCAGCTCAACCATTCTCCCACAGCCTGTTTCGTGCCAGGTGAAGTTCCCAGAGAGGCCCAGGAACTGGAGAAGGGACTGAGCCAAGATCACCCAGAGGTCGGCCCTGGACTCAAACCCCTGCCTCCTGACTCTCTCAGGCCCAGGTTCTGACCCTGTACATAGATCAAGTTTCCAAACCCCTCAGGGCCTCATTTTCAAGCAGGAAACAGGAATAACTCCCAGTGGTGTAGGGCCTGAACCCCAGGGGTTAATCTTGCTCCAGACGCCACATCTGGAAAAGCCCTAAGGAGATCATTAGTCCAGTCTCCCTTCTTCCACAAACTGAGACCCAGAAACCAGAAGAGACTCCTTGGGGTCACACCAAGCAGGGGCTACAGCTGAAGAACACTGGATTCCGTGTGGCCTTCTTTGATGAATTAAGTGTCAAGGGACTAAGAGTTAGATGGAGTGAGTCTCTGACAGGCAGATAGACAGGGCGAGGGGAATGACTATATAATAAAGATGTGAATTTCCAAGATGGTGGGCTTCTTCTTCACCATCTTATCCTGGGACAGGGCCTAGTGGCTTTTTCTCGCCCAGTAGAGCCACCAGTGGCACCTCTACCTTGGTCTTTAGACCAGTTGGAACAGTCTGTCAAGTGCCAAGTCAGATTGGGACTTGGTTACCCCAAACTTTCAGACCTATCACCCTCACTGTGTTTTTCAAACTGGCCAACCCTAAATTGGGGAAAGGAAGACACCCATCCCCCCTTAAAATGCCCAGTCCTCCAGGAGAGACCAGGCCCTGGCTTCTATAGTCTTCTTCTCCCTCTGTTTGGCAGATTTTCCTGTCATTTAATTCAGACAGCAGAGAAAAAGAAATAATTGATCTCTAAACAGTATCTCCAACTCATTCATTCATTCAACAAACCCATGAGTGTCTGCTAATTCCTGGCTCTGTGCTGGTACTGATAATACAAAAAAGACAGGAATACATACAGGCTGGGAGTGTAGCTCTTTGGTAGAGAGATTGCCTAGCATGCAGGAATCCCTGGGTTCAGTCCCCAGCATTGCATAAATTGCCTGGTGGCATACCTTGTCAGTCCCTGCCCTTCAAAGGTAGAGGCAGCAGGATCAGGAGTTCAAGGTCATTCTCAGCTACCTCATCATTTCCAGGCCCACCTGGGCTGTATGAGACTCTGTCTCAAAACAAATTAAAAATGGTCAAAGCTGAAATGACAGGAAGGGGCTACTGGGTATAGGAAATGAGGAAAGGTATCTTGTCTGGCTTCTGCCGTGTGGGTGACAATTCATCTAGATGTGATTCTGATGTGTGCATTCTTCTGTACATATCTTTCCCTCTTTCCCTAAAAAGTGTTCTCTGAGGCCTGGAGACTTGGCTTAGTAGTTAAGAGCACTTCCTGCTCTTCCAGAGAACCCAAATTTGGCTCCCAGCACCATATTGGGTGGTTCATAAATGCCTGTAGCAGCAGCTCCAGGAGATCTGACATCCTCCTCTGACTTCCACAGGTACCCACACACATGGCACACACTTATAACAAATGCACACATCCTTTAATTTTTAATAAAAACTAAACATAAAGCAGGGCTCAGTGTCTTGTGGAAGGTGATCTTTGTGAATTTGAGGACAGCTTGGTCTATAAAGTGAGTTCTAGTACATCCAAAACTGTTATACAGACAAAGCCTATCTTGAAAAGCCATGAGTAAATAAATAAATAAATTAAATTAAAAATAAAGTCAAACAGATGTACACCTTTAATCCCAGCACTCGGGAGGCAGATGCAGGCAGATCTCTGAGTTAGAGGCCGGCCCAGTCTATGGAGTTAGTTCCAGGGCCACACAGAGAAACCCTGTCTCTAAATAAAATAAAATTAAACATGTAAACATGTAAAAAACATTAAAAAACATTTTTTTAACAAAAACAGTTATAGGGGTCTGGGTACATAATTCAGTTATAAAAGTAACTGCCAAGCACACACAAAGCTCTGGGTTCCACCTTCAGCAGGAGGAAAAAAAAAGTCATAGAACCACAGAAATGGAGCTGATGTGGACTGTGTGGTCGGAGGACCTGACCCATGGGGAAGTGGTCAAGGGAATCTTGTTCTAGGAGGTGAGGCACACTCAAACTCGGAAGAAATGAGCAGGTGTGAACGGTGGGAGTGATTTGCAGCCCCTCCCTCACACTGCACAATGGCAAGTCACCATGAATCATGGGTGTGAGCGTGACACAGCTGCTACCCGATAACATATGGAGTTAGGCAAGGTGGCGCATGCCTGCAGTCCCAGCACTCAGGAGGTGAAGACAGGATTCTAAGTTTGAGGCCAACCTGGGCTAGATAACAAGATTCCCATCTCAAAAACCAAAGGGCTTGGAGATAGGCTCTGTACCTAACATGTGCAAAGGCCTAGGTAAAGGGGGGAGGAGGTGGGGGACTGGAAGGAGGAGGGAAGGAGAGAAAGAAAGAAAAAGAAAACATTTGGGAGACCCTTCCGGACCTGTAATGGGCAAAGGGTTTTGCAGGTTTCAAATGCACTAACCACGGTCTGACACAGGCACAGGCCTGCTATAATCTCAGCATGTGGAGGCCAACGATCATGAATTTGAGCCTAGCCTGGACTACATAGCAGTATCCTGTCTCAGAAAAACAAAAGGCAGGCATAATATCACATGACTGAGAATCCCAGCACTTGGGAGCCCAGGATAGCCCAGAACCCTTTGTTGTCCTACAAGAGACCCTGTGTTATGACAACAAACCAGCCAGGCATTGCCTTTAATTTCAGCACTCAGGAGTCAGGCAGGCAGATCTCGATCTCGGTATGAGGCCAGCCTGGTATACAGAGCTAGTTCCAGGACAACCAAGGCTACACAGAGAAACCCTGTCTTGGATAAAAACAAAACAAAGAAAATTCCATTAAAAAATAGAAAAGATGAAGCAGTTGTGAGGCTGAGTTCCAGGCCTCGTGGTCTACATAGCAAGTTCCAGGCCAGTCAGGGCCACAGTGAATCTCTTGTCTCAAAACAAACACAAACAAAACAGATGAAGCAAGAAGCAGACTACTCTGGACTCTGAGGGCTATATAGGAGTTGATACTTCATCCTGAGGGCAACGGGTCACCTAAAAAGGGTCTAAAGAGCTAGGCATGGATCCAGGAGGTGGTGGCACATGCTTTTTTTAATACCAGCACTCTGGAGACAGAGGCAGGAGGATCTCTGTGAGTTTGAGACCAGCCTGGTCTACAGAGGGAGTTCCAGGACAGCCAGGGCTACACACAGAGAAACTCTGAAACAGAAAGAGAGACAGAAAGAAAGAAAGAAGGAAGGAAGGAAGGAAGGAAGGAAGGAAGGAAGGAATGAAAGAAAGCGAGACAGAAAGGCTTAAGGAAGTGACAGGCACAGCACCTGAGGCAAAGGTTGGGGATACTGTGACCTCACACAGGCTTTATGAATTCTACTACCCTTCTCTGCTGTGCATGTGACAACACAAAGAGGAATAAAAGGAACCCCGCCCCTTCTCCTTGCTCAGCAGAGACAGGGCCAGGCTAGGATTCTACCCCTTTGCAATCAAGATGCACTTTTACAACTTGAAAAGTCACTTAATCCAGGCGCCAGGATGAGGTGGGGCACTGCAGGTGGGGACTGGCAGTGAGGCCTGGTCCTGCGGGGCCCAGCCCTGGTCTGAGAGGCGCTGCAGCCTGCCAGCTCCTCCCCAGGCCCCAGCTCCAGCTCAGCACCACCTGCTATGCTCAGCACCTGGGCTCCCCTCCTCTTCCCAATCTTCTGTTCAGGGAAGAGAGAGCTTGGCAGAGACCAGAGCCAGGAGTTTCCCCCGCCCACTCCCACTCCAACGCCACAGAACCTGCACCAGATCTAGAGGGCACCAGGCACCGGTTCCTGCATAGTCCCCTCCCCTGTCAGGCACTCAGGAAAGGCACTAGCAGAACTGGGTGCATGCCGGTGATCCCAGCACTTGGGATACTGAGCTAGGAGGATTGCTGGGAGTTCAAGGCCAACCTGGGCTATATAGCAAGACCCTGTCACAGACACACATAAAACAAGGGCTGGAAAGAGCTGACTCATCCAGGAAACGGGCTTGCCGTGCAAGCCTGGCCACCTGAGATCGATCCCCAAAAATCCACATAAAGGTGAGAGAACCAGCCGGGCATGGTGGTGCACACATTTAATCCCAGACTAGAGCAGACAGAGGCGGATCTCTGTGAATTTAGACCAGCCTGGTCTATATAGTGAGCTCCAGGACAGCCAGGACTACAAAGAGTCCTGTTTGAGAGTGTGGAGAACCGACCCTGACCTCTTCATGCCCCACACATCATGTACACCTACAGTGATAATAGTTGGTAAAATTTAAAACAAACAAACAAAAATCCACAACAACAAAAACCCAGGGAAAAAAAGCTGGTTATGGCTGGGCAGTGGTGGCACATGCCTTTAATCCAGCACTGGAGAGGTAGGGGCAGGTGGGTCTCTGTTGAGTTTGAGGCCAGCCTGGTCTACATTGAAAGTTCCAGGCCAGTCAATGCTACACAGAGAAACCCTGTCTCAAAAAGTGAAAAAAAAAAAAAAAAAAAAAAAGCTGGGAGTGGAGAGCTGGAGAGATGGCTCAGCAGTTAAGAGTTAAGAGCACCGACTATTCTAGAGGATCCAAGTTCAATTCCCAGCACTCATATGACATCTAACAACTGTCTATAACTCCAAGATCTGAAACCCTCACACAGACATGCATGCAGGCAAAATACCAATGTACATAAAATAAATAAGTAAAATTAAAAACCTTCAATCCCAGCACTCAGGAAGCCAGGCAGGCTGGTCACCGTAAGCCTAGTCTACACAGCAAATTCCAGGCCAGTCAGATCTACATAGTAAGACCCTGTCTCAAACAAGCAAACAAACACAAAAGAACAGTACAAAAAAAGGTACTGGATGTGGGGGCATTTGCCTTTTTAAAAAAACTAATTTATAGCCGGGCGTTGGGGGTGCACGCCTTTCATCCCAGCACTCGGGAGGCAGAGGCAGGTGGATCTCTGTGAGTTAGAGGCCAGCCTGGTCTACAGAATGAGTTCCAGGACAGACTCCAAAGCAATACAGAGAAATCCCATCTCGAAAGACAACAACAAAAACCTAATTTATTTAGTTAATTTTCATTTTTGAGACAGGGTTTTTCTGTGTAAAAGCTCTGGCTATTCTGGGACTTGCTTTATAGACCAAGCTGGCTTGAACTCACAGAGATGGCTTGCCTCTGGCTCCCCAGTGCTGGGATTAAAGACAAGCACCATCACAGCCTGGCAATTTAATTTTATGCACATTGGTGTGAGGGTGTCAGATCCAGACTGGAGTTACAGACAGTTGTGAGCTGCCATGTGAGTTCTGGGAATTGAATCCCAGTCCTCTGGAAGGGCAACTAATTCTCTTAACCTCTGAGTCATCTTTCTAGCCCCATGGTACATGACTTTAATCCCAGTATTCAGGAGGCAGAAGCAGGCAGATCTCTGTAAATTTGAGACCAGCCTGGCCTATGTAGTGAGTTCAAGGCTACACAGTGAGATCCTGTCTCAAACAAAAAACAGTAAAGTTAGGTGACCCAACCCAACCCAATTAGCATCTGGTGAGTGTCCCCTGCATGCCACGCCCTGTGGTTTTTTTGAGAAGGACAATACCCACAGCCAGCAACATCCAGTGTGTTTTATAGAGGTACAAAGTACAATGGAGTCTAGAGAGCCAGGCTGATTTCATCTGGGGAGTGGTATGTGGATATCAGGAGGATTTCCTCCACAAGGGGCCATGTGAGCTAGGCCATGAGGGGTCAGGAAAACTGCCAGTAGGAAATGCCCTTGGAGACCAGGCCTAATGGTTCACAGCTGTAACCCATCAGTTAGAAGGCTGAGGCAGAAGGTTCAGCTGTATTTCAGCCCCTATATGGGGCACCCCAATTCCACTCGGAACTCTTGTTCCAGAAGATCCAATGCCCTCTTCAGGACTCCTCAGGTACTTATGCTTGCACTTGTACAAATCCTTATGTCGAGCAAGTGTGCACACACACACACACTTTTTTTTTTAATCTTTAAAAGAAAAGTGCTCACTTGGTCATTTCATCATGGATGAGAGTTTGTGATGTTCGAGGCCACTCTTTGAGGTAATGGTTGATGGGGAGGGATGTCCTTTTCTTTAGTAGCATAGCCCCAGTAAACAAACTCTTATGCATGCTCAGGTAAGCAACTCTAACGAAACTCAGTGGGTCATGCACACAAGACATGAGAAGGTAGTTTAGAGTCAGAGGGAAAGAGAGGGAAGGGGATGAGAGAGAATCATAGTGATTGTTGAGACCAAGGCACTGATTTTGTGAATGGTATGAGGTCATCCACACTCCAGAAGTGGTCATAGTGGTATGAAAAGAACAAAAGTCATTATATAGCTGGGCAGTGGTGGCACATGACTTTAATTCCAGCGGTCGGGAGGCAGGGGGATCTCTGTGAGTTCAAAGCCAGCCTGGTCTACAGAGCTAGTTCCAGGCAGGTTCCAAAACAGAGAAACCCTGGCTTGAAAAAACAAACAAAAATGTCACAGGACAAAAACAAGTACATAAATGAAGTCCTTGGTGATATCAGGCATGGCATTTTATGCCTGTAATGTCAGCACTCAAGAGGCTGAGGTAGACTGTAGTTTGAGGCCAGACTGGACTACATGACGAGTACTAGGCCAACCTGGACTACTCAGAGAAATCTTGTCTCAAAACAAACAAACAAACAAACAAATAAATAAATAGAAACAGGGTAAGGATGTACCTCATAGGGCAGAGTTTTCTGACTAGGATAGACCAGGGTTGGATCCTCAGCAACACATGTACTAGACATGGTGGTACCTACCTATGATCCCCACACTTCAGAGATGGAAACAGAAGGTTCAGAGACTCAAGGTTATGGAACTGATTTTAGGAAACTCTTGACTACCAGGGGTCACATGGTAGAGAAAGAACTGACACCCTAAGGTTGTTCTCTGACCTCCACTCATGTCCTCTCACACACACTACACAAACAGACTACATAAATCAAATGTAATTTTAAAAGAAAGACATACTCTTGGTGGCAGAGGAAAATCTCAGAATATAGTGACTGCTCAGGACCAAAGCAACCACGGAACCCTTACACCCACCCTGTGAGATGCTGTGGTTTTGTCCACACTCCAGGAGGGATGAAACCACAGCTGGCAGGTAGTAAGATGGGACTCAAACCCCTCTTTGCCTGTTTCCTTTTTGATACCTCAAAGGAACTTGGGCTCAGGATATGTGGAGCCATGGGAACATTGCAGGAGGTAAGGCTGGGCCAAGGGCAGCAGGGTTATGGGTATGGAATCTTTGGTGAGAAGTAGAGGTTTTACCCAGAAGGCACTGGAGAACCATTCAAGGGGAGGGGTTAAAGAGGTGACATAATTAGCTGTCTATTATTGCCAGTATGCCCAGTTTGGAGGTGCATGTTAGAGACAGAGACAATCTATGAGGAACTTGGTACAAAATTCAAGAGAAAGAGCTGTGCCTGGGGCTGATGAGGCATCTTATTGGGTAAAAGTGCTTAGGGCTAACAGGTAAAGGCCTGGATTCGATGCCTAGAACCCACAGTGAAAAGACAGACTGATTCCTGAAAGACAATGACCTCCACACTTGCACTGTGTCACATATGGACCATATTCATTAAGGCATGAAGAATAAAAGTTCAAGGTCACCTTCCCTCTGCTGCATAGAAAATTTGAACTGGTTAAGAGATGGGGAGGAGGGAGAGGAGAGATGGTTCAGTGGCTAAGAGCACTGGTATTTCTTCCATTGGACCCTGGTTAGATTCCCAGCACCCACATGGCAGCTCACAACTGTTACTCCTGTTCCCCGGGATCTGATGCCCTCTTCTGGATTCTGTAGGAACTGCATGCATATGCTGCACAGACATACATGCAAGCAAAACACTCATAAACATAAAATAAAGAGAGAATGAGAGAGAGAAAGAGAGAGAGAGAGAGAGAGGAGGAAGCGGTACACTGGGAGACACCAAACAGATGCTGGGGTTCTTGTGGGGACTGGTTGTCTCTGGCAGATGAAATGGAGAAGTCAAAGGTAATGATGTCCCCAGGTGGCTTCCCTAGTGCAGAAAGAATCTAGTAATTGTTCTTTACAATAGTCTAGAGTGGGGACCCATACTCGACACCAGCCCAGCTTCCCCAGGAAGATACTTTATTCTCCAGACATTCATGTACATCCCTCAGCCATTTGTGTATGCATTCAGCCACCTTAATGGATCACTGAGTAGATGCTGGCTGCTGGGCTGGGAGCTGGGGAGACATCATTAGCAGTACACTGCTACAGCCTCGGGTATGGATTGGCAGTCTGGGTTTGCAGCTGACTTGTGGTGAGTCCCAGCTCGACCTTCAGTTTCCTGTAACTTAAGGGGAGTGATTGGACCTTTTATGTTCTTTTTTTTTTTTTTTTTTTTTTTTTTGTCATCTGTAAGATGGGAACATTAATGGCACCTATATGCCTGGAATGGAGTGAACACTCAGTGTTAGCTGCCATTGTTTCCTTTTTGCAAAGAGACAGATCCAATAACACAATTTAACTATTTCATTACAATGGTGATAAATATTCCGATGAATCCTGACGAAGCCAGCAGGGACTGGAGGTAGGGCAGGCTTCCCAAAGTGATAGCTAGTTGTTGATCTAGGCTCCACTGGGCTGCCAGGGAAAGCCGAAGGGCACACACAGATCTGGAGGCTGGAGGGAGCGAGAGGATGGAGAGGAGGTAAGTCCCGGAGAAAGTACAGCAAGGTCAAGGTTCCAAGGTCACTTTGACTCTTGGAACCTCAAGAAGCAGTCGCCGAGAAGTAGGTCAGGGATACACACTGCCCCCATTTTACAGAAAGGACACTAAGGCCCAGAGAGGACAGTGACTTAGCAGGTCTGTCTGTGAGGAGGTGGCTTAGGGGCCCGGAAGGGACAGGCCTGAGAAAAGGCCTTTGTCCCCGTGCCTGCTGGGATGAGAACAGCAAGAGCTGAGGCTGCAGATGGTCACCGGCAGCTGTGGTGGCCAGAGCTGCATTCCTTCCCTGCCAGCAGGGCAAGTCCAGGCTTAAGCAGGGGCCTGGAATTTTCTTCTGGTCTTAAAGAAACAAAGCAAAACAAAAAAAAAAAAAAAAAAAAAAAAAAAAAAAAAAAGCCTAAAAAAAGCCTGGACTTAGTCAACATTAAGTTGTGCTGTGACTTCAAACAGATACAGCTCTGAACTGTCCCTTCTGGCCCTAGATCCCTCCAAGTCCCCAGGATAAACCTCCCAGCAGTGAGTTTCTGGGAATGACAAGGAAGTCTGGAGTCCGAGTCCAGACGTTGTGGTGAGTCTTGGCTCAGCCCCTCCAACTTGCTGTGTGACCTCATGCAGGCCATCAGCCCTCTCTGGGGCCACCAAACTGAAGAAGGAAGGCAGGGTGGGTTGATATAAGTGGGGTGGGGCGTCCAGCAACTAGCTCCAGCCAGCTGCAAGCAGCTTCCCTGTTTTCCAAGTTGGAGGTACATGCGCTTGGGGGGAGGTGATTGGGGGAGTTAGTGGGGGTTGTTGTTGGTGGTGTCTGGAAGCTGGAGACAGGCAGCCTTTCATCTTCGCTGGCCCAGGGTCGGGGCAGGTTGGCAGGCTCCACATCCCGAGATCACGTTTCAGGCTACAAGGGGCCTTTCCTGTGACCTCAGCTGGCCAGCCTCGGCTCTGCCTTCCTCCTCCATCCACACCAGAGGGAAGCAAGCAGCATCCCACCCAAGGTCACTGGCCAGCAAGTGGCTGTCCTTCGGCCTGCCCTTCCCTCTCCTCCTACTGGAGCCAGCCCCCACCCCCGCAGCTCCCCCTGCAAAGCCTTGGTCTCCTGGGCCATTAGGAATCTGCCAGGCGAGGCGTGGTCTTTTTCCTCCCTCTTGCTTCTTGGCTTGTTATCCCAGCTCTCCAAAAGCTGCCTCCTGCAAAAGCCTCCGGGTGCATGTACAGGAACATTTTTCTTTAAAAAAAGAGGAGGGGCTAGGAGGGGGACCTCAGAGAGAGAGAGAGAGAGAGAGAGAGAGAGAGAGAGAGAGAGAGAGAGAGAGGCAGCTATGGTTATGGTTTGGGTAGAAAAGCAACCAGCTCCTTAATCCTTGCCTGCAACCTCTGCCTCCCCAGCCAGCCTGTTGGCTCAAGGCCCTGGAAAGAAGCCTGTGCTCCAGCAAGAGGCCTAGACCTGTCCCCACCCGCCCGCCCGAATCCTCGCCACCTCTTTTTTCTTCCTGGGTTTGGTGTGTCTTTCAGAACCTGGAGGGAGACAAGCTGCAGGGCTCGGCAGGACTGAGATAATGTGGGGGCTGCAGAGGGGGCTGATGGGGAACCCAGTGCCCTGCCCTCTTGGTCATTTTCTCCAGACCAGAGGTTACAGGATCTGGATTGTTCAACCCCAACCTCCCTCCTCTCCCTGCTGTCACTCCATTTCTTGAATCACTGGTTTCTCCAGTGCAAGCTCCCCAGGCCATCATCACCCATATCTTGGCAGTTGCTTTGTACAAGACTTGGCAGCTGCTTCTTCTTCTTCTTCTTCTTCTTCTTCTTCTTCTTCTTCTTCTTCTTCTTCTTCTTCTTCTTCTTCTCCTTCTTCTTCTTCCTCTTTTTCTTCTTATTCCTCTTCTTTTGTAAGAGCCATTTACTTCCACATCCTAAGGACTCACTGGAACCCTCCACAGTGGTAGCAGCCAGTGTCCCACCCTTTGCTCTGGCAGAAGAATCTCTAATTATGTGTAGTTCCCATGCCTGCTTGGGTGTCTGACATAGCTTAGCTATATCGCTGGAAGTGTGTCTTGAGTGAATGACTGCAAACCATAAATAGACCCCCCCCCCAATGGCTCGTCCCTGTTAAAGACCGTTCATGCCAGTGAGTGAGGTGGTACTTGCATACAATCCCAGCATTCAGAAAGCGGAGGTGGCATTGTCTAGGTTCAAGGTCAGCCTGAACCACATAGCAAGTACCAGGCCAGCCAGAGCTACACTAGTAATACTCTTAACAGGCCAATGATTTGGTTCAGTGGATAAGGCTGCTTGCTGCCAAGTCTGATGAGCTGAGTTCAATTCCCACGTGATGGAAGGTTACTGGCCACTCCCATTATAAATACATGTAAAATAAAATAAAAACAGAGAAACCTTCCAGACATGTCCAGCACTCTCATCAGCTCAAACCTCTCTATTCGCCAGCCCCTAAAGAGGTTTTCTTTTCTCCAGAAAATCGTCTTTCCTCTAGCCTCTAGACCTTTGCCTGAGATTAGCTTTGCCTGCTGAGCTCCTTAGCTTGCTTTCGGTTCTCCCATTACCCAAGGTACCATCAAGACAAGAACACTTATCTCTAATTTCTCTCTCTCCTTTCCTCCCCCTCTCCCCGTTTGTATGTGTGTGGATATACTGGGGACTCAGGTATGCCAGGCAAACTGCACCACTGAGTGACATCCCACACTTTTTACTTTTCATTTCGAGATAAAGTTTCATTAAATTCTCTAGGTTGACCATGAACGTCATTCTGTAGCTTGCTTGGCCTTGGATTTGCAATCCTTCTGCCTCAGTGCTGGCTGCTGGCCTTGAACCAGCTGGGATTCAAGGCATTCTCTACTATGTTGCCTATTTGTTTATTTTTGCATGTGTAGAGGGGGCATGGTCGAGATCAGAAGACATCTTGCAGGGCTCAGCTTTCTCCTTCCACTATGCAGACCTCAGCGGTCAAATTCAGGTCCTCAGATTTGCCAGCAGGTACCTTTAACCACTGGCCCATCTCATTTTGCTTTTAATACAGGTCTTAGGTAGCAGCCCAGGCTGGTCTCAAACTTGCTATGTAATGGAGGAGGATGACCTCGAACCATTGATCGTACTGCCTCCACACTCCAAGTATAGGAGTTACAGGTGTGAGTTACTGCGCCCATCTGGCTTCCTGTCACTTTTTATGTACGGCTTCTTTCTCATTAAGGGGTGCTTTCAGACAGAAGCTGGGTAGATTGATCCTGGGTCATGGGTACCCTGCATAAGCCTGGACAGGAGCAGACAGCAATCTATGCTTATTAAATTAAATGAATAGACTGGTAAAGGAGGTCAAGTTCAGGAAGGATTTGGGCTTTTGGTGGGGGATGGGGAGTGAACTCAGGCTTTGCTGGGGTTAAGAGCTTTGTCTACTCCATAGCACTGGGTTACACCTCAGCCCCATGCATGGTTTTGAAGGTAAAAGGAAAAGCATAGCATGTTTTCACCAAGGGAACAGTCAGGATGGACAGACACAAATCCTAGTCATATTCATCAAGGCACTGAACATTGCAAGGCACACATGTGCACAGTGTTAACTGCTGTCACTGTTATCTCTGTCCTGAGCCTTTCCATCATGGTCAGGTCAGACGTTTTTATATCTGCTGTCTCACTTAGTTCTTACCACAGCCCAAAGAGCCAGGGATTGCTTGTCGTCCCATTTTCTACAGAGATGAGGTAGAAGCAGCAGTTTGCTGATGTCACTTGCTGGGTTAAGTGGCAGGAAGGAGATTTGAACCCAGGTCTCTCTCTAACACTGCTACCCACCCATGTTCCTTGACTGGAGCACCTGCCTGCAGGAGGAGGAAGAGAGGAAGGTGGTAGAGTGGCATGGTGGGAAGGCAGGGAGGCTCCACTGAGCTGGGGCCTCAGAAGCAGAGCAGCAGGCAGTTTCTTTCTAGAGCTTTCATTTCCGTCAGTGTCTTCCAAGCAGGTGAAAAACCCTACAGAGGGCCCTTCTCTCTCCCTCCCCCTTCCCACCTCCTCCTGGCTGCCTCTTCCCCCACGCTGGGAGGGGGAGGTCAGGTATGCCGCTGGGGATGCAGGGGGAGCGGAGTGAGGAGGTAGGGGAACATCATTCCAGATCCTTCCCCTCTAGCACCCGCCTTCCCCTTCAAAGGCGCTCAGGGAGGAGAGAGCATTCCAGGTGGAAGGGATGGCAAGCGCAAAGGCATCGGATTAAGGATGTGGAGGCGGAGAAAGCCTGTGAGCCAGGCTGGGACCGAGGTTTGGGGCCCCCTGGGATTGCTCAGTGAAGAACTTGTTTTGAGAGAGACAGGGAGAGAGAGGGAGAGGGAGAGAGGGGGGAGGGAGGGAGGGAAGGGAGGGGAGGGGAGAGGGAGAGAGGGAGAGAGAGAGATTGTGTACCCAGCAAGAGCTGAGGATGCCAGAGGAAGGGGAGTGGCCCGGATTTGGGGACTTTCTGGGCTCTGAGCACAGTATTCTCCACCCACTCCCCACAGATGGGGTGGGGATGCAGGACGTAGAGAGGTGATTCTTTTTGATCCCTGTGTTTTGTACCTGACTCTGCTAGTTCTGTTCCAGACACTGGCTCGTAGCTCTTCTTCCAGGCATTCACACATTTTTTTCTCCCTCTCTACAAGAGTCATATGATTCACTCCATTATATAGACAAGAAAACTGTGGCTCTGACAGATCATATACCTTGACTGAAATCAGAAATCATGTTTGGATTGTCTGGCTGATTAGTTTTGTGGTTAAGTTTTGTTTTGTTTTTGAGACAGGGAGTCCTAACTAGGTAGTCCAAACTGACCTCAAACCCTCCATCATCTCCCCTTGGCCTCTGGGTGCTGAGATTATAGGTGTCCCACACACTTAGCTCCAGACTGTGGAAGAGGCACATTTAGGAATTGATCCCTGGTCTGTTTCTACAGGTGGCAATTTTGCTTGTCAGCCGGTTGGGCTGTTCTCCCAGAGGGTTCCTGTCCCCATAGCAACAGTGAGAGGGACTCCCTGGTGGACTGCACTTTAGAGTTTGTGCAGGCCTTATTGCTTGTGTGTCTTGAAGCTTTATCATCCCTATTTCAGAGATAAGGAAACTGAGGCTCAGAGTATGGGTGGAACCCAGCTATGATTACAGAGCCATTAAACTGCAAAGCTGGCATTCAAACAGAGCATGGTTAGAGTTCTTTTCACCTCCTCTGTGGAGGAAGAGGGTCTGTTTCATGTTCTTCTCAGAGAACTGACAGTTGACTTTGTTGTTTTTTGAGACAGGGTCTCATTAAGTATTCTATCGAGTGCCATCACTCCCAGCCAGTTTGACTTTTTAGAGCTCTTGAGAGACATAGGGCGTGGCCTCTTTGCAGCCTGGGGATGCTCCAGGCACTGGATACTGGATCAACATCCTAGTGATAACTTTGATTCCTTGGACAGAACAGGGAAGGCTTGGCTGGCCCAGGCTGGGTTCATCCTAGCTAGTGCTTCCTGACTGGATGCCCAGGAGCCAGGCTCTTAGCTCCCTGTTCTTTGTTGACCTCATGGGTAACAGAAGGAAGCCCATAGGCATATTGTAAGGAGTTAATACATACATGTACAGCATTAGCACATGCTCAACATACAGTAAATGCTCATTAATATTCTTAATATATGTAACATTATCATCTCAGAAAGCAAGTTGTCTAGTTGTATCACCTACACAGGAAATATTAAGGTGTTTATTGGATAGAAATCTTGATTTCTAGTGCAGGCAGAGACAGATGACATCAGCATATTCACAATAATTTTTACTTGTGTTTAAGTCAGTGTCTCACTATGCAGTCTGGACTGTCCTGGAACTCTCTATGTAGACCAGGCAGAACTCAAAACTCACAGACACCAGACTTCCTGCCTCTGACTGAGTTCTAGGATCAAAGGTGAGCCACACCAGGCTCAATTTATTGTTTTGAAACAAGTCTTGGCCAGATTGTCCTTGAACTCATTACGTAGCCCAGGTGAAATTCCTGCCTCAGCCTCTGGAGTACAGGCATTACAATCATGAACTACCACACTGGGCTCAATAACCATAATCAGTGTTAGATATATTATTACCATTCAATAGCTGCTGATGTATGCTAGTCATTGTGCTAAGTGAGTCACATCTACTGTCTCATTTAAAATTATTTTTGAGACAGGATCCTATGTAGTCCAGGATGGTGTCAAAGTTGCTATGTAGCTGAGGACAACCTTTACTTTTTTTTTTTTTTTTTTTTTTTTTTTTTTTGAGACAGGGTTTCTCTGTATTGCTTGGGAGCCTGTCCTGGAACTCGCTCTGTAGACTAGGCTGGCCTTGGCCTCAAACTCACAGAGATCTGCCTGCCTGCCTTTGCTTCCCAAGTGCTGGGATTAAAGGCATTCACCACCAATGGCTGGTGACAACCTTTAAATTTCAAATCCCTTTACCCTCATCTTCTGAGTGCTTGGATAACAGAGGTGCCACCATGTCCACTTGTCTGTCTATGTGTCTGTCTGTCTGCCTGCCTGCCTATCTATCCATCTACCTACCTATCTATCTGCTTATTTTAGACACTGTCTCATAGTGTAGGCCAGGCTGGCCTCAAACTACTGATGCTCCAGCTTCAACCTCCTGAGTGCTGTGATTTCAAACCTAGCTCAAACGCATTCAATCTTTACAGCTCTGGGAAACAGAAGTAATAGTTGTTGTTCTTTTGTTACAGTTATAGGATAAAGCTGGAGAAGGGGGGGTGGTCCCGATTGAGTGGGGGTCCCAAGGTAAGGGACCACGTGGGAGAGCATAGCAGGTGAGGTGACCAAGGCGGAGGGAATAACACAGCAGGCCAGGCAGACAGAGCTTGAATGAGGATTTTCTTTAGAAAGGGGAGTGAGGGGGAAGGGAAGAGACATAGAAACACCAGGAACAGAAGAGGAGAGAGAGAGAGAGAGACAGAGAAGAGCAGGAGAAAAAAAACACAAGAGCAAAGAGCAGAGAAGGCAGAGGTCGTAAGTGGGCGGGGGTCTGTCTTTTAAAGGGGTCCTTTACACCTGAGTACAGACTAGTACTCATGAAACCATGGGCTGACTAGGGTACTGCCTGAGTGCATTCTGCCAGGTGATAGGGGCAGGCCAGGATAATGCCTGAATCCTTACAATAGTAATTAGTTTTTACTCCATTTTTGATACAATTTTAAACAATTTACTCAATAATTTCTTTTCTCAGACATAGCTTTACTATGTAGCCTGGCTGGCTGGGAACTCACTATGTAGACCAGGCTTACCTCAAACTCAGCGATCCAAGGTGAAGTAGGAAATGGAGGCAAATGGCCTTGACTCTGAGAGAAAAGCCCAGCTGTGGCAACACAGTATTTTCTAGGTTTTTTAATCCACCTGCTTCTCCCTGTACACAAGGCCAAAACAATTATAACCCTTTCTTTATGTTTATTTGGAAACAAGGTCTCCTTTTGTAGGCCAAATTAGATTCAAACTTGCTATATAGTTCAGTTGGGGTTATGTGTGCACCACCAAACCAGGCATGGTAGTACATACCTGTAATGTCAACACTCAGGAGGCTGGGACAGGAGGATTACTAGGAGTTTGAGGCTAGTGTGGGCTACATAGCAAGTATCAGGCTGGGGAGGTGACTTAGCAGTTAAAAGGGCTTCCTGTTCTTCCAGAGGACCTGAGTCCAATGACCAGCAGTTATGATGGAGGGCAGGGCAAATCATAACTGCCTGTAACTCCAGCTCCAGGGGATGTGATGCCACTGCTGCCGTCTTCTGTTCTCTTCAGGTACACACGCACACGCACACACAGTGTGGGTTAATAAGTCCAGCTCTGATCTTTCAGATCAGATCAGAAACAAACTCAAGAGAGGTGAAGAACCCTGCCCATTACTAGACTTTGTGGTACATATTGGTAATTCCAGGACTCAGAAAGCTCAGGCAGGAGGATTGTCTTGAGTTTGAGGCCAAACAAAATAAACAATACCCCAAAATAAACAACAACAAAAACCAAATAATAACAAAATCATACATTGAAGAAAGTTGTGAAAGAATGATTTAAAGCCTGGCTTCTAAGTTTTTGTTTGTTTGTATTTTTTTTTCCCCAAGACAGGGTTTCTCTGTGTGTAGCCCTGCCTGTCCTGGAACTTGATCTGTAGACCAGGCTACCAGGCTGGCCTCAAACTCACAGAGATCTGCCTGCTTCTGTCTCCCAAGTGCTGGGATTAAAGGTGGTGTGTGCCAGGATTAACAGGCTAGCTCCAAAGTCTTAAGATCAGATGGCAATTTGGCCAGGGCATAGAAGGCTGTATCAGTTATATTGTCATTCATTGGCTGGATCTCCTGATTCAGACTTACCTCCCCTCTCTCCTAGATGCTAGGTCAACAAAACTTTTTTTTTTTTTTTTTTTTTTTTTTTTGAGACAGGGCTCCTCTGTGTAGACTGACCATCCTGGAACCAGCTCTATAGACAAGACTGGTTCTTGAACTCACAAGAGATCAGCTTGTTTCTGTCCCCCAAATGCTGGGATTAAAGGCATGCACCACCACCACCACCTCCAGCTCAAGTACCATTTATACAGTGCCTTTTATATGCCAAACCAACTTTTCCTCTGCACCCATCTTTTGACTTAAACCAAATTTTCCAACTTCCAGCTCATTTTTGGGCAGACATTCTTTCCCATGTGTTCATCAATTCATCCCAATACCACCTGCTCAGCCTGCTTCCTCTTGTCTGGACATTCATTCTAGTGAACACATTGCTTTTGAAGTGTCTGATCATTTATTTAACTTTAACTCCTAACTCCATGAGGGTCTGTTTTGCTCACCATTGCAGCTGTCCATTCCCAGGGTGCTCTATACATTGTAGGTGCTTAGCTTTTTTTTTTTTTTTTTTTTTTTTTTTTCTTGGTTATTCAAGACAGGGTTTTTCTGCGTAGCCCTGTCAGGAACTAGCTCTATAGACCAGGCTGGCTTCAAACCCATAGAGATCCACCTGCCTCTACCTCCTGAGTGCTAGGACTAAGGGCATTCACTGCCACCCAGCAGCATTATTTTTTTTTTAATTAATTTATTGATTTTGTGTACAGTGTTCTGTCTGCATGTACACCTGAAGGCCAGAAGAGGGTGCCAGATCTCATTACAGATGATTTTTGAGCCTACATGTGGGTGCTGGGAACTGAACTCAGAACCTCTAGAAGGGCAGCCAGTGCCCTTAACTGTTGAGCCATCTCTTCAGCCTCCAGTGTTTAACATTGTTTTAAAAAATATTTCTTTATTAGGTGGATGGTGGTGGCACACACCTTTAATCCCAGGACTTAGGAAGCAGAGACAGGTGGATCTCTGAGTTCGAGGCCAGCCTGGTCTACATAGCAAGTTCTAGGACAGCTAGGGCTACACAGAGAACCCTGTTTCAAAAAACAAACAAACAAACAAACAAAAATTATTTATTGAGTGTGTGTTTGTATGTGTGTGTGCATGTGTGAGGACATGGACATACCAAGGCCTGTGTGTGAAAGTCAAAGGACACCTTGGTTTTCTCTTTACACCAAATTTTGGGGGATTGAACTGGGGTCATCAGGCTTTTTTTTTTTTTTTTTTTTTTTTTATGTTGAACCATCTCAGTGGTTTCTATTGAATGGATGAATCCACTAGTGAATAAATAGCTACTGGGAGCGTTGTGCACAATTAATTCTATCATTAATGCAGCTCTCACTATTGCTCCGTTGTCTGCATCAAAACAGTTTTTTTGTTTGTTTGTTTACTTATTTTAGTTTGTGTGTGTTTACTTCCACGTATGCATGTGCACCACCATGCATATTCAGTACCATCAGGGGTCAGAAGAGGGCGCCAGAGTTAGGGGTGGCAGTGATGCTTCAAACTTCCCTGAGTCTCAGCCCAAAGCCAGCCATTCACATCACTGCCTTCCTTCACGTTCCATCATACCAGCATTTAAACAGTCACATGCCAGACTGAGCGTCCCAATCCAAGCCTGGGAGACACCCATCCAGTGATCTCTGGGGCCCTGCTGGCACTGCTTACTTGGCAGCGGTGGCCTTTAAGCTTCAGGGAGGGAAAAGGACTTGGAAATACATCCAAAGCAGTCCTTGATGGCTACAGCTTTGCTCCCATGAGTGGACAGACCTGCCTGAAGACCTGGAAAGGCCAGGTATGGTGGCGCAGACCTCTAATCCCAGCAATGGGAAGACAGAGGCAGGATCTCTGTAAGTTCAGGCCACTTGGCTTACTTAATGTTCCAGGACAGCCAAGGGCTACATAATAGAGAGACCCTGTCTCAAAATGATAAAGTAAAATAATAAAATGACATAAAATAAAAAATAAAGGCCCAGCATCTGGCTGTCTCACTGCAGGCCCCCAGTGGCCACCTCATTTGGCATTTGCCCACCTACTTGTCATCTCTTCTCTCTTGACCCCTAGAATTCTGGGAACATGTCCTGGGGTCACTTTCCCACAAGAATATTATTGGTCTAGCCGGGCAGTGGTGATACACGCCTTTAAACCCAGCACTTGGAAGGCAGAAGCAGGTAGATCCCAGTAAGTTCGAGGCCACCTTGGTCTACAAAGCAAGTCCCAGGACAGTCAGGACTGTTACACAGAGAAATCCCGTCTCAAAAAGCCCAAACAAACAAGTAAAAAGAATATTGGCCTAGCTGGTGTGTATCAGGGGCCCTAAATTTAGGGTGAACATTGGCTCCGCACCCTAAGGTCTACCCTGGCCTGCTAAGGGGTTGGGGGAGAAAAGCCTCTTTCAGGTGACAAGATGTGTAAGAGTAAGTAAAAAGGAATAGATGCTGAGTGATATAGGCTCAAGTCTTGGGATCATTTCCAATTACTTGGGTGACTATGGGAAAAATTATATCACAAATTCAGGGTTTTGTGTGAAAAATACATGTGTGTGAGAGTAGAGAATTACTTCAGGGGCTATTCTGGCAACTTCTGTTTTGATTTTTTTGCAACCTGGTTCTCTCTTTCTCTTTTCAAGACAGGGTTTCTCTGTAGCTTTGGAGTCTATACTGGAACTTGCCCTGTAGACCAGGTTGGCTTCGAACTCACAGAGATCTGCCTGCCAGTGCTGGGATCAAAGGTGTGCGCCACCACAGCTCCACAGGAACCTGGTTCTCTTATTGGCCTAGACTGGACAAGCAGGATAAACGCCTGCGCCTGTGAGCTCTAGACATCTCCCTGTCTCTGACTCCCCATAGCTGGTATTACAGGTCTGCATCATCGGGTCTGTTATCCTTTTTGTTTTAATAAATCTGTGTTCTAGAACGCAGGTCTTCATGCTTTCAAAGTGGCACTTTACTGACAGCTGTGTCGTCTCCCCACATTCTTCTGTAAGAAGACTATAACTGCTGTACAGACTTGCTCCAGAAATGAGCTAAACTGGATTCGTCACATTGTCACACAGCTGCAGTATTTTGTATTCAATTAACCACTGGGCATGCATCTTCCTAGCTCCCACCTAACCGGGCTGGGAGCAGACCTGCACGGGCCTACTGCTCCTAATTTATGGAACAAAGTGAGAACTAGGTAGGCTGGAGTTGTCTGAAGTTGTAGAGTGAAATGACATGTGACAGTGGCCTCTCAGAACTAGCTTCCAATTCCAGGACCCAAGTTGGACACCTATCCTTCTGGATGAGCTGAAGCCTATGACTCACTCCCCAGCCGACTTTCGTTCCGGCCTGGGACAAGGCGTGAAGGGACATAACTATTTGCAACTCCAGGGGTGTCCACAGAAAGTTCATAGGCTCGGCCCGTTCCTTCCACCAAAAATACTGGGTTTCTGGACTCTGATGAAAAGAATTCATCTTTCAACACATGTTTGCGAGGTCTTGCACTTTCTTAGCTAATATTTTCCTACTCGAACTCGGGCGTCGATTTACCTTTATTTCCTCCTCCACTTCACTTGGTTTGCCCTAGCCTCTGTTTACTCCGATTGCGGAAGTCGCTCGGGTGGAGTTCCCGGGACACTACCTTTGAATACGTCTTTTGCGTACTTATTTAATTGGCATTGGATTCTGACCAATGGGATAGTTGGAGACCCGGGGCGGGTGGGGAAGAGAGCCAATCAGAACGGTTGGCGGGGTGTGGCTGCGTCCCGGGGCGGGGAATCACGTAATGGCGTACTCGGGCCGGTGGAGTGCGGTTAGGGGTGTAGCGCGCTGACGGGGGCTCCGGCTGTGTGGCAGCCCGCGAAGCGGAGGGCTGGAGCGCACTCCGTGGGGACACGTGCCGGCCGGCCTGCTCTCCATGTCACTGAGGGCGACTGCTCGAGGTCAGGTGAGCAACAAGTCCCCCCTGGGCGCGTCCGGCAGTGCGGCGCGAGCGCCGGCCGGGCGGCCCCTGCAGGGTCCGCGAGAGTCCTGGTGCCCGCTCTGGCTGCCCGGCTACGGCCCGCGTGCTGTCAGCGCTGTGGGCGACACCTCAGGGGTGGCCCCGAGTGCCCTTCGGAGACTTGGGAGGGCCGGCGAAGAGTGTGACGACCTGTGGCCCCGCCACCGACTCCCCGGGTGTGCTCTTGAGCAAGTCACTTCCGTCTTTGGGCCTCAGTTTACCATTTGTGAAAAGACTTCGCAGAAGTGTGTGAATTGGGTCTCAGCGGTTTGCCGAGCTCTTGGACAAGTTCTTCTCCAGGCTGAGCCTCAGTTTCCGTATTTGGACCATGAAGTGATTGGGATATCTTGGAGGTCCCTGGCCTGCTGAGCTGGGGAGTGGGTAGGGCACTTATGTGTGAGTGTGCGCGCGCGCACATGTGCACAGAACGAGCTGTAGAGAAAGGGTGGTTGGTTTACGGGACCACTTGTTACCAAAGCCTGGGTGCTACGCAGATCGTGACGGGGCAGGGCCAGGGTCCTTTGGTCCTCTGAGATGAGAGGTTTTATACAGTCGTTCATAGATTCAGAGATGATGAGGAAACCCTTGGAGCCTTTGGGGCCGCTATTGGCATTTAAGCCAAGCACTGAATAGGAAAAAAGCCAAAAAAAAATAATAAAAATAAAGTTTATGGTTGCCCTACTATGTGCCAAACCTTAGGAATACATTCTTGTTTAGTTTTTCCAGTTGTCCTTGGGAGTTCACAGGTGAGGAAGCCAAGTTCAGTAACTTGTTCAGGGCCACCCCAGTAAGGTGAGACGCTCACCAACGTGAGGGTGTCTCCTCTGGGAATCCCCGGGGCAGGGGTAAGTCACTGCTGGCTTAAATGGGAAGTTTGCTTTGTCAGAAATGGAGGGAGGGCTGTAGCCCAGAGATTTGATTTCATGTCTGCCCCCACAGCAGACGAGGGCTTGAGCCCGGGGTTATTAATTATAAGTCCATCCCCCTCTCTCATTCGGTGACTTAGAAAGGGCCATTTCCAAGGTTTAAATGTCACTTCCGAGTGTGTCAGAACAGCAGAGAATTCAGTTTGAGTCCACGCAGGGGTCCTGCAGAAGAAAGTTCAGCAGCTTTTGCTGGACAGACTTCTGGTTCTGGCTGGTACCATCCCAGTGTCTTGTCGCTTCTCTGTAGGAAGGCTACGTTTTATTGGAAGAAATTACCCATCTGTTCGTTTAAATTTCTTTGGGTTCCTTAGGGTGAAAGCTTCAATAGCCTACCTGTGTTTAAGTGTAGCATTTTTTCTTTCTTTGTACTTTCCTTATCTTTCAGGCGAGTGAACTTTGGGTAGGAGGTAGCCGGGTACCACGGCCCTTAAGCTTTATAAATCTCAGGAGTCTTGGGTTAATCAAAATAGTAGTCCAGCGTGGGTATTGTCAATGGTAGGGAGGAAGAGGAAGTTGCTGCGAAAGAGGGCGTTTCTTAGCTGTGGAGCCAATATGTATTTTCTTTGTTTGAAATTCTAAAACCAGAAAAGCAGCAGCTAAAGGAGGAAGGAAGGGAAGAACTTCTAAATTCTGCTTCCTGTCAGAGAGTTTTGGGCACTGTCCAGGGCTGTGTGGGAGGCACTGCTTGCCCAGGAAAAGGCCATTGAATTGGCTGGACTTTGAGAATGATCTTGTAGATTCTGGAATCTATAATGAAAGAAATAACTTTCAAGTCCTAAGTCCTCTCAGATAAATGTTTAAAGAACATTTTAGTGAGTTATCATTGTTGATTCATTGTTCCCACCATACTTTCCAGTCTTCGGCTAAATTTTAACCATGATTTAACTCTGGGTTCTAACATGATCTGAGTCTGCTATTAGAGGAGGAAGAGCCACCATCACTTGGAAAATATGATGTGTTTGGACTTTTTATATCTGTTGTTATTTTCTTTTTAATGTTGTTATTTATTTATGTTCTGTCCTTGAACTAGCATCTTCTTTCATCAGACTCTCAAATGTTGGGACTACAGACATCAGGTACTACCATGTCCCATTTGGTTTTTGACATTTAAGGTTTTTTTTTTTTTATTATTTTTTAATGGTTATGAGTCACTATATGGGTGTTAGTACCTTGGGTCTTCTGCAAGAGCAGCAAGTGCTTTTAACTGCTGAGCCATCTCTACAGCCCCTCAAGACTTTTTTTTTTATTACCTGTACGTGTGCATATCTCTGTGTGAGTATGTGTAACTCCAGTTCCAAAAGGATCCAATTCCCACTTCTGATCTCAGGCAGCAGGCACTCACATAGTACACATGCATACCTGTGCAAAACACATGCAAAACACTCATACAGTAAACATTGTATAATGGAGTTGATTTCAGAGTGTTATGTGGGTTTTTTTTTTTTTTTTTTTTTGTTTTGTTTTGTTTTTTGAGACTGAGTTTCTCTGTACTGCTTTGGAGGCTGTCCTGGAACTTTCCCTGTAAACCAGGCTGGCTTCAAACTCACATAGATCTGCCTGCCTCTGCTTCCCCAGCTCTGAGACTAACAGTACTTTAGTTAAAATGTAGCTGGTGTGCATTTTCTCTTAGGTATGAGAATGTATCTTTTAGTACTCTCTCTATACTTGTTTTTAGATGCTAAGATGACTCCCTCCACCTTTTCTTTATTTGTGGTGCTGATAATGGAACTCCATTGTGTCTGCTAAGCTGGTGTGCTTTACCGCTGTGTGTTACATCACCAGCCCTTTCTGTCCCCTCTTTTATAAATAAAAATTTATACGTTCTTTGCTCTCTTTGTTTTCTATAGCTATTGAGAGAAATAGTACCATTTTCTTTACACCCGAGGGAAAGATGATTTGTGCTAGCAGGATTTTAGAGCTGTATTTTTTTTCCCCCTGGTGCTTTTAGACAAGGTCTCTTTCCATAAGCTTGCCTGGAACTAGCTATGCAGCTGAGGATGACCTTGAACCCTTTTTTTTTTTCTTTTTTTAAAATTATTTATTTATTTGGTTTTCAAGACAGGGTTTCTCTGCGGCTTTGGAGGCTGTCCCACAATTAGCTCTTGTAGACGAGGCTGGTCTCCCATTCACGAGATCCACCTGCCTCTGCCTCCCGAGTCCTGGGACTAAAGGCATGAGCCACTACCTCCCTGCTGACCTTGAATTCATGATCTCTGTACCTCCACCTGCCAAGTGCTGGGTCTGGAGGCTTGTGCCACTATACCCAGTTTTTGTGGTGCTGGGGATTGAACCTAGGATTTCAATGCATGCTAGACAAACACTCTTCCAATTAAGCCACATCCCCAGTCACACTGTATGTATCCTTAACTTTTCTGAGCTACCCCTACTATAGAATGAAGGTCATTGTTTGACAATGAAGTATTTCTTCTCTTTATAAGAACCCCCACAACATAGATTTTAAGAATCTTGTCCTTCAGAAGACTATGGAACCACTGTGTTTGAAGGCTTCAGTTCATTCTATTTGAATGGCTCCGTAGTGTCTGACAATAGCACTTTCACTGAGATGTAGGGAGTATAGAATGGTGGATTGTAGGTTCCAAGTTGTAAGTGGAGTAGTGGGATTGGACCAGGGAACAGGAGTGATTCTCATCTAGATCCCCCTTTTCATAAGTGCTATCAAAAAATAACTGCAAAATAGTGAACTAGCATGCTACATTCTAACATAACCTGTGATTCTTAGTACATTCTGTAAGTCAGTCAGTAATAGTAGCAGACACTTTTAATCCCAGCACTCTGGAGGCAGAGGAAGGTAGATCTCTGAGTTCAGAGGAGTTCAGAGCCTGAACAGCAGTTTCAGGACAGCTAGAGTGACATAGTGAGACCCTGTCTCAAACAAAACAAAACAAAAAAACAACACCCCCCCCCAAAAAAAAAAAAAAAAAAAAACCAAGGGAAAATAAAACCTAAAAAATCAAGTTGCGTAGCCATGTCTTATATTTCTTTTGTGTTTGTAACTCCTAAAGACCAGAACTTGAAACTGAATATATCACGATTCTACATGAAAAATGTGCTTGTTAAGTGGCATAGGAGCTCTGATGTCAGTACATAAACAGGTTAGGAATTGTTTATATACCTCTCGTGTGTGTGTGTGTGTGTGTGTGTGTGTGTGTGTGTGTGTGTGTAAGTCAGAGGACTACTTTGGAAGTCAGTTCTCTTCTTCCACTCTGGTGTCTAGAGATTGGATTCTGGTGTCAGGTTTGTAAAGTTTGTTTGTTTGTTTCTTTTTTATTTCAGAGCTTTTCTTTGTAACTTTGGAGCCAGTCCTGGAACTCCTTCTGTAAACCAGGCTGGTCTTGAACTCACAGAGATCCACCTGCCTCTACCTCCCAAGTGCTGGGATCAAAGGTGTGCGTCACTATACCTGTCCAACTGAGAGTTATGTTTGAATATCAGCCTTACTAAGGTTGAGTTGGGGTGACAACTGATAATTTTGGAATAGGTAGAAAGGCATAGTTTTGGGGGATTTGAGTAAGGGAGACAGACTCCTGGGTACTAGGGATGCCAAAAGAGGGCATGGGAAGTTGTAGTTTGAGGGGCTGGAGACGGATTGGTTAAGAGCATGTAGTATTCTTCCAGAGGAACTGAGTTCAATTCCTAATACCCACATCAGTGGCTCACAGCCAGCTCCAGGGGAATCTGACACCTCTGGTCTCAGGACACCTGCTTTCGTATGCAGGTAGACACACATAGATATAGGCTGTGAAATATGATGCCTTTTGCTTATCCTTTAGAGCAGATCTAAGACCTCATCTTCTGCTTTGGGAAAGGCTCATTGACTACCCTCCTCTCTTTGTTGAAGCACTAATCAGAGAGTCAAAACCAAGTCAGACAACAAAACTTACAGACAACTAAGGAACATTGAGAGCAGGAGGAATAGCCTTCCCCAGGGAGGCAGGGAGAACATAGCACTTGGTTATCCAATACCAAGTGGTCAGCTCTAAAAAACTGCAGAGACAAGTAACATTTAGGCAGAGCAGGTTGTATTTTTATATTTAGGAACAGACACATGCATACACACACACATAGAGACAATGGAGAAAAAAGGGAACAAGACGGGTGGTAGGTGTGAGGGTTTGGAGGCAAGAAAGGAAGGGGGAAATGATGTAATTATATTCTAATCTCAAAAAATTATAAAATCCCCCACAAAGTCAAGTCAGACAAGTGATAAAGTTGCTTTCCCTGACTGTGTGTTTCTTCTGTTTCTCCTTCTTCCGCTTCTTTTTTTTTTTTTTTTTTTTTTCTCCCTGAGGTAGGGTTTCTCTGTAGCCTTGGCTGTCCTAACTGCCTCTGCTTACCAAGTGCTGGGATTAAAGGCATGCACCACCATGCCTGGTTTACTGTGTACTGCTTCTTTTTTTTTTTTTTTTTTTAATAAATTTTTATTTAATTAGAAACAATCTTATTGTTCATATCAATTACCGTGTGCTTCTTAATGCTGTTCTTTCTAAATTTTTTTCTTAAATGAAGATTTAAAAAAAAATATTTATTTATTATATATAAAGATGGTTGTGAGCCACCATGTGTGTACTGGGAATTGAACTCAGGCCCTCTGGAAGAGTAGCCAGTGTTTCTAACCTCTGAGCCATCTTTCCAGCCCCTAACCCAGGCTTTCATATGTGTTAGGCAAGTGCCATACTACTGAGTTACATTTCCAACCCCGACCCCCGGCT
Organism: Phodopus roborovskii; assembly: GCF_943737965.1. Lineage (NCBI taxonomy): Eukaryota > Metazoa > Chordata > Mammalia > Rodentia > Cricetidae > Phodopus > Phodopus roborovskii. The sequence continues at coordinate 20,833,502 of NW_026126448.1, forward strand.
TTCCCCTCCCCCCACTTTGAGACAGGGTCTTAATCTGTAGCTCTGTCTAAATGCCCTGTAATTTACTGTGTAAACGAGGCATGCCTTGAACTCACAAGATTCACCTGCCTCTGCCTCTCCCTCCCAAATGTTGGAATTTAAAGTCATGTGCTACCATACTTGGCATCCCCAGTCTTTTTTTGTTGTTGTTGTTGATTTTTGTATGTCAAGTGTACAGCATAACAGATAGGCTTAATAAATGCTAACAATGCCTCTGTTTTATTCTGTTCTTGTAGTTTTATTTTGAGCTAAGATCTCATTCTGGAGCCTGGGCCAGTCTTGAATTCTTGATCCTTCTGCTTGAGCCCCTTGATGTCCTGAACTACTACGTCTGGCTTTTCTAGGTTCATTTGTGTGGATTCTCTTAATTACATTTCATAGTCAGATTAGAATTTTAAATAGTGTACTGTTTACTATCCATTAGGTGCCAATAGCATCCTCCCTCAATGTGATACCCAGAAATATCTCTAGACATTGGTACCCGGATAGAGGAGCCAGATTGCCCCAGTCAAAAACCACTGAGTTAGCAGGGATAACTCAGTGGAAGGAAGTCAGTGCAGATGTTCTGAGGTGGATGTTTGGCTTCTCTGTTCCTTCTTTCTGGTTATAGGTCTCCTGTCTTGGATGAGAAAAGAAATTGAGGGAAATCAGGAAATGACAACTTTAAAATAGCCACATTATCTTTATTCTGTTCAGATTTCATTTTATAAAGTTAAAAATCTATTGGAGCAGTACAGATAGTTGAATTATTTATGCAGATCTATGTAAATTCAATTTCTTATCACTGATTAAGACTAGATGGAGTAAAGACCTAGTAGACTCTTACTTTCATGAATGAGAGACAGAAAAGCATTACATCTAAAGATAAATCTGCATTGCTTTTTTCAAGAAGTTGCTAGTACCTGTTAGGATTCTTCTAACTGAAGTTTGAGCTTTATGGCTAAGATGTATCATTGAGTCCCTGCTTAGATATTTTATAACTAAAACAGTCTTAGAGCCTTCCTGGGTAGAGGTTCTTGCTACCTGGCCTGAAGACCTGAGTTCAGCCTCTGAATGAAAATGTTTCATTTCTATTGCCCTGACAGAAAGTGGCTAAGGAGACAAAGGGTTTAAATTTTGCTCACAATTCTAAGTCATAATTCATTGAGGTAGGAATTGGAAGCAGCTAGTCACGTACACAGTCAAGAGCAGAGAGAGAATGAATACATGCATGCTTCTATTGCTTAGCTCATTTTCTCTACTTTTTTTGCTCAGTCTGCCACCCAAAGCCAGGGTATGTTGCCACCCACAGTGGACTGAGTCTTTTTACATTAATGAGTGTACCCAGAACAATTCCTCACAGACATGCCTGCAGGCCATCCTAATCTAGAAAGTCTTTGAGATTCTCTTCTGAGGCCATTCTACACTGTGAAATTGACAATTAAAACTAAACATCACAGGGACCTACATGGTACGAGTTAATATTTCCTGCAAATTGTCTTCTGACCTCCACACACACAAAATAAATACATGTAATTATCTCTGGCTATGGTGGTGCTCACTCTGTAGACCAGGCTGGCCTCAAACTCACAGAGATCTGCCTGCCTCTGCCTTCCAAGTGCTAGGACTAAAGGTGAGTTCCAGAGGCTACAAAAAACCCTGTTGTGGATGGGGTGGGGAGAGTGTTCATTGCTCTTCCAGAGGACTGGGGATCCCAGTTTAATTCTTCAGGTGTCTTTGGGTATTTGCACACAGGCATACATACATACATGTGAATAAAAATTAAAAATCCTAATTTAAAAAAACCCCACAAAATTGAGTAACAACAACAACAACAACAACAAAAAAATAATCACAAACATACAGACACCGTGATGTTTTAAGTGTGTGCATGATTTTGTGTTGGGCTGCTTTCATAGCTTCCCCGGGGGCGATAGATAAGACTCCTTGCTCTACAGTAGTGTAACATTTGCGTCACTCAAATCCTTAGTCACCAATAAGGTAAAGTTGAATGAATGTTTTTTTTTTCCTGTTTCATTTGAAGTTATGAATGGTACTCTAGAGAATTCAAATGTATAGTCATGAATAGTATCTCAGAATAGTTACCATTTATGCAAATGAAACACACTTCTTAACTTAGAAACCAAACAGAATTGAATTAGAAAAGAGAAGAATAGAAACAAGATTGTACAGAGGGAATGCTGTTCGGATACAGACGTATCTTAGAACAAATCTGCTTTTCATCATGGTTTCCAGATACCTAAAAATAACAGTTTGAGATTGATGGGCGAGGCTATTAAGCTTTACTTATGATATTTGTTATTGAGCTCTAGTTTTCCTTCTCTGGTAAAATATAGGAAAATCTGAAGTGTATTCTTTTAGTTGTAAGATTAATTCCAGTCGAATAAAATTAAGTTTCTTATTTTAGGATATGGATGCCTTTTTTCAGAGAGAGTTATGGCTCATTTTAGTTTCAATTTGAGTGTATGCACACCTGTTTATTACACACATATATCTCGTATAACTTAAACTAATTTAAACTCAGTAGTTGACACAATTGAATAACAAGAGCAATTCTTTTGCTCTCCAGTATTTAGAATTTCCCCCTCTCCCCATGATGCCATTGTTCTAGCAAGTATTGGAACCCTTTCTGAGACAGGCTTTTTTCTTCTTTTCATCTTGTGGTCCTGGGATCTACCTAGAGCCTCACTCATGCTAGGTAAGAGCTCTCTTCTGAACTACATCCTCAGCTCAGCTTTTTCATTTTGAGACCGAGGCTCACTGAATAGCCTAGGCTGGCCTTGAATTTACTCTGTAGCCCAGCTGGGCCTTGAACTTGCAGTTCCCCTGCCTCAGCTTTCCAGGGAGTTGGGATTAAGGCCTGTACTATTAGGCCTGGCTTCAAAACAGATCTTGAGAAATTGTTTGACTCTGTAGGTCTAGGGTCATATTTGCCAATATTCCCTCCCATTCACATTGGGAACTATAGATTCCTAAATTCAAAATTGGATTTTTATTAGAGGACCAACTTTGCTCCATTCTAACTCAGGTTCACTGAGCTCCTACTTTGATATATTGTGTTATGGTCAGTCCCCAGCATTTGAGATAAATTATGTTAGTAGCTACCCTTTTATGTTTTATGAATAAAGTACATTGGTTCAGAGATAAACTTTTTTTTGGGGGGGGTTGTTTTGAGACAGGGTTTCTCTGTGTAATAGCCCTAGCTATCTTAGAACTAATTCTGTAGACCAGGTCTGCCTGTCTCTGCCTCCCGAGTGCCGAGACTAAAGGCATGTGCCGCCACCACCTGGCCTTAGAGATTAACTTTTTGGTGTGTTTTTTTTTTTTTTTTTTCCCTTAATTTAAAAAAATATTTAAAACATTTTTTGTTTCATGTGCATTGGTGTTTTGCCTGTATGTATATCTGTGTGAGGGTGTTGGATCTTCTGGAACTGGAGTTACAAACAGGTGTGAGTGGCTATGCTAGGAATTGAACCTGGGTCCTCTGGAAGAGCAGCCAGTGCTCTTAACCACTAAACCATCTTTCCAGGCACAAGATACATTAAAAAAAAAATCACTCTCCTCATGAATAGCAAACTTCAGATAGAAATGCCTCCCCATTTTATTTTATATATATTTTTGCAATTGGGTTTCATGTAACCAGGCTGGCTTAGAACTCACTATGTACCTGAGTGCTGTCCTGGAACTTGCTCTGTAGCTCAGGGTCTCCAACTCAGCAGAGATCCACCTGCCTCTGCCTCCCTAGTGCTGGGATCAAAGGCATGCACCACCACCTGGCTACTTTTAGTATTTAAGACAGAGTTTTATGTAGCCTAGCCTGACCTATACTCATAGTGTAACAAAAGATGTCCTTAAATTCTTGATCCTCTAGTCTCCATCTGCCAAAATGCTGAGATTGCAGGTATATGTCATACCCTAAGACTACACACCCTATTTTTACATAACTACTACTCAACATTTGCTATTGGTAGGAGGGAGTATTGCTGTATGATTAAGAATTTAGATACTGAAGCCAGACATGGTTCGTGGTTCACACCTTTGATCCTAACATACAAACGGGTGGATCTCTGAGTTTGAGGCAAGTCAGGTCTTCAGGGTAAATTCTAAGCCAGCCTGGGCTACAGAGTGAGGTTCTATCTTGAAAAAAAGAAAAGAAAAAAGGTAAAACAACAACAGCATAAAGAATGTAGATATTGACCCAAGTGTGGTAGGTTATGCCTATAAACCATAACACTTGGGTGCATGGGTAGGAGGTTTGTTATGCATATCAGGCCAGCCTGGGCCGTAGAATGAGATCTCCAGAGCTCCCCAAAAAGTCCACTTAGATTCATACGTAATTTTCTCTGTCAGTAGCCTTGGGCAAATGATGCGGCCTCTCTTAGCCTATTTTCTCATCTGTAAAATATGAAGTATATTTCAGAGAAATAATGGGAGGGTTAAATGATGCTACTCTTTAGTCCAGTGCTCAGTAACTATTAACAGTTGTTACCATAAATTAAGGAATGGCATATTTTGCTTGGCACATCATCTATCTAGTCCAGAATTACACTTTTTTAATTATTTAAATTTTATTATTTATTTGTTTGTTTGTTTTTTCAAGACAGAGTTTCTCTGTGTAGCTCTGGAACTTGATCTGTAGACCAGGCTGGCCTTGAACTTGGAGATCCACCTGCCTCTGCTTCCCGAGTGCTGGGATCAAAGGCATTCGCCATCACCATTCACCACACTGTGCACCCTGTTTTTTTTTTTGTTTTTTTTTTTTTTCTGATACAAAAAGTATAGTTAGCCAGCTGAACTCAATCTAGACCACCCCAGTTTTGCTGGTAACATTTGAAGTGCTGTAGTCAGGAATTCACTGACTGTACTGTCCCTTCTCTCTTCATCAGTCCTGATTAGGGTGTTAATCTTGGCTACTTCAGTGACATTCAGCTTCTTTAGAGCCTGGTCTGGTGCTTGTCAACCTTGACGTCCATGTGTTCTTCTCTTCCGTCTGTTCTGTAGAAGACTGTTATGTATGGTCAGAGTGGCCTTGATGGTGTCAAGCTTTTTCTCCTGAGTTTGCTCTTCTGAAGATATTTGGAGCCACATTACCTTGGGCTGCTGGAAGTGGGTGATGTCCAGCTTTTTAATGTAGGTGTGGTATGCAGTGCCTTTCAGTAATATCTTCCTTGCATTTTCTCTTTGCCTTGGCTTTGACTTGGGGGTGGGGGTGGGGTGGCAGAAGTTTCTTTACTTTGGCACCATTTTGGTGAGAAGGAAGATGTCTGCTTAAAGTTTACCCTAGGACTTTGTGAGGAAGGCATGAAAATGCCAATTTCAAAAATTAAGGCTTTGTTGCCTAAAATTCATAATTTCTCTAGGAATGCCATCTTTGAGTTGTGTTTTTATTACATTCTACATTCCCCATTTCACCAGTGAGTTTGATTATTTTAAATTTTGAGTTAGAAAGTAAACTGATAGTTTTTATTGGTTCTAGTAAAAACAATAGCTACTAAATAGAGACATTATATTAGAATTTTTCTGTTCTCACAGCAGTCCTTCAGATTATCATAGATAAAGGTCAAAAAACAGGATTTTAGTTTGGTGTGGTGGCTCAAACCTTTAATCCTAGTGCTTGAGGCCAGTCTAGTCTACAAAGTGAATTCTAGGCCAGCCAAAGCTAAGTAAAAAGACCCTGTCTCAAAAAAAAAAAAAAAAAAAAAAAAAAAGCACTTGGGAGGTAGAGACAGAACCAGGAAACCAGGAGTTCTAGGCTATCCTTGGCTACATAGTGAGTTCAAGGCTAGTTTTGACTGCATGGATGGCATCCTGCTTGAGACACCTAGAAAGAGGGAGAGAGGGAGAAAGAGAAGAAGGAAAGAAGAGTTTAAAAAAAAATTGTTTGCCCTATGGTTATATGGCTAAGCCTACTAAGAACAGAATTTGGAAATTCTGCATTACCAAGTATAGTGATACATTTCCTTCCTCCCTCCCTCCCTCCCTCCCTTCTCCCCTCCCTCCCTCCCTCCTTCTCTCCTTCCCTCCTTCTTTTTTTCGAGACAGAGTTTCTTTGTGGGTTTGGAGACTGTCCTGGAACTAGCTCTGTAGATCAGGCTGGCCTCGAAACTCACAGAGATCCACCTGCCTCTGCCTCCTGAATGCTGGGACTAAAGGCGTGCGCCACCACTACTGGTACATTCTTGTATCATGATCATTCCAGCACACAGAAGCCTGAAGCCACAGGATTGTAGATGCAAGGCTAGCCTGGGTTACATAGTAAGACTGTACCTCAAAAACCTGTTGGGTTCTAGATTTAAATAGCAATGATAACAAAGTAAAAACATTATTTCTTGACTTTTGTAACTTTTAAGATTTGATATAGAGGTGGGCAGTGTTGGCACATGCCTTAAATCCCAACACTTGGGATGCCATGGCAGGATCCTGAGAGTCTCTGGGTTCGAGGCCAGCCTGGATTACAGAGCAAGTTCCAGGACAGCAAAGACTACACAGAAGAAACCCTCTCTTGAAAAACCAGAAAAATATAATATCTATAAATTACTGAATTTACTGTTTGGAATCTATAGTACCAGAGAGAAGTAGGAAGGTCCAAGGTTGAATGTGTCTGGGAAATAGCCTCTATGTAGATAAAAATAAGGTAATGTAGTAATGGGAAAATAGTCTAAATTATAATTATCAGAAGATGAGCTCTAAAGCTAGCTGTTGAACACAGGAACGGCTTTCAAAGTCTCTAGCCTCTACCTTGAATGCAGCTACGAAAAGCCAGCAAAATGCTGGATGTTATTATGGAAGCCTAGGAAACACAGGACACATTATTCTTCCTGTACAAACCACAGTGTGTCTGTACCTAGAATAGAATGTGCAGTTGTGGTTACCACACAGAAAAGGTAAAATAAAAACAGTTTAGAAAGATAACTGAAAAGAACAAAGGATAGAGCACTTCTGTAGAAAGATCAAAAAAAATACAGACCTATCTACTAGCAACTTTAATATGAAGTAAAGTGGTAAAATGGAAGGTATTTCTCCATCAAATCCTCTTTTAATGATTTCTATCTGTCTGTCTGTCTGTCTATCTATCTATCTATCTATCTATCTATCTATCTATCTATCTATTTTGGTTTTTGAGATGGAGTTTCTCTGTGGCTTTGGAGGTTGGCCTGAACTAGCTCTGGTAGACAGGCTGGTCTCAAACTCACAGAGATCTGTCTGCCTCTGCCTCTCGAGTGCTGGGACTAAAGGGTTGCGCCACCACTGCCCGGATATTTTTATTTTATATGCATTGGTGTTTTGCTAGCTTATATGTTTGTGTGAGGGTGTCAGATTCCCCAGAACTGGAGTTGCAGACAGTTGGGAGCTGCTGTGTGGGTGCTGAGAATTGAACTTGGGTCCTTTGGAAGAGTAGCCAGTGTTCTTAATCACTGCATTGCTCCATCACCCACCTCCTCTCCCCCCTTTTTCTTTCAAGACAGGGTTTTTTCTCCATGTAGCCCTGGCTATCATAGAACTCACTCTATAGATTAGGCTGGCCTCAAACCCTCAAACTCAGTAGAGATCTGCCTGCCATTGCCTTCCAAGAGTCCTGGGTTTAAAGACAAGTGCTGCCATGCTTGTTCCTCCAAGGAATGTAGGGCCTAACACTTGGCTTTCTTACTTTTTCTTTTCCTTAATTTACTTATTTTTGTATGCATTGACATCTTTGCCTGCATGTATGTCTGTGCAAGGGTACCATATCACAGACAGTTTTGAGCTGCCATTGGGTGCTGGAAATTGAAACGGTCCTCTGGAAAAGCAGCTGGTGTTCTTAACCACTGAGCTCTCTCTCTGGCTCCTTTCCCTTCCTTCCTTCCTTCCTTCCTTCCTTCCTTCCTTCCTTCCTTCCTTCCTTTTTTTTTTTTTTAAAGATTTATTTTTATTTCTGTGTATGTATGTGTGTCTGAATCTCTTTGTGTTCTGTATGTGTTCAGGTGCTGAGGAGGCCAGAGGACGGTGTTGGATACAAACACTGGAACTGGATGGAGTTAGGAGATGTTGTGAGCTGCCTTCTGTGAGTGCTGTGGACCAGACTCAGGTCCTCCAGAAGAGCCATCTCTCCAGCCCCTAATTTTTTTTTTTTTTTTTTTTTTTTTTTTTGAGTTTCTCTGCTGGCCTGGCACTTGAGTATAGACAAGGCTGTCCTCAAACTTGTAGTGATCCTCCTATGTCTGCCTCCCAAGTGTAAGAATTACAGACACATACCAGCATTCTTAGCTTAGGGGAGTTTGTGTGTGTATTGGGGGTGGTGTTGAGATAGGATCTCATGTAGCACAGGTTGGTCTTGAACTTGCTGTGTTACTGAAGCCAGCCTTGAATTTTTGATTATCCTGCTTCTACTTCCCAAACACTGGATTATAAACAACAGGCCTGACTTTAGGTAATAGTATGTATGTGGTATATGCATGTGTGTATACCTTCAGATGTATGTGGAGGCCGGAAGTTGATGTCAACATGTCTTCCTCTGTCATCTTAACCCCCCCCCCCACTCCCCGAGATAGGGTTTCCCTGTCCTGAAATTAGCTTTGTAGAATGGGATGGGCTAGTCTTGAACTCAGAGAGATCTGCCAGCCTCTGTCTCCTGAGTGCTGGGAGTAAAGGTGTACACCACCACCCGGCTTCACCTCAACTTTTGAGATAGGGCTGGGGTTATAGATAACTTCTCCCACACCCAGCATTTTATGTGGGCACTGGGGATCTGAACTCAGGTCCTCATTCTTGCACTTTACTCACTAAGCCATCTCTCCAGGCCTGTATTTTTTTTTTTAAAAAATGTTAATTGTGATAGGTCAGTCTCAGTACCTTGGGGACCATTTGTTTACACATCTTTAGAGAAGGCACTATCAAAACTCATTGCTAACAGATGGAAGCAGATGCAGAGTTCCACAACTAACCATTGGGTAGAGCTCCCATCGTACAGTCGAAGTGAGGGAGGAGCAGTACCATGAAAAATGGAATCAATCCTGTGGGGTAAACCCACAGAGTCAGCTGACCCCAGTTGTGAGAAATCACTGGCTCTGGACTGACAACTGGGGTACCTTCATAGGACTGAACTAGGCCCCCTGAATACAGACAATAGTGTGGCTTGGGCAGCATATGAGGCCACTGGCAGTGGGGCCAAGACCTATCTCTAATGCATAAACTGACTTTGTGGGGCTCATTCTATGTGGAGAGACACTGTGATCAGCCTAGGGCCTTGGTCCTGCCTCAGTGAGGTGATGGGGCAGGCTTAGTTGACTTCCTAGGGGAGGCCGTACCCTCTGTGGGGAGTGGATGGAAAGTGGGGTCGGGGGAAGCAGGAAGAGAGGAGGGAGCCCTGGGGAACTGGGATTGGAATGCAATAAATAGATAAATAAATAAACAAAAACACCAAGAACCCCTCTCATTTTCTATTTTCTGATAAAAACAATCTATTTGCTGTTTCCAGTAGGTTAGAGTTTGATTCTTACTACTGCAACAACAACAAAAGTCCTCCCAAATGAAAACAAAAACAAAAAACACTTTACTTTGCTGAGTCAGTAGTAGAATGATTGCCTGGCATGCCTGACACCATGAGTTACATCTGCCAGAACTAAAACCGACCAACCACCCAACTTCTCTTTCTCAGTATCTCATTGTACATTGACTGGTGATTGATTGATTGATGCTTATGACAGCATGCATGTGGAGGTGGGATAACACTTGAGAGTCATTTCTCCCTCTCTGTCATGTGGGTTCCACATCTTGGACCAATGAGCAGCTAGCTCTTCAAGTTGAAATAATTGCAGTAGTCTTTGGTGGTATTCATTGCTTTCTACACGACACAATGTTCCAAATTAATCTTGCACACTTCCTACCATTTCCTTAAAAATCTCTGGATTCTTTCAGTGTGTTTTGTTTCTTCTTTCTTTCTTTTCTTTTTTTTTTTTTTTTTTTTTTTTTTTTGGAGACAAGGTTTCTCTGTATTGTTTTGGAACCTGTCCTAGAACTAGCTCTGTAGACTAGGCTGGCCTCGAACTCACAGGGATCCACTTGCCTCTGCCTCCCAGGTGCTGGGACTAAAGGCATGTGCCACCAACACCCGGCTAGTGTGTTATTCTTTTAGTGTATATTATCTATAGAAAACATGGTTCTGTGTTTTGTCAGTAAGGCAACTGAAGGCCAGTTAAATTCAGTGGTTTAATTAAGATCACACAGATTTGATGCCATGTTATACCTTATAAGCCTGAACTTCTGCCTTTAGCTCTGGGCCTTTGCCGTTTTCCCTCCATTCTTGTACCTACTTTCTGCCTCCTGAGTATTGGGATTAAAGGCATGGGGCCACCACTGCCCAGCACAAGTTTTGTTGTTTTTAATCAACAAGTTGTTTTTAACACCTTACACTTGCCAGGTGTGGTACAGTCAGGACGCAGAGGCAGGCAGATCCCGTGAGTCCCAGGCCATGGTCTACATAGAGAGACCCTGTCTCAAACAAACAAAGTAAAAACAAACAAAAAACCAAGGGGGCTGGCAAGATGGCTCAGAAGTTAAGGGCACTGGCTGCTCTTCCAGAGAACCTGGGTTCCCAGCAACCACATGGAGGTTCCTAACGGTAACACCAGTTCCAGGGGTTCCTACTCTTGGCTTTTGCGCCAGGTACACACATAATGCTTAGATAGACATACAGGCAAACACCCATACACATAAGTGTTATGAGATGTTCCCCCCAGAGCTGTGTCAGCCCCAAATAACACACAGAGACAACTGTATTAGATATAATGCTGCTGGCCTGTTACTAGTGTTTCTTGTTGGCTAGCTCTGTCTTAAATATTAACCCATTTCTATTAATCTAAGTGTTTCTACGTGGTCTTATCTTACTGGAGAGGGGGTCCGGACTTCTCTCAAGTCCCTACATCTTGACTCTCCTCCACTACATCTCCCAGAATCTTCCTTGTCTCCTAGTCCCGCCTATCTTGCTTTCCTTTTGGCCAACAGGGCTTTATTCATTAACCAATAAGAGAAACATATTTACAGAACATCTCCTATCACATAAGATAAAGAGTTTAAAAAAAAAAAAGCAAAGGTTTCATGTTAGCCTGGCCATGAACTCCTACTGCATTGGCCTGTACCCTCAGGTGCCAGATAACAGGTGTGCAACACCATGTCCAGCAGCGTTGGTTTTTTAAGCAGTTGTCCTGTTGAGTTACCAAGAAAGGGTTAAATTATATTTTCTGTCCTCTGTTTAAGAGAGAGTGGAGCTGCCTGGGTGGTGATAGCGCAGGCCTTTAATCCCAGCACTTGGGAGGCAGAGGCAGGCAGATCTCTGGGAGTTCGAGACCAGCCTGGTCTTCAAAGAGCTAGTTCCAGGACAGCCTCCAAAGCAACAGAGAAACCCTACAATGGAGCTCAGTCTGAGTGTTTGACCAGCATGCTTCAAATCTTGTGAGCACTGCATTGACCTGGGTGGCATGGTAGTGCATGTCCTTAATCCTATGTCTGAATGTCCCAACAAGCAAACAAAAATGGGTATTGCACTATATTTAATAGATGTGTTCATTAAAAATGACTTCAGAAAGTTTAGTGTTATCTGACAGTTTTCCTTCTGTGTAGTCTGCCCTTCTCTAAAAACAGCTAATTCTTGCACTAAATGCCAATCAGTGTCTGAGTTTTCTGTCTTATTTACTCTTTAATCTTTTCCATGAATCTCATCAGATAGGTACTGTTATTAATTCCGTTTTACAGATGGGAAAGGTGATTCAGGGGACCAGGAGTGCAAGGTTTCATGTCCACAGAAAGGTTTCCAGCCCTGTTTAAATGAGATCCTGTTTCAAAAAACAGAGTAAACACAAAAGTTTGAGAGAGGATATTAAGACAAAATAAAACTTTCCTTATGTCACACACCTATGATTTGAACTCAGACCATTTGTCTCCAGAATCCATGTTGAATGAAAAAAAATAAAAAGGAAAGGACATGGCTGCTCCTAGCTATGGTGGAGGAGAAAGTTTATTGTAGATAAAAGGGAGAGCATAGTCCGAGCCAAGGACATCTGGGAGAGTCCAGTGTGAGTCCCGTGTGGACCTGACTGCCTGAGCTGGGCCATCTGAGGAGAGCAGGAGGGGAAGGATGAGGGGAGAGAGGAACCAGGAGCAGCCGCAGGAGGCCAAAGGTCCAAACAGGGTGGGTAGCCAGAATGTCTGCATTATATAGGGAAGAGCCTCTGGGGGAAGGGCGGCCCAGCCCCTGGGCTGGAGAGTTCAGGGTAGAGGGCAGGGTTTGCCAGCCATACTCTGTAACACAATTACCTTAGGTGTAATTCTGCTGTCCTGGAACTTTGATGCTTTTAGTTGTATATCTCCGCTTGTGGTAGCTACGCCTGGAGGTGTGTCATCAAATAGCGCCTAGCCGCCCAGGCTCGTCTGATCCCGGTTCCTGTAAAAAGTTCTTAACAAACTATGGCAAGCAGAATTTTGTTAAAAGGGGACTTTTGGAGTTACTTGTAACACAAGACGAAACGCGTGCAAGCCGGGTGGGTGCCGCCGGGCGGGTGCCGCCGAGAGGCTCTGCGTGAATGCAAAGTCCCGTGCGGAAATGGGCAAAAAATGTTAAGCGGTAAGTGCCTTCTCAGGTCTGCTTTAGCGGCAAAGATCTCCTTTGCAGTAAGGAAGAGGCAAATGTCCCAAAGCTGTGGTGAGTCCACCTGGTTAAACCCTGCCCGTTGGGGAAGGTGGGGGGGCGGCTTCTGCCGCCTGGGGGCAAAACCCAGGTAAATTCCGCTTCTGACACCAGATATTGCGGTAAATAAGGATCAGGATAAACAAATAGGCCGAATAGATGTTTATTCAGGGAGAAATAACTTACAACCTAGACAGATGAACACCAGGAAATTCAACCCGATCCTCTCCTGTCCGAGTCACGCCAGAAAGAGAGCGCCTTCCTGGCCCCCTCCGACCTCCTTCCTCAGGTCACCTCCGCCCATAGCTCCAGGAGAGTTCAGGGTAGAGGGCAGGGTTTGCCAGCCATACTCTGTAACAGGTGGGGACTAGAGGATGCTGGGAGAACCGTGGTCAGATCCAGTTTGATATGTTAAATAGACACCTCAGCCATTTGTCTGGGTTTGAAACTTTACATGTTGTGCTCTTTGACTGATCAATCCGTTCATTTAATTTTGTGTGTTGATACACATATAGAGGTCGGAGGGCAACTTGGAGGAGCTGCTCTTTTTCTTTCACCACTTTGATCCTGGGGATCTGTGTGGCAGCAAGTGTCTTTCCCTAATGACCCAATTCTCTAGTTTCCAGACTCGTTCACGTAGTGTGGTGGTAGCACACTACGTTAATCCCAGCACTTGGGAGACAGAGACAGATCTCAAGAGTTGGAGGCCAGCCTGGTCTACAGAGCTAATTCCAGGACAGGCTCCAAAACAGAGAAACCTGGTCTCAGGAAAAACAAAAACAAAAACAAACAAACAGAAAACCCCCACACAATTAAAACTGACAACGTATTTTTATGTTATGTTTATGGGCGTCTTGCTTACATGCGTGTTTGTGTACCAGCAGGTACACAGGCCAGAAGAGTGCTTGGGTCCCCGGAAGTGCAGTTACGGGTGATTGTTAACTGTCATGTAGGTGCTGGGAACTGAACCCAAGTCCTCTGGAAGAGCAACAAGAGCCATCTCTCCAGCCCTTGGTTCATTTGTGAGAGCAAGAGAGAAGGGGGCTGAAAGATGGCTCAGCAGCTAAGAGCACTGGTTGCTCTAGTAGAAGACTTGTTTTTGTTTCCCAGCACCACATGGTGGTCCACAACCTTCTATAAAATGTCTTCTTCTGACCTCCTCAGGCCACAGATACGCACATGACACACATATATACGTACATGTAAAACACACACATACAATAAAGTAAATCTAAAACAGTTTAATTAACTAGTTTTTTTGGTTTTTTGAGACAGGGTTTCTCTGCATAGCCTGACTGTCCTGGAATTCACTCTGTAGACTCCTGCCTCCCAGGTGCTGGGATTAGAGAGGCATGTGCCACCACTGTCCAGCAAAACAATTCTTTTTTTAAAAAACCAAGAGAGAATACTATTAGTAATCCTACTGGAACCATTGATGTGAACCAAGATGAATGAATAACCTAAGAGGATACCTGTTGACAAAGTTCAGTTTTAACATGTTTGACAAGACATGATAATTTTTAATTATAATTGAATTTTTGTTTGCCATAGATTCTTTCTAACAGTACAGATGCTTTTGTTTCTTTTCTGCCAATAGAAGTCAGGCCTTTACCTGATACATTTCATATTTTCTTTTCTCGATTTTGTTAATTCATTTGCTGCCTACCAGACCACCTGGGAAATATTCTTTGTCAAACTCTATTTCCTCCAAGTCTGAAAAATACCAGCAGGAATTTTTGTAACACTTGTCCTGTTTTTTAAAATATTGGCATTTAAAACCATAAAATCCCAAAACATCTTTATTAACATGATTTCTACAAAGAATGGAGCTGGGGAAGCCATCTGTATTACTAGATTGTTAGAGAATTAGTACTATTGTCAACTTCTCATAGATATTTGAAAATAGCCTTATTGTATGGTCCTGAGGCTGTGTTAATGTTTGTCAAAAAAGGGTTATACCACTCTGGAATCCCGGGGTATGTGTGCTGTCTCTTTGATCTGTCAGCCTAGTAGTGTCCATTGCCATTCTCATTACCCAGAGACCTGACTGGCCTGGAACTCTATATGTAGAAGAGGCTTGGCCTCACAGAAATCTGCTTGGCATTGCTTGCCGAGTTGGGATTAAATTTTTGTGTCACCATGATTGGTTTTGGTTTTTTGAGCCAGGGTCTCGTATAGCCCAGGCTGGCATCTATGCCTAAATGTAGTTGAAGGTGACCTTGAGGTCTTCGGCCTCCTTTATACACAGTGCATTTATGTCAAATAATTGTGAGTGTTTTCTATCTCAATTCTTTAATATCCTGACCCACTACAGATAAACATTTCTAAGTTTGCCCTTTTGTTGGGTTTCAACAGGGCTTAGATTTGGTCATGTGGTTTTCTGATACCTTTGAGAGAGACAGTTTTCTGGCTAATTATTGGGAGGCAGCTGCTGCCACATTGTTGCAGTTCATGACTTTCCAGGTTTTCAGAGATGCTTGCATTTTGGAAAAATTAAAAAGTAATTCATTTATTGAAAAAGAATTGGGAATACTAAGCTTCATTAGTTACTAAGAAGGTACAGGTTAAAATTATTATAATATTGATCAATCATTGGCAAAAATATAAACAAAAATTGTTACCAAAAAAGTGGACACAGTAGCATATCCCTGTAATTCCAGCACTCAGGCAGTAGGATTAAAAATTCAAGATTATCTTCAGCTATATAGTGAATTCAAGGACAACTTTGACTATCATCCTGCCTCAAAAAAATAAAATCTGGCAAAGAATCTAGAACCTTACAAAGAGGAGTGTGCTGGTTAGAGATGTAGCTCAGTGTTAGAACGTCTGCTTAGTGTGTGTAGCACACTGGGTTTGCGCCTGGCATCCCATTCTTAGGCGTCCACCTGAAGCAATTCTTTTTTAAAGCTTATTTCCTGTGTGTTTATGAGTGTGGTCATGAGCATGCCACAGTGTGTGTTTGGAGGTCTGAGGATAACTCACAGGAGTAGGTTTTCTTCTGTCCTGTGGGTCCTGGAGATTGAATGCAATTCGTCAGGCTAGGCAGCAGTTGTCTTTACTTACTGAGCCATCTTCCCAGCCTTGCCTTAAAGAATTCTTTTGTTAGCTGGGTGGGGGCAGGTGGCACTCTGTGAGTTTGAGGCCAGCCTGGTCTATAGAGCAAGTTCCAGGACAGCTAGGGCTGTTAGAAAGAGAAGCTCTGTCTCAAAAAAAAAAAAAAAAAAAAAAAAAAAAAAAAAGTTTCTTATAGTATACACTAGGACATATTTACAAAAGTGTCCATAACAACAATTCTATTGGCAGTAAACTTAAGAAAAGTAATAAAAGTTGGAGGAAAAAAAACCTGTATATTATTTTGAGGTTGAATAAGTAAATCATAATGCTATATCAGTAGAAACAAATAAATAATAAATTATAGCAGTATTATCTCAAGAAAAATGACAGAATGAAAAAGTTACTAAGAAGCCGGGCAGTGGTGGCACACGCCTTTAATCCCAGCAGAGGCAGGTGGATCTTTATGAGTTCAAGACCAGCCTGGTCTACAGAGCTAGTTCCAGGACAGGCTCCAAAGCCACAGAGAAACCCTGTCTCAAAAAACCAAAGAAAAAAAGAAAAAAAAAGTTACTAAGAATGTATTCATTTAGGATTACGGATGTGACTCAGCACGAAGGACACAGGATTTGGTTCTACTACTACACAAACTGAGTATCATAGTGCACCCAGAAATCCCTGCACTCAGGAGGAGAGGCAAGACCAGAAGTTCAAGGTCATCCTTGACTACAAAGAGAGTTAGAGGCCAGTCTGGGCTACATGTGACCCTGTCAAAAAGAAAAGAATATATGTACATACACATTAAAATTAGAGATACTTTGAAATTCAGGAATGTAAAATAAGTAATGTTTAGAGATAGAAATATGATAAAGCCATAAAGAAAAACAGAAAACAGTAAAGTTATTTCAGGATAATTGTTATCCTAGAGTAAAAAGAGAAAGAGATTTGGAAGAGGCATGCAGGGATAGAAGCACTGTTTACTATATGTCACACTTCTTTATACCATGTGTATATATTTATTCATTTTCTAAGATTTATTTTTAATTACATATATAAGTATCTGTGTGGGAGGAAAGGCACATGACTGCAGCTGCCTGTGTAGGTCAGAGGCATTGGAGTTACAGGTACTTGTGAGCCATCTGATGTGGGTGCTAGGAACTCAGCTTGAGTCCTCTGTAAGAGCAGTGTGCCTTTTAATCACTAAGCCATCTCTAGCCCCTCTATTAAAAAATTTTGTGTGTGTGTGTGTGTGTGTGTGTGTGCGTGCGCGCATGCCCACGCCCTACGGTGTGCAGAGGTCAGAGGACAGCTTGGAGGAGTCATTTCTCTCCTTCCACTATGGATTGAATTCAGGTCATCATGTTGGCAGTTAGTGCATTTTACTCACTGAGACATCTCACCATCCCCTGTTGCTTTTTGTTGTTGTTGTTTTTGAGGCAGAGTGTCACTGTATATATAGCTCTGATTGGCATGGAATTATTTATAGATCAGGTTGCCTTAAACTTAAAGAGATCTGCCTACCTTTACTTTCTGAGTGCTGGGATTATAGGTATATGCCATTATGCCCTTATTTATTTATTTATTTATTTATTTATTTATTTATTTTGTTTTTTGAGATAGGGTCTCTCTGTGTATTCCTGGCTGTCCTGGAACTCTGTAGAATAGACTGATCTAGAACTCAGAGATCATCCTGCCTCTACCTCCAAAGCACTGGGATCAAAGGTGTGCACCATCACGATGGTTCCTGGTCCTTTAAAAAAGTTTATATCAATAAATTATTTTAAATCATTAAAATGAGCTGGAACTTGCCAGGCAGTCTTGGTGAACACCTTTAATCCCTGCATTCGGGAGGTAGAGGCAAGGCCAGGCAGTTCTCTGTGAGTTTGAGGCCAGCCTAGTCTACATACAGAGTGAGTTCCAGAACAGCCAAGGACAGCTAAGATTACACAGAAAAGCCCTGTCTCAAAAAAGAAAGAAAAAGCCATGACATTTGACAGTAGTCAAAATTCTCTCTGGTTCTCTTTCATAAATAAGCAGGTTTTTTCAAAATATAGAAAATTGATGCTTAGGGCTGGCAGTTAGTTCAGTTGGTAGAATGCTTGCCTAGCTCACATAGAAACCTAGGTTTGAGTCCCAGCCCTGCGTAAAAAATGGGCATAGTGGCACTGGCCTGCAATTCAGTACTTGGGTAGGTGGAGTCAAGAAGATAAGAAATTCAGGTCCTCTTCCACTATGCTGAGAGCTTGAGGCCAGCCTGGCAGCAGCAGTTCGAGAACATACCTCAAGAAACAAACAAAAAAACCCTAAAAAAGCACTTCTACTCTGGGCAGAGTGATTTAAATGTTAAAGGAAGACTCTTATCAGTGGCGGAAGCTGGCTTCTACTAACGTGGAGCACTTCTATCATCTTATGCTGTAGTTTTCCTGTTATGTTATGTAGATCTTATCAGTCAATTAGAAGGCTTCTGCCTCAGTCTTTCACCCCTCGTGTAGTACATCCTCCACACTGCTGCCAAAGAGCTTTCTAAATGCAAATCTGATCATGTCACTCCCTGCCCTCATTTTAAATAGCTCCCAGTAGCCTTGAGCATACTCTAAGTGTTATAGCCTTGCATGGAAGGTCCTCAAGTCTCCGTTTCTGTCTGCCTTATTAGGCTCATCATTCATTACTTCTGTACTTCAGCCTCACCAAGCTGTTTGCTGTTCCCAGAAAATTGCTTCTGCACTTGGTTCTCTGTCCCCCTGAAACTCTCATAGCTAAACTTACATCCCAATAATTTTGGAATTCTAGAGGTTGAGGTGGAAGGTTCAGGAATTTGAGGTTTATGCTGAGCTTAGTGGCACATACCTTTAATTCCAGTATTTGAGGCGGAGCCAGGTGATTTCTGAGTTTGAGGCCAGCTTAGTCTATATATTGAGTTCTAGGACAGGCAGAGCTACATAACAGTTCTTGTCTCAAAAAACAGATAAGCAAGAATGGGAGAGGAGAGAATATGAATATGAAGACTATGAAACTCGAACCAGGCATGATAGTGAGTGTCTGTAATTGTAGCACTTAAAGGCAGAATCAGGAAAATCTCTAGTGTACATAGTCCAGGCAAATTGGATACGCAGTGAAACCTTGTATGCTGGAAGCTGCTGGGTTTGATCCCAAGCACCATATAAATGGGACCTGTTCACCTTGGTGTGGACATAGAAAGATTAAACAGTTCAAGGCCATTCTTGACTACGTAACAAATTCTAGGTCAGCCCTGGGTTACAGTCCATCCTTTCCCAGCCACATAAATCTTCATAAATAATTGAAACAGATGCTGCGTGTGCTGGCACACGCCTTGAATCCCAGCACTCAGAAGGCAGAGGCAGGCAGATCTCTGAATTTGGGGCCAGCCTGGTCTACATAGTAGTTCCAGGACGGCTGGAGCCACATAGTGAGACTCTGTCTGGAAAAAAATGAGAGAGGTGGGTGGGGGAGAGGGAGAGTAGAGAAAAGAGAGAGACCTTGTCTCAAAAAAGAAAACCTAAAACAAGCTATACTTTGGGATATGAAGATGATTGGTTCTCTTCCCTCACAGTGTTGTAGGAGCAGATGTCCTGACATCCATATCCTTATCTTTGTGGGAACTTCGTTCATTCGCTTCTCAATTCCTGCAGTTTCTTGCTTTCTCATATGGTCACAGGTACTAAGACTAGGATGAGTAGTATCGCCATCCTAAGGGTTATCAGGACAGTAAGTAAGTAAGAAAGTCTGTGATGTAACCCAGTGTGATGGTCTGATGAGGACAAGAATGGTGAAATTAGAGAACCAAGATGGACCTAAGCCTGGTGCCGCAAGCCTATAATTTTACTTACTCAGAAAGCTGAGGTCGGAAGACTGATAGATAAATGGAATTCAGACTAGCCTAGGCAACTTAGCAAGACCCTATCTTAAAAGAGAAAAAAAGGGGAGGAAAGTATAGCTCAGGGGTAGAGTACTTGCTGCGTGCTCTTACCATGCCCTAGGTTTAGTCTCTGGTTCTAAGAAAAGGAGACACAGAAGGACATGCGAGGAAGAGGACATCAGTGTCCCTGGCAAGGCCTGTGGAGATGCCTCACTTGTGCTCCACCTTAGATGACCCTAGACGTTGGTGGGGATTGTGAGAGAGGCGGTTGGACTTAAGCACAGTGTGGAGAACACGGTGCAGTGGATAGGCAGGGGGAGATCCGTGAGGCAGGAGCAAGACATGAAGCCTGAGCCATGTGGAGCAGCTGTGTTGTGAGTGATCTTCTCTGCTTTCCCAGTTAAAGCTGGTATTGTTAATAAGTTCATTCTTCCTGTGTTAGGTCTCACTGTATAACCCAGGCTGCCTAGAACTTGCTGAGTAGACCAGGCTAGCCTTGTACTTGCAAGTGCTGGGATAAAAGGCATGAGTCATTTCAGCTAGCCTACTATTGTCTTTTTAGTAACCAAGTTTTATTTCTTTGATTTGCTTATTTTATAATTAATATATTTGGAGCTCTCTTATTCTTTAGGTGATTCTCTCTGAGGCCTGTGTCAAATCCTACTTTCAGGCTTTGTAGAATGGATACTGCATAGCTCTTAGAGCTCGGAAAGACTTAAATGACCTTCAAAGGCTAGTGTCAGGCCCCCATGTCAGTGTCACAGCAACTCATGCATGCATGGAGAGCGAAAAAGGGAACTTAATTATGGAGGAGGGGAATTGTAACCCTGCTTGAATGGGTAGCTGAAAGTCCTGGGTCCGCCCCTTAGCCTCAGAAAAGGACTTTCTTACATTTTCTGCCAAGAGGTCATAGGGAGAGCCCACATAAATACCACCCTCCCTTAGAGATGTGCGGGCCAGTCTTATTTTACTTCTACAGGTGCAGAATAGGCTCACCAAATAGTATTCTGATCTCCATTGAACAGAATTTGGCATCTTATTGTCCTGCACAGAATCAATTCCTTTAAAGTATGGAACGTGGCAATTTTAGGTCAGCAGGCATTTAAAGACACCTTTTTAACTTTCAAGAGCTGACTAATAAGATATATTTTGAATAGAAATACCAGTGTTATCAAGATGAAACTTGAGTCACTGAAATTTTGAATGGGGCTTAGTTTTAGCTGCTGATGTACCTTTTGTCTGTGAAATTACTTTTTGTAGTCTTTTAATGATGCTGTTCTCTGGAGCACTGTGGTCACCATCAGATATGAAGACACCCATTCCACCCACTAACTTTCAGTAACTGTTAAGAATCTATTACAGAGACTAGAGAGATGGCTCAGTGGTTAAGAACACTGACTACTCTTCCAGAGTTCCTGAGTTCAATTCCTAGCAACCACATGGTGACTCACAACCTTCTATAATGGAATCTGATGCCTTTTTCTGGCATAAAGTTGATAGAGTACTCATATACACACAAAAAAAAAGAAAGAATCTATTACAATAATTGAACTGAGTCCATGTGTGGAGGTCAGAGAACAATTTGCAAGAGTCAGTGTTTGGGGCTGGAGGGATGGGTGGTTAACAGTACTTGGTATTTTTTGGAGAACCTGGGTTCAACTCTTAGCACCCACATAGCAGTTCACAACTGTCTGTAATTACTGTTCCAGCAAATCTGATACTCTCTTCTGGCCTCTGTAAGCACAAGGCACATACATGGTGCACATACATACATGGTGCACATACATACATGGTGCACATACATACATGATGGCATTAAACTCATATACACAAAATTAAAAAAAAAAAAAAAAGAAAGAAAGAAAGGATAGAGTTGATTATCTTCTCCCCACCATGTGGGAGTCAGATCACCAATCAGGCTTGGTGGCAAGCCATCTTTACCTACTGCTCCATCTCTCCAGTCCTCAAACTTTTAAAAATAGGGTCTCATATAGCTTAGGCTAGCCTCAGACTCCTGATCATTCCATCGCAGCTTTTTGAGTGTATGGATTACAAATGTGGTCAAACTTGTTAATTTCTTTTTTTGTGTGTTTTTCTCTGTTGTAATTGATGTTCTTTGAAAATATTGGAGCTCACTTTCAAAGCAGTTCATAGCTATATACAATTTATTTACTGTTGCTTAACAGAAAAGAGTACAAACCAAAGAACCAGATGGCTGTTCAGAGAATATGTGATAATGGCAAACTCAGAGGGGCTAGAGCCCAGAGAGTCAGAGTGCGTGGTGGTCGTCCCAGGAAGCTGACTGGTGAACACAGTAGAAATTAAGAAACAGAAAGTGCAGAGCACCCTGCCATTAGGTTCTGATCACAGAGTTTGTATTGAATTATCTCTCTAAGTACAATTTTTGTGATGATTGAAATGCTATGGAATTTATCTTTTGGCTTTTTTGTCCCACTTATGTATTGGAATTTCACATAGGCCTTTTAAAATAATTCATAGCAGAGAGGAAATACCAGTTAAGTTTGGGCAGGTAGGATATAATTAGGCCTATGTGAGGGAGTGAACTATTCCTGGTAGAACTGATTGTGGGTAAAACTGCAACAAAACCCAGTGAAGTACAGCTTTACGCACATACACATGTATTTTAAAAGAGAGACATCATTTTATATTTTTCCAAAGTCAAAGGTTAGTTTAAAATATTAATGCTGAAAAGATTAAGATATTAAATCTACTAGGCAAGAATACATGTACATACTGTGATTACTTCCTTTTTACAATTAAAGTAATTGGGTTATATTTAATTAGCTATTTACACTTAATTTAAAAAGACATGTTTCCAGTATGTACTATAGAAGATAGGGGAAAACTCATTTCTGATATTAGTGTCTTGACTTAGGCTAAAACAACTCGATTTTTAGAAAAGTTGCAAGAATATTATTTTAGAGTATATAGTTTAAGAATTACCCATAGGAATATGTTTTGATTCATTTTTTTTTATTTAAAGATGAGAGATTAGATGCTTTTTAGAAGATGTCCCTGGTGAAAAGATCTGACAAGTTGAGCAGTGAACAGAGACAGAAGCCTAAAGTGACTCTTGGGGACCTGTAGATAAAAGTAACCAGCAGAAGTGACAGAACCCCGAGTACCTAGCTATATGAAAACAAGGGATTATTATTATGTTTTATTTATTTATTTATTTTTTGAAAAGCAGTTCGTCTGAACGTGTCGTCTAAGGCTGGCACTTCAAATGAGCCAGTGTTTATGTTGAAAGTGAAAGATGTGGCTAACGTTGGGTGCAGAGAGGGAAAAGGCAGTGTATTCTCATTCACACCACTCTCGTTCTAGGGTGAATATGTCAGGAAGCTTTCTTGTGCTAGCATGCAGTCTGACTTTCAGGGAGAGCACACTAGTTTGGGGCTTGGGACATTACATTCTGCAATGAGAAACTTGAGCATAGTTGTCTAGCCTTTGTTGAATATATTCTGTGAGGGGTTAGCAGCCTGTTAGGAGAAAGACATGGACTTTGAGCACAGATATACCTGGGCTTCTTTTTGTTTCTTATATTTTGGTTTTTCAAGACAAGGTTTCTTTGTATAGCCTTGGATGTCCTAGAACTTGCTCTGTAGACCAGGCTGGCTCCAAACTCAAGAGATCTGCCTGCCCCTTCCTCCCAAATGCTAGGATTAAAGTTATGTGTCCCACTACCTGGTAGATCTGGGGTTCTTTTTTTTTTTTCTATTTGGTTTTGTTTTCGGCAAGTTCCAGCTCTCCATTCTGGAATTATAGGCACAAACTGTGCAGCTGGCTCTGGACAATGATACACATGTTTATGATTATTATGTCTTAATGAAGCCTCTTGGCTTGTATACTAACTAAAACTATCCATCATAAAAAACATACAAAAAGAATCCCAGGTCCACCAGGTGGTGGTGGTGCAGGCCTTTCGGAGGCAGAAACAGGCAGATCTTGAAGTTTGAGGCTGGACTGACTGGTCTGCAGAGCAAGTTCCAAGATAGCCAGGGCCATACAGAGAAACCCTGCCTTGAAAAACCAAAAACAATTAAATTAAATTAAATTTTTTGTATGATTTTAAATAAAACTATTCAGAACTTTAGTTTTCTTACCTGTAAGATCTGAAAACTATTATTTTCCTTGCGGATTGTTTTTGAGAGTTTGAGATACTCAAGAAAATGTGAGCCAGGGTGGTGTTTTATGTCTGTAGTAAGTTGGGAGGCCAGACAGGAAGATTGTTGCAAATTTGAAGGCTGTCTGAGCCATAGTATGAGATCCTGACCCTAACGACCAACAAGCAAAAGAAAAGAAAGAGGATGTATATAAATACATGGCACATTTTATAGATTTAACAAATTTGTATTGACCAAACACAATATAATGGGCATGTATTTCCTGTAATTCCAGCAGCTAGGTGGCTGAGTCAGGAGGATTGTTATGAGTTCATAGCTAGCCTGGACTATACAGCAAAAACCCCTTTCTTAAACAAACAAACAAACAAACAAACAAACAAAAACAACCAAAAAACCAAAACCTAAGCCTAATAGAAACAAGCACTTCAGAGTGTAAGCATTTTGAGATCCTACCTTCTGCTAGGTTTAGTGTGTATATCTGTAAGCCCAGTGCTAAGTAAGCTGAGGTTCTAGGGTCATGGGCTCCAGGTCAGACTGGACTAAATAAGAGATTTTTTTCTAAAAATGGAGGGGAGATTCCACTCTTGCCTCCAGTTAGCTGTTAACTTTAGAATGTTTTGTTTTTCAGTTACAGTATCCAGAAATACAAGGCACAGATATATATGCATGAATATATCACACTCCTAAATTCTCTTTAACAGTACCTCTTCATGATTGCAGTATTGGAGAACTAGAGTAGAAATCATTCTTGGCTTAAGCAGGAAGCACAAGTCTATGCTGAGAAAAGAGGAATGAAGATGAACTCTGATTATTCTGTAATACTTCAGATGCATTTTCTGAACCCATGGAGCAGGATGAGAGATCTGAAGGGAAACGGTTTTGTTTTTTTAAGATTTACTTATTTGTTGTATGCAGTGTTCTGTCTGCATGCATGCCTGCAGGCCAGAAGAGTACACCAGATCCCATTACAGATGGTTATGAGGAGTTCTATCAGCCCATGTACAATCTAAGTGACCTCTGGGGGCATGAACTGGAGCTCGAAGAAGGGTCATATCTTGGTATTGTGGGTAAAATGTCTTGTAAGACTACCCTAGTCCTGTCCTAACCAAGTTTAAAGACAGTCTTCAGAATAAAAACTTTGTTGGCTAACAGGGTAAAGGCCAACAGTCTGAAAAGGGAGACTGCCATGTTGGGTTTTGACATTGAAAAATCACAGGGTCCAGTAGCCAACCAAAGTTATGCAGGGGCTGGAGCTATGGCTCTGTGGTTAAGAGCCATTGGCTATTCCTCCAGAGGTTCCAGGTTCAATGCCCAGGACCCACTTGATGACTTTAGCCACCTGCAACTCCAGTTCCAAGGTGTCTGATACCTTCTTCTGGCCTCCTTGGGCACCAGACTCACAAATGTGATGCACAGGCACACATTGCAAGCATGTAAATTAAAGGAAAAAAGTACGCAAAATAAATATGTTTTAAAAAGAAGTTGTGATGCACAATTGTGGAAAATGGGTGAACTATAGGTTATTGGTTAAACAAATTAGTTCAGAAAGATGTGTCCTATTTTCTCTCATGTAGAATCTAGATTTAAAGTGTGTGTGTGTGTGTGTGTGTGTGTGTGTGTAGTATAGTTCAGTTGGTAGACAGTTTTGCCTAGCATACATGAGGTTCTAGTTTCAATTCTCAGTCCCAAAAATTATAAGTATTCTTAAGCTATTCAAGTTCAATGTCAGCCTGGGATCAGTAAGACAAAAAATAAAGTTAAATTTAAAAAAATTAATAAGATGTGAAAACACAAGGAAACCAGAGGATGGGGGTAAAGGGAAGCGTCAAGACACATGATACCTGTTTATAAAAATGTCATAAAGAAACCCATTCTTTTGTAAAATGGGTACATGCCACTTAAAAATTACATAACATTCAAGAAGATACCATGTATAACTAGAAGAAGTAAAAAACAAACAAACCAAATAAACCAAAATCTGAGTCTAGAAATAGACTCAGAGCTGTGTGTAGTGGCACATAACTTTTAGACCCAGCATTCCAGGGGCAGAGGGAGGCTAATCTCAGAGTTTGAAGCCAGCCTAGGCTACAGAGTGAGTTCTAGGACAACCAGGGCTGCACAGAGAAACCCTGTCTCAAAATAAGAAAGAAATAGACTCAGACAGAGATGGTTTAGGATGGTGGCACAAGATTGTAATCCCAGCTACACAGGAAGCTGAGACAGTAGGATAGGTAGGTTCAGAGCCTATCTAGGTTTCAGAGTAAATCCAAGGCCAGTCTGAGCAACTCATTAAGACCCTGTTTCAGAATAGAAAGTAAGCTGAGCAGGTGATATACACCTTTAAGTCCAGCACTTGGGAGGCAGACTGGCAGATTTCTCTTTGAGTTCGAGGCCAGGCTTGTCTACATAGGAAGTTCTAGGATAGCCAGGGCTACTAAATGAGACCCTGTGCCAAAACAAAAATCAAAATAAAAACTAACAAGAACTCAGCGGTAGTACTCTTGCCTAGTGTGCAAATGCTTCGAGGGTCAGTCCTAGTTACCGCCAAAAGTAGAAACAGGAAAAATGATAAATTAGTGAATAACAGCATTAAGACAGCTATTATTAATCCCAGCACTTGGGAGGTACAGACAGGAAGATCAAGTTTAAAGTCATCTTTAGTTCCAATTGAGACTCTGCTTGCTTCCTGAGTGTGAGGATCAAAGGCATGCACCTATCTGCTGCACTCGCATATTTATAGTCATGTTGTATGATATATGTGTACTTTTGTGCATGTAGAGGCCAACAGACAACCTCAAGAATGCTGCCCTTCTCCTTTGAGACATGACCTGCTGGCCAGTCAGCCCCAGGGATCCTCCTATCTCTTCCACCTTCCTATCACTGGGCCATCACTGGGATGTAGGCTTCGCTGTCATACCTGGCCTCTGTGTGAGTGCTGGGAACTGAGCTCTCTCCCCAGCCCAGCATCATGCATTGTATATCTGTATTTTATTTTTCCTCACAATAATCTTAGAGAATACTAATTTATCAGTTTAGGGAACAGAAGAAGAGGTTAGGCCAACTTGCCATTTTAGCCAAAGCTACGATGTGTTGGTGGCGTGAAACCCCCATCCCCGCCTGCCTCTTCAGGTTCATGTTCTTGCAACTTTGCTCCAGTGCTTATTGGGTTTGCTTACTTCTTAGTAAACAGAGGGCAGAAAGGTATTTATTTTTTTCCTCTGCTCAAGACATTTTCCTTATAATTCCTCTGTTTTGAGTGGTGACTAGACCTTATGAGGGAAAGTAGATGTACTGCTGCCCTTTGCTGACTCTTAGTCAGTTGCTGGCAGCTTAGCTGTTTGTGACAGATGAGTATGTGACACTTTTTTAGGAATGAATTCTTGTTGCAGCTGGCAGAAGAGAATCATTGATACCGACTTGCATGGCAGTTTGCCCCACAGTTCTGCTCCCTGTTGCTCAGCTGTGGTTGTGATTGCTAGGTCTCTCCCCTCTCCTGGTGTACAGTCACGTCTTGAGATGGCTGCATCTGCTTGCTCCATGACCACACGGTGTGTTTGTGTATTGCCCTGAGCTGTCAGCAAAACATTTTGCTGAATTTCCTTTTTTGTTGTGCAACCTTCTTTTCCATGTCCTTTCTCAGATGTGTAAAGTCAGTTACTTTTTTGGCTGTTCATTTCCAGAGAGGGAGTAGTTACTACATAGAGAAGCTTGAAATACAAGTGAGACATAGAGATTAAAATGAGTGGTTAGAGAGACAGTTGGTAAGATGAGATGAGACTCACTGCCTGATGGGCAGTTCAGCTCTCTTATCTCCTTCTCTCTATTTTACATGTTTCTGCATCTGACCCTCCAGTGGGCAGAAGGGCCTTGTCTGTTGGGAGTTTGGCCCCATAACCATACTCACTGCTATTTCATGAACCAAGGCAGAAAGGCTGTATTTTAGTGTTGTCCTATATAAACACCAGCTGTGAGTTGGAGATGTAATGAGGTTGGTACAGTGACTGCTTAATGTGCACAAAACCCCGGGTTCGATCCCCAGCACCACATAAACCAGACATGGTGACACAGGCTTATCATCCTGGAATGTGGAGGCGAAGGCAAGAAGATTAGAAATTCAATGTTATCCTCAATCCTATCTCCCCAGTGTTGAGATCACAAGAGCTTCTTGCCCTACCTAGCTTTTTATGTGGCTGTGGGGGAACTCAGATCCTTGTGCTTGAACTTTATAACTAACTAAGCTATCTCCCAGCCTTTAATTAGGACACTTTCATATATCATGCAGTGTATTTAGGTCATATTCACCTCCTGTACCCTTTCTTATTCCTCTCCCACTTGAATTGATTGCCTTCCTATTTCTAATTAGTCCTCCTACTACTTTAGTGTTTAACTTTTTTTTTTTGTTTTTGTTTTTGGTTTTTTTTTTTAAACCTAGGCATGATGTTGAATCCCTTTAATCCCAGCACTCAGAAGCTAGAGGCAGGAGGATCTCTGTGAAGAGATCCTGTAAAGATGAAAGGTGGAATCGCCCCCCAAGGATTAAGAGAAAGTTTTGGAATTACCAAAGATGATCTTTGATGGATTTATAGAGTGCTCAGGAGTGTGATACTGAAATTTAGAAGTTGTTTCCTAGGTGGAGTCTCAGAGCCAAGTTAAAACTGGAAGCTTCTTTACATTGACCAATATAAGCCAGAAGTCATTCCTTTATCAAGTTGGAAATTTCTCTTAGTTTTAGTTCACAAGCTCTCTTGCTTGGTTTTCATAGTCATGTTTTCTCTGTGCACCTAAGGACATTTCTGTCTTGCCATCTCTGTTGGACACTGTTTTAGTGACCTAACCTGATTTGTCAGTAATGCCTTGTGTTTGGAAAGAGTTATATTTGTCAGTTCAGCCCCACCCTGTGTTTCAACAGGAAGTGGGTGTGTGCTTAAGCCTTTGAGGAAGCTTTCTTCCTTGTCCTTGCTGCATGGTAGTGAGGACTGCTGTATTCAGCAGCAGTTGTGAGTTTAAGATTGTGTGTGTGTGCGCACATGTGCATGTATGCGCGTGTGTGTATGTGTGTGCAGTTACAGGCAGCTGTGAATCACCTCTTGTGGGTGCTGGGAATCACACATGGGTCCTCTGGAAGAGCAGCAAATGCTGTTAGCCACTGAGCCTTCTCCAATCCACTGTTGCTCTTTATGCTTTATTGTACCAGCTTGGACTATGTGGTAAGACTTGTCTTCCAGCTTAAGGCAGTTGGGTATTGGATTTTTCAGTGGACATTAGTTTTTGGAGGGGAAGGTGTTGAAGTGGATATTGAGACAAGGTCTTGGGAGATCAAGGATGATGGCCTTAAATTCTTACCTCTACCTTCTGAGTGCTGAGAGTACTGTGCCCACACCAAGCTAATAAAACATATCGAATCTGATTGAAAAGATTTAAACATTTTAAGTAAAGAAATTTGCCTTTACAAGAGGAAACTAAAAAGTAGACACTTTGTTTTCCTCCTTTCAAAGCAGTTAACTGGACAGTGGGAAAAGTGGAAGCGAAAGCATCCCCACGGCATCCCCACGTCCTGTCCCCCCACGGCTGGTCAGTACTAAGGCCTCTTTCAAAGAGGAACTGCCTTGAGGAGCATTTCCTTGCGATGGACGGATGTGCTTCGTGGATACTTGCCTTTTAGAAATCTGTAGGCGCTATCAGTGACCTTGGCTTTCAATGCGGCACTATTTGTTTATCACTCAGCTCAAAGTGACTATTGTTGCCATTAGGGCAGTTGTATATTTTTTGTCCTGGTAATTAACAGGAGTTAGAGTATGGAATACAGACTATTGCTTCCTCTTCCTCTCACATGGAACATTCTTCCACCCCTTAACCTCTGCATCTCCCCACAAACTACACAATGATACTGACAGCAGAATTGCAGAAGTTCAGAAGGTAGAGCTAGACTTTTTCCTGACCAAATGTGATATGTAAATATTCCCTGGTAATCTCTAGTGCACACACTTGAAGAGTCTCATCATTTGAGGGAGATCTGGAAGACCCTCTCATCCAGCTTCACTTTTAAAACATAAATCCCATCATGGTGTCAAAGTCCAGACTGCTTGGTATACTACCAACCCAGGCTACGGAGGTGGACATGTGAGATTTTTTTATTTGTGTTTGAACTTACTTCCCTAAGCTGAAACCTGCTGGGGGTGAATAATAGGGATAGCTTTTGGATCTGTTCTGGATATCTGGAACTGGTCTAGAGCTACCTTTTTCTTTTGGACTACTTAAGAATTGTATTATTCTCTCATATTGGTTTGGGACCCTCCTAGAGTATAAATCACTTAACCCCAGTATTCTCTCTAGAATATTCTTTGGGCCAGTTGTATATCTTATAGGTACTGGTGACTGACAAAAATCTAAGCTGTTCTTACTTGTGTTTAGAACACAAGTGGATGTTGACCAGGTGGTTGTAACAGCTTAGGAGCAAATCCAGAAATTCTAGACGTCAGATAACCTGTGGGTAGCATAAATTGCTGAGACAGGGTCTTGCTATACAGATCTGGCAGGCCTAGTACTACTCACTAATTTGCCCAGGCTGGCCATGAGCTCTCAGTGATCCTTGCTGCCTCAATCTGCCGTGGAAACAGGCATGTATATGTTTGGCCTTGAAAATTTCTCAAAGATCATTTAGCTTAGGTCCTTTATTTTGTAGTTGAAGAGGAGACTGAAACCTACAGAATTACAACTTTTTTTGGTGGTGGTGATTAAACCTAGGGCTTAGGTACATGCCAGGCAAGTGCTTTAATAGTTACCACTGAGCTATATCCCCAGCCCACATCTTTGAGCAGAGGAATGTAACTAAAACAGCCCTGGTGCCAGCTATGGGGTAGGAGGGAGTATACAGCTCAGGGAGGGATATGCATGAGGCTGTGAGGGAGTAAGAGGACACCTGCCTAGCCAGCCTGATCAACCAAGATCACCCTGGAAATCAGTGGGGAGACAGACAGATGTCTCAGCCAGACTGCACTTACATCCTGCGTCCTTGATTTAGATGCACCAAGGATGATCCAATTTGACCTCTCAGTTCCCTTTTCTCCTTCTCTTTTGTGAAGCTGAGGATGAACCCAAGCCTTATGTATATTCTTTTTTTTTTTTTTTTAACTGGAAAAAAAAATTATGTGTATCGGGGTTTTGCCTGCATGTATGTCTGTGCACCTCATGTGTGCCTGGTGCCTTTAGAGGACAGAAGAGAGAGCATCAGATCCCTTGGAACTGGAGTTACAGATGGTTAGGAGCTACCATGTGGGTGCTGGGAATTCAATTCAGGTTCTCTGGAAGAGCAGCTAGTGTGCTCTTAACTGCTGACCCATCTCTCTAGCCCCTAAGTTTTTATTTTTAATTATGTACAGGGTGTAGGTGGGTATGTGCATATGTGTATGTGTGCATACACATGCCCACAAAGTCTAGAAAAGGGTGTTAGATCTCCTGGACCTGGACTTGCAGGTGGTTGTGAGCCACCGGATATGGATGCTGGGAGCAATTCAAATCCTCTACAAACAATACATGCCATCAACCTCAGAGCCATCTCTCCAGCCCAGCCTTACACAATTTATCCCAAGCCCCTCCCAATTCCTTCTCATAGTCTAGGAATTCCTCCCTCAGCATGCCTGACAGCTGGTCATCCAAAGGCTGGAAAGATCATAATTTTTATCTAAAGAGAACCCATTCTGATATAGAGCAGCTGTAGTTATAAAGAACTAGATACACTGAAATTTACATCTCTCTAACTTTTATATTTTTGACAGTTTTAATTCATATTCTATATAACAGCCCTCAAGATAAGACCTTCTCAAACCCCAGATTAGCAAACACTAATCAAAAGTAATATGTGGCTGAAAGGCTGGAGAGAGGGCTCAGTAGGTAAGAGCTCTTGCTGTACAGGCATTAGGTCCCGAGTTAAAATCTCCAGCACCCATGTGAAAAAGCCAGGGTTTAGTCATGCATACCTATAATCCCAGCAATGTGGGGTGGAGACTGACCAGCAAGCTTTAGGTTCAATGAAACAGAGTCTCCAGGGAACAAGTAATAGGGGAGGGTACCCGATGCCCTCCTTTAGTGTCTGTGTACACCTGCACACTCACTCATGAATCACACAAACACCTCCCCAATAAAGAAAAATTATGACTGGAAAAGAATTTACCGATTCCATACACACAGGGCATTTCCCTCTTTTTCCTGTATTTAGAACTTTGACTTTTTAAAAAATGATGTTGGGGTTCAAACCCAGGGTCTGGTTGGTGCATGCTGGCCAAGTGCTCCACCTCTGAGTTGTATCCCCAACCCCCACATCGTTTTCATGACTAAGATCCACTGTTTTGATCCTCCTTTGTTTATATTTCTCTAGCACTGGCATGTAAGGTTTTAATGACACCTTTTACTAAAGGAGCATACATGGTATCACTCTGTTGCTATAACTGTACGGAAGAGCAGCAGGTCCGGCTGATGGGCTAGACCTCTGGTTTCTCAGCCCATAAGTGCTAACTGGGATGTGAAGAGTCTCTGAGTCTGCTCTCTCCTGAATCTGTGAATTTCTCAGTTCATCTACCTGCCTTCTGCCCTGTGTAACCTCTGTCCTTATATTAGAATGATCTGTCTAAAATGCAAATTAGAACCTCTGCTCCAATGGTTCTTCAGCACCCAGTGTTCTCCCAGTTTCCCGGTGAAGTAGTCCTTCTGGTGGTGGCGGAGCCTTCTTAACTAGAGTTCCCGGGAGCGAAAGAAAGCCTGCTGCTGTTGGGCACCTGTGTGTGAGATACTGACTTCTCCGGGGCATCTATAGTGGCGCTCCTTATATACAGTCTTGAGGAAAATTGAGAAAACAGTGACTGTAATTATTTCCTTTGTTCTGTGCTTAGATGGGGAGCACAGTTGGGACAGACTGGAGGAGAGAGTGTTGTATTTCAAGAGGTCAGAGTATAGCTAGGGGCAGCTTCAGGGGAAAACCCATCCAATTCATTGAAGTCTAGGGTTTCATCTTTAAATTTTTTATGTGAATGCTGCATTCAACTATGTAATATGTCCATGGTTTAAAGTGTTTTTAAATATTTATCAATGAATAGAACTCATTCAATGGGAAGATTTGCCTAGGATCTGTGGAACTACAATAACTAACTATCCCCTTGCTTTAAGCTCTGTAGAGGGAATTTTAGATGTATTTTTCAGTGTCTATAGGAAAATTGTTGAAGATCACAATTATGAGATATCAGAGTCAGGAGACCAACCCATGTATGTCCTAACTCCAAAACCCATGTATTTTCTAAAGGCTGAAAAGTCAGTTTGCCATTTCTAAATTTATCGTCATTCAAAATGTAGGATTTTTTTTTTCTGTTGTCAAATTACTAATGTGGTTATGTAAATTTCATACTTCTTGTACAGAAGACAACCAATCCTTGATTATCTAAAGAAAAATGAGTAGTTGGTTCAGGTAGTTCCATGTAGCAGAGAATCTTGTCTCTTTTTGATGCACAGACAACAGATTTTTTAGTTTATGTGTGTGGGCATTTTGCCTGCATGTGTCAGTGCACTATGTGAGTACAATGCCCTCAAAGGCCAGAAGAGAGTATCAGATCCCCTGGAACTAGAGTTACAGATGGTTGTGAATCACTGTGTGGGTGCTGGGATTAGAACCCATGTCCTCTGGAAGAGCAGCGAGTGCTCTTAACTCCTGAGCCTTATGGCCAGCACACACACACAAGGAAATGTATTTTGTTTGTTTTGAAACAGTCTTTCTATGTAGTCTTGCTGTTATGGAACTTGTTTATAGATCAGGCAGGACCCCAACTCAGATGCTATCTGCATTGCCTCTGAAGTGTTGAGATGGACCACGTTATCCAGCCAAAAGACCCATCTTTTTAAAAGAAAAAGCAGGTCTGCCTTTCTTATTGTTTTGTCTTGATGGATATTAGCATTATTTTTCTCTCTGTCTCTTTTATATTTACTTACTGTTTATTTATTTTTGGATTTTTCAAGACAGGGTTTCTCTGTACATCCCTGGCTGTCCTCAAATTCAGAGATCAACCTCTCAAGTGCCAGGATTAAAGATGTGTGCCACTACTGCTCAGCTTTGCCTTTCTATCTATCTATCTATCTATCTATCTATCTATCTATCTATCTATCTATTTTTGGGTTTTTGAGACAGAGTTTCTCTGTGTAGCTTTGGAGCCCATCCTGGCACTCGTTCTATAGACCAGGCTGGCCTCGAACTCACAGAGATCCGCCTGCCTCCTGAGTGCTGGGACTAAAGGCATGTGCCACCACCGCCCAGCTGTCTTTTTTATTTTTAAAGATTCATTTTACATCTATAACTTTTTGCTCTGTGTGTGTGTGTGTGAGCTTGTATTGCACTGCACACACATGTGAAGGTGTCGGGGAACAACTTGTTTGTATGTGTGTTTTACCTGCACACATCTAGATGTACTTTCTGAATGTTTGGTGCCCATGGAGGTCAGAAGAAGGCATCAGATCCCCTGAAACTGGAGTTACAGACATGAGCCACTATGTATGTGCTAAGAACCAAAGCCAGTTTCTCTGCAAGAGCAAGAAGTGTTTGTTTGTTTGTGTGCCCTGGCTGTTCTGGAACTCTGTAGATCAAGCTGACCTCTTCCTCCTGAGCGCTGGGATTAAAGGCATGTGGCATCACTGCATAAATGCTGTTAGCCACAGTGCCACCATCTCTCCAGCCTCAGAAGTTGGTTCTTTGCATGTGGATCCTGGGGATTGTATTTCAGTTATGTTTGGTAGCAACATGTTTACACACTAAGCCATCTCAGTGACCCCACATTCTATTTTTTAACTTCCTTTGTCCTTTCCTGTTCTAGATTCTTTTTACCATGATCTAAATTCGTTAACCACCATGTGTTGTTATGTGTAAGTGTGCATCTTTGTACCTGATACCATTTGCTTTTAGTAAAAGACCGAAAGAGTTAAACTGGAAAGCCTGGAGTTTGGGTTAAAAACCTATTGGGTCAGAGGAGGATCTTAATAGAGATATGGAATGGAAGTCATTTCCTAAGACAGTGGACAAGCATTCAGGAAACACCTCTGCACCCCAAAGATAGGCACAGCTGCCACAGTGACCGTTAGGGAGGTTCAAAGTTAGAAGCAAACAGCTGGTTCTTTTAGTTCCTAGGCTGTTGCTGTTGGTGACAGGAAATCTTGTTCCCCGGGCTGCTGGCTTCCTGTTTTATTTTTACTTGTAGCAGATCAGAATGTCCCTAACAAGGAGCAGCCTGTCCCACAGGGTCCCACTGCCTCTCTGTGTGTTTGTTAGTTTGGGGGCTTTGGTTTGTTTTGGTGAAACAATATGTTGGTTTGCTTCTAAGCTCTGCAGTGTGATTAGCTTGCTGTAAGCAGTTGTATTCACAAGCAACTGTCTGATAATGAACTGGTGTTTTAGGATTTGATGTGAGTAAACCTGATTCCTCCTCCTTGTCCTCCTCTTCTTAGGAATTTATAGTGAGGATTTTCTGTAGTTGTCTCTGTGTGTTTTCAATTGACGTGCATTTGCCATTTTCCCTAGCACAAAAGCTGTTAAGACATTTTAGATTTCTTTAGAGTTTCCTAAGATGAAAACAAGACCTGTCCACTTTCTTGAGAGCAACACTTTCTCCAATTAGTAATGTAGGAATTTGGTAATCTAAATCTAAAATGATAGCTCTGTGTGAGTCTGGCGTGCTGGCGTGGTAGGGAGAATTCCTGGGGAAAGGGCTCAGCTACCAGGATGAGAAACAGTAATGGGAAGGTTTCTGCATTTCTTCCACACACATTCTACAGGTCTCGGCCCAGTATAGAAATCAGTAGAGGAGCATTGGGTAGAAGCGAAGGCCAGGGAGTCTGAAAACACAGTTGTTGGCTCAGCATCCTGTTTGACATACTGAACATGTAAATTTTTCCTCGATTTTCCTTCATCCTGTCAATTTACAGACTATACTTTGGTAGTGTTATGAGATCCTGGCAGCTAGTGTTTAGTTGTACATTAACAGTCATCATCCAGGAAGACCTAGAGAAGTTGTATACAGAGGCTTGTCTGTGGAATCACTGTGGGCAGCTGATTTCATTGTGGAGATTATCAGACGACAACAAGGAACTCATTTAGTTCAGCCTGGCCTTGGACTCTATTTAGCTTAGAATGCCAGTGAACTTTTCATCCTGCTTCTTTTGTTACCCAAATGCTGGGGTTACAGGTGTGCACCACCATGTCCAGTTTATACCATGTTGGGGTGAGGGGGCTCAAGCCTAGAGCATGCTAGGCAAGTGCCGTACCAGCTAGATTGCATCCCAAGCCACAGAGGAATGTTTTTAAACTCTGTAACTGGTGGCCTAGAATCTGGTCTATATTGGTTGTGGATACCCCAAGGATAGGATCTGTGCCACTGTCCTATGCCTGCAATTTTCTGACCATGCCTCCTTACCTGGAGTGCTCTTATTGGTTAGAGCAGTATTTGATAGTAAAGGTTTTCACTGTCTCCATGATGTCACCAGTTCAGAATTTCTAAACTTACAGCATGTTTTTAGTAAACCTTGAAAAGATGAGATGCTTAAACTAGAAGTTAGGTAGGTAGGTAAACTTTTTGTTTTGTTTTGTTTTTTTGTTTTCTTGAGACAGGATTTCTCTGTGTAGCTCCCTGCCCTGGAATTAGCTCTTGTGGATCAGGCTGATCTCGACCTCACAGAGATCCAACTGCCTCTGCTTCCCTAGTGCTGGGATTTTTAAATTTAATTTTAGTTTTTTGGTTTTTCCAGACAGGGTTTCTCTGTGGCTTTGGAGGCTGTCCTGGAACTAGCTCTTGTAAACTAGGCTGGTCTCGAACTCACAGAGATCTGACTGCCTCTGCCTTCCGAGTGCTGGGATTAAAGGCATGCGCCACCACAGCCCAGCTCAGGAATAAAGATTTAAAAACAAATAAAAATCCTGTTTCAGATCAGAGCAATACCAAAAAGGAAAAGAAGACTCACATAACCCAGTGCACCTGGAATCTGTGGTTGAGTACGGCTTCCCTGTTATTTATTTATTTATTTATTTAATTTTTTAGGTTGTTTTTCATTATTGAGAACATTGCCTGAAGCAGGTCCACCATGCCGTTAGTAACCAGGAACATCGAGCCAAGGCACCTGTGCCGTCAGACGTTGCCTAGCGATACAAGCGAGCTGGAATGCAGGACCAACATCACCCTGGCAAATGTCATCCGACAGCTGGGCAGCCTGAGTGAGTGCCTTGGAGAGCCTGTGCTTTGCCCTCAGGGGTCGTTGGTGCTCTTTATTTAGTTTCCCTCTCCTCCATGTTCCTATTTCTCCCCCATCTGCCTTCCCTAGGTAATGTGAAAATACATCCCCTGCTCTCTCCCCAAAGAAGGCTCCGGTTTTGGTTCATCTCCTTCCCTCTACCCTCTCTTTATCTGCCTCCTCCCTCCAGGTTCCACCTTCCCCTCCACCTGCTTCAAAAAGAATCTGAAGGAAGGGCAGCAGGAAGGGCTGCAGCAAAAACTGCAGATGCAGTGACAGAGCAGAATTCTGTCTGTGTAAAGTGGGAGGTTCAGAGCAGTGCCTTGGGTCAAGGAATGCTCCTGTAATTAAACGGTCTGTTCCATGTAGGCTGACTTTGTTGAAGCCTCACATGTGCCAATAGTCTTTCTACCCAACACCCCACCGTGATCTTCCCAAAGGGAAGTAAAGCAAGCATGCACTCATAGCGAATCTGGCTGACGTGTCTACCCTG
The DNA here is from genome assembly GCF_943737965.1 of Phodopus roborovskii. Classification (NCBI taxonomy): domain Eukaryota; kingdom Metazoa; phylum Chordata; class Mammalia; order Rodentia; family Cricetidae; genus Phodopus; species Phodopus roborovskii. Next base: position 20,871,016 of record NW_026126448.1, read on the forward strand.
GTACACATTTAATTGTGCTGCAAGCCCCCAGGTCCAAGTTCAGGGTACAAATTACTTCTGCAGTCTCTGGGGTATTAGGAGTTTTGCAAGCTGTGTGAACACACAGTGACACAAATGGTATCTGGAGCCATTCTTCTTGAGAGGAAGATGGGTGTTAGCCCAGTCTCTTTCCAGTTGAGGGAAATACAGATAGATACAATTCTTTAATTGGCTACATTAATGAGACTGCTTTGGGTGGGGTATCTGCATGTGGTTTGGATTCCTTTCTGAATCAAGCTGACGTTTGCTTGAAGCTGAGGTATGGGAAAGCAGATGCTTGGACTAGCCCTGCGTTTGTGTAGTGCTGCTCCAGCTCCCATAAGCACCTCTGTCAAAATGCCACTTTAGTGATCTTCCTTAGCAAAGACATTTCATGTGAATTATTTCCAACACTCACTGCTCTTAGTGAAGGCAGAGGAATATCAGAAAGCCTGTATTCCCCTGGATAGTGATAGGCCCAGCCTTTAAAATAGGAGCCCGAGAAGACAGAGCTCTCTGACCAGATGATGTATGGAGTCTGAGACTACTAAGCCTTCACCTAGCCCAGAGCCTGTCTCAGTTGATCCAGGGCTTAGTGACCCCAGGGTGGGGCATCATGGAAAATGAGCGCATTGCCAACAGCAGCAGTGTAGCCCACGGTGAAGCTCATGGAAGCTGCAGAGCTACCCTGCTTCTGCCTCGCCACCCAGAGAAGGCCAAGTGGGTAAAAGCCAGTCACACACTGCTCCCTTCTCCCTAGGACAGAGAGCACATAGCTGCTGCTACTGCTGCTCACTCAGCAGGAGCCTTGCCCCCTCAGATGTTTTTACAGTGCAGACTGAGACTGCTGTGGACTTACCCACTTGTGATCGAACCAGTCCTGATCTGAGGTCCAGGGTCAGCTTTTACCTAAGGAAACAGTAGTACATCACATTAGGGCATTAACTGATCCTTTATTCATCCAGTGGACGTGAATTGAATTATATTGTATATGCTGGATGGTGTGAAGATACAGAAACAAGAGGAGATGACCCCTGACCTCTAGGAGCTCATAATCTACCAAAAGAGATGGGAAGAATCAGTTTTTAGGGTGAGAGGGGAACTCATATTTGTTGCCAGTTTTCAGTGAGACTCTCACTCGATTTCAGCAAGAGCAGATGCACCTTTTAAAAATGTGTTTGACCAGTTTATGCTTCCATATAACATTTCACCTGAAGAATTTTGCTAAGAGGCAGTTGGGGGAACCACCTGAAGACTATTCTGAAATTTTTGGTAAAATGTGGTATTCATAAATGAATAACTTGATGGATATTGGGTCTTTCAAGGGAATGCCTGGATGAGTGACATTCACTTTTGGACTGGGCACTTTCTTTTCATTACTTAACTTTATTTAATTTTAGGTGTATAGGTATTTTGCCTGCATTTGTATGTGCACTGTGTGTATGCAGTGCCAATGGAGGCCAGCAGAGGGCATCATATCCTCTGGAACTGGAGCTACAGATGCTTGTTATCATCCATGTGGGTGATGGGGATTAAACCTGGGTTTTCTAGAAGAGCAGCTAGGGCTTTAATCACTGAGTATCTCTCCAGCCCTTATTTATTTATTTATTTATTTATTTATTTATTTTAATTTATTTGCATAGAGACAGTCTAATGTAGCCCTGGCTGGCCTCACACTCATCATATAGCCCAAGGATGGTCTTGAATTTCTAACCGTCCCACCTTCACCTCCCATTTGAAGGGACACCAGCCAGTAGGATGGAATGTTGGGAATCAAACCCAGGGTTCTGCATGCTGGACAAGCACGCTTCCAACAGAACTAAGTCTCTGGCTCTGGCTTTATCCTATTGAAGTATCATACTTCTGTTTTCAGAAATTACAGCAATTTTTACATTTGAATAATAGAAACCATCAAATCATTCATTGGAAATCTAGTTAAAAGTTCCTCTAAGGGGGCCTAGAGAGATGGCACAGCAGTTAAGAGCACTGACTGCTCTTCAATTCCCAGCACCCACATGGCAGCTCACAACTGTAACTCCAAGATCTGACAGCCTCACACAGACACATGCAGGCAGACACCAGTATTATGACAGTTGGTTCAAGTCTAAGTCTTCCGTTGTCCTTTATTGTCAGTGATGTCATCCCAGTAGGTAAGAAAGCTGTTCTTTGTTTGACATTGTTGTGAATTTGGGTAGAGGGTCCCCTAAGCCTAGAATTCAGGATTTGGTGTGTTTGTTTGGTTTTGGTTTTGTGTGTTTGTTTTTGTTGTTGTTTTGGTCTTTTCCTTTTTTTGAGACAGGGTTTCTCTACAGAATCCTAGCTGCCCTGGAACTAGCTCTGCAGACCAGGCTGGCCTGGAACTGAGATTAAAGGCATGTGCCACCACCGCCTATCGAATTTAGGGTATTTTTATTGTCTCACTTTGTTTTGGTTTTGTGACAAGGTGTTTCTGTTTCATGGGCTCCAGTGATTCTACCGCCTTAGCCTTGCAGCCTCCTGAGGAGCTCAGGGAGATCTCCATGCTGGCTTAGATAGGTGAACGCTTAAAAATTGCCTGTATGGCTGAGCAATACAAGAAAGAAGTTCATTGTAACAGCTTATTTAATTTTTCTAGTAATTTGGTGAGGAGGATAGAATCACAGCCCCCAGTTTATAGATGAGACTAAATTTGAGAGATCATGACATCCTACAAAGTACACGGGGCTAGAGAAATGGCTTGGCTTTAAGGAGTATTTGTTACATCTGGATGTGGTGTTGTGCTCCTTTAATTCCAGTGTCCTCAAAGCAGTGGCAGGTGGGTCTTTGTGAGTTCAAGGCCAGCCAAGGATACATAGTAAGACCTGTTTCAAAAAAGCAAAATAAACAAACAAACAAACAAACAAACAAATAAATAAATAAAATAAACAAAATAATACTTGCAGGATTTCTCTGTGTAGCTGTCCTGGAATTCACTCTGTAGGCCAGGCTGGCCTTGAGCTCAAAAAGATCCACCTGCCTCTGCCTCCTGAGTGTTGGGACTAAAAGTATGAGCCAGCATCACCTAGCCAACACTTGTAGTTTTTACTAAAAACCAGAGTTTGGTTCCCTGCACCCATGTGATGGCTTACAAACTTCTATAGCTCCAGTTCCAAGGAACATCACCTGGCTTCTATGGGCACCCCATGCACATGTGCATACTAACATGCAGAAACACATATGAATAACAATAAATATTAAAAAGAATGGACTGCCATAATAGAAATAGCTGAGACATTGGCCCAGCATAGTAATTTGCGCCAGTAATCTCAGTACCAAGGAAAAAAGGATGAGATCTTGGCAAGTTTGAGGCCAGCCTGGTCTACTAAGTGAATATGAAACCAGGCAGGAGACCACAGTGACACTGTCTAAAAATAAAAATCTGAGATATAACAATCCAGGCCTTCTGATTGAGGCTCACTACTCTTTCCATTTCCCATAGTGTGAGTTTGAGTCTGCCCAGGGCCTGCCTGACCTGATATTACAGTGGGAAAGCCTTCAACCTACCTTCCTCACGCTCTCTTTAAAAATGGGGGTAGTGGTGCCCCACACCTTTAATCTGAACACTCGGGAGGTAGCAGCAGGCAGATCTCTGTGAGTTCAAGGCCAGCCTGGTCTACAGATTGAGAGATCGAGTGCCAGGATATGCTCCAAAGCTACACAGAGAAGCCCTGTCTTAAACCCCCCCCAATAAATAAATAAATAAATAAATAAATAAGTGCAAAAAAAAAAAGTTACATAGTAGAATTTCAAACCAAGATAGTGTATCTCTATGGTGCCTGAATTTATCCTCTTCTGGCACAGAGATAACAGAGCTTCTAATGGTGAAAAGGCCACTTTATCTTCCTAACTCAGGCTTTCAAAGTTCTGGTCTACACAGCAAGTCCTGGGCCAGTAAGAGCTACATAGTGAGACCTTGTCTCAAAAAGAGAAAAAACAAAGTTACCAATTTTGTATATATTGATGTCCTTTTAGAGATTTTACCTGATGCCACACTGTCACCATCTCCCTGTACTAAGGAACAGAAGATATGAGTCCTTTCTTAGAGACAGAAAAATGGGTTGACTTGTGTTTTTTCTTTTCTGCCAGAGCAATTGAATTTTTGTTCCTGTTTTGTTTTGAGACAGGGTCTGTCTGTGTAGCCCAATCTGGCCTTGCACTAATGGCAGTCCTTGACTTCTCAAGTGCTCAGGTTACAGGTATAAACCACCATCATTGGTATTTTTAAGGATGGCCTATTTTCCATGCATACTGTTGTATATTTCTTTTTTTTTTTTTTTTTTCTCCCCTCAAATGCAATTTTCATACGTGGTAGAGCAGGAACACCACCATACCAAAAACAGAGATCAAATAGGGTCCTCTCCATGCAGAGTGGAAATTCAGCTTGTTGGCTATTTTCAGTCATTAGCTCAGGAATTCCCCTTCCTTGTTGCTGTATGCCATATAGTATGCAGGGTTAGAAACTCCTTATTGACTTAAATTCACCACTAGTTAGTTCACAGTACACTTGTTCTCTGTGTTCCACTGGAAAGGTTAGCTGTAGTTCACCCTGAGGGTGTGGTTTTGACCTTTCAGACTGGGTTAGCCTAATTCCCCCTCAAATATGTTCTAAGTTTAGAAGCTTTTTTAAAAAAAATGAAAACTTACTTTAAATAGGTCTCAAAATACCTTTAGGTTGGGCAGTCATTTACGTCTGCCTTTGCTTTGTGACTAAAACACTGGGATGATAATTTATCCATTCCTACCTCTTTCCTTCCCTAGTGAGAAAGGACCTTGTGGCTCGGAATAACAATATGGAGGTAGTGCCAAATTGCTGTTTCTCTGGCTGCAAATCTGCTTGCATTCAGGGTTGAAAGTACAGAACTCGTTTCTTGTTTTAAAAAGCCAGACATTGTGAGAGAAGAGCAGTGGTGTGTTTCTTTTAGGGAGGTCTTGAATACTTCGGCTTTTCACTCCTCCCCTGGGGTGTAGATTTGAAGGGCTGTAACCTAGAGCAAAGACTTTGAAAGTTGTGGGTTAGAGGACATAAGGTGACCTTTGCACCCTTAGACACAGTTCTGCATGTCTGTGTGGGGTGCAGATAAGTTCAGGCTCCTTAGAGATATCTTCATCTTGGTTTTCAGTGGACTTTTGAAATTCTACTGAGGAAGTAATTTCTTAGCTAGTGTATTAATCATGGATGCCTGCTAGCTCCTCTTAACTCTCAGTCTGCTCTCTCCACAGCCATTTTATAAGGCACTTTACAGAGTAGGAGGGGCTAAGAGCCATGGACAAATGTTTGCATATACTGTCTGCTCTTCCAGGACTAATTTGTTGACATTACACCTTTTGATTTTGTTCAGCCTGCTTTGAATTTCATGTTTGTTCAGAATTTGCCAAGAAGGTTCTATTAGTTATGGATTGTATACACATAGAGTGCCCAGGCGCGAATAGCTTTCTCCAAGAGCATGCATGCACACATTTTGTGTGTGTGTGTGTGTGTGTGTGTGTGTGTGTGTGTGTGTGTGTGGTGTTTGGTGGACAATACCAAACACTGGGTTTGTTTTTCTGTCATTTCTATGCACTAGTGACTTGGTCTCTTTGCTCTTTCTAGGTAAATATGCAGAGGACATTTTCGGAGAGATTTGTACTCAGGCAAGTGCCTTTGCCTCCCGGGTAAACTCCCTTGCTGAGCGGGTTGACCGAGTACAAGTTAAAGTCACTCAGCTGGATCCCAAGGAAGAAGAAGGTAAGGGAGCTGAGCCAGAGCTGCAGGCTCTGCTGATTGGGGTCTGAGAACTCGGCCCCTAGTTTGTTAAAAAGCAAGGGGAGAAACCAGAGAGACTGGTACAGCTCTGCTTTGAAGTTACATATGCCTAGATGGTATAGAGAAGCTTTTCAGTTCTACCACACCCCCACAGTCCCTTTCTCCCATTCCCCAGTCCCCTTGTTCTTAAATCTCCTTTCTCTCAATACTGTTTTGCTACCATAAAAGTACGTGGAAGATTCGCTTTACCTAAAGCGAGGCCTGCGAGATCTGGCCACATAGTAAACCTTTGTGTTGCTTCATTCTGTTCAGTCATGAAATGGCTGGGCTGCTGACAGCCTGTGGGGCTTCCCCAGAGCAGGAGGGAAAAAAACCTGGCTGCAGATGGCTGCAGCCAAGAAACACAGCAGCTGAGGCCTCTCTGACTAGTGTGACTCAGGGCTTGCTCAAATAGCCTGTCGTCCATTTTCTAACGCCTTCCATCTTCCCAGTGTCACTACAAGGAATCAACACTCGAAAGGCCTTCAGAAGCTCTACCATCCAAGACCAGAAGCTTTTTGACAGAAATTCTCTCCCAGTGCCTGTCTTAGAAACCTATAACAGCTGTGACGCTCCCCCCCCTCTCAACAATCTAAGTCCTTACAGGTAACATCTCTCTCGTGTGTGTGTGTGTGTGTGTGTGTGTGTGTGTGTGTGTGTGTGTGTGTGATTCAAAACACTACAATGTCTAAAATATGTAAAGATAATGTTTATATCAGAGAATCTTATTGAGCTTACTGTCTACCCCAGAGGTGCTTATGACAGCAAAGACAGAGTTCACTCTTCTTTGGTCTCTGAGAGACACCATCTGCATCTACTATGTATTGAAAGTTTGCTGTAACATTTCATGCTGCAGGGTTTACTTCGGTGAAAGCAAGTCCATCTGGATTCCATCCAAGGAATTTAGTTATTACAGAAGCAAAAGGACTTGTTAGTAGGCAGTCCTGCAGCATGGATTCCCAAGGGCTGCAATCTAGCACGGCTTCCACTTACTGGGAAAACTCTGGATTCCCAGATGTTTGGTCAAGTTAGTGGGACCAGTCTCAGATGGCTGTTCTCGGCTCCGAGAGCATGGAGAGTAATTGGCACCCTTCCATGTGAATGTCGGTCACTTCATTTTAAACACCCTTTGGATATTTTCTTCTACAAGGACCTTCTTTGCTGTAGATAGATATGGAAAAGGAAGATAGCCTTACAGATGACTTAGAGTCCTCCCCTCTGGTGATTTGGTAATGTTGTCATCATGCACAGACCAGCTGAACAGAAGCAGAAAGTGAATATTTATTTTGCTTTTATCCATAAATAACTTTGGAATAAGTATAAGGCAATTATAAGTAGCTAGAGGTGGATGCTGTCTATCAAACATGGGTACACTACAAAGCAGTGTTTCTGTGCATGTACCCCTGCGAATTTCAGGACACTGGCCTGTTCAGAGAGCCTCAGATAGGAACTTGGTAGCTTTTCACACAGACAGAGAAGAGGTTCAGAGAATTTGCTCTTTGTTACTGGTATATGAAGTCATGTGGCTGTCACACTTTAGTCTGATTGAGTTTGGATAGACTTGTGTGACAGAAAGGAATGACATACCTCCTAATACTGAAAGGGCAAGATACAGCATTTATATGGTGGGACAGGATAAACAAATAATATTGAGATATTTCACCTTTCTAGAAACAGTTTTGTTTTTGTTTTGTTTTGTTTTGACACAAAATACCAGAACTAGTATCTCCTCTCAGTTATCTAGACTTGGCCTAAGACGCAGAGGTGTCTCTAACTTAGAGCAAGATTTAGTTAATGTAAAAATTATTAGTGTCCGGGCTGGCAAGATGTGTTAATGGTTAAGAGCACTGGCTGTTCTTCCAAAGGTCCTGCATTCAATTCCCAGCAACCACATGGTGGCTCACAACCATCTATAATGAGATCTGGTGCCCTCCTCTGGCCTGCAGACATGCATGCAAGCAAAACACTGTATACATAATCTTCTTTTTAAAAAAAGAAAGAAATTATTAGTGTCAGAGCCTGGAGAGATATTCCAGCGATTAAGAAACATTAGCTGCTCTTGCAGAAGATCCAAGTTCAGTTCCCAGCACTCAAATAAGGCAACTCACAACTACCTGTAACTGTAGTTTCAGGGGAATATAACACACCCTTCTGGCCTTTGTGGGCACCCACACACATGTGTATACATACATGGAGACACATAATATAAATGAAAATAAAATAAATCTAAGGCATTTTAAAAAAGGAAGTATTAGTTTTCAACTTAGAAGTATATTCTGTGTGTTTTGAAAGACAAGTAGAATTGCTTTTCAGAGTTTGGATTTGTTTGCTTTTATCAATTTGTTTGTTTGTTTGTTTGTTTGTTTGTTTGTTTGTTGGAGTCAGCTTCTCTCTATGTAGCTCTGACTGCCCTGGAACTTCAGACTCAGCCTTTTATGTTTTGTTTTGTTTTGTTTGACATGTGCGGTTCTCTTTGTGACAGGTTCTCTCTACATGGTCTAAGCTGGACTTGAACTGACACTTCTCCCTGCCTCCCGAGTGCCAGGGTTATAAATGTGCATCACTAGCCACTGGCTTCCAGTTTTGTTGTTGCTGATTTGTTTTGTTGGTTTTGGTTTTGGTTTGGTTTTGTGAGACAGGGTTTCTCTGTGTAGCCCTGGCTGTCCTGGAACTCACTCTGTAAACCAGGTTAGTCTAGAACTCAGAGATCCACCTGCCTCTGCCTCCCAATGGACCTTTTGGTTTTAAAAGAGTTGACCATTGTGCTCAGTGGGTCCCCTTGGATTGGTATTGGACACTGAGCTGCTCCGGAAGGGAGCAGGAAGTAGCAGTGTGCTCTGTTCTTTCTCTGCATGAGTGCACGGGTTTCAGATGGGTGGGAAAAACCCCAGTGCTTCCTACTGAGTCCTGGGAAACAGGCAGGGAAAGGGAACCAGTGGTGGAAATCTCCTTAGAGGTGCACAGTATCCAGATCCCTTTAGGAAGCTATCTGTGACGCTGCTGCAGATGATTAGAAATAATCGGAATTCCTGCTGCTCTAGCCTGTTCTTGCCCTGACCATGCAAATTCCTGTAGGGGAATTGAAGGTATGGCAAAGGTTTGTTTGGGGCCATTGAAAATCCTGTGTGGGCAAGGAAATATGCAATCGATTTGAATGACTTCCTGAATCCTTAGTGTAAAAACTGCTAACTGGTTGGTATTTGGAATATTGGATTTGGTTGGGAGCTCATCTGTCTACTGACAGCTACTTGTCTTCATTTCTATCCCAGGGATGATGGAAAAGAGGCACTCAAATTCTACACCAACCCTTCATACTTCTTTGATCTTTGGAAGGAGAAGATGCTGCAGGACACCAAGGATATCATGAAAGAGAAGAGAAAGCATAGGGTGAGGGGAAAGGGGCCTCTGTTCTACACATCAGTAGGCACGATTGTGGAGTGGGGATAAAAAGAAAGCCAGTCTTATGTGAAGTAATTCCAAGTGGCTGCTTGCTTGGATGCCAGGTAAAATTCTTTAAAAAAAGAATGTGTCCACACCAAATACCACCAGGATGAGAAAGTATAAATCACACCAAAAATGTGCTTGTTCCCATGGTACTATTAACAATTGAGTATATTTGAGCTGAGTTTTAGAAATTGACTTTTCTATTCACCATTTATTTTTCTTGCAATTTGCACCTGACTCTGCTGGACACTCTGCTAGCCTGGTCCCATCCCTGCCGGTTTTGCAGCTCATTTCTCAGAGACAAGCACCAGGTTCTGCAATATTTGGTTTACAACAGAAGGTTAACCCCTTCACTACTGGGTGGGTGGGGCCAGGGGCTGCCCGGTTTGTAGAGATGCTTCTCTCTCTTTAGGCTCCTGGTGCTGTGTGACCTGCCAGCTTTGACCTCACAATCCCATTAGCATGGCTGTCAGCGGGCCCAAGAGAGTGCCAGAGGCTAGTGCAGCTGCATGAGCTGGAAAATCCTTCATTGGTTTTTGTTTTGTTTTTGTTTTTTAACTGTTTCCTTTATCTGCCCCAGATCTCTAGAGCTGCCAGTCCTCATCCCTTGACTGACCTTTGTGGCACAGCAAATAACAAAAAAGTGTTTACTAACTTCCTAACAATTAAAATGCTTAAAGATGTGAAACAATTACCCAGAGAGGTAGCTGAGGCTCCTTTTTGCTAGAGGTGCTTGTGTGTGAGACTGAGCAAATGCTTTGCCCGGGAGGTGGTTTGAATTGGACAGCCTCTAGGTCACTGCAAACCCGGTAGTTCTGTAAATTCGGCTGTTATCATGTGTTGTCTAGGCAAATCATCTCATGAGTGTGTGTCCATGAAGAATTTTAATGAAGCACTTGGGAAAATGTTTTACAAAGGCTTTTCTGTTCCTTTTCATTATAGAAAGAAAAGAAAGATAATCCGAATAGAGGGAATGTAAACCCACGTAAAATCAAGACACGTAAGGAGGAGTGGGAGAAAATGAAGATGGGACAAGAATTTGTAGAGTCCAAAGAAAAGCTGGGGCCTTCAGGGTAGGTGATGCTTTATACCATTCTTTGAAGGGGTTGGGGACCTCAGGACAATAGACGCGATACTTTCCACGCCCTCTGAAATCTAGCTGTCGGGTTTAGGCCAATACAGCTGTTAGTCCACTACTTTTAAGTGCATCCATCTGGTGATTAAAATGTCTGAATAAGTGAAGAGACTCAGCAGTTGCTGTGAGGTGACTGGAGTGGTCTAAGAGGGAAGACCAGTGGCTTCCAGTGCTGTTCCTCTGTCAGAATCTGGTATACCTAAGGTCTCAGAGGAAAAAAAGCAAGAAAAATGGTCTTTGGGGGGGGCTTTGCTTCCAGAGCACACAAGGTTGTACTGAAGGGCTAAGTGGGGGGGGGGGTGGGCAGCAGGCAAACCTTCCACATTACCAAAAGCCAGTCATTGTCAGTCTTGGGAGAGAGGCTAGCCAAAGGAACTAAAAGCATACCTCAGAGTCAGTGTGGGAAAGGTTGTTGGGCCGCTGTGGAGGCTATATATCTCTGTGGGAAGTGGGGGATGTCATCCTGACCCATTTCCCAATACCAAATCACACTGGAGGTTTAAAGGGGGAGAATGGATTTAAAGCTTGGTTTGATGCTTATCCTGATGTCTGACCCCTGTGACATTCAAAGCCAAGTCACCATGACTGCTTGGCGTGCGCGTCACCCTGGCTTTTCCTCTAAAGTCATTGCATTCTGGCTGTCAAAGAACCATGCCAGCCCATACTGGGTGTTGAGGAGTGATAAAAGGAAAGAGTTGAGTTGTTCTTGCTTTTAGGAATAACTCTACCATGAAAATCTTGACTTTTAAAAATCTTGACACTTGTGACACTTGTTCTTCCTGGATTCAGAGGCTTGTTTTATAAGCATGATGAAGACAGAGAAAGGAGAAAATGACCTTTCTACAGAGAAACCAGTACTAAGGGTGCCTTCACTGATCTCACTACCCAGTAAGGGGCCATTTCGTTCCACAGTCCCATCCCATTCTAATAGGCACACACAATAGGATTAGTGATTCTGAGGCCATAATGCCAGCTGTCAAAATGTATGTCTCCCAACCTGGTCAACAGAGCTAGTTCCAGGACCGCCAAGGCTATACAAGAAATATGTGACTCGTTTTGAGACTTGGGTAGTGAGGATGAGGAGTGGTACCCTACCCCCACTTTCTTATTTTCCAGGAGGTTTAGAATTGGCTGTGTGCCTGGTCTATAAGAACATGGTTGTGGGTGAAGCTGTAAAGAGGTGTGCCCAGGTTTGGGGGTTTTTTTCACAGGAGAGCGTCATCTGACTCGATTGCTTACCTATATCTCTGTTCCTGGGACCTGCTTGCTGAGCTCTGTAGAACCTGGTGGTGGTATAAAGGAGAGGAATAGAAGGCAGAGCATGCCAGCTTTGCTAGCTGGTGCCCAGTGTTCTTATGCTAATATATAGGCTTTCTGCTAGATGTGTTGATGCTTGTACAAAGTTTTGATGTTTATCCAGAGCCAATTCACCTAGGGCCCAGTGCTCTGAGGAATGGGTTTTCATGCAGCTAGCTCCAGCACCCTGCTTTAAACGACCTCTCATCATGTGATAGAGGGTGTGGCAGAGAAACCACATTTACTACCACATGGCAACCTGCATTCATCTATGGCTTGATTTCACAATCAAATGCATCCTTAGCCTTTGAACACTCCGGGGACTTGCCTACCTCAAAATCAGGCTATGTGCCAGTCACATGTTTGCAACTAACCTGTGGGAATTAGCTTCATTCTTTGTTGTAAGGTTTTGGGATTCAGATTTAGCTGCACCTAATATTTGGGAGAACATTTAAAAGAACTGCTGGGTTTGATTTTAGACAGACAGACAGACAGACAGACACACATTGGCATGTATATACCACACTGGTCTCACAGTCACAGAGATCACCTATCTTTGCCTCCCCAATGCCATGCTACCATACCTAGCTTAAAGTACAATTTTTGTGTAACACGAAACACATGGGGAATCTCCTTGTTTTATTCCTCCTAATAACTTTTGTGTCGGTGTGGTGTCTTTTAATAGGAAAAGAAAGAGCCACTCAAGCTCTGTGTGTTTAAACATGTTTTGGTGCTTTGGCTGGAACTGGACTCTCTAATGACCACCTTGACATTGGGTATGTTATCAGATACTCATCCGCCTTGGTGTACCAGAATGGCAGCATTGGCTCTGTTGAGAACGTGGATGCAGGCAGCTACCCACCGCCACCACAGTCAGACTCCACCTCCTCACCTTCTCCTTCCTTCTCTGAAGACAACTTACCTCCCCCACCAGCAGAATTCAGGTAAATGGCAGAACGTCTCTATCCATCCTGGGTAATAAAACACTCGAAAACAGAGTAACAATTCAAAATCTAGGCCAGGACCACTAACATGACTTCAGGCCAGAATGTGTAGATAATAGAAATAACATTTATTAAGCGTTGGCAGTGTTGTCACCCCCATGTTACAGGTGAGTGATCTGTTGAGCACACAAAGGTCAGTGAACTGACCGACCTAAAGTGAGTATCAGCTTTCATGAACTACCAGGACGGGGAACCTAGTAAACAGTCATCTCCTGCTGCTCAGTTCACTTCTCTGTTCCCTTTACCCCTCAGAAAGCATGAGCTGAGTGTAGTGACTGACACAAGTAATCCCAGTGAAATTTAAGGCTAGCCTGGAGTACATGTGAGTTCTAGGCCATCAGCACTACATAGCAGGGGGAGGGGAACAATGAACCAAGGGAAAGGAAATAAGACTATGTGACTTCCAGTCTGTTCCTTTGAGTATTTATTTGGCTGATGTGTGCAAAGCATTGCCCATGTAGGCTAGGAGGGCCTGAGGGTTGTTCATCTCCTCTGTTCTCTCCCACTGCCTGAGGAGTGGGCCTTCGAAGGTGCTCCTTTCTCCCTGGATACTGCTTAACTAGTGGCTGCATATGTTGAAGGGCTCAGGTGGAGACCTAAAGTAGTGCTGCCCTCTTCCTCTCTCCCATCCTCAGCCCTTCAATCACTTCACCCAAATCTCCCTCCAAATCACAATTTTTGTTGTTGTTGTAGTTTTGGTTTTTCGAGACAGGGTTTCTCTGTGCATCATTGGCTGTTCTGGAACTCCTGTAGACCACCAGGCTGGCCTTAAACTCACAGAGATCTGCCTGTCTCAGCCTTACCAGTGCTGGGATTAAAGGCGCAAGCCACCACCGCCTGACCCCAAATCTCTTCTTGCTGGTGTCAAGATGTTGCTAAGAGGCTTTGAAGGTCTATGGAAATTTCCAAGATGGGTGCTTCTTTATTTTATTTTATTTTTTTTTTTTTTAAATAGAGACAGGGATTCTCTGTAGCTTTGGAGCCTGTCCTGGAACTCACTCTGTAGACCAGGCTGGCTTCGAACTCAGAGATCTACCTGCCTCTGCCTCCCTTCATGTGCTGGGATTAAGGTGTACGCCACCAACACCCGGCTTGATTTTGGTTTTTAAGACAGTTTTCTTTATGTATCCCTTGCTCTCCTGGGACTCTCTGTGTAGATCAAGCTATCCTCAGACTCAAATAGAGCCATCTGCCTCTGTCTCTGGAGTGCTGGGATTAAAGGCTTGAGCCAGCATTCCTGGTAGGGTGCTTTTCTAAGCAGTAGCTCTTAGTGCAGGGCAGGTGAAAGGGACAGGAAGAAAACCTTTGTCTTAGAAGTGAGACCTTGAAACTAGAGCCTCTTATCTGATCTGTGAAGTGAGCTTCCATCCCTCTTTCAAACCTGAGTGGAGAGTTAGCTGGGAGCTGGGTGGGGGGGTGCATGCCTTTAATCCCAGCACTTGGGAGGCAGAGGCAGGAGCATCTCAGTGAGTTTGAGTCCAGCCTGGTCTACATAGCAAGTTTTAGGCCAGCCAGAGATACATAGTGAGACCCTGTCTCAAATAAACAAAGCCAGTCATGGTGACTCAGGCCCATAATTTTAGCATGTGGGTGGCCAAAACAGGAGATTATCATGTGTTCTAGGCCAGCCTAGACTAAGCTCCTATTTCCATTTGGCCAACTCCAAGTAGATTTTTGCCCCCACCAAATCCAATGAGTATTCAGAGCCTAAGAAACAACACACTGGATGGATAGGGCTTGGTTTTTTTATTTATTTATTTGTATATTTGTTTGGGGTTTTTTGTTTTTCTAGATAAGGCTTTTCACTCTACAAACCAGGCTAGCCTCAAACTCAGAGATACTCTGCCTCCCCCACCACCTGGCTTTGAAGTTTTGTTCTAGCTCTTTCCTGTATGTATTTAGGTCTAGCTCTAGGCTTAAAATGACAGTGACCCATGAGCCACCCTCTCTAAGAGGGTTCAGGAAGGAGCCATCTCCTGGAAAGCTAAGGCTAAAAGGACCTAAGAGATGTCTCTGCAGCTTTGCCTGCCAGGGCAATCCTCTGATATTTCCTTCAGTTTCTGGCTGAACCCTCCTGTGCTGGAAAGTTCTTTCCCCACAGTGCTGCTCATTTCCATCTGTCTGAGCCACAGTGAAATGAGAGTCAACTAAGAAGGGCCTGAGCTTATAGATAAGTCTGCCTCTGGGCAAGTTGGCATCGTGAAAATGATGGTGAGTCTTGTCTTCTTGAACTTTTAGCTACCCTGCAGACAACCAAAGAGGATCTGTCTTGGCTGGACCCAAAAGAACCAGCGTGGTCAGCCCAAGCCATCCACCCCCAGCTCCTCCTCTGGGCTCTCCACCAGGCCCCAAACCTGGTTTTGCTCCACCACCTGCCCCTCCCCCTCCCCCTCCGATGGGTGTGCCGCCTCCTCTTCCACCTATAGGGTTTGGGTCCCCGGGGACCCCTCCACCACCATCACCTCCATCCTTTCCACCTCATCCTGATTTTGCTGCCCCTCCTCCACCTCCCCCACCACCGGCAACTGACTACCCGATGCCACCACCTCCCTTGTCCCAACCATCTGGAGGGGCTCCTCCCCCTCCCCCACCTCCTCCCCCTCCAGGGCCCCCGCCTCCCCCCTTCAGTAGTGCTGACGCCCAGCCTGCTGCACCACCACCACCTCTTTCTGATGCCACCAAGCCCAAGTCCTCCTTGCCTGCTGTGAGTGATGCACGTAGTGACCTGCTTTCTGCCATCCGCCAAGGTAAGTCCCTGTGGGGAGCCAAGGACATGCACCCTTTCTGAAGCTGGGGTGGGGTGAGAGACTAGGACCTCAGAGGTGGGGGTGGGGCTTCCCTAAGGGTGCTCAGATGAGGAGTTCTTTCTACGTTTGTTAAATGTGAGTTATTTTTACCATGGGATCCTGGAATTCCTTGAAGTGAGCCTGTTGTGTATGTTTCCATACTTTTTCTTGGGGAAAGATCCCCAGCAGAAAATGAATCAGTGTCTCAGTGGCAACTTTTGAGCCGGACTCTGTTGCAACTGTCGTCTCTACCCTCTCATCTCCCCTTCCCCTCTCTCCCAGCCATCAGCTGCCCCTTCTCCACCCCCCCCCCCCAGGCTGTCTGTCTGTCTCCCTCTCCCTCTTTTTCATTGGCCTCAAGGGTTTGGTGTGGTTTGTCCTGTCGGTGACTTTCTGGGCCCTACCATAGCTAGGGACTTTGAGCAGTCTCAGTGCTTACCTGACAAGGTATGGTGGTGGTCCTCCTTCAAAAGCCCGGTGAGAAAAAGGCCAGAGATGCCCATAACCCAGGGATGTAGACGCCATAAGGTCCGTCTTTCCTTCTTTTCTTGCTTCTGTAAGAGTTCTTTCTGTCTTTTACAACCCTGCCCTGATCATCGGCCATTACTCATACTCATTCTTGAGGGTTCCTAGGCTAGGGCTGTGCTTCTTAACTCTGCTCCCTCTCCCACCAGGGTTTCAGCTTCGAAAGGTTGAAGAGCAACGGGAGCAAGAGAAACGTGATGTCGTGGGCAACGATGTGGCCACCATCCTGTCTCGTCGAATTGCTGTTGAGTACAGCGACTCGGAAGATGACTCCTCTGAATTTGATGAAGACGACTGGTCGGATTAACTTTCTTCCTGCTGCCCACATTCCTTTTCCTGTCCTTCCTACCTGCCTTTTTTGATACCGACCGTAACAGTCTCATGGGGGGAAGAAAGGGAGGACAAATGATTGCAAGGGCCAAAGCCTTCCGCGGAGCAACCAAAGATCTAGCTGAGTGCTTCCTTCAGATCACCGTCTATTTCTCTCCCTTTCCCTGACTGTGAACTCTTGAGAGTTCATAGCTGAGCTGATCCCTCTTCTCCTCAAGTGACTGTTAACTGTTGAAAGGAAGGAAAAACCCTACAGCAGATCCCTTTGGTTGGGTTTCAACTGGAGATAGTGCCTTTCCCCTAATAACCCTTTTAACCCATGGAAACCCTGCCTCGAAACCCTTACATTCGGCTACTTCGAATAATGCTATCCATCTCCTGTTCTTAAAGCAATGGGTGTGGCCTGTGTGGACAAAAGTGGCCCCTTTTCTATACCCTGAGAGTATAGCGTAGGCCAAGTGCCCTGGCAACTAGACTGCCACACCTCTGTCCCTCACTCAGCCCTTTGTAGCAGGTAAGGCTGCTTCTGTTCAGCCCTGTCTGGATGTCTTTGTTCCAGAAGGCATTAGGCCCCAAAATGTCTCACTCCTTTGCCTAGAAGTGACGCTGGGGCTGTCGCCTTCCTCCCATGCTCCCTCTTAGTGAGTGTGGTGTTCCTTTGTATGTCCCTCCCTCACCCCGTGTGCCTTTAGACTGCACAGCCCAGTTTTAACCTCTGATATTCATGACCAAACTAACCCTGACACACGGGGACCTGGGCCCCTGCTGCCTTGTCAGGAGCGAAACTTGAAGGTGTGGCACGGCAGGACTGGAAAAGAATGGAATCCCTTGGGTCCTGCACTTTCAGGATGCTGAGGCCAAGGTGAGAAGTGACTCTCCCAAGGTCACACAGATAGAGATAGAGCAAGAGCCCAGGCTTCCTGTTTCCAAGTCACCTGTGTTTCCTGGGACCAAATAATGAGAGCTGCTGGAGTCTGGGCAGAGCAGCCATGGCTGCTTTCTCCTCAGCCTCCCGATTGCAGGGGTCTCGATTGGAGGGCTCACAGTCTGTGCCCGCCCCACTAGTACAGCTCTGACACTCACAGCCTCCCTTGTAACCGTTCCTTTCCCCTTTCTGTCTCCAGTCATGTGGCCTGGGAGCTGTGCTGGGGACCGGGGTAGAGAGGAGGAGTGGGCAGGCAGCCTTGGCAGGTGCAGTTTTCAGCTCACTGCAGCTCCTTCCCGTTTCATTTCCCCAATTTAAGAGTAGGTTCTGCCAGCTGTAGAGACTTTGGTCCCTCAGGCTGGCAGTCTCAGCAGGTAACTGCCTGGGGGGTGGGGCTGACAGCCATGAAGAAGGCTGAAAGGCAGGACATGGGGTCTTCTTCCTGGCTCCCCGACTCACTGTGCATGGTGATGTAGACTCCTTTACCCTCCCTTCCCAGAACTAATACACAGGTGCTATTATTCAGGGAAAAACTGGTCAGCTCTGGCCAACAGCAAGGTTTCTTCTCTCTGCCCCAACTATTGTGTGGCCTGTTGTGCTGAAATCGGCTTCTCTGGCTTCAGAGCCTGAAACAAAGAGAAACAGGATCTGTCTCTACCCAGCACAGCAAATGGTTGTAGTAATTGCCAAAGCCCTCATAAAGCCCTCCGGCTTGAGGAGAGTGCAATCACGGGCACTACCGCCTGCACTGGCTCAGCACCTCCCTTCTGCCTCCGCTCTTGAACTGGAGGTAGTGAGCTCTAGCAGGTGCCAGCAGGCCCTCCTGCTGTGGCCACTCCAGAGCGTACTGTCTGTCCCCTCCCCTCCCCGATTTCAGGTCTGGCACAGGGCTTGGCACTCCATGCTGGGTATGTTTCCCACCCTGTGTCTTAGAAGCTGAAGGTGCTTTCATCAGAACCTTAAAATGGCTGTTAACCCCGACTGCAGCCCTGCAGGGGCTGGAGAGGCAGGGGAGGGCAGTGGTCCTTCCAAATAGAAGTCCTGGGGCCTGGCCAGGCCAGGGTTTGTGCCTAATGGTTTTGACTAGATTACTCCCTTCCTCCCACTCTCCGGGAAAGGGGAGCCAGAGCCACTCACTGTGGTTCTGTTCCGACCTTGAAGGGGTGGTATTGGCCTGGCTTCTGGAATGGACCGAGTCAGGAAAGACTGGGGGCGGGAGGAGATGGGGAGGGGCCCTGTCTGCGGAAGGTAGGATTAGATCATTAGCTCAGTGACCTCCTAGGGTTTCGATGTGCTGTGTTCTCATCCTACAGCTGGTTTGGTAATGATCTGCAAGTCCCGGAGAGCAACAGCACAGCTCTGCCTGCCGCTCTCATTAAAATCCATGCAGCCAAGCTCTGTGCTGCTTTGTAGCAGCCGGCCTTGCGGAGCCTCCTCAGCTTGGGGGGCTGGGGACCCAGCCAGCCGAGAGGTCCTCTACGCTCTACTTAGGCGCATGTGTACAGAAAAATTACAACATGCTTCTTTAAACCCAGAGCCCTTTAAAATAAGAAAGGACCCAGTGCAGATAGGTGTGTTTATAGAATCCTGTAATTGTAGAATACAAAGTTTAGTGATTATTTAAGCTGGGCTAAGGCTGTAAGAGTATGAAGCAGTGTCCCATAAGGACTCTTAAGTGCTGAAGCCAAGGAGCCACCTCCCTTCCCTTCCTGGTCTGCCTGGCCCAGGGGGCCTGCCCCCATTCCTGTGGCCCAGGGGCCCAGCTTGCAAGTCAGTAGTGTCAGAAGTGACTTGTGGCTTTGCCTTGGTCGTGAGATGATTTCATTCCAAGGGTGGGGGTAGGGGGGACCCCTTGGAGGCTCAGAGCAGCTGGCCCAAGCTCCAGCTCGCCTCCAGTGGACGCTCGAGCGCCCTCAGAAACGACCCTGGCCAATGTCACCGCAGAGCTGAGGCAGTGTTGTCAGGGCTAATGTGAAATCTCTTCCCGTGGCGCCGATCCTCCGACTCCACAGCGCCAGCTTGGACAGATTGAGGTCTCTGTGGCTTTGGTGACCCTGCTTAAGCATTCCCACCGTGTCCCTGCTCTGTACTAGGGATGCGTCTGCTGCAGCCCCTTACTTGACCTCAGGGCCTGGGGAGGGAGGCAGTGTACCAAGGGCCAGGCGCTCCAATTCAGGAGATATGTCAGCCTTCTTGGGGGCATCAAGCTTTGGTCTTGGCCGGTGCCCACCCGACCTGGGACCAGGTATTGCAGAGGGAGGTGCCTCCTGAGCTTCGTGCCACATTCACTTTAATAGGGCCTCGGTGAAGGCCGGGAACAACTCAGTTACCGTATTAACTTTATTCAGTTAATTCACTTGAGAAACTAACCAATTTTTACTTTCTGCCTAGAATGATGTACACATAGGAGAGAAAGCTATCATGCTCCCAAAGTGCCTTGTTTTCTCTGATATAAATATATTTATAAGGACATATTCCGGTAGGTTCTTGGATGTGTTTCCCACATCAAGATTTTGTGAGCTATTATATAGTGGGGTTACTGTCTGAAAATAGACCCCTTTCTCCTAAAGATTAGGAGGGGGCATCTGAGTAGTGAAATGGACCCACCTTCACAGTGGCCCTTTTTTCTACCCCTTTCATACCAGTAAAAGAACACCCACAGGCCGGGTGGTGTCGTCACTCTCCTTTAATCCCAGCCCTTGGGAGGCAGAGGCAGGCAGGTCTGTGAGTTTGAGGCCAGTGTGGTCTACAAAGCGTGTTCAGGATAGCTAGGGCTGTTACACAGGGAAGCTCTGTCTCTAAACAAGTAAAAGTAACAGCCACATTTTTTGGCGTGTTTGAGGTAGACCAGGCTGTCCTTGGACTTGCTACATAGCTGACTGACACTGGCCTCAAACTGCTGATCCCCCTGCCTCAGCCTCCTGAGTACAGGAATTACAAGGCATTTTGCACCTGGCTAGGACAACCAAATTTTTGTTGTTTCAAGTCTGGTTTTATTTGCTTCTCTGTCAGGTTCATTGTGTGTATCATATTTGTACTCCAGTGACCTGAAGTTTCCATGTAACTTTTATGTATACACATGAATAGTTTAAAATGCCAACATTTTCAATAATTTCATAAAATCTTCATAGCCACTCAGTCACCTCTGGTGTGTGTTTATGTATGTGGGAGAAGGGATCAGAAGAGGCAGCCTTGGGGGACACAGGTGGGTGAGGGAGCTCTAAGGGGTCCAGCCTGGGTGGGCCCCAGAGCAGGAGGCTTCTAGCACAAGGGCCTTCGGTGAGGACAGCCCTGTCCCTAGAGCCGGCTGCCCACAGCTCCTTGCATCAGGCAGGAGAGGTGTACACTGAATACTGATGCTGCCTCCCAACATCTGGCGGGCATCTTGTCTGCCTCTCAGACCCAAGCAACTTACCTTAAATAGAACGGTTTACAATGGAATCCGATAAAAAAAAAAAAAAAAAAAAAAAAAAAAAAAAAAGGTTTGGGCTGTACCACGCCCCCTTGCTTGCCTGAGGAAGAAT
Organism: Phodopus roborovskii; assembly: GCF_943737965.1. NCBI lineage: Eukaryota > Metazoa > Chordata > Mammalia > Rodentia > Cricetidae > Phodopus > Phodopus roborovskii. The sequence goes on from NW_026126448.1 coordinate 20,891,803, forward strand.
GAGGGGGCTAGGTTTGTATTCTGGACCCCCACCCCCCCCAAAAAAAAATGACCTGCCCAGGAAGCAAGGGTTGTTTGGAGCACAGCTGCTGTAGGTTACTGTCCCTGGGGTTAATTTATGAGCAGACACCCAATTCGGGGCCCAGCAGACACAGTGGGGTGGCCTCGGGAAGATGAGAGGGACCAGGGTCGGAGGCACAGTGGGTCACCATGCCTGCTGTTCGCAGAGTCACCCACAGGCGTCCCGGGAGAGGGGGCAGAAGTTTTGAATTGTCAGCAAAGTGCTGCGCCAGCCGCTCTGAGCTCATCGCTGGAGGTGGGGTGCCCGGGAGGGGGCGCGGAGCCCCTCGCTCCCCTCCCATGCTGCCTGTTTAGTCAGCACTTGGCTGCCGGAGCTGGTGACTGACAGGCAGCCAGCCGCCTGCCCTGGCAGAAGACAAAATGGTGTCGGAGCCGCCCTTGGAGGGATGGGAGGGAAGGAGTGTTCTGGGAAGCTGGAGGTCCGCGCCTGGATGCCGGCTCCACTGCTGCCGCTTGGAAGCCCTGACCCTGTGCGAATCGTTTCGCCTCCTGGAACTACTCTCATCTCTGGGGAAATGGACATTTACTGGGCACCCACTACCTGCTATAGGCAGCATAAGCTTAGTTTCGATCTTTAAAGGCAGGAGTCTCCTGTTTGATGAGAGGTGAAGCGAGTTGCCTGCCATGCCATTTACACTGGGGAGTGCCTGTGTCTAAGGTCTTAGCTCTTATCGGCCTCACCCACTCTTCCCCTTCCCGTGCTCAGTTTTACAGGTGCAGTAGCAGGTGAGGGTTATTTTTGCTCCAAAGTCAAGCAAGCTTCACTGAGGGCCCAGCCACCTTCGACCTTTGGAGGGGAAGTAGCCTGTGCCCTTGGCTACCTGGAAACAACGTGGGTTCCCTAGGCATGGGCTCCATGTGGGTGTGGCCTGCCCTGTTCACACATGCACACTTTCATTTACACACATTTTCCGTGAGTGGCACACAGTCCGGGCCCAGGAACTCATGCACATATTGTGTACAGAGCTCTGCTCTTGTGCAAAACAAGGACACAAGTCAGCACACAGCTACAGGAACTGGCATAATTGCAGGCACATCTCAGCCCTCAAGAGCCTCGGTGCTGGCTGGCTGCCTCGCCCAGTTGCTCACTGCCCCCTCCTGGCCACCTTTTCACCCAGGCAACCTGGCACCATTTCCTGAAGTTCTGCTCAAGATGATTGGCAACCAGTTCCCACCTAGATCGCAGGGTCAGGAGTAATTTCTGCCCACCTCCCAAGGCCTTGGGGGGGGGAGCACAAGAGGAGGCTCTTGTATCTTAAGGTTGCAAACAGCCTGAATGTCCTGAGGGATCAAAAGTAGAATTGCAGTCCTGTGTGTCAGGAGGGCAGACACCCTCCCACTTAGGCAGGCAGGCAGGCAGCCACCCCCACCTGCCCTGCCCTAGGGAACTGCACACATGCGCTTGCGCTCACAGGCGGTGCAGAGGTGCAGACTTCCTTGCTGACCATGCAGAGCCCCTCCAGCTCAAAGCTCTGTCTTCTGTCTGGGCCGGCACTTCCTGATACTGGGCGCAGTGGCTCCTCTGTGGTGGTTCACCGGCTTTGCAAATAGTAACACTTCCAGATGTGTACCTGGGTAGAGCATATCCGTTAAGGATTCATCAGACTGTTCTGGGCAGACCTGACAGGACTGCCCACGTAAAGTCTTTGATTCTTAGTGTACAGATGTGTAAAGGCACAGAAAGGTGTAGCAACTTGTGCAGAATCACACAGCAGACTGGCATCAGATGTTGGAATAGAAACCTTATTGGTGCTCCAAAGAACACAGTACTTTGTGAGTTTGGGCCTAGAGCTAAGGAGATTGGAGCTGAGGGGTCAAGCCAGAAAACACTGACAGGGTCCTTATGGCTATCTGAAGACTTAGGGGAAGCTCAGAGGAAGTTCTACACTTAGGCATCCAGCAGGGAGGTTGGAAAAATGCAACTTGCAATCTGTCGATTCCACTGTTTCCTACTGCACAGGGTAAGCCTCTGGCTTGCTTTTATACAGAGGCAGGAAACCAGCTAAAGGAGCCAGCCTCTCCCTAGCCCATGGCTACTTGCTTGGTACGTACAGTCCTGGAATATAGTGTTCGCACTTACCTGAGTTAGTTTATGCATGCCAATACGTAGTGCGTACAAGCTAACACACATATTACACATGACGGTGATGAGTTGTGTTTATGGGGCTATTATCTATGTTGAGCCAGGGTCTATGGGTCACTCTAAGCCCAGGCTGGCCTCATGCTCATTGGGGACCCTTCTGCCTCAGCCTCCTGAGTTAAAATTCTAGATATGAGCCCTGTGGCACAATGTCTGGCACCTTTTTTAATGGGGATTGAACCCAAGGCCTTGCCATAGCCTCAGGCCCTGTGTATGAGTTTACACATATAAATGGTGCCTGTGGGCTGGAAGGAAAGAACACTTGCTGCTCTTGCAGAGAGGACCAGGGTTTGATTCCTAGCACCCAGGTTGGGCAGCTCACACTCACCTGCAATTCCAGCTGCAGGGACTCTAGGGGCACCTGCGTTCTGGTAAAGTGCTTACCCCGAGGGCACCAATCCGTGAGTTCAATCCCTAGAACCATATCAAACCAGTTTGGTGATACATGCCTGCAATTCCAGCCCTTGCTAGGTGGAGGCAAGAGGATCAGAAATTTCATGTCATTCTTGGCTGCATAGTGAGTTCAAGGACAGCTAGGGCTACCTGAAACCACGTCTAAAATAAAACAAATCTTTAATAAGGGATTTCTGCCTGTCTGTTAAGTAAATTTGTGCACAGGTAAGATATTGCTTGGGTGTGTGCTCAGTAGGTGCAATGAATACATTTGAGAATATGCGAGTGTTCACCTGCTTTAGTGTGTTGAGCTGGGTCGAACACGCCTATATATACTTGCCAGTGGTGTGTGGTATGTATGTGTGCGTGTGTGTGTACAGGAATGGCTTTGTGTATGACAAAGGAGAGTCCATGTAAAATAGGTATGCCCTTGTGAGTAAAGTGTGATGCCAGTACCCCCCCAGCCCTGGTATGTGGGGAGCCCTGATGGGCTCCAACCAGATCCCCGGCTCTTAGCTCCCTCCCCACAACATGCACACAGTTCCCTGGACCTATCCTGCTCAGCCAATTTGCAACCTTGCTCTGAGCTCTCAGGAAGGCCCTGCAGCAAAGTCAAGGGACTGGTGGCCAATTAGTGAGGGGGTTAATCAAGGATCTGGGGACCCCTAGGGGGGTGGGAAGCTGAAGGCAGCCATGGGGTTGACAGGAGCAGGAGCTGCCTGTCATAAGGCTGGGGCAGGGGAGGAAGAGGAAGAGGAAGGTGAGGCCTGTAGGTGTCTCAGAACCAGAGGTGGGTGCATGGGTTCATCACTGCTGAGCACTAACAGCAGGGAGCTGTGTGAAGTAGTGTGTAGATGCATTCAAGTCCTTGAATGTGGTCCTGCATGCAATTGTGAAGTCCTTGAATGTGGTCCTGCATGCAATTGTGTTTACATGACTGTGAATGCCACCTGTATACACTTGTGTGGGCTTTTATATGTGTATTGATACATATATAAATGGGTTTGCTTATACAAACATATCTAGACCTACATGTATGTACGTATATACAGGTTAAGTAGACACGTGTGCAAGAATGTGTACATTTGGTAGGTGTTCCAGAAGGTACCCATGTACATAAAGCTCATGTGTATAATGGTGTATGCATATCAAGTGTGCCTGCATGGGTGTGCAGATAGATGCATGCAGGGATGGATGCATGCATGCTTGCATGTGTCTCTGAACAATAAGGTCCCTGGTTCCCACATGTGTGCCTGGGTGTGCCTGAGTGTGTGTGTCTGTGTATGCAGACATCTTGGCATGGAAAGAGCTGGGGGATGGTGGGCTCCAGGCTGCAGAAGGGAATCTGCCAGACGAGCCTTGCTGCAGCCCCCGGCCCCGGGAGCCTGTTTCCAGCCTGCGGAAGCTGTGAGCCCGTGAACTCATCTTATATTAATAGCTGCTGTCTCTTCACTTATTGCAGGGAGAGACAGTCATGGCCCCTGCAGGGTGCAGCACTCAGGGCTGCCCCACCTCCCACAAGGGCCAGGGCTCAGCCCCACAAGAAGAGCGCCCTGCCCTGGCTCCTCCAGTTCAGGGAGCCCACTGCCCAGCATCCTCTCTCCTGGTTTGTATGGTGGTAGATGTAGGCATGGTTGTAGGAAAGCTAGCCAAGACAGAGTGGCTGAGGTTTACTACCCCTCCTCAGACACACAAGCTGAGCAGTGCTGGGCTGAGAGACAGGAGGCTCAGTATGAAGGGGGAGATTCAGCCCTGCTCTCAAGGGCTCTTAGAGGCCCTCTGCCTAAGGGGAGGCTCAGCTTGCTGAGATCCTGGTCTGAGGAGAATCATGACCTTGTCTTCAGGAGCCTCCAGCTCTGAGGAGGAGACAAACAAATCTTCTCTGATGAGCCTTCAATTTGAAGGGACATGTCCTTTCTTTCATGGACCCTCAGTTGGAGACTGGATATAGTACTGCCTTCAGGAGCCCAGATCTGACTTTTACCTTTCTGCTCAGGGGAGGAGGAGGGTTTGTTGTATAAACCTTCTTCTAAGCCCAGCAACACTCAGTAAGGGGTTCCCTGGGGAAGAATTTGCTGGGCTATAGGGATTGACCTGTCTGCAAAAGATTAAAAAAAAAAACCAGAAAGGAAGACCCTGCTAGCCCAGCACACACACAAGCTCTGAACACCTCAGAGCACTGTACACTGCTCAGACAGCAAGAACCTCGGCTGAAGTCCAACACAGACTCCTAGACACAGGATGCCAGTCAGCAGGCTCCTGTGTGGGCCCCAGAACAGGAAGCTGGAATGAGGTCGAAAAGGGTCCAGCCGCACCTTGTTAGATAGGAAGCTACCTGGGTTGGGGCTCCCTAAGGATACTCAGGAGTAGGCAAGGAAGGAGCCGCTTCCCTACCGTGCCTCTTCAGAGTAAGTAATAACCCAAGCTTCACCCTAGTATGGGCACAGGCCTAACTGTTCCACATTCCTGGCCAGGTTCATTATTTGACCTGTTCCCAAAACTCACTCCCCAAACTAGTGGGGAAAAAAAAAAAAAAAACAGATTTGGAGGCAGATATGACCTGGGTTCAAATCCCAGCTCAACTGACAGTAAATGTGACTGGCCTGTGAGGCCTTCCTTTTCTTTTTTAGATTGTTTGAGAAGGAGCTTCATATAACTCAGGCTGGACTTGGTGGTCCCCTCTGACCTCCACCTTCCAGGTCCTGCTATTACAGGTGTAATATATCACACCATGTAGTGTGATGATGGCGGAATCAAGCACCCGGTAAGAAAGCTGGCAGAGGCAGTATGGCTTACTACCCCTCGCCAGACATACGCAGGCATGAACACACATGCTGGGGAGCGAACCTAGGGCTTCTTTGCATATGCTGGGCAAGCACTCTACCAACTGGAATGTGTCCCAGCCTCCTGGAAGGTCTTTCTTTCGTCCGCTTTCATCTTACAATTATTCATATATTACTCTTTTCCTATTTTATTTTTAGTTGAGGATGTGGTCATTAACAATGCGGTTTTTTTTTTAGTAACTGTTACTTTATATTTTATATTATTTTTATTTGTATGTATGTGTATCTGTGTGTGGGTATGTGCATGTATGAGTGTAGGTGTCTGTGGAGATCAGAAGAGGGTACTGGATCCTAGGGAGCTCAAGTTACAGGCAATTGAGAGCTGCCCATTGTAGGTCCTGAGAAACAAACTTGGTCCCTTTTGTTTGTTGGTTGGTCTTTTGAAACAGTGCTGGGATTAAAGGTGTGCACTCCCATGCCCAGGTAATTCAGTTCCTTTGTAAGAGCAGCACGTGTTCTCAAATGCTCAAGCCATCCCTTCAGCTATAATTGTAATTACTGAAAACCTTTTGTTATTGCTATTTCCCCTACTAGACATTACGCTAGCTACAAGAGCATCAGAGACTAGTGATGGCCCATTGCTCTTAGAGTTTCTGAAGCCCAGGGAAGCCTTGGAATTGCAGTGCTCCTACCCCAGTAACAGGGATTACATAGCACTTTGGGTTTACAGGTATGCGCCACCATGCTCAATTACTCTTTGGGGGGGGGGTGGATTGTTTTGTTTTTTTTCAAGATAGGTTTTCTCTGTGTTACTGCTCTGGCTGCCATGGAACTTAACCCTGTAGACCAGACTGGCCTTGAAACTCACAGAGATCCTCCTGCCTCTGCCTCCTGAGTGCTGGGATTAAAGGTGTGCACTACCACTGACAGCTTGGGGCCTGTTTTTTCGTTTTTTGTTTTTTGATTTTTTATCTGTGTGATGGAGAAACAGAGTGGGTCAGAAATGCTCTGGTGGCTCCTTCTGGCTTTGGCCAACGGTGCAGCCTGCCGGGCTGAACTAGTCAGAGCTTCCTTATTTATGTATTTAGATTTTTGAATTAGGGCCTTATGTAGCTGGCTTCAAACTGGTTATGAGCCGAGGGTGGCATTAACTCCCGACTTGCCTGCCCTCCCCCCACCCCAGGTGTTGGGATTACAGACATGTATTGCCACACTTGGCTGCTGTTTGTTTTTCCATTTTATGTGAATGGGTGCTTTGTCTGCATGTCTATCTGGGCCTGGTGCCTGCGGACGCCGGTAGAGGGAGCCATGTTCCCTGCAACTGGAGTCACAGATGGTTGTGAGCCCCTGTGTGGGTGTTGGGAATTGAACCCAGGCCCTCTGTGGAGGCCACTAATGCTCTTAGCCACTGAGCAGTCTCTCCAGCCTTCCCTTTATTTCTGTGTGTTGTTAGGGATTAAATCCAGAGCCTTGACTACACTCTACCTCTGAGCTGTAGCTCCAGCTCTTAGTGTTTTGAGACAGGGCCTCACTATACAACTCTAGCTGGTATTGAACTCAGTGTGTAGCTGAGGCTAGCCTAGTATTCATGATCCTCTGGCCTGCATCTCCAACACAGGAATTATAGGTATGTGCCACACCAACCCAGAGCTTCCCCTTAAGCTGCCTCTGCCCTTGTGGTGAGCACAGGGCCTTTTTCCCTTCCTAAGCTCCAAGTTCAAGTCTCCAGTTGACACACTGTTACATAGAAAAGCTTTACCAGCTCCACAATGACCAGACTCCATGTAACCAGACACCATGTGATCACCTCCCAAATGTGGACCGCTGGCCCCTAAGGATATAAGGCAAGGTCCAGAAGGTTCTAAGCACCATGGTCAGTTAAAAAAAAGGGGGGGTGGAATGAGAAGTCATTGCCCAGGAGACTGACACAGATTTGGGAAACAGATGTTCTAGGTTTGAGTATTGGTCTTGTGTTTCCTAGCTATGTGACCTCAGCCTCAGTTTTCTCATGGAGGTCAAATGGAGACAATATTATCTGTGCTGGGATGTTGGTTAGGCAAATGCTCTTATCACAACACCTACCCAAAGGAAACACTGTTGGAAGTAAGCTATTACTATGAAGAGAACTTGCATGCTAGAAACAGGTTCTGCATGCCTGAGCCCTGAACTAGTTACTGTGGACAGACTGTCGGTACCCTCAATCTATGAGGAGTCTAATAGCCTGGTCCCTGTCCCTGGGTACTGAGGTTCTTGCAAGTTGGTATCCAGGGTCTGGCCCCAGGGGCACTGACATCTTGCAGTGTCTGCCACACTCTACTGTGGGTCTCCAGTTTCCCAGACTTCTTGGGGAGTCACACTCTCCTGGCTCAACGCCATGCCATGCATATGCACAAACACAAGTACTTATCCAAAAATCGTTTTTTATTGAGTTAGGGACTGGACAGGAATGCACTGGGGACCATACCCCTATTGGCAGAGGGGTGGGGTATTGGCTCTTGTCCCGCCTCCTCTAGGGCACCTCAGGGTAAGGAAGGCCTGGCCCCCAGGCCATGGCTGTGGCGCTGAAAGCCAGGCTGGAGAAAGATGGGGGTGCGTTTTATAGTCCCGACTACTTGCCGGTTGCAGTTCCCCCAAATGGCCACCAGAGGGAAGCCGGGCCTCAGCGCAGAGGAATTCTCGGTTACTCGGGTGATGGCTTCTTAAAAAAATAAAAAAAACCAGAGGCTGGTGTGTTCCTCCTGCAAACCCGAGCAATGTGGGCTGGGGAGGAGGCTCTGGTTTCTATGATCTCTCTGATAAAAAATAAGCAAAAATAACAAAATACATTGTTTTTCTTTCTCCATCCCCACTCTGGGAACTGAGGTCAGAAACGGGGACAAGGGGCCTGGGGACTCCCTGGTATAGACTAGATTTCAAAGTGTGGGTCTCTTTTTTTCCCCTTATCACCCATAGGTAAATTTATAAATAAATACATAATAAATAAATAAATATATTTTCTTTGTATGTTCACATATAGAGTGATAAATCTTTCATGTAGGCAACTGAGTGATTAACCTCTCTGACTCTGGACTTCCAAAATTCAAAACTAAAGTGGCATGGTCAAGGTCAAGTTTCAGGGAAGGAAGATCAAGGACTTGGAATGATGCTGTAAAATTCCCAGAATTCTGGAATTGCAAACCACTTGGAACCATCATCTGGAACATTCTAGAACCATGCAGCCAGCTGAGCCAGCCAGGCCCCTGAAGGAGTCTTGAACAAATGAGATCCTAAAACACCCAATGTCTTAGAACTCCAGAACCAGCTGGGTCTTAAGGGTGTGGAGCTGGGGGATTGGAACTAAGCCCTGGGGGGCCTAACATTCTGAAATTCTGTAGTTGTCAAAGCCACCCAACCACCAGGATGAAACTAGACATCGCTAGGGGACCGGGACCGGAATGGAATCTTGGAAGTAGAGCAGCAGCAGCAGACGGCCCACAGCACCTTCTGCACGTCTTGGTTGCGGAAGGCGTAGATGACTGGGTTGATCATGGAGTTGTAGGTGGCAGGAAGCAGGGTGAGATAGGTATAGAGATATGGAGAGTTGGCATCTCCCAGGAGGCAGTAGACAGTGAAGGGCAACCAGCAGGCAGCAAAGGCGCCAAGCACCACAGCCAGTGTGGCGATGCCCTTGCGGGTGGCCACGTAGTGAGAGGCAGGCAGCAGGTGTCGCTGGAGGGCAATCTGCTGGGCATGGCGGCAGACAATGCGGCAGATCTGGGCATAGAGCTGCAGCATGATGCCAAACACCATGAAGAAGGCGATGGCCAGGACCACCAGATGGTTCTTGGAGAGTGGATATACCACACCACAGGTGGTCAGGCCATCCCGGCAGTTCCAGGCCAGCACAGGAACCAGCCCCAGGCCCAGAGCACCCACCCACACCAAGGCCAGCATCACATAGGTCCGAGTTACTGTTGTCTCCGAGTAATAGGTGAGGGCGTTGTACAGGGAAAGGTAGCGGTCAACAGTGATGGCCAGCAGGCTGCCAATGCTGGCAGTAAAGGCCATTGCTAGCACGCCAACCAGCACCAGGCTCATCTCCTGTGATCCAATGCAGAAGACCGCTGCAAAGTATAGGACCAGGCCCAGGCCTGCCAGCAGGTCTGCTATGGCCAAGCTACCCACCAGTAGGAACATGGGGGCGCGGAAGGCGGGAGTGCCCACGATGATGGCCACCACCAGTGCATTCTCGCAGGACACCAGGGTGCCTGAGATGCACAGCACCACATCCCAGGCCTTGGGAGAGGGCAGCAGAGTAGCTGGGCCTGTGGGTTCCTCTGCTGGGTCTACACCGCTCACATTGACACTGCCTGAGCCAGCTGAGAGCCAGGCCATGGAGCTGCCTGTACCCCACATCATAGTACCTGCAGAAGAAAGGCCCTATGAGACAACTGGCAGGTCTGCATCCTCACAGGAGGCCCTTGGAGGAGAGATACCTCTCAGGATAACAGGTAGGAAACCAATGCCCTGTCACTCAATTCATGTCCTGAGGCTCTGGCCCCATGCTTTGTCCTTTGATGGCTCCAGGCTTCTGAACAGGGGCCCCTTTTCCTACCCATCTCTTCCCTGTGTCTCTTCACCCTCCTTTCCATTCCTATTAGTCTTAGAGACCTCTTTGCCACGCGTGGTCAGAGAAGTGGATTAAGCGTTCCATAAGTGAGTGGGGAACCACAAGACTCAAGGTGAGCCTTAAAAAAGCTCATGACTAGGGGAGGGAAACATGTCAAGAACAAGGGCAGTCAGCTCCCTCCCATCAGGGACGATGATGATGACTAGGTTCCTGAAGCTCCCAGACAGACCCTTCACGATTCGCAGCTCTGCCAGCCTCAGGCTCCGCCCCCAGGCAAAGCCGGTTCAGCTTTTTGCCAGCCCCCAATCGACATTTCTAGGGTAACACCTGGGAACTCATTTCTCCTTCACTCTCTTCTAGACTTCTGTCTCCGGACAGACCCCCTTTCTCCACCTAACCCCTGGGTCTCCGTGGCAGACACCCCCTGGTGGAAGCCTGAATTCCTGAGTCAGACCCCGCTTTCTGCTGGGACACCTGGATCTTGGGCCTGACTCCGCCTCCTGCCTTGGATAGCTGAATCCCTAAATAAGACACCTCCCGCTGCTCGGACGCCCAGGTGCCCGCCCCAGATGCCTCCTGCTCTTTCAGTCTCAGATAACTGCTGGTTCCTCCAGGGCCTCGGGTCCCTCAGGAATGCTCGCCCTTTGCCGGGTCACCCAATCACACCGCTCGAGAGCATCCCAACACTTGGGGAGCCGCACACTAATGCAGAATCTGCTAGTCCAGAATCCCAGTTACGACCCCCGGACCCTGAGCAGCTGCAAGCAGACTTCCGCCGGCCCAGCGCCCCTGCACCCTCTTGTCCTCCCAGACTCTGGGTACCCGTGGCAGGGCCCACTACTCACCGCTCAGGACCGGGCACGGCCGGGCCGCGGGGAGCCTCCACTCAGGTCCTGGCAGAGCAAGGTGTACGCGGACCCCAAGAAGCCCCCGCGGCCGCGGGAGACGCGGCGTGAGTCACCCCGCCCCGCCCCCGGCCACCGGTTTGGTGACGTCAGAAGCCCGGTCGGCCAATGGACGCGGCGCGCTGGAGCGCAGCGCGCGATGCGCGGCATAGTAATGAGGCCTTGCGCCGCCTGCTCCCCCATTCATAAAAAGTGACCGTGGCCGCGGCCCCGCCCCCTCTGGAGTCGGCCCGCGCTGTCCTTGACGCGGCGCCCTCTGCGGGTTGGGGGCTTTGGGGGCGCTAGTAGGAGAACCTCAGAAAAGACTCAGGGAGGTCACAGAGGATGTAGGCAGAGGACAAGGAACCGGGATAGTCTGCGGGGGTGACGAGCATCCTCGGGTGTTAGAAATGAGCTGACACAAGACAGGTGATGAGGCTGAATGGGTGTCCCCGGTGAGGACGACAGGCTTTGCCTCTGATAGGGCCCTGGGGTGACAGTGACGGAGCACGAGGGAGTAGGGAGGTGGGTGGCTGTGACGATATGAGCGTGGTGACAGGATCTTGGAGGACGGTGGCTGTGGGACGTTGACGGTGCGGGGAGGGATGGGACTCCTAGGGCAGCCAGAACAGTGTCAGAGTGACTGCAGCATGATGAAGCTCAAGGACCCCAGGGTCTCGGTGGTGGGGACAAGGCTTTGGAGATGAGTATTCAGGTGAGGGAACTTCAGGTCACTGTGACCCTATCAGGTGATAAAGGACTGAGGCGACAAAGCTAAATGAGGACTGTGGGGTCCCGGAACGAAGATCAAACGACTTGTGAGTGGGCCCCAGGGTGAGGGAGCAGGGTAGGAGGTCTGACTGGACAGTGACCCAGCAGGTAAGTTGCTGCCAGGACAGGTCCCGTGATGCTGGGGTTGGGATTAGGAGCTGGGTGATGTCACTTATGTCGGCCCAATAGCGTCCTCGCAGCACAGTAGGGTGCGCATGGCAAGATTTCAAAACCTGAATTATTTATTCAAGGATCTGGAAAGCCAGCGCGGGGAGGTTGAGGTGGGGGGTCACTTCCCCGAAGCAGCAGGAGATAGGGAGCCGGGAAGAACTTGGAAACAGAAGGACCGTGCAGCTCCGTGTCCAGAGCAGCTCTCAGAGCGCCCAGCTTAGGCACCCCAGGGGTTGGGCAGGGGGGAAACTTTTCCCAGCCCTGCCTGCCCGATCTCTAAGGAAATGCCCCATCAGTGACCCTATGACCCCAGTGACCAGTCCTGCCCCCTCTCCCTTTGATCCTCTTTGGAACATTCAAGACTGTAGGAGGGTGTTAGGAGTCAGGTTAGTGTATGAGGCTGAGGAAGGGAAGGCCAAGAGGCAGGGAATAACATCACCCCCTCACAGAACCAGGGCCGAAGAGAAAGGCACATTTTGGGTCGAGTATGGTGAGTTCAGCTGGTAGGAGTAGACAGACCAGCTTTGAGCCCTAAACCCTCCATTTCCAAGCTGTGTGACCGAGGAGTGAGGAGTGAGTCTCTCAGGCGCTCTGAGCCTGTATTTTTTCACTTCTAAAATAGACATTAGTGCCTACTGGGGACTGTTAGGAAGCCTTGGGCCCATTATCAGCACGGGCTATGTACTGGCTGCCACTGGTATATTTGGCCAGTGGGGGACACAAGGGAAGCACAGGTGGGCAATAAGAAAATGAAAAGTAGCTAGATGGTGGTGGCACGCGCCTTTGATCCCAGCACTGGGGAGGCAGAGGCAGACAGATCTCTGTGACTTTGACACCAGCCTGATCTACAGAGCTACACAGAGAAGCCCTGTCTCAAAAAAAAAAAAAAAAAAAAAAAAAAAGGAAAAAGAAAGGAAAGAAAATGAAAAGTGTTAAAAATTGAATTAATTATTTTTTAAAGAAGGACAATGAAGAGTGGCGACAGGAGGCTCTGCTTTGGGGACAGCCAGACCAGACTCTCCTGTTGCAGGCTCTTTGCATGACCTTTCCTTCATAAACCCTTTGCTTTTCCCAGAATGCAACTTTTAGCCACTTCTTCCCAAACAGGCTTCCTGACCCCTGTCACAGATGGCCAGCTAATCCTGTCCCTGTCCCTCCCCTCCTCTGTTTGTTAGGCTTTAGGATGTGCAGGACTCTTAAAACAAAATACTCACATCCTGGCATGGTGGTGCACACCTTTAATCCCAGCACTCGAGAGGCAGAGGCAGATGATCTCTGTAAGTTCAAGGCCAGCCTGGTCTACAGATCAAGTTCTAGGATAGCCAAGGCTACACAGAGGAACTCCGTCTTGAAAAACCAAAACCAAAAACAACCCCCCACTCATATATAAACTAATAAAATATCTAAACAAATTACAAAGAAACAAAGAGAGACACACAGGGAGAGTGAGTGACGGTGGCCCTGGTGAGGTGTGCCCAGAGAGAAGAGAGCACCCCAAGACTTGGATATCCACTTCTTCCCATTTTGAGCCAAGTCCCCAAAGAGCTCTGGTGTCAAAAGGAGGCAGGAGCAAGATGCTAGGGCAGCATTGGGATGAAATGGCATATGAGAGACACCTGCCCGTCTGAATGGCTTTTCAAAGTTCAGTGATGCTCTGGTGAGAACTAGTTTCCAGGTATGGGGTCACACACCCATACTCTCCCATGTGAGAGGCAAAGGAGCAGGAGTTTGAGGTCATCTGAGCTACAAAGCCAGCCTGGACCACATGAGACTCTACACCAAACAAACAAACAAAAACAGACTCTGTCCTATCACTGCAGGTCAAGTCTTCAAAGATGCTCCTGTTGTTCTCCAACACTGGTCTATGACTCCTCATTCTGTCCATCTGTCCCTACAGCTGTTTTCTTCCTTTTTTTTAAATATTTTTTTTAACTTTTAACTTACTTTTATTTCATGTGCATTGGTATTTTGCTTGCATGTATGTCGGTGTGTGGCTGTCAGATCCTCTGGAACTAGAGTTCCACATGACAGCTCATGAGCTGAGCTGTCATATGGGTGCTGGGAATTGATCCCAGGTCCTCTGGAAAAGCAGCCAGTATGCTTAATCACTGAACCATCTCTCTAGTCCAGTATTTTCTCCTCCTCCTCTTCTTCTTTAAAGATTTATTTACTATGAATACAGTATTCTGTCTGCATGTTTGCCCGACCACCAGAAGAGGACACCAGCTCTCATTACAGATAGTTATGAGCCATCATGTGGTTGCTGAGAATTGAACTCAGGACATTCTGGAAGAGCAGTCAGTGCTCTTAACCTCTGAGCCATCTCTCCAGCCCTCCTCCTCCCCTCCTCCTCCTTCTCTCCTCCTCCTTCTTTTTAAGACTTTTACTGCTGGGTGATGGTGGCAAACACCTTTAATCCCAGCACTTGGGAGGCAGAGTCAGGGTAATCTCTGAGTTCGAGGCCAGCCTGGTCTATGGAACAGCCAGGGCTACACAGAGAAAACTTGTCTCAAAAAGATTGTTGTTTTTATTTATGTGTATGGGTGTTTGTAGGTTAAGTGTATGCATAGGTATTCAAAGAGACCAGAAGATAGTATCAAATCCTTTGGGAGCTAGAGTCAGGTGGTTGTGAGCTGCCCAGAGTGGGCATTGGGTCCTGTAGAAGAGCAGCTATTTCTCCAGTGCTTGTCTTCCCATCCCCATCCTATCCCCAACCCCAGCTGTTTTCTTGAGATCTTTGGTTCATACAAGCCATATACTGCAATCTGTGTTTGATCCACCATGTGGTTGCTTGGAATTGAACTCAGGACCTCTGGAAGAGCATTCAGGGATCTTAACCACTGAGCCATCTCTCCAGCCCCTGCAATCTGTGTTTGAATTAATCTTTCTTTATAGAATAATCATGACCTTCACCCAAGCAAGCTGTGTCCCCCACAGTGTCCCAAAAATCCCACCACCAAAATCAGTTCTGAATCTACATATGAAGAAGACATCCTGTGTGATCTTGAACATTTGGGCTAGTTTTCTACAAATTTCTGTCGTAGTGACAGTTATCCCAGGGTGAAGACATGAAGGAGCATTTGTTTCTGCTGAAGAAGGCAGATGGTCATGAACTTCATTTGCATGTCACTGAGTACTTTGTGGTGAAAGTTGCCTTTCTGGCTGCCAGGGAGGGAAAGTGTGAGGGCATTTCTAACTTGAGAACACTTGGAGATTCAAAGATTGAGTGATGCAATTATTTTCACATGAGTGTGCTCTCAGGCACCAACGTGTGTGTGAATGCGTGTGAGTGGAGAGAGAGCAGTGTATGTGTGTGTGTGTGTGTGTGTGTGTGTGTGTGTGTGTCTCATCCTGTAGGGCAGACTGGCCTCAGACTCGTGGGAATCCTCTTCAGCTGGAGTTGTAGCTGAGCCACCATACCTGGCTAAGGTCACTCTTAAGTGCTCTCCCCCCCCCCCAGACCCTGTCTCCAGGGGAAGGGCAGCCCTTCTTGCTCCTGTCACCCTATTTATTCCCCACCACCAACTCATGTGCTCATCTTTCCCACCAACAACCCTACAAAGTTAAAGGACAGAGCCCACATTTCATAGAAGCCAAGAAACTCGCCCAAAATCACAATGTGAGTGGTAGGACTGGGCTGTGTAGCAGTGACCAATCCCAGGATGCTTCCCACTCACCCTCTCCCAAAAAGGGGCTGAGTGAAGTCATCTCACTGACAAACCTGCAGTTCCTCAAATGGCCACCAGATGGCTATGAGTTTTCCTGTCCAGGTGAAACTTTTGATTTTATTTTTTTTGCAGCTACAGCTTACTTGGGACTTGAACTTTTAATCCTCCTCCCGTTTTGGTATTACAGGCAGGTGCCACCACATTGTTTTATGTGGTGCAGGGGACCAAACACAGGCTTCTTGCATGCTAAACAAGCACTCCACCATGTGAGCTTACATATGCAGACCCCAGATAAAACTTTACTTCTATCTTCTCCACCAGCCTGGGAACCTTTGGCCTAAATCCAAAGAGAGGTACATGTGTGTCTGCCCGTGCACAGAGAGTCAGTCTCCATTCTGACTACATCCAAAATCCAGAGACTGGACAGTTAGCACACAATACACACACACACACACACAGAGGGAGAGAGAGAGAAAGAGAGAGAGAGAGAGAGAGGTAGTCTGGTGCCCTCTGAGGCATTAAGAGGGCATCAGATCCTCTGGAACTGGAGCTATTGAAGGTTGTGAGCTGTAGGTGTTAGGAATTGAACCCAGGTCCTTTGACAAAGCAACACATGCACTTAACGTCTGAACCATCTCTTCAGCCCTCATTCAAACAATTTCCATTAACAGTGTTTTGGTCTGGGGTGGGGTGGGGTGGGGTGGGGGACAGAGCAATACTCAGGCCACACTCCTGCATTTTCCACCTTCATCTATATTGAGTATCTGCTATTTGCCAGGCACAGAGAAAATGATGCAGTGAACAAAGACCATTGCCTTATTCCAAGAATTTCTACCTTAACAGAAAGAAACAGACAGTGTACAAAGAGAGGCCAAATATAATATCAAGTACATGAGGATTCCTTGAGGGTCTCACAGCACAGTGGGCTGGACACACGTGCACACAAACCACAAACAATGGGAGAGAAGGGCTAATAAGCATCTACTTCATCCTGTGCACAGGGGTTCACTCTGTCATTGTGGAGCATGTAGACCAGGAGACAAATGGGCAGTTAATTATGCATTGGATACACGCTCCAAAGGAAAGCAGGTGCTGGCACGTAGAATAATTAGAACAGGTCTTTTCAGTAGAGAGGTTAGGAAATGAGTCACTTGAAGAGGGAACAGATGAGGTTGACTTTTCAGGACAGAGTACAGCAAGTGGCCAGTCCCCCAGGAGGGGAAGAGTATGAGGATCAGGAAGGAGGCTGGACCAACAAAGGAGCCAACTGAGAGCAGGGCTGAGCCCAGAAGGCATCAGGAGAGACTCCAGTGGATGAGGGAGAGCCATGAGCTGCTGGAGGGCACTGGTGGGCTTGAGGGGGCCGTAGGACTTGGGTGGTTCTTTTCCGAGGACCATTCTCAGTGGCAGCTTACTTAGCTAGACAGATGGAACCAAGGGTGGAGAGTTGGGATAAAGGCAAGAATGCCTTGCAATCAAGGAAGTGAGACCTGATGGGGAAAGCTTGAGACAAGCAAGATACATGGGGTCAGGAGTTCAAGGGTTCCCTATGGAGGACAAGTCATGCTGACAAGCTGCGAACTGAAAGAGATGCAGGCATCTGTGTGAGGGCCAGCTCAGGGAGAGACCATAGGGCAGGGCCCAGGAGACAAGGAGAGATGGCTCGCTGGTTTAGAGCTGTGGTTGTCCTTCCTGAGGAGGACCCAGGTTTGATCCCAGACCCACATGGAAGCACACAACCTTTTATTAAATCTTATTGTTGTTTTGTTTTGAGCAGAGTCTCTTTTTTATGTAGCTCTGGCTGTCCTGGAACTCACTTTATAGACCAGGCTGGCCTCGAACTCAGAGACCCACCTGCCCCTGTCTTCCGAATGCTGGGATTAAAGGCTTGCACTACAACCACCTGGCCTGGTGAACCTTTTTTTTAGCACCAGTTCCAGAGGATCCAATACCCTCTTCTGCCCTCTGAGGGACCAGGCACACACATGGCATACAGACATAAATGCAGATTTAACACTTGTGCTCCTGAAACAAAATTAATTATTTTTCAATTAAAAAAGAGGGTCACCGATTGCTCAAGCTGCCTTTCAGTTACAGGTGTGGTAGAGCTGGAAAGCCAGGATTGGTGTGAAGGTGGAGATTAGAGATTTGTTGGCTATTGTTGTTGTGAGCCACCATGTGGTGCTGGGAATCAAAGCCAGGTCCTCTGGAAGAACAGTCCATGCTCTTAATTATGCCACCATCTCTCCAGCACCTCCCACCCCTTGTGTGAGTGTTGTTCTGTTTTGAGACAGGGTCTCTTTATGTCACCCGGGTTGTCCTGGAACTTTTTATATAGTCATCAGGCTGTTCCTAGACAGAGATCTGACTACCTCTGCCTCCAGAGTGCTGGGATTAAAGGCAAGTGACACTATGCAGGGTTAACCCCACCCTTTTTAAGGCAGGGGTCTTTAGCTAGGCTGGCTTCTAACTCCCTTTGTAGCAAAGGATGGATTTGACCTTCTGATCCTTCTGTTGTCACAACTCACGTGCTGGGATTACACTCATGGACTACCGATCTGGTTTACACAGTGCTGGGGATCCAGCCTAGGGCTTCATACACACAGGCCAAGCATTCTACAAAATGAGCCACATTCCTAGCCCTACTTGCTGGCTTTTAAGGGGAGCCTGACCACAGAAGAACAACCAAGATGATCCCAGGAGAGGACAGAGTCAGGCCCTGGGCTAAGACAGCCACAACTGATTAAGGAGGAGTTGGGGAGGAAGAGGTGCTCTCTTATAAGGAACTGAGAGATGGCTACAGAGAAGTGTTGCAGAACAGGAGACAGCCATGAGGAAGGTCCCCAAAGGCCCAGTGATCTAGTAATAGCATTACCTATGACCCAGGAGGCAGAACACAACATAGTGACCGAGAATGGACAGCCTAAGGTAAGGGGTAGCTGAGACCCAACCCATCCTTCAAAAGGCCAGAGTGTGCATGCTACGTGGTCTGGTCTGAATCAAGTCCAGATTTTGCCACTGTGGGTTCAGACAGGTCACTCACCTATTCCAAACCTCACCTGTGAAGCAGGGTTAGCAAAAGTTTCTAGACAGTGGCATACACCGTTAATCCAAGCCCTGGTCTACAATAGTGAGTTCCAGGACAGCCAGGGAGGGCTACACAGCGATTCCCTAAAAACTCAACCAGAACACAGTTGTATGTTGACAACCCTGGACTCCTTCTCACAGAGATCCACCTGCCTCTGCCTCTCAAGTGCTGGGATTAAGGACCACAACAGTTGAGCATCTCTACGCCTTTCTTTCGTTGTTGTTTTTCGAGACAGGGTTTCTCTATAGTATTGGAGCCTATCCTGGAACTCACTCTCTAGGCCGTGCTGGCTTCAAATCACCAGTCTTCTCTGTCTGGGTCTTCTCTGGCTCTGTCTACACAGAGCCAAGCTCTCCCTAGATCCTCCTACCGGCCACACCCACCAGCCACGCCCCGGTGTGACCACGCCCCCGTTGCCCAGGTCTTTCTCTGGCAAGCTCGGAGAGGAGTCAAGAAAGGACGCGCCACGCCAGCTGTCCGCCGCCCCCCATTCCCGGCCCCGCGCCCATGGCCGCACCCGGACCCCGCGCCTTGCGTGCTGCTCTCTGCGGCGGTTGTTGTTGCCTCCTCCTGTGTGCCCAGCTGGTTATAGCTGGTAACGCTGAGCAGAATCTGATTAGGGGGCAAGGCGGGGCAGGTGGAGCATGTACTTCGCCTTAGTTTCCTGCTCCTGAACGTATAGGCTTGGAGGAGGGAACTTTTTCGACGTCTGCAGGGCTCCAGGAGTGGGTTAAGAACATAGCGCATATTTATAGGTTCTAGGAGACTTAGGTGGATGTTTGGAGGAGGTGACTCCAAATGCCCCGGGAACTTCGGGAGTGGGTAAAAGAAGTTTCCGGGGATGGGGCGTGGAATGCTAGGGAAGCTCCAGGCCTGTGTAGAGGGGTGGGGGCCGCTGTAGTGGGGGGTGGCAGCTTAGTTCCTGGCACTGCTGTTTTCTTCCCATTCTCACCCCCACTCCCAGGTAAAGGAGCACGAGGCTTTGGGCGGGGAGCCTTGCTCCGCCTGAACATCTGGCCCACTGCCCAAGGGGGCTGCAAACACCTGGGACACTGTGAACGCTGTGTCGACAGAGCCCACAACCTCTCCATCTGCATGTGGCAACAGTGTGGGCCAGAGGAGCCAGGTTAGTAGCTGGGCCCTCCCCGAGGCCTGTCTATGCCACCCCCCAGCTTTCTCTTCAGACACTTCCCTGCCCCTTCTCCCACCAGGACACTGCGTGGCCCAAGCCGAGGTGCTCAAGGAGGGTTGCTCTCTCTACAACCGTTCAGAGTCCTGCCCAGGTAAGGGAGATAACGCTAAGCTGGCACGAAGGGAGGAGAGTGAGGTGTCCCCAGCCACAGCCTGCTTCCAGGAGGTACTAACTTCTCTCAGGGAGTGGACTGCACCGGTGAATAGCTGGGTCCTTGTCCGCAAACAGTTGTACCTTGCCTTGGCTGGTATTCTAGCCTATAAATTGGTCTAGGTGTGTCCAAGGGCTGGGGTCTTCCTGAAGCAAGTGTCATCAGACAAAGATGGAACACGGGGGCGGGATGGGGTGGGGGGAGGGGCACACAACTGTGTGACTAGGTTTGAATGAGGCAGGAATGTGTTCCGAGTGGGAGGTGGGTCCAGCTCCTGACCCAGGCTAGCGTGCCTGATAGGAGAGAAGCCTGTTTCACCATGGATCCCTGTCTCCTCAGCTTCCCACCACCATCCCACCCATGAACCGGAGACAAGCACAACAGGTAGGCCCTTCCCCGGGAATGGGGGTAGGACATTGGTAGAAGGGACAGGCGGTGTGGGCACAGGCACTGACATGCTCCGTGACCTCAGTCCTGAGTTCTCTACATCTGTGAGATGGGTTGGACGTATCCTGCCTCAGTGCAGCGAGGATTTATGGGGCTGTGTAAGGCCCACTTCACTGTCTAATGCATCAGCACCCAAAGCAGTCAGGAAATGGCAGCTTCGTCACCGGGTCTGGGAACTCCAGGTCCCTGCTTGGAGATGCGGAGATGCTGAGAGATGCCCTCCCGACCACCTGCTACAAGCTGAGGGCCCCAAAGTGGGTTCCCAGCAAAGTAGGGGAGGAACCCCATCTGCCTCTAGGTCCCCACTCCCCCGCTGAGGCCTAGAGGTCGCACACTTAGCCAGGATGGGCTGAAGAGGCTCGTGGTTAATTAAAGCTGGAAACTGATCTTAAAGAGTAAATTATTGATGGCTCGGCTCCCTCGGCTTGAGCCCCAGATCTGCGTTGCCCAGCTCACTTCTTCCCTTTCTATCGTCTTCCCCAGCATCCTCTGTAGCCCCCAGCTTCAGCCTCAGCAGAGCTGTCCTTCCCATTTTGTGTCCTTAGACTCTGCACTGTTCATGTCCTCTGGGAAGAAGACCCAGCTCCCAGTTGGGCCCCTTGTCCATTGTCCCAGAATGATCTTCCACTTAGCAGTGTTTTCCTGCCCTGGGCACCTGGCCCAGGGCCTGAAATCAAATCTCTGGTCGGAATTGACAGGTAATATGGTCCAGCTGTTAGCCACCAAAGCCTGGACGTAACTCAGTGCGAAGGCCTTCCCTGTCCCTGCGAAGGGTGAAGGGCAGAGGAAGGGGTCAGGGGAGCCTGGGAGGGGACAGGCCAGGTGTGGCCCATTGTGTAGTCTTCACTTGCCCCCTCTGTAGGGTGCTGGTTCTGGGCCCCCACTTCTCCTCTGTTCCTTCTTCTCTGGGTGGGGACTCCAGGCTAGAAGTCCTGAAGAACTGTGTGCCAATTTATCTGCTCCAAGCCCGGTGCCCTTAGCTGAAAGGAGTCTGGTGGCAGAGTTCCAGGTCCATCCTTCCTCTACTGGGCTAGGGAAAGACAGGAAGGATGCAGGAGCACTTGGTCACTGTTAGTTCCATGTGACCAGGAGGCCCAGAGAGGGTGTGGGTCAAATAAAGCTGTGGAGCAACTCAGGAACAAGGTTGGATGAGGTCCACCCTCCCCAGCCTCAACTATCCCTTCCACCAGCTTGCGGGATACAAAAAGCCTGAGATGATGGACTCGTGTGTGTGTGTGTGTGTGTGTGTGTGTGTGTGTGTGTGTGTGTGTGTGTGTGTGTGTTCAACCCAAGGTTAGACAAGCTAAGCAAGGGTTCCACCACTAAGCTGCACTCCAAGCCCTCAACTGGACTTCAGAGCCTGGTAGTGTGGACCCGGACCCCTTCTTGGGGACTGAAGGAAGCCCCAGGGTGTCAGCTGTGGGATCTGGATCCACAGAGGCCTGTTATAACCTCTACCCTGCCTTATCCTCCAGGGAATCCCCCAGCCCCTGAAGCCCACAGCCCAGGTTTTGATGGAGCCAGCTTCATCGGGGGCATTGTGCTGGTGCTGAGCCTGCAAGCATCCGCCTTCTTTGTGATGCGCTTCCTCAAGGCCAAGGACAGCACTTACCAGACACTGTGAGTACATGGCCAGCAGCAGGGTCCAGCTGCCTTCCCTACTCCCTCCTGCCTGGCAACCTGGCAACATTTCTCTATGGGATGGTCCTAAAGATGATGCCTTCCCTCCAAGCATCCCCCATGGGATGCTATACCCCTTTTTTCTCTAGCTGAGGTTATCCCTTGCCAGATGCTGGGTGGGACCTGGACTCAGTCTTCAGAGTTCAGCGTCTGAGGGTCCAGCTGAGCCTTTGTATCTTTGTCCCCTCATGCTGCCAGCAGGGAAGAGAGCCAGTAGGTGACACCCCCAGGCCAGTCCTCAGTCCACTGCAGCCATGAGCAGCAGCCAGGGCTGTGTGTACAGTGTGGTTTTCTCTAAGGAAGGGGCTGGGCGGGTTCCTGTGTGCCTGCTGTGTGTGTGTGCTGTGGGGCCAGTTGTGCACCCTGCATTAAAGTGTCCATTCTTCCAGCTGTGGCTGCTCTCTGGGAAGTGGGGTGGGGGACCCTCACCCCTGAGTGTTCTCTCTGTCTGGCCTCCACAGAATCTGACCCCAGTGGTCCTGGCTCCACCTTGAAAGGACAGAGGACTCAGAGGCCACCCCTTGATTGCCTTATGGGCACTGGGGGGTGGGACACACTTTGGCCACCAGTTTCTGGTCCCAGTAGGCACAGGGCACCGAGCTGATGGCTGACATTCTTTCCTGTCCTGGGCCTGGCACCTGTAACTGAACCATCCTTGAACCCTCCCGTGGCTCATGCAGTCAGCTGGGTCCCCAGCCTGATACTTGATGTCTGCTGTTTCTTCTTACCAACCCAGTGTGGGGGCCACTCCCAAATAAAGACCTGTTTCCACCCAGGCTGTACGTGAATTGGATGGGATGAGAGAGGGACCTCTGTTTAGTACCAATGTCTCCCTTTAAGATGTTTTCAAGCTGTGGGAGGGCAGTAAGATGGCCCATGGGTAAAGGGGCTTATTATGTGATCCTGACAACCTGAGGTCAGTCCCTGGAACCCACCTGATTGAAGGAGAAAACTGTCTCCTGCAGGTTGTCCTCTGATCTCCACAAGCACTGTGGCACATGCCTGCCCCCCCAGTGGATATTTAAAATATTTGAATTTTTAAAAAATATTTTAGGGATTGGGAAGATGGCTCTGCAGTTAAGATCATGCATTGCTCTTTTTTGTTTTGTTTCATTTTGGTTTGGGTTTTTTGAGACAGTTTCTCTATGTATCCCTGACTGTCCTGGAACTCGCAGAGATCCACCTGCCTCTACCTCTGCCTCTGTCTCAGCCTTTACCTCCTGAGTGCTGGGATTAAAGGCCTGTGCTACCACTGCCCATGCACTGCTCTTGAAGAGGGCCCTAGTTGAATGTCCAGCATTCATGTTGAACAGCTCACAGCCATATGTAACTCCTGATCCAGAGTGATCACACACTCCTGGTCTCTGTGGGCACCTGCATTCATCTGTATCTACCCAGGCACACATATGCACATCAGTAAAAATAAAGACAAACTTTTTAAAAAGACACTTCCAAGCCAGGAACTGGGAGTCAGGTGTGGTGGTGTGTATCTGACACTCAGGATCAGGAGTTCAAGGCCAGCTACAGCTACATAGTAAGTTCTAGGATAGCTTTGGCTATATAAGGCCTCAGACATTTTTTATTCTCAAGCCAGGCATTATGACACATACCTGTCAACTCAGCATTTGGTAGGTTAGAATTAGGACCAGGGGTTCATGGTCATCATCAATTGCAGTGAGGATGTAAGCAACTGAGTACAAGGCCAGTCTCAATCACATAACATCCCATCTCAAAAAATCAAAATCATCACAACAAGGAATTGCATCTGGGATGTCTTTTCTCAGGTTAATTTTATCTTTATATGTGTATGTTTATGGTGTGTATGTGTGTGTGTGGTGTGTATGTAATGTGTGTGTGGTATATGTATATGTTGTGATGGATGTGTGTATGTTTTGTGTGTGTGTAGCATATGTGGTGTGTATGTAGTGCATCTGTGTGGGGGGGTGTGTGTAGCATATGTGTGTGTGTAGTCTATCAGTGTGCAGTACATGTGAGCAGGAACATGCATGCTTGTGTGAGTGTGCAGAGGCCAGGGAAGGAGGTTGGGTGCCTCTCTTTGTTGACCCTCTCAGTGCTGTGAGGTGGGGTGTCTCGCTGAACTGGAAGTTGACATTTTGACTAGCTGCTCAGTCTGACATCTGGAACATGCCTGTCTGTCTATATGCCCCTGCCCTAGGGCTAGGGTAACCCAGCCACTCCTGCTTTCTTATATGGGTGCTGGGGGTTCAAATTCAGGAGCTCATGTTTACACAGCAGTGGCTCTTACCACTGAGTACCTCCCCAGCCCTCTGTGCTACCTCTGACCCTCTTCTAGAAAGAGTATGGACACCAGCCAGGTAAGTATGCTCACTCACAATTGCACCCCTGAATGTCGGTATTGCTGGATGGTACCATTGGAGAGGCTGGGCTGGGGTTGGAGTCTCAGATTTCTGACTCTAAGGTGAACAGAACACCAGGATTCCTTTCTGGAAGCTTCTGCTGCTCTCTCAGTCCCTAAAATTAAGCACCTGCCCCAAAGCCAGGGATGGGGGTGGCGACAGGCGGGACTCTTGGGACTCTTGGGACCATCTGGCAGGCAGAAGACGGACAATCCTGGCACTGTTCTTGCTACCAGGCCTGTATTTTGGATCTTAGAACATTCTGTCCCAGCTGTGCTAGGAGCTTGCAAGCTCAGCTAGTGCTGTCACGGCTCAGGGCCTCAGTTCATTATCTGTAAAGTGGGATGGCATCTTGGTTGGATGTGGAAAGGCTCCGAGCAGGCGGATGTGACCCGTTCCTCTCCAGAGCACCCAACACCCTTCAGGAACGTGGCCTGCAGTCTTTGCCTTGCGCCCCCTCCATGCTCCCACGAGGGTCTCTGGCTGCAGCTGAAGAGCCTCCAAGGAACCTGGGATCCACAGGTGGTTCCAGCTACCACTGGGACTCACCTGCTCACATGTGGATCACCAGCCACATGTGGGTCTGCTCCTCAGTGCTCACCTTCCTACGCGTCCATGTAAGGCTCACATCTGTCCACTCAGGCACCAGCCTCCCTGCCAGTCCTCTAGCTCCCAGAAGCTCCTGCTTCCAGTCCCCTGCTTCTTCCTTCTCTAAGCCTTTGATTCTGCTGCTCCTCCTAACAATTGCCCTTCCCGCAGCTTGCTCTGTATGATTGCTTTCCTGTGTCTGGCTCCTGTATCAAATTCTGTCTTTTTCTTTAAAAGAAGTGAATGAGTTCCAGAATAGGGCAGTGGTGGTACATGCCTTTAATCCCAACACGAAGAAGGCTGTGAGTTCAAGGTCAGCCTGGTCTACAGTGCAAGTTCCAAGACAGCCAGAGCTGTTATACAGAGAAACCCTGTCTTAAAAAACCGAAAACCACGAGCTAGAGAGATGGCTCAGCGGTTAAGAGCACTGCCTGTTCTTCCAAAGATCCCGAGTTCAATTCCCAGCAACCACATGGCAGCTCACAACCATCTGTAATGAGATCTGGTACCCTCCTCTGGCCTGTAGACATACAGAACATTGTACACATAATAAATGAATAAATCTTAAAAACAAAAACCAAAAGACCCAAAAACAAACCAAACAAAATAAAACCTTAAAGAAAAACAAATGTTGAAGTCAGGTTCCTTCCTCCATCTTTCCAAGCTGCCATGGTGACACATGCGAATGCCCTGGCTGGTGCTCTAAGGTCACCCACAAAGATGAAGCCCCTTTTGAAGCTGTGCTCTGAAGTCACCATCCGATCTCTAACTGTACTAATGAGCATGGCTACCTTGGCAAATCTGAAGTCACTGATGACCACAGAGCTGGGAACAGTGCTGTCAATCATACGAGTAGGTTAGGCAGGAAGGCGGGGTGAGCCCCAGACCTGATGCAGCTTGTTGAAGACAGAATAGTCCACTTCCATCCATCCATCCATTCCGTCCCATTGTACCAACAACCTCAGCTGTCCCCATGGAGAAGCAAGAAGAGAAACAGTGAAGACAACCCCAAATAATATGCCTTGGTGGGAGGTAGGGCTGGGTGTGGCTGTCTGCAACTGTAATACAGGCTGAAGGTCAGGAGTTCAGCTCCAGCCTGGGCTACACGAGACCTTGTCTCATAAACAGGTAAAAATAATAATAGTGGTAAATAAATAGGGACCAGTAAGATGGCCCAGAAGGTAAAAGCCTGAGTTTAATTCCTACATGGCATGCACACACCCAAATAAAGAAATACATGTAAAAGTAAAGCCAGGTGTGGTGTATACTCATAATCAGAGTTCTCAGGAGGCCGGGGAAGAAGATGCTGGGAGTTTAAAGGCCAGCCCAAGTTACACAGTGACACTGTCTCAAAAACAAGAGTGAACATGGAGGTTTATTCAAGAAAGTTCCCCTAGAACTGGGTGGTGGTGGCACACACATTTAATCCCAGCACTCAGGAGGCAGAGGCAGGTGGATCTCTGTGAGTTCAAAGCCAGCCTGGTCTACAAAGCTAGTTCCAGGACAGGCTCCAAAGCCACAGAGAAACCCTGTCTGAGGGGGGAAAAAAAGAAAGAAAAAAGAATGGGTCCCCTAGGCTCGTGTATTTGAAAGCTTGGTCGCTGTTGGAACCGTTTGGGAAGGACTAGGCGGTGTGGCCTTGGTGGAGGGGGTGTGTCACTGGGAGTGGGTTTTGAAGTTGCAAAATCCCAAGCCACTGTCAGTCAGCTCCTGCTCTGTGTCCTTATGGGCCCTCAGCCCCTGCTGTGACACCATGCCTGTGTGCCCTGGTCACAGTATTTATCACAATGGAAAAGTAAGACAAAGAGTGACAACCACTCCTTCCCTGGGCCCCTCCCTGGACATGACTGCAGTTGCCAGTGCATTTTAGAAGTTCTCTGTGAATTTACAGCTTATGTACACATGTGTAGCTTTTTTATAGCACAAAGTGGGTCCATGCCGCTCTGTAGTCACTGCTTCTGTACCGGCTGGATGCATCATGTGGCTTGTCCAGATGGTCATAGCTTATTTGCCTGGATCCTATCAATGACTGCTGGGGCCGTTTCCATATTGACTCAAAAGTAGCCATGCACAGGCCTGTGTGCAAAGCTTGGCACTGCCGTAGGAAGGCTTGGATAAAAGTCCCTAGAGATGGGATATGAGCATCTCAGGGCATCCCTCTCAGCGATCCATCTATTCCATAGGCTAAGAGCCTCAGCTTTTCCTGACACCTCAGCTGTCCCCACTCCACCCACACTGGCCTGACATCGCACGGGCGTCCAGAGTGACTGACCTCATTCCCTCCCTGCTCCCACATCCCTTCATGCTCTTCTCTAGGCTCCATCCTTACCTCTCACAGCTGGCCCAAGCCTCCTGCCTCTAGGCACCTGACCGCACACTGATTTGCCTATGCTAACAGCTGTTTCCAAGTCTCCAAGGGATTCAAACTGCAATAGGCAGTCACTTCCCTAAGGGTACTTCGTTCTCTGGGTTGGGTGGGGTTTGCTGTACAGGGACTGGCTGAAAGCTCTGTGGCTTTGGGCCTGTGTGGGTGGTACAACAAAATCATGGCTCATCTCTGAGCTTTGTGTTTTGTTTTGTTTTTGAGGCAGGGTTTCTCTATGTAGCCATGGCTAGCCTTGTCCTAGATCTCACTTGGTAAACCAGGCTGGCCTCAAATTCATAGAGGTCTGCCAGCCTCTGCCTCACCAGTGCTAGCATTAAAGTCTTACACCAGCATGCCTGACATGAGCCTCTCTTTTTTTCCTCTCTTGTTCATGTGTATGTACACATGTGTGCGTTTGCAAATGCTGGGATTAAACCCCAGGATTTATGAATGCCAAGCACTCACTCTATAATAAACCACACCCGTGCCCATTTGTCCAGGGTTTACTAAGCACAGTTTGTAGCAGGATCAATGCTAAGGAGCAGGAGAGTCTGCGGGGATGAGTAAGTCAGTAAACTACTTGCGGTGCTGTGTGACCCTAAAGAGCGAAGTTTAGGTCCTCTGCTCCCACATAAAAGGCAAGCGTGCCCTGGCCCTGGCGTAGTGCACACACTTTTAATCCCAGCACTCAGGAGGCAGAGGCAGGGGGATCTCTGTGAGTTCAAGGCCAGCCTGGTCTACAGAGAGACTTCCAGGACAGCCGGGGCTGCATAATAGAGACCCTGTCTCAAATAAATGAATGAGTAAAATATTTGTAAAAATTTATTTATTTTTATGTCTATGAGTGCCCTATCTGCATGTGAAATTTTATGCCAGAATGGGAGGACATCAGATCTCATTACAGATGGTTGTGAGCCACCGTGTGGTTGCTGGGAATTGAACTCAGGACCTCTGGAAGAATAGTGAATGCTCTTAACCTCTGAGCCATCTCTCCAGCCCCTATAAAAGATTTTTTTAGGTAAGGTAGAAAGTGGCTGAGGGAGACATCTAACACTGACCTCTAGCCTCCACATTCACCCCCAGGTGACTAAGCGTGACACAGGTGTAACAGGTAACCCATACGTGGTGGCAATGGCCTCCATTAATATTGTTGACAAGGACGATGTGGTGGAGGCAGCAACAGGGCTGGACCTTTACAGAGAGGCAGAGCTATACAGGTAGAGAATAAAGGAGGGAATTCTACCTAGAAAGTGTGAATGAGAGCGTAACTCTGGGGAAATCCACAAGAACGAGTGGGGAGATCTGGAGAGATGGCTGCTGGGCCCTGAATATGAGCGTGGACAGGGAGAGGCAATCCTCTGGGGTCTGAGGCAGGAAAACCCTGCTGGCTCCAGTCTGGGTGGGGTGTCCTAGAGGACAACAGGAAGAAGTCTTTCTTCAAATTACCACCCTCATGGCCTGGGCCTTATAAGCTGGCAACCCTCCCAATGATGGCCTCAACAACACAGACTTACTATGGGCCCTACTGTTCTTTCTCTCCTGTTTGAAGGGCCGCATGTATGAGGACCCAAGGTCACCCCAGCTGCCCAGGTAGCTGCTAAGATGCCATTCACATCAACTCACTCTTCATTTGATGAGATATGCCATTCTGTAAATATGTTTCTCTTATTGGTTGATGAATAAAACACTGTGGCCAATAGGGCAGCAGGATAGGAGAGTCTAGAAGATGTGGAGGATTCTGGGAAGTGTAGGCAGAGAGCAGTTGCCATGTATCCCAGGTGAGGCATTGTCTGGTGAGAGAAGACCATGTAAAAATACTTACATTAATAGAAATGGGTTAATAATTAAGACAGCTAGCCAATAAGAAGCCCTAGTAATCGGCCAACAATATTATAATTAATAGAAGTCTCTGAGTGTTCATTTGGGGTTGACGGGGCTGTGGGCCCAGGCTGGTGAGAAATAGTTATGTAACTAACAGTCATTTTTTTTTTCTTATCCCAAGAAGGGCAAGAGTTTGATAATTTGGACTTTTCTTGCAAATACATGTAAATAGGGTATAAATACTTCAAAACCTTGTCCTCTCAGGAAGCAGATACCCTGACATCTAGAGTCTGGGAAGTAGAAGGAATTGCAGAGAAGTCTGGAGGAGACATGTTCACCATGTTCCTACTGGCCCAGGAAATCTCTGGGAGAAGGGAACTCAAGGTACCCAAGGTAAGGGATGCTAAGGACCTGACAGGAAAGGTCCTTGACGTAACCTGTGTCTGGGTGTGGTGGTTTGAGTAAGAATGGCCTCCAGAGGCTCATATATTTACATGCTTAGTCATTAGGAAGTGGCACTATTTGAGAAGGATTAGACGGTGCGGCCTTGTTGGAAGAAGTGTGCCACTGGGGGGTGGCTTTAAGGTTTCAAAAGCCATTGCCACATGCTCAGACTTTCTGTGTCTGCCTGCCTGCCTTCCTTCCTGCCTGCCTGCCTGCCTGCAGATCAGGAAATAGCTTTCTACCTCTTCAGCACTATGCCTGACTGTGTGCCACCATCCTCCCTACTATGGGGATGATGGACTAACCCTCTGAAATTGTAAGCCAGTCCCTAGTTAAATGCTTTCTCTATAAGAGTTGCCATGGTCATGGTCTCCTCACAACAGTAGAACATGACTAAGACACTGAGGTACAGCAGTTGCTGTCTGTATTGAGCAGCCACAACAGAGAAGCAGGAGCCTCCTCTGTGCCAAGCTCCAAATGGGTGTGTGCCCAGTATCCTGGGATGTGCCAGGCAGATCGCCGCACTGTCTATGTTTTACTGTGGGGGACAGTGAAGCTCAGAGAGGACCAACTTCTTGTCCCCGATTAGAGAGGCAGAAAAGGGCAATAATTTGATTGGGGCACCAAAGCCTGTTTCTCTTCTTCCTTCCTTCCTTCCTTTTTTTTTTTTTTTTTTTTTTTTCCTTTTGTCCTGAGCATGAGACATAGGACATCTGCTTCTGGGATTTCAGGGCCACCTAAACCAGCAGGCAGGATGGGTCCCAAGGGGGAGCCTGGGGACCATGAGGCTATCCTCTGACTTCACTTTGTTCACAGACTAGGGCTGGGCCCTCTCTGATACTGAGGGCTGCAAGTGTCCCTGGAGGGGGCAGTGTTGGAGGAATGGTGAGGATTTGGAGTAGGGCTGGGTCCCCCACTGTGGGCTCACAGAGCCTCAATTAGGGCGCTCAGACCTCACAGTTGACAATTGGTTCTGTTTCTCTGGGCAGAACATCAGCAAGCCTGCTCCAGTGCCAGGAGGCAAGGAAGCCTTCATAGGAGCAAGGAATCTGGAATCAGGCCAAGCTGGGGTGTTGGGAAGGCTCCAGGCATGGAGGAGCCTCTCCTCACAGCTCTTCATAGTACCCCTCTTTAGTAGCTCCCAGGATCGGAGAGGGCTGCTGGGTCCCTCACTTGTTCCAGAATCTGGGTGGAGGAGTTTGGGAAACAGCTTGGAGCCTTTCTCAATCTACCTCCCTTTTTCCAGGTCTCAAGAGCTGCCAGGAACTGCTGAGTCCCAGTGTCACCTTGAATGGTTGGTACCATTTGTGTCTACCAGAGGACAGAGCTCTCCCAGTCTTTTGAGACAAGGAAACTTTGGGAGTATTTGGTTGGATTGGAAGGGAAGGAAGGAAGGAAGGAAGGAAGGAAGGAAGGAAGGAAGGAAGGAAACAAGGATGCAGGCAAAGCCCAGTGGTCACTTCTCTCCCTGTCTCCCTAGGGGGAGCCAAAGTCCATTGAAGCAAGGCATAGGTTCCGTGGACAGGTGCTTGTCCAGCTGCTGCAGGGCCTGAAGAAGTCTGAGAAGGCTTCATGGAAGAGGTGTTCTTTAGAAGGACCTTAAAGGCTCTGTAGAAGTTCTCTAGCACATGAGGTGCAGGAGCACCTTACAGATAGAAACGAGGCAATCTCAGGAAAGCAGGAGAATGGAGGGGTTATGGGAGGGTGTTGGGGAGGTGTTCAGCAGCAAACAAACATGCACCCAGGACTTTTGTAAAGGCCAGTTCATAGAGGACATGGCATTACTTATATGGAGGGCAAGGGGAGAGTCATGGAAGAATTTTAGGCAGAAAAAAGGTCAGGCCAGACTTAGTTTTAGAAAAATAAGTTAAAGGGAGGGAGGGAGAGGGAACTGGGATCGACGTATAAAATAATAAAAAAAAAATTGCAAAGAAAAAAAAGAAAAGAAAAATAAGTCAGGGTCCAGTGGCAGTGGTGGCACACCCCTTTAATCCCAGCACTCAGGAGGCAGAGGCAGGGGGATCTCTGTGAGTGTGAGGTCAGTTTGGTCTACAAAATGAGTACAGCTAGGGTTACAAAGAGAAACCCTGTCTAAGGAAGGAAGGGAGGGAGTGAGGGCAGAAGGAAGGGAGGAAGGGAGGGAGGGAGTGAGGGCGGAAGGAAGGAAGGGAGGGAGTGAGGGCAGAAGGAAGGAAGGAAGGAAGGAAGGAAGGAAGGGAGTGAGGGCGGAAGGAAGGAAGGAAGGAAGGAAGGAAGGAAGGAAGGGAGGGAGGGAGTGAGGGCGGAAGGAAGGGAGGGAGGGAGGGAGTGAGGGCGGAAGGAAGGAAGGAAGGAAGGGAGGGAGGAAGGAAGGGAGTGAGGGCGGAAGGAAGGAAGGAAGGAAGGAAGGAAGGGAGGGAGGGAGTGAGGGCGGAAGGAAGGAAGGGAGGGAGGAAGGAAGGGAGTGAGGGCGGAAGGAAGGAAGGAAGGAAGGAAGGGAGGAAGGAAGGGAGTGAGGGCGGAAGGAAGGAAGGAAGGAAGGAAGGAAGGGAGGGAGGGAGTGAGGGCGGAAGGAAGGAAGGGAGGGAGGGAGTGAGGGCGGAAGGAAGGAAGGGAGGGAGGGAGTGAGGGCGGAAGGAAGGAAGGGAGGGAGGAAGGAAGGGAGGAAGGGAGGAAACTCAGTGTAGGTATGGTAGTGCATGCCTGTAACCCTAACACTTGGGGTATCTGGAGTTAGACGCCCATGGTGGGTACAGAGAGACCCTTTCTCAGGGACAGGCAGCACGGGGCTGGAGAGATGGCTCCATGGTTAAAAGAGAGCACTGACCATACAGAGGACCCATACTGGGCAGCTCATCTGCCTGTAACTCCAGCTCCAGGGGATTGGAATGCTCTTCTGGATTCCTTGGGCAGCTGCACTCACACATATACATACACTACACACTCTCTCACTAAACACATAACACTTGCAGTCACACGTATGCATACACTACACACAAACACTCTGTCCTCTAAACACACAATCTAAAAACAAAACACAAAAAATCTTAGAGGACACAATGGACAAGGCAGAAGACAGTGGAAAGTGACATCAGTGCAACTGGACACACATCTGGACCATACTTTAGAGGAAACTCTAAGGCTGGAGAGCTGAGTGGCTTGGGGGAGAAAGAAATGGCAACAGGAAAAGGCCAGGAATCCAGCTTAGGCATCTGTGGTAACATCTAAGCTTTTAAATACCTCGGTTCTTATCACAGCAAATTAAGCAGGTTATTTGGCCTGTCTTCTTGCAGGATTGCCATCTCCCAGAGATAAAGGACAGTGTTTTTATCATTTCATTCTCCCCAGGAGCTTACAAGATTTTGTCATGGGTTGAGTGTCAACAAAAGTTAATGAAGGAATTGAGTTTATCACTATTCACAGGCCAAGCTCACTCAGAGGAGACACATTTGAGCCATAAGCCCCCAACCCAAAGAGCAGAGAAGTGTCCATCTTGCCCTCACGTCCACTCAGCCTCAGCTGCCACCTCCCCTGGCTTCCAGTGCCCCAGGCTAGTTTGGAGCCATAGCAGGTGCACAGGCATTCCAGAAGCCATAGGACTGTGGATTTCTCCCACTCTTAGTCCTCCTACAAAGCAGGGTTAGGGAGACAGAAGTCTGAGTTCTGGCTGGAGACTGAGAATTTTCACTAGCTTACTCTGGAGAGTGAGTTCCCAAATCCCTATCGCCCCAACCTCCTCTCCCTCCCAGGGACCCAGGAAGGACAGAAGGAGCTGGAGGACTTCAGCGGCAACCGTAGAGGACAGCCAGTGGGTGCTGGGCAAGTTCTTAGAGGGCACTGCGGGTGAGTGGCCTACAGGGAGTGGCGAACAGGGGGGCTGGCTGTTTCTCGGCATTGTCCCTGCATACATGAACAAAGGCTAGGGGACCTCTTCCCTTCTGTGCACCTCGATTTTCTCATCTGGGAAATGGCAATCTTGAAACAAGATGGTCCTGGAGGGGAAGAATTAGCAAGTCCTCCCCTAGGGAGAAACAGCATCAGAGTGCAGCTGGTACTTCCTATGGGACTCTGGGCAAGTCCTTTATATCACAGCCTCAGTTTCCCCTTGTACAAAATGAGTGGGGACACAGTGTGGGGGTAGGGCTGCTGTCTGAAGTTTGCTGTGCATCAACACTGTGCTCCAGGAACCACAGAGACTTCTTGCAGAGAAGCAGTGAGTGCTGGGAGATGTCTGAAAGGGGGAAGTGGTTACAGGAGGTGCCTCTGGGGAGCCCCCGTTCCTGCCCAGGCCCAAGAGGTTCCTCCCAGCTCTCTCCCTGGCACATGGCTGCCCAGGCTGCTAACTGGGGCTAAGAGTAGACAAAGAGGCTGGATAGAAATTGGGAACTCTGGAAGAGTAAGACTTGGAGAAAACTGATGGCTTGGCCTTGGAACTAGAGAGTCCTGAGTTCAAGTCCCACTTCCCCTGACTAGCTGAATGGCCATAGGCAAACAGACAAATAAAACTGGGTCCGTGGTGCTGCTGCAGACTGAGAACATCCACTTCATTGCTGCTTGGAGGCTGCCTTGGAGTAATATCTCTAAGGGTACCAGGCATACTGTAGGGTGCCAAGGTGCCTTCCGCTCCTCTCCGCCGAGGACTCTCTGAGCTTCCACAATGGGAAGCTTTTTACGACCTATGGAGCAGACCAGGATTCAAGTTAAGGCAACTGTGCGGTGACTGTCCCTGGTGCTTAGTGGCACAGAGATGCTATCGGGCACTGCACTGCTTCTGTGGACACTGCCTGTAAGCATAGCATCAATGACTAGGCCTCAGGCAAAGGCGTGGGTAGATGCTTTGCTAGAGTTCTCCAATTGTCAGTGTCCTTATCAGTCCTTATAGCTTCCTCCCTTAGCCACCTCATTGCCAACCGCCTCTGCTTCCTGGTCCACACTGTAACCCTTTCCTGGCTTTCAGGTCTTTTTCTTACTAGGGACAAATCCCATAGAAAACAGAGCAGGGGCATTGGCTTCAGTGCTATGCAAGGAAAGATTTTTGTTGTTTTGTTTTGCTTTTCTTTTTCAAGACAGGGTTTCTTTGAGTAGCCCTGGCGGTCCCGGAACTGTGTAGACCAGGCTGGCCTTAAACTCACAGAGATCTGCCTGCCTCTGCCTCCCAAGTGCTGGGATTAAAGGTGTGCACCACCATTGGCCAGCTGGAGGAACTTCTAATGAGGGTGGAAGGACAGCCTCCTCGGGATGTCTGTCCCTGGGAGGATGCAAGGCAGTCATCAGCTCACAGCCCTACATGTGAATGGAGCTGTGGATGGGAATTGCACAGCTTTCTCATACTTTCCCTGGTTCCTGTTTGTTTGGTTGGTTTTTTGATTCAGGTGTGTAACAGTCTGTGTAACAGTCCCGGCTGTCCTGGAGCTCACTCTGTAGACCAGGCTGGCCTCAAACTCACAGAGATCCATCTGCCTCCCGAGTGCTTGGATTAAAGGCGTGCGCCACCACAACTGGCTCCTATTTGTTTCTTGTAAAGTGTGTCTTCCACTTTAACCTCTGTAATAGGTCAAGTTCTCCCTCTTGCCTATCTCTGCTTCTTGCCTATCCCATTGGTTCAAACCAAGGAAGGCATGTTTTTCATTCATGAGGCAACAGAGCTGTTGAAATAGAGGCATCTTACCATTTGTGGAACAGTCAGTTTGCCCAAAGTCACAACATATTATTTTAAAATAGTTTTAGATTTATGTGTATGAGTATTTTGCCTGCAAGTATGTATTGCATCATGTGTGTGCAGTGCCTGTTCAGGTCAGAATGCATGGGATCCCCTGGAACTACAATTACATATAAGGTTGTGAGCCACCATGTGGGTGCTGGGAACCAAACTAGGGTTCTCTGAAAGAGCAACAAATGTTTTGAACAGCTGTCTCTAGCCCCAAACCCCACCATAAAAAAAAATGACGGCAGCAACATGGTTCTAAGAAGCTGACACTTAGTCCTAAATTTAGATCCAACCTCAGATTCCCAAAGTCCCCAGTTCCCAAGTTCAGGGTCCAGTAAGTAAGGTTTATACCAATTCATTCCTTAGTCACTAATTCATATTAGAAAGTTAAAGGTTTTCGGTGAATTTGAAGCTGGGATGCTCTTGTAACCCCCAAAGATGGAGCTTCTGGAGTTTCCTACAAAGAGTAGCTAGGACGTTTACAGTTTGGGTTAGAAGTCTAAAGTCAGCATGGCTTCTCAGCAAGTGAGGCTATGGGGAAAGCAGCCTGTCAAAGTTCAAGACGTCAACCCCTTACCTACCAGCATGGACATTACATGGGACACCTATTAGTTGCAGTGTCCGTGCCCCCCCCCCCGCCCCGCCCCGTGTGCTGAGATCCATTCCTTCACCAGATCGCTGCAGGCCAGGGGACCTCTTGTTCCCTCTCGCTGGCCGGGTCATACATCTTATGAGAGCCTGCAGGGAGCACTCCACAGTGTTGGCCCGAATAGGGGCACAGGCTGTTCCGGAAGTGGACAGTGTCAGAGGTTCTAGCGGGAGAGGAGGGAGGGAGAGTCGCTGGGGAGCCGCATTGCCCCAGGGCCGAGGGTGGAGCTTTCCCAGTCGGGAAAGGGCTGGGCCCAGCCTACATGTGAGGGCAGAACAGTGACTGCCAGAACTCCCTTGAGAAGTCGGGGTGTCGCACACTGCCGGTTGAATTTCCAGGATCCTTCTGTGACCTGTGAGACGAGGATTATTGGGTACCCGAGATTCCCAGAACCCAGTCCTGTATTGCAGATCTGAAAGAGCCGTGAAAGTTTGAGCGAAGATTTCTCTCTGAACTTCAGATTTCCGGAACAAGACGTCCAGCTCATCGCTGGATCCACATCCCCAGCCTCGTGCCCTGTCCCGGGTCCCTCGCGCCCGGCGCCTGGCGCCCGAGCGCCCCCGCATGGCGGGGCCGTGTCCCGGGACCGGGGTTCTAGAACGCGCGGGCAGCTGCTGGCAGGACCCTTTGGCGGAGGCGCTCAGCCGGGGCCGCTCGTCCCCCGCGGTCGCGGGTCGGGGCTGCGCGCGGAGCCGACCGCTCAGTGTGGTCTACGTGCTGACCCGGGAGCCCGGGCCCGGGGTGGAGCCCGGCGCGGGAACCGAGGCAGAGCCGCTGCCGCTGCGATGCCTGCGCGAGGCCTGCGCTCAGCTCCAGGGCACGCGGCCACCCCCGCAGCTGCGCAGCCTGCCTTTCGCGACGCTGGCTCTAGGTGACACCGCGGCGCTCGACTCCTTCTACAACGCCGGTGAGCCCTGGGGGCGGGGCTTCGCTTGGGCGGGACAAGAGGCGGGGCCCAGCGGCTCCTGATTGGGTGGGCGTTGGTATCAGATCTATGGCGTCTAGGGTAAGCTAAAGCAGGATTTGAGACAGGGCTGTGACAACAAGCGAATTTGATGGATTATGGATGTGGCGGGGCTCGAGAGTCCAGGCCAGGCTCCTGGGCGGGAGTTTAAGTATTCTAAGGTGAACGTGGTGCCTAGCAGGTGGGGCGGTGCAGGCGAGCTCTAGGGGCGGGGCTGAGGGAGGGGCAGAGCTGTGGTTCTCTGCGTAGGCCGGAGAACGCGTTTTCAGGATGATCTCACTTGGTACTCCTAAGTGAATCTGGGGAGGGTGCTTGGTCTTTGACAAAGGGCCATCTCTACAAGGTTGAGGTTGAGCAGTCCTAGCACTACTCTACCCAAGAATCGGGCTAAAGAGGAGGGAAAGGAAGCTCTTAGACAACCCATCCGGACTGGATTCTAGGAGAGTGATTGTCTTTGGAGACTTGGGAGTCAAGGAGAAAGGGTGGGACAGCGGTGGTTGTGGGGGAAGGACAGGGCAGCTAGAGGTGAGGTCAAAAGAAGGCTATCCCTCTTTCCCACCTACCCGATGCTTCATCCCATCCCTATTTGTTCATCCCAGATTCAGGGAACCGTGTTTCCTGGACATCTGTGAGATTGCAGGTTTAAAATGAAGCGTGACCTGAGCAGACCACAGATACAGTCATGGGCTCATCCGTGTTGACTCATACAGTCCCTCCCTTGCAAACATTGTCACTTAAAGATGGCTGGATTCAGAAAGCTACACAAACACACGTAAAAGCACAGTATTGTCTTCACACACCCTGGCTTCCAGACTGGAGAGATGGCTCTGCAATTAAGAGTGCATGCTTTTCCAGAGGACATGGGGTCCCTAGTGGGCAGGTGGGGTAGCTCACAACCACCTGTAACTTCATCTCTAGGGGATCCAATGCCCTCTTCTATCATACACTCACACTGACTCACATGTAAATGAAATAAACCAGAGACAGACAGACAGAGAGAAAGACTAGTTGAGGAGCCAGAATATGGGACTTGTGCTTGCAAAATTCCTGTCTCCTACATTATCTGGAACTGCCCACCTGAAGCACCCTCAGATGTCCCCCGGGGCTTCCAGGCTCTCAGTGGGATCAGAGTCTTTGGGCATCTTCTGAAACACCAGTATTGTGAAAGCATTGGGAAGCTTCCTACAGCAGAACCGAACCCGGCAGGAGGTGCAGGCAAGGCAGTTGAAGCAGCATACATCTCTGGGCTGCTTCCCCATCAATACTCAGATCTGCACCTCTGTGTCCACAGATGTGGTGGTGTTGGAGGTGAGCAACTCCCTGGCACAACCCTCTTTGTTCTACCACCTTGGAGTGCGGGAGAGCTTCAGCATGACCAACAATGTGCTCCTCTGTTCCCAAGCAGAGCTCCCTGATCTGCAAGCCTTGCGTGTAAGTGGCCAGATGAGTGGTCGAGACAGGTGTGGGTTGGGGTACAGCCTTCCTAGAATGCCAGTATCTGATTGTCTGCCTCCTGCAGGAGGATGTTTTCCAGAAGAACTCGGTGAGCAGAATTTACCATTCCTGCTTTGTTGTGACCTCTGACCTCCACTAACCTTCCCGCCTCTTCATTTATCTCTGACACCAGTGTGACCCTGTATTCCATGTCACCTCCTCTTGTAAAGTATGGCCCTTTTCTGCTATTCCTATCTTCACTGGTACTAATCTCTGGTCATTCTCTAACCCTCTGCTGACCTGTGTGTGATCTCCACTGATTGCTTGCCTTCTTCCCACCAGGATTGCGTTGGCAGCTACACACTGATCCCTTATGTGGTGACAGCCTCTGGCCGGGTGTTATGTGGTGATGCAGGCCTCCTGAGGGGCATAGCTGATGGGCTAGTACAGGCTGGGGCGGGCACTGAGGCCCTGCTTACTCCCCTGGTGGGCCGGCTTGCCCGCCTGCTGGAGGCCACACCCACAGACTCTTGGTAATGGGGCTCACAAGGAGGGGGCACCAGGAAGAGGCTGATAAGGGTAAAGTGGGCTAGGGCTGAGGGACAGGCTTATCATTCTCTCACCCTTCCTTCCCTGGCCTTGGGCATCAGCGGCTATTTCCGGGAGACCATTCGGCAGGATATCCGCCAGGCTCGAGAGCGGTTCAGTGGGCAGCAGCTGAGTCAGGAGCTGGCTCGCCTGCAGAGGAGGCTGGACAGTGTAGAGCTGTTGACCCCTGATATCATCATGAATCTGTTGCTGTCATACCGAGATGTACAGGTGTGTGGCAACCTGAAAGACCATGGCATAGGATATAACCCCAGCACTCAAATGGTAGAGTCAGGAAGAGTAGTAGTTCGTGGTCATCCTATTTACAAGAAAATTTGAGGCCACCCTGAGCTACAAGGGATCCTGTGCCAAAACCTGAATAAGAAAGAGAGAGATCATGTATAACAGGCATTTATTGCCTGACAAATCCAAGTTCAGCTTCTGGCTGAGCCTTGATGATGACTTTAAGTAAATTGCCAAAGTTCCCTGAATCTCCATTTCCTTATTTGTTTTAGTTAATACTATTCATTTTTTAAACATAGTATCACTGTGTATCCCTGGCTGGCATGGAACTTGATATGTAGATCAGGCTGGCCTACATATCCACCTTCTTTTACCTCCTGGGTCCTAGAATAAATGTATGTACTACCATAGCTGGCTTTATTAATTTGTTAAAGATGTGTTTTATTTTTTATTTTTTTGAGGCAGGGTTTCTCTGTGTAGCTTTAGAGCCTATCCTGGAACTCGCTCTGTAGATCAGGCTGGCCTTGAACTCACGGTGATCCGATTGTCTCTGCCTCTGAGTGCTGAGACTAAAGGCGTGCGTCACCATCACCAGAGCCATCAGGCTGTATTTTATTTTTTAATGGTGTGTATGTGTGAACCGAATCCTGGTCCTCTGGAAGAGCAGCAGGCACTCTTAACTGCTGCTGAGCCATCTCTCCAGCAAACATTTCCTTATTTTTGAGGGATGGTGATGTCACTGCCTTACAGGGCATTGGTGAGGTTAGAAATGCCCGACACAGGGTTCTGCATGGGAAGTATGGTCTGTGAGTTTTCCTGGCCTGAGAGAGGTCTGCACATTCTTCAGGGTATGGGAGGAGAGTATCAGGAATGGGACAGGCTCAGACTCAAGATTTTCCTCTGCCAGGAGTAGTTAGTTACACACACTATTAGTCCCAGCACTTGGGGAAGCAGAAGCAGACAGATCTCTGTGAGTTCAAGGCCAGCCTGGTCTATGGAGCAAGTTCCAGGACAGCCAGGGGCTACACAGAGAAACCCTGTCTTGAGAAACAAAACTAACAACAAAAAAGATTCTCCTCGTTGTCAAGGACTCATCATGGTGATGCCTGTCCCCTCCCACAGGATTACTCTGCCATCATTGAGCTGGTGGAGACCCTGCAGGCCTTACCCACCTATGATGTGACTGAGCAGCACAATGTCTGCTTCCATTACACATTTGCCCTCAACAGGTGAGAGGAGGGGCATGGTTCAAGGTGGAGTCACTGGTGTGTGTGTGTGTGTGTGTGTGTGTGTGTGTGTGGCCTGTTTTCTGCAAGAG
The DNA here is from genome assembly GCF_943737965.1 of Phodopus roborovskii. Classification (NCBI taxonomy): domain Eukaryota; kingdom Metazoa; phylum Chordata; class Mammalia; order Rodentia; family Cricetidae; genus Phodopus; species Phodopus roborovskii. Next base: position 20,932,338 of record NW_026126448.1, read on the forward strand.
TAGTAGTATCTGGAATCACTGTTCCTCAGGGATTTGATGACCTGGGCACTAACGTCAAGAGACTCCTGTTGGTCTAGGGGAATGCTGCATGGTGGGGACAGAAAAGGTGGCATCCCCTTGATAGGGCCATAGCTGCTCAAGGTCCTACTCCTTACAGTTGTTTGCAACTAGAAATCACTTCCACCGGGAGTCACTAACTCTGGAGATCAGTGCTGGCCAGTACCATTTGAGGCTTATGAATACCAAGCCCCCAGAAGGGTCCCTTCTGTTAATGGTCTTACGAAGTCCCAGAACTGGGTGGGCCAGAGTCATCAGACATCCTCAGCCCGTTTTCCTCTGCCTTAGGAGGAACAGGCCTGGGGACCGGGAGAAAGCGCTGGCTGTGCTGTTACCATTGGTGCAGCATGAAGGTCCTGTGGCACCGGATCTGTACTGCATGTGCGGTCGTGTCTACAAGGACATGTTCTTCAGCTCTGGCTTCCAAAATGCTAGGCACCTGGAGCAGGCCTATTACTGGTAATACACACGGAGAGTGGGTAAGGGCCTAGCTAGGGGGTTGAGGGATGTGGCCGTGGGCATCCAGCCAGCTCTGCATCCCCTGCCCAACCTGACTCCAGGTACCGCAAGGCTTTTGACGTGGAACCCAGCCTGCATTCTGGCATCAATGCAGCAGTACTCCTCATTGCAGCTGGGCAGCATTTTGAAGACTCCGAGGAGCTCCAGTTGATCGGTAAACCCTGCTGCTAGCCCACCATATCCAGAACAGCCCACATATCCAGAGTGGCTTATGGAGAAGGCAAGGAAAGGACCGTGGGCAGCAAGAAGCACTGACTCACAGGCTTTGTGGTTGTTTTGTGCTCAGAACCACACTGGGGCCTCAGGAGCCTTTGAATCCCACATTCTCCCCAAACCCACCCTTGTGTTTGTCATACTGAATCCCACGTCTCCTTGTGCCCAAGCCCTCACCTGTGCTGGAACCTTCCTACCCAAGATCTTGCCACACCTACCTTGTGGTCCATGTCTACGTTTATGTCCACACTCGGTGATTGTAGGCTACAGTGTGGCCCTCACCTGAGCCTTACCCACTCCTGCACTTACACTCACTGGAGCCCATGCCCCCCTTCCCCAGGCATGAAGCTGGGCTGCCTGCTAGCCCGCAAAGGCTGTGTGGAGAAGATGCAGTATTACTGGGATGTGGGATTCTACCTGGGAGCCCAGATCCTTGCCAATGACCCCATCCAGGTGGTACTGGCTGCGGAGCAGCTGTACAAGCTCAATGCTCCCATATGGTATGTGGCCTTCTTCATTGCTCACCTTTGTCCAGTCAGGACCCCAATGTGTCGATACCACTGCCCATGGTACCCTCTGCTCACGCTCTGACCACATGCAGAGGGGAGGCACCAGCCGGTGCCTGGGCTGAGTTGAGGCCGAGGCTGTGTGCTTTCAGGTACTTGGTGTCAGTGATGGAGACCTTCCTGCTGTATCAGCACTTCAGACCCACAGCGGAGCCCTCGGGAGGACCCCTGCTGCGAGCTCACTTCTGGCTTCACTTCCTGTTACAGTCCTGTCAGCCTTTCAAGACAGCCTCGCCTCAGGCGGACCAGTGCCTGGTGAGGCCAGTGGAAGCCAGGGACCCAGGGAAGGACCATGGGAGTTCTGACAAGCCCTTCCCGATTACCTAAAGGTGCTGGTGCTGGAGATAAACAAAGTGCTGCTGCCCGCCAGGCTCGCCATTCAGGGGACAGACCCAGTGAGCGCAGTGACCCTAAGCTTGCTGGAGCCTCAGGTGAGCTCCCTTTGATCCCCCTCACTCAAGGCTATGCATTCCTTTCTCCTACCCTCTCTAGAGCCTGCACCTCCACAACAGCCCCCCCCCCAACACACACCTTTTCTTCTTACAGGAGGATTCTTCCAGCTGGACCCTCCCGGTCCCCTCCATCTGTGGGATCAGGTGAGAAGCAGAACCTTCCCACAAGCCCCTGCATTGCCAAGCCTGGCTTTCACTGGCCTCTCTCCTTCCCTAGTTCCTCCAAGTTGGACCAGCGCTGCTGCTTCCTGTATGCACTTCCTCCGGCCCAGGATGTCCAGTTGTGCTTCCCCAGTGTAGAGCGATGCCAGTGGTGCGCTCAGCCTTTTGGAGTTAGGGCTGGGATGCCCAGGGGACTGAGGGAAAGGAAGGGAGGAGGTCAGCCTGGGGCTCTGGGGGGGATGGTTCCAGATTGCCCCTTCCACCTGTTTGCCTTCTTCAGGTTCTGTGGCCTAATTCAGGTCTTGGTGATGAATCCAGATTCCTCAGCACCCACGGAGGAGACAGAGGGCGCAAGGGAGGTGCTGGAGGTGAGGCTGTGGAACTGGGGGCTGGAGGACAGTGAAGAGCAACGGCACCAGCTGACCCGGGTACTTACTCTATTCCTCAGTTTGATTATGAATACTTGGAAACCGGTGAGCGGCTCGTGCTAGGCAAAGGCACGTATGGAGTGGTGTACGCCGGCCGTGATAGGCACACGAGGGTGCGAATAGCCATCAAGGAGATTCCAGAGCGGGATAGCAGGTGGGGTGCATCGTTCACTCAGGTCCCAGGGCTCCGGAGGATGGGCATGAGCAAGTCAGGCGTGTGGAGGGGATGGGGTGGAGTGGGGGGGATGAACATGAGAACTGAGTGGCTGTAGGCATGGAAAGATGACTGGTTAGTGTTTGGACTGGGGATGGTGGCTTTTACATTAGGGCAGATGAAAGAGGCCTGTGGGCGGGGTGATAGTAAGGGTACAAAGTTGATTCTGGGAGCATGGTCTCATGGTACAGGACTGTGGGGGGTTATTTCTGCTCACATCCTGCTCATTGCTCTCTCCTCTACACTCCCAGGTTTTCTCAGCCCCTGCATGAAGAGATCGCTCTTCATAAACGACTACGCCACAAGAATATAGTGCGCTATCTGGGCTCTGCTAGCCAGGGTGGCTACCTCAAGATCTTCATGGAGGAAGTGCCTGGAGGTACCAGCCCTGCGTGGGAGGGAGTGAAACCTAAGGTGTGGGGCATGGGGATGGAGCCAGACAGGGGTGGCAAACCCTAAGGGGAAATGAATTCTAGCGTGGGTGTGTGTCAGCTAGAATTAGCAGACAGTGGGTTTGGTGATGGGAGCCTGGGTCATGGGAATGGGTGTGCCTGACCCTTCAGCAGAGCTATGTGAGCAGAGTAAGTAGGTATCAATTTAACTTGGATTGTCTCTGCCCAGGCAGTCTGTCCTCCTTGCTTAGGTCAGTGTGGGGACCCCTAAAGGACAACGAAAGTACTATTAGTTACTACACACGTCAGATCCTACAGGGACTCAGCTATCTCCATGAGAATCGCATTGTGCACCGAGACATCAAGGTTAGCCCTGTGGCTGGTCCACTTGGCCTGCTGGGTGTGGGGAGATACTGTGCCGGATTGCAGCTGGCAATGTGGAGTGGAAGAACACACTTCTTCAAAGGGTGGGGATCTAACAGAGAGGTCCCTTAAAGGAGGGAAAGTCATGTCTGAAGCCAGAGCAGACACCAGCTCCAAGAAGGGGGGGGGGGGACACAATAGAGCATGACTCAGGATGTAATGCCCAGGAAATTTGGGTCTCAGGATGATGGGGAGCCTAGTTCATCTCAGAGGCCAATCCCAGTGCCCATTTCAATCAGGGGGACAATGTATTGATCAACACCTTCAGTGGGTTGCTTAAGATTTCTGACTTTGGCACCTCCAAGCGGCTGGCAGGCATCACACCTTGCACAGAGACTTTCACAGGTAACAGGGTGGGAGTGTGGGGATGTGGGTGGGTGTCGAACTCTTGGAGACTTCTGGGGAATGGAGTTTCTCCTGGGCATGGAGTTACAGACCTAATAGTGAATGGAATCTGGGGACAGGTGACTAGATCCAGGGAGAGGTGATAAAATCTAGACTTTGAGGTTGGAAATTGATAAAAATGCATTTGGCATTTGGCATGGATGTAAGGCAGTGTGTGTTGGGGGAGTGCAATATCATGTGCAACCCAGAACTGTCCTGTGGCTGATGGAGTCTTTGGATGCCATACAGCCTAGCTTAAAGAATGGAGGATAAAGGCAGGTGATGAAGCCTAGGTGGATGATGAAACTCAAGACAGGATCTGACGCCCACTACCTGAGATGATGGGTTCACCATGGGTGTGGGTGGCCAAAGGATGGTGGAGACATTGAGACCTGGGTTGCCTTTCCCTATTCATGCTCTAGGGACTCTGCAGTATATGGCTCCTGAAATCATTGACCAGGGCCCACGAGGCTATGGGAAAGCTGCTGACATCTGGTCTCTGGGCTGCACTGTGATTGAGATGGCCACAGGCCGACCACCCTTCCATGAACTAGGGAGCCCGCAGGCTGCTATGTTTCAGGTGAGTCCTTCTGGGGTGTGGCCTGCGGAGGGAAGGTGGAGCCAGATAGGGCCTTGAACATGTCTAATCTTGGGTTTACCCTGCTGCCCCACCTCCATAGGTGGGCATGTACAAGGTGCATCCACCAGTACCCAGTTCCCTGTCAGCTGAGGCCCAAGCCTTCCTCCTCCGGACTTTTGAACCAGATCCCCACCTCCGAGCCAGTGCCCAAGAGCTGCTGGGCGACCCCTTCCTGCAGCCAGGGAAGAGGAGCCGGAGCCCCAGCTCTCCTCGACATACACCCCAGCCCCCAGGTGCCATGCAGGTGGAGGGGGAGAACACGGTGGAGGGCTGAGGTGCTGAGGAGGCTGATAGCTGCTCTCTCCCTCAGGCACCTCTTCCACTGGTCCCAGTCCTTCAGCTGACTCAGCCACCCAGTCTCAGACATTCCCAAGACCCCAGGCACCCTCTCAGCACCAACCCAACTCCCCAAAGCGCTGCCTTAGTTATGGGGACACCAGCCAGCTCCGGTGAGCGCCTAGAGTCCTGGAGTAGGTTCCCTTCATCTGGTTTTGCCTTCCTATTATTCATTTCCTCCAGAAAAGGCCTCCCAGGGTCCCGAACACTGACCACTTACAAGGACAACATCTATTGCCTCCTACCCTCTCCCAGATGCATGTTGCATTTACTCTGCCCAACTCCAGCCGGAGTTAATTTCTATTATCCCCATGAAGTAGGCATAAAAGTAAAAAAGAAAAAGAAAGAAGGAAAGAAAAAAAAAAAGGCCAGGATTGAAACCCTGCAGCAGGGGTGGCTGCATGGTGTTGCCCACCCTCCATTTGATGCTCTCCATTTTGCGCAGTGTGCCTGAGGAGCCCGCAGCCGAGGAACCCGCATCCCCTGAAGAGAGTTCGGGGTTGAGTCTGCTGCATCAGGAGAGCAAGCGCCGGGCCATGCTGGCCTCGGTGCTGGAACAGGAATTGCCCACACTGGCAGAGAATCTACTGGAGCAGGAACAGGTGGGCGGCCCGCCCCAGCGCCCCCTGGTGGTCAGGCTGCGGGATAAGGACTGATGGCCCACCAGCGAACATCTAGGTTGACTGCGGATAGAAACACCCACGGACGCTCCCTCTCTCCCTAGGATTCTCGGCTCAACAGGAATCATGTGGAACAGCTGCTTCACTGTCTCGGGACACAAATCCACACTCCTAACCGCAGGCAGCTGGCCCAAGAGCTGAGAGTCCTGCAAGCTCAGCTGCGGGCCCAGGGCCTGGGGCCTGCACTTTTGAATGGGCCGCTCTTCGCATTTCCAGAAGCGGTGAGGAAGCTTCCTAGCAGTTTGGGCTGTGCAATAACAGGACGTGAGTTTCCTGCCAAGACTTGATGTTCCAGGATTCTATGGCTTCCGGGAAAAAGCACGTCTGTCCAGTCCTGGTTCCCAGTCCAGCCCTTGATCCCAAGTCCCCCCCCCCCCCACACACCTTTCTGCAGTAGACTTTCTAAGGCTTTGCAACTCAAGCCCCACCTCTGTTTGAGGTTCAAACTGTCTCAGCCGCGCCCTTCCTCCCTCCCCAGGTGAAGCGGATCCTCCGCAGACGCCAGATCCGCCCACACTGGATGTTCGTGTTGGACTCGCTGCTCAGCCGCGCAGTACGGGCGGCGTTGGCTGTGCTGGATGCGGGTAGGCGGGGTTGAAACCCCCAAGCCGACCTGGGGGTGTGGCCATGGTGGGTGTGGCCCTCGGGGCGTGGCGGACATAAAATTGGGTGGTTGGAGGCGAGTTCTGTGAGTCTGGAAGGACTCTGATTTGCATTGTTTGGTCACTACCCCCCCCCCTTCCAATTCCCGGGGCCGTCTGGGGTCCTAAACCTTGAACTCAACCCACTCGAATTGGCAGAGATGGAAAAGAAAGCGGTCTCAACGAAGTCAGAGGAGTGGAGTAAAGCGGAGTCCCAGCAGAAACCGCTGGAGAGCCAGCAGCTACAGAGCCAGCTCCCACCAGAACAGGGGCCTCCACCACTGACCGTGCAGCTGGGTCTCTTGCGAGCCGAAACTGATAGGTTAACCCTCTTAGAATCACCCGAACAAGCTGTACAGGCTTCAACCCTCAGATCATTCCATTCTTGCCCCCCCCACACACACACCTCTTTGCCTCCCCACAGGCTTCGAGATATCCTGGCTGAGAAGGAACGGGAGTGCCAGACCCTGATGCACCAGGCCCTACATCGGCTGCATGCAGAGACCAAGTCGTATGCCCGGGCTTCAGAGACCCCAGGTGAGCTGACCTGACTGGGTTAGTGTAAGGCCACTTCTAGCAGGGAACACCTTTGGACTCATGACCTGACTTTTTGACAGCCACTCTCTCAAAGGACCAGAATCTGGTACAATGGCTACAGGAACTGAGTGTAGACCCAGCCACTATCCAAACGGTGAGCAAGTGTGTGCTGGCCGTCCCTGACCCCCACCAACCAAAGGTGGCACCTCAGTTTGTCTTCCAGCTCTTCGAAGATTTTTCCCCCCCTGCTGCAAAGGCATTCAATTCTGGAAGGGCTCTTAGTATGCTCCTCTCATTATACAGATGGGAAAATTGAGGCCATCGAGGGGAAATAACCTGCCTGAGAATTTTCGTAGGAAGAAGCAGGAACCTGAGTTTCTGGCTCTATCTTTTTGTAACTTTATCTTTGTTTCTGTGGTTCTTGGTTTACAACCAGCTCCTGAGCCATAGCTTCACCCTTCAGACCTTGCTCACCTGTGCCACCCAAGATGACCTCATCTACACCAAAATCAGGTACATCTTGGCCCTTCTAGGGATGAACCATGTACACCTGGTAGCAATATCTTGACTTGCGCTCCCACACCCACACACAGCTGTGAGCCTGCCTTGATTGCTCCCTGCAGACCACAGGGGAACCAAGGTCCCCTGTGCATAGTGGTTCCTAAAGAGAGAGCACAGGCCTTCTTCAGGATGAATTACATTGACCCCCTGATGTCCCCAGGGGAGGGATGGTATGCCGAATTTGGAGAGCCATCTTGGCACAGCGAGCAGGAGCCACACCAGTTACCTCTGGCCCCCGAGAGGCTGAATGATGCCATCAAAGGACACAGCCATGGATGGATGAACAGAGAAGACACAAACAGCTTCTGACACACTTGTCCCAGCACCTACGAGCAACTGCAGGACCCGGGCCCAACCGAAGTGGGTGGAGCTAATGAGGGCGACATCCAGGGACGCTGCATACAATTACAGACTATTAAACAGAATGCTCACTACCATGTTTGTCTTAGCAACTTCAGAAGTGGGGAGGGGCGTGTCCAAGGAGCAGCCCCTCGAGGTCTGCGTGTCTGAGTGACTTCCTCTCACTCCCTGGGCTCTTTCATGATTGTGCCTTGCTGCTCAGACCTCATCCCCTGCTGAATGGGCAGTAGCTCTGTAAACAGACTTTATTTACTCCAGCCATAGCTGTGCTTTGTGTGGGGGTACACAGAGGGGTTTGACAGGGCTATGCCCTGGGGACCAGGTTGGTTCTGAGAGGCAGAAGGCCATCCACCCACTCACATGGCCGCTCCAGGAGTGTCTGCCACAGCTGCTTCTCCTCAGGTGTGGAATCCATCCAGGGCACTTGGAGGCCATAGCTGCTGCCTACATGTGAGTGAGCCGAACTGTCACCTTGGATATCAGGTCCCTAAAAAAGACACTCTGGCCCCAGATTATGCACTGTACCCAGTCACCCCCGGCTCTTTGAAGGCAGTTTAAGGGAAACGAAGCCAGGCGTGGTGGTGCACGCCTTTAATCTCAGTATTTGAGAGTCAGAGGCAGGCAGATCTGAGTCTGAAGCCAACCTGGCCTACAAACTTTCAGGACAGCCAGGCCTGGTGAGCTTGAGCGTGTGCACGCTCTCTCCCTCCCTCCCTCCCTCTCTCCCTCCCTCTCTCCCTGTCTCTCTCTCACATACACACAGAGGAAATGAAGTGCTCAAGGCCACTCATGGAGCCCATACCTCCAAGCTTGGCTTCCCTCTGGGTCCTGCTCTGCTCACCTGTACCAAGGCTGAGGCGTGTGCCCCCCAGCTGGCGACTGGCCAGGGTCCCATGGTCCCACAGGGAGAGCTCAGCACAGGCTTGGCGTAGGTCGGCAGGCCCAAAGCCATCATAAACCATGGTATGGTTGAACACAGGGCTGAGGCTTCTTCGAACCACTCTTGTACGTTGGCGGCTGGCTCGACTGTCGTCAGGTAGCACTGAGCTGTGACAGGTAAGAAATGAGGGCTTGTATTAAGTGACCCACCCCTTGACACTCACCAGCCAAGCCAACCAGTCACCATGCCCCACCCTTTTACACCAATTTTTCTTAGTCATCTCTCTTGAAACTGGTAACTGTTTATGGGATCCCAGAGAAGTGGCTGAAATGCAATTCTGCTGCATCCTGGTCCGATGACCTTCAGTATTCCCTGCCCAGCTTTCCATGGTTTCCAAAGCCACTGAACCATTCTGCAGATGTTAACTCTGATGTACAGTAACAGAAAGACAGAACGGGAACCCCAAATCAGAGTGGCCTACCTCCGTCCTCCTCGGGGTGAGGGAACACCCAGAAATGCTTAGTTTCTCCAAAGCTTACTTTGAAAACCATAGGACAGAGGGTGCAGCTCGGTGGTAGAGCACTTGCTCAGTGTACCTCTGGAGTTCAGTCCCCAGCATGTTGAAAGACTATAATCACCAGCTACTGAATCACAAGTTCAGGGCCAAGCTACACAGCTTGTCCTTCCAAGATTTCCGAGAAGGGGCCTTGTGGCTTTTCCATCGTAGTAAGTGCTATGGGGTACAGTCTCCACAGAATGAAGGCTGTACTGGCTGACTTTAAGTCAGCTTGACACAGACTAGAACATGGTTCTCAACCTTCCTAATGCTGTGACCTAATACAGTTCTTCATGTTGTGGTGACCCCAACCACAAAATTATTTTACTGCTACTTCATAGCTGTAATTCTGCTAATGTTATGAATCGTAATGTAAATAGCTGATATTTTGACCCCCCAAGGGGTTGTGACCCACAGGTTGAGAACCACTGGGCTGGAGTCATCAGAGTAGGGAAATTCCAATTAAGAAAGTGCTTCCATGCCAGGTGGTGCTGAGCACACATCTTAATCCCAGCACTTGGGAGGCAGAGGCAGGTAGATCTCTGTGTTCGAGGCCAGACTGGTCTACAAATTGAGTTCCAGGACAGCCAGAGCTGTTATACAGAGAAACCCTGTTTCAAAAAAACAAAACAAAACGGAAAAGGAAGAGGAAAGGAAGAAAATGTCTCTGTAAGATCAGGCTATGGGCAAGCCTGCAGGGTACTTCCTTAAATACTGATTGATGAGAAAGGGCCCATTCTATTGTGGGCGGAGCCACCCGCATACAGGTGGTCCTGGGTTCTATGAGAAAGCAGAGGGAGTAAGCACCCTCCATGGCCTCTGTGTCAGCTCCTGCCTCCAGGTTCCTGCTGTTTGAGTTCCTGTTCTAGCTTTCTTCAGTGATGGACTACAACGTGGAAGTGTAAGCCAAACAAACCTTTTCTTCCCCAACTTGCTTTTTGCTCACGGTGTTATGTCACAGCAGTAGAAACCCTAAGACACAGCTCCTCAGTTCCCCTGACCTCCAACATTTTTGTAAGACAGGGTCTTATTCTGTGGTCTTTGCTGACAGGGAATTGGCTCTGTAGACCAGGCTGGCCTGGAACTCACAGAGATCCGCCTGTGTCTGGTTCCCAAGTGCTGGGATTAAAAAACCCATGTCGCTATGCTTAGCCTAAACTTTTATTTTAAGACAAGCTCTTATATATCCTGTGTAGTCATGGATGACCTTGAACTGATTCGTGTGTACTTCTAGCTATGCGGTTTGTGGGGTTCCACCCCAGGACCCCATGCATGCATGCTAAGCAAGCACCCCTCCAACTGTGCACACCCCCATTCCCTAACTCCAACGCTTTGCCCAAATGATCACTTTCCACCCCTGCTCAGGGTGACCGATCTTGGGTGGAGGGACAGGTTGGTCAGAGGTTGGGAGCAGAAGGAAGAGTGACATCTCACTGCCTCTCACCATTGTACGTAAGTGTCCAGCGATCCTGGCCGCAGTGGCACAAGGCCCTGAGCCTCCTTTACCCAGAAGTGAAGCTCCCCACTCAGAGGCTGTCCTCCTCCTGTGGGGACACCCCAGTTTAGACCACCACCTCATGGGACAGGTCTCCCACCTCCCAGGGGCCTATCCAGGTTGGCTCTCACAGGGCAGTCACTTACCCTCTGAGCTGGCAGGGATGTACTTGAGGGACAGAGAGAGGAGTCCACGGCTGGGAAGCTCATCTGGAGATGGGGGAACCTGAAAAAGCGAGAGTGGACCTGTCGGCGATGTAACAGGCCACAGGGTAGCATCTGCAGAGGCAGTTGGGATAAGGTGGTTGAGGGAAAGGTGTTGGGGACAGGGCCTCCATTGAGGAGCCCGATGGGCAATGTTCCCCAAGAACGGGCTCCCTGGCTGGCAAGCCTTGCCTAATGGTAACAGCCAGTATGAGGCTGAGTGAGGTTCTGTGGAATGGTCTGCAGGTGCTTGGCGGCCTGTAGACAGTCCTTACCCGGGGCTGCAGGGGGAGCCAGGCAGCCTCAGAGTCCCAGTTCCACGTGTCTAGGGGCACTTCGACTTCTCCCAGAAAGATGTTGCGACCCAGACTTTCCCGGTGCCACACGGACAGGTTCAGCACCCGGCCTGGGAGATCAGCCTGCTGGACAGAGTGCTGGGCACAGGAGGTGAGTTTCAGTGGCGGGCCCTGCCTGCTGACTAGCGCTGGTCTCGCCAAGTTCCTTTCCAGGGTGGAATCCTGATTCTGGGTTAACTGGGGTCTTACTATCACTGCCCAAACAGATTGCCAGGATTTGGACTGCACTAACCAGCGCGGCCCTGTCATTCCACTCAGAACAAGGCCCAGAGCCACCAGCAAGATTAATGGGGCAGACCCTGCCACTCACTCCGCTGCAAAGGGCACCCTGCTCTTTTGCCGGGGGTGGGGGTGAAGGGGGGGGGACACCCTTGCTGCCTCACCCGCAGAGTCTCGTTGAAGATCGGGTTCAGATTCCGCTTCTTCACGGATGTCTTGCGCTTGTTCTGCTTGTCAGGGAGGAGGTAGGTTTTCACGTAGCTGGGCGAGAGAGGTGAAGGCTGGAGTAAGATGGGGGCCCTTCCAGAGCCTTCGTCCAGCTTTGGACTTCACACCCGGAGTGGTGGCCTGATGCTAATCAATTAACCGGCATCCAATTTAGCATGCCTCCCACTAACACCATTCCCGTTTTTTTAAGAGGAGGAAACTGAGTCCAGGTCAAGGCAAGGACCCCATCCCACCCCCACCCCCTGCATCCCCCCCCCCCCCCGCAGCCCACCTGTAGGGTAGGCACTCACGGGTCAGAGCGGCGACGCCTGGCGGCAGCCAGCCCCTGACACTGGATCACCTGTACTCTCAGCTCTGCAGCGCCGGGCTCATAACGCAGCGCGAAGTGCACGGAGCCTCGCACCTGTACCGTGCCAGCCTCAGTTTCCCCAGACAGGCTCATCAGGCTGCCACTCAGCTGCGGGCGGGGTGGGGTGGGAGGTCAGGGTCCCAGGCAGGCTTCCCACTGCGGGACTTGCCTGGGCACCCTGCCCAGCCCCTCCCTAGTCCTTCACCGTGGAGGAATTGAGGCTGGACACGGAGGAGCTGCTGCTGAGCATGCGGTCTAGGGAAGGGCCGAGCCCCGGGGCCTCTTCCCCATTCTCCTGGATCTCGGAGGTCGCCTGGATCTGGAGAGGGAGAAGTGACAGGGGCACCCTCTGCTTCTCTGGACCTCCCTGGACCGTGCAGGTGTCACCCACGGTTCCCATCCCTGGGGCAGTCACGTTCTCGATCTGGAATCCGCTCCTGGTGTTGAGAACAGCCACTGGCTACTCCCGCCTACCGCCTACCTGTGCAGCCGAGGGCCAGGTCTCCTGCTCCGCCCTCTGCTCAGGATCCACCGCTGGATCGGTCTCTGCTACCTGCGTACCCCCTTTGCCAGGGTCTGGAGTAGGGACAGGCTGCTGAGAGAGCCCCTCACCTGTGTGTGTCCCTAAGCAAATATGGAGGGACGCGTTCACACCTCTAGTCACAGGTTAGCTTCAGACCCCAGTGGTGACCTGGGGTGGCCCATTGCGGTGGGGGTAGGGCGGGAGGAAGGTAAACGTGGGGGGGTCTCCTGCCTCTGATCATTGCCTCAACATCTGTTGCTCCTCAGCACACCCTCCTACTCACCTTCCCCGGCCTGGGGCTCATCCTCGTGACCTGAAGCGGTTGAGGCTACATATGGTGAGGGGAAATCGGGTCCCTGAAGAAAGCAAAGGGTAGAGGTCATGATGGGGTTAATGAGGAAGGGGTCAAGGGTTATGCCAGGGTCAGAGGTCAGAGACTCCAGGCTGCTTACCTCACTGTTGGAGTTGGGCTGCCCTCAGGGCAGGGCTGGCTACCAGCTGCAGGACCAGTCAGGCCTGTACTTCACACCCTGGCATCCCAAGGCCTGTCTCTCCTGATGTGGCAGCCTGACTCGTAGGTTCATGTAGTAGGGGCCATAACATCTGAGTCCCTGGCCTCAGCCTCACCCTCCTCAGCCCAACCCCTATCTTTTTGTAGTAGACTGGCTTCATGTCTCATGTGTAGTTGAGGAGGGCCTTGAACTCCTGTTTCTACCTCCTGAGTGCCAGGGTCACAGGTGTTCGCCAGCATGCCTGGATTATGTGGTATGGTGTGTGTGTGTATGTGTGTGTGTGTGTGTGTGTGTGTGTGTGTGTGTGTGTGTGTGTGCACGCATGAAACCCAGGTCTTCAAGCATGCTAGGCAAGCACTCTACCAGCTGAGCTACAGCCTTATTCTTCTTTTCTGGGGAGGCAGGGGGTGGGGAGAGGGATTCGAGACAAGTTTCTCTGTAGCTTTGCAGCCTATCCTGGAATTCTATAGACTAGGCTGGCCTTGAACTCACAGAGATCCACCTGTCTCTACCTGGAATTATAGGTAATTACAGGTATGTGCCACCCCCCACCTAGTCCCCAGCTTCAGCCTTTTTTTTTAATTATTATTTTTATGTATACGAGTGCTCTATCTGCATGTGTGACTTTATATGACAGAAGAGGGCATCAGATCTGGTTGTGTACCATGTGGTTGCTGGGAACTGAACTCAGGACCTCTGGAAGAGCAAGAGCAAGCAGTGTTCTTAACCACTGAGCCATCTCTCCAGCCCCAAGCCTTATTCTTTTTTATTTTTATTTATTTATTTATTTTATTTTGGTCTTTCAAAACAGGGTTTCTCTGTGTAATTCTGTAGACCAAGCTGGCCTCTGGCTTCAAACTCAAGAGATCTACCTGCCTCTGTCTCCCGAGTGCTGTGATTAAAGGTGTGTGACACTCCCGCCTGACCCAGCCTTTTTCTTAATAGCTGGATTCACAACTGCCTTAAAAGTTGGTTAAAGCCACAGTTGATCAAGGTGGTGAAGCCCTGAGAACAGAAGGGACTTGTCTAAGTCCCCTGATTCCCGGTAATGGAGGTTCCTTCCCTAGCACACTGACCCCAATTTGGAACCACGGTGCGCTTGCCATGAGCTCGCCCAGTCACTGGTACTCACTTGGGTCCCACTGTGCCTCTCTGGAACAGCCACCTCTATGGAGACCCTAGAAGGAGGGAGTCGGAATTTTTAGGGCTGAGCAACCGGCAGCTCCCTCTCCTCTCACGCTGCCTTCTCACCTGGGCTCCGGCTCTTCAGTGGTCTCTTTCCCAGCAGCCTCTGCCTCGCCATCACTTCCCAGAGCCTGGTCCCCTGGGCTCAGGTGAGAAATTCTGTGAGCCTCCATCCTCCAAAAGCCCCATATTGGCATAGCCCATGGGAGATGCCCATCCACTTCTATGGCCCGCAGAGGGGCAGGGCTACTCAGACACTCAGTATGGGGGCAGCTGGGACTAGAACCCAAAGCCTAGTCCTGACTATTTACAGCCTCTATTCCCGGCTTTCCCAAAGCTTCCCCTCCCTGCCTTGGGGTCTCCCCTCACCCCTGGAGCTCTTCTTCCTTCGGATAGAGGCTCTGACAAGGTCTGACCCAAAGTGGGCGTGGTGATGCCGCTGGGAGCGTGCTTCCTGGAACCAATCCCCTGTCAGGGTCTTCAGCAGCCCGGGGTCTGCCAGTGAGGCTCGGAGCTTGCTAGAGGATAGTGGAGGACACGGCTGTCACTACTCAACACCCACTCTGGACCAGGGACTCAACAGCAAATCACACTTGCCCCTTGCCCTGGAGTCACTCAGGCTACTAAGAAGACAGAATCAGAATAGATCAGTATAGTGATAGAGGTAAGAAGGCCTTCTGTGGGAATCATTTCTTAAAGAACAAATTGGAACTTTCCAGGTTGAAAAGCATAATAATCACTATTCAGGAAGTGGTTATTGTGGGCCATGCTTGATCCTTTATTTATTGCACATGTATGTGTGGTGTGAGTGCATGTGTGTGTTCCCATGTTTGTGGTCACACGCATATATGTGCATGTGGAGATCAGAAACTGAAGTTGGCCCATCCTTGTCTAGCTGAGAAAGTCTCTCACTTGAATCCAGAGCTCACTGATTTGGTGAGCCTAGCTTGCTCCAGAAGTTTCCTATCACTATTGCCCAAGTACTGGGTCTATGGGTGGCCACCATACCACCCTGGCATTTCTGTGGGTGCTGGAGAACTGAATTCTTCCTCAAGCCCATGCAGACAGTGCTTTACCTGCAGAGCTGTCTCCCAGCCCCTTAGCTGAGTTTTAGTTTTAGCTGAGGAAGGTAAGGTTCAAGATAAGGCAGCTGCTGAAGTTTATACAGCTGTCCACAGACAGTGCTTGTCACTCTTGAGGGCCTCTGCCTCTGCTGCTCTTCCTGGGAGAAGGAGCATCTTAGGCTTGGAAGGGAAGAGCATTCAGGGACTGGGGAACATCACATGGCTATAGTAGCTTTATGTTATGTGGGTGGGGCTTATAGGGAAGTGGATGAGATGGGGAGACAGGGACCAATCAGGGTGACCTGTGAACACACCCGAAGGCTCCGACATGCTGTTCTGAGGTCTGGGGAGGGTCCAGCAGAGTATAAAGACAGGTGGTACCTGTCCACCAAAGTATCCTGTCCCAAGGTGGTAACCAGAGTGGGAAACCCCACAGACAGCGAGGCTTGAAGAGGACCTGGTACAGGTATGGGAGAAGTGATGGATGACACAGAGCTGGCCAAAGTCAGTGGAGACCAAAGGGTAGAGTCAAGAACCACCCAGACCCAACCAGGCAGCCTCCAAGGACCCTGGCTCCCTTCCTTCTGGCTGGTGGTTGTCCTGTCTCACCTGACACGCCCCTCCTCCAGTTGGCGCAGGTGAGCATCTCGTTTGAGGACATCAGTGATGGCCTCCTGTTCCTCCTCTGTCAGGAAGCTGAGGTCCAGCAATCCCTCAACTTCAGGTTCTGGCCCATGTGCCATGGGGAGGGAGGGCAGGGCCCAAAACCTCTCTTGAGATGTGTGGCTTCTTTGGGGCATCAGCTGGGGTTGTGCCCCAGCTGGGCATATGTAGCTTCCTGGGGATAGAGCAAGGGTCAGTGTCTTCTCAGATACACAGCACATCTGGAGCCAACTGCCAGTTTTCTCCCAAGCTCATACTGGAGTAATAGGAGCAATCAAAGGAAGGCCAGGTCAAAGTAAGGTAAGAAGGCTACAGAACTCGTATGTACACCCTTAAGGACACACTGATATGTATACTCACTGTCCTAAGAGCAGTCACATGGGTACAAGGATACCTGGTCAAATACAGGTAACGTACACACATTCCTCATGACGGAACTGTGCACATATACACAAGAGACTCGTGCCCAAGAAGTGTGCACAATGTTTTAAACCTGCTCACAGTATGACCACACAAAGGAGACAAGTATCCACCTCCATCCAAGAAGTCCCTGCATAGTCACAGATCTCTCTGGCTTTTACACACACACACACACACACACACACACACACACACACACACACACACAGAGCCCATTTAACCTGGCTGTGAACTCCTTGAAGCCAAGGACAGCTCCTTCCCACAAAGTCAGTACTCTGCACATAGTATAACCTGATTCTTAACAAAATGCAAAAATATACCTGCACAAACATGCAAATGCACACCCAGCCTTCTCCACAAGTCATGCTTATGGCCCTACCCAGGGAGCCTCCCAACCCAGCCTGCCTCTGCCTTTGCCTCCCTCCACCCTGCCCTGGCCCATTTGGCCTTCCTGTCTGAGGCAACCTCCTCCCCAACCCTCACCCCCAACTTCCTCCCCCACAAGGTAACCGCAGAGCTCAATTCCATTGAGGCCACCCGCCCTGAGATTCCCCGACAACAGCCCTACCCTTTTACTTAAAGGAGATTCTGAGCCCCTCTGATTACAGGGGCTCCCCAACCCCCAAACTTGGCTGGAGGCTTCAGCTGGCAAAACAACTCATGCCCAGGCACCTCAGCCACTCCGGAAGGAAAACATTGCCAGCTGAGAGGGGCATGTGGACGTGGCAAGGGCCCAGCACTCAGTAGTGGCCCTGGCCTGGGCTCACAAGCTGGCCTCTCCTCTCCTCCCCACCCCTTCCGTGCCAGGCCTCCAGATGGGGCTGAAGCAGGACTAGGGCAACTCAGGGGCGGGTTCTGGCTTGTGCCTGTCTCCTTTTGCCCCTGTCCCTTCCCAGATGAATCAGGGTCCAAGCACAGCAAGCAAGCCTTCTCTCCTACCCTGCTTTCCCTCTGGGGGTTTCTGCACATCTGTATTGCAGAGCCCTGGGCAGATGCCTGTGTGCTGTGCTGACAGCGACTATTTCCCTAAATGGCTGTTTGGGGTTCCAGCAAGAAGCCAGTTTGGGACTCTTCTGTTGCATGATATGTGAGCATTGCTGCGTTGTACTGAACTACTGCATTAACAGGAAGACATGCCTGCAGGCCGGGGGATAGTATAGCATCTGAGCCTAAGCACTCACTGTGTTGTGTGACACTACATGTCTTGCAGGAGCGTAGATGGTATATGCAGCGACTCTCTGGGAGATAGAGCCATGTGGGTGTGTGCGTTTCTTCCTGTGTGGTTGGCTGGCCCAGGCTATGTTGTGGTGTGTACTCTAGTGCCCTGGGGACCACCAGATGTATGTGTGTGAAGGTGGAGAGACATTTGGCAGAACTGGGCCTGGCCTTGTCTTACAGGTTTGCTTGGTCTGGGCTGTGGGCCTCGAAGAAGCCTCTTTCACAGGCAGATCAAGCGCCTGGTACCCCCCACCCTGTAGTAACATCACAGGACCCTTTGATGACAAAAAGTATGTCAATCTGCCTGGCAGGCCAGAGTCATAAACTTGCTTGCACTTCCCCCACCCCAAGCTCCCGAGGTGCCACAGTATGCTCAGGACACCAGGTGGCAGTGCCTGTCCCTTAGGCCACTGACAGGGGAGGTGTGTTACCTGTAGGGGTCCAGCAGGGAGGACAACTTCGAAGGCAACTCCAGCTCTTCAGGAAGAAGTTTCAGAGCCCAGAAGAGCAGCGGGGGACTAAGGCTGACTGGCCCAGCAGCAACTGCCCCAGCCCTGAGGAGGTGGAGGAGGAGGAGACGCCTCAGCAGGGCCTGGTGCAAAACCGGGCCTGGACTGCAGCTCCTCAGGTGCACCGGTGAGCCCACAGCAGCAGCTGTCAGAGAACCCAGGGCCAGTTTTGCAAGGCCCTGTGGCTGGGCCCAGCTGCACTGTAGATTTACCCTGTAACTAAAGCATGCCTCACCTGCAGGGCTGGCTCAGGGCCTTGGCTGGTTCATCTGTGGAATGGATAACAGACCTACTCTGTCACAGACGGTCAATTGAAGATTGCTTTGAAAGCACAGTTAGAAACTTTTCTAAAAACCGTAGTAATGGGAGGGTTACAGAGTTGCCACTAGGCAAACCCTGGGCAGAATCCTGGCTTCAGCACCATATGGCCTTGAGCAGATTTAACCCCTCTGAGCAATAATTTCTTTCTATGCAAACTGGAGTGGAACCCAAAGAGAAGCACAGGTGCCCGGCACACAGGTGCCCGGCACAGCTGGCACACAGGTGCCCGGCACAGCTGGCACACAGGTGCCTGGCACAGCTGGCACACAGGTGCCTGGCACAGCTGGCACACAGGTGCCCGGCACATCTGGCATGTAGTAGATGCCAGGTGTCCTTTCTCCAACAGACCAATGTCCATGGCCATTTGAGCACCTCTGACCACCTATGTTCACAAAACAACCATTTGTCTCCTCACCCCAAGGACCCTTCTGTTTAAAGAGCTCTGGACTCCAGTGCCAGCCAAGGCGCCCCACTCTCACCAAGTACCACATCCTGTTTTGGGCCTTAGAATACATGGCTTTTGGGATAATGATCTTCTGGACTATTCACATTCTGGTCTTAGGCACTAGAGCCACCACTATCCTTTTATTTATGTGTATAAATGCTTTGACTACACAAGGGAGCCAGAAGAGAGGGTCAGACTCTGGAACTGGAGTTACAGATGGTTGTGAGCCATCATGTGGGTGTTTGGGATCCCATGTCCTCTGCAAGAGCAACAGGTGCTTTTAAGTGCTGAGTCTCCCAGGTGCTGGGGTTAAAGGTGTGCACCACTACCTGGCCTTTAGCCCCCTCAAATATATATTTTTTTAATACATTCTGTGTGCGTACCATGGTGTGCATCTGGAGATCTGAGGACCTTGCAGTAGTTCATTCTCTCCTTCCAACTCCATGGAGCTTGAACTCTTGGCTATGCGTGCTTCCTCTCTGAGCCATGCTGCTGGCTGGCCCTCAAGCTTGCTTGCTTCTAAATGTTTTTGTGTATAGATGTTCTGCCTGTATGTATGTTTGTGCATTTGATGTGTGCCTGGTGCCTGTGGAGACCAGAAGAGGGCAGTCAACCCCTTGGACTGGAGTTACAGATGTGAGGTACCATGTAGGAGCTGGGATCTGGTCCTCTGGAGGAGCAACCAACTTTTACTCTTAACCACAAGGTCATTTTTCCAGCCTCACTTTCTTTTTTGAATTATTATGTCGATGGTCATGAGCTACCATCCTCTGGAAAAACTGTCAGGACTTTTAACCTCTCAGCTACCACTCAGCCTCTGACTTGCTTTTGTCAGTTATTTTCAGTTTCCTTTTCCTTAAGTCAGTTAATAATCACTTAGGTTTTCAGCACTATTGCGTGAACCCTAGATTCTCAGATAATACATGTATAAGGATGGAGGTAGCTCAGTTAAAACATGAATTTACACGTGTGCTTTCCACTAGTGTCCCCGTGGAAGTGGCCAACTACACTGTCAAGTTCCTCCCACCGAAGACCGTGGCAAACAGCACCCTCCTCCAAGGATGCTTCCCTGGCCCTCCTCCCACCTCTCAGCACCCCTGGAAGACATCCAATCCTCCTGGTTTTCAAGCCCAAGTGTCCTTTTTAGGTGGGGCTCCAGTGGCTTTTGGGCTCCCTCTGAATTTGGACAAGTTATGTGGGTGTTCATTTCTTCATCTGCCACATGGACTGTCAGTGCCTGCCTTACAGGGCTGTTGGGAGGTTACATAATCACACTCTAACAAGGGCCAGTACAGACAAGCATTTGAGTGCTGCAGAAGAAACCCAAGGCCGTGCTAGACAAGGGCTGTTGGTTACATGCTATCCTGGAAATAGCCTTTAAGCTGGGCTTTGGCTCAGAAGGGTGTACATAACTGGTATACTGTGAAGAACAAGAACCCTGGCAGCCATACAAACACCAAGGAGCAAGCTAGCCAGTGACATGGCTGTGGGGTAGGCGAGGGGAGTTCACCAATGGCCACCATACACAATGTGGCCAAGGGTTGCCACTGTTCTTGGCTTACTCCAACTGTGCACTCCCAGCCGAGGAAGCAGGTCACTCCCAACTCCAGTCCTACTGCTGAAGTTTTTCCCAATAGGGAAGATGTAAGATTCCTTTCTAGGACACTTGGAACATGGACCGGGAAGAGCTGGGACTTCCACAGCCTGTGCAGTGGCAGAATTTACAAGGAATATTGATTTGCCCCAAAACTCCAGTTGGAAAGACTGGGACGTGTTGTTAGTAACTAGATATCTTTGCCCCAGAACCCCAGGGATATGAGCTTAGAAACTGGGGGTAGGGGTGGAGGAAGAAAATAACAGACACCACCTGAACTTGAAACTTTATTTCCTGCCAGGGAGCCCCTTATAAAGGAGCAGGGGGTGAGGCAGGCTACACAGGGTTCATTGTAGCAACCAGAAGTAGACCCAGCTGACCCATGGTCCCACCAGCTGCTTTGATGGGTTCTCACACTTTATACATAAGGGGTTCTATCACCAGCATGAGGAGTCAATGAGCTGGAAATAAGTGGGGTTTACCTTATCTGATTTACTGGGGACCCAGTCTGCATATAAGGCCATTCACCTTGCTTGCCAGGGCTCAGATGAGGGGCAATGGGGTATACACTATGCTAGCACAACTCTAGCAGACACAGAAGAACTTAGCCAGACCTTCCAGTCCATTCTACGCTAGCACTTGGTTCATAGCATTTCTTGGAACACCACAACCCATTTCAGGACACAACTACCACTCAGAAAGCAGCTTCAAATCCAGCTCTGAACACTGCTTTGCCCAGTGTGTCCATGTCCTCACTGTGTCCTGGGCAAGGCAGAAACAGCCCAGTGGTAGTGGCAGGAAGTGCTCCAAAGGCCTTCCCAGGACAGCAATGGGGATGCCACAAAGGGACGTCACAAGCCCAGGGAGAGAAGACAAGGAGGCTCTAAGTGGCCCCATCTCACACTTGACTTTACATCCATCCTGAGCCCTGACCCTACTTCCAACCCAGGAAGCCAACTGCCTGAGGGGGTAGGGGGCAGGGGTAAAAGAACCAGGACCAGAGTGGGTGGTGGGGCCTCCTTGGGGGCTGGTGAGCTTGGACCATCACCGCAGGTTGAAGATGAGACTGACGGTCAGGATGATACCCAGCAGAAGGACAAAGGGCAGCCAGGTCTTCACAAAGGCTCCAACACTGGCAAGGGAGAGAGCACAGGGACAGTCAAGCGAGCAGATGGACTGATGGCCCAGAATCCCCTCTTTTCCCCACGCCGGCGGGCTTAAGTTCCTAGAAGGCTCCTGGAACTTATTCCTCAGTTTGGTTAGCCAAGGGACAGGGCTAGCCTGATGCCTACTGTAGAAGCCATGGAAGGAAGGAAATGTATGAGTCTCACTGGCACCTACAATCGCTCATGACCAGAAGCTCCCATCTGAGGGTGGGACCCACAGAGAGATGGGAGACGGGTAATGGACTGCTAGGAGTCAGGGCCTGATCCTATGCCCAGTCATGTTCTTTATGGGGGAGTCTCTCAAGCCTTCTAGGGACAAAGAAGTCCCCTGAGAATTTCCCTTTCAGAAGCTCTTAATGATAAGCACAATTAAAAACAGAGCTGGGGAGGTGAATCAGTTCGATTGTGATGGTTCCTACCTCTGGGCTCTGCTGTGGAATCCAGGGAACTCACCCACCCTGAATTCTGTGTGAGCTAAGATGAATGTCAAGTGTCATAGGTCATGAGGTTGTGGCTTAAAAGATCAGCCTGATGGAGCTCAACTGTCCACAACGTCCGCCCCTGACAAAGGACACAGGGTGGGGGGAGGGGATGGGGGGAGAGGGAGACACTCTCCAAGAGATCTGTGTGTTCATCTGACTTCTGTAGACTCATAGCTTCTCTAGAAGCCAGAGCCACTACAGCCTTTTTACCAGGGACGGCTGTAGCCCAGAATCAGCTACCCAGGACCTCGAAGCGAATGAGTGACAGGTCAGCTGGAAACCCATGTGGAGTAAGTAGAATGTAGGTACAGCCACCTTGCTCTCCACCAGGAGATTAGAAACTCCCTGGTGACTGAAGGACTCCAGTGACAGCTTTTCCAGGATCCTTAGTGGCCTGGTTGGGGGGGGGGCTTGCAGATGGGGAAACAGCTCACCTGACGTACTTCCCGTAAGTCAGGCAAAAGAAGCAGAGTGTCACCATGTTCCAGTTTGTGCTATTGTTATATCGCATCAGGTTCAGGGCCAATGCAACGTGTGAGTGGCAGTTGTCACAGCAGAGATTATGCTGGAGATAAGAGCAGCTGGGTCAGATTGGGCTGGGGGAGAGGGAGGGAGTTTCCCCCCCCCCCAGTTCCCACCTACCATCCGGTGCTTGTATTCTTCAGAGGCATCGTGCACAGCTGTGTCCCATGCGTTGGGCCCACTAGCATATACCTGTGCGGGGTCCAATTTCCAGAACCTGAAGGGAAAAGGGAAGTTCTGGGCACCGGCTCAGTCCCTTTGTGGCCTTTCAGCTTCACGTTCTGAGTGGGGTAACCGGGCAGGCCCAGGTCTAGTGTGCTGTGGCTATTCCCTCCCAATTGGAACATTCTCTTCCACAATGGGGAAGGGGAGCCTGAGGCTTGGGAAAGAGAACTCACAGGGCTCAGGAAACTCCTGCAACAGCAGCTTCAAGCCACAGCAACTGGTATGGAGAAGAGTATCCCAGGTGCTAGCTTGACATGCAGGGACATACTGCACGGGCTGTGCCCACAATGTGAACTTTCCCTGAAGTCAACTGCCTTTGGGACACTCACTCCTGTAAGTGACCCCAGTAAATTCAGGCTCATGAAGCTCCATTAGTGTTCAATGTGGGGTGAACACAAGTCTGTTCACATCTGCCCAGGAAGTGAGTCGATTGTGACCAGGCAAGACCACCAATGCCACAGTGGCTCCTGGGAAGACTCAGACTAATCCAGACTGCTGTGTAATCTCAGGGTTTGTCCCCTACTTTTTTTCAATGTTTGTCCCCTACTTTCTTTCTGTTTTGGTTTTTCAAGATAGGGGTTCACTGTGTCGTCCTGGCTGTCCTGGAACTTGCACTGTAAACCGGGTTGGCCTTGAACTCACAGAGATCTGCCTGCCTCTGCTGGGATCTAAAGGCACATGCTACCACTACCACTAATGTGGACTGTTCCCTATTATGTTGAAATCCTAACCCCCCAGGAACCCACTTATGGGTGGGGTCAGTGACCTTAAAAGATAGGCCCAAGAGACCCCTCCACTCCTTTCATCAGATGTGGGGACAAGAAGGCACTGTGGCCCCATAAGGTACTGAGTGTACCAGCATCCTGTCCTTGGCCTTCCTCCTCTCCAATGCTGAGACATTTTTGTTGTTGATGAGCCACCCACTCAATGGCATTTTGTCATGGCAACCTGAATGGATGAAGACAGAGGAACACCTGAGTCTAGGCTGACAGAGGAGGGTTAGGTCAGCACCGGGGGCTGTGGGAACAGTTTGAACAAGGTGGGAAGCATAAACTGTTCAGTGCGTCCCAGAAATAAGTGACCGAGCAATCCTGGAGGTGTCAGGGAATGAAGTGACAGCTGAGACAGGAGATGCAACACCCTGCCCAACTCAGCTGCCAGAGTGGGAAAGAAGCTGGCAGAGCCGAAGCCCCTAACACCAGGCAGGTCGGTCAGATGGCTCCTGGGAGCAGCAGAGGGCCCCCGTGGTAGGGATAGGGATGGGGGATGACGACGACAGAGGGGAGACAGTGACAGATCAGCAGCGGACATGGCAATGAGAAACCACTGTGGCCTGGACTGTGGGGCTTGGAGCAGTCTGTCCTTCAAAATGCCTGAAAAAAAATAGTTCAAAGAACCCTCCAGACCACATCTCCACCTGCCTGAGGAAGCCAGGGCAGGGAGCTCTGCTCCAACCCACCTTATCCAGCAGCTTCCTGTGTGGCTTTGGGCCACAGGATACCTGCTGTAGTTCTGAGGCACTGTCACCAAGCCAAGAGTCACGGGAACCACCCAGCGCTGAAGAATAAAGACAGGCCTGCAGTGAAACCTGCTTTGCTCTCAGAGCCTGAGTGGCTTTCATGCCCTCCAAACAAAGCTGCAGGGGAGCCCCAAGCAGCCTTCTATTCCTTAATGGCCTGCTTGTTCCCCGGGGTGGAAGGACTCCAGGCTACACAGGAAGACAGAGTTGGCTGTGAGAGCCACATTTGATGCTCCATAACTGTAACCTTGCCCGAGTCCCATCCCTTTCTGTACTCCTGTGCCATGGAGTTGAACATGCAATCTCCCAGGTCTGAAGCAAGACCTGGACAGTCTACAAGATGAGGCCTAGACAGGGACTGATACACTAGGTACAGGGCACTGTGTCCTTGTGGGCTCTAACTGTCCTCAGGGTGCTGGCTCCTGCTGCCTCGCACAGGGCCTGGCTGTTGCTCTGAGCAGAAAGAACCTGGCACAAGGCTATTCACTTACTTGGCAGGCTTTCCAAAGGCCATGTTGTCTTCCTGTTGAGAGACAAGAGCAGAAGTCAGTGCAGAATCTACATCCAGTCTAACAGCAACCCTGGGTCAGTGGTTCAAGTGCAGTGACTTAGAAGGGGACAGCAGTGCTGGGGTAGGGCATGGCATCTGTAGTGGCAGAGCCACTGCTCTGTAGAAAGGAGGCGGTGCAAGACCCAGGGCCTTCTCTGGCCCTCCCGATGTCCTCAGGGCAGCCTCTGATCTTTCATCATGGGCCAGAGCTTCCCTTCATACTGGAACATCAGCCCCTTGACCTCTCAATGCAACAGTGATAGCTCACATGGGACCTGGAGTGGGATACCTTCAGAGCAGGAGGGAGGCTGCTGGACCCACAGAACTGTCTCATGAGGGAGAGACTGTGGGGAGTCCTAGACTCTGTATGTAGACACACACACCCCAGAAATATAATTCTATATATCGAGACAAGGTCTCTCAATGTAACCCTCTATGGAGACCACGCTGGCCTTGAACTCACTACCTCTGCCTCCTGAGTACTAGAATATGATACTATGCCTAGCTTTGTTGTTGTTGTTTTTGAAGCAGAGCCCAACTCCATACTCAAAACTAACCTGGAACTTACTATGTAGCCCAGGCTGACCACTGACCTTAAACTCTGGGCAATTCTCCTGCCTCAGTTTTCCCAATGCTGGGATTAGAGAAACATGATGCACTATGCCTAGCTAGTAGAAGTATGAAGTTCACAACAAGAGGCCTTGTCCTGTTAGGATGGTTGTAACAACCATAATTACAAACAGGCTATGCCATCATACCCCTTTGTTCCAGCTTTAGCTACTGGAAAATAGGCAAATGCTATGTGCTCATCTGCAAAGAGCCCACTGGACTAATGCTGGTCCATCCCCAGGAAGCAAATTTGAGAACACAGCTGGTTCAGTCTAAAAGCCCCACCCTGGGAACCATGTCAGCCTCCCCTGACCCCCAACCATGGCTCCCACCTTCTGAAGGTCCAGAGATGTGGTTCCTGGATGGTCTGACTCCACTCTTGCCTCTAACCCCTACCCATGTCTTGGTACCCAGGGATTGGGGAAGAGGGCTGAGCCAGTTATTTAAGATTCCTCTGGCCACACTGCCCTCCTGGCCTGTCCTGGAGGCAAGAGAAGGAAAGGGGTCAAACACTGGTGAGGGGGCAGGAGGCTAGGGCCAGACCTGAGAGTTATCTGTGACTTCCTGGGCCCAGGCCAGCCTTTCTATGTGAGCCTGGAGACTCACCGAAACAAAATAGGGTCCAGCGAAGTCCCGAATGACTCCAGTAGATGTGCAGATGCCCATGTGGCCAATGATGGGGAAAAACCACCTGTGAGAAAACAGACAGGGAAAAGGACAGCTGGGTTAGGGAGGACCAGAGGCTCGGGGAAAGCACCAACGAAGGGCAACGATGACTCGGAGGCACACTGGGATACCCCACATCCCAGCCAGAAGGGCTATCACTGATAGAGGACGCAGAACAGAAAGACTGTGGACTCTGCAGGGGAGATAAAAATGCCTCTCTCTGGGAAACTGTCAGGCCCTGGAAGCTATGCCTCATCAGTCCTGAGGACGTCACAGAAGAAAACAAGCCTTGTGCCCACAAAAACTGTGTATAAAGGCATACATAGTAAGTACCCTGAACCCCAGAACTGTAAAAAACAAAAACCCTCAATGAACTGTGCTCATAAAAGTGTACCTTTTATTGGGGCTGAAAAAATGGCTCAGTAAAGAGCACTGGCTGCTCTTCTAGAGGATCTGAGTTCAATTTCCAAACCCCACTCACAACCATCTGGTCTTTGTGGATACCAGGCACAGATGTGCTGCACAGACATGTATGTAAGCAAAACATTCATGCACATACAATAAAACAGTAAAGTATATCTTTTGTCAAATGTAAATTATCTCAAAGTTAAAATTTTTTTTAAAAAGGTAACAAACCCCAACTAAGCTGGACATGGCTGGTATATGCCTATAATCCTAGCACTTGGGAGGCAGAGGCAGGAGGATCTCTATGAGTTCAAGGCCATCTTGATCTACAGAGGGAGGTCCAGGATAGGCTCCAAAGCATTACAGAGAAACCCTGTCTTGAAAAACAAACAAAAAAAGCTCTTCAAAAATAAAACAAATCACAAACACACAGAAAAATGAATATCTGGCAGAAGAATAAGTAAAACCAGCATAGCCTTGCAATAGTTGTATGTAACAGTGAAAAACACATTTCTGCTACATACAACATAGACTCTCAAGAGTGTAGGCCTGAAAGAAAGCCTGACTCAAGCATATAAAATATAGTACTGTTTAGTGTTCCAGAGAGGACAAAACAAATCTACAGCTATTACCCTGGGATTGGCAATGTGGCTCAGCTGTAAGGGTGCCTGCCACCAAGCCTGATGACTGGAGTTTGACTCCTGGGACTCACATGGTAGAAGGGGAAAACCACTCCATACAGCTGTCCTCTGACCTCTATGTGTGTACTGTGACACACACACTCCTGTACCCACACATTAATAATGAAAAACTTTCAAATGTCATTTTAAATTATGTGCATCTGTCTGCATGTAGGTATAAATGGGTACCCACAAGTATTGTATTCCACTGAAGCTGGCCTTAGAGGGGTTATCAGTCACCTGACACAGAAGCTAGGAGGTACTCTTGGGGGTCTCTGTAACAGTACATGTGCTGAACTCTCTCTCCAGCCCACAAATTGAAGAGGAAGGGAAGAAATGGGAGGGGAAGGGAGGTAGGAAACCTTAAACAACTTAACTGAATTTTATGCTTAAGCTTTGTACACCTTATAATGTGTAGATAACACTTCAATGAAGAAGTTTAAAATGGGGAGTGGTCATGTAGGGCTGGTAAATGGCTCAGTGGGTAAGGAATGAGAGCTGAGAAGGCAGGAGGGAGGCCAGTGTAGAGGCTACTGCTGAAGTTCCAAACCCTAGATGACAGTCTTAACTAGATATTCATAGGTGATGGATTCAAACTGTAAAAGGAAGAGGGCTTTCTTTTTCTCCGAGATTAATTTTTAATTATGTATGTGTGTGGTGCTAAGGGACGTGAGTGCAGGCAGGTGCCCCTGGAGACCAGAAGAGGGCACCTGATCCCCTGGAGCTGGAGTTATCAGAGACACAGGATGTGGCACTGGAAACTGAATTCAGGTTCTCTGCAAGAACAGTACCTAGGTTCAATTCTCAGCACCCACATGGCAGCTCACAACTGTCTGTAACTTTAGTTCTAGGGGACCTGGCACTTTCATACCAATGTACATAAAATAAATTTAAATAAATTATTTTAAAAGACTTTTAAGATCTGGATGTTGGGCTAGAGAGATAGCTCTAGCTTAAAGGCACTGACTGCTCTTCTGGAGATCCTGAGTTCAATTCCCAGCAACCACATGGTGGCTCACAATCATCTATAATGGGATCTGGTACCCTCTTCTGTCATGTAAACATTCACGAAAATAGAACACTCGTATACATAAAACACATAAACCTTAAAAAAAAGATCTGGATGTATCCTCTTCATCCACCTTCACACACAAACAGCCCCAGAGCCCCAGACCTACCATCTGCTTTATTTCCTTCCTCATATCCATGCACTAGAAATGATTTTGGTATTTACTCATCAGCTGCCTGTTTCTCCTCACTAAATACTTGCGCTCCACGAGAACAAAGATTTTGTCTCATCTACCGTTGCAGCTTCCAATGCGTGCCAGGCATGGCACACAGCTCCTAACTCCCCATGTATCTGTCAGTGGAATGCTGACCAAACGATTTATATTTGAGAGTAGCTGGATAGGAGGAATAATTTCAATGTCTACAGCACAGCAAGGTAACTATAATTGACAACTAATTGTAGATTTCAAGAGAGTAGGGGAGAGCATTCTGAACCTTCCCAACACAAAGAAACAAGAGCTGAGGTAATGGATACACCATTTACCCTGATTTGCTTATCATATTCTGTGTGTATGATGTACACGCATGTGCCCTAGCATATGTGTGTATATGGTGTGTGATATATATATAACATATATATATGGTGATATATGTATATTACATATACATATATATGGTGTGTGTGTAGTGTATATATATATGGTGTATGTGTGCGCATAGTGTGCGTGTGTATGGTGTGTGTGCATATGGTATATGTGTGTATGGTGTGTGTGTATAATATATGTGTATGTGTGTGTATGATGTATGTATGTGTGTGGTGTGTGCCCTGGTGTATGTGTGGAGGTCAAAGGACAACCTTGGGTGCTGCTTTACCTTCTGCTCTGTGACAGGATCTCAAAGCTGTGTACTCCAGGCTAGTTGCCCATGAATGTTTAGGGATTCCCCTTCTCTGCCATCTTACTTTAGGAGCTTTGGGATTACGGGTTCCTTCTATGCCTGCCTTTGCATGGGTTCTGGGGATTTGAACTCAGGTCTCATGTTTAAGGTAAGCACTTTGCCCACCCATTTTAAAAATACATATTGGAGCCAGGCAGTGGTGGCTCTAATATATCCTAGCACTCAGGAGGCAGAGGCAGAAGAATCTCTGTTCAAGACCAGCCAGGGCTACAAAGGGAAACCCTGTCTTGAAAAACAAACAAAAATACATATCAGAATGTCACACTGTATCCTATATGTATATAAAATTATTCTAAGTGACAATTAGAAAAAAGGATGAAGTCAGCACTTGGGAGGAAGAGGCAGGTAGATCTCTGTGAGTTCAAGGCCAACCTGGTCTACATAGCAAGTTCCAGGGCAGGCAGGACTATAGAGATCCTGATTCAAAAGCAAAAAAAGGAGTGAAGTTAGGTTCTGATGTGAGGTTTGAGCAGGCTATCCATTCCCTTCATTCCCAGCTTCCTGCAGAGTGACAGCACTTTGCTGAGGGTCCACTGCTTGCAGTCTTAGGTAAAATGCTGCTCACTTGGGGCTCACAGCGTCACTCTGAGGCAGTCAGTAAACACCTGCTGCCTGACTGCAAGAGTATAAGCAACTGAAGACCCATAGAGAACACAGGGTGGAAACCAAGAATGGTGGGAGACAGCTCCTGGTTTCCCAGAACCAATCCCAGGCTCTTCCCTGG
Organism: Phodopus roborovskii; assembly: GCF_943737965.1. Taxonomy (NCBI): domain Eukaryota; kingdom Metazoa; phylum Chordata; class Mammalia; order Rodentia; family Cricetidae; genus Phodopus; species Phodopus roborovskii. The sequence goes on from NW_026126448.1 coordinate 20,962,156, forward strand.
ACCACATCCCTTTCAAGTGGCAGGGACCTGGCTTTGAGGAGTACTCCATGTCACGACTGTGCCGATGGCAGAGAGAACTGGGAACGAAGGCCAAAGAGACAACACTAGAGCTCTGTGCCCAGCAAAATCCCAGGGAAGTAACTCTCAAAACAGCTAGTCAGTTCCCCAAACACAAGTTCCACAGCTCAGTTCCTGTGGTCTCCTCCGGACTGAGGACAAAAGTGGTCTCAGTAAAGTTTAGTGAATGAGTTAGTTGCTCATCCTGGAGTTTCATGCCTTTCCCCTCATCTACATATGAATGCAACAGTATTTGCTTTCACAGTTGATGTCAGGGCTGGATGACGGGAAACATGAAATTGAAGCAGCAGCTACAGTCAACATCAGGAGAGGTGGACAGGTCTTCCTCTGATCTCCCTCTCACAGATGTGAGAGTCATCACGCCACATATAACCCTGCATTCAGCAATCTCACATAGCTACGTCATGACCTGTCCCTTCGGCTGCACCTGTCCCTTCGGGGGAAGGGCAAGTCCTCTAATGGGAGCCCAGAGTCTTAGGAACACCTGCATGCATTCTGAAGAGACCTGAGATGTAAGCTGCTTCCAGCCCAGACAGAGGGGACTGCATGTCTCCACCTCAAGTTGTCACCATTTCTCTGTAGAGGACCATGCTGCAAATAGTTTTAAAAATAAGGAGCTTATAGGACAGTGGTTAACACATGCCTTTCATCTCAGCAGATCTCAGTGAGTTCAAGGCCAGCCTGGTCTACAGAGGGAGTTCCAGGACAGATGGGGCTGTTACATAGAGAAATCCTGTCTTAAAAAAATCAAACAAAAGAGGAACTGACCTGACCACATGGTTCAGTGTATAAAGGTACCTGTGCCAAATCCTATGACCCGTGTTTTGACTCCTAGGACTCACATGGCAGGAGGAACTAACTCCTGTAAGCTGTCCTCTGACCTCCACAGGTACTCATACACATTATGTATGTATGTATATATGTATGTATGTATGTATGTATGTGTATGTATGTATGTATGTATCTATATTTTGGGGGGGGTGATTTTGAGACAGAGTGTCTGTGTAGCTTTGGAGCCTGACCTGGAACTCACAGAGATCCACCTGCCTCTGCCTCCCCAATGCTGTGATTAAAGGCTCCTGCCACCACCACCTGGCAGAAATAATTTTTTTTAAAAGAAGAAATGAGGAAAAGGCCAACATGGCTAGCATGACGAGTTTTCACACAAACATCTCATCACCTGCATACCCACCCACTTTCACACTGACAGTCTTTTCTGTACAGCCCTACTCCACATCTGGAGTTTTCCCTATGATTACTTGTTTACTCTCTACTCCTGCACCAACTCAAGAGCAAGCAGCACACCTGCTTTCTGTGCCAGTGTATGGCGATAGATACACCATGCATCTAGGCCTTACTACCTACGACTGCAGAGGCACAAGGAGTTGTCATTTAGCAAATGTGTTAGAGTAACACTTAATGAAGTAACAAGCATATATTGTAAGTTGTAAATTGTTTGTTTTTCTTTTTAGTTTTTTTTTTGATCCAGGGGCTCACTCTGGAATCCTAGGTTGGCCTGGACCTTGCTCTGTAACCTAGGATGGCTTCTACCCTAATCACTCAGGACAGAAGGGTAAATCACAGTGCCTGGATTCAGACTTTGATTTTTTTTCTTTTTGGTTTTTTTTTTGGGGGGGGGTTGTTTGTTTGTTTGTTTGTTTGAGACAGGGTTTCTCTGTGTAGCTTTATAGTCCAGACTGGCCTCGAACTCAACCTGCCTCTGCCTCTTGAGTGCTGGGATTAAAGACATGTACCACCACTGACTGGTTGCTTGCTTGATTTTTTTTTTTCTTTTATGGTTTAGTTTTGTTTATATAAACATTCTGCCTGCACGTGTGTATGTGCACCATTGTTTGCCTGGTGTCCATTAGATCCCCTGGCTGAGTACCACCATGTAGGTGCTGGGAACTGAACTCTGATTTGCAAGAGCAATAACCACTGAGCCATTGATTTAGCCCCACACCTGGTTTTGGCTCTGCTTCTGAGTGCTGGGATTATAGGCGTGTGTCACTATGGCCAGTCCCCACCTTATTTTTTGAGACAGCCTCTCACTGGCTTGACAAGACTAGCTGGCCAGCATGCCTCAGAGAGCTTCTTATCTCCACGTCCTCAGCTCTGGAACTACCGGCTGATTATTACACTGTTGCATCTAGTTTTCACATGGGTGACAGGGATCCAAAGTCAGGTTCTTTTGCACAGCAAAGACTTTACTGAGTTCTCTCCCCTTACCCCAGTAGTTTAACATAACACAAAAATTAGGTCATTAGCTGGATGGGAGGGCATATGCTTGTAGTCCCAGAACTTAGACGCCTGACGCAAGGGGATCAGTGCTGTGAGCCTTTATCATGTAATACAGAGGTAGCAATTAATATTCTAGGCATCAACTCCAGAATATTTGTTACTTCAAATGTGGCTGTATATAGAATATATACTGGGTGCTTTGTATTCTCAAATAGGAATTCCTTCTCACTAGGGCATCAGCAATAAGAGCTGCACCCTCTGGATCTCACACTACAGAGCCTTAGCTTTTACTTTTGATATAGCGCTTCAATTAGCACTTGTTTCAAGTTTGAAAGTCACATCCAGGGGAGAGACATTAGGCACCTGCTTTTCTCAAGATCCTACCCACCTTCCTGGCTCTGAGAGAAATGCATGCCCTATTGTCAGAGAGTTGTTAAATGTACCTGTGGATAAAAGAACTAGAAGCCTTGTGGGATAGGAGAGATATCAGGAGAACTTTTAGAAGAAGGAATTTTGGAGACATTTTAGAAAGAACTTTAGAGAATTTATTTATTTATTTTTAATTTTTTTTGTTTGTTTTTTGTTTTGTTTTTTGAGACAGGGTTTCTCTGTGGCTTTGGAGGCTGTTCTGGAACTAGTTCTTTTGGACCAGGCTGGTCTCGAACTCACAGAGATCAGCCTGCCTCTGCCTCCCAAGTGCTGGGATTAAAGGTCTGCGCCGCCACCACCACCTGGCAGAGGCTGGTTTTGATAGAGGAAAAATATGCACCCCCTCAGGTGCGGGGTGCTATGACACAGCTGAATGACAAGCTAGCTACACAGGCAGTAAACTTGACTTCTGAATGTTTTCTTGCTGGGACAGTAAATAGACCAGACTACCTACAAGAAACTCAGCTTCACCACGGAGAATTCCTACTTTAGAAATTCAAAACAAAACAAAAAGGGGGAATGGAAAGAGCTTGCAAACTGTCCAGGCTGTTAAAACTAAAGTAGGAGGGCAGCAAGCTGCTTCTCTCCCACTGGGGGACAGACACCTAGGTACTTGATTCTGTTCTGCAGCTCAGAAGATGTAATGGGGAGGCAAAATGTTGGCATGGACCTCCCAGTGCTGACATTCCATGAACAAATGTGATCTCAACTTGCTTCTAAACTCATTTTTGCTAAAGCAGATGAGCAGTAAGCATTCATTTGCTCAATGAGTGAAAAAAATAAGTAACGGTGAATGAATGGACATACGTCCTCAGACAATGGTTAAAGGACTTTACACCTGCGCGGCTTAAGGGCCTTCTAGTTACCTGGCCTACAATCGCCCACCTCCCCATGACCGGAAGCACGCATCAAGTGGGAACGCGCACCGCACAGGTGGCGGGGTTCTAGGGACTTGGCCTGGCCCAGGGTAAGGGTTGCCCCGTCTGAGAAAAAAGCTAGAACGTCACACCGGAGGCCTCTCGGGCCTTCCCCGTTTTCGCGGTGACACCGGAAGAGACTCACGTGAGCACCGGGATGGGAGTCCACACCACGCAGTAGGGGAAGCGGCTCCGCTCCACGTCCATGGCGACGCCACCGGACCCGTGGTACTGCTTCATGTCCGTCTCGGCCGCCGTCGGCGTTTCTACTTCCGCCATCCGAGGAGGGGGCGGCGGCGGCGGCTGCGACAGGAGCGGAGAACTCCCTTCCGCTTCCGCTTCCGCCATGCTGCGCGCGGTCCGCTCGGACAGGCCCCGCTCGGGAAGGCCTGACTGCGGCGCCGCTCGCCCCTGTATCGTCACTTCCGGGAGGTTAGAGGTCCGCTTGCTTGGTCTTCCCTCCGGGAATTAAAGTCTCGTCCTTTTGTGTCCGCACAGCCTGCAGGCTACTTCCGCGCTCCCCAAGCTGAGCGTCTGCACCGTCCTCAGGCGGCTCTTAGTCTAGCCCTGCAGAGACCCACAGCCAATCGCGGTTCGGTTCGCCCGCACGTGGTGCAGGCGATATTTACTGAGCGCTTCTTAGGTGCCAAGCACTTGACATCTATTGTTACTACTTTCCACAAACTAATTAGACATACAAATTTAGTTGCTTCCCTCCAGTTACAAATCAGAGACTGAGGCTTAACAAGGTGAGGGGCTGCGATTCAAACACTAGTCTTTCGATTTCCTTTGTCCTTTTCTGTGGCGTGAGTTGCGTAAAGGAAGGTCAGACTAAAATCTTGGTGTGTGTATGTGATGGAGACACACTCAGTGCAGTGGACAAGGGAGCAAGGCGATACTGCTGTTTACCTCAGGCCTGGGGAGGGCAGGGATGCAGAGATGCAAAGACAGGATAACTGGAAGGGACACTATGTGCGGGAGAGGGCATCCAGGAGGTCACAGGACTTAGGTAGATAGAACCTCCATTGTTGTTTTGGGAACGATGTTTGTTTTTGTTTCGAAACTGGGTCTTGCTAAGTAGTTCTAGCTGTCTTGGAATTCACCATGTAGACCAGGCTGCCCTCAAACACAGATCTGCCTGCCTCTATGTCTTGTGTGTTGGGATTAAAGGGGTGTGCGACTATGCCAGGTCTAGGACCAGAGCGAGTGACTTGCTTTCCATACCCAGGCATATTGTTTCTGCAAGTGGAGCAGACCGTACAGGCTAGGGCTAAGCAATTCTTCCTGGCTAAGGGACAAGGCACAGTACAGCCAGACTCAATTCCTCATGACCTGAGGCTATTAGTCAACAGAAGCTATGGACAAAAGCACCAAGGAGGAAGGAAGCTATGCCTTTGAGATGACGTTCTTCCATTAAATTATTCTTCTGTAATGGAGACCTATGGAAGGCCTGCTGCTCTGATTCTTAAATGTATTTTTAAAACTTTATCTGTGCTGTGGAAAATCCAAATGTCTTTGACTACACTAGCTTGCACAGTTCCTACTGCAGAGTAGATGTTCCAAGAACTGTGCACATCCCTATTGAAAGCACACTAAATGTTCCTCGATTTAGATATCATTTAAAGATCTCACTGGGCTAGGTGGTTTAATCTTTTAATCCCAGCACTCCGGAAACAGAGGCAGGCAGATCTCTTCTAGTTTGAGGCCAGCCTGGTTTACAAAGCGAGTTCGGCCAAGGCTACACAAAGAAATCCTGTCTTAAAGAACCAAAAACAAACAAACAAACAAAAAAACCCTCACTGGTATCTAATTCTAATCCACTCAAAATCCTTTGAGCACACTTGTACATCTTTCATGAATGACCCTGTGCAGTGTGAACGATGTGTACTGTGAACCCTGTGCAGTGTGAACCCTGTAGGGAAGCAACCCCTCTAGAACGGTTTAGAATAGATTAAGTGTGAAGTGCCCAGGAAATAGCTGTCAGATGAGTTGTCACATTACTTCTTGACTCAGTAACAGTACTTGTCTAACTTCTTCTGTGCCCCAGCTTTGCTAGGAAAGTGTATGTCTTTGATATTCCTTTATCAGCATTGTTAACTGATATGCCTTTTAACCATTGATTTGTGTGTATGGATGAGGAAACAACTCAAGTAAGTCTCAGGGTTCTGCCATAAAGTTGGCAGAACTAACAAAATACCACATTTAATCTGGCTTCCCATTGTGCTTAGTGTAAGATACAAATATCTACCATGGGTCTTTTGTTTGTTTTGAGTCAGGGTTTCTCTGTGTAGCTTTGGAGCCTGTCCTGGAGATTCACTCTATAGACCAGGCTAGCCTCAGAATTCTCACAGAAATCCACCTGCCTCTGCCTGCACCACCAACGGCCTGCTATCTCTTCCATGTTTTAATTTCCAAGGCCTCTGTACCTTCCAGATCATGTCTTATCTCTTACTTCTTCACTATTGATACCCTAACCTTTGATCATTTCCTGCTATTAACCCTTCGTACTGAGGGACGTATCACACCTCCCACCCCTGCCTTTAATGTAACCCTCTACTCACTTAAACTAACTTCCGTTCATCCTTCCAGACTTAGATGCAATGTCATTTTCTCAGCCAGCCAATTTTTGGCTTCCAGTCTGACTTAGTCCCTGTCACTCTCCTCGGGAATACCCATAGTGCACGTATAACCTCATATTGTTTGTCTCCTCCTCTAGGGAGGAGTGGTTGTCTTCACTTCTGTAAACCCAGTGCCTAGTCTAGTGTTTAGTGGTTTTAACCAATATTCACTAAGCCAGATCTGTGACAAATGCTTATAGGCTTGGCATAATGTTTTGGTAACAGCCTGTCTGAGCAAAAGGACCTAGCTTATCGTCTGCTACTTCCCTGTGCTCTGAGCCCTTTTAAGATGGGTTCCTGGAGGCTGGTGAGCACAGAGCTATAGTACTATGCTTTGAGAGAGCCCTAGCTTTCTACTTATAGCCTACATTATCCTCCCTTTGCCCTGGGTAGCTACAGAAGTCAGGACGCAAAGGTCATGTGGCTGTATATAGGAGCCAGCTCTGACTCCTGTGGGAGGGGGGTCCTCTTCTGGGATTGGCTTCCACTGCAAGCTATCACAGGGCCCCTTCTCTCACATGGCATCACCTTGGTTCTCACCCAGAGCACTCAGCTCCCTAGCCTGTGTGTGCCCTTGCCTCCTCTGCCTTCCCCCTCACCCCACCTCAGCCAGATGGATAATCTCCATCAAAGACTATCCCTGCCTTCCAGGCTCAGAGGATCACAGCAGGGCCTGGAAGAGGCTCCTCTTACACAGAGTTTGTTTGAGGATTGATGGGGTTCAGAGCCACCCCTCCCCCAACACATACACTACCCAAAATAGGAATGACCATCTGGATCCATTTATGGGGCTGGCTGGGGGAGGGGAGGATGGCAGAGTGGAAACTGTCAAGCTGGTAAACCTGTGGGTTGGAGGCTGCTCATTAGAGGGGTGAATTTAGGGTGCCCCTCTTTCAGTGGGAGTCAGGACACCTCCTCAACCCACTCTATGTAGGATGCCCCAAAGCTTGAAACCTCCTCTCTCGGGGCACCTCACTCATTCTGGCATGCAAGGCTCTCCCTAGGCTGACCCCAGATTTCCTTTCCAGACTCTTCTCTGTGTCCTTGCTGTTTTGTGCCGCTGTCCTCACTGTACCGAATGCCTCCTGTCTTTGCCTCCCCTGTTCCTTAATCAGGGATGCCCTTTCCCTCCTCTTCTGCACCACGTTCAAGGTTTCAGGCTATTGCTCTCCTATGCTTCCAGAGCTTGAAGGCCGTTCCCACCTATTGAATATTCATGTGTGCTTGCATTAGCATTAGCTGTTTACATATCTGTCTCCCCCCCCCCCCCCAGACTGTAAACTCCTTGGGAAAGGGACTGACTGGATCTAATGGTCCCTATAGTCAGCTGACAAGAGAGGGATTGCTCAGGGAGTGCCCTAGGAGCTATTTGTTGACCATATATGGTCCCTTTCTGGGGAAGCATTATCTCAGTCAGTGAACCTGCAAAGGTGGAACAGCATTGAGCCTGGGCTCCCGCTGCTGCCGCTTCCCCGATGCTGCTTGGAGGAACCCTTAGGCTGGATGCTGGGTGTGGCACACCAGGGGTCAGTGTCTTTGGTTTTGTAGTCTTTCTACTCAGCTCCATCATTACACTCTGCCTACCAGAGGCTGGATAAGTTTCTCTCCCTCTTCCCCCTCTCCTTCTTCCCCTCTCTCTTCCTCCATTTTTCATCTTGCCATCCCCATTAGGGCTGTGAAAATTTCCACACCTAAGAATGGCCAATCATTTAATGCAAGAAACCGTTGACAGTTAAATCTGACTCTCTAAATATCACGGTTCAGCTTCTTACTTCCCCCCTTTTATGGGTGAATTTACCCAAGCAAGGTTACAAACTGTACAGTTAGGGCCAGAACCTAAGTCTCTGACTTCTGGGAAGACAGTAAAGCATGCGGTAAAACATGTGGACTCGAGAAATGGCCAGCATGTTTAAGATCTTAAGCCTGGCTGTCAGGACCTGAAACAGTTGGATGAACAGTTCATTTCTTATAGTGCTTTTGTAGCATATTCAAGGTCATGGGGTCAATCTCCATAAAACTGGACATGAAGCTGGGTGTGGTGGTGCACACCTTAATCCCAACACTCTGGAGACAGATGCAGGAGGATCTTTGTGAGTTTGAGGCCAGCCTGGTCTACAGAGCGAGTTCCAGATAACTAGGACTACATAGAGCACTGGTTCTCAACCTGTGACCCTTCAATACAGTTCATGTTGTGGTGACCCCCAACTATATATTTACTTGCTACTTCATAATTGTAATGTTGCTACTGTCATGAATAGTCAATATCTGACGTGCAGCCCCCCCAAAGGGGTCGAGACCCATAGGTTGAGAACTGCTGACATGAGTGACCTGTCTCAAAAATAAACAACAAAGAACACCAGGCATAGTGGCACATAACTGTAATCTCAGCTCTGGGAAGAAGACCTTGATTCTAGGGGGGAAAAATCTATAATCTATAAAAACAAAACGAAACAAAAAACACTTGGCTGGGCAGTGGTGGCACATGGCTTTAATCCCAGCTCTCGGGAGGCAGAGGCAGGCAGATCTATGTAAGTTTGAGGTAGCCTGGTCTACAGAGTGAGTTTCAGGACAGGCTCCAAAGCTACACAGAGAAACCCTGTCTCAAAAAACAAAACAAACAAACAAATAAAAAACAAAACAAAGAAGAAAGAACCCCTAACAGGCTCCAAAGCTTCAGAGAAACCCTGCCTCAAAACAACAACAAAACACTTGAATCATTTATTTATTTATTTAGGTATTTTCCAGACAGGTTTTCTCTGTGTAACAGCCCTGACTATCTGGAACTCACTTTTGTAGACCCCAGCTCTCTTGGGATTGTAATGCCTGGACAAAATAAGGACTCACTGTTAGTAGCAATTAAAATCATACATCACTATTGGAAAACCCATACTCACTCTGACCATCCTTTGGAGCCTCCTTACAACAAAGAAAGATAATCAGAGCAGGTAATCGTATCCATTTGCTGCAAGAATACATACAAATAGGTTGTTGGGGTGGGGGTAGGGGAGATGGGGGTGTTCAGGAGGGATTTGTCTGAGGTGTAGGCACATACTGGAATCCAACCTACATGTGTCTGTCTCTGCTGGAAAGGGAGAATAATAAGAATAGTGTCAGCCAAACTATGGCTTATTAGGACCAGAACCTATCTTAGTTAAAGAAATAAGTGGCAGTAGAGGATAGAATTGTGGCACATTCCTACCATACTGCAGGAGGCCTTCCATCTACCTGCTTTCCATGCTGGCATTGTTAGGCCTGAGTCTGGCACCTGGTGAGACACTCCCTGCTGGACAGTACTGGAGAGGATTCTGTTTCCCATTGAAGGCCAATGTTCAGGGCCACACACAATCCCCCTAACTTGCTATTCTATAATTTCCAGATAAACTGGAAGCTCCAGGCTGGCAGGAACCAGCAGGAACCAGGTCTAGGTCTCTGTGTGAATTCCCATTAAGCCAATGGCCAGCCCACTGCCAGACATACACTAAGAAGCTGAAACCTGTATTGGGAATATCAACATAAGAAAATGTCTGTTGTGTTTTGGTAAAGATAAAAACCAGGGCCTTGGGCATGCTAAGAAAATGACTTAAGATTTTTTTTTTTTTTTTTTACTTATTTTTAAAGATTTATTTTTACGAGTGTTTTGCCTGTATGTGTATCTGAGCACCATGTGTGTGCCTGGTGTCCTTAGAGGCCAGAAGAGGATGTTGGATCCCCTGGAACTGGAGTGACAGATGGTTCTGAGCACCATGTAGGTGCTGGGAACTCCCTGCAAGAGTAAACCACTGAGCCATCCCTCCAGTCCCAAGGAAATGGCTCTAAGAACTGGTCTAGGAACCAGAGATCAGGATAGTCCTGGAATTGCTTCATTCACAGTGGGGCCTGGACAAACCATCATCTTCCTCTTTCTCTCTGGAATTCATTGTTCATGCTCATTTAATTTAGACATGGCCAGATTAGTGGTTCTCACCTCTGGCTTCACTGTAGAATGAACCTGGAATGTTTCTAAGTAGTGCATGGATGTCTGGGCTCTACTTTAGACAGATCCATACAGAAGCTCTGGGTAGGAAATCATTTAAAAGATCCTAGGTGGTCCTGATTATGGCCAGATGGCCAGACCTGAGATTCACTGAACTAGCCAACTTGTCTCTTAGGTTCTGCAACCACATTTGGGCGTGCCCTATAAAGAGGGAGGCCATGGCAGGTCTCTGGGGCTATACCTGCCCATCATGAATACAGACACCTCTATCTGTAATGTCTGCTTTGCTGTGCCTTCTCACCGTGTGTGCTTATCTGAGCTCCAGGCTCTCTGGGGGCAAGGCCAGCAGGAGCTTTGGATGAGTCACAGGCACAGAACCCTTTGAAAGTGGGACACCGCTGGTCTTTTTCCTGTCTTTATACTTTTGCCTTTTCCATAGGCATGTAGCTGGAATCATAATACGTTTTGCCTTTACTAACTGATTTCAGTATGCATAATGAGCAGTATGCCCCATAAGCTCATTAGGAGGTGTGGCTTTGTTGGAGTGGGTATGCCCTTGCTGGAGAAAGTGTCACTGTTGGGGAAGGCTTTGAGGTTTCCTATGTTCAGGATATGCCCAGTGAGTCAGTCCACTTCCTGTTGCCCGCCTATCAAGATGTAGGGTGGAGATGGAGGTACCTGTCCTGCCAGGTCCCGCTGCAGAACGACATCCATTAGTAGCACTCTCAGCTCCAGCACCACGGAAGTCTGCCTGCTCACTGCCACACCCTCTATCATGATGATAAGGGGCTGAACCTCTGAAACTGTAAGCTACCACCTCATTTAAATGTTTTCTTTGTAAGAGTTGCCATGGTCATGGTGTCTCTTCACAGCAATAAAAACCCTAACTAAGACAATCTGTATGGATGTTTTGTCTGCTTGGGTCTGTGTACCACATGTGAGCCGTGAAATTCCTGAGGGCAGAAGAGAGCATTCCCGCATTCCCCCCCTCCCCCCCCACCCCCCACTGGAGTTATAGACTGTTGTGAGCTACCCTGTAGGTGCTGGGAGTTGAACCTGTTCAGTGGTCTGGAAGAGCAGCCAGTGTTCTTAACTCATGAGCCATCTCTTCAGACCATTTTGTCTTCTTTTCTTCTTCTCCTTCTTTTTTTTTTTTTTGGTTTTTGGAGAGGTTTCTCTGTAGCTTTGGAGGCTGTCTTGGAACTTGCTCAGTAGACCAGGCTGGCCTCCAACTCAGAGATCTGCCTGCCTGTGCCTCCTGAGTGCTGGGATTAAAGGTGTCCACCACCACTGCTCATAGTGCCTGCCGCCTCTTTTTCCTAATATTTATTTGCATTCATATGAAAGACTCTCCAAGACTCTCCCCACCCACTGAACATTCCATTGTATGGTTGCAGCTAGTTTATCTTCTAACCTTTTGAAGCACATGTTGGTTGATTCCAGTTTGGACAATCATGAACAAAACACTTATAAATATTTATGCTTATGCAAGCATGTGTTTTTAGCATAGATAGATTTTTGTCTCATTTCAATAAATACCAAGGAGTATGTCTGGATTGTGTAGTAGACTATGTTTAGTTTTGTAAGAACTGCAAATTGGCAGGGTGATGTAGCTTATGCCTTAAATCCCAGCACTCCAGAGGTAAAGGCAGGTGGATCTCTGTGAGTTTGAGGCCAGCCTGGTCTATAGAGTGAGTTGCAGGACAGCCAGAGCTGGCTGTTACACAAGAGAAACCATGTCTCAAAAAATCAAGGAAAAAAAAAAAAAAAGAAAAAGAAAAACAAAGGAACTGTAAACTGTCCTCAAAAGCTGATATATTAGCTAGGTGTTGTGATAGTTACTGTTTGTAATCCCAGCATGGGGGAGGCTTAAATAGAAGGCTCATAAACCTGGGCCACATGAAGTCCAAGCCAGCCTAGGCTATGCAGAAAGGCCCTGTTTCTGATTATATATCAGGATGTAATTTTGTACTTTTACTAGCAACAACTAAAGTTCCAATTGCTCCACATTCTTGTCAGCATTTAATACTGTCATTTGTTTATAAACTATTCTGACAGATATGTAGAGTTTTGTTATTTTGTTACTCTGAAATGACATTTTAAAGACAGGGTCTCACTATGTAGCACTGGCTGGCCTGGAACTCCAGGGTTGGTTTTTCATTAACAGTGTCCTTTGCTGAGCCAAAGCTTTTAATTTGGATGAAATCTTACCTAACGTTTTTCCCCCATTGATCTTATTTTTTAATGTTGTACCTAAAAACTCATTACAGAACTCAAGGTCACTTAGATTTTCTCGCTTTTTCCTATAAAGTTTTACTCTATTTTTGGTAAGGTCTGTGTAGCTCAGGCAGATCACAAACTTCAGATCCTTTTGCCTAAATCTTTCATGTCTGGCATTATAGGCATAAACCACCATGCCCAGATTTTATGTATATTTTGAAGTTTGTTTTGTTTCGTTGTTTTGAAACACTGTTTCTCTGTGTAGCAGCCTTGGCTGTCCTGGAACTTGCTTTGTAGAGTAGGCTGGCCTAGAACTCACAGAAACCGCTCTGTCTCTGCCTTTGGAGTGCTGGGATTAAAGGTGGACTGAAGAAACAGGTCAGAGGTTAAGAGTACTCACTGCTCTTGCAGAGGTCCCAGCACTCACATGGCAATTTACAACCTCCATTAACTCCTGTTCAAAGAAATCCAGTGCCCTCACGTGGCCTCTGGGGTCACCTGCACGATGTGGATCATATAACCGTATGCAGGTGTACACACACACACACACAAAATACAATAAACCTTTAATTTTTGACACATGGATTTCCAGTTGTTCTTATGCAGGTGAATTATAGAAAGATTATACTTTCCCCACTGAACCAACTGTTCCTTCACCAAAGACCAGTTGTCTACATTATGTCTGTTAATTCCTTTGGTCTATTAACCCATTTCTTGCCAGTACTGTGCTGTCTTTATTACTGTAGTTTTTAGGGCGCCTTGCAGTTGGGTAGTGTTGCTCTTCCAACTGGTTTCTCAGTATTGTCTTGGCTATTGCAGATCTCTTACCTCTCCATACACACCTTGTGAGCATCCTGCTGATGTTCATAAAATAACTTGCTGGAACTTTTGGAAATTATTTGAAGTTATACACCTAGTCAGAAGTAGCTGACACATTAATGTCCATAAGAAAGAACTACCCATTTAATTTTATATTACCAGTTTTGAATTTTATAATATAAACCTCATACAGCTGGGCATGGTGGCCCATGCCTGTAGTCCTAGCACTTGGGAGGCAGAAGCTGTGGATCATAGTGAGTTCCAGGTCAGTTAAAACAGCATAGTGAGGCCCTGTCTCCAAACAAAAATAATGTGTTTGTATATGTATGTGTGTAGTCACTTTGTACATTTTGCTAGATTTCTAAGAATGTTTATTTATTAATGTGTATCTTTGTGTGTGTATACCACATAAGCAGTTGCCTGTGAAAACCACAAGAGGGCATCAGATTTCCTGGAACTGGAGTCAGAGACCTCAATGAGGGTGCTGGGAAACATTCTGTCCATAGAGAAGAGCAAACATATGTACTCTCAATTCAATTGCCGAATCATCTCTACAGCCCCACTCCCTAATTGTTGGTTTTTTTTTTTTTTTTTTTTTTTTTTTTTAGTAGTCAGGCAGTGGTGGCACACACCTTTAATCCCAGCACTGGCAGGCAGAGTTCTCTGAGTTCCAAGGCCAGCCTGGTCTACAAAGGGAGTTCCAGAACAGCCAGGGCTACACAGAGGAACCCAGTCTTTCTGGGGATGTAAAGAGACGAGCAGTGTACTCTGGGAGTAGTAAATTTACTCTGTCACGGTGGCAGTGTATATATGAAGTATATTTCAGTTCTGTATCAATTGATACTGGTTTATTCATGGTACAGATGTATCACAGTGCTATGGCTTAGTTAAGAAATGACCAGCTAGGTGGCACTGCTGATAGGTGGCCAGGTCTTTGTGGTGCTAACTTCATCAGTCCGCCCACTGTGGGCTAGTAAGAGATGATGCCTGATTGGAAAAGGTCACTGGGTGTTTTCCCTTTTCTCTCTCTGCATCCTGGGTACTATGAGGTGGGCCCCTTATCTCACCACGTTTTGCCACAGGCTGAAAGGCAACGGGACCTGCTGTCTGTCACCCACAGCCTATGAAACCATGAACCAAAACAAACTTTTCCTGCTTTAAGTTTGTTTTCTTAGGTATTTTGTCACAGCAACAAAAAACACAGACTAGTGCGAGGATCAATAGGTAGCAGGGAACTGTCCAGGGAGAGATGCATGGAATTCACTCTATATGGGGAGATTTTTGCCCCTAGACCCTTGCTGGCCTAAACTGGACTAACCCGGCTGTCTGAGCAGGCAGTAACTTCCCCAAATTGAGTCAACCTAGGTCTGCCAAGGGAACTGCCAGCAACAGCTGCTGTGCCATAGAATAAGATGTCCTGAACCAGTCTCCAGCCACCAAGAAAATATCCTGATGCCAGAGCTGCAACTTTCCCTTCCTTCCCCTGGGTGGGTGGCTTTACCCTTTCTAAAATAAACTGAGCAGTCTCCCAGAGTCTGCGCAATTGACTCTGCACCTACTTAACCCCTCCAAGGGAAGTCAGTGGGACAAAACAGCAGATCAAAGCAGCAACTGTACTGTTTTCTTTTTTGTATGTGGTACAGACACACACGTGTGCAGAGCAGAGCTTGCTGTTTGTGTGGCTGTCTCCCTCTATTGCTTTCCTATTTTTTGACAGTCTTTGGACCGAAGCTCACTAACTCAACCGGACTATCTAATTGGCCAGCAAACTCTCCAGCTCTTCTGTCTCTGCCACCCCAGAACTAGGACTACGGCTGCATGTTCCGTTCAGGTCGTATGCTTGTGTGGCACCGGCTTCACCAACTACCCAGCCCCTCAACCTTCTGTAAGCCTAAAACTACTCTAGAGGGGAAAAGAGCACCAATGACAAATAAAAGGGAGGTCCTGATAAAATTATTAAACTCTTTTCCTCACTGAACCTTTAATCCAGTACCAGGGAGGCAGGACCAGGTGGATCTGTGTGTTCAAGGCCAGCCTGGACTATCATCTTGTGAGTTCCAAGAGAGCCAGGACTACACAGTGCAACCCTGTTTCACAAACAAAAAACACAAAGTGCCTCGCTTACTTATTTCTATTTCGTGTGTACAGATGTTTGCCTGCACAAATGTTTGTGCACAACATCTATTCAGGGCCCAAGAGGCCAGAAGAGAATGTTGGGTCCCCTGGAACTGGAGTTTCAAGTGGTCGATATGTATGCTGGGTATAGAGCTCAGGTCCTCTGCAGGATCAAGTGCTTAAAACCACTGAGCATCTCTTGCACCCTCTTGGTAAATTACAATGGTTTTCCCTTGTCTGCAGGACCTGCGATCTCTCTCTGAGGACATGGGATCCTCCAGTTAGCCCCTCCTGCCCACCATCTACAAGTTGGGTCCACAGAAGAACAACAGTGCATTACTTCCTTACCCCGGGACACCGTACCTCTTGAGGCTTCTGGAGACTTAATTTGGGAACACAGGGTCTTTGTCTAATCTGTGCCCTGACCTGATGAGGTCCAGCCAGCCCAGCTTGGATCTTCTCATGGCTACAAAGAGAAGATTCTCAAGCTTCAAGTGGAAATGTTCTCATGAACTATGAGCCCTAAATTGTATGGAGGGACCTTATGGTTTCCTGGCAAGGTGTGGATGGCAAACAGGAGTACTTTAAATTTGAGAGCTCCCAGTATCTATCTACTGGTCACCGGGAGAGTGGCCAGCTTGAGGTAGTCTGCAATTTCATTAGGAGACTGCATTGCACTGCTTTTGACTACATCAATTCCTAAAGTTGGGTTTTAGCAGGATGTCATAACACATACCTTTAACCCTGGCACTAGGGAGGCACGTGGTTCTGTCTACCAGGACAGCCAGGGCTACATGATAGAGTGACCGTCTCAAACAAAGACACAAAGTTGGGTTTTGAGCAGTCACCGTGTTGTGTGGAATTGAAACTATGAGTGGTGGTATTTGCTGTGAATAAAAGTCTGAGAGGTTGTGAAGCACCCAAGTACATGGAAGAAAAACATAGGGCTGGGGGTGTAGCTCAGTGGAGAGTGCTTGCCCAGCATGCCTGATGCTCCAGGTCCCATCCCTAGCATGCAAAAAGCTGGGTGTGGTGGTGGTGTCCATCTGTGATCTCAACATTCAGTGGATGGAGGTCATCCTAGCTACCTAGTGAATTCAAGGCCAGCCTGGGCTAGAGATCCTGTCTCAAAAGCTTCTACTAATTTATGTGTGCTTTTTTTTTTTTTTTTTTTTTAAATATAACTAATTTGCTAGGACATAAAAACTCCTAAGTGATTTGACTTATACAATACATTGGACTCAGCCATTCTTTGCTCAGGGGTGGGGACGCTCTATGAAAATGGTGTAAGGTGAGAAATTCTGGAATCTTCTCGTTTAGGAAATCACCAAATCTAGGACGCCGGGTTGGGGGGACCTATGGGTTCTGAAATTCATTTAGTAGGCTACAACTAGAATTTTTTTCTGTAGTAAAACAGAAAGGGACACAGAACACACTGCATGTAGCAAGGTTAACACTACTGTGTAAAACATTCACTCCTCATAACATGTATACAAGAAACATGTGCCTTTAGGATCCCAGGGTGGAATGTGTATTTCTGATTCAGGTTCTAGTTTGAAGAATCTGAAAAACCGACCAAGATTTGAAATCCCTCATTTCACAGGGAGAAAGCCAGAGAGGAAAAGCTGATTACTGGTCTTTGTGCTGGGCCTGCTGCACTGAGTAGCCGCTGTTCATGATGACCCTCCCAAGGCAGGTGTCACCCTGCAGAGGTGCGGCTGCTCCCGGCCAGAGAGCTACCGAGAGGAGAGGGACTCAAGACCCGTTTGTATCCCAACAAATGCCGCCAGTCACAACTAGAACAAAATGGTTTTAATCAATTGCATCACCCTCACTCTCCTGGGAGCAGAGCAACAAAAAGGCTCGGCTCCTGCCCCCAGAGGACAGTAAGGCTTATGTGTCTCTCCACACTGCAGGGCCCAGGCTAGGCAGTTGGGTGGGAGACAGGAGGCATGGAGGGAGGGAATGGTAGGTGGTTGGACATAGGAAAGCAAAGGGACTCTGGCAGTTCTTGTGCCCAAGGTCTAGCCCAACACTCCCTCTCCCCCTCCCTGGCTTGAGAAAGGCCAGGAGGAAGAGACAGGAGCAAGTTGCAGCAGCAGCAGCTGTTTCCTTCACCAATAAATACACTTCATTACCAAGCTACGAGAGAGGGGTGGGAAGAGGGCCTGGGGTGGGCAGGAAGGGGGCGAAGCTGCCACCTGTGTCGCTGAGATTAAAGCAATGAGATGGTGCCAGACCCCCCACCACTAGCCTCCCCCCCCAGTCTTCTTAAAACTGTGAAAAAGCTTTTAACATGGCCCTCCTGTCTCCAGGGCTGCTCAGAAGCTTGACTGAGAGGAGGCACCTGGCAGAGACAGGGGGGGGAGAGGGAGGGAGGGAGGGAGGGAAGAGAGGCTGGAGCTGGAGGGCTGCAGCCCAGAAGAAGCACACAGGGCCGGGGGAGGCTGGCTTGAACGACTCCCACCTCTAGAGCAAGGGGGCAGAGGGAGAGGGAGGCGTGGTGGTGGGGTGCTGCTGTGTCCAGTGTAAAGCCTGGGGGACTGCGGGGGGGGGGGGCTGAGCTAGGGACTTTCCCACCCCTCCCCCCCAGAGCAGCAGGGGACAGAGAAACGCCATCACTTCTTTGGTCTTTGTGGCTGGCGGCTCAGCACATGGGTGGGAAGGAGGGCAGAGGGCGAGAAGGGTCCTTAGGAAGCGCCACCTCAGCAGAGTAGGCCTGGCTGGGAGCTCTGGCAGAAAGGTCACAGTGAGGCCGAGGAGCACCCCAGGAGAGTGGCCATGGCGCAGAAGTACTTGCATGGGCAGGTGGGTGGGGTGAGGTGCCCTGCCTCCTGTCACATCATAGGAAAGGCAAAGTCCCCAGAGACAGCCTAGGAGGGGATGAGGAAGCTCCACTGCCACCAGGGCAGGTGGCCCGACCTTGCCACTCCAGGGCTCCCTCTTTCCTATGCGTCCACCCTAACACCGGTGGCTGCGAAGGGGCCTTCCAGAAAGACCACAGGGGAGCAAGCCCTGTAGGCGGGGATGGAGTGGCACCAGGCCGAGGCAAGGCTTCGCCAGGGTGCCCACTCCCTCTCTGCTGCCAGCTGAAGGGCAGGGCAGTCCTTG
This sequence comes from Phodopus roborovskii, assembly GCF_943737965.1. Classification (NCBI taxonomy): domain Eukaryota; kingdom Metazoa; phylum Chordata; class Mammalia; order Rodentia; family Cricetidae; genus Phodopus; species Phodopus roborovskii. The sequence continues at coordinate 20,980,677 of NW_026126448.1, forward strand.
AAGACAACTTCGGCTCTTGCCTCCCCACCGGAGGCAGAAGGGGTTTTGAGAAGGGCCAGAGCCTTCCAGAGACACAGAAGCAGGAGGTGAGGGCAGACGGAGGGGCTTCCCCTCCGGCTTTTCTGCTCAGGGCTGGGGACAGTCAAGGGACAATTAGCCCAAGAGTCTGAAAGCCAGCAAGTTGCAGCAATTCCCACCCACAATGCCAAACTAACAAACAAAACAGGGAAAATGAAAAATAGGGGTGGGAAGACAAACCAAAACAGAACCCAGCTCTCTGATCTGCACAGGGCTGGGGATAGGCTAGGAGCATCTAGCTGGGCCGGCACTGCACCTGGCCCTCTGAGCTGTCCTCATCATCAGAGGCTCCAGCGCCCCCACTGCTCAGGCCTGTAATCCGGTAGCCCATGTCCAGCAGCATCGCCTCCAAGGGGTTGGCATTCATGCGCCGCTGGTTGGCCTGAGAGACACCCTCCATATCTTCCACAACTCGGCCTGTGAGATCTTCACTCTGTCAAGAAAAGACAGTTCCAGGGCAATCAGGCCGGGGTGGGGGGTGGGGTGGGGGGTGGGGGTGGAGGATACGGACACGGACGATGACAGCAGGGTAGAAGAGGGCACCTGTACTGTGGCACATGCATAGGGATGGGGCTGGGGAGGGAAACACACACTGGGATGTGTAAGGGGAATTACCCACTTCATAATATGCTAGAGAGCACACTAGTGTGTATCTAGGGGGCACACAAGGGGACATGTACACAGGAACACATGGGGAACATGCATGGGGAGAGCACATGTCAGGTTGGGGGTCGGATCTTTTCTCTCTCAGTTCTGGATTCAGATCTACCATGTGACTTCAGCCTGCCAGCCACCTCTGGAAGGCTTACCTGCCCACTGGCACTGAGAGAGAGGAGGCCACACTGGCCTAAGTGTTCTATGGACAAGACTGCATAGGAATCACTCCTGAGACCTCACAGAATCCTTTGGAGTAGTATCACCCCATGGTTAAGTCTCACAGGCAGTGAGCGAAAGGGACAGACCTCAAACTTAAGGTTTCAGACTCCAAAGTCCGGACCTCGCTGGGACCGGAGTCAGTTCTCAGAACAGCTTCTGGGCAGACATCACAGTAACACAGGAAGGGAAGGGCCTCTGGGGAGCTTGAGACACTCCCTTGAGAGGCTGATCTGGCTGTGTCTTCCCTCTTGCACACCTGCTCTTGGTGGATGGGCATTTCACCCCCATAGCTAGCTCAAGGATATGCTCCAAGAATGCAAAAGCCAATCTCAGCCCAGGAATGCCCACTGACTGCTCCCTGGGCCTGGGGCTTCCACCTTCCCAGCAGCTTCTAGCCTATCTGGCTCATTCCATTCCACAGCACTGAAGGTCAGCCCAAGCTCTAAACAGGTCCCATGCTCCTTTTGTCTGGCTTTGGCCACCTTGCCTGTGTCCTCACCTCTGGCCGTGGGTTCCACAGTCTCACAACAGGGTCAATGCCACTGGTGGCCAGGAAGCAGTAGCTGGGATGCGGCTGCAAGCAGTTGACAATGGACTCATCCCCCTGAAGCACTCGGACTAGGTTGGTGGTCTCCTTTTCCCAGACGAAGAAGGATCCATCATCAGAGCCACTGACGATGTACTGAGCATTGCTGGCAAGGGACAAATGGCAGGGAGGTCAGGTGGGAGACTGCCTGAAAGCCTCAAGTAAAGGCTTGAGGGAAAGGGTGAAGCCTGGGACCACTCAGTCCCCCATACTCAAGGAGCTATCCTTGACTTAGAATTCTCCTATGCAAATGGTCTTCCTCCTTCCATACTACAGGGACTAGTCATTACTCTACCAACATCAGCCAGGGGGTGGTGGCGCACACCTTTAATCCCAGCACTCGGAAGGCAGATACAGGTGGACCTCTGTGAGTTCAAGGCCTGCCAGGTCTACAAAGAGTTCCAGGACAGGCAGAGCTACACAGAGAAACTCTGTCCAGAAAAAACAAAACAAAGCAAAACAAACAAACAAAAACCCCAACAAAACAATAACAACAACAACAAAAAAAAAAAAAACAGCCAACATCAGTGATTCTCTGGGTCCCTCCAAGATGGTACTGAAGTGTTCCCAGGGTACATTGTTACTTCCTTGGTGTTGGACCAGTGCTTGTATCCATCTCTTAGGGCTCCAAGAACACCCTCATCGAGTTAGTGCTTCCTTCAGCAATCTAAGACTTCTTGGGTCCAGCTACCAATCCCTACAGTGCATCCACCACACAGGCCTTCATACACTGTTGGCATTTAGAGGGATCTTGGTGGAGGAGACTTGCTTGATTTATGTTCCCGTGCCTTACCTACCCAAAGGGCATAAACCAAGGAAGGACGGGACTTGGGGTGGGAGTGTCTAAGAACACAGGCTCTGTCCCTTAGCACCCAGGTCACGGTTCTGCCTCTCCTTTCAGCAGCAGCAGTAGCAGAGAAAAGCTCCAACTGTCCAGATAAAGCAAGCAAGCTCTGGGATAGTAGACGGAGTGGGAGGGGCAGGAGACTGCTGCAGCACAGCCCTGGACGCTGCACTCAGGCCAATCTATTATGACTCCTGAGCAGTATATGGCTGGCTCCACTGAACAGACAAAGAAACAGCCTAGCAGAGATACCCAAGGGCACAAAAGCAAGCCAGCAACGAGTGGTGGCAAAGTGTGCCTCCCCTGTGGCCCAGGTCCACAGCCTCCTGCTGCCAACTGTGCTACGTGCGTGCCCTCCTCCTGCCCAGGGCCTCAGACCTGCCAAAGAAATTTGCCTCCTTGATGTCTGTCGTGGTGTTACAGTGGCCACAGTAGCGGAACTGATAGTCGTAGCTCCGTTCCCGTAGCACCATTTCATCTTCTGAGATGGAGTCCTTGCGACTTGTGCTGCGAAGGCGAACTGGACCACCGCCAGCTGCCTTCTTCTCCTCTGGGGGCAGAGATCAAGGAGAGGTGAGAGGCTTACCTCCACTTGCTCATTGTCTCCTCTAGCTCTGTGCTGTTTGCAGCCTGGTGCTGGCAATATAAGGCTGTCCACCTCCACCCTCACTCTGGAAACCGAGAGAAGGCTGTACGGAGAAGCACCACTGCTTTCAGCCTGAACAGTATTCACCGGAACAACAAATCCGTGCTAGTCATCTCCCTCCGGTGAGCCCATTTTCCATGTTTGTAGCCCACATTACCTACAACTCTAGCAAGAGGAACTGGGCAGGCTTTGTATGCCTTTAGGTGACACTGGTCTGGAGGCTATGCTGTGTCCATGGCCACACAGTTCTATCTGGTAGAGCTGAGTTGGGAACTAAGGTGTTTCCACGGCGTCTGCCACACTTGCATAGATTGAAACAAAGGCAGCAAATGACACTCGCCTCTCTCAGCCCAGCGAGCTGCCAGGGCCCAGTCTGAAAACAGGTGGGAAGGCCCAGCTGGAGCCCACATAGCCTGACTGGCTCAGATGACTTCTGTACCTGGCATCTTGAATGCTCGCACTACCATCAACAGCAGTTTTCAATGGGAGGTGCTGGCTGCCGCCCCTTCAGGTATGGAAACTGAGTTTCAGGGGTCAGCAGACTGTTTTAGGTCATGGGGTTTCTGAATCTGCACCTGAATCCAGGGCTTCCCGATCAAATCACAGAACCACGCCCTTTCCATATCCTATAGCCCTAAGGAGGCAATCCACAGCAACCTCTGCTTGGCACTCACCACCATCATTTTTGGAGAAAAGGGCAGCTGTGATGTCCCGGCCCAATGCATCACAAGCACTGCTGTGGGCCTGCTCTGGGAACTTCCCTTTGAAGTCATCCAGGCACTCCAGAGCCTCAGCCACATACTTCAGTTCAAAGAGGCATCGGGCCAGACGGAAGTGTGCCTTCAGGTGGCAAGGGTTCAAGGAGATGGCCTTGAGGCAGTCCCGGAGGGCATCATAGTGGTCACCATCCCTGGGAAGGTAGAGGAATAACAGCTTAGGGGTAGCAAACACAAGGCTCCCACTCAGTCTCCATTTTCTGTGGCTACTTCTAGCTCACCTCTAACAGACTTCAGAGTGAGGACACATGGAAATGAAGCCTTGGCTTAGCCCAGTGTTCCCTCCCTGGGAGATGGAACAAGCTAAGGAGCAAGCCAGGAACCCTGAGGTTTAAGATAGTAAAAAGCAGTGTTGGGCTGCCCTCTGCCGGGCACAGACGGCAACTGTACATGGTTCACCTCAGGCACCCGCAGCTCTGCAGCAGAAGGCCTGGCATCCTGCCCACCTCAGTCTCCCCAAACCCTCCTTCTCTTTTCCTTCATCCACCTCCTCAAATCCCCCTGCTGGCCTTCAAAGCTATGTCCAAGGCAGGGGGCCCTCAAGGACAGTTCTGTGGTCTGGAGAAGCCAGAAGTGCTAGGCCAGGGGGCTCAGGGTCTGACCAGCAGGCAGCGAGCCCTCAGCTAGACCCCCCTCTGTCCTGGCTGACTGATCTGCAGCAGCTGTGGCCTCCACCTCCTGGGGCTGGAGGATGGGGCCTGGCTGTCTGGCAAAGTCAGCTCTCTGGAAGCTGATGGTGAGGGGGCTGTGCACGCCAGGAGCTCCAAATCCTCTCTACTCATTTCTCCAATGGAAAAGTATGGATAAAGGGAAGTGGAAAAGCTTTCTATTGGAAAGAGGAAAGGGGAAAAGCCCTCAGGTTCCTATGCTGAGCCAGGCCAGGAGGCATGCCTCCCCTGTTGCCAGAAACATATCTCTTTGCCTCTCATCTATAGAGCCAAGCAGTAATGAGGGCCATTTCCCCTTTAGGAACAAGCATTTGTTTGTTTGTTTGTTTTCAGGGTTGGGGACTGAAGCCCCCACCCACTTCCAACTAACTGGGCTGGGGTGGGCCTATTATATAAGCTAATGAGCCGTCTGCCATACAGTACCCCTGTATGGCCAAAGTCAGACTATTACAGAAGATGCCTCCGACCTTCCTCTTGCCAGGTAGTCAGAAGGAACACCCAGCCCTTGGAGCAGCCACTGGGTCTAGGAACCAACAGCTAAGCAATGTGGGGCAGACGGGAAACAGAGCTGCTTTGATGGTGTGCTCTGCGTCAGAATGAGTGCCTATGACGAAGGAGCAGGCGGTTTGGAAACCCAATTACTGCCTGCAAGGTGCCCCTTCTGAGCTCCTAGCAAGAGCCAGACCAGAGACCAGCCAGGAGCCAGAGGGTGGTCTGTTTCCAGGAGCAGATGGTAGCCCTGGGGAGACTGGCCTAGGACAGAATGTGACATTCTTGGGGTCACTGGCGGGCATGTGGGGATGGGGAGAGAGGAGCAGGCTGGTCCCAGGGCTCACCCATCCTAGATGCACTGGCAGACCAGTCTCCCTGAAAAGACAGCCCTCTGCACATCCCTGCCCATCACACACTGAATCAAGGCCAAATGCCACCCTCTGCATTCCAAGCCCTTTCCAGGCAAGCCCCAGGCTACCTCACAGACTCATCCCCTGCCAGTCCTTTCCAGAACCCTCTTGCTCCAGCCAAATGGATTTGCTGTTCTGAAGCAGGCTCTTCAGTCAGAGCCCTGCCCCCACGCCTTTGTTCACACCATTTCATCTCCCTGCAATGTCCTTCCCCACAGTCCTCTCCTCCCCCTCGTCTCCTTCTGTAAGCTGCCCACACTTGGAGCCCATTCAGACACCACATCTATCTGAGGCTTCCCTGATCCTGAGCTGAGGTAATTCAACTCGTCTCGGTGTCCACAGCACTTTACCTGACCATTAACCAGACTTGCTGCTTCCTGCATCTCTCATATCTTTCGTGCTGAACTATGTCAGAGACTTTATCCTTGTCCAGCAGCTGGGCACTCCAGGGCACAGGGACTCAGAGTGACAGAACTCTGTTTCCCCAGTACCGAGCACATAGTAGGAGCTCAGACAACAAGCTGTGAATTAGGAAATTAACTTTTCTCAGCAAATACAGACATGAAGCAGAGCTCCCAGTCAAGTCGAGTTGAGATGAGGTCTGCCACACCTTGCCCATCCATTGGAACAGAGGGGTGACACACCTCAGATGACCCCCAAATAGTCCTCTTCTGAATCGGGTGCTACTTGATCCCTGGGGAAACTCCTGATGTTGAAGCTGACTCCTTCGTGTGTGGTACCCTCCCCACCCCCATCCTGCTTACTCGGGTGGGTTTCTTAAGCTTCCCCAGGCCTGCCTAGTTTCAGCCAGACGATGGCACACCAGCTGGCCTGTCTGTCTGGGCAGAGCCGACGGATGCCAGACGGAGCAGAAATGGCTGTGGGCCCAGCTCTATCCATCTCTAGTCTTGGCCCTGGCTGGGGGATGGGGGTCCGCCTGCCTGCTTGTCTGATGGTACTGCAGGCAGGACTGAATCCTTGATGGTCTCTGAGGGGCTTCTTAGGATATAGACCTACACCTTTAACTAGTCAGTGTACCTCAGCATAATCTATACTTGATTTCAGATCTCTGAGGTCTACTTTGGTCCAGCGAGTGGGTATTAAGAACCCAGAAAACAGATGCACGGCCATTTAGCTGCAGCCTCATTTTATGAAGATACAAACTGAGTTCATCAAGCTCCTCAGTTGCATCTACCAAGACTCTATTGTTCTTCCAAGGTGCAATCCTCTAATAATTAAGTTTCTTAAATCCTACTTTAGTCACCCTTTATAACAAGCACTGTGAATTTCTTGGGAATATGCACCACTAAATGTCTTGGTGCTTGAAACATGGACCCGACTACCTTCAGCCTTCGAGGGGGAAAGGAGTGGCCTACATTCAGTAAGCCCCAAAAGGTAGCAGGCTGCTGATGCCACCTTCTCTGGATGGCTCAGCAATTTGGTCCCACGGTCCGCTTGCTTCAGTCCCTGTTCTGACCCCGGTCCCTCTGCGGTGCCCACTCACCACTTGCGCTTCATGTAGGCAGCAGCTCGGTTTCCATAGAGCATAGCATTGTGAGGAGCCTTTTGCACAGCCTTGCTATAAAGCTGGATGGCCTGGGTCCACTGCTGGCAGGCAAAGGCTTCGTTGGCTTGCTGCTTCACACGTTCCAGGTATGGGGGTAGCTCCACCTGGGGGCTATGAGGGAAGAAGAGCCAAGTCAAACCAGTTAAAGGTTGGTGGTGCTACCCGAGGGTCCTGCATAGTCTTGTGGACCCCAGGGTTTCACTGCTATCCAGAGGGATCACTCTCACCTTGAGCTTGGGTCATTTTCTATTACCACAAGAGAGAATGTGTATAATTCCAAATCCTGTGAGCCAGTAAATGGGAGTAAGGTCATCGGGACAGGTATATAGCAATTACTTGTCAAATGCTGGGGCTTAGGTGCCAGCCATTGATGGTTCCTGCCTTAGATCATCCTACTCCTTCCTATGATTCTCTATGAGAGTCCAGTTCTTCTCAGGGACTAGAAAATGTCAATATCTATGTATCTAAGCCCAAAAGAGGGCTGGGAAAGGGCAAGGAAGGAATGTGCTATGGGATGGGAAATAATGTAACAGGGACAACCATCTGGGTGGGAGAGAAGACTCAATGCTAAGAGGCAGCTAGTCTCCAGACCCTTAGCCTAGCGACTGGCACTGAAGGACAAGCTTCAGTCTAGGGACAACTGGTAGCCTCCCAGGTAGAGGCTGCATTAGGAACATTAGCCACACTCTAAGAAGCCTCTCTGGCCCAATCTCCATCTGGGTTCAGGTCAGAAGGAAGGTAGAGGTGTGTGGGGTGGGGAATGTTTTGCATTTTTGTTGAGATTTATTTTTGTGTTATGGGTGTTTAGCCTATGTCAATGTCTGTGCACCATGTATGTGCAATGCCTGAGGAGGCCACAAGAGGGCATTGGATCCCGTGAAAATGGAGCTACAACATTTGTGAACTGTTACACAATTCCGGGAATGTAATCTGGGTCCTCTGGAAGAGCGGTGAATGCTTCTGACTGCTGAGCCATCTCTCTAGCCCCCAGAAGAGATGTTTACAGGATATGTTCTTTTTCCCATCCATAAGCTGTAACTAAGAAATGGAAGACCTCACCTGATACACCCCTTGCTTTCTGGTAGCCGGAAGCCATTGCTATGAAGGTGTAGGCCATTAGACACTCCATTGGATACACCATTAGTAGACATCTTGCCGTTCTGGACTTCTGGCAGGATGAAAAGAAAAAGTAACAGTGACAACTCAGGAGGAGGGCTTCATTTCTCTGTGTCCCTCTGGCTTCCATCATAGGTTCCAATGGCTCCATTGTGAGACTATTCTCCCAGGTCAAACCCAGCCCCGTAAACAAATCAGGACAGGCAAGCAATGGTATAAAGAAAAGCCCATGCGCCCTCTGCTGGCTAAAGAGGACATAGCGTCTATCTGACATTTCCCGAAGCTGAAGTTGGAGAGGGAGTAAGGGTGTGTGTGTGTGGGGGGGGGGGGGGTATCAGCTGTAACCTACAGAAAGAAATTTATGGACCAGGATGGAAAGGGGAAAGACTTCAATTTCGTAAGAGTCAAGCCATTATAAGAACCCATCTTCCTGAGGGGCGGGATGCAAAGCCTTGGGCAGATCTCTCTGACCCCTTGTGATCCTTCTGACAAGGTCACTGTGGAAAGCTGCTCCTCTCAGAGCACATGGACACAAGTCAGAGTAACGAGTAGGCTTCTTTCTCCACAGAGGTGACAATAGTCAAGACCCCAACCTCCTCAGCACAGGGAGAACTTACCTACTGGGTGACATTTTCTAGGCAAGAGGAAGGTGTACGGCCGTTGCTTGTAAGTTAGGTCAAACAAATACACCTGGGAGTAGAGAAGAGATGGAGGCCATGAGGCAAAGGTGTGGCCGAAGCACTAGCAAGATCTTGGCAGTTTTCAAGACCAGGGTCCTTAACTCACAGAGAGAACTGAGCATGGCTAGCCGGTGTTTCCCCGCCCTGAGCCAGACGCAGGAAACTCCTTCTAGCTTTGATTCTTAGGCAGACCAGGTGCTGTGCTCGAAGCCCTAGCTATTGTACAGTCATTACCTTGGAGCACATATTTAAATTAGAAAGGTCCTCAAAGGCCACAGATGGGAAAACCAAGGCCTCAGAGAAAAGCTACTAAAAGTGACTCTGTCCATTACTTCTCTCTGCAAGTAAACATTGTTATTAATACTCAACTGAATGTTATTCAATGCTGATTTTGTTCCAGAGTTCTGCTAAATGTTCTATATGGACTTGCTCCAGGAAGTTAACATGAAGATGTTAACGATATTAATAATATCATCAGCCTTTCTGCAGATGAAGAAATGCAGGAGGCAGCACAGCAGGCTCAGATCAGGTCTGCCTGCTCCTAGCTCCTCTGCTGGGTCAGCCACTGGTCCTCACACACCTCAGGCCAGGCCGCCGGTGCCCCAGCCCCTCTACTTTCTGTGTATTTACACTTTGCTTTGTAATGGGTCACTGCCTCGTTTCCAGGTGTGCTGTCAGCCTCAGGGTGCTTTGTACTTGCATTTGTCCCCATCATGTGTACGATGATGCTAGAGCCCAGCAAGAACTATCTTGGGACTGGAGGTGAGTTTCCACAAGGCTGAGAACACATAAGCAGGGGGTTCTGCACACTGGCATTATCAAGTGACACTTGGCAACGCTGGCCCCAAATCACAGCCTGGCTGAGCTCTGAGCCTCAAAGATTTCCTTGCAGAAAACAGCAGGAGAGGAAACCGAGGCTCAGGAAAACACAGACAATTGCCCGAAGTCACTGTAAACAGCTAGTAAAGTAGCAGGTTAGCATTTGAGAACACATCTATCAATTTCATTCCCTTTTGGAGGCAGGTCTTACTATCAAACTGAAGCTGGCCTTGAATTCTCCATCTCCTGCACAGCCACTGCACCTAGCCCCCCATGCACACACATACACTGGTCAGGCAGGGTTTCATGTATTCTAGGCTCGCAGAGAACATGTTATGTATGACCAAGGATGACCTTTAACTACTGACCCTTCTCTTTTATGCCTGGGATTTGCATATTTCATCATACTTGGTTTATCCAGTTTATGTGGTACTGGGGATCGAACTCAGGGTTTTGAACATGCTAGGCAAGCACTCTACCAAGTGGCTAACATCCCTAGCTCTTCTTCTTTTTTCGTTTTTGTTTTTTGAGGCAGGGTTTCTCTGTATTGCTTTGGAGCCTGTCCTGGAACTTGCTCTGTAGACCAGGCTGGCCTTGAATTCACAGAGATCCACCTGCCTCTGCCTCCCAAGTGCTGGGGTTAAAGGGGTGTGCCACCAATGCCCGGCTCTAGCTCTTCTTTTTTATTAAGAAGTGAGTGTATTGTGTACATGTGAATGCAGGCACACACATGTCACACACAGTGCATGCCCTGTTTTCCACAGTTCTGGTTAGCCTGGATGTAGATCAGGCTCATCTTAAACTCACAGAGATCTGCCTGCTTATCTCCCAACTGCTGGGATTAAAGGTGTGTGCACCACCATCTCCTGCCCCAGAAGACAACCTGAGAGTTGGTTCTCTCCTTCTACCTTGAGGTCTGGGTTATCAGGCTTCAACGGCAAGCACTTTTTAAATTTTTTTATTTTATGTACATTGGTAGGAAAGCTTCAGATCCCCTGGAACTGGGATTACAGACAGCTGTGAGCTGCTATGTGAGTACTGGGAATTGAACCCAGGTCATCTGGAAGAGCAGTCAGTGCTCTTAACCACTGAGCCATCTCTCCAGCCCCAAACAATAAGCACTTTTACCTAAGGATCCATCTTCCTCATGACAGGCCAAATGAAGCAAACCATAGCCTACATTCTTAACCAAAATGTCATATCTGTGTCATTCATTTTTTTAAAAAAAAGGAAAATAAGAAGACTGGATTAGGGTAACTCTGTGGTAATCTCATGTCACAATGTCATTTACAATGTCATTTATTGCTTTTATCTGCTAAGACAGATTGACTGAATGCTGGCTGCCAGATGCTGGCTGCCAGGGTCTCACCAGGCAGTTGAACCTACCTGCTCTCCTCCCATGTTGACTAGCAGCTCTGTGCCATTGGGGCTGAAAGTCACGTAAGTGGCAACCAGCACCCTCAAACGGCTGTTATAGTCAGGCAGCTTCACTGGCAGGTGACCTGCCAAGAAGAATACAATAACCCTAGGATGAGTGAGACTTCCAACCCCGCTCAAAGAGGCAGGGGATAGGGTAAAGGCAGCAAAATTGAAAATGCTAGCAATCAGCTTCACCATGCAGGCAGAGACAAGTGTTGGGCTTTTGGTATAGGCAATGGGCCAGCAGCTAATGTGTGTTCCCTCATTTAGTCATTCTGTGTGAGACAGGGTCTCACTCCGTAGTCCAGACTGGCTTCACACTATTCCAGATCAGTATTGTGATTCTGAACCTTCTGCCTTAGCCTCAAGAGTTCTGGGAATATAATCCCATTTTACAGGGTCACATGATTGGTTGACAGGAGTAAAGTCCAGCTCTGTCTAACTCTAAACCCCTGTTTTTGATTATTGCTCCCTTTGCCTCCCTGGACAGCCCCCAGAAAGAGCCAGGATGGGCCCTACCTGCCACATAATACTGCGCTGCCCCATCTGGAAGGGGCTTCTGCCGGTCACAGAAGGTGTGCACACCTGCACAAGGGCTCTGCTTCATGCTCTTTCTGAGGGGAAGCAGAATCAGACAGGTTAAAATGCTAGCTTTGTCCCTGGCTAGCTGAATCACACTCCACAGAGGACACCAGGGTTATGTCCCCAGAGCTAAAGAAGGTATCTCTCTTCTTGCTCTTGAGATGGCTGTGGGCATAATCACCAGTAGAGCAGGCTGGACCTGTCCTAGAACCAGGAAAAGCCAAGGCTGTGGAGATTTCTGTCTTTCCTGAGGCAGGGCCCCATCAGCTGAGGCTGGCCTCAGACTTTACTCTGTAGAAAAGGACGTGACCTTGAACTTCTGATCCTTCCCCTCTCTACCTCCCACATGCTAGGATTATAGTAGTGTGCCATCCTTCTTGACTTTACTCTTTCTTTTCTGTTTTGAAAATATTCTATTGGGGGGGTGGGGGTGGAGAGATGGCTCAGGGGTTAAGAGCACTGGCTGCTCTTCCAGAGGACCTGAATTCAATTCCCAGCAACTACATGGTGGTTCACAACCATCTATAATGAGATCTGGTGACCTCTTCTGGTGGGCAGGCTGACATGCAGACAGAATAATGTACACATAATAAATAAATAAATCTTTAAAAAATTATGTGACTATGTCTGTGTAAAGTTATGAGCAGGTGAGTGCAGGTGCCCAAAAGGCCAGAAGAGAATGTCAGATCCCGGGTGGCTAGAGTTGTGAGCTACCATGTAGGTTTTGGAAGCCAAATCGTGGTCCTTGGTAAGAGTAGCTCTTAACTACTGAGCCATCTCTCCAGCCCTACTCTTTCATTTTATTTTATTTTTTTTTCTTTAAATATAGACAAGTATGTAGTTCAGTGGTAGAGCACTTACCTAGCATGTGCAAGATCCCATGTTAATCCCGGTACTGAAATAGTGGCATGTGCCTTTAATCCTAGCACATGGGAGTACAGGCATATCTTTAGGAGTTCAAGGTCAGTCTGGTCTACACAGTGAGTTCTAGGCCAGCCAAGGCTACTTAACAAGACCTTATTTCAAAGAACAAAAAACAAAACCCAAAGACTAACACTGGGGTTCCTGAAATGGCTCCTCTTGCCAAGTCTGATGACCTTGGCAACCCAGGACCCACATGGTGGAATCAGAGGATTAATCCCCTTAAAGGTCCTCTGACATCAACACGTATGTGCACCATGGCACTTGTGAGCTTATTCCCCCCCCCCCCAGTAATAAATGTAATAAAAAAGACAACTACTCTGTACACAAACTAACAATGGAATAACTACAGGACACATACAGTGATTCACTGGAAGGGATGACAGGTAAATTCTTGTAAGAGAAAGGGCAGAGTGTTCCCAGTGTTTTGCCCCTAAGGCTGTGGGTCATACCTGTGGTTATGGATCATTCGGATGTCATAGAGTCTCACAAAGGGCCCACTGGCCCCTACTGCCAGGCAGTTGTTATCCTGGGGATTGACTGTGAGGCACTTAGCCTCCACCATTGGGCCACAGTACTCCGTCAGGTCAATCAGCACCTCTGAGTGTTTGCTATTCTCCCGAAGATCATACTGGCTGTGAGAGAGGATGGAATTAGTGGCTAGGGTTTACAGGCAGAAAGTAGGGGAGAAGCCAAGCCCTTGTAATGCACAGGGAGATGGTGTCTACTGCCAGCCAGGTGTCTACAATAGGTTTCTTCTTATTCTTTGGTTTTCTGAGACAGGGTTTCACTGTTTAGTTCTGGCTGTCCTGGAACTCAGAAATTCGCCTGCCTCTGTCTCTGGAGTGCTGAGACTAAGGGCGTGCAACACTACACCTGGCTTTTCTTTTTTTTTTAATGTGGAAAGTTTATGGGGGAAGGTAAGGGAGTAAGAGAAAGAAGGGAGAAGAGAAGAGAAGAGAAGAAAAGGGGGGGGGGGGGAGAGCTGCCTCCTCAGAGAAATGGCACAGAAGATCTACCTGGCTTTATAGTAGGCTTCTTAACACATTTTGATTTCTCCTAGATTAAACCCTTAGGATATATACTACAGTTCAGATCTTATAAACGTCAGCATCTACTGTGATTCTATTACTGATTGTTAAAAACACTGAGGGAAATTGTGCTATTCATACAATACTGTCCCTGAGTGTTTCATGTGCACTATTAAAACACCACCAGCCCTGTACTAGAACACTGAGGTTCCAAGAAATAAAATAAACTATCTGGGGCAGCACAACTATCAAATAGAGCAGGAACAACCTGCTAGGACTATTCCATTAGTTCGATGTCATAGCACATGCTTGTAATCCTAGCATTCAGGAGGCTGAAAGAAGGAGGATCATGAATTCAAGGCCTGGGCTACATAGTGAGTTTGAAGAAAGCCTGGGGTGCATAGGAAGATCTTGTCTTAAAATCAATCAACTATCCAGATAGTGGTGGCATATGCCTTTAATCCCAGCACTCAGGAGGCACAGGCAGGCAGATCTCTGTGAGTTCGAAGCCAGTCTGGTCTATAGAGTAAGTTCTAGGACAGCCAGGGCTACACAGAGGAACCCTGTCTCGAAAAACAAAACAAAACAAAAAATCAACTAAAGAAAACCTCCAAGCCCCCCAAACCACCTTTGTTATGCTTTTCCGTGCTCTTCCAGGAAACAAGGGCTACATGACAGTAACAGAAGAGAACTGAGCTTGCCCAAGAGCGGATGATGGACAGGAGGCAGGGCCAGCTCCACGGCCCCAGCTGCACGGCCCCAGCTGCAGGGCAAAGGAAAGCCCAAAACAACAGTAGCAGCTCACTCCTGATGCACCACTACACTGGGACCTCCAGAGTGGGCCTAGCCATCTCTAACAGCCTCACACGGTTAACTTGTCCTTTTAGGCCATCCTAACTGGAATGCTCTTCCTAAAATAGTCTGACATCATTCCTCAGCCACTTGATACCTGCAGCCTGAGTGTTACGTTTAAGAAACTCCAGTCTGATTTTTAAGACCCAATTTCACATACCTTGTATTCTTCAGCTTTCTATGTGGGCCAATGATAACTACAGCCTTTCTCTCCACTCTTCCTGTGCTAGGGCTTCAAGTACATTAAATGAGCTCTCTACTACTGAGTTGTGTCCCCTGCCTACAATAATACAGCATTTTTTTAATCTTTTATACTACCCTGTCCCTGCCTATCACAAACCTACTGGTGTGTGAACCTACTCTGCCTCTTCTTGCCCATCCAAATCTTGGGTGTTCTTGGAGGCCCAGCCTATGATCATGTACTGCTAGGATGCCTCCCTCCACTGCCTATGACAATGCCCAGGTCCTCAGGATTCTACCTGATGTTCAGGTTGCTTCGTTTTCTCCCGGATGGCCCTGATAACAGGTCAGCAAGTGCTTCCTGAACATGCCATTGAAGGTTGTCTTTCAAGTGCTGTGTGTTTTACATGTATGTTTTTTTTGTTTTGTTTTTTTGTTTGTTTTTCAAAACAGGGTTTCTCTGTAGCTTTGGAGCCTGTCCTGGAACTCACTCTGTAGACCAGGCTGGCTTTGAACTCACAGAGATCTGCCTGCCCCTGCCTCCTGAGTGCTGGGATTAAAGGCATGCGCCACCATCGCCCCGGCTACATGTATGTTTTTAACTTTCATACTCAGATCAGCAAAGGGGATATTATGACTATTCTTATTTTAGAGATGAAGAAACTAAAGTTCAGGGGTACAGTGGACTTTTTGGACTCAACACTGAGAGAACTAGGATTTGACCTGTTCTGTCTGGCTTCTGAGGGATGCTTGTGACTACACTGTTTTAAGTTTACACACTACTTAGAAGGTTATCTACAACAGCAAAGAGAAGATAAGGGGGTGGAAAGGATGGTCAGTTAAAGCAGGTTGGAGAAGCGAGGGAAAGCTGTGAGGCTGCATTTGGAGGTAAATATGCAACCACACAGGATACCAGTACAGGGGAGACCCACTTCCTCTCTGCTGCAGGGAGAGGCCAGGTCTGTGGAAGGAGGCACTGTGACAGAAGATACCAGCCACTGCCACGGAGGCAGAGGACACAGCCATTTCATGCAGACTCTTACCGGATAAGCCCATCCTCAGCAGCACTCCAGAATGTGTTAGGCCACATGGGTGCTGTGGCAATGCGCTTCACCCGGTTTGTATGGTCTCCAAACATGTGGATGGTCTCTTTTACCGTCAGGTCATGGACATGCACCTTGGAATCGGCTGCCCCCGTGATCAAGATTCGATCTCCAGCATGAGGCAGGAACTGCTCAGAAGAAATCGCATGATTGTCAGAAGACAGGGTGGAGCTGGCTATTGAAGGAGACTGGCCTTTATGTTAGCATGCCCTGTTCCTCCCATGTTATTCAAGAAAATGAAGTTATCCATGAAAGCTTACCAAAATAACTTTGGACGAATGCAATAGCCTATCAGCCTTCAAGGTTAAAATGAAGATATTTTATTTTTATATATACCTCATGCAGTCTGGGTGGTCGTGACTTAACACTGAGCTGCATTACCTAAGGAGCCCCTTTCCTCTGTCTGTTTCATGATATATGTATATATGTATATCTGCATATCCATCCATTCACACACACCCATTCATTCTTCCACTCACACGTCTGTCCATCCAAGTGTCTATCCACCCAAGTTTGGTCCTGAGACTAAACCCAGGGCATGCTAAGATGATGAGATACACTATCCACCCTGAACTCCATGACTACTGCCCCAGCCCATGATGACTATCAAGCAAGGCAGGGATTAATAAAATTAAGTCAGGCGATGTTGGCTCAGGCCTTTAATCCCAGCACTCAGGAGGCAGAAGAAGGTGAATTGGGAAATCAGGTAACAAAGATTAAAAACTATTCCTGTCTTGCTGGGCAGTGGTGGCGCATGCCTTCAATCTCAGCACTAAGGAGGCAGAGGCAGGAGAATCTCTTGAGTTTGAGGCCAGCCTGGTCTATAGAGTAAGTTAAGGAAAGCCAGAGCTGTTGTTACACAGAGAAACCCTGTCTCAAAAAACCAACAAAATTAACAAAAAGACAAAACTACCACAACAAAGTTATTCCTGTCTTTTGACCTAAAACTTCACTTCAAAGAAACAATCCAAAAGAGAAAAGGGGATCTGGGCAAAATGTCCAGCACAGCACTCTTTTTAATAGCAAACAGCAGAAAGAGTTCAGATGCTGGTCAATGGGGAAGGGCTGACCACCGTAAAGCAACCACTATCCCAGTGAGGTAGGGAACAGAACACTCCAGATGACACGTGGCAAGAACAAAACAGTTACAAACTTGGCCTCAGTGGACAAATAGGATACAAGTTTATCATCTAACTCCAAGGAAGAAAGTATTTGGGACTGATGTTAGTTGAGTATGTCCCTCTCCTCTCTCTCTCTC
The DNA here is from genome assembly GCF_943737965.1 of Phodopus roborovskii. Taxonomy (NCBI): domain Eukaryota; kingdom Metazoa; phylum Chordata; class Mammalia; order Rodentia; family Cricetidae; genus Phodopus; species Phodopus roborovskii. The sequence goes on from NW_026126448.1 coordinate 20,997,581, forward strand.
TCTCTCTCTCTGTCTATACATCTGTTTCTGTCTGTCTTCCCTCCCTCCTTCCCTGTATTGGGGACAGACACTTGCATGGAAAATGCTAGGCAAGTGCTCTACCACAGAACTATAACCCAGCTCATTTTTAGTTTTTATTTGGAAGAGAAATAAATTTATACTTGTTCTGTGTTGTTAATGGCTCATTAGGAAAAGGGATATATAAACTTACTTTAGGGGCAAGCAGCAATCTTTAATCCCATCTGGAGATAGCACAGATCCCAGTGTAATATACAATAGTTGCCACTGGGGGGAGCCCATGGGTGAAATACTGTAAATGTGTATGTATTGTGGGTGTTTTGACTACCTCAATCAAAAATGAGTCATTTCTCTGCTTTTCTTAAAAACAAAACAAAACAAAACCCAGGGCTAGCAAGATTGCTCAGTGCAGTGGGTAAAGACATTTAGTAAAGGTAACTTTGGATCAATGCCAGAGACCCACAAAAAGGAGAAACCAGTTCCGAAGGTGCCCTGACTTCCACACTCCTACTGTAGCACCCATACCCCTCCTCTCCTATAGCAATACTTATATAAACAATACTAATATGACATCCAAATAAACAAAACCACCAGAGGAGGAGGAGGATAAAGAAGTTTGTCTTGCACTTAGGGAATAGTAAAACTATTGTTAATGTATAGTATGTGCTGGTCATCGGAACCCACGAACCAAGCTGTTCTGCTTCTAGGAGGAAAAAAAAAAAAAAAACCCACAGGAATTCATCCACAGGAGGTGAGAGTAAACAGGACTGAGGCAAAGTTTAGAGTAAAGGTTAGAACTCTCTGTTCTGGCTATGACTTTGGGTGGCCTGTCACTGGCTCTTGATATTAACCGGGGAAAGGAGATCAGTAGGGCTTTTCTGACGCCAGTCAGACACTTGTATATACCCACAGATAGACATCAAAACAATTTCAGGGCTGAAAGGCCCTCTCCTTTAGGTCATTTTGTATCCTTAAGCCTGGCAGCCCAAGTACAAATGACAGGGAGCACAGCAAATGTCCTTGTGCCCACACATCTCTAGAGAATCAGGAAGGTTAAGCACATGCGATTTGTCTTTCCAGTGGAAAAGATGTAAACCTATTCTTCTATCCAGAAAGCTGAAGTGATTTAACAGCCTGGTGTTATCTGTTGGGCCATACATACCAAGCTCCACAACAATCAAGACCAGAGGTGGATAGTCATCTCAATGACCCCCTACAGCCAGGGCCTCCCAAGCTCCCACAACCAGGACTGGAGGTGACTGACTGACAGCCCAAATGACCTCTACACAATCTGTATGGCCCAGAGACCAGGCCAGATCCTCCCTTAGGCCCATAAGCTGGTACAGGCAGCCTGTCTCTAGAACCCATCTTTTGAGAAAGAAATGCCATGCACTCTGAGTCAAGTTTCGATGCAATTAATACTTCCTTGTGCACCAGGGTTGTATTACACTAGGAAACTCTTTTCCAAATTATACTGTTTTAATTGTTGGGAATAAACCACCTGGTTGGTGTCAGACTCCCCAAAGTCTTGATCCAGGATGACAGAGTCAATCTGAACCAAGCTCTCATTTTCTCCTCTTCGTGGTTCATTTCCCTGTCTGACACCTACAGAGACCCCTCACCCTGATACACAACCAAAGGCTCTTCAACCTTCTTCAAGCCAGGCATGGTGGTGCACACCTCTATCCCAGAATGCAGGAGGTAGAGACCCTGTCTCAAAAAACAAATAAAACTTCCTTCAAGAAGCCCCAAGCAGACAGTCGCTTCCTTTCAAGGCCTCACAGCTACTTCTAGGTTTGTTTTCTAGGATCAAGACATAGCAAGTTCTGTGGACAGGGATGAAGAGTGTAGACTCATGATATAGCTCAGTGGGTAAAGAGCTTGCCTCGCATCTGTGAAGCCTGAGCTTCCATCCCCAGCACCATACAAACATATTTATGATAGAGCACTCAAAAGATGTGGGAGTGGAGGATTGGAAGTTCAAGGTCATCCTCAGCTACATAGCTGCTGAGTTTCAGGCTAGTTGAACTTAAATGAGTCTTGTATCAAAGGGGGAAAAAAAAAAAGACACATTTCATCTAATTTCATGTTACTTTCACATAACAGGGCTTCAAAGGTTTATAGACTCCTGCCCACCTCTTCCCAGCTGAATACCCTTTGACCAAGGGTAAAGATGAATTTCCTATAATAAAGCAGAAGAGTTACAAGATCCATGCTCAAAGTTTTATTTTTATTTTATAATGTATGTTTTGTTTTTTCTTTTTTTCCCACCCGCATATCTGCCCTTGGAGTCGGATCCATTGTGGGAAATGAAACTCCTGTCTTCTACACAGGCTCTGATGCCCTCTTCTGGCACTGGACACAAGTGGTACACAGAAATACATGCAGACAAAATACCCATACACATAAAATAGAAATAAAAATCTCTTTTAAAAAATCTCTCTCTCTCTCTCTCTCTCTCTCTCTCTCTCTCTGTGTGTGTGTGTGTGTGTGTGTGTGTGTGTGTGTGTGTATGTCAGATATGCTAGAGAGTTACAAGTGGCTGTGAACTTCCCCATATAGGTGCTGGAAACTGTATTTCCCAGGTCCTCTGAAAGAGCAGCAAGCACACTCTTAACAGCTAAGTCATCTCTCAGCCCTATCTGCTCATTTGTCTAACGTATTCATTCATTAATTCACGAATTTAGAAGATACTCCTTAGTTGCTTCCTTTCTTCATTAGAGGAAAAAGGCTTAGCAAGGACAAGAGATTTCCCTGTTCATACAACTTCCAGGAGGCATGCTCACATGAATATAAAATGGATTGAGGGACAGCAAGATGGCTCAGTGAGAAAAGGTGCTTGTTACCAAGCCTGATGACCTGAATGAGACCAAAGCCCCACAGGATGAAAGGCAAGAACTGACTCCTACCGGTTTTCTTATGAGCTCCACATGTACCAGGACACACATGCACACCACAACACACATGCGCCCCCACATAAATAAATAAAAATGTAATAAGTGTAAATGGATCTTGAGTTGGCTAGCTGGTTCTAAGAAACACAGGGATATCTGCAAGCCTAGGACCCATGGGACACACTATACCAATACAGCCACACCCACAGCCTAGTTCCGCCCCGTGGCTTGTCTTACCTTTACAGAGAAGATATTTGCCGTGTGCCCTGTGTGCATGGAGAGCAGCTTCTTGTGATGCAGTGGGTCCCACACAATGGTGTGCTGGTCATCGGAACCGGAAGCCAGCAAGCTGTGGGCAGAGTTAGGAGCTCTGACTTCTCAAGTTCCCAGGTTGCCCTCTTCCTGCCCCCATTCCCAGAGGATAAGGAGCTAGGCACACAGAACTCAAAGGACAGTGCATGTTGTACAGTTTATGGTTAGCTTGTAACAGTAGACTCTATTTTACTTTGTTAAGAATTTTTCAATATTCTCCCAATAAACTGGCCTACAAATATAAAGCAGGTCTGGACATTCATCTAAACTTCCATCAATACTGGATTTAATAGTTTGACTGTGTGCAGTCAAGGGCTAAGCTTCAAAAGTCAGAGAGCAATAGTCTATCTCCTTAGATGGACCAAGATGAGGAGCCCTCTTCCCCCAACCTGTTTGACCCCTTCTCTGGCCCCCTCTATCTCATACTTACTCTCCTTTCTCATTCCACTCCAAACAGTTGACACATCCCGAGTGACCCTGGAGGAGGAAATAGAGGGTTAAGGAAAGAGCTGATTGGCCAGTCTCCTGGGAAGCTCAAAGCCAAGTAGGATTCCACAAGCAGAACAGCCTCTCCTTCAGTGTTTGTGGAGGCCAGAATTAAATTCCCTGCATCTCACAGCATGCAAAGTGCTTTCTCACAGTCTCAGTTGACACTGGACACCTGAGCTATAAAGGGCAGGTTTCATCATCCCATTTTGCAGGAAAAGCATACATGAGCAAGTAAAATTAAAACCACAGTTTTCTGCTCCCATCCCTGGAGGGCATAGGTACAGTTCCCTGGAGGGACATGTTCAGGGTTAGATTGTTTGCAGAATCTTTGCAGGCCCATATTTCATTCCTTTATCCCTCCATCCTCACTCCCTACAAAAGAGATTACTACAGAAAGGTAAACTGGGCTAGTTTTTATCTTGAGGGTTTTAGTTAAGAAACAGAAAGTGGGCTGGGGAGATGGATCAGTGGCTAATAGTATTGACTTTTCTTGCAGGGAACCCAGGTTTGAGTCCCAGCATCCACATGGTGGCTCACAACCACCTGTAGCTCCAGTTCCAGGGGATTTGGTGCCTTCTTTTTTAACCTCTGTCGGTACCAGGCACGTGAAGGCAAAACACTCACATGCCTGAAATAAAACAATAAATCTTAAGAAAGAAACAGAAAGTGAGACAGTCAGCAGCAGACAATGAACTTGACAGCGCAGGGAGAAACACAAGGTATGAGGGGCAGACCCCAGAGTTTTACAGCGCAGGGGATGAGATGATGAGGCGGTGTTCCTGCCCTTCACCCTCTTCCCTCCCTAAGAACACCAAGACTGCCGCTGCACGATCACCTTCCTGCCTGAAATCAGATCAAGTGCCACAGTGAAGGGTTCAGGAATTAGGCCTAAACCAAACAGTATGTAGAAAACAGGTAACGTTTATCTGGCCAGTTATTAGCTGAGAGATGAACATGGACCCCAAATCAGATGCCAAGATGGAGACAGGTGTTGGGCACTTCTGGAGAAAGAGCCTTCCCACTCTCAGGGGAGCTGAAATATATCAGTGCCTTTCTGTCTTGCAGGCCAGGGATGTGGAGGTGACTGGCTCCTGAAACGTTTAACACATTTTGCCACCTTGAGGGGAAGTAGCCCGAGGGAGAAATCAACACCCAGAAACGAGCTTATTAGCCCATAGTCTAAAATGGAGCCAAACTGACTGCAGCACCAAACCCTGACACCTAATTCCTCCTGCCCCTCAGTTCATTTTTGTTTAAGACAATTAAAAGTGACCTGTTATATGTGGTCCAAAGCATCCAAACCAGTGATTCCAACCTGTTCTTCGGGTCTCACTGAGCAGGGCCTTCCTTTAAGAGCCTTGCCTATCTTGTGAGCGTGGGAGGGAGGACCACTTTTCCTGGGGGCTCCTACTGCCATCCTACATTATGGCTCCGCAGCTCTGTGACTGTTTTCTTCTATAAAAGCAGGCTTTGTGGATTACACTGCTTCTCCAAGGCCAGCCACAGTACCTAGCAGGTATCTGCTGCTTAACTGACCAAATGAGCTGGTGGGGCTAGTGAGGAAAACTGAGAGGTACAGACACATCTAGTCCCAGCTGTCCTGTCAAAAAGGGCTGCTCTCTGTCTGCCTTCCTTCCCTGCACAGCTTCTTCCCCCTCCGCACGGGAACTCATTCCTTTCAGGCTCTGCACTTGAATACACAACTGGAACACCCTCTGCTCAAGCCTGCCAGGTCACCTGCTGACCTAAGGCCTCTCGCCTTCTCAAACACTCAGTTGCAGCCCCACACTTGTATCTGGGTCAGAATCATTTCTACCCTTGTGCCTGAAGTCACACCTTTAATCCCCAACACTTGGGAGGCAGAGACAGGAGATTTCTGTGAATCTGAGGTCAACCTGGTCTACATAATGAATTCTAGTTCAGTCTTCCTAGACAGATCCTTTCTCAAAAAACGAATGGATGATGGATAGGGCTAAGGGCACTGGCTGCTCTTCCAGGATCCGAAGACAGTTCTGAGCACCCATGTATGATAATGCTAGGTAGAATCACAGACATTTAGTTGTGATCATTATTCCTTTCTACAGGCAAGACTAAATTTCAGAGACATTGTGTTACTATCATCTCATAAACATCACACTACAAAGAAGAGAGAAGAGAAAAAGGAAATATAATGTCAACTAAACAGCATCTATTTATCTAATACTCTTTCTTTCCTTCTTTCTTTCTGTGGTAAAACTTGCTTAGCATATGCAGGACCCCAGGTTCAATCACCACTACTAGGCAGTGCTTGTGCACATCTTACTGCCAGCACTCAGGAGACAGAGGCAAGCACATCTCTGTGAGTTCAAGGCTACAAAGAGAAACCCTATCTCAAAAAACAAAACACAAAAATCAATCGCTACTACCATAAAAAATAATCTCTCTATAGCTGCACACTTTACTTTCTGATGTAACAGACAAGTATAGTAGGGAAGGCAACAGACATAACTCATACCAGGCACTTTTTCCTTATGCTGAGCTTATGTGTAATATATAACCCTGCGGTTTTATTTTTACTGAACACCTAGCATATAATAGGCTATTGTGTAAATAACACAGGGAACTCTAGGGAGAGAAGGGAAACCCTACATCAGTCAGTCAGGGTAGTCAGGTAGTGACTAGTGCTATGAAGACCATGCATCAGGATGCTGAGACTACTGCACATGCACTTCAGTGGTCGGAGGGAACCTCCCCTCTGCAAGGCCTTCTTCACTGCCGTAGTTACACTGCAGGCACACATACTACACTCTATTTGCCTGAATATGTGAGTGAATTAGAGATGCTCTTCTACTTTTCTTCTTAGGTGATTACAACATGAATTTACTTCATTATCTAAAGTAAGTGTCAACAACTTTTTCTGTAAGGGGCCAAACAATAGATTTTAGGTTTGTATACCATATGGTCTCTGTATGAATCATTCAATTCTGCTGTTGAATCACTAAAACAGACAGACAATACATAAATGAATGAGAGTGGCTGTGCTCCAATAAAACTTTATTTATAAGAACAGGTGGCAGTACACTTGAGAATCATATGGAAATGCAAAGGACTCAGAATAGCTAAACAGTCTTGCAAAAAAAACAAAGTTAGAACACTCACATGCCCTAATTTCCCAAGTTGCTACAAAGTGGTACTGGAATAAGGACAGATAGTTTGATCAATGGTATAGGTTAACAGTTAACAAAACAAACTTTACACTTATGGGTACTTAATTTCTGGTAAGAGTGTCAAGACAACTTAACTGTCTTTGCAACAAAAGATACGGGCTGGGATGAAGTTTAATGGTACAGCTATTGCTTAAGGTGTGCAAGTGCTAGGTGTGATCCCTGACACCACCATGAACAACCAAAGAATTTAGTATCAGGCTGGAGAGATGCCTTAGTATCGAAGACTAGGCTCACAATCAAAACCATATGAACAAAGTTGGATTCCCCTTAGGGACCTTATTTTTTCAATCCCTACCTCAATGGATGGATCTCCTTACTGAATTTTGTTTACATATACATATGGATCAAAAAGACCTACACCTACTTTCTAAAAGAACAAAACTCTTAGAAGAAAGCACAAATATATGTTTTCATGACCTTGAATTAGCAATGATGACATAAATACAGCACTGAAAGCAAAAGTGAGAAAAGAGAAAAACAGGGAAGGCAAGAAGGCTCAGTGTGCAAAGGCCCCTCTGCCCAGCCTATGACCTGAGATTGATCCCTGGGACCTGCACGGGCAAAGGAGAGAAACCACTCCCTCAAGCTGCCATCTCACCTCCACAGGTGTATGTATGTACGTATGTACACACGTGTACACACACACACACAGTAAAAAAGAGAAAGTAAACAGCTACCCAGGTGTGGCTGTGGGGCCCATGTCTAATCCCAGCGCTGAGAGGCTGAAACAGGAGGGTCTGAAAGTCAAGGCAGCTTTGGGGTGTACTATGAAATCCTGTCTCAAGAAATTACCAGCTAAGCCAGCTACTCTACTCTTGGTACATACCAAAGAGATCTCTAAAAGTGTGTCTGTACACAAAGACCCGTGCGTGAATATTCACAGCCACTCAGACAGATATAAAATGTTAAGGCTCACTTTGCCACTTCCATGCTATAGCTTATATAAAGGCTATGGTGCTACTTTGACATACCAGCTCACCTCAGTCTAATTTGAATTTATGCTCAAATTACACAAGAAACAAATGGAAATAAAAGGCAACCAACACCAGGCCCGGTGGCCCATACCTGTAATTCCAATACAGGAGCTGAAGCACAAGAGTCAGAAGTTCTAGAACAGTCTTGGGTACATTTTAAGTAAATTCAAGGCTAATCTAGGCTACAAATAAATACTGTCCCCAAGACAGTAACAAGAGAAGTGCAATAAAGGCAAATTGAGAAGGTGAGATATGAGTTGGGTGGTGGTGGCGCTGCCTTTAATCCCAGCACTTGGGAGGCAGAGGCAGAAGGATCTCTGTGAGTTCTAGACCAGCCTGGTCTACAAGAGCTAGTTCCAGGACAGCCTCCAAAGCCACAGAGAAACCTTGTCTCAAACAAACCAAACCAACCAACCAACCAAACAAACAACAACAACAACAAAAACCCCAAAAAACAAGGTTCCTTATGGGGAGACTCAACCAGGCACAGAGGGGAAAACAACAGTCAGGGTTATGTCAGTGCCATCTGTGCAGAACACATAAAGATATTTTCTTCCTCATCATTACCCTGAAATAATATGGTATAATAACTATTTACACAGTATTTACATTGTATTAGGTATTAAAAACAATCTAGGGGTGTTGTAAAGTACCAGGAGTATGTTTGTAGGTTATATGCAAATGACACACCATTTTATACAAAAACCTTGAGTATTTGAAGATATTTGTACCTGTTGGAAGTTCTAGAAAAATCCTCCAAGTATATCAAGGGATGACTGCATAATGTATATAATTTAAGAATAATATTAAGAAAATCAGGGGCTGGAGAGATGAGTTAGCAGTTAAGTACATATTGCTCACAAAGAGGACCCAAGTTCAGTTCCTGCACCCATATAGGATGGTTCACAACTCCAGCTTCAGTGGGATCTGATGCTTCTGGCATCTAGGAGTATCTGGCACACTCATGAACAAACCCACCCACCCACCCACACCTAATAAAAAAAAAAAAATAAACAACCCAGCTAAGTGTGGTGGCACATATCTCTAATCCCAGCCCTGTGCAGGTGGACCTCTGCACAGCAGTGGATGGGAAACAGACCATGTAGGTCTAGGATGCAAACTGGATCTCTTACCTGAAGCTCTGCTTCCAGGCCCAGCCGCCGAATAAATGGATCAGTGACATGATATCGACGTTCAAAGCTCAGGGCACCCCGCTCCTGGGGGACAAAAACAAAGTTGTAGTTTCTTTGATTCAATTCAATGTTATTTAGTATCTTTCTGTTTAAAAATATATTTTATGTAAGTGGGTGTCATGTACATCTCTGCACCATGTGCATGCCTGGTGCCTGCAGACCAGAAGAGGGTGTTGGATCCCCCGGGACTAGAACTGTAGGCAGCTATGATGCCGGGAATCAAACCCAAGCCCTCTGGAAAAACAGCTGGTGCTTTAAACACACCGTGCCATCTCTCCAGTCTCCAATGCACTTTTCTATGACCAACCCTATGCTAGGCACAATAAGAAACAAAAGATAGCAAAGAACTGAGAAAACACAAACAGGGAGGGAATGTTTCCACACTTGAGATGGAAGGGCACCATCTTATACATATACAAAAATACCTGCTGATACCGAACCTCTAAAAAATAGTTCCTTGTCTTTAAGGGCTAGCCAATTCAATAAAATCCCCAAAGACCTCATAAAGACAAACCTAAAAGAGTTCAATGACACAAAGTAAAACAGACAAACACACAGACTAATGTACACCAAGCACTGGTTTCTATCAGGGCACATATCACACTCAGTCCATCCAGTTCATACACATGAAGTTCTATGTACCAAATGCCACACAATTCTATTTTTGAAAACATGTAGCCCTAGTTGGAACTTGTTAAGCAAAGGAGGCTAGCCTTGAACTCCACCTGCCTCTAAGGGCTGAGGTTAAAGGTATGAATCCCACCGACTGCTATGTTTAATTCAATTTATTTTTAGTTTAAAAAAGTTCTAGAATTTAACTTTTCAAAGATGCTATCACTTAACAAAAAAAAAAAAAAAAAATTAGAGTAGTCTTCATGCAGTTACACTACTCAGGCCAATGAGATAGATATGAAGCTCCTGCTTCCAGCTTGGGGTTCTTACCAGAGACACATATGGCTTGCTTGAAACTAGTCTAAGCTTCTGTGGACTCCATACTGGAGTCTCCCTGGAGCTGTCTCACTCACTGAACCCAACTGTCCAGTTACTCACACATCTCACAGGATTCGCTGCTTTTGCATGCAAATTGCAGAGGACAGGCCACAGTGCAGGGGACCCTCAAGGAGAAGAACCACCTCAAGCTGTACTCAGACTGACTCCCTAAGGCTGGAGCAATGAAGAGGCTATTATTTATGTACTCTTGTGTGCACTCCTACATTGATGGCTTCTCCACACTGATGGCTCACCAGCCTACATTAATCTTAGCAATGGAGGGACAGGAACAGGGACAGAGGAGCCTCCATGAATTTCACGTACTTGAAAAATTTCTATGAGACCTCGATTCCATCCTCAGCTTCTTACTAGCAATCTTTGTGACTTTAGGTAAGTCACTAACTCTAGACCTGCCTTTCTGTGTTTGTTCTGTTCTTTTGAATCTATAGGGCAGTGGTCCTCAATCTGTGGGTCACAACCGTTTTCACAGGGGTCGCCTATGACCATGAAAAAACACAGAGACTTACAATATGATTTACAACAGTAGCAAAATTACAGTTAAGAAGTAGCAACAAAATATTTTGTGATTGGGGGGGGTCACCACAACATGAGGAACTAACTCTATTAAAGAGTTCAGCATTAGGAAGGTTGAGAACCATCACTGTAGGGGATAAAAAAAAAAAAAAAAAAAAAAAAAAAAAAAAAGACTTAATGCACTGGTTAAAAGGTCTGGGCTGCTTACCTTGATTTGCCTACGGATGAGGTCTCTAGTTATGTTGACTTTTGCCATCTTCTCTTAATAGTTCAACAGAAGGAAGCTACAGAAGGATCTTCAAGACCCTTGCACATTCCAGCCAAGCCCAGGTCCACAAGACAAGCATTTAATTACCTGCAAGGAAAACAAAAAGCACCATCAAGCCTCAGGAAATGGAATAAGGTCCCTTCAAAAACCTGATCCTAAACAGCCCACTAGCCTACTCAGTAAGTTATGACATGGTGGGCTGGCCTTGCTCTGTGGTGCCGAAGAACCCTGAGCGGGTAAAGATGGAGAGACCGTGACTCATAACCACAGGGAGCACTGAGCAAGCACTTGAGGAGTCATGATGCCTCACCAGAAATGGCTGTAGGATTCTGATGTCAACAGGGCACAAAACAAATGTCAATATCCACGTGTCCCATGAAACCTGTGGCAAACTGAGACACTCAGCTGGCCTCTTGCACAACCAATTCAGTACCACACACAGTTTCACCAAATAAAGACTCAGGAAGGGAGCTTCCAGAGAACTACTGATACATGGAAGCTCCTGGAGTGGGCAAGGAAGCCCCGTGCTCCCTGCCATGCCTTGCCCTTTGCATTTATATTTATATCCTTTATAATAAACCAGTAGATAGTTTCACTACTACTACTAGCAACAGGAACATGGATGTGGAGATAGAGACCTCTCTGGAATTGGTTCTCCATCCACCTTAACATGGGTCTCAGGGATCCAACACAGGTGGCCAGGCTTGTGTGGCAGGAGCTTTGCTTATTGAGCCACATTACCAGCTCTAATTTTTTTTTTTTTTTTTGGTGAGGGGGAGTTCAGGAAAGGGTTTCTCTGAGTAGACCTGGATGTCCTAGAACTCACTCTGTAAAGGCTTCAAACTCACAGAGATCTGCCTGCCTCTGCCTGCTGAGATTAAAGACGTGTGCCACCATCCAGCTCCAATACCTAGTTTTAATTTTAAAATTGTATGTGTAGGAGTACTTTGCCTGTATGTATATCTGTGTACTATGTGCATTCCTGTGGAGACCAGAACATGCCGGATGCCCTGGAACTGGAGTTGCAGTGGGTTGTGAGCTGCCACATGGATGCACAGAACCTAACCTGGGTTCTCTGGAAGAGCTCTCAACCACTGCGCGACCTCACCACGTCTATATAATAATTTTTTAAAATTTATTTTGTTATTTTAAACTCTGTGTGTGTGTGTGTGTGTGTGTGTGTGTGTGTGTTTCTGTTTAGGCAGGTGCCAGCAGAGGCTAAGAGAATCAGATCTCCTTGGGAGCTGGGGTTAGACAGTTGTCATCAATGTGGTGCAGATAACCAAACCAGGGTCCTCTTAACCATGGAGCCATCTCCCCAGACTCCAGTAAATTTTATTTAAAAAAAAAATTGAGATTAATTTTTTAGCCTAAGGATTTTAATTAATTACTTAAAATTTCTGAGACTGATCACAGTTTTTCCTCCCTCCTTCCCTTCTGTCCTGAGAGTCCCTCCCCTAATCCACTCCTTTTTCTTCAGAAAAGTAAAGGCCTCCCATGTATATCAGCCATGGCATACATATCAAGTTGCAGGAAGACTGGGCACCTCCTCTCCTATTAAGGCTGGACGAGGCAACCCAGTAGGAGGAAAGGGTCCCAAAAGCAGGTAACAGAGTCAGACACAGCCCCTGCTCCCTCTGTTAAACCAAGCTACACAGCTGTAACATATGTGCAGAGGGCTTTGGTCAGTCCCATGCATGTTCAGTCTCTGTGGGCCACTATGAGCCTAGGTCAGTTGCTTCTGTGGGTTTTCTGGTGGTGTCCTTGGCCCAGTAAATGCTTTTTGTTTTTAAAGAAGAATATTAAATAAATGTGTAATGAACATGCCAGAGATTCAACTGAATAAAGGAATTCCCTGTCAGTGTATATAGTTTAGTCTCTGTCCCATCACCTCTGAAAGCTAGTCCTACAACATCTAACCCTGTTTAAAAGAGCAAGTAACTCAATTCTTTAACATAGCAAAAGGAGACACAAATGCAAAAAGAAAATCTAAGTATATTCATCACAAATTTTGTAGCAGAAAACACACACACACACACACACACGTTATCAATATCAGTAGTCTGGCTAAACAATGCCATATGACATCACAGGTCATCAACATGGCTCATTATGTAAAGGTTACTTCCCACCAAGACTGACGACCTTAATTAAATCCCTGGGAACATGATAGAAAGAGAAATGGTTCCAGCCAGCATGTATGCAACCACACACATATACACACCCCACACATAAAAATGAATGCAGTATAAAGTTTTTTAAAAAACGATAACCACGAAGGAACATGCCTATGCTATATATGTACCCCTTAAAAAATACTGTATGCCATCTAAGTGTTAAAAATGAAATATGACTATTTTGGAGGTTATGACTTTTTTTCATTCTACTTTTCAAATGTCCTAGAGAAATGGTTCTCAACTTGTAGGATGGGACTCCTTTGGGGGTCAAATATCAGATATCCTGCATATCAAATATTTATATTACTTTCATATCAGTAGCAAAATTACAGATATGAAGCAGCAACAAAGTAATATTATGATTATTGGGGGTAACCACAACATGAGGAACTGTATAAAGGGGTTGCAGCATTAGAAAGGTTGAGAACTGCTTCTCTAGAGGGAAGGGACATGAAGGAAAGAAGAGGAGAAGAAGGGGAGGAGGGCATGCATATGTTAGCCAGAGATTGGTATTGGGTATTTTCCTCTTATTGTTTTACATCTCTTTTTTTGGACACAGCCTCTCTCATTGAACTTAGAGCTCACTGTGTGGGCAGACTACCTGCCCAGAGAGCTCCAGGGACTCTCTTGTCTCCACCCCTCCTCCCCAGTGCTAGACTCACTCCTGGTGGGTACCACCATGCCTGGGTTTCTGGGAACATGAACTTTAAGAGCCTTCTGCTGCTTACACAGTAAGCATTTAACAACCAAGCCATGCCTCTACTTACCAAGCAGTTTTAACTGGGGTGAGGGAGAAAACCCCCAGAAGTTATTTATGGTTTGGAGTGGCTTTTTATTGGGGGGACATGGCTGTTCTGCAACTATCTATATAGGCCTCAAAGTCAAGGAAACCTGCCTGCCTCTGCCTCAAAAGGCCTATGCTGTAACACTCAGCTTTAATACCTTTTCAGTAACCTGCCAGAGTTGGTTTCTGTTGCTTGCAGCTGCCAGTAAATGATTCTGAAGCTGAACAAGGAGGACAAGGAAGAGAGATTACTGAGGTAACAAAGAAAGATTCAAGCAGCTCAGGAGGAGCCAGGTTGATGATGTAAGCCTGTTTGTAATTTCAGCTACCTGGGAGGTTGCTGTGAGACTTTGAGGTTCCAGCACTGGGAAGGCAGGGGGATGCACCACCACCACCACCCAGCCCTTCTTAGAATTGTAAAGAACACTTCTGCTCCATCCTGAGAAGAAATGGTTAACACGTTGGAAAACCACCCTGGAATACAATCTAACCTTTCTCAAAGAAACAAAGACTCAGTGCCTTTCCATAAAGTTTTGTAGGTACATCTAACTAGATAAAAGATTTACAGAGGAAGAAATATCTTTAAATCTATCTATCAAGAGGAACAACTAGTTTCATATTTCCATCTAAAAGTCTCTCAAACATAAAGAATTAGATTAACAAGTCAAAACTTATTTTGCAATGACAAGATGAAGTCATGGGCAACTCTTAAGTGCTACTTCAATGGGCATTCTTGAGACAGTCAACAGGTCAGGTACAGAAGCTTGGGAGTGGGGGATGAGACTGATATGCAGCGGTGACATACATGATCAAACACTAGAGAAGATGACACTAACAACAATTCTATCTCGGATGCAGTATGCAAATTACATAATGGCTGAAATTAATAGTTTCAAGATTTTTAGCACAAGAATTTTAATGAGCTGGACTTGGAAGGATTGACTGAATCTTACTTATAACTAATTTAGTCATAATCTTAGAAGAAAGGACAGAAGACAGAACATTAACCATGGGGAAGAACATGACAGTGGGCGCCACTACAAAGAAGAACATGCACTCTTCACTCTGAGCTGGGAATGACTGGTGAGCATTGATGGGAGATGTCATTCTGCAAATATGTTTCTCTTATTGGTTAATGAATAAAGCACTATTGGCCTATAGGGAAGCAAGATAGGCAGGACTAGGAGACAAGGAGGATTCTAGGAAATGTAGTAGAGAGGAGTCAAGATGTAGGATGTGAGAGAAGTTAAGGTCCGGGACCTTAGATCTGATAAGACTACGTGGAAACACTTAGATTGATAGAAATGAGTTAATATTTAAAACAGAGCTAGCCAATAAGAAGCTCTAGTCATTGGCCAACAGCTTTATAACTAATAGAGCCTCTGTGTGTTATTTTGGGATTGAGGAGACTCTGGGACCAGGCTTGTGGGAAACTGCTCATAACAGAGCACCACACTTGGAGCTGGAAGAACATTGAGAGCTAATTTGTTTCTAGAAAATGAAAGCTCAATACTTTCTCTAGCTACAGGACAAAGGTTTTCAGGGTCTGATCTGTAATTAGGATGCTACAGGTCAGCCCTAACAGACACTCATGAAAGGAGGAAAAAGTGAATCGTCGCACACGGGCCAGCACAGAGGAAAACACATGACAATGTTTAACAGAGACATGAGTGGTGACACTATGTGGATGCCACACCTCTCTGAAGGTATTCTCCCATAGACCTAAAATCACTAGCTTGGTACCTTTAACAAGACCCTGCCTGCAAGTTTTTAGCGTAGGCTACTAGGAAACTTTCTTCTATGAGGCTAACACTAATAAGAAACTAATATTCAGGACCAGCAAGATGGCTCAACAGGTAAAGGCACTTGCCATGAAAATCTGGAACTTAAGTTCAATTCCCAGAACCCACACACAACTTGGAAGGAGAAATCCAACTTCATGAAGTTGTCCTCTGATCTCCATACACACTTTGGCCAGTATATACCCATGTATATAATCATACACATACTAAATACTAAATAAAAGAAAATAACAATTAACAGCTGGCTTTGGAGGGAAAAAAAATCTACTCATAATGTAAAGGGTACCAACAATATAAGCCATAGAAATTACCCATTTGGAACCAAGGACCAAGTGTCAATACGCAAACAAAGAACAACCCAATTTCACGTTGTCTGCCTACATAATGTAGCAGAAAAAAAATTACACAAAACAATTTTATGTATATGAAAAAATGCTCAGTGGTTAAGATTCCACAGAACCCTGGTTCAATCCCCAGCACCCACTCAGCAGCTCACGAGATTGTCTGTAACTCCAGCTCCAGGAGATCCAACACCCTCACAGAGACATATATTCGGGGAAAACACCAGTTCATATAAGATAAAAAAAAAAAAAATGAATCCTACACCTGGGCATGAACTCCAGGCCCCTCAATGTGCCAAGACAAGATATTTCACACACAGGTCCAGTTTGTACAGCTGTAAAGTGAAACCGGGGTGGGTATACCTACCTCAGTGGGCAGTTGTGAGGAACAAGGAATAAAATAAGTATGAACATACACACAGTTCTCGGAACACAGCAGATGCCAATAAATGAGTCAAATGTGATTAAGTCCTGTGGCACATGTCTGATAGCACAGGTTGCATGTCTATCAAGAAGGAAGCTCACTTTGGGGATCCCATTACAGGACTGGAAGGTGACAGAGCATGGTGTTCTTACTGAGAACTTTAAGTTAGGAGATCTGAAGGAAAATTATAACTTTATTTTTGTTGTTGTTTTTTGTTTTTCAAGACAGGGTTTCTCTGTATTGCTTTGGAGCCTGTCCTGGAACTCACTCTATAGACCAGGCTGGCCTCGAACTCACAGAGATCTGCCTGCCTCTACCTCTCTGGGGCTTAAAGGTGTTCGCCACCAATGCCTGGCCTGTTAACTTTGTTTTAAAAAGGAAACTCCACACAAAACCTTATGCAGAGATGTTTACAGAAGTGTTGGACAGAAAGAAAAACAATTCAATGCCTCAACAGATAAATAAAATGTAGAGACAGTCATTTAACCAAAAAAAAAAGTGATTAAAACTCCAGGCTTGGCCGGGTGGTGGTGGCGCACACCTTTATCCCAGCAGTAGGGAAGCACAGGCAGATGGATCTCTGAGAGTTTGAGGCCAGCCCCCAGGACAGGCTCCAAAGCTACAGAGAAACCCTGTCTCGAAAAACCAGAAAACAAAAACGAAAACAAAAAAACCCCTCCAGGCTTGGAAGTACATGTGTGCAAACTTGAGGGGTTATGCAGGAGGGTCATGAGCTTAAGGTTACCTGGGATATAAAGACTGTCTCAAAAAAAAGGGGAAAGGGGAGCTGGGATGATAACTCAGTAGGTAAAGTGTTTGCAAGTCCCATCCCCAGAGCTCAATAAACAAAGCTAGGTCTGGGGGCATGCTCTTGTAACTCCAGGAGATAGGAGACAGGTAGATTCCTGGAGCTTGCTGGTCAGCTGGCCTAGACTGTACTTCAAAAAGTGGTGGGGGCGGGGCGGGGCAATGATATGACTCAGCAGGCAGAAGTGCTTGCCCTGCAAGCCTGACAACCTGAGTGTATCTAGAGACCCACATTGGAAGGAGAGAACCAACTCTCATGTACATTGTCCTCTGACCCACACACTGGAGGCATGGCTGTGACCACACTCCCACATGTCATACATACATATGACCACACCTGAGGTTGACCTCTTACCCCCATACATAACTCAAAGGACATGTTCACACATACCCACAACACACATGTGCACCCGCCTTGAAAACATCCTAGTGAAAGATGATGTCATATGATATAATCCTTGAAATGTTTAGAGTTTGAAAATAAAGTAAGAGATGGCAGAACAGAGAACAGCAAACGGATGTGGGCTTTTTACATTGAAGTGGAATTCACACAACAAAAGATTAATCATTTCTGAATACACAACTCAACCGTATCCAGTACACACACTGTTGTGCAACCACCACCCCTAGCTTGTTCCAGAACATTTGATTACTCCAGACCCAGCAAGTAATCATTTCCCAATTCCCTCTATCCCCTACGCCTGACAAACACCACTTTCCATTCTATCTTGACAGATCACCTACTCCAGATGTTTCATTAACAATATATGGCCTTTTGTATTTGGCTTCTCACACTTATCATAATTTTATTTGAGATCCAAATCAAATCTTCATCCTCAGGTACATAGCAAGCTCAAGGTTAGATGGGTTGTCAAGAGACTCTGCCTCAAACACAAGTGAATGACAGTCTTTAAGATGAGGATGTAGCTGGATGGTGATGGCACACGCCTTTAATCCCAGCACTCGGGAGGCAGAGGCAGGCAGATCTCTGGGAGTTTGAGGCCAGCCTGGTATACAACAGCTAGTTCCAGAATAAGCTCCAAAGCTACACTGAGAAATCCAGTATCAGAAAATAATAAACAAACGAAAAGATAGAGATGTAGTTCTATGGCAGATCATGATGTGCTTACCATGCTCAAGGCCCTGGTTTGACCCCTAACATCAAAGAAATAAGTAAAACTTTTAAAGGTGTGTCAAGACCTAATGGTGTATCTTTAATTCCAGCACTTGGAAGGCAGAGGAAGGCCAATCTACAGACTGGACTATCTATACAGTTCCAGGGCAGTCTGGGATAGGCAGAAAGAGCTCTCTAAAAAAAAAAAAAAAAAAAAAAAAAAAAAAAAAACATAAAGAATTTCTACCTGTAGCAACTTTCAAAATGTGGAATACTGATTAATGAAAGAGAAAAACCTGTATCAATCAGGTCTAAGTCATATATGGCCATACTAATCTTGGGATGGAGAGCACAAGATGTCAGAGTGGACCAAAAAGCTAAGCTCAGCAGGTCTCTCTGTTCAAGGCCAGCCTGGTCTACAGGAGAGCCAGGGATACACAGAGAAACCCTGTCTTCAAAAACAAACAAACAAACAAAAAACATAAAAAAACTAACAAACAAAAAAATTGTTGAACTATAAATTTTATGTCAATACATTTCTACCATGTGAATAGTGTGTGTGTGTGTGTGTGTGTGTGTGTGTGTGTATTTTAAAAGGCTCTCTAACTCTCTTCCTTTCTATTTCACAATCACAACTCAAAAAGAAGAGCTGGTTCTTAGCCTTTCCCGTCTCCTCCCTTCAACTATGGGTCGGCAGCTTCTGCTCCTTCAGGGCCAGCTCTTCTCCCGATTCATCTTGCAATGTTCCCAAGTCTGACTGAACTTAGCAGATGCCAGTAACTACTGAATAAACAGCGTGGCTACCTGGGTACACAATGCATTATGACTATCAAAGTGTCTTTGTTCATGCTTTTAATTTGCTTCACAACAATCCCACGAGGAAGCCACAAAGCTATTATGGTCCCCACTCTGTGGTGCTGAGGAAGGGCCACTGGGCTGGGGTCAATGCCAGTCTCTCTCTACCTTAACTGATGGGAACCGAGAGACACCACACTCTGCCAGACTCTTCCATCTATAAAATGAGAAACGGAACTTGGAATGGTGGTGCAAAGCTCCAAAAACAGCATTTGGGAGGAAGGCAGAGACCAGGCCAGCCTTAGTAACAGGGTGAGTAGAAATTAACTTGGACTACATGAGACCTACCTTAGTTGTCTATTGCTATGACAGAACATCATGACCATGGCAACTTATAAAAATAAATAAATAAATAAATAAATTTAATTTGGTGATCATGGTTCCACAGGGTTAGAGTCCCATGATTATCACCATGGCAACAGGCAGGCGAGGTGCTAGAGCAGTAGCTAAGCGTTGACATCTTGAAGCCAGGCAGTGGCAACACATACCTTTACCTTTAATCCCAGCACTCAGGAGGCAGAGACAGGCACACACAGACACAAACACAAAATAACTAAGAGGCAGACTCAGAGATGAGCTACAAAACACTTCCAAGAACTGCTAATTCACAGGAGACACCGAAATTCATCTGCAGAAGAAAGATGGAGCCTCAACCACATGTACTCCCAGTCCTCCGGACATCCCTCATCCACAGTGCAAAGGGTGCCTCCAGCCCAAGCGACAACTGACCCTTTTCAACATTCTGAATTGTGCAAAAGATGCATGCAAGTTTCCTTTCTTCTGCTTGCAATGGTATCCTTACTGGAGCCATCCAGAGGGACCGTGTGATATCGCAAGGGCCTAGCTGCGAGGTCAGCATAAGTGGCAAACAGGATGGAAAGCCAAGCTGTGGAATCCAATAGAACCAAGGCTCAAATCCCAACTCTGCTGTCTACTTTCTGTATGGCCATTTCTAAGACTCAGTTTCCTAATCTGGTCATATGTTCCTCTGCAGGGTAACCAGTGATAGGATAATACATGTGTAAAAGGTCTGAAACTGAGCTGCTAAATGATATTTACTCACTGTACCAAACAGTTTACAAGTGTCATCTCAGACCCCTCATAGCAATCCCACTAGAAAGGCATTACTCTTAACCCAGACGCAGGATCTAAGGCATAGGAAAGTTAATTATCACAGCCACTAAGTTATTAAATAGGAATCAACCTAGCCTCACACCAGACCCCAGGCTACGGGCCATAAAACAACTATTTCTATGATCTTTAATCAGACCATGTCCAAACAGGTGTCTAAAATAAATTTCATCTTTTGTCATTCTTTAGGACTAGACAAGGAGGCAAATTACCTCGGCTGGGGTGTGGCTTACTAATAAAGAACTTGCTCAGATCATGTGGCACCCTGGTTCAATCCCCAGTACTAACACTTCTGAGAAAAACAAACAAACAAACAAACAAACATTATCTTGGCTTTACTAGTCTCAAACACAAATTTAGCCAGGCAGTCAGTGGTGGTGCATGCATGCCTTTAATTCCAGCATTTGGGAGGCAGAGGCAGATGGATCTTAGTTCAAGGCCAGCCTGGTCTTAGGAGCTAGTTCCAGCACAGTCAAAGAGAAACTCTGTCTCAAAACAAAAAAACAAAAAACAAAAAAACAAAAGCAAAAAATCCAAAACAAACAAAAACCCCATAAATGTGAAAAGTGCTACTTCAGGCCTGAGGTATCCGCACACATTTGTTCCCCTAGCACTAAGAAGGGCAAAGGCAGGAGGGTCATTAGTTTGAGGTTGTCCTAGGTTACCCAGTGAAAAGGCTGGCACAGAGGTACAGGTCCATAGCCCCAACATTAGGAAGTGGAGGCAGCAAGATTGTGGTTATGTAGAAGGGGATGAGGATCAGAAAGCACGCCACTTTGGGGTCATGGGTAATTAATACAAGGACGGTTTTGTTGAAAGAGGCTTGCAGACTAGTCCGAGCAGCAAAGAGCATCTCTGGACACTGAGTCTCCTGGCTCACAGGATTCCCATGGGAAACTAACAGCAGCCTTTTCTGTACAACTCCATCCAAAGAAATGCTTCACCGTTTGGGAAGCATTTAGCAAGAACTCACTTTGACATCTCGTCTGCCTGAATGGGCTTTATAACACCATCTGAGCTATGTGGACATTTTCCCTGAGTCTTCAGGACTTTGCTTTTCATAGTTAGCTGGTTCACCTTTTTTTGTTGTTGTTTCTCTGTGTGGCTTTTGGGGCCTGTCCTGGAACTGGCTCTGTAGACCAGGCTGGCCTCAAACTCACAGAGCCTGCCTCTGCCTCCCAAGTACTGGGATTAAAGGCGTGTGCCACCAATGGCTCTGGTTCACTTTCTGTTGGGCCCATAGCATACATTTCATAAGGCAGTAGAACAGAGCAGAGGGGAGACGGAAGCATGTTCTGATGATGCTGCCCTCTCTCAAGGTTTGAGCATCCTACGAAGGCTTGGACTGAAGAAGCTTCCTAAACAGCCTGGCTTCCATTCTGTAAGGGATTCCCTAAAAGTTCAAGAACAAGCAGTTCTATTCTGCTTGAAAATAGAAAATAGAACAAGGGGTTGTAAATGAAAGTTTACCTAACACTGCCCAAGAGACACTGGGTAACTCCCTGGTCAAGGTCCGAGTCTGCTCCCCACCCCCACTCCAAGAAAATGGGGCTAATCCCTCCCTTAATGGCTACAGGAGGATTAAGGGTCATTATTCTTGGCACCCAGCTCTGGCACAGCTCTAGCAGTTGTGAGCTTGTTTATCCTAAAAGAAGGTATTTAATATAAGAACATAAACAGTGACCCTTGATCTTAAGAATGTCTGGAAATTTTCTATTCTTCCCCTCCTTTAGCAGCACCAGGGTCTGGTCAGAACCTACTTCAGGTGATCTACCACGGAGCCACATCCCCAGTCCCTCCCTCCCCCTCCCTCCCCCTCCCTCCCCAGCCCTTTCCTTCCTTCCTTACCTCCCTCCCTACTTCTCTCCCTCCCCACCCCCTTCCCTCTCTGTTTTTCAAGACAGGGTTTCTCTGTGTTGCTTTGGAGCCTGCCCTGGCACTCCTGTAGACCAGGCCAGCCTCGAACTCACGAGATCCTCCTGCCTCTGTCTCCTGAGTGCTGGGACTAAAGGCATGCGCCACCACCCCACCCTACCCCCTATCCCTTTTTCAATGTTTTAATTTGAGAACATCAGGATGCCCAGGCTGGCTTTGAACTCACTCTAAAGCCCAAACAGGCCTTAAATTTTTAACCCTCTCAGACCAGTCTCTCAAGCAGCAGGGACAGGAGACTTGTGCCAACAGGTTCTGGAAAGCAGGCCCTCTTACACTCTCATCTGCTGGTTGCACCCTTCCCTGACTGGGTTCAGGGTTAGGGTACTGCTCAAGAAAGCCAGGGAGGGCCAGTGAATAGCACATACTGTCTTTTGGTCCCCAACAACCCTCTCACATAGCAGGGACCTCATCAGCTCTTTTCAGAGGCTAGGACATGCATCTGCAGCTCAGAGAAGACCTGTGTCACATAACTGAGGCAACCGTGAGCTCAGAGCAGCCCCGCCCCTCCTGGCTATGTAGCCTCTAGCATATTCCTGACTTGTGGAGCCTGTTTCTTTAGGGAAGACTCATGATCATTGTCTTGGTTTGTTTTTTTTTTTTTTTTTTTTTTTTTTTTTGGTTGGGGGAGGGGTTCTGGTAGGATTAAGTGAGGTATTTATCTGGAAAAAAAAGTCTCTAGCAAGGGTCCAGTATAAAGCAGAGAATCAATACATATCAGCTGTTTACAGATCAAAAGGAAAACAGTTGGGTAGTTTTAAAATACAAAGAACTGATTAGTCCAACTACTTAGTTTGAACCCTCTATCTTATACTTGAGTGGCAAGCCTGGAGTGGAGCATTCTAAAGGTAGAGGTAGGAGTTTGAGAAGTTCAAGGCCAGCCTGGGATACAGGAGACTCTGTCCAATCAAACCAAAGCCTACCCTCAGATTTGCCCTTTCATCCTAATGCTACCTTCTAAAATGCTGAGAAAGTCCAGTGGCCCCTTGCAGTAGCCATCTGAAGACAAGTATGTTCCCATATTGTCATCCTTACTCTTCAGCTCTTCTTCCTTGACTGTGGTCTAGAAGAACGCCCAATCCCACAGAGCACTCCACGATCTCCTCTTAACTAGCTGTGTGAACTTAAACCAGTCTTTCTTCCTTCCTTCTTTCTCTTTTGGGTTTCTTTCTTTGTTTTGGGTTTCTCATTTGTTTTTTTGAGACAGGGTTTCCCTGTGTAGCCCTAGCTAACCTGGAACTCACTCTGTAGACCAGGCTGGCCTCAAACTCACAGAAAAAAACAAAGTTTAAGTGAGTCTTCTAAGTCTCCAAATCTCTAATGTCATGTGCATAGTAAGGCAAAATAATTCTCACCTCACAAAGACAACCCTGAGGGCTAAAGCAGATAGATAAAAATAGTATTAGTTAGACCAGTAGTGAGCACACTTTTAATCCCAGCACTCAGGAGGCAGAGGCAGGTAGATCTCTGTGAGTTCAAGGCCAGCCTAGTCTAAAAAAGAATTTTAACTAGAACCAAGTCTGATGGGAGATGTCATTCTGTATGTTTCTCTTATTGGTTAATGAATAAAGCACTGTTGGCCAATAGGAAAGCAAGATAGGCGAGACTAGGAGACTAGGAGGAGAGGGGAAGTGGTAGGGAGGAGTTTCATCATGGAGGACAGAGAGAGTAGGATGCCACCCAGTAGGCTGGGTTTCTTAAGACAAGCCAGCTAAGAAAGCATAGTTCATCAGTTCACCAGAGTCTAGCCACCTATACAGCAGACCAAAGATGTAACGGATACTCTGTAAAGGTAAGAATGAAGGAAGAAACAGAGTCAGACATTAAACCACTGGCCCAAAGAAGAGCCAAGTATCACCAAATTACATGTTGTCCAGGGCTGTCTCAGAGATTCAGAACTGTACATGTAGCACACATTTTTATTTTAAAAAAGAGAGAAATAGGAGGCTGGAGAGGACCTGGGTTCAATTCCCAGCACCCACATGGAAGCTCCCAACAGTCTGTAACTCCAGTTCCATGGGATCCGGCACCCTCACACACACATACATGTAGGTAAAGCACATAAAATAAAAACCAATGATTTTAAAAGAGAAAAATAAAAACAACTAAGTAAGTCAATGCTGGGAGTGGTAGTGTGGGCCTGTAGTTCTGGCAGGAACTCTAGGGTACCTAGCCACAGTGAGTCCCAACACAGCATGGGCGACCGTGAGGCTCTTCAGTTGTCATGTCCTTCTAGGTCCTGAAGTCCCAGTGCATGAAAGCACCATACAGAGGATGCTCAATGTATCCATACGGAATTCTTTCCAACTAAACAATTGCCAGTTGCTCTGCTTCTTCCCATTAAGGGCTCACACACTTAAGAGTCTGCCTGGGTCTCAGAAAGTTTTATTTTTGTTATTGTGTGTGTATATGTGAGTGTGAGCACCATGTGGAGGTCAGAGGGCAACTTGTGGAAGATCTCCTTCAACTCAGATCTGGGGATTGAGCTCAGGTTGCCAGGCTTGCTGCAGAGAAGTACCTTCACCAGCTAAGCCACTTCACTGGTACAAATCTGGACTTTTGAACCATGTTGAGATTTGGAGAATTCTTCCAGGTGGACTAGGACTAAATGTATTTTGCATTACAAAAGGTCAAGAATATGTGGCAGTCAGGGGTCAAATGTTATGAATAAGAAATAGCCCCCAAGGCTCATGTGTCCAATGCTTCCTCCCCAGCTGCTGGCACTATTTTGGGAGGTTGATGAAACTTTAGTGGGTGGGTGTAACTGAAGGAAAGAGCATCAAGCTTGAATGCTATCCCTCATCCCGTTTCCCTCCTTTTGCTCTGTTTTCTGTTTCTCATGAGATGGAAAACTCAACACTTACTCATGCCACCATGGAGCCGCCAAGCAGTCATGGACTGAACACCCGGAAACAAAAGCAAAAAAATAAGGCTTTCCTATTTAAAAGGGGAAAAATGCCACTCATGACAACTCTAAGACTGGCCAAATATTGTTAACATTGCAATTGTGATCAGTATGTCATATATTCTCTTTCCCTCAGTGACTACCAGGGAAGGAATCCCAAGCCCAAATAAAGGTTGTTGTTCAATTATTGTGCCAAACTAACCCCTTTATACGTAATACTTCCTTTAAAAGATGTGGCTTGAAAGTAAGGGCCTCCAAAGAGACGGAAAGAGGAAAAGATCCGGACCTACAGGCAGTTTAATCCAAACTATGACAGAAAGGGTTGTCTCCTGTATACTGATGAACTACAACTTGCTGGGCCTGATGAAATAGTCCTATAACTCCAGTGTTGCTTAGAAAGCTGAGGCTAGAACAGCACAGGTTCAAGGCCTACATGGACTAGTAAATTCAGCATGGGCAACTTACAAAGTGCCTATCTAACTTCTAAAGGGCCAGCAATGTGTCTCAGTAAGCAGAAGCGCTTGCTATGCAAGCCTGACAAACTACGTTTAATCCCACAAACCCACAATGAAGTAGAGAGTTGATCATTTGACTTCATACAAGTCACAGAACATGCAAGCAGTGGTGTGTGTATATGAAAGCATGTGCAGCATGCTCACATGTATGCACACACAACACTCAGAGTAATAATACATTTTTTACAAAGTAAAAAGCAAGGGCAGGTAATACAGCTGTGTGGGGCTTGCCTAGCATGCTAAAGGCCCTGGGTTTAACCCCCAGTGCTGTCAAAACCAAACCAAAACATAGAAAAGTGGCAACTTCTCAGAGAAGCCTATATCCATGCTCTGAGACATCTTTCCCAAGCACCTCTTTCCTTCTCTTAGTACTCATGATGAACATCTATATTAAAAACTTTCTTCAATAATAGACTGAAAGAAAAACTCAACCATTTATGCCAGACATGATGGCTCACATTTATAATTCCAGCACTCAGGAGATGGAGGCAGGAGGATCAGCCTTGAATAGGCAAGAGTCCATCTCAAAAGAGAAAAATGAAATACAAATGAAGAAATCAACTGTTCAGCCTCAGATTCATTCTAGCTAGTTACTCTCTGGTTGGTTTTGGAACAGATAGCTCAGTGGTTAAGAGCATTCACTGGCTGCTCTTGCAGAGTAGCTGGGTTCAATTCCCAGCACCCACTTGGCAGCTCACAACCATCTGTAACTACAGTTTCAGGGCATCACACACATGTGGTACACATGCATACATACTTGCAAGCAAAAGAATCATACATATAGAAATAAATCTTTTAAAAAGAAAAGAAAAAAAAAACCTTAGGTATTACACTCACCAAAACATTCATTTTTCCTTTAATGATTTTTTTTCTTCTTTTCTCTCTCTCTCTCTCTCTCTCTCTCTCTTTCTTTTTCTTTGAGGCAGGGTTTCTCTGTATTGCTTTGGAGCCTGTCCTGGAACTCACTCTGCAGACCAGGCTGGCCTAGAACTCACAGAGAGATCCGCCTGCCTCTGCTGGGACTAAAGGCGTGCACCACCAAGGCCTGGCTCCAGCCACCTTTTATGTAAGTTTATTTTATTTTTTAGGTTTCTCAAGACAGGGTTTCTCTGTGTAACAGTTCTGGCTATACTGATACTCACTTTGTAGACCAGGCTGGCCTGGAACTACTGAGAATTACCTGACTCTGCCTGCCTAGTGCTGAGATTAAAGACATACACCACCACTGCCTTGCCTAAAAATTCAATTCTTAAAGATACAAGACTTACAAGAAAAAATAATCTAGAACTCAAACTAGAAATAGTCCAAAGGGTTCATTCATTCAGCGTATGAGCACACACTGACACTCACAACTTAAGTGAAGACCAGTGAGCACAGGTGTATTCTGAACACAGCTAATATACACATCCTTACCTTAGAAGATACCCCAGAAGCATTTTCTTCTCAAAACTGTTTTAGGCTTTGTTTATTGATTGGTTGATTTATTTTGTTTTGTTTGACAATGGGTATCATCATGTATTCCTGGCTGGCCTGAAACTATGTAGAGCAGGTTGGCCTCAAACTCACAGAGATCTGGCAGGCTTTGTTTGAAAAGAAATGCTTGGACCAAGTATAATTATACCACTATAATCCCAATACCTGGGAGGTGGAGGCAGGAGAATAAAGACTATAAAGCTAGTTAGCACGAACTACATGATGATTTCAAGGTCAGCCTGGGCTACATGAGATCTTGTTTTAAAATACCCACACACAAAAGAACACTTACCTGACAATTTATCCCTATCACCCACCCCATCCTTGGAAGGAATGGAAAAGCTACAGCTACTGTACTGGGCATATTGTAAACTCAAACTTGAGAACAAAACTTTCAAGTTGCTCCACCAATACATTGCACCTCAAGAGATTTAAGAAAATCAAAGACCTTTGGGAGAAATACATTCAGCCGCTAAGACGTAAACCCTCAAACCCGATTTCTAGAAGTCATGGTAAGGCAGATGAGAGCAAACCAGAAGTCATCAAGTAACTCCAATCACCCGACTGGGGGAGGGGGAAGGGGATCCACTAAAGCTTTTCAGAAAGGGATCCTGCTGATTTGCAGTTTCTCTATCTCTACACTTCTTATTTACCCTTTGAAGTTGGGTGCTAATAAACAGCCCACTCCCAAACAGAGACCTTTTGTACTGGGCGCTATAGTCGATGATGCAAACACCTTGGCAAAGTTCAGTTTGGTGCCAGGATGAGCCACTGAAGGCATCTGCGGCTGCCAGAAGCCTGAACACACACACACACACACACTCACGCTCACACTCACACGAGGGGGAGAGAGAGGGAAGGAGGAGGGAGAGGAAAGGGGCAAACTGAGAGAGAGAAACAGAGACACGGAAAGAGCAGGTCAGGTCATTGACCTCTTGAAACTTCCACCTGCCCCTTTCTTCCTGAGAGCGATCAGCGCCAGATCAGATGTCAAAAACTCCGCAAAAATAAATAAATAAAAGTCCCGTGATAGGACGACTTCCACCTCTACCCCGGTGGAGCCTCCGAGACCCCTATAGCCTTCTCCCTACCTCCCAGCCAGCCCTCTGCTAGCCTCCCACCCCCGGCCCACTCCGCCCTTCCTCCCCGCCGAGGCCTGTCCCTTCTCGGGACACCCCGAAGTCCCGAGACGGTCGGGCTCAGGCCCCCAGCACGGGAGCCGGCCCAGAGGGGGCGGCCCGGGTGCTGGAGCCCGACCCCGACTCGGCGCCTGCAGCGGGGATGGGGCGGCGGTGACCCGTACCTGTCAGATCTCTTCCCGGGACCAGCAGCGGAGCAACTTCAGGAGCCCATGTCGATCCGGGGGGCCCGGCCCCTCTCCCGGGAGCAGGGGCGCGGATCCCGGGAAGGGGGCTGGGGACCCGGGCAGCTCTAGCCTCTTCCCATGCTCCCCGCCCGGCGCTTGGCCGGGGCCGGACAGCGCCTCCGCCCGCCCCTGCGCACCGCCTCACACCCGCGCTCACACACACTCACACTCCCTCGCGCGCTCTCACACACGCACTCCCCTCCCTCCTCCTCCTCTGTTTATCTCCTCCAGCTGTCTGGGGACCCAGGAGAAGCTCCGCACTGCGCCTGCGCCACGCAGTCTCCGCGTCCGCCCCGCGTCCCGCGGTCGGCGGCTACGCTACGGCGATGGCGCCCGGCAGTTTCCAGAATAGTGAGCGCGGGCCTCAGTCCTCCCTGCCCCCCCATCGCGCGCCCGGTCAACGTCTGCTGCCGGTGGCGCCCACTAACCTGCTAGCGGGGAAGCCCCCGCTCCGCCGGGGCCAATCGGCTTCACCGCTCGCGGGAACGGCAGCCAGGGGGCGGGCGGGAAAGCCGGACTCAGTCCTGGAGTATCATGGGAATCGTAGTTTTCCGCCATCGTGGCGCTCCTGCAGCGTGAGCTTGCCCCGCCCGGTTACCATTAGTTACCTGGACGCATCTCCCATCCCACAGCGGGATTAAGATGCTCTCTTCACACCTTTTCTGGGACCTAATACCATATGCTCACCCGGAATCCAACACAGACAGCCCCTCTAAGGGCTCTTCAAAACTGCCTTTGATCCAGTAAACTAGGGAACACCTTAAGGCTACGACCCAGAGTCCTCCCAGTGCCTCAGCCTACGACCCAGAGTCCTCCCAGTGCCTCAGCCTACTCCTCCCCGTTCTAGGGGGGGGTTGCTGAAGTAGCAAATTCCATGCTGGAATTTTTCGGGAGCGGGAAGGAAGAGAATCGTTCCTATGTTGGGTGGCCTGGAGTAGTCAGCCACACACTCTTGGAACCCAGATTGATGGCAGACAAGGCCCATCTAATACTAGTCATCACTACTGTCAGAACAGTGAAAGTCAGACTTTCAAGCCTTGAGGAGTCTCAAGGTCAGAGCGGAGACACCCTCCTCTCTGAGGAAGTTCCTAAGGTGACACAGTAGGCACTAAGGCTAACTTAAGGCAGATAGACCAGAAGCTTCAACTCTAAAACATTGTCATAACCTTCTAGAAGAAGAAATGTCACCTATACCAATGTCCAATGAATGACACTTATTTTCACTGTATTGAGTATATATCGATAGGTACAACTGTTTATATGTTTTACAAAAGAGGAAAGAAGCATAAAGAAGTCAAAAGCTTCTAGCCCGGGTCACATAGCGGATAAGAGATTGAAGCCAGGCAGAGCTCACTATCAAGGACTAAATACAAACATTTAGCACTCAAGAGTATTGGTTATATGTTTACCATTCTGTGAGTGTCCTTTTTGCCCATTTCTGTTCAAATCACTCATGTGAATTAGTTCAAACTGATTTCTTTCCATCTGGAGAAGAACCTACTCTTGTGAATTGAGCTCAGTCTTCAGTGCCCTTCCCCTAAAAAGGTTGTGGGGCATGCCTCCTGACCTTTCCCACATAGCTGGACTGATGATGGATAGAGGGATAGATAGACAGACAGACAGACAGACACAGATTGATAGATGATAGATAGTCACACAAACACATTTAGTTGGGTATGGTGACACATAGCATTTAAATGCCAGTACCTTCGAGGTAGAGACAATCCAATCTATACTACTTGAAGCTAGTGATTTCCAGCCCAGCTGGGGCTATAAAATGAGACCCTGTCTCACCAAAACCAAACCACAGACATTGAGACTAGAAGAAGGCCTTGACATTATCTACCCACAGCTCTCTAGCTTCAGGCTATGGCCTTGGTTAGGGTGACTGGGTCAGTAAAGCTACAATGTAGCTAATATTTATCCTCCATCCCCCCAAGAGAGGTAAGTGTTTCCAGTGGATTAAACAACACTCCCTCAATCATGTGCTAAGAAGTGGCAGACTTTGACATCAAAACCTAGATAATTCTAATCCACTAATAATCCCCCATTATTTTAATAGGGACTTGTTCTAGGTGACAAGGTGACAGAATTGACAAGGAAGAGGAGTGGATTGTATTTCTGTGACAGGATATATTTGTTGTCAGAACAAATGATGTCAAGGAATGGATGACTGGAAGTAATAACCACAGTAACTACTGCCTATTTTCTGGCTGGTATTCACTGGAGCCCTCATGCTTGGTCACATGCTGTCTCCATATATAGTTCACATATATGTATCTGTATGTGCACACATCTACAGTCACACACACTAATTAACTAGGCTAACCTTTAGAAAGGATACATATTACTCTTAACCTGGACTGGCTAGTATTTCGTCAGCTTCACACAAACCGGTCACTGGGGAAGGGGAGCCTCAATTGAGAAAATGCTCCCACCACACTGGCCTGTGGGCAAGCCTGTGGGACAGTTTTTTTTTTTTTTTTTTGAATAATTGCTGTGAGAGGGCCCAGGAGGACCCAGTCCATGATGAGTAGTGCCACCCACGTGTTATGGAATAATCATTTTGTACACTGTGAAGATGTCTTTGCCAAGGCATCTTCTGATTGGTTTAGTAAAAGGCTGACTGGCCAATAGTTAGGCAGGAAAGCCAAACTGAGAGGATGCTGTAAAGAAGGGCAGAGTCATTAGGGGGCACCAGTGAGATGCAGAGGAAGCAGAAGATGAACATGCTGTGCTGAATGAAAAGATACTGCTGTGTGGTAGAGCATAATTATAAAAACTAATTAGTAACAAGCCTAAGCTATCAGCCGAGCATTCATAACTAATATATAGTCATTGTGTGGTGATTTGGGAGCAGAGCTGGCTGTCGGGACACAGAAAAGTCAGCCTACACCTACAGGCAGGTAGGTGGTCCTGAGTTGCATAGGAATACAAGCTGAGCAAGCCAAATACAAGCTGAGCAAGCCATGAGGAGCAAGCCAGCAAGCAGTGCTCCTCCAGCCTCTGCTTCAGTTCCTGCCTTGAATCCCTGCCCTGACTTCCCTCCATGATGTTCTGTGAAAGAGTCATGTGTGATTTCCTCCCCCAGTTGTTTTTGACCATGGTGTTTTAGCACAGCAATAGAAACTCTAACTAAGCCCGACAATGGTGGTGCATGCCTTTAGTCCCAGAACTGGGAAGCAGAGGCAGGCAGAACTAGAGTGAGTTCCAGCACAGGCTCCAAAACTACAGAGAAACCTTGTTCTAAAAAATAAAATAAAAATAAAGAAACCCTAATTTATTCATTTACGAGAGAGAGAGAGAGAGAGAGAGAGAGAGAGAGAGAGAGAGGTGAACAGCCAGGTAGGATATAGCAAATCACTTGCAAGACCTGAGCTTTGATCCTCAGCACCACAGAAAGATTAACTTCAGAATCAGACATACCTTCTAGCTATAAGTGGATTCAGATTCGCTGAAGAGCCTTCTAAGCCATCAGAGCTGGGTGAGTTTTTGGGAGCCCTTAAGCTTTCCATCACTGGTAGTATTCAAGTCCAGAACACAGTATAGTTATGTCTCCAAGACACTCTAGACCCAATTATTGTATTAGGGAGATACCTAAAGGATAAATTCCTATAATCTTTGTTTGTTTTTGAACAAAGAACATTCAAATCCAATTTAAGGTAATGAATTCATAGCTGCCTTTTCCCCCCAAGTAAAAAGATGCCAAATTGATGGCTGACTCAGCAATGATAGCCATTATGCCATCATTTTCATCTGATTAGATTCCCTGGTTAAAGCAACAGTGGTCAACTGGAACTCGAAGATTCTCATATTTACAACCCAGCAATTCTTTTTTTTTTTCTTTGAGTCTTGTAGCCTTCATTGTTCTGAAACTCCATATGTAGACCCGGTTGGCCTTGGACTTCCCAAGAGCTGGCTGCCTTTGCCACTGAGATTAAAGATGTGCACTACCACATTCAGCAACAACCTAGCAATTCTAACACCACAGAACTGTCCTACATGGGCACAAGGAGACAGACAGGCAAGGATGCTCCTTCCAGCTCCACTACAATAGCAAAACAAAGTCACAAGAACACAATTATCCTGTACAAGAGTCAGCAAATATGGTGGCTTTTCCATAGTGCAATATTCAA
The DNA here is from genome assembly GCF_943737965.1 of Phodopus roborovskii. Taxonomy (NCBI): domain Eukaryota; kingdom Metazoa; phylum Chordata; class Mammalia; order Rodentia; family Cricetidae; genus Phodopus; species Phodopus roborovskii. The sequence goes on from NW_026126448.1 coordinate 21,030,221, forward strand.
AGCATCTCAAAATTGCAGGAATGAGTAAAATTGGAAGTTGAAAGACAATAAAGATGATACCATTTTTGAGTCTCAAATATAAACACAAAAATATGTATACCTGGGCTGGAGAGATGGTGTGGCAGTTGAGAGTTACTAGGTGGTCTTCCCAATGACCCAGGTTAGATTCCCAGCACCCACATGATGTCTCACAGCCACCTCTAACTTCAGTTCTAGGGGAATCCAAGATCTAATGGCCTTTGCAGGCACTGCCTGCCTGTGGCACACAGACATACATGTATGCAAACACTCACATACATAAAATGAAAAACTTCTAAAAAACAAAAGAAACTGCGATTTAACAAATATGTATAGGCAGGCATGGTAACACACACCTTTAATCCCAGCACTGGAGAGCCAGAGGCAGATGGATCTCTGTGAGTTCAAGGCCAGCCTGGTCTATAGAGTGAGTTCTAGGACAGCAGGGAATACAGAGAAACTCTGTCTCAAAAGCAAAACAAAACAAAAGCGGCAAAGAAAAAACCCTTCTGGTTACAAACCCTTTTTAGAGTAAATCTAGTTCACCATTAGTAAAGGTTTGAGACCCTTTCTGCTGGTCCCCTCAGCTGACCCAGAAAACTGTGGCCTAGAATAATTAATATAGTTAAGTGAGTCACTTAAAGGCCTTTGTTGTCCCGGGGCCCAGACTGACTGCAGCCTGCTGGTGTGAGAAGCTCGGCTGCTCTCTGTGCCTGCTCTGACGTTCTTCTCCATTACCTTATTGATCTGTATTCCTTTTCGAAGACCTTAGTAATGTAAAAAGAATCCAATCATGTTCCCCAGACTAGTGTCTTGTTTTTTTAGGGGGTAGGGGTGAGAGTGAGACAGGCCTTTCCATGTAAGTTATGCTGGCTCGGAACTCACTACACAGTGGGAGCTACCCTCAAACTTGTGAGAATCCTCCTACCTCAGCCACCATGCCTAGCTACTTAAGTCTCTGGACAGGGTCTCACGGAACCCAGTCTGGTCTTGATTTCTGGATCCTTCTGTCTGGATCTTCCAAGTGATAGGATTGAAGATGTATCCCACCATTCCCTCTGCAAAAACTAGTTTTCCTTTGTGTGTGTGTGGCTGCACACATGGAGGTCAGGTCAACCCCAGGTGCTATTCTTCATTGCTAACCATCTCAATTTTTAAAATTATGCATCTATTTCATGGGGGGGGGAGCATGTAGAGGTAAGAGAACAACCTTTTGGGGTTCAGTTCTCCCCTTCCGCCTTGTTTTGAGGGAGGGTCAGGAAAGTTGGCCTCCTAGCTGTTGTCTCCATCTCCCATCTCAGAGTAGCAGGGTTGGGATGAGTACCACTACCACTATCTGCCTTTGTATGTGGGTTCTAGGGGTCAAACTTAGGTCACCAAGTATACACACTGGTTTTTGTTTTTTGAACAAATGAGCGGTCTCCAAGGCCTCATATTGGTGGGCTTTATAAAAACCAAAAATCGTGTTGTGGGGGGGCATGGTGCATTTTCAGGAACAATTGGGAACCAGAAAACAACTTTGTGAAGTAGTTTTGTCCTCCTACCTTTATGTAGGTTCTGGGGATCAAACTCAGATTTTACTTTTTTTTTTTTTTTTTTTTTTTTTTTTTTTTTTTTTTTTTTTTTGGTTTTTCAAGACAGTGTTTCTCTGTGGCTTTGGAGGCTGATAGCTCTTGTAGCCCAGGATGGTCTCGAACTCAGAGATCCACCACCTGCCTCTGCCTCCCAAGACCTGGGATTAAAGGTGTGTACTACCACGGCCCGGCCAGGTTTTACTTCTTGAATAGTATCTTACAGAGGAGGAAAGCTATGTTACATCATGCATGGAATGCATGGAATGCATCATGCATGGAATATACATGCAGACAAGTGACTGAATCCATTTCACATGACAGTTGCTGTTCTCACTACTCTCTGTGCATTGTTTGTTTTCTACTTCTGAACCTGATTTCAGGAGCCACTAATGGGTGATAGCCCGCCACTCATGTGCCTGTAAGCTGATGACTGGCACTTTTGAAGGAAGCTACCTACCGCACTGGGCCGTGTTTCATATAAGCCGAGGAGGAGAAAGGAGTAATGATGGTCCTCAAACCTGTAGCTCTCCAACTCTAACATCTGTACAAACCCGGGTGGGGGTGGAGGGGTGGGAGGTGGGCTGGAAGGTGTAGCTCAAGTGGTGGAGTACTGAATGAGTCTGAGCTCTGTGCTCCAGCTGGAGGGTGGGGGTGAAGAAACCGGACTTATCAGGGAGGATCAAGCCACACAGTCACAGGTGAAGACTCTATATGCTGTAAAGGAATTCAAGGGTAGGAAGGTTCACTAGCAGAGGCCGATGTTGGGAATGTGCATATAGAGAAAGGCTGGACAGGCTGGTGCACATCTGTAATCTGGGCCCTTGGGAGGTAAAAGATGAAGGAATGGGAGTTTAGGGTCATTCTTGCCTGCACAGAGTAGTCAAGGTCAGCCTGATACATGATACCCTGTCTTAAGAAGGAATTCAGGTTGAGAGCTGGAAAACCTTATACATTTACTCTTTCAACCTCTAGTGGCACCCAGGACACACAGGATGAGGACAGAAGCACCTTAAATACCATCAGGTTAGTCTGACACCACCTCCTCCATACTGGAAATGTTCTGCTCTTCTGCTGTGCAGTATAATAGTTACCGCCCACAACTGTCTGCCAAGCTATGGAAATATAGCTGAGAACTGGATTTTTTGTTTGTTTATTTGTTTGTTTTTCAAGACGGGAGTGCCTCTGCAGCTCTGGCCGTCCTGGAACTAGCTCTGTAGAACAGGCTGGCCTTGAACTTGGAAATCTGCCTGCCTCTGCCTCTTGAGTACTGAGACTAAAAACCCAATTTCAAATTTCAACTAGTTTTAATTAATTTAAATTAGGATAGCCACTAGTGGCTAGTGTTGACCTTCTTAACAACTCAAATATATATCCCAATCCTTTAGTCTATGAACAAAAGACTGAGGCTCTGAAAGATGACTGTGCAATAATCTTGTACCATGAGTGAATGGGAAAGGATTTGTAGACGTGGTCTAATGAGCACTGATAGGTAGATATACAAACTGAAAACAATCTGGGTCTCTAGGACTGATCCAATCACAAAAGTAGATGATAACTTCTCTAGACCTCACATTTCTTCTATAAAATGAGGAGTTTTAAAGAAGGTGTGATGGCATAATGTTGCCGATCCTATTGCTTAGGAGACTGGGGCAGAAAGATTGCTATGAGTCTGAGGCTGGCCAAGGACGCAGAGCCAGACCGTATTTCAAACTAACAAACCAGGCAGTAGTGGTGTCACCTTTAATCCTAGCAATGGGAGGCAGAGGCAAGGGGATCTCTGTGAGTCTGAGGCCAACCTGATCTACTGAGCGAGTTCAAAGACAGTCTCCAAAGCTACAGAGAAACCCTGTCTTGAAAAACAAAACAAAACAAAAAAAAACAAACAAACAAAAGAACTCAATACCAACAAACCACAACCCCTCCTAAAAAAGCAAAAACAAAAACCACAGTTTGATTCTTGATCTGAAATCTTTTCTAATTCAGGGATTCTAATAGGGTAATCAGTGTGCCTGCCTTTCACAGTGCCACCTCGTGGCTGACTGTGAACACTACATCTCCTTTCGGACAACCTTTGGTCAGGGATGAGATTCACTCCTCTGATCTACTTTCCCCACACATGATGTGGGCAACACCTTACTGCTGACTCTTCTAGAAAATGTTCTAGGGTGTTTCCTGACCGATTACCTCTCACCTTCAGCATCCATAAAACTAGGGCTTTGTGGCCGCACTGGATGGGGCCACTTCAAAAGTCTCCTGTCCTCTGGCCTGCAGCTTGGTGGCTCCTAGTTTGAGTTCTTTTCTTTTTCTGGAGTGTCAGCAGGTAGAATGTCACGAGCCCCCTTAACAGTCTGGGAACAGTTCAGAAAAATCTCCAAAGTCCCTGACTCCAGGGTCCTAAACACTAATTTTATGAGCCTTAGGTTGCAAAATAAAGATAAAATACCCACCTATAAGCCCGGTGGTGGTGCACACCTTTAATCCCAATACTTGGGAGGCAGAGGTGGGTGGATCTCTGTGGGTTGGGGCCAATCTGGTCTACAGAGTAAATTCCAGGACAGCCAGTGCTGTTACAATAGAGAAACTCCGTCTCCTTGGGAGGGGAGAAAAAGCAACTGTGGGGGACAGGGGAGGAAAGGATTTACCTCACACCTCTCAGGTCATACTCCCTCACTAAGGGAAGTCAGGGCAAAAACTCAAGGCAGGGACCTGGAGGCAGGAGCTGATGCAGAGACCATAGAGGGGTGCTGCCTAATGGCTTGATCAACTTGCATTTTTTATAGCAGCCAGGACCACTAGCCCAGGGTTGGCACTACCCACAGTGAGCTGGGCCCTCCCATATCCATCATCAAGAAAGCACTGACATGGGCTTGCCCACAGCATTTTCTCAGTTGAGGTACTCTATTAGATGTGATCCCAGCCAGCTTCAACTCAGGGAGCAGATGGTTGAAGCTGGAGAGGTGGCTCAGTGGTTAGAGTCCAGCTCTTCCAGAGGACCTAGTTTAACTCCAGCACCCACATGACCACTCACAGCTGTCTGGATTTCCAATTGTGGGGGGGGGGGGGTCCAATGTCCTTTTCCAGACTCCATGAGCAATTCACGCATGTGATGCACAGAACCATGCAAAATACCCAAACACATAAAGATTAAAAATAAATTTTTAAAAATTAGTAGACAGAACCAGAGGATTCGCTCAACCTGGAAGGCTCTCAGATGATCACCTGGTCCAATCCCCTCTTCTTCCGTTCTCCCATGGGTGTGTGTCACTGTTCCCATTATTTCCTCTGAAGCCTCGTGCTCTTAATGGCCCATCAGGAACTACCCAGAATGAAGAGTGAGCTTCTGAATCAAGAAGCCTGGAGCTCATGCCTCCTCTGTCACCTCTAGTCACACTACCAGCAGCTTTGTGGCATTCTTCTCCTCAGAGTCTGGGTTTCATCAATTAAACGGGAATGACTGCATCATCAACATCCTCTCCATTGTCATTCTGATGTAAACCAGCAGTGACACGTGACCTAGGCTTACCGGTCCGGTTCTCTTCCCCAGCCTTGCGTTCCTAAGAGCCACACAGGCCACAATTCTGCTTGCTTCAGCCTCTCAAAAGCTGGGATTCCAGCCGGATCTGAGTTCCAGACCAGTCTGGTCTACAGAGCTAATTTCAGGACAGGCTCCAAAGCTCAGAGAAACCCTGTCTGGGAGGGGGAGGAGGGGCGCCTGGGATTCCAAGTGTGAGCCATCTTGTCCTGTTTAGCCAGCTCTTGTTAAGGCTCCTTAAGTCTGGCGGGTGAAGCAGAAGAGCTAACAGCTTCTTGGAGAAAGTGGTATCCAGGCAGAGACCAGAATGATTAGCAGAAGCAAGGTTTTCAGGCAACGAAATACCATGAGCACATTTGGGGAACTAGTTCAGCCAGGCAGGGTAGAGTGTGGTTGAAAATAAGGCTGTGGCCAGACGGGAAGGGCCTTGGAGGGCCTCGGAAAGCCACACTAAGATCGCGCACTTTGTCTCAAGCCATTTGACCACAGACCAGTCACCTGGATTACACAATGGGGAGAGACACTGAACAGCACGGACCAGACTGGAGGCAGGAAAGCTGACAGGGAGACTAATAACCCAGGCAAAATAGGAAGGTCACCTGGTAAGGGGACAGAGGACTGGTGGGTGTGGGCAGATCTGGGAGAATTGGGAGGCAGGCTAGACTGGTGGACTGAACAGAGAGTGGTGGGGATGATGGAACAGAAACAGGAAGGGTGTTTTCCATGTTGCCCCAGAGGCGATCTGTTCTACTAAGATGAATCGGTATCTCTTTCCTGGCTGCTGGAGGCCGGAAATGCATGACTTGGATGACAAGCAAAAATTTCCATATGTTTTTGTAGACTGTATGGCCACAGAAGGTGCTTCTGGGGTTCTAGCTTAAGAATTGAAAGGGCACAGGGGATAAGAGCACTGGGTGTTCTTCCAGAGGTCCTGAGTTTAATAACCATATGGTGGCTCACAACCATCTCTAATAGAATAGAAATAAGATTTAAAAAAAAAAAAAGAATAAAAGGGCTGCCTGGTGGTGGTGGCTCTCAGGAGGCAGAGGCAGGCAGATCTGAGTTCAAGGCCAGCTTGGTCTACAAATGAGTTCCAGGCCAACCAGGGCTACACAGAAAAACCCCGTCTTTAAAAACAAAAGCAAAACAATAAGATACATACATACATACCATATATACATATATACATTTGAAAGGGCTGTGTGTCCAAATCAGTGGTGGTAACCACAAAGTTTCCTCAGGAAGGGGGGTTACTTGGGAGATTAGTGCTGGAGATTGAAGTCACACCTTTATACGTACAAGGCAAGTGTGCAACCACTGAGCTACACCCTCAACTTTCTCTTGCCTATTTTATTTTCACTTTATGGACTGGGGTGTTTTGCCTACATTAATGTCTGTGTACCCTGTATGTGGCTAGTGCTCAAGGAAGCAAGAAGCAGGCCATCAGATTCCCTGGAACTGGAGCTACAGATGCTTGTGAACCACATGGGCACTGGGAATGGAATCCAATTGCTCTGAGGGAGCAGCTGTGTTCTTAAACCATTGAACCATCTATCTGGCCCATTAGTACTTTTAAAAAAGATTTCTTTTGTTTATCTTTTTCTTTAAAAAGGGTTTCTCTGTGTTGCCCTGACTGTCCCGGAACTCACTCTGTAGACCAGTCTGGCCTTGAACTCAGAGATCTGCCTTCCTCTGCCTCCCATAGTGCTAGAATTAAAGATATGCAACACCACCACTGGGCGGTTTATTTTACTTAGATGCATATGTGTTTCTGAGTGAATGCGCACGCAGGTCAGAAGATGGCACCAGATCTCCTGGAGCTGGAGTTAGAAATTGATGTTGTTATGATAATGTGTGACGATTCCATGGCAGGTGAGGGTAACCAAGGTGAGGACCAACATGCCAGGCACACAGCGCTTAGTGAGAAGTTTTATTAGAAAGGGAAGGGGGGGTGGGGAAGGAAAGAGAAGAGAGGTAAAGAGACAGAGACAGAGGACAGAAGAGAAGACGGAGACAGGAAAAGCCCTGTCTGCCCCAAGGGGAACAGCAGGAAAGAGGGAGCTGCAAAGAGAGCATCAGTGGGCAGGGGTCTTTCTTTTAAAGGGGTCCTTTGCACCTGCATCCTGACCAGAGTACTGCCTGAGTGTATTCTGCCAGGTGACAGGGGCAGGCCAGCATAATGCCTGAATCCTTACAGTTGTGAGCTGCCCGATGTAAGTGCTGGTATTTACCTCAGGTCCTTTGGAAAAAGTCATCTCGCCAGCCTCTCTTTTCTATTTTAGTTTGAGACAAGGTCTCACTAAGTTGCCCATTACTGGCTGTGATAGATGGCTTTTGACCCACCCTATGTCTGCTTGCTACCTCATAAGGGACATTCCTGTTCCAGTCCAGGAGAACTAAAAAAAACAAAGAACAAAGTCATTCGAGTTATACTGCAGCTGCCAGTCCTGGCAAGCTCAAAGTGGTTACTGTTGGATGTGGGAAGGTGGGGAGAAATGTGATGTCACATAGATTAAGTGACATCGCTGCGCTTGGTCATCTGGGGCCCCAAAGAACAAGCAGAATCCACACATTTGTCAGATTCACTGAGAAAAACGACATAGAAAATGGGATGTCCAAAAATCCCCTAAAGAACCAGGCATGCTAAATAAATAGTGCATGTCTATAATCCTACACTATGAAAGTGGCGGCAGGAGGATTGCCAGGATTTAGGACAACCTTGGCCAGACACGTTTGCATAGTGAGATCACATCTCAAAAAAAAATGTTTTCTTTTTTTTTAAAAGATGAGGAATTCTGGAAATGTAACTCAGTTGATAGAGTGTTTGCCTCACAGCACCAAAAAAGCCAGGTGTGATGCCAAAGGTCCGCATTCCCAGCAGATGGGAGGATCAGAAGTTTAAGGTCATCTTGGATACTCAGCAAGTCTGATTCCTGCCTGGGCTACATGGGATGCATCTCAAAAAAACAGAGAGAGAGGGGGATGGATTAAAGAGAGCACCATGGTGTTCACCTTTAATCCCAGCACTTTCCTTTTATAGTTGCAGAAAAGGCTTCTAATGAAGTTCCACATCCCAATCATGACAAAATCCTGGAAGAAACTAGGACTAGAAGATACTTCAATGTAGTAACAAAACTGGGGTCAACACGTCACTAAATGGGTTAAGACTGTTAGGAATGACGACACTAAAAGACCACTTTACACCCATGAATCAGCAGTTTGATTGTGGAAATGGCTGCATTGCCTAAAATGGCTTATGATTCTGTGAAACCCTTCACTGGGGGGAAAAAGCCTACAATTTATATGGAAACACAAGAAAACCTTGAATATCAAAAGCAGCCTCAGCAGGACAACACAGGAGGTATTACAGTACCTAACTGCTCTTCCTTTTTTCCAGCTTCTCTCCTCCCCTGCCTCCTTGCCCTTCTTTCAGACAGGCTCTTCTAGCTGTTGACCAGGTGGCCTTGAACTCAGAGATCACTACGTGGGCCTCTGCCTCTTCAGCACTAGGATTAAAGGCATGCACCACCATATGCACACCATTATGCCTTAAACGTTCGATGCTTCTGCCTCAGCCACTCAAGAGCTGGGATTAAAGGCCTGTGCTACCAGGCCTAGCAAACTTTAGGCTTAAGTTATCTCCCCACCAACTCCCCTTCTCTCAAATTGCACCAAGGCCTTCCATAACACATGTAATACAAGTACCCTACCACTGGCCTTTGAACTCCATTGTTTTGATTACGAACTTAAAAATTTTTAAAGCCAGGTATGGTGGATACTTGTTTGTAAATGCAGCCATAATGTAGAGTCAGGGAGATTGTACCAAATTCAAGGCCAGCCTAGTCTACACAGTGAGCTCTAGGCCAGCCAAGGCTACATACCATACTTTGGCCTTTAGGGGGAAAAAAAGCCAGCTAGGTGGTACATGCCTTTAATCCCATCACTCAGGAGGCAGAGAGTGTCGGATCTCTCTGAGTTCCAGGCCAGCCTGAGTTTACAGACATCCTGAGTTCCAGTACATCCTAGGCTACACAGAGGAGCCCTGTCTCAAAACACCAAGAAAAGATGGGTCCTGGTGGTGAACGCCTTTAATCCTTGCTCTGAGAGGAGCAGAGCAGATCTTTAGTTCCAGGTTAGAGACTAGCTTGCTCTACAAAGTAAGTTCTAGGACAACCAGGGCTACAGAGAAACCCTGTCTCAAAAACACAAAAACAAACAAAACTCTGGGTTTTGGCATTAAGACAGTGTTTAGGGGCTGCAAAGATTGCTCAGTGTTCTGCTCTTCCAGAAAGCCTGGGTTTGATTCCCAGAACCCACATGGCAGCTCAACATTCCAGTTCTAGGGGACCCAATGCCCTCTTTTGGCCTCTACCGCCACCAGGCATGCCCATGGTGCAAATATAAATTCAGGTAAAACACTCATACACGTAAAATAAACAAAATGTCTTAACAGAGAGGCAAGGTCTAGATATTAGCCTGACCTGACCTTGAATTTGATTTCTTCCTGACTCATCTCAGGAATGTTGCATATCCAGTTTAAAAATCCAAATACTTAAAAGAGTAATAAGCCATGCCTTTGATCCCAGCACTCAGAAGGCAGGGGAAGGTGTAACCTGTGTGTTTAAGGCCAGCCTGGACTACTTAGTGAAACCAAGTCTCAAACAACAAAACAGGCCAAATGTGCTTTTAATCCCAACAGTCAGGAGGCAGAGGCAGGAGGATCACTATGAGTTCCAGGCCAACCAAAACTAGAGATCACCCTGGCTCAAAGACAACAAAACACACACACACACACACACACACACACACACACACACACACACACACACCAAAAACATAAGCAAACAAACAAAACACACTCATGAGCAAGAGATGGCACAAACCCAGATTTCAGTCTGCAGCATCACACATACACACACACACACACAAAATAGGGACCTAAACACAGATGACAGTAGTTCCAGGATTTGGAAAGATCAAGAGTTCAAGGTTATTTTAGGTCATTCGGAGAGGTGCAGGACACGGGGTCTCAAAACAGGCAGCCAGGTAGTGGTGGTGCTCACCATTAGTCCCAACACTCAGGAGGCAGAGGCAGGTGAATATCTGAATTCAAGACCAGCCTGGTCTACAGGGTGAATATAGGGCAGCCATGATTACAAAGAGAAACTCTGTCTCAAAAAACCAAAACCATAACAAAGCATAACAAAAGCCAACCTAAATAAATGAATAAATAAAACAAGACTACTAAGGCAGAGAGATGCTATGGGGACAAAATAAAGCTATACCTACAGTGTCCAGCGCAGAACGCGCGCGTTGCTCCATAACACTACCATTTGCTTCTCTACAAAGAGATAAAAGATTCAGATACAGAGCCTGGCGTTGGTGGCGCACGCCTTTAATCCCAGCACACGGGAGGCAGAGTAAGGTATGAATCTCTGAGTTCGAGTCCAGCCTGGTCTATAGAGCTAGTTCCAGGACAAACACCGAATACAGTAGACTGCTTTTAGTGGGGAGTGAACTCTGCTACTATTACTACAAGAAAAAGTACACACCAATACCTCTTCTCAAGTCTCCCACCACAATCCCGCTCCATTTTTCTTCCCCGGGCTTCTGACCTGGACATATTTGTGGCTCCGTGAAGGCCCCGTCGAAGAGAAGTCGATAATTCTCTTGACCGTACAAAAGCTTGGCTCAGTCTTGAAGACCCCTCTTCTGCGCCAGAGTCCCTTTTCCCCACCAATAAACAGGATTCTTCCCACTGGAGTGGGAGGGGCTAGTAAGCAAAGGAGGAGAGGTTTTGCAAGGTTTTACAAAAGGCTCTTACTGGCTATTCCCAGCCTAGGAATCTCCATCTTGTTCAGGAAGGGTTGAAGGGTGGCTCCACCCCTCCTTTAGTGGGTGTGGCTACTAGGAGCCTCTAAAGAAGGTTGAAACAGTCTGAGGAAGTGGGAGGTGGGCCTCGGAGGTGACTATCTCAGGTCTACTCTCTTGCTTGTTTGGTTTGGTGGGTTTTTTTTGGGGGGAGGGGTTTTTTGTTTTGCTTTGGTTTTTTGAGCTAGGCTACACTTCTGTAGCCCCGACTGGCCTCAAACTCACTATGTGGCTCAGGCTGGCCTCGAACTTGCGTCGATGCTTCCTGTCTCAGCTTCCTGAGTGCTGGGATCATGAGTCAGGCATTTGCCACCACGCTGGATTGATTTGCTTGATTTGCTTGTTCAAGACAGGGTCTCGGGCTGGGTGTTGGTGATGCACACCTTTAGTCCCAGCACTCGGGAGGCAGGGGCAAGAAGGATCTCTGTGTTCGAGGCCAGCCTGGTCTACAGAGCTCCAGACTCCAAAGCAATAAAGAGAAACCCTGTCTCGAAAAACCAAAAAAAAAAAAAAAAAAAAAGAGAGAGAGAGAGAGAGAGAGTCTCGGTATAGCTCAGCCTGGCCCCCAACTTCCCAAGTTGCCGAGGCTGACCTTCAATCTAAGATCCTCCTCTATGGCCTGCTGGATACAAGGATTTACTGGAGGATTTGACCACGCCCAACCAGTGCTTGTGATGTAATTTATGTCAGAGCTGAAAGGGAGTTTTGTGGGGGGAGGAGCAGGTTGAAGACATCAGGAAGTACTGTGTGAGACTGGCCAAGTCGCTGAGTAATCTGTCCACACCCTTGCTGCATAGACTTCTGTGGCTCCACAAGATAAAGTCCGGAGACCCAACCTGCAGTTTAAGTCAGGCAAATTACTCTAGTCCCCCCCCCCCCCCCCCCCCCCGCACTTCCAGCAGTGTGACCACATTGAAGGAATTACAGAAAAAGTACAAAGCCATGGCTGGGGTATCTCGCAGTTGGAGAGGACAACTCAGTTGTAAAATGAATTGTTTGCATGCTGGAATCCTCGGGTTCAAGTCTCCGGGCAACAACAAGAAAAGAAAATGAAAAAAAAAAAAAAAAAATTAAAAGGAGTCTAAGAAACTGGGAAAAATTCGAACTAGCCAGCAGATTTACCAATCAGGCTACTTTTAACCCAAATAATAGGCTTCCTCCGCCTTTAATCTTCCAGATGGGTAACTTTCCAGCTGTTTTCTCCCAGCTTAACCTGTGACTTCCAGCCTGATGATATACACTGGTCCAAGCAATCCTGTCACTGCCTCCCTGGGGTAGTAGTGGGAAGTGCTCCCTCTTCACATCTTGTTAGGGGCACATGCTGCCCGACACTGTCATGGGTGATGTTAGCCTTGATCACATGGCCATTCCCTCCCCGATCCCCCACTCCATTCTTTCCATAGCACATCCTTCTGGGGGTTTTTGTTTGTTTGTTGTTTGTTTGTTCTCGTTTTTTTTTTCTTGGTAGGGGTTTGTCTGTGTTCCATAGGCTGCACTCCAGCTCTATGTAGCCGAGGATGGCCTTGAACTCAGCTCCCAGGGCTGGGGTCACAGGCATGTGCCCCGTGCTTGGCAACTCCATCCTGTATTCTTCTAAGTTACAAACTCCACCCCACCCGCTAGAGTTAGAGTGGGCTTTTAAGTTCTATCTCCTGCAAGGAATGTGGATATTTATAATTTTTCTCCCTCACTTATTTATTCAATTATTTATATCAGTATGAACTCATGCATAGTTACTCTGTAGTTTAGATTACAATCCATATTCTTATTGATTTTGTAGTTCAAATGGTCCCATCTTCTTTTGGGGATATTTTTGTTGTTGTTGTTTCTTTGTTTTGTTTTTTTGTTGTTTTGTATTTTGGTGGGGTTTGTGGGGGGAAGTTATTTGTTTTTATTTAGTCTTTTTATTTTTTAAGATCTTCTTGGCTCTCTGGCACTACAGGGTACTATGGGTTTGTCTTTCATGTTTCCCTGCTCAAGTATAAGAATCTGTCATTTCTCCAAAGGTTCCTTTTTCCTTTTATTGGAGAATACAGTATTTAGAAGCCACTGCCTGAGTGCTGGCTCATTGCTGGTTGCCACTGGGGGATCTACTTGCACTTTTATTTTTAGTGTTTTTTAGCTTTTGTTGTTGTTATTGTTTTGTTTGTTTGTTTTTGTTTTTATGTTTTTTTTTTGAGACAGGGTTTCTCTGTGTATAGCTTTGGAGTCTGTCCTGGAACTAGCTCTGTAGCCAGGCTGGCCTCCAACTCACAAAGATCCACCTACCTCTGCCTCCCAAGTGCTGGGACTAAAGGCATGTGCCACAACTGCCCAGCTTTAGCTTTATTTTTATTTTCACTATTTTAAAAAAATGTTTTGAGGGCTGGGTGGTAGTGGCACACACCTTTAATCCCAGCACTTGGGAGGCAGAGGTAGGTGGATCTTTGTGAGTTCAAGGTCAGCCTGGTCTACAGAGTGAGTTCCAGGATGGCCAAGACTATGCAAAGAAACCTGTCTTGAAAAACAAACAAAAAATCTGTTGAGGCAGATCTCACTATGTAAACAAAGGCTGACCTTGAATTTATGATCCTGGTGCCTCAACCTCCCAAATGACCTCTGGGATTACTGGTGTGTGCCACCACGCCATCACACCCAGATTTAGACCTGTGTTTTTAAAATTGAGTAATATATCATATATAGACATCAAGCATATAAGTACAGTTTAAAGAATAATTATAAACTACACACCACCAGATCTGTTTTTAGCATTAATTATGTTCAGTCCTTTGTGTCTTCCTACTGAAACCTTAGCCTGACCTGCAAACCAGGACCAAGGAAGGGCCTTCTAAGAGCACCATATACCCATAGCACCTAATACTTATTCTTATCCTGATTATATATTAAGACATGTCTGTGGTCAGCAAGTCAGAAGATGCAGAAACACTTAAAAAAAGAAGCCAAGCCAGCATTATTCTGCTCTCCGAGTAGAACTTCCCAAGGACCAGAGGGGTCTGAGGATGCAGTGCGCTTTCTTAACGTCTGTCATGAGGCACAGGGCTGCTGAGCACATGAAGTAATGGTGTGTGTGGAGATTTAGTACAGGAACAGCATACAGGCAGGGAGGCAGCCCAGTTGGCACAATGCCAGTCTGCCCTGCACTTGCCTTGGGTTTGATCCACAGCACCATGTAAAACCAGTGTGATGACTCATGCCTGTGAGCTCAGCAGTCAGGAAGTGGAAGTAGGAGGCTTACCAGGTTCAAGGCTATCCTCAGCTACACAGCTCAGGCCAACCTGAGCTGTGTGAAACCAAGAAAGACAAGAGAGCATAAGATATCTCATTAACAACTTTTGGGCTTGGTGGTGATTTGAACATGTGATCCTAACTGAGACACAAAGATTGCCCTTAAATTCTAAGCCAGCTAGGGTCACATAGTGACTTCCAAGCTATTTTGGGCTTAGAGTGAGGTACTGTTTTAAAAAATAGAAACTGCCAGGCAGTGGTGGTGGCACATGCCTTTAGTCCCAGCACTGGGGAGGCAGAGGCAGGTGGGTCTCTGTGAGTTTGAGGCCAGCCTGGACTACAGATTTAGTTTTAGGATAGCCAGGGCTACACAGAGAAACCCTGTCCCCCAAAACAAACAAACAAATAAATGCAAAGTCAGGCATGATAACCCACACTTGCAACCACGGCATTGGAAGTAGAGTTGACAAGATAGGGAGTTCAAGGCCACCCTCAACTACACAGTGAGTTCAAGACCAGCCTGGGTTGTATGATAAACTCTTTCAAACAAAACAAAACAAGAAAACAAAAATCGTGGGCTGGGGACTGGAGAGATGTCTCAGTATTAAAAGCACTAGCTGCTCTTCCAGAGGACCTAGGTTCAATTCCTAGCACCCACACACCCACATGGCAGTTTTGTTTTGTTTTTTTTCTTTTTCTTCTTTTTAAATTTATTTATTATGGTTACAACATTCTGCCTGCATGCATCCTCTGCAGGCCAGAAGAGGGCATCAGATCTCATGATGGTTGTGAGCCACCATGTGGTTGCTGGGAATTGAACTCAGGACCTCTGAAAGAACAGTTAGTGTTCTTAACCTCTGAGCCATCTTTCCAGCCCCCAAGCCCCCACATGGAAGTTTAGAACTGTCTGTAACTTCAGTTCTAGGAGACCTAACACCCTCACTCAGACATGCAGGCAGGCAAAATAACAATGCATATACTAAATAAATTATTTTAACACTCAGGCTGGGGAGACAGTTCTGTTGGTAAAGTGCTTGTTGTTCAGTTCCTAGCATCCATGCCAGATATCCAGACTGTTGCACACCTGGAACCCTAGCACAGGGGAGTAAGAGATGAGGGTCTCTGGGGCAAGCTATCTCGCTAGACTAGTTGGAACCAGACCTTCACATACATATACATACATGTGTGAATATTCACACACAAATATACACATAATAAATAAAATGAGGTAGAGTGCAACTGAGAACTACTACCACCATTGATCTCTGTGTGGCCACACACACACACACACACACACACACACACAAACAGATAGATTGAGAATATGAAATAAATTCCTACCCAACATAAAAAAAAAAAAAACCCAGTTCCCCGTATCACCTGACCCAGGACAACATTCCTGACCCCTCCCCCCACAGTGGGAAATGAGGTCTGACTACTCCGCCAGGCCCTCAGTACTTTCAGATTCTCTGACTTTTTTACTTTGTTTTTAAGACAGGCTCACTCTATGTAGCCCTTTATATCCTGAAATCAGGCTAGCCTTAAGCTCACCAAAATCTGTCTCGCCCCTGCCCCAAGTGCTGGGACCAAACGTCCCACCACCACTCCTGCCTGGCTCTGACCTCTGTCCACTGATGAACTGGGAGCACCTTGAAGTGGCTTCTTATGAATTCACAGCTGGCAGAGAAGGAAGGCACAGAGTGGGATCTTGGCATAGTTGTGCTACTTCTCTGGGTGTCCTTGGGCATGTTGTCATTGCTGAACCCTTGCGGCTTTCCGTCTCTGTGGTAGAAATTTAGTTTAAGATGTGTTACATTTGTAGTCTGGCAGTGGTGGTGCACGCCCTTAATGCCAGCACTCGGGAGGCAGGCAGGTCTCTTGTTAGTTCCAGGCCAGCCTGGTCTACAAAGCTACCCAGAGAAACCCTATCTCAAAAAACAACAACAAAACCAAACAAAAAAATGTGTTACATTTGTTTATGCTGTGGAAAATTTGTTTAGTGATGCAAAGATGGGTTATATTCTTTTATGTTGTATTTGCTTAACTCTGTGAAGCTGTTACTGTGCTTGCCTAAAACATCCGATTGGCCTAATAAAGAGCTGAACGGCCAATAGCGAGGCAGGAGAAAGGATAGGCAGGGCTGTCAGGCAGAGAATAAATAGAAGGAAAAATCTGGGAGAAGGAAGAAAATAGAGCAAGAAAACAAGGAGAGGAGGACAGTAGGGGCCAGTCACACAGCCACCCAGCCACCCAGCAGCCACACAAACAGGCAGCCACACAGCCGCCACAGCCACCCAGCAGCCACACAGCCGCCACAGCCACACAGCAGCCACACAGCCAGGCAGCCACACAGCAGTCACACAGCCACACAGCCCCCACGCAGTCACCCAGCCACACAGCTACCACACAGCCATACCACAGTCACACGGCCACACAGTCATCCAGCCATGCAGTCACACAGCAGCCACACAGCCACATAGCAGCCACGCAGCCACCACATACCCACACCACAGCCACACAGCCATACCACAGCCACACAGACACATAGCCGCCACACAGCCACACTGCAGCCACACAGCAGCCACAGAGTAAGAGTGAAAGTAAGATATACAGAGGTAGAGCTGGAAGCACTCGGAGGCAGAGGCAGGCAGATCTCTGTGAGTTTGAGGCCAGCCTGGTCTACAAAGTGAGTTCCAGGACAGACTCCAAAGCAATACAGAGAAACCTTCTCTTGAAAAACAAAAAACAAAACCAAAAGATATACAAAAGAAAGGAAAAATCCCAGAGGCAAAAGGTAGATGGGATGATTTAGAAAGCTGGCTAGAAATAAGTCAAGCTAAGGCAGGGCATTCATAAATAATAATAAGCCTCCGTGTATGCATGTATGATTTATTTGGGAGCTATGTGTCGAAGAGACAAAGAACTAAGACAAAAGAGTAAAAGCCAAAGAGCCAAAAGAGTGAAAAACAAGCAACAACACATCTCTGTAAAGGGGTTGGTGAGAATCATGTCCTGCATGGAGTGTGTCTGCTTTTCTCACAGCACAAGACAGGTACACAGTCCAAGGCAAGACTCAGCGTGCAGCTCAGGAGGGACAGGTATCAGAAAGTGATATACCAGTGGTTCTCAGCCTGGGGGGGGGGGTTGACAGGAAGACAGTGACTCAGGGACCGCACCCTGCTGGGAAAAGGTTGTCTTTGCCGTTCACTCTGTCCTTCAGCCTTTTAATTTTAAATTCTTTTTTGGCAGTTGTGTCCAAGGCTACCACATAGCTGCCTGCTCATCTGAGTCTGGGCTCAAGAAAGCATAACTCTCCTCCTCCTCTTCCATCCTCCTGCCTCTTTCAGATACTGATTAGAGCCCAGGCAAGTTGTCCTTCTTCCTTTTCTCTGAAGCTCCATTCAGCTGCTAACTGAACCTTGCTGGCTTCCTCCAGCTCCTTCACCTGGCAGCTTCTGAGATTTCCAGTTTTCTTTTCAACAAAATAGTCCTCAAGGTAAAACAACAACAGCAACATAAACCCAAAAGATGTGTGTGTGTGTGTGTGTGTGTGTGTGTGTGTGTGTGTGTGTGTGTGTGATTGCTTCTTTGAGATGGATTCTTACCATGTAGCCCAGACTAGCCTCAAACTGGTGAACCTCTTTGCTGTTGTTGTTTTTCAAGATAGTTTCCCTGTACAACTTCCCTGGCTGTTCTAGAATTCACTTTGTAGAACAGGCTGCCTTCGAACTCATAGAAATCCACCTGCCTCTGCCTCTCAAATGCTGGGATTAAAGATGTGTATCACCACCACCTGAATAGCAGTGATCCTCTTAAGTGCTGGCAATACTGACTCATATCATGATTCTATCCTGGGAATACTCACCATTCTTCCCTCCATTCCCTGGGGTCAAGAGCTACCTGTCCTTCAAATGTCATTACTTCATTCACTAGTTCTTTCATTTGTTTGTCAGTTTGTTTGAGACAGGGTTTCTCTGTGAAATTGCCCTGGCTGTCCTAGAACTCATTTTGTAGACCAGGTTGGCCTCGAACTCATCGAGATCCTCCCCCCTTTGCCTCCCAAGCACTGGGATTAAAGGAATGTGCTATCACTTCCCAGTTAAATTAATAGCTTTTAAAAGATTTTTATTATCCCAAGGTTCAAAGAGAGTGGGGCAAGGAGTAGCGAACACTAGCCCAAGACAAACTAATTAGCCTCTGAACCTGCAAAATTCCGCTCCACAGTACTGAAACCCAAGCAGTCCATCTCTGCAGGACACAGACTCCTCCCAGGAGGCTTTTGTTCACGGCCAGACACAGCTTCCTTTAAGAATTTTTTGCTCAGATATGTCAGGCAGCCCCAGTTCTAGGGCATCTGATGTACTCTGGCTTCCATAGGCACCCACACGCAAGTACATAAATAAACACATAATTAAAAATAAATCTTTAAAAAAAAGAATCTAAGCATTTTTTTAAAAAATTATTTATTTTCTTTTTATATATTTAAATGTTTTGTCTGTGCCCCACACATGTGTCTGTTGCCTGAGGAGGCCAGGAGAGGATGCTGGATCCCTTGGAACTGGAGTCGGGGATAGGGTTTCACTTTGTAGCTCTGTTTGTCCTAGAACTCATTTTGTAGACCAGGCTAGTCTCAAACTCACAAAGATCCAGAGATCCGTCTACCTCTGCCTCCCTAAGGTGTGTGCCACCACTGCCAGGCTAGAAAACAGTTTCTGATAACATGTGGGTCTTTGTAACTTCCCTCCTCCATGCCCATACTACAGAAGAAAAACCCTAGAGCCAGAGGTGGAAGATCACATTTGTAATTCCAGAATTTGGAAGACAGAGGCAGGCAGTGGGATTGTTAACTGTTCAAAACCAGCTTGGTCTGTGTAGTGAATTCCCGACCACTCAGAACTATGTAGTTAACATAGTGGGAGTCCGTGGGATTCTGTCTCATAAAGGATGAGCCAGGGTTTCTCTGTAGCTTTAGAGACTGTCCTGGAATTCACTTTGTAGACTAGGATGGCCTTGAACACACAGAGATCTGTCTGAAACCAGGGGGTTTCTGGGTATCCTTGGCTGTCCTAGAACTCATTCTATAGACCAGGCTGGTTTCAAACTCAGAGATCCATCTACCTCTGCCTCCAAAGTGCTGGGATTAAAGGCATGTGCCACCACCATCTGGCAAGATAAACATATTTAATAATCAAAGAAAGAAAAACATGTCATTCTAGTTGTCAACTTAAAAATGTGGCAGAAGGCACTGGAGAGATGGCTCAGTGGATAAAATGTTTGTTTCGATAGCATGAGGACCTGAGTTCAGGTCCCAGCACCCACATAAAAGCCAGGCACGGTTTTATATGTCTGTGACCCCAGTCGTTTGTGTGTGTGTGTGTGTGTGTGTGTGTGTAGGAAGGAGCTCAGTGGCTTGATTTGGTGAGATCTAGATTCAGTGAAGGACCCTGTCCTCCCCCTCCCCAAATTGGAGAGAGATAGCAAGAGTCTCAACCTTGATTGACCTCTGACCTTCACATACACAAATGCAGGTGTACCAGTGTGTGTGCACCGGACCACACATGTACACATAAACCCACATTGTACCAGAAGACAAACATGATAGGTCACCTACCTCTACAATCCTAGCTTGCATTCTGTTTTTTGTTATGTTTAATTTGAGATAGGGTTTCTCTGTGTACTCCTGGCTGTTCTAGAACTCACTCTGTAGACCAGGGTGGTGGCCTCAAACTTACAAAGATCCCCCCTGTCTCTGCCTCCCAAGTGCTGGGACTAAAGGTGTGTGCCACCAATGCCTGGCGGATAGAGAGTCACAAAAGCAAAAGAAAATGTGAAGAACATGGATTCAGGCTATGGCCTCTCCCATCACCTATCTATTCACCCAGTAAACATCCACTACGTCCTGCTCTTGCTCTTCAGTTGTCCTTTAAGGCTGGGCTTCACACTGTAGCCAGGCTGGCCTGGAAATTACTAAATAGATCAGGCTGGCCTCTGATTCCAACAATCCTCTTGCATCAGCCCCTCAAGCTGGGATTACAGGCATGGGTCACCATACCTGCCTTTACATGGGGTCCCTCTTAAGCCGTAACAGTTTAGTAAACAGTGAAACCAAAGGGAACAACAGGGAACAGATGTGCTTTAACAGAGACTTGGACTAGGTGTGCAAACACAATGGACGGAGGAAACAACCCAGTATACCTGAAAACATGGGAGCTTCACAGAGGTTCCCTCCAGTTTACAGCATTGATGATATTTAGACACTTGCCTGGAAACAAAGGAAAGAGGAACACTGGGCATTTGAGGCAAACAGGAAATATGGATAAATGTCATGAGAACTGATAATCATTAGGGGATAAGCAAGTCACGGCTGGGTGTTCAAAAAACCTGGTCTACAAGAGCTAGTTCCAGGACAGCTTCCAAAGTCACAGAGAAACCCTGTCTCGAAAAAACAAACAAACAAACAAACAAAATCCACAAAGAACAAAAGAAACAAATATAATGGAGAAAAAGAATAAAGGAAGTGATGTACAAATGTAACTAATTTTTAAAGTTTTATTGATTTTTATTTTATGTGCATTGGTGTTTTATCTGCATTTTTGTCTGTGTGAGGGTGTTGGATCCCCTGGAACTGTCACAGACAGTTGTAAGCTGTAGCGCCCGTGCTACGATCTGTTTCACGAATCGGGCGAAGGCCTAGAGATTGAAATAAAGGGACAAGACAGACAGCGGGTCATTGGTTCAATGGCAAAATCGGAACGCCGAATGCTGTTTATTGAGGGGAAGAAACAGGCTAAATACTGACTTACAGCACAGTGGAATAAATTGTGATGATAAATGAATAAATTGTGATAATTGTGACTAATATATAAATAGCACCTAGAGTGCAGAAGAAACCAAAGGTAAGCAGATGAGTTGCCACACAGGCGAAGGACTAGAAAATTCCTGTGAGAGACACACCCTACAGCAAATATCACAAAATGGTCATTAGTGATCAGGGAAGTAAAAATGGAAGTGATTAGATGCTGCTTGTATATGAAAAGTGGGAAATTAATAACTTTACATTGGAGAAGTGAAGGATTTCCTTATTAACTTTCCTTACTAACAAGTGACAATGCAATACTGCCTGTGATAAAGCACAGGTATGGTGTGTATGATGTGGCCTGTGACATGATGTGATGAGAAAGGTACCCCATTTCTGTGGCATCCTTCCCATCCTATAACTCAAGTTAGGAAGAAAATGTCAGGTTAAAAAAAAAGGCATTCTACAAAATACCTAATTAGTACTTTAAAAAATGTACAGTGTGTGTGTGTGTGTGTGTGTATGCACAAACCTGCCATAGACACAAGTGGAAGTCAGAGGACAACTTTCACGGAACCACGTAGGTTCCGGGGATCAAACTCAGATCATCAGGCTTGGTGGCAAGAGTGTTTCCCCATCGAGTCATCTTCATCTTGCCAGCCCCTAACTTGTACTCTTGAAGATAGACTTTCAATCATAGAAACAACAAAACTGAAGAATAGTAACAGACAAGAGGTAACGGAGGAGATGTGAGGACTAAATGAAAGACAGTGACTTGTTGGGATCCTGGAACAGACCACAGGAACCAGCAGATCCAAATACCGTCTGGAAGACTCATTAATAATGATAAGCTGCCAGAGCCAGAGTCACTGTGAGCCTGTACTGCTCATAACCACTTGTAACTCCATCTTCCTGTGTCAGACTTTAGAATCCTATGATTTCATGCATGAGCCACTATACTACACTGACGTAAAACAAAACGATTTAAGAAAAATCGTGTGTGTGTGCGCGCGTGCGTGCGTGCGTGTGTGTGTGGGGGGGGGGGTATGTGCAGGTGCCTTTGGAGTCCAGAAGAGAGCATTGACTCTTCCAGAGCTGGAATTACAGACAGCTGTGAGCCTGCCATGGGTGCTGGGAATCAAACTGAGGTCCTATGCAAAAGCAGCACTCTAACTACCAAGCCACTTCTACAGCCCTCCTTGCTCCCCTCCTTTTGTTTTTTGCTACAGTGTCTCACTATGTCAACTAGACTAGCTTCAGACCCATGGAAATCCTGCTGCCTCAGCCTCCTTTCATTCAGTCTTTGCAATCATCCTACACTAATATGACATCCACTTGATACATACATGAATCACCTGGGGACAGAAACAAGTGTGACATATTTGCACACTGTGATGCACATTGGTTGAGTGGACCCTCTGCTAGCATATGGATTACAATATGAGGTGGTGCCACAGTTATAATATGTTGCAGAATCAATAAAAGACCCAGAAATTGATATTGGGGTTCAAACTTCAAGCTGAAGATCAGAAAAGCAAAGTAGTGGGCTACTAGCTCTTACCACTACCTCAGGCTGAACGGGCTGATCCTGCTGTCTCTCCTCAGCGTGGCTAGAGAATCCTGAGACCGAATGTCCTCCCATCCTCAGTGTGGCTGGAGAATGAATGCCTGGTACTGAAAGCTTGCTGCTATCTTATATATCTCCCATGAGTTCCGAGATTAAAAGTGAGCTCTGATTCACTCTCCTTTAACCCAGGCTTGTCTTGGACTCAGAGATCCATCTGCCTTTGTCCTGATGGACAAAGGTGTATACCACCATCTCCTAGCTTGCTGCTGGGATTAAAGGTATGTGCCTAGCTTCTATGGCTCATGTCTGACTTTGCTTTCTGAATCCTCAGGCAGACTTTAATAAATCATAAATAATGTATCACCACAATAATAATTTCATAAAATCCCCAGGACCTTTAGAAAAGGGTTTAAATGTTTGAGTCAGTGTTTTGGGGAGTGGATGTGACCTAAGTGTGGAGAAAGAGCACACAGTGTAGACATTTCTTCTGAGTTAAGAGAAATGATATGCTAACATGTGAGGACATACAAGAAACCAACCAACCAACCAAGAACCTTCCCCCTTTTTTCTTCAAATATTGCAGTTTGCTTTATGCAGTGGTTTGAGTAGGTATGGCTCCCATAGCCTCCTGTATTTGAGTGCTTGGCCCAGAGGGAATGGTACTTTTAGGAGGTGTGGCCTTGTTGGAGGGGTGTGTCACTATGGAGTCAGGCTTTGAGGTTTTCAATGCTCAAGCTACCCTCAGTATGGCACATAGTCTCCTTCTGCTCTCTGGAGATCAAGACGTAGAACTCTCAGCTCCCTTTCCAGCACCAAGTCTGCCTGCATGCTGTCACACTTCTCACCATGACAGCAATGGACTAATGCTCTGAAAATCTAAGCCAGCCCTGACTAAATGTTTTCCTTTATAAGAGTTGCCATGGTCATGATGCCTTTTCACAGTAATAGAAACCCTAACCAAGACACTTTATATTATTGCGGTGCCAGGATTGAACCAAGAGTCCTGCTCAAACTAAGTAAGCACTTCCATTGCTCAGTACCTTCTAATTGATGGTTTTAAATAAGATGATGCTTATTTAGAAGTATTAGATTTGTAGCAGATGATGTGATGGTAGGACCAATCTCATCAGTGTGAGGGTCTTTTTCCTAGCATATCCATTGTCTCTGTGATTGTGCGTGCCAATTCACAGCATTCTTGCATCAAGACTTCCCCTGCAACATGAACATGCAGAAGGTCAAGGTAGGAGGATCTTGATTTTGTTGTTAACTTGGGATACCTTAGAGATGTCCTAGAACAAAAAATTCAAACAGGTTCTAACATGGTGATGCACACATGTGATCCCAGAGTTTGGCAGGGAGATGGTGGGAGGGTCACAAGTTCAAGGTCATCTTCAGCTACACAGGGAGTTTGGAAGCCAGTCTGAGCTATAGCAATTTAGTTTCAAAACAAACCAAACAAGCTTCGGGTAGTCATGCTCACTTTTAATTCCAGCACTGGAGAGGCAGAGGCCAGTGGATCTCTGTGAGTTCAAGGCCAGCCTGACCTACATAGGGAGTTCCAGGACCACCAGGGCTACATAGTGAGACCCTATCTGTCTCAGAAACAAAACAAAACAGAACCCCAAATAGTCATTAAAGTCTAAGTTCAAGACTTCAAGGAGCATGCAAGAAAAGATAACAATGACAAATTTAGGTGATTCCTGCTGGTGCTGCTTGTGGACTTTGCCTAATACTCTGATTACCATGAGGTTAGCACTGTTGCGGCCTGGCATTACGGTGGAAGAAACTTGGAACAGACACTGATTATCCAGGTCTTATAACTAGCCTGTGGTGGTGCTGGGACAGGGTCTAGACAGTAGACATCTATGTTAGGTAACCCGAAAGCCTCCTGGGACTGTTCCCTAGCCACAGGCTGTCCCCAGGATTATTTCCTGATACTGTCAAGTTTTTATAACCTTCTCCACATCCTGGGGGACCTCCGGGTGGTATTTCCTGGTCCTCTTCAGATCTGTGCTCTCATCAGCTGTCAGCCAAAGACTTAGTGAGGGCTGACGAGAGAGAGAGAGAGAGAGAGAGAGAGAGAGAGAGAGAGAGAGAGAGAGAGGAGGGTCAGAGTGCACCACTGACTGGTTGTCTGGACTGGAAAGTACTGGAAAGTTTCTGGCTCTGGCCTCAGGGTATGGGTGGAAAGTGACTGCACTAACTCCACCTTTCCTCCATTTATTAATTTACACTGAGTCTGTGGTGTAGATTAAAGCCTGGCTTTAAATCTTAGCGCCACTTCCTCATAGCTATATGCTCTTAGGCAAACAGCTTCAAGAATTCAAACCATGATTTTTCACCTATAAAGTGAGAATGAGAATAACCATGACTTTGGCTATACAGCAGGCCTTTGATCATTGACACATATGGGCAATTGATTTTCAGTTCTCAATGACTGAACAACTGTGAAACATTACTGATTCTCATCTTCTGGGGTTTTAGAATGGAACCCAGGACATTTTGTATGCTAGACAAGCGCTCCACCACTGAGATATGTCCCCAGCCATCTTTTATATAAGTTTTTTTATTGTTTTTGGGTTTTTGAGACAGGGTTTCTCTGTATAGCCTTGGCTGTCCTGGAACTTGCTCTGTTGACCAGGGCGGCTTCAAACTCATAGTGATCCACCTGCCTCTGCCTCCTGAATGCTGGGACTAAAGGCATGGCCACCACTGCTTATGTCATGTCTGCCTTTCATCTGTTCTCAGGGTTTTCTTAAAATGTCGGGGATGAAGTCAGGGTCTTGCTCATACTAGGACATCCACTCCCATCATACTGTCTGAAGCCTCGCCCCTCATGTGTGTATGTGTATAGTATATGTATACATGTGTGGTTTGTGCTGGTGCAGAGGGCTTGCACATGCAGAGGTCAGACTAGGACATCAGGTTTCCTGTTCTATTGCTTTGTCTTAGTCTACTGAGGTGGAGTTTCTCACTGAACCTGGAGTTAGGCTGGTGGCTAGCAAGTCACAGCAATCTTTTATGTTTCTGTCCTCCACA
Organism: Phodopus roborovskii; assembly: GCF_943737965.1. NCBI lineage: Eukaryota > Metazoa > Chordata > Mammalia > Rodentia > Cricetidae > Phodopus > Phodopus roborovskii. The sequence continues at coordinate 21,055,843 of NW_026126448.1, forward strand.
GTGCTAGGGTTAAAGGTACATGGGGATACTTGGCTTTCTTTCTTTTTATTTTATTAAATGTGAGACTTGGGATTTGAATGAAGTTCAATGGGGATTTGAACCCACTAAGCCATCTCTCTGTCTGTTCTGGATTTTTCTTTTCTTTTTCTCTCTCTCTCTCTCTCTCTCTTTCTCTCTCTCTCTCTCTCTCTCTCTCTCTCTCTCTCTCTCTCTCTCTCTCTCTCTCTCTTTGTAACCTCCCAGTGTCTGAACCTATCCCTGGAAAACATGAGGTTTAGCAAAGTCAGTAGTGTTTTCACACTTAGTGGTCATATCACACTCTTGTTTTTTGTAAGGTCTTTTTCTGGAAGGATTTCATATCCACAAGAAAGTGCACAAATTCAGGAGGTGATGGTGTACATTGCCTTTAATCACAGTGGAGGCAGAGGCAGGCAGATCTCTCTGAGTTCCAGAACAGCCTGGAACTGTTACACAGTTCTGTTACACAGAGAAACCCTGTCTCAAGCAAGCAAGCAAGCAAGCAAATAAGCAAACAAACCCCGCAAAAGGTGCATGAATCCTGAGTGCCTGGTGAGCTCCCACAGCAAACCTGCCTTTGGGGGAACCTTGGTAAAGACGACCCAACAAAGGAACAGGATACTACCAGAACTCGGATGCTCACTTAGAGCTCTTGAGCTGACCCCCCACTCCCACCTCATTTCCCATGCTTGTGTTGCTAGCCTAGCACAAGGCCTTGTCAACAGGTACAGAAAAGCCTTGTCAAGCTAAAATGAACCCCTCTAAGATTACCTTGACTTTCTTGGCCTTAATTAACCCTTCTGCAAAACAGGGCAGCACTTCAATTTAAATTTTAAAAAATTCTCAGTCTGTCAGGTGGTGGTAGCACACACCTTTGACCTCAGAACTTGGGGAGACAGAGGCAGGTGGATCTCTGAGATCAAGGCCAGCCTGGTCTACAGAGCGAGTTCCAGGACAGCCATGGCTACACAGAGAAACCCTGTCTCAAAAAGCCAAAAGAGAAAAATCTCAATCTGGGCTCAGTGGTAGAGCAAGTGCTTAACTTGCATAGGCAGGGTTCTGTGTTCAAATCCTACTACTTAGGATAAAAAGATTTCCATTGAGTTCATCATATATACATAATTTCTTGAGCTTTCCAAATTCCAATCATCACCAATCATTCAAATATCAGCTTCAGCTGTGTGTGGTGGTACCCAGTAACCCCACTTGAGAGGCAGAGGCAGGAGGATTGCCAAAATTAGAAGCCAGGCTGGGCTACACAGCAAGACCATGTCTTACAAAACAGAGAACAGGCCATTTTTGGAAGCTGTGTTCTGTCTGCAGGTAATAGAAATTCTTCTTTACTTTTTAAACCAATCAAACAAATAGACCAAAACAATGGCGAGCTTCTTGCTTTTTTTGTTGTTCACTACCGCTTTGGGGGGTTGAACTGTGCCCTTTCAAAAGAAGCTGAAGTCTTCCCCTTGCTCATCTTAAGTGCCTGTGAATGTGGTCTTATTTAGATGAGGGGCTTTTTTTTTTTTTTTTTTTTTTTTTTTTTTTTGGTCTCTTTGAAACAGGATCTTCCTATGTAGCTCAGCCTGTCCTGGAACTCACTTTGTTACACAAGCTGACCTGGAGTTGAATTTCCTCTTTCATTAGTCTCCCAGGTGCTGGCAGTCATGGGTGGGAGCCATTGCTCGTGGCTTAGCTGGAATTTTGAAGTTGATCAAGCTAAGATAAAGTCATTAAGGACCAACTCCTAATTCAATTTGACTGGAGTCCTTGTAAAAGGGAACATTTGAATCTAGAGACAGAGACAGGAAGGTTGGAGTTAGCTGCCACAGTCAAGGGAAGCCAACACACTGCCAGCAAAGCACCAACCAGTAGGTGGGATGCAGTAATAACAGATTTGTGCTCACTCAGTCCGTAGCACAAACCCAGCCTAGCGAACATGTCAGGTTTCCAGCCCACATTTATTTATTTATTTAGCTTGTTTTGTGGCGCCGGGCATTGAAATCAAGGCTTTACAAACGTAGGCAAACACTCTGCCTCTGAACCACAGTCCCTCCCCTTTCATTCTAAGCATTTCACATAATTCACATAGATCACTTAGCCATCATGCTATCCGTTTGTTATAGTTACTTATCTCCACGTTACAGTTGAGAAAGCTGTGAAATAGAGATGCTAAGTTGCTCAAGCACGTGGTGATGAGAAAATACTTTGTAGATAGTACAGTATTTCGTTAGTGTTGGACTGTACTTTTTTTTTTTTTCCATCTGGGTCTCGGCTTCCTCTTCTTACATGATACTTCCTTCCCTCGGCGACAGGGGCCGCTGCACTGCGCGGGCGCTGACAGGTCTCTCTAGCCCGCTGCGCCGGCTGCTCGTTGGTGCCTATAAATGGCTGCGCTGTGCTCAGCGAGGCATCAGTCCGCTGCCGCGGGACCTGTGACTGTGTTTGGGTTGGAGCTGGAGCTGATCGTGAAGGAGCTGCCGCTCGGCCGGGGTGCACCACAGCACTGCACCGGGGTCACAAGGAGGGGTGTGTTGCTGCTGGCTCACTGCGAGCCGCCTCCAGCCTGCGCCGAGTCGCCTTCCCGCCAGGCCGCCTGCCTGCCTCCGTCTTCCGCCTCCCTCCATTTCCCCGGAATCTCAACCCGGCGCGCCTGGACCCTGGCTCTCCTCTGGGTGGGAAAGACCCAGTCTTTTTCCGGCTTTACTCCTTTCTCTCAGGCTGGCCTTCAAGCCCTCTCTCTCCTTTTCCTGCAGTGGGTCTCACCCTTTTCGGCCCCTTCTAGCGCAGGTTCCGTATCCCTTCCTTTTAGCCGAGTTCCAGCACCCCGGTGATTTTCCTTAGCCAAAGGTCCCATCCTTCCTCCCTCCTTTCCCTTGCCGGTGCCCTCTTTCTTTAGGACGCAGTTTCCCCGATTGCCTTCTCCCAGCCTGGAGTTCTAGATCCTCCCTAGTTCCTCCAAGGTACTTGTCCCCTTTTTCCGGTTTGGACTTTCAGATTGTGAGTCTCTGGAAAACCAAAATACCTCTTTAAAACATGAACTTTTCCTAGAGACTGCTGCAGTCTCAACCCACCTGCAGACTCCTTACTACCTATGTACCAGGTCTTACACTCACTTCCCTAAGGGCTGAGGCCTCGCAGGCTGAGGGAGCAGCGTGATGCTTCGGTCGGCTAGCATCTGGGGACTTTCTCCGCCTCGGATCTTCCCCTCCTTGCTGGTGGCGATTGCCTTGGTGGGACTGTTACCTGTTCTCAGGAGCCATGGCCTCCAGCCCAGCCCTACTGCCAGCACCATCAGGGGTTCTGAACCACCAAGGGAACGCTCAATTGGGGATGTCACCACTGCCCCATCAGAGCCTCTCCACCACCCAGAGGACCGCAATTTGACCAATCTATACGTTGAACATGGCATTAAGACATTTCGAAAGGCCTTTCCAGTCCTGGACATTGACTACTTACACGTGCGCACACCCTTCGAGATCTCCCTCTGGATCCTACTGGCCTGCCTCATGAAGATAGGTAAGTCTGAGGTGTGTGATGGTGTTGCTGCCGCCGCAGCCACCAGTTTCGTGAGCTTCTTGCCCCATTTCTTAGCAGATTTTTTTTTTTTTTTTAAGTGTTTAGTTCTTAAACTCCAACTCTGGCCTGTGTGATCTGGGACCTTTCGAGATTAGAGCTGGCATTATGTTGGGGGGAGGGACCAAAGGAGTGCACAGGACTTGAGAATGGGATACCTCTGTTACTAGGTAGTTTCAGTAAAGCTTCCAAGGCTTGGCAGGTCTGCTATGGCTTGGATCAGACCTAGAGAGGAGTTGGGTGTTGAGCTATGTGTAAGACAGGAGGACCTTTTAGCAAGTGGCACTTTCTGTCCTGTCAACAGGAATCAGTGCAATTTATTACCCTCTTCACGAGAGGGTGTTTCAGGACTTGGCCTGTCTAGGGATTTTGCATATAGTAAGGGACTGGGTATAGGAGACTGAGGAGTATGGTAGAACATCACCAGTCTCCTTTCCCCTCTTCATCCCTACGCTAGTATCTGTCAGTTTTTGCCTGCCAAGGCTGGTCAGATGCCCCTGAGTCAGGTTCCAGACCAGAAATGCCAACGGTTATCCAGTTCATGGGCATTTCTAAAGGCCGTTTTTGGGGTGGCAGGAAAGTGGAGGAAGATGAGATATTGACTCCTCGTTGAAGGAGAAGAGATAGTGAAGAGCTAGGTCTAAAGAGATTTCAAAGTATTCTTTTTGGAAGAAGGGCATGGAAAGGTGTTCCCTCCCCAGCCTGAGCACCCTATCCTGCTGGGTGATTGACGGAGTTCTCTAGAGGCCACATAGCCCAGAAGTCCCTGGAGGGAGTGTCTAGGGGGCTCTGCAAGCTGCCTTAAGTTTTTCAGTCCACTTTAAGCTAACTGTGCAAGGTGCAAGGTACTGGGACTCTGCGCCCCTCTTTGCTTGAGATTTGGGTTTTGAGGAGTTAGAGACTGAGCAGGGAGCTTTGAAGATCTCCCAAGGACACCCCTGCCACTGGTCCCTGAGGCTGGCCCTGGGGATGCTGCAGGAGCTAACTGATGCCTCTGTTTTGGTAGATTCAGGAGCTGGCTTCCCAGGGCAGGGCTTTGGTGCTGAGACATTATGGTGGCTGCAGAGTTTGGCAATGGAGCTGGACCATCAGCACCTATACCCTGATGGCAGCCAGCTTCCTGGAAAAAATCAAGGACTGAGCAAGGGGAACCCTGTGTCCGGATTCTCACATAAATGTATGACCTTGAGCAGCCGATCCTTTCCTGAAGGTCTTTGTCTCTTGTGAACTAAGAATCTGAATTGCTGTTTGACTGTATTGATTGAGTCATGAAACCTTGTGTCTGCATTTGTTGTAAGAACCTGAAGTGACCATGATATGTCATTTGTCTGTTGGAAGAGACTTCATAAGTGCTGTCTGTACATTAACACCTCCCTTCTGCCCCCTCATGTCCCAGTATCGGGAGTTGGCACACACAGTGCAGATCTGTGTCTGCTGGTGATATGACCAAAAAGACCTCACTCTGGAAACTTTTTTTCCCTGCATACCTGATATGATAGCTCTTGTCCTAAAGGACACCAACTGGGCCTGACCTGAAGTGTGTCAATATGGAGCGTGGGGCCTGAGACCCTGGGTGGGACAGCAGGGACGGTGCTGGCCAGAGTTTCAGTCAGGAAACTGAGTTCTCTCTCATCTCTCGTCCCTCGTGACCTTGACCAATCATGCCTCGGGAGCCAGCTGACTCTTGTGATCCTTTCCAGATCTGACACTTCTGTTGTTGCTCTGATTCTGGAGACCCTGGGAAAGCTCCCCAACCTTGGACCTCAGTTTTCCTGTCATAAAATGGGAAGCTGAGTATGACGCCCCTTTGCAATCCCAAAGGTCTGTGTATCTGGCTTGGAAAGGCGCTTCTCTTCTCCTCACAACAGGAGCCTCTTTCGGCCCCTGGCCATTCTGGGGCCAAAGCGTAGAGGGGAACGTGGATGACAGATGTGAAGGGTCGGTCCTGTTCCGATGGCAACAGTGAAACCCCATTTTCCACCTTCACAGTGCTTGCAGTGGAGAATGCACCCACCATCTGGTGGTTTACATCCTCTGACCCTCAGTTTCTTTATCCTGAAGTGGGAAGTACAGGATGGAGTGCTGTGATGATGATGTAAACTAATGCATGTACAGTTGACTTTATATATATATATATATATGGAGTGCTTGGTGAGCAGCCACTGCCACTGTTAGTGTTTTAGCCACCTAAGGCAAAAGCGCCCCTACTTCCTAGATCCTCTGAGACTGGAGCACAGTATCTCTCATCCCTGTCCTGCCACCTGGTCCTGCTGGTCCTGGTCCTTCCTTAAGGTTACAGGGATTTGGACATGTCATCTGACTTTCTCTCTCCCTCTCTCTCTCAGCCCTGGGTAGCTCTGGCTGTCCTGTTCTTTCTCTTGAACTGCCCCCTTGAGCTGGTTGTGGGAAGAGGGGAGATGGAGCCTTGGCAACAGGCTGGAGGGTGAAGCAGTGATCTCTGTACCGGCTGCTTCCAAGGGCTAGAGGATTTCCTTCAGGGTCTTGCCTGTTTTCGTTATCCCAGAGTCCGCCTCCTGTCATCTGTGGCAGCTCCTTGCCATGCAAGGCATCCCTCTTTGAAGAACAGAAAGTGCAGTGTACAGTCTTCGTTCCCATCCTAGTTGTGTCCCAGAGCCCAAAGGAGAACCTTGTGGAGACTGACCTGGGAGAGACAGGGTAAGAGTTAATGTTCTAGAGTAATTGATGCCTCTGGGCCTGGGGAGGTGACCTCAGGACAAGCACTTCCCTGCTCTGGACCCTATTTTGATCTCTATAGTACCCAAGTCCTTTTCTTGGTAGGAGGAGGGTTAGTGGTTTCAAGAGGGACTGAAATTATTGGGAGAAGCAGAACTGGGTATGAAACTTAGTTGACAGAATGCTTGCCTGTCATGTCCGAGGTCCTGGGTTCGATTCTTAGCACTAAACAAGCAAGTGTGATGGTAACACAGTGTAATCTCAGCACTGGGGAGTAGAGGCAGGAAGATCAGAAGTTCAAGGCCATCCTCAGTTACGAAGTGAGTTTGAAGCCAGCCAGATACACAAGACCCCATCTCAAATAAGTAAATAATAAATAAATGTATGAATACATGAATAATTGAGCAAACTGTCCTGAAACCTTTGGGGGTAGGACCATTCTCCTCCCTCGCCCGCCCCATATACTGTGGTTTGGCTCTTGCATGAGTTCTGCTTTGTCCCAATTCACCTGACTCTCAGGCAGTGTTTGTTCCCAGGGAGAAGCTCTCTGTAGCCCAGCTCACTGCTGGCAGCACCCCCTGTTGTTTGCCCATATTCCTGACCTGGACACCTGCCAGAGGCCCAGACGCCTATAAAGCAGGTATTCATCTTGTCCCCAGATCAGGGACAAAAGAAGCCTTTTTTTGTCCCTTTACATCTCATGATGTTTTGGTTTTGGTCTTTGCAAGCTATATGCTGCCATTTCCTTCTCTAGAACGAGTTTGTGAAGAGACTTAGGGAGTTATTATTGAACACTTTGCATAAGCAGACGTGAGCCTGGAGTCCTGGAAAGGTGGGACCTGGACCTACCTCTTCTACTTCTCGAAAGGAGAGAAGAAACAGCTTGACAGCTTGAAGGTCACCTTGAAGCTGTCTCAACCCCATGGGACTCTACCAAGAAAAGGATGACATTTCTGTCTTGGGAAAAACAGCTGCCTGACTGGGATGGTGTGAGGGAGTCAGCTGGCGCCTGGGCAAAAAGGCCTCAGGTAGTTGTTCTCAGGTGTGCTGAGCACTTGGAGGGCCTGGGCTGGTCACGTGGTCTGGATTTCATTCAGCTTCCGGCCCCAGGTTCACCTTTCCTCTAACCCGCAGCCAGTCTGGTCCCACACATGAGCTGGCCTCTAAGGAAAGCCCTGGTAGACGCCTTGCTTTGCTCTCTGCCCTTGAGGCTGCCTTTTGCTACAGTCTCTGGACTTGAGGCAACAATGTCTCCCCTTCTGAGTCTGAGGCAGAGATTGATTTGGGGGGTGCCCGGCTCACCGTGGTGTCTTTTAGAGCTTATTAGAGCATGTTAGTCAGCTTTGCTACTGTGCCAAAAATACTGTATATACTCGTTTTATAAGAAGAGAAGGTTTATTTTGGTTCACAGTTTGGGGGTCTCACAGATTAGTTGGCCCATTGTTAGCCTATAGATGAGGTGACACTTGACAGCAGGAATGTGTAGTGGGTCAGAATGGCCTCCTTCATGGCTAGGAAACCAAAGAGAGCAAGAAGGAAGATGAGATTTTATCATCCCTTCAAGGACATGCCGTGAACCCGAAAGACCTATTAGGCCTCTTTTCTTAAATTCCCACAACTCCCCAAAAGTACAACCCTGGGCCTTTGGGGAATATTCTAGATCCAAGGTCGTCTTCCTAGCCCATTCCAGCCTGCTCTTCACTCTCCTGACCCTCTCCCCATACTGTTTTCTTTCAGTTTTGGCATTATGCCTAGCCTGCCTGTGACACGGCTTCTGTTGTTGGGGTGTGTGGTCTAATAATAATTACCATTTATCAAGTATGGACAGACAGTGTAGGGACTTTGTAAAAGTAATCTTATTAATTCCCACTGAAGTCTTAATAGATAAAGGGCCCCCTCTGTTCTTCAGATGAGGGAACAGTCATACTGAATTGCTGTTTATTTTCTGTTGGTGTCTTGGCATAGCCTCCTGGAGGGGTGCAGCGCGTGGACTGCCTCTCTCCTCGCCCCAGCTGATGCATTAGGCCCTGTGTGGAGTGGTGCCCCGCCCCACTGCACCTGCGTTCCCCTAGGACTCCATCCCAGGCGGGTCATGCCCACCGTGGGACCCTCTTCCTATCTGAGGGGGCTGGAGTGCTTTGTGCCTGGTGATAGGCCTGTGTGAGTGCACACAGATCCTGCACTGAACCTGATCCTTGTTCTCCCGTAGTGATCCACCTGTCTCCTCTGACAGAGCTTGCTTCTCTCCTGTTGGTCAAGAGTGTGGCAATTGAAAGGGGATTTTCTTTAGTCAGAAGGGGTGGCTAGCCTTGTGACTGTGACCTCCTGCCCTGAGGAAGAATGTGCCAGGCTGCTCTTGGTTGCCCTCAGGGCCCAGTGCACCCTGTGATGGGAGCAGGTGGTAGGTTTCTGTAGCTCCGGTAGTTGTTAGTGCTGGATTTCTGTCTAAAGCACTTGCATATACAATTTGTCTTTTATGGCTGAGGAAACTTGAGTCTGGAGGTTTGGGACCTGCCTGAGGTAGGGGAAAGAACACAATGTCTGGACTGCTGGCCCAAGGTTCTGTCTTCTTTCCTGCCTGGCCAGCAAGCTGGAATCTTTTTTTTCCCCAAATAAACAGGGTTTCACTATGTAGTCCTGGCTGGCTTCACAGAGCTCTGCCTGCTAAAGGTGCAGGGTTAAACTGCTGGGGCTAAAGATGTGCACCACCATACCCAGCCGCACTGAATGTTAGTAAGTTCCAGCCCAGACTGGTGGCACAGGCCTTTAGCTCCAGCTCTTGGGAGGAAGGCAGAAACAGGCAGAACTCTGAGGTCAAGGCCAGATTACCCTACGTAGTGAATTCCAGGACAGCTAGACCTTGTGTCCAAAATTAAAAAAAAAAAATCCAAAGTGGCTTTTGGAGAGAAAGTGACCGGGTGTATTCACATAGGTAACCTAATGGTTGTTAGGAGGGGTAGTGTGCCCCCTTGGGAAAGGAGGGCTGTAGGAGCTGGGTGTCCAGCGCTCTGGCCACTCAGCAAGGCTTCCCCACCCTCCCATGTACCTGTGTTGCCGTGAAGTGTGCCACTGAAGTCACACTGTGCTTGCCACCCTCACCTTCCTCATCTGCAGAGCAGCAAACCTTTGAGATGAGAGAGGGTGTTCTTTTTCTTGGCGTGTGGGAGGCCCTCCCACCCCCACCAAAGGGAGAGGAGGAGGAGAGTGAAAATCCAATGGGAAACTTGCTAGAAGTGGGTAGGAGTTCAAGAGATCTGACCTGGGATCAGTCTTGCTTTTGGTGTGGGGATTGAACCAGGGGCCTTGTGCAGTCACACTCCTCCCCCGGCTCTGGTCTTTGCTGACCTGACCCTGTGACTGAGGTAAAGCGCAATCTCTGAGCCCACTTCCTGATTTGTGATACATTTGTTAAATGGTTGTTAATCGCATTAGCCATCATCTTTTAGCTGCTTCTTATTAAACTCATAGTTTAAAGACTGCTGGGTACTTGCACAGTTAAAAAAAAAAAAAAAATATTGGGGTTGAAGCCTAGCTCCGGCCAACTTTGGAGTCTATGTTTTTTAGTGTTCAGAAATTTCGTTTTCCCCATAATCATGAACTGGAGGGTTGAAAGTCTTGGCTTTTCTTTCTGGCTAATTGTTTTTAAAAGGGTCTAGGGAAACTGTGACCAAGGTCCACAATGAAGAACTTGTCCATCTCAGGGGTGGTGGCATTCACACACACCCTGGGATGACAGGGACCTGGAGCTAGGGGCCCCAGCTGTCTTCTGGGAGCAGCAGCCTGTACACAGCCCGCAGCTGGGCTCCTTCCCCTCCCCTCCCTGTTACCCCCACCTGCTTTTCTTGTAATGCAGGCAGAGAAGTCTCGCTCAGCACAGGCAGGGCCTGGGTTATTCCTGAGTCATCCATCCCTTGCTCGCTTGCCCTGTGGGCTCCTTCTGCATCTCTCACTCCCTCTGCAAATGTCTGAGTCAGACGAGTCTCCCCAAGGTTGTCTGCACACACCGCACTGGGCCAAACCGTCTCTTTAGATGCCAATAAACATCAACTGATACTTTAGGCAGCCCGTGATTATATGTGGGTATTTTTAATCTTACGGGCTAATCTAATTTTAACTGGATAAGTTTTGGCTTGGCCTGGATTGGTGGGCTGCCCCTGTTCTTGGAATCATGCTGATTTCGGTTCCTTCCCCCTAAAGCTCATCCAACACATAGAACTGGTTTTGGTGTTTACTGGTCCAGTCTAAGCCCTGAATCTAATACTGTTTGTCAGAAGTCAGGAGTCCCCAGACTTTGGATTACCCCAGTACTTCCCAGAAATACATGTCCTCTGGTGCTCTGACTGAGGGCTAGGGTGAGGAGTTCTGTTCCTTCCCAGACCTGTGTGTGTGTGTGTGTGTGTGGGGGGGGGACTTACCTCTCAATCAGAGTGGCTCATCTATAATGAGAGGAGTTTGTCTGAGACCAGCTCCCTGAAGGAGGAGGGATGACATCACAGTTTTCTGTGAGACAGCCCAGAAGTTCACCTAAACAGTCAGTGGCTAACACCACTTGCATAGCCCTTACCCAATGTCGGGTAAAGCTTGAGGAGGCCGGCTTTCGTGCTGGCCAGCCTGAAGAAAGACAAGAGGCACACCAGTGGTAGTCTGCTTGCAGGCTTTTAGCTCCTGGTCCTCCAGGCACTGGTAGGCACTTCCAGTCTGTTCAGGCCTGGACGAGACGAGACAAGATGTAACAAGGAGTGGATGTTTCTGAGGGCTGGGTAGACTCCTGGCAGAGGGCAAGGTGAGAGGGAGTAGGCAGTCCCTGAGGGCTGCTGTAGTGGAGGAGGCTTTCCAAAAAGAGGAGGTGGAACCTGAGCGGAGTCTTGGAGGGAACGGGAGTAGAGCAACATGCTGTACTTAGAAGCCATGAGCGCGAGCATGGGAGTCCCTTGAAGATAGGACCTGTGTGCTAGCTTTCCTCTCCCATTTAACTCTCTCTTCTTTTTCTTTCTTTCTTCCTCTGTTATGGTGCCAGCAAAAGGCAGAAAGCCGGCTTGACAGATTTTAAATGAGCTATGTGTACCACTTTGTGCATTCACTTTCTTAATTGTTTCTGGCACACAGAAAGGGCTCTGTAAATATTGGGGGAATGAATGAATGAATGAATGAATGAATGAGCACATGGCTGACTTCCATGTGGAGATAAGGTCCATACAGACATTGGGGTACACTAGAAACCAGGTTGCTCAGAGAGGAGGGAGAAAAGGAGTCCGGTGGCTTTTTGGTGGCTGCTGAATGGTAGGCCAGATGGTTAACTGAAAGTGGCACTTACTGAGCGATGCTTTAGTGTCAGTTGGCGTCTTAGTGACACTGTGGTCTGCAAGGGCATCTACTCTGGGCTGGGTGGGATGTCTCTGGGAGGAGCTGGGTCTGTTTGGCCTGCCCTCTATGTGTGTGAGGAAAAGTGAGCTACCAGAGCCTCCACGGGGAGCTCTGAGAGCTCTAATTGAATTAGGCTTTCCTGAGAAGATTCCTCAAGCCATAAACTGCACTATGACTAAATTAATGAGACCAGTGGCCATAAACCACATAAGAAGGCATGTTGTTAATTTATAGTCATACCTGGACAGGTTTAGTTATGGCTCTTATTTGTATGTGGATTGGGTGTGGACTGGGGCCAGAATCTTTCTTTTGCGGCAGATTTATTTTTATACAAATAAAATAAGAACATCCCAGGAGGTGATAAAATAAGGAGTGAAAGTCTCCCTGCTTAGCCCCTGACCACTCATTCACTCTCCCAGGGGTTGCTGCCATCAGCTCTGCTGTGCACCTTTTGCAGAAATTCCCCATGAATATGTGAGCCTGTGTGCATCTAGGGCAAATTTAGTTTTCATGAAGCTGCTTTGTGGCTCTACACTGTGATCTGGGAGTTGACCCCTAGAGCTAACTCTGCCTCTTTTTTACAAAAGTGGTTTTGCTTTCTTGGACTTTCAGTTCTCTTTGTTTCACTATAAAAATGCTCTGCTGGGGCTTCCTCCCTTCCTCCCTCCCTTCCTCCTCCCTCCCTCCCTCCTTTCTCCTTCCCGTCCTTCCTTCTTTCTTCCTTTCTTTTTCTTTTTATTTGAGGCAGGGTTTCTCTGTGTAGCTTTGGAGCCTGTCCTGGAACTTGATGTAGACCAGGCTGGCCTTGAACTCACAGAGATCCACCTGCCTCTGCCTCCCTAGTGCTGGGATTATAGGTGTGTGCCACCACTGCCTGGTGGCATCTGTTAGGGCTTTCTAATTGGAAGGAACCCCTGCTTGGTTGAGGCCTAAGCAGACTGAAACACTGGGTAGTGAAAGTCTACAAGGTTCATCCTTTGTGGATGGGTCAGGGTTCCCATAGATCCCCGGCTTCAAAGCACACAATTCTCATGGATTGGTTTACGGTCATTTCTGATTCTGAGATTAAGGACATGGGTCTATAGGAGAAGTATAGCACTGTATAAAGGAGGAGGCACAGGCAGGGAATTGTATGGTCCAGGTTGATGCTGGAATCCAAGAGGAGATGAGAGAAAGAAGCTTCTGGAAGGAGCTTGTCTGGAGAGGTGACCAGGGCACAGCCTCTCAAACTGTGAGGTCGTACAAGCAGCTGAATATGGTCATGAAGCTTGGTAAATTTGGTAACAGTGAGTCTCCAAACGTAACACCAAAAATTAATTCAAAGTCGAACGTGTGACCAGCCCAGATGTCGCCCCGGTGTTCCTCTGAGCCGCTCTGTGCATCTTCACAAAAGCCCTGCTCTGGTTCTGAGTGTACAACATGCTCCATTCTGCAGTATGTGTGCAGGCCTGCCATGAGAGTCATCAGACACTGCCTGGAACATCTTGGCTCCAGTTCTAGACTATTATGTCATTAATTGTGGCCGTGGTGGGTTTTCTTGTGTTTTGAGACAGGGTCCTCATGTATACCAGGTTGTTTACAAACTTATTCACCGTGTATCTGAAGATGACCTTGAACTTCTGATCCTCCTGTTTCTGCCACCCATAAGTGAAAGGGTTAAAACATGCGCCACACCACAGCTGGCTTATGAGGTGCTGGAGATGAAACCCAGGGCTTTTCTGCATGCCAGACATAGCAGTTATTTTTCTATGGCTGTGATAAAACACCATGATCAAAAATGACTTATAGAGGAGGCTGGAGTTCAGTTCCCTCACCCTGATGGTACCTCACTGTATCTATAACTGTATCCCATGTGATCAATACCTTCCTCATATACATAACATACATAAACAATGACTTATACAAGAAAGTTTGGCTCCTGGCTCCAGAGGGAAGAATCCATAATGGCAGGGGAAGCAGGTGGCTACAACAGGAGGTTGAAAGGTCACATGTTCAGCCACACATAGGAAGCAGAGAAAACAGTACCGCCCTAGCTGTCCTGGAACTCACTCTGTAGACCACACAAACTCAGAGATCTGCTTGCCTCTGCCTCCCAGTACTGGGATCAGTACAGGCTAGGCTATGAACTCCTTTTTAAGAGATTTATTTATTTATTATGTGTACAGTGTTCTGTCTGTATGTATGCTCGCACACCAGAAGATGGCACCAGGTCTCATTACAGATGGTTGTGAGCCACCATGTGGGTGCTGGGAATTGAATTCAGGACCTCTGGAAGAGCAGCCAGTGCTCTTAACCTCTGAGCCATCTCTCCAGCCCTTCTGTTTATTTTGTTTTTGTTTTTCCTGACAGTTTCTCTGAGTAACAGCCTTGGCTGTAGTGGAACTTGCTCTGTAGGCCAGATTGGTCTTAAACTCATAGAGACCCACCTACCTATGCCTCCTGAGTGCTGGGATTAAAGTTGTGTGCCATTACTGCCAGCCAGAAAATTTTATTTTTATCTTGTTATTTATGTGTATGTCTGGGAGTATATGTCACCTATATGTGGGTGTCTTGTCTGCAGAGGTCAGAAAAGGGGTCAGATCCCCTGGACTGTGAGTTACAGGCAGTCACGAGTACCTAATGTGGGTGCTGAGAGCTGAACTCTGGTCCTGGAAGAAGAGCAATGCTTAAAGCTGCTGAGCTGGCTCTCTAGCCCAGCTCCCATTATTTATTTGTTTGTTTGTTCATCCATTCACTCATTTATTTGTTTGAGTAGTGTCTGGCTGTGTACCCCTGGCTGACTTGACACTTACCATGTAGTCCAGGCTGGCTTTGCATTGGTAGCAGTCCTCCTGCCTCAGCTCTTTAGTGTTGAGATTAGAGATGTTACCATACTCTGCTAATCATGGTATTTTTACTATACATAAAAATTTCCTGTTCTCATACAAACATAATGGCTTAATTATGGGAAACAAAGACTTAATATTTCCCTACTATCATTCCTCAGCATATAAAGTAGCAAATTAATACATTTTTGGATTGCATTGTGGTAAACTATTTGATTTTGAAATTGCTGTTTGAGTTGTTGATTTGAATTTCATTAAAAAAAAAAGATAGTTTAGTGAATTTTGGCTAGGGATTAGGACAGAATTTCCAACAATTGCTGAAATGGCCCTAGACAGCGGGTTATCTGTCATTTCAGGTCACACACAAACATTTGTTTATTTTAAAAAACAATTAAAAACCACAGTTGTCCATTTGCATGTGGGTGCCTGTGTATGGTTGCACACAAAGGACAACTGACAAGAATCTGCCTTCTTCCTCCATCATGTGGGTCCCAGGGATGGAGGTCAGGCTGTCAGGCTGGGAGACACGTGCCTCCACCCACTGAGCCATCCTCACCCCGAGGTGGACTTGGACTCATGAACGCCTTGCCTCTGCCTCTTCAGCACATCCCTCCTTCTGGCATGTGCCACCACAGCTGGTGACACTGTATATTTATGCATAGCAGCAGCCTTAGCATTGGTGATAGCAAAATTAAAGTATTGATCAACGCAGAAAAACACTGAAGATGCTCTGCATCCCGCAGAATCAAATATTCAGTCAGAATTTAATTCTTTATATACATAATCACCAGCTATCTCATTAGTATGTAAATTTGCTTTTATCTTTAATAAATAGTAAAATTGCATGTAAAATACTAAGCAAGTGTCTTCAACTTGTTTTTATTCCATGCGTGAGTGTTCTGTCTGCTGTTTATGCACCGCTTGTGAGCCTGGTGCCCTTGGAGGCCAGATAATGACACTGATCCTATGGGACTGGAGCTGCAGATGGCGTGAGCTGCCGTGTAGGTGCTGGGTCCGTGTAGGTGCTGGGGATCGAACCCAGGTCCTCTGAAAGAGAGGCCTGTGCTCTTAACTGCTGAGCCATCTTTCCAGCCCTCTTAAAATAAATTTCTTTATGATTTATTATCAGTAAATGTTTTGCTTTGTATGACTTTTATACATTTATTTATTTATTAGCATTTTATTTATTGTGTAAACAACATTCTGCCTCCATGTATGATCACAGGGCAGAAGGTGGCACCAGATCTCATTACGGATGGCTATGAGCCACCATGTGGTTGCTGGGAATTGAACTCAGGACCTCTGGAAGAGCAGCCAGTGCTCTTAACCTCTGAGCCATCTCTCCAACCTCCGACTTTTATATATTTATATACTCAAGTTTACATAAAAAATTCTTCAGCCAAGGAGTTACAATGGGAAGAGTTTCTTTTCTTTTTACTAATTAAATTTTTTTCATTTATTTTACAACCTGATTGCAGTTTCCCTCCCCTCCTCTCCTCCTGTCCCCTCCCTCCCCTCCCTCCACTGCCTGCCCTCTCCTCCCCTCCCCACCCCTCCTGTTTCTGTTCAGAAAGGGGCAGGCTTCCCATGGGTGTCATAGCACAGCACAGCACAGCACAGCACAGCACAGCACAGCACAGCAGGGTGAGGTAGGACAGTGGCCCTCCCTTTGTACATAGGCTGGGGAAGGCAACCAAGTATGAAGAGTAGATCCTCCAAAGCCACCCTAAGCATTAGGGACAGGCCCTGACCCACTGTTGGGAGAAAATAGATCAAGCTATACAACTGTCACACATATGTAGAGGGCCTAGGTTGGTCCTGGTGGGAAAAGTTTAAGAAGCCCTGCTCTTGGGGAGAAAGAAACATTCTTTAGAAGTTGTGGTGAAGGGAGTCTAGTCTGGGTAGAAGAATGGACAGAATCTGCTGTCCTGGGACCATCTCTGTAGACCAGGCTGGCCTCGAACTCACAGAGATCCATCTGCCTCCTGAGTGCTGGGACTAAAGGTGTGCACCACCATACCTTGCTGTTTTATACTTGGACTGTCATGGGGAGGAGGCCAGTAGTGGCCACAGATTGTAAAGATTACGTCTTGTGCTATGGGGAATTTAAAAGGGTAAAGTCTGAAGGACGGCTTGCCTGGGCACTGTGGTACCTGACCCCGAGATAAGTGGAATCTGGAACCTCTTCAGTGCAAGAAGAATGAGCCGTGTCAGGAGTAGGCTGTACCCTGAAGGGAGAGAAGGGAGGGCGGCTGCTTAAGTAGAAAAAGCCTTTCTGCCGTGGGAAACAAAGTGATACAGCAGGCTTCTCTTACACTGGGTCCTTGCAGGCCAGGTCGCCATGGTGAGCCCCGCTCACACCTTAGGTGTGACTCAGTCCTCTCACTATTTTTCCTAAAATGCTTGGGGCCCAAACACACATCTCAGACCCTGTAAAGGGAAGCAACCACCATGGAGACAGACTGAAGGGAGAGAGCCCCAGAAGGTGGTAGTCTTTGAGGTCACATGCTAGGAAGCCATGACTGACCTCTGTTGTTTCCTAGACCAGGACTCCTGTTCTCTGTTCTCATATTGCTTCTGGGAGGTACAAAGAATCTTTTCATGGTCTGTGGCTCCAGCCCTAAAGAGAAAAGAGACATTTTGATGTAGTCCCCTCGTTGTCCAGTTGAGGCCAGGGACGATTGGCCTTGGGCAACATGTGAATTAATGGCAAAGACAGAGTTCTTCCCTGTTCTTTTAACTAACAGGGCTTTCTAAGCAGTGGGTCGGAGGAGGGACTGTGGTCGATGCCTGGATGTAACTAGCATTGGTGAATTTATTTTCTCTAGGGGACCCATTAAGCCTAAGGGAGGGTGGTGTCTTGCTGGGGTAGTACCTTACAGGGACCAGGAAACTGCTGGGTCCTGGCCCTAACCCATTAAATCTTTTAGACCCTGTAGTAAATTGCAAGCTAAAGTGCTCTGGTTTTTTGTTTTTCAAGACAGCATTTCTCCATGTAGCCCTGGCTGTCCTGGAACTCACTCTGTAGACCAGGTTGGCCTCAAACTCACAAAGATCCGCCTGCCTCTGCCTCCTCAGTGGTGTAATCAGAGACGTATGCCACTATGCCTGGCAAAGTTCCCTGCTTTTTATAGTATTTTTTTTTTTTTAAACCATCAAACAAGAGCCTATTGCCTGGGTCCTGGGTCAGGTCCATAAGAATTTAGATGTTGTACTAGGTAGGCAGGATGCCAGCACCGGGCAGAGCCAGTTTATATATCCAAGCAAGTTCAAGACTGAGCGTAGAGCTAGATGGAGGGAGGGAGGGAAAAGGGAACCCCACCGCCACCCTCCTGAGCCTGGCCTGCCTGGCTGTACAGAGATACAAAACTGCTTTTCTTGTCGAGCTCGGGGATCTTGAGGAGTGCAGAAGGAAGTTGGGGCAAGTGTGTGGGATTCAGTGGGAGTCTGGGGCAGGGAAAGAAGACAGGCTGGAAAGGTCAAAACACTTTGTGAGGTAGGCCCTGGAGGTGGCTTGTCAGCCTACGTGAGGCGGAACCCTTAGGTTGCTGAAAACCGCCCCAAGCAGTTCGCCACGGAAATAGTCGTGGTGATTAGGGACGTAGGCTTTGCCACTCAGCTTCAGATCTCAGCTCCACTGCTTTGCCTTGCCATGACCTGGGATGAGTAAGTCACTTTCACTGAGTCTCAGTAGTCATTTGTAATATAGTGTGGCACTTAACCCCAGGGAGGGTACTGGGAGAGGACTTGCGTATATGATGGGTTGTCCAGAGTAAATAGTGACTTCTAGGATCAGGAGAAAGGGTAGTGCTGGGTTACTTCCCATTCAGAAGAGTCTTGGTGTCCTGCAGGGTGTTCAGTGGTGTGCTGAGCACAGGGTGAGTGACAGTGGGTGGGGGACACCAACCTTCCAATGACTGTGCATACCCCTAAGACATACATTCCAGGGGGGGCAGAGAGAGAGAGAGACAGAGAGAGCGAGCAAGAACGAGAGCGAGCTGGGGGTCAAGGCCTGTCAGGCGAAGCAGGAGCTTTGCCACGGAGCTGCACTTCATACCCAGAAAGCCTTCTGAGGAAGTTGCTCTTGCCTTTGCTACCCACCTGAAGTAACAAGACTTGTTCCCTGAAACATCTAAGGAGGAAGGCATGATTTTAGCTGGCAGATGAATATGTAGCTATAAAAACATTCAATTTTGCAGAGCAGTTATTTTTGTTTGTGTGTTTTGCTCTCCTCAGACAGAATTTTGCTCTGCATGTCTTGCTAGTCTGGAGTTCACTGTGCTCTGCCAGGCTGGCTGGAACTTGTTATCTTCCCCAGTGCTAGATTATAGGTGTGAACCAACCACAGCTAGCACAGATATTGGTTCTTGTGTTTGTGTGGTGTGGTGTGTGTGTGTGTGTGTGTGAGTGCGGTGTGTGATGTGTGTGCAAGTGTCTGTGTATGTGAGTGTGTTGTGGTGTATGTGGTATGTGTGTGTTTGTGGTGTATGATGTGTGTGTTTGTGGTGTGTGTGAGTGCAGTGTGTGATGTGTGTGGTATGTGTGTGAGTGCGGTGTGGTGTGTGTGTGTGTGTGTGAATGTAAATGTATGTGTGGTGTGGTGTGTGTGTGAGTGTCTGTGTATGTGAGTGTTGTGGTGTGTGTGGTATGTGTGTGAGTGCGGTGTGTGAGTGTCTGTATGTGAGTGTGTTGTAGTGTGTGTGGTATGTGTGTGTTTATGGTGTATGATGTGTGTGGTGTGGTGTGGTGTGTGTGTGATGTGTGTGGTATGTGTGTGTTTGTGGTGTGTGTGAGTGCAGTGTGTGATGTGTGTGTGAGTGTCTGTGTATGTGAGTGTGGTGTGGTGTGTGTGTGTGTGTGTGAATGTATGTGGGGTGTGTGATGTGTGTGTGAGTGTCTGTGTGTGTGAGTGTGTTGTGTTGTGGTGTGTGTGTGAGTGTGGTGTGTGATGTGTGTGTGAGTGTCTGTGTATGTGAGTGTGTTGTGGTGTGTGTGGTATGTGTGTGAGTGCGGTGTGTGAGTGTCTGTGTGTGTGAGTGTGTTGTGGTGTGGTGTGTGGTATGTGTGTGAGTGTGGTGTGTGATGTGTGTGTGAGTGTCTGTGTATGTGAGTGTGTTGTGGTGTGTATGGTATGTGTGTGAGTGCGGTGTGTGAGTGTCTGTGTGTGTGAGTGTGTTGTGGTGTGGTGTGTGGTATGTGTGTGAGTGCGGTGTGTGATGTGTGTGTGAGTGTCTGTGTATGTGAGTGTGTTGTGGTGTGTGTGTGAGTGTGGTGTGTGATGTGTGTGAGTGTCTGTGTATGTGAGTGTGTTGTGGTGTATGTGGTATGTGTGTGTTTGTGGTGTATGATGTGTGTGTTTGTGGTGTGTGTGAGTGCAGTGTGTGATGTGTGTGGTATGTGTGTGAGTGCGGTGTGTGATGTGTGTGTGAGTGTCTGTGTATGTGAGTGTGTTGTGGTGTGTGTGTGTGTGTGAGTGCGGTGTGTGATGTGTGTGTGAGTGTCTGTGTATGTGAGTGTGTTGTGGTGTGTGTGTGAGTGTCTGTGTGTGTGAGTGTGTTGTGGTGTGGTGTGTGTGGTATGCCTGGCTTTTCCATGGTCTGGGGATTAAGGGTCCAGGCTTTAGGGTTCCCCAGCAAGCACTTTACTGACCAAGCCATCTCTTCTGTGCACTCCCCCTCTTCTTTTCTTTCTCTCTTTCGGTTTACCCAGACAGGCTTTCTCTGTGCGGCCCTGGCTGTCCCAGAACTCACTCTGTAGACCAGGCTGGCCTCGAACTCAAAAGATCCGCCTGCCTCTGCCTCCCCAGTGCTGGGATAAAGGCCACCACTGCCTGGTTTCTTTTCCCCTCCCTGTCTCCCACCCTCCCTCTTTTCCTTCTTTCCTTCCTTCTGTCCTTTTTCCTATAAGTTCATGGCCAGACTGGGCTATAAAGTGAATTGCAAGACAGCTTCAAACACCCTGTAGCCAATGATCTCAAGTTTCCTTGCCCTTCTGCCTCCACCTCCTAGGTGCTGAGATTATAGGTGTGCCCCACCCACCACACCTGCTTTTATGGTGCCAGAGATTGAACCCAGGGCCTTTGACTTGTCAGGCAAGCACTCTGTTAACTAATCGAGTTATATCCTTAGCCCATGAGATTATAGTTTTGAACAGCCCCAGCTATGAGACAAGATGAGCTGTGCCAATGTTAAGGGCAGAAAGTTTTGCCCCTTTTCAGTTTAATCGCCATACCTAACCCTCAGTTTCTTTGGTCAAATAGGGGAGTGTCTGAAGGCTCTGAGCATACTTAAGTATTGGGAGCTGCCACTGTCCTGTGACATTAAAAGAGGATGCTGTTAGCTGTGTGACCTGGTGGCATTGGAGTAGGCCTGAATGTCATCAGTACTCAGGGTAGAGGTACGAATGAGAGAATGAACTGAATTGTCTGATTTTGAGTTAGGAGTGAGGAGACGGCAAGCATTGATTTCTGCTGAGAACTGCTTGCTGAAGATGGAAAGTTGAGTAAGACTAATCACTCAGGGGAGATGCTGGCATGTAAACAGGCATTTGGGATGTGCTGTGAAATACCACAGCAGGGGCCCACAGAGGCCTGGTACATTCTGTGAGTGCGTGTGCACACGCGAGAGGAAGTATGTATGTGTGTGCGCGTGTGTCTAAGAGAGATAAAGTGTGTGTAGGTGACTCATTTTTAGAGTGTTGAGCTGGGTCCTGAAGGTGAAGCGTTGGTTTGCTCAGCTAACCTGGAAAGAGGATGGGAGGGAAGAACCGCAGTGAGATAATGTGGAGCCAGAGATGATGGTGATTGCCATTTGCTTCAAAGAATACTGATAGTAAAACATGGTCTGCATTATAGCCCTGTCTGTCCTCGAACTCATGGCAGTATGAGAGTGAGCCACCACATCCTGATTGCTTGCTTTTGAAACCTTTTGGGACAGTTCCAATTCTTCCCCCAAACAACCCCACCTCCCTGCTTAGCCAGGCAGAGAAAGCAGAAATACTCAGCCATAGCTGGGGTTGGTGAGAGGCTGTGATGTATGTCACCCTTAGACCAGGAGGAGGGAGCTGCTGGCCTGAGCCTCGTCAGTGCTTGGTCTTGTGCTGAGGACTCTGAGTGCATAGAAACTATCAGAAGAATAACACAGGATAATTTAGCACTTGGGGATTGCTGTGCTACTGCACAAAGCATA